>NC_064621.1:214129520-215520770 GCF_023898315.1 Schistocerca nitens
GAGGCGCCAGGTGGAAATGGCATGGCAAGCCGTTCCACAGGACTACATCCAGCATCTCTACGATCGTCTCCATGGGAGAATAGCAGCCTGCATTGCTGCGAAAGGTGGATATACACTGTACTAGTGCCGACATTGTGCATGCTCTGTTGCCTGTGTCTATGTGCCTGTGGTTCTGTCAGTGTGATCATGTGATGTATCTGACCCCAGGAATGTGTCAATAAAGTTTCCCCTTCCTGGGACAATGAATTCACGGTGTTCTTATTTCAATTTCTAGGAGTGTAGTTGCACTGTTGTAAGGTGTCAGGCAAATCCAACACCTTCCATGAAAACCCTGACATGATAAGCAAATCCAGCAGTATGTCACATAGCTCCGAATAAATCGTGACATTAAATTAACCAAAGTAATACGAGTAACGAGTGAGCAAATGGAATACCACAGACTAACACAAGAATGCCTAAATGCGTCATACCTTCCCACCGTGAGACAGACGCAGTTCCGAGGGGAGAAACGAGAACAGAAGCCGAGAGCAGAACCGTGTTAAGCTAGAAGGCCATACGATAAGGGACGGACACCCACGTCGCCAGCCAACTGCCAGGACCACCCCCCAGCCCATGTTATAAGATAGAGCCCTCCAGAAGAACAGTATAGATCTTACGATAACACTAAAAGGGCCACTCCAGCCGCAAGTTTTAGCGTGAGACTTTTTCGCGTCTCTGTTACGTTGCAAACGTTAAAAACATTGCCCCACCACGAAAAGTATAACATTTCTCATTGGATAGACAGAATTTTTGTAGGCGGAGCTTAAGGTTAACATTGAGACTGACTGGTCAGATGAAAACACAGCCAGATAGTTTTTGTAAACCAACTTCGGTAAATTGTAGTAAGGAGAAGTTAGGAGAGAGTTACTTCCGAGACGGCGAGGTGCATGGGGCTGTGCCGTCCCCCGTCCCCTGACGAACACCGACAAGGTAATGAACGCACGCGATGCCGCATTTTTGAGCGCATAAGGCTTCACTCAGAACTGCAGAAGTCTCATCTGTTACATCCCCTTTTTGCGTAATACTAGTGTCGATCGTCAATTAAAGTTCATAGTACTCACATTTGCTATGTAAGTTAAAATCTGAAACGCGATGATTTTTCTGTTATATAATTATTGGGAAGCCACATCAGCCACTGTAATTTACGACAAGTTAGATAAGTAATTAAAGATAATTGAGGGTCACTGTAGACCATTTTGATAGTTTTCTCTTTTGTGAAACTTAATTTAAACCTAGATTATAGATGTGATATGGCATAGGTCATCCTTCGATCCATTGTAGAACTTGGAAACCCATTCAGGGAATATTCGTTCACATTTTTGTTGAACACAGTTGGTTTTTATCATCCTGTATTAAAACATTTCCTGTTATTTTACCAGCTAACTAAAAATAGGAAAGCCTTGAACCCCTCCACTAAATTTAGTTAGGATTAAGATTCTTTTACAGGGAGTGCAGTGGAGCTGACGCTGAAATCATTAAGTATTTGGTTATATCATCGCTAGTCTCACTGAACTCTTCTGAACTCTACATGTCATGTGTGGTCTTGGCGTCTAATTACCAGCAACAGGTCCCAGGTTCAAACTAGTCAATTCCCTAAATAAACACGCTCAGAGCGTCGTTGCGCGAAAGTGGTAGGGAGACACTACTTAGAACAAACAGACACCACGCAGAATGTTAGACTGTTAGCTGAAATCTATATCAGCAATAAAAATGACAGCTGATGTTACGACCGATGCTGACTTGCTTCCTGTCCTATTTGAAATATACATGAGATACGCAACCAGGCGAAGCCGCCAGCGAAAAGCTATTACCTTCTAAAACTCATTTCCAATGAGGCTTGCCAGGCTAACGAAAAATTGTGAAGTTCATTATGAGACAGAGATCCAGAAGTAACAATGACATTTCAGTTATAACAAAGATTTTCATTTTATTCTGCGATCGGTTTCGCGAGCGGTCTAAGGCGCTGCAGTTATGGCCTGGACGGCTGGTCCCGGCGGAGGTTCGAGTCCTCCCTCGGGCATGGGTGTGTGTGTTTGTCCTTAGGATAATATAGGTTAAGTAGTGTGTAAGCTTAGGGACTGATGACCTTAGCAGTTAAGTCCCATAAGATTTCACACACATCGGTTTCGGTATTTTTGTCATTACCACCTTCACCTATTACACAACAACGAACTCAAAAACAGGAAAAAGTTGAAACAATATAAAATCTACACGAATCCACTGGTTGTAGAGGTCAAGAACCATACGTAGTTACTGAGATTGTAACAACATTACGCTAGATGCGCATCAAAGAATAAAATTACAAACTATACATAAGTGTGCCTAAAGTTTATATACATACACGTGCTCATATTCGAGTAACATGTGTTGAAGTAGGGACCACTGACTGATCACCACTGTGGGCAGGAAAATGAACATACTGTAAACACGCTTCACAAAAGAGCGTGCAACAGACAGCCTAAAGTCACGGAAATACATAGCAAGCAAACTACGTGATGTGAGTAGGGTTGGAAGTGATCAAAATCGAGTTTATCAAAAAACTTCTAAAGCCTACAAGTGTGAACAAAGGGAACGAACAAAGGTAGACTAACTGCGACACACACAAGCGTCGGTACCACGTGTAACGAAGGCTGAGTAATAACTCAGGTTAACATCGGAAACGGTCAGTACAATTATGTCTCACCATAAAAAATGACACAGCAAATCCGAAAATATACCAAATATACAAAACACAGAACGTATAAGTGCAACGCAAAGGGAGCGGTGATCAAAGAAACCATTTCAAAAGTACGTCGTTAAAAGTTTTAACAACGCTGCATTTAAGATATCACTCCAGTAGTCATTTGCAGCTTTATTCAAATGTTCCACGAGGCAGGACGCCAGGATCATACAAACAGATAACATTCAAAGAATCGTAAAATAGCCACGCGGTCACTTCATCTTCCATTCATGGATGGCAATACCCGTACATTTAGTACTCCCATGTATGTATTAGGCACTGCTCGCGGGAGTAATAACTTGCGCTAATGTGTTGGAAATATTCGGAACTGGTAAGAGTTTCCACAAACCTAACCCACGGCCTTTATGTTTTTATTTATGGTCTCTCTTTAGTAAGCAATTGCGCAGCGGATGTTGAAAAGTCCCAGAAATTACACACAGGCCATGAACAGGTTCACTCAAAAATTTACTTCTTCGAGATTTCTTAAAGGCCTTTGCAAAAGAGAACGAATAGCCTGGCGATAGAACAGTTTTACTGCGAAACTAATTCATCCTATCATGACACTTCACGACATCTCACAAATAGGAAACGATACGAGCATAGCCGCTTTCCTTATCTTTGCTCTGTCCCAGTACTAATATCTAATGGTTCTGGAGACCTATATTATAATTTTCCGCCAACTACATTAATTCAGCCCTAATTTTGTTGGCGACTGTCCCTCTGAGTAAGTATGAACGATGTAACACCTTAAAACACCTACAATAAAAACGGTTCAAATGGCTCTGAGCACTATGGAGCTTCACATCTGAGGTCATCAGTCCCCTAGAACTTAGAACTATTTAAACCTAACTAAACTAAGGACATCACACACATCCATGCCCGAGGCAGGATTCGAACCTGCCACCGTAGCGGTCGCGCGGTTCTAGACTGAAGCACCTAGAACCGCTCGGCCACACCGGCCGGCACACCTACAATAAAATGGCCGTATCTAGCCATTCAGTTAACCCTGAAGTCTCTTGAATCTGGGAGAACCGGAAAAACTGAAAAAAAAAACAGGCGATAGTGTAGAAACAGTATGTAGGCAGTAACGTTATTATGGCTGATTTGTGTGTTCGTGGAAATTGTCGATGCCCATAACTGTTTGTACTTCATTGTAAGCCGCGTGAGCAACTGCTTTTCAGGTTGCGTTAAGCAGAACCCTGTCACAGTCATTACTATTACACCTATCAAGGCATCTTGGGCTTCAGAGCAATCTTCGCATTGAAAAAACGTTTATTTTCAATTCTCCTTACCGCGAGACATGAAACCATACGTAATCAACTCTCTGTCTATGTTATAGATGACGTAGAAAGATGGAGAATCAAAGGAGTCTTAATAGATATGTGGAAAACACCTCCAGACAAATACTGATGGCTTACTAATATACAGGGTGAACATCAATAAAACAGATGAACTGATGCATCGTTGCCAACGGTGGAGGGCGCTGACTAATGACAGTTCCTCTGACCCCGTGCCGTGTGTTTATTGTGTGCTGCAGGCTGTGTGATCGAACTGTAAGTAGCAGAGTGACCCGGAATTCATGTCGAGATGGTGTTTATGTACAGCCAAGTAGATGGACACGGTCGAGAGGCAGCACGGCTATACCGAAACACGTACTGTCACAAATACCAATCGCATCACAGTATTTCAAGCCTTTTTTTTTTTTTTTTTTTTTTTGGCGTTTGTGTTATCAACGGGTCCTTTCAGACAGAAGAACGTGCAGGAAGGCGGCTGACAGTGTGTAGATCAGATGTGGAGAAACGGATAATACAAGATATTGAGGCAAACCCTAGTACAAGCTCCAGGAAACTGACCCGCGAACATGGTGTAAGCCGAAGTACGACTATGTGTATCCTGCATGTTAGCAGCTCTGTACTGTGTTCCGGGACGACTTGTTGCCGTTGTACGCACACCGTCCGTTTCGGGACACATGTTCATAGGACCGTTTTCCTCCGTTTCCAGTCAGTATTATATCTCTTAAAAAAAATAATGTAACTATTTATTTAGAGGAAACACTCTCCTAGTAAATTTGTTTGTCCTTTGATTTATCGTGATCTGTTACTGATTTTTAGTGAAGTTAGTTTTTACGTTTAGCATTCAAAAAATACAAAAGAGATATAATAAGCAAAATAATGAATTTCGTAGGTTGCCAATTACGTATTATATCTGGTTTTACCGAGCGCCAGGCTCCCTACAAATTACTGTAAATGCAATAGCGTAGCATTACTCAGCTCTGAAATTATTACTATCACAGAAAATAGACAAGTTTTAATAAAATTATTTCACTGGATTCCTTCAATTAATCTCGCTGAATATTTTTACATAATTTCTTCCGCTCCGGCTATCAGACATTGTGCTGCGAAAAAGATATTTTTAAATGTACCGCGTAATGGCGGCTAATTGTTAACAGTCATAGATCACTGTTACGCGCTCCGCAGCAGTTGGAAACATGCTAAATAGTTTTCATTAAATATTCTTTTCATAAGATAAATGTGGCGTAGGTTCTTGAAATAACACACGGAGATCACTTTATACTAATATATTCTTACTAGGACACAGCTTACAGCATTAAATATTTGCAATTACATTACGACGGAAACAAATGCTAGCGCAACACAATAGCTTGCGTACCTTGTTCCAGCCATGGAGTAAATATCTCTGGAGTGAGCATTCACATGCGCAGAACATATTTCGTGTTGTCAAAATACATTGCCGGCCTGGTCACGTGATCTCGGGATGACGTGTGTTTGTCCGTATAGCGCCCTGTATATTTAGAATGTCACTACATCCCTAATGCAAACTGATTCTCTTCGTACGTGTCGTGGATTATTTATATATGTTGCACAGGCATTTTAACAGTATCCATTTGATTACGGGAATAAACCAGCTACGTAACTTTTAAGGGCAAGTGATATTACATTCAGCTTCTTTGCAATAGGTGTCATAGTTCAGATGCACTCGATTTTTGGTAGTTTTCGGTATGATACCGCACTTTATAGTATTACAGAGCCTGACGTACATTTTTGCAGTGAAAGTCTTGCAAAACGACTTGACAGTACGCTAGTACTTTTGCAAGTGTCCGAAAAACACCGAATTTGCCACACATTAGCGATTATATCCCTTCTAATTCGTCCATTTTTTCTGCTATTTGTGTGTATTTATTTTCTCGTTTTTGCAATCTAAAGCACAATTTTTCTTATTGGTGACACTTTGAAGTATTTATTTAACGCATTTTACGTACTTGCTTCCAGTTTATTAAACAAATAGTAGACCGAGTAAACTATATACACAATCGACAAGTCACTCATAAATGCATGGAGGATAGCATTTGCTGAAACAACTAACCATTCCCTTTCCTGTTCCATAGCAAATTTACGAGAGGACGCGATTGTTTGTAAGCTTTTGTACGAGCCGTAATATCTATTATATAGTCATAAAATCGTAGAAAAATAGGTCTACAGAATCAAGCCTTAATTATAATGCGTCTCGAAATTTTTACATATACAGTGTCTCTTGCTAATATGATAACTATAATTAGAGCTATATGGTATGTACCCATGAAAAGTTACTATCCCTCCTTTCACATATTTTTCTTTGCATTCGTAGCAACAACAGTAATTCACCATCGCTATTACACTATCAACAAACGGTGAAACACAACAAAAACTCTTGGTATTATAAACTTCAAACGCTGCGGAAAGCACCACACAGGCACAGCGAAGTCCCGAAAACACGTGACAGTCCTGGTTTAATGTTGACAACATGCGCAGAACGCAATGCTCACTCCAGAGATATTTACTCTATGGTTCCAGCTAACACCAGAACGAACAGAACAAAACAGACTAGACAGAAGAATGAGCATTGCATTGTGTTTTTATACTCTTACAAAGATAATAATACTTCTTTTATTTACTTACACATTATAATCTCATGCAATAAAAATAATGTCTTTTCTGCATCTATCGATCTATATTGTATATTTTTACAGTTAGTGTTATTACCTTTCGCAGATAAATCGATGTTTGCAGTTAATTTTGAGTCACATACAGTCATTTTTATTTATGTTTCACCTCGATAATGGTGAATATTGCAAAAGGGACACTACATCAGGAATCCGTCCTTGCAATTTGTCGTTTTATTAATGTTCACCATGCATATGAATTAGTGAAGTTCGGTGGCAGGAGGAACAAGACTTTTGGTCAGGTGATTACAGGGTTATAAATACAAAGTCAAATAGGGGTAATGCAGGAGTAGGTTTAATAATGAATAAAAAAATAGGAGTGCGGGTTAGCTACTACAAACAGCATAGTGAACGCATTATTGTGGCCAAGATAGACACAAAGCCCATGCCTACTACAGTAGTACAAGTTTATATGCCAACTAGCTCTACAGATGATGAAGAAATAGATGAAATGTATGACGAGATAAAAGAAATTATTCGGATAGTGAAGGGAGACGAAAACTTAATAGTCATGGGTGACTGGAATTCGTCAGTAGGAAAAGGGAGAGAAGGAAACATAGTAGGTGAATATGGATTGGGGGGAAGAAATGAAAGAGGAAGCCGCCTTGTAGAATTTTGCACAGAGCATAACTTAATCATAGCTAACACTTGGTTCAAGAATCATAAAAGAAGGTTGTATACATGGAAGAAGCCTGGAGATACTGACAGGTTTCAGATAGATTATATAATGGTAAGACAGAGATTTAGGAACCAGGTTTTAAATTTTAAGACATTTCGAGGGGCAGATGTGGATTCTGACCACAATCTATTGGTTATGAACTGCAGATTGAAACTGAAGAAACTGCAAAAAGGTGGGAATTTAAGGAGATGGGACCTGGATAAACTGAAAGAACCAGAGGTTGTAGAGAGTTTCAGGGAGAGCATAAGGGAACAATTGACAGGAATGGGGGAAAGAAATACAGTAGAAGAAGAATGGGTAGCTCTGAGGGATGAAGTAGTTAAGGCAGCAGACGATCAAGTAGGTAAAAAGACGAGGGCTAATAGAAATCCTTGGGTAACAGAAGAAATATTGAATTTAATTGATGAAAGGAGTAAATGAAGCAGGCAAAAAGGAATGCAAACGTCTCAAAAATGATATCGACAGGAAGTGCAAAATGGCTAAGCAGGGATGGCTAGAGGACAAATGTAAGGATGTAGAGGCTTGTCTCACTAGGGGTAAGATAGATACTGCCTACAGGAAAATTAAAGAGACCTTTGGAGAGAAGAGAACCACTTGTATGAATATCAAGAGCTCAGATGGCAACCCAATTCTAAGCAAAGAAGGGAAGGCAGAAAGGTGGAAGGAGTATATAGAGGGCGATGTACTTGAGGACAATATTATGGAAATGGAAGAGGATGTAGATGAAGACGAAATGGGAGATAAGATACTGCGTGAAGAGTTTGACAGAGCACTGAAAGACCTGAGTCGAAACAAGGCCCCGGGAGTGGACAACATTCCATTAGAACTACTGATGGCCTTGGGAGAGCCAGTCATGACAAAACTCTACCATCTGGTGAGCAAGATGTATGAGACAGGCGAAATACCCACAGACTTCAAGAAGAATATAATAATTCCAATCCCAAAGAAAGCAGGTGTTGACAGATGTGGAAATTACCGAACTATCAGTTTAATAAGTCACAGCTGCAAAATACTAACGCGAATTCTTTACAGACGAATGGAAAAACTGGTAGAAGCCGACCTCGGGGAAGATCAGTTTGGATTCCGTAGAAATGTTGGAACACGTGAGGCAATACTGACCTTACGACTTATCTTAGAAGAAAGATTAAGAAAAGGCAAACCTACGTTTCTAGCATTTGTAGACTTAGAGAAAGCTTTTGACAGTGTTAACTGGAATACTCTCTTTCAAATTCTGAAGGTGGCAAGGGTAAAATACAGGGAGCGAAAGGCTATTTACAAATTGTACAGAAACCAGATGGCAGTTATAAGAGTCGACGGGCATGAAAGGGAAGCAGTGGTTGGGAAAGGAGTGAGACAGGGTTGTAGCCTCTCCCCGATGTTATTCAATCTGTATATTGAGCAAGCAGTAAAGGAAACAAAAGAAAAATTCGGAGTAGGTATTAAAATTCATGGAGAAGAAGTAAGAACTTTGAGGTTCGCCGATGACATTGTAATTCTGTCAGAGACAGCAAAGGACTTGGAAGAGCAGTTGAACGGAATGGATAGTGTCTTGAAAGGAGGATATAAGATGAACATCAACAAAAGCAAAACGAGGATAATGGAATGTAGTCGAGTTAACTCGGGTGATGCTGAGGGAATTAGATTAGGAAATGAGACACTTAAAGTTGTAAAGGAGTTTTGCTATTTGGGGAGCAAAATAACTGATGATGGTCGAAGTAGAGAGGATATAAAATGTAGACTGGCAATGGCAAGGAAAGCGTTTCTGAAGAAGAGAAATTTGTTAACATCGAGTATAGATTTAAGTGTCAAGAAGTCGTTTCTGAAAGTATTTGTATGGAGTGTAGCCATGTATGGAAGTGAAACATGGACGATAACTAGTTTGGACAAGAAGAGAATAGAAGCTTTCGAAATGTGGTGCTACAGAAGAATGCTGAAGATAAGGTGGGTAGATCACGTAACTAATGACGAGGTATTGAATAGGATTGGGGAGAAGAGAAGTTTGTGGCACAACTTGACTAGAAGAAGGGATCGGTTGGTAGGACATGTTTTGAGGCATCAAGGGATCACAAATTTAGCATTGGAGGGCAGGGTGGAGGGTAAAAATCGTAGAGGGAGACCAAGAGATGAATACACTAAGCAGATTCAGAAGGATGTAGGTTGCAGTAGGTACTGCGAGATGAAGAAGCTTGCACAGGATAGAGTAGCATGGAGAACTGCATCAAACCAGTCTCAGGACTGAAGACAACAACAACAACCATGCACATTCTGACCATGCGCTGTGACAGACGTGAATGAGGACCTATTCTATCGACGAGAAGGGTCGCAAAAATTGAGACATCCGTCGACACCGTCGACGTATGGACAGATTGTTTTGCCCAGCGCCTGGGAACGAACATTATGGACATGGAGTGGCTGGTCAGCTGTTTGTGTGCCACTGTCACGAGCATCTATGGGAAGTGCTTGTAGAATGGAGCGGGAGCGGCGGCGATCAGTGAGATATCTGCCGAAAAAGTACAGGTGTTCCGGAGCACATCGTTCAGCGCACATTGACGAACATGGATGAACGCGCTGGTCTACAAGTGTAGAACAACACAGCGTTGCCAGATCGCTCTCACTGTTCTTCAGTCTTAGTACTTTTCTCACACACCTCGTAGGTTGCTAAAAGAGTCAACCAATATATCGCTTCCTCCTACGTACATTTGCGAAAAGACCATGAAGGTAAAATTAGATTCGAGCCCAAACCGAGGCTTACCAACAATCGTTCTTCACCAGCATCTATATTTATACTCCGAAAGCACACACGGTGCATGCCGGGGGGCAGTTTCTACCACTACTAGGCACTCCCTATCAGATTCCGTGCGGAAATGGAGAGAGGGAAAGCGATTGTCTATATGTTTCTATATGAGCCGTGATTTCTCTTATCTTGTCCCGTTTGTCCTTAATCGACATGTACGTTGGTGGCAGCATTCTGCTGTCTTATGGAAATTGCTGTTCTCTACACTTTCCAAGTAGTTTGAAATTCTTCATTTGTGTGACCACATTGCCCGTAGTTGCTTGACAGCACCTGAGGGTATTTCTGTTTCGTCGCTACAACTACAAGAAAATGCTTGTTTTTCCCACAAGACGCGTTTCGCTTTACTCGAAGTATCGTCACCGGTCTGTAATTAAAGATATTTATAATGTGTTTTGCTTTTAAGATCGAAAAACGTTAAGTAAAAACCAATAAATTGATAAAGAACTATTTTTCGATCTTAAAAAACAAATCAAATGGTAAGAATTTTAAATTACAGATCACTGATGATGCGTTGCTTCAATAAAGCGAAACGCATCTGGCGACAAAAACGTACATTTTTCTTGTAATGGTGATTTCTCAATAGTGTTTCGCGAACATAACGTGATTTTCCCGCCATGGATTCTCATTTGAGTACAAGAAGCATCTCCACAATAGTAGCGTATTGACCTACCCTAGCAGCCCGCTTCTGAACTGCTTCGATGTCTTCCTTCAATCCGAACGAGGGACAATTCCAAACACCGGAGGAATACTCGAGAACGTATTGCGCAAGTGTGCTACAAGCTGTCTTCTTTATAGATGCGTTAAATTTTTCTCGAATTCTGCCAATAAACCGAAGTCTATCATTTGTCTTCACTACTAACGATCTTAAGCGTGAGCTCCATTTCATGTCGCTTTGCAACGTTACGCCCAGATATTTAATCAATATGACTGTATCAAACAGCATACTACAAATGCTGTATTCGAACATTAGAGGATTGTTTTCCCTACTCATCTGCACTAACTTATATTTTTCTACATTTGAAGTAAGATCCCATATTCGCCTCGGGCAGCAACAGTGGTACACAAGGAACCCTCCGCCAGGCACCGTAATACGGCTTGCGGAGCATAGATTAGGACTGTCGATACTTTTAAAAATATCGAGTATCCGAAGTATCGATATCAAAGAAAATATCATTATCTGTTCTCGATACATGGAAAAAAATTATCGATGAACGATATATTGGGAAGAGCAGTAACGACGTACCTGCCTAAAACAATATCGGCTGCACAGTGTAAATATACTGCCGGTTTTGGAGCTGTATATTTAAGTATTGATTTATTATTAGATTTTCTGTAAATCCACAAGCTAACAGACTGCTTACACCCTTAGAGCAAGCGTCGAAAGGGAAACGACGCACGTTCACACTTGACGATAACCACTCTTCTTACAATGATAACTGTATAGAAGTGGCACAATGAAAGGTGTCTGATGGGTCCATCGTTCGGTTTCGTCACATATTGGATTTGTCCGGAACACTTCATGTCGACCACCGTGTTTTTTTTCATTTTTTCACTCGGCAAACGCCACTTGTAGCGTCAAAATTGCGTGGTGGTGCTAAAGGTTGCAGTTTCTGTTGGTAGCGTCGAGTGCCGATTACGTCACCATTTTCCGTCAAAAGTTTCCGCACACCGCAATGACCACTCTTGTCGTTTACATTTTACTTCATCATTTTCAGCAATTGTTTTTGAAGACTGTCGACGCGAAGAAATAACACGCTAGTTGCGTTAAAAGTCGTTTTTTAGCGCAGCTGGCGAGCTGTTTCCTCATATCGGAAATCTTGTCCACAATCTTGTCCACCCCCCCCCCCCCCCACCAGTGCAGAGGGAGTTGTTCTTTTGTGCCACATACACTTGCTTCACACAGTCAAAGAAAAAGATTGGACGTGATGGAAACTCTAAAACTAGTAAGACTCCTTCACACAGTGTAAGTAAAGTTATGTCGCGCTACAATTACAAAAGAAAAACTTCAAATATTTTTGAAAATTACGAAAAAAATATAATATAAAATAAAAATATCGGCTCAGAACAGATTTTCAACCTAAAGCCCATAATTCGTCACAGACTTACTAACTCCAAAGATATAGTTGTAACATTTATATATTTCAAAAAGGCATTTGACTCAGTTGTTAGGGAAACACTAAATAGAGTGATCAGAGAATTCGGCATCAAATCTAAATCAGCAAACCTTATTCGTGAAACGCTCACAGACACCAAATCAAAAGTAAAGTTTCAGGGTGAAATATCGAAGGCATTCAACATAAAAACAGGTGTAAAATAAGGTGATGGCCTGTCTCCACTCCTCTTTAACTGTGTACTAGAGAAAATAGTAACAGAATGGAAACAAAAACGAAAAGAAGAGAAACTATCACTGCCACTCTTTCCGAAAACCTAAAAAATGCTGGAATACAAATCAATCTCTTAGAAGAAATAGCCAAAAACCCCAGGTTTAAGAATGTCAGTAGAAAAAAAAAATTATGACAATATAAAAAATGCTCCGTAATCCCTAACAACAGGTATTGGCCAGATAAAGTGGTTAAATAAATTTAAATATTTGGGAGAAATTATCCAAGAAAATGGCTTAGAAAAATTCCCTGTAGAAGAAAGAGTACATAAAATGGAGAGAGCTTATGGAATAACCCGGAATGTCAACAACAAAAGGTGTCTATCCAAAAATTTGAAGATACAACACTGCAAAACAGTAGTAAAACCAGAATGTCTTTATGTAAGTGAATGTTTAGTACTGAACTACAAAATACACAAACTTGAAGTCCTAGAAAGAAAAATCATTCGAAAAATACTTGGACTACCAAAAAATACAGAGGTATGGAAATTAAGAAGCAATGAAGAAGTTTATCGCAACACAGAAAAAATATATGAAACACTACGAAAGAGGCGACTGCTATTTTATGGACACTGATACAGAATGAAGAGCAACAGGTTAACCAAACAGATTTTTAAATATTTTTGGGACAAAAAGTCAACAATAGCCTGGATTCAAGAAGTTAGAAAAGATTTGGAAAGAAACAACGCAAGTGAAAAAGATGCAACAGAAACAGAGAGTTTCAAGAGGAAAGTGTTAAAAATGGAAGGATTCCAAGGCAAGAGAGAGAAGAAGACAAATGGTCCGAGGAGAGAAAAAGGATACATAGTGAAAATATGAAAAAATACTGGAGGAAAAAGAAAGAACAACAAAGAAGGAAGCATTGAAATTGGTGCGTGGCCCTTAGAAGACCCAAACGAAGAAAGAAGAAAAATATCGACACTCGATACTGCAGTTAAGATTTCTATTTGTCGATAAGCCGGGGGAAACGTTTTTGCAGTATACGTCGATATATTTTTAAAATGTGGATGTATCGATATTTTATCGACAGATATAAATGTACATTACTGGGCATTAAAATTGCTACACCAAGAAGAAATGCAGATGATAAATGGGTAATCATTGGACAAACATATTATACTAGAACTGACATGTGATTACTTTTTCACGCAATTTGGGTGCATAGATCCTGAGAAATGAGTACCTAGAACAACCACCTCTGGCCATAATAACGGCCTTGATACCCCTGGACATTGAGTCAAACAGAGCTTGGATGGAGTATACAGGTACAGCTGCCCATGCGGCTTCAACACGATAACGCAGTTCATCAAGAGTAGTGACTGGCGTATTGTGACGAGCCAGTTGCTCGGCCACCATTCACCAGACGTTTTCAATTGGTGACAGATGTGGAGAATGTGCTGGCCAGGGCAGCAGTCGAACATTTACTGTATCCAGAAAGGCCCGTACACGACCTGCAACATGCGGTCGTGCATTATCCTGCTGAAATGTGAGGTTTCGCAGTAATCGAATGAAGGGTAGAGCCACGGGTCGTAACACATCTGAAATGTAACGTCCGCTGTTCAAAGTGCCGTCAGGGCGAACAAGAGTTGTCCGAGACGTGTAACCAATGGCACCCCGTACCATTACGCCGGGTGATACGCCAGTACGGCGATGACGAATACACGCATCTAATGTGCGTTCACCGCGAAGTCGCCAAACACGGATGCGACCATTACGATGCTGTAAACAGAACCTGACGTTTTGCCATTCGTGCACCCAGGTTCGTCGTTGAGTACACCATCGCAGGCGCTCCTGTCTGTGATGGAGCGGCAAGGGTAACCGCAGCCACGATCTCCGAGCTGATAGTCCATGCTGCTGCAAACGTCGCCGAACTGTTCGTGCAGTCGGTTGTTGTCTTGCAAACGTCCCCATCTGTTGATTCAGGGATCGAGACGTGGCTGCACGATCCGTGCGGATAAGATGTCTGTCATCTCGACTGCTAGAGATACGAGGCCGTTGGGATCCAGCACGGCGTTCCGTGTTACCCTCCTGAACCCACCGATTCTATATTATGCTAATAGTCACTGGATCTCGACCAACGCGAGCAGCAATGTTGCGATACGGTAAACCGCAATCGCGATAGGCTACAATCCGACCTTTATCAAAGTCGGAAACGTGATGATACGCATTTCTCCTCCTTACACGAGGAACGTTTCACCAGGCAACGCCGGTCAACTGCTGTTTGTGTATGAGAAATCGGTTGGAAACTTTGCTCATGTCAGCACGTTGTAGGTGACGCCACCGGCGCCAACCTTGTGTGAACGCTCTGAAAGCTAATCATTTGCATATCACAGCATCATCTTCCCGTCGGTTAAATTTCGCGTCTGTAGCACGTCATCTTCGTGGTGTAGTAGCAATTTTAATGGCCAGTAGTGTAGCAAGCTGCTACAACCTTCGGATTACGACGATGACAATTACAACAGAAGATGGTAACGTTCAGGAATAAGTCACGGAGACGTAGTGTGGGCACCGTTAGGCCAACTGTTGACGCCTGATTATGTGGAAGTTTGTCGTAAGCAGCGAGGGTAAGGTGTGTGTGTGGCGGCGACGCTGGGTTCCCGGGCCGTGCAGCGTGCAGCGTCCGGCTGGCGCCGGGCTGGTATCGACTGGCCGTGGCCTCGCAGACGACTGCCGCCGGCGCCAACCCTCCGCCTGTGTGACGCGCCGTCTGCTCGACTCCGGGCACCTCCACCTCAACACGACGCCGCATCTTTTTTTTTTATTTTGTTCACCACACTGAAGTCACCGAAGTACTGTCTGCGAGCAGCCCCAAAGCCCTCCTCTGTCCGCGGCGGTAGAAAATCGCTCGAGGTCTGTATCTGCTACAGAAATTATGTACAAAACCAAGTATTCAAGTGTGGTATACAATGAGATGATAGAAGTCATGGGATAGCGATATATACATATACAGATGGCGGCAGTAACGCGTACACAACGTATGAAAGGGCAGTGTGCATTGGCGGCCCTCTCACGTAGCTGATTCATGTGAAAAGATTTCCGGCGTGATTCTGCCCGTACGAGGAGAATTAGCAAACTTTGAACGCGGAATGGTAGTTGGAGCTAGACGTATGGCACACTCCATTTTGGAAATCGGTAGGGAATGCAATGTTCCGAAATCCACAGGATCAAGAGTGGGCCGACGATACCAAATTTCAGGCAATGCCTCTCACCGCAGACAATTCAGTGGCTGGCGGCTTTCACTTAACGATCGAGAGCAGTAGCGTTTGCGTTTAGTTGTCGGTGTTAACAGACAAGCAACACTGCGTGAAATAACCACAGATATCACTGTGGGACGTGCAACGAACATGCCGTTAGAACAGCGCGGCGAAATCTGGTGTTAATGAGGTATGGCAGCAGACGACCGACGCGAGTGCCTTTGCTAGTAGTACGACATCGCCTGCAGCGCCTCTCCTGGGCTCGTGACCCTGTCGGTTGGGCCCTAAACGAATGGAAAATCGTGGCCTGATCAGATGAGCCCAGTTTCAGTTGGTAAGAGCAGATGGTATGATTCGAGAGTAGGGCAGACTCCAAGAAACCATGGACCCAAGATGTCAACAAGGCTCTGTGAAAGCTAGTGGTGGCACCATAATGGTGTGGGCTGTGTTTAAATGGAACGGACTCGGCCCTTTCGTCCACCTGAACCGATCACGACGATGATCTTTTTATAGATGACAATGCGCCCTGTCACTGGGCCACAATTGTTCGCAATCTGTCTGAAGAACGCTCTGGACAAATCGAGCGAATGATTTGGACATCCAGATCGCCCGACATGAAACCCATCGAACATTTATGGGTCGTAGTAATCGAGGGATCAGTTCGTGCAGAAAATACTGCACCAGCAAGACTTTTGGAGTTATGGACGGCTATAGAGGCAGCATGGCTTAATACACTCCTGGAAATTGAAATAAGAACACCGTGAATTCATTGTCCCAGGAAGGGGAAACTTTATTGACACATTCCTGGGGTCAGATACATCACATGATCACACTGACAGAACCACAGGCACATAGACACAGGCAACAGAGCATGCACAATGTCGGCACTAGTACAGTGTATATCCACCTTTCGCAGCAATGCAGTCTGCTATTCTCCCATGGAGACGATCGTAGAGATGCTGGATGTAGTCCTGTGGAACGGCTTGCCATGCCATTTCCACCTGGCGCCTCAGTTGGACCAGCGTTCGTGCTGGACGTGCAGACCGCGTGAGACGACGCTTCATCCAGTCCCAAACATGCTCAATGGGGGACAGATCCGGAGATCTTGATGGCCAGGGTAGTTGACTTACACCTTCTAGAGCACGTTGGGTGGCACGGGATACATGTGGACGTGCATTGTTCTGTTGGAACAGCAAGTTCCCTTGCCGGTCTAGGAATGGTAGAACGATGGGTTCGATGACGGTTTGGATGTACCGTGCACTATTGAGTGTCCCCTCGACGATCACCAGTGGTGTACGGCCAGTGTAGGAGATCGCTCCCCACACCATGATGCCGGGTGTTGGCCCTGTGTGCCTCGGTCGTATGCAGTCCTGATTGTGGCGCTCACCTGCACGGCGCCAAACACGCATACGACCATCATTGGCACCAAGGCAGAAGCGACTCTCATCGCTGAAGACGACACGTCTCCATTCGTCCCTCCATTCACGCCTGTCGCGACACCACTGGAGGCGGGCTGCACGATGTTGGGGCGTGAGCGGAAGACGGCCTAACGGTGTGCGGGACCGTAGCCCAGCTTCATGGAGACGGTTGCGAATGGTCCTCGCCGATACCCCAGGAGCAACAGTGTCCCTAATTTTCTGGGAAGTGGCGGTGCGGTCCCCTACGGCACTGCGTAGGATCCTACGGTCTTGGCGTGCATCCGTGCGTCGCTGCGGTCCGGTCCCAGGTCGACGGGCACGTGCACCTTCCGCCGACCACTGGCGACAACATCGATGTACTGTGGAGACCTCACGCCCCACGTGTTGAGCAATTCGGCGGTACGTCCACCCGGCCTCCCGCATGCCCACTATACGCCCTCGCTCAAAGTCCGTCAACTGCACATACGGTTCACGTCCACGCTGTCGCGGCATGCTACCAGTGTTAAAGACTGCGATGGAGCTCCGTATGCCACGGCAAACTGGCTGACACTGACGGCGGCGGTGCACAAATGCTGCGCAGCTAGCGCCATTCGACGGCCAACACCGCGGTTCCTGGTGTGTCCGCTGTGCCGTGCGTGTGATCATTGCTTGTACAGCCCTCTCGCAGTGTCCGGAGCAAGTATGGTGGATCTGACACACCGATGTCAATGTGTTCTTTTTTCCATTTCCAGGAGTGTATTTCTACACGCGGAACTTCCAACGACTTGAGTCCATGCCACGTCGAGTTGCTGCACAAAGCCGGACAAAAGAAGGTCCGACACAGTATTAGGAGGTATCCCATGACTTTCGTCACCAATCTCGTACAAAAATTACGTAAAAAATCTCGTACTCACGTATGGTATAATCTCTATAGTGTTCGAAATCTCTTCTTAACGTTAATTAGGTGAGAAGATGTTAATTTTTTTTTAAAGAGTGCATTTTTCGTCTGGGAAACAGCTTCACACTTACTGCGTCATATCTCAAACTATGTAACTGACTAAGAAACTACAGGGTAAGACAATTATTGAACTATATGAAATAAAATCGTCATAACTTCTGAACGGTTTGCGTTAGGACGTTCAAATTGCACGGTTCGCAGCGGGACATGATGGGAATTAATATGCGCTGTATGGTTTGGTTTAGCAACGAAGCTCACTTTCATTTGGATGGATTCGTCAATAAGCAAAATTGGCGCATTTTGGGAACTGAGAATTTGCATTTCGCGATCGAGAAGTCTCTTCGTCCTCAACGGGTGACTGTGTCGTGTGCAGTGTCCAGTCACGGAATAATCGGTGCGATATTCTTTGATGGCACGGTGACTACCGAATGATATCTGAAGTTTTTGGAAGATGATTTCATCGACATTATCCAAAGTGACCCTGATTTCGACAAGATGTGGTTCATCCAGGAGAGTGTTTGATATCCTGCAGGAGCACTCTGGGGACCGCATTCTGGCTCTGTGCTACTAAGAAACCACTGGCATGGGCCTCGATTGGCCGCCACATTCTCCGGATCTTTTTGTGGCGCTATATTAAAGACAAGGTGTACAGCAATAACCCCACATCCATTGCTGAACAGGAAACAGACATTCATAATGTCATCGACAGCATCGAAGTTCCGACATTTCAGTGCGTCATGCAGAATTTCGCAATTCGTCTGCGCCACATCATCGCCAATGATGGCAGGCACATCGCACATGTAACAACCTAAATCCGAATATCTGTAGTGACGTTTAGATGTTGAATCAACTGTGTGCACGCCGTAGTTTGTAACTAATTTACGTTTTTTTTCCATGTAGTTCAATAACTGTGACCCTGTACTTACTGTTGAGTACCAAGAAGCTCTGCCCGGCAAAGGATCTTTGCAAAGTTTCGTATGGTATTCCATCTGCTACGTACAACCTCCTGAAAGCAACTTTTTTCACTTACGGCAAGATCTAACTCATAAGAAGTATTAAGTTTAAAATATCTATCTATATAATCTGAATTCATATATGCAGTCCTTCCAAAAAGTTGTGCGAGCTGTAAGGTCGGACAATGATTTGACACTGGCGCCATATTTCGCCACAATTCTACCTAACGCCAATGTGGACGAGTCACTCGATAGGACCTCACACGCCGTCTTACGCACGCCTCACCCCTTCTTTTGACGCCTCTGCGATGGAGGTCATCTCCATCTCCATCTAAAGATGATCGCACCGCTTTGGAGCGCAGGACGACAGCAAATTTTGCTCTTGTGTACAGGTTGGAATCACCTCGACCCGTTCAAAATCATTCAACGATACTTGAACGTGATCCGAAGCAGCAGAGGGTCCTTAAGCTTTTTCAGCCCTCCTGTTTTGCGCCCTCCTGTGGCGTGATGACAGGGGTGTGCTAAATTAACATGCGCAGGAATGAAACGGCACTGGGTCCCTCTACGACCTCCAAGTTCGGTGACACCCTCGGTGCCACCCACACACCTTTGATGAGGGCATTACAAATGTAAATTTCAGTATCTTTGACACCAGTTCACTATCGAGGCTCCTCTAGCCCCTGAAGGTAGGCAAGTCTCACCTAAGCGTTGTCGAACGGGTTACATAACTCTCAGGCCCAAGAGCAGCCGCGAAGGTGAATTGGTGTCAAATATTCTGACAGGTACATTTGTCCAGGTTAGCGAAGAGCGCTAATGCGGTGCTTCCTGGACTCGGGTAGACGCGCCGGCCCCGGATCGAATCCGCCCATCGAATTAACGACGAGGGACAGTGTGCCAGCTGGCCTGGATTTGGTTTTCAGGCGGTTTTCCACATCTCACTAGGTGAATACCGGGCTGGTCCCCACGTCCCGCCACAATTACACGACCTGCAGATATCTGCAACACGTTCGCATTCTTTCATGGTTTACACTAGACACAGACAGCAGGGGTACACTCATTTCGTCCCGGGGGGGTATGGGGTGGCGGCAGGAAGGGCATCCGGCCACCCCTTAAAAATTAACCATGCCAAATCCGCTCTTAACCGTGCCAGCCCTGAGCAAAATGCGCGACTAATGCACTAGCCGTAGAAGAAGAAGAATTCTGACAGGTACATTTGTAACGCGCTCAGCAAAGCTGTGTGGGTGGCACCGAGGGTGTTGCCGGACTGGGGGGTCTCATAATAATATAGACGACAAACTATACTATACTGCGGACTGTGGAATACCACCTACTCCTAACATTATTACTCTAAACTCATATTACAACAGTCGTTAGTTTTAAACGTCTGACTGTCTACAAACGCGAGACGACTTCTCATGTTGTATGAAAGAGCGATGGTCTACCAAGGGTCTCAGCCAAAATAATCGGAACAGGACAAATACCTATAGTGAAGAGGCGCCGAGCTATATCTCATATCCGTATTTTCCGTATTTACCGCTACAATTTGCATTAAGCAGGAAGGCAATACAACAACCAATTATTACAAATGACAGACTCTTTGCCTTTTATTCAGGCACCCATACCCGCACTGAAAAGCGAAACGGCGGGAAACATTCCTTTCATATTGTTATTGCTAACTATGACATTAATTAAAATAAGCATATATTAATGTATTTCACTCTGAAACATAATTAGTAATAAAAGGATTAAGTTTTCTAGGGGGTTATTGTTAATACTGTGGTATCCGAGTAGTGAGTTTACACTCAGTGTTTGAGCAAACACTGTGCGGAAAACGATGCAAATTTCTGTGCAGTTCTTCGTTCAACGATTTTTTACAGTATTCGAGGAGTTTTAACTCATCTACGACGTGTCGAATACCTTCGTTCAGCTTTTGGTAATTAATCACTTACAGAAAGGACTGCTTACAGTTGGTTTGGAGAATGTCGACGCCGTCGTGCATCATTTAGCGCTGAATTTCATGAAGCTAGATCAAAATCGGTCCGTGCACAACACGGTACCGTACCAATATGTTTCGAAAAATGCGCACCAAAATTCGAGTTTTCAGATAGATAAGCGATCAAGGGTTTTTTTTTTTTTCAGGGTGTATACGTGGACAAGGAAAAAAAATTCCCGGATTTTTCCCGGATTTCCCGGTTAAAAATACACTTTCTCCCGGGTGATAGTATATTTTCCCTTATCAATCCTTTGAATAGTTATGGTTTTATACACGGGCGTACAATTTCCCGGCACTTTAGAAAACGAAACTCAGGGAAAAAGACTCGTTTTGGAAATTTCTTTGATGTGCAGCAACATGTACGCTGCGTATTTTCGTATTACGACAGCACACATTGAAATTCCACCGAACACCGCATGTTACTTTCCGAATAATTGAAATCGAGATTTCGATGCGCTTTTGTAAGCCGTTCGTAGCTCATGTCACGTGATCTCGCCAGCCGATGACGGCGGATATTCGGAGCATAGGACACGTGATGTAGTCAGCCAACAGCAACATCACTCTTCAGTAGCACGAACACACAAACAGGGAAAGTTAATAGTTTAAATTAATATACATAGTGTTGCTACAAGAAAAGAAAAGCTTTCACATATAATATTGGTCTCAAGCTGCAAGATAAGCTAAGCTAAGCTTCCGCATATACTGTTGATCTTTTTTGCGCGTGTTACACTTTAAGATATGTCACACAAATGTGCCAGTAAAATTTTTAATAATGACATAAATGTCTGATCTTCAGGGTTCGAAATTCTTCTAAATGGCTCGTCATCAAAGAGTTGATTTTTAAATGAGAGTCAAACGCTCTGTGATTTAATAAATTCATGGTACATTCTTGCACATAGCTCAAATTACGTAAAAGGATATTTACTTTGAAAGTAACGCTTTTCAAACCACCATTCGCAAAATTGTTAGAAATAGGTTCGTTTCAGCAGTTGCCAGGGAGCGCAGATAACAGGCGACACCGCGCTTGGGTAGCTATCATAACGTAGGAATCCCGTATGCAAGTACGTGTAAAACATTGAAAGATCATACATTATGTCATAAAAGAAACAAGACATCAGAGGATACTCCCAAGAGCATCGGAATTTCGTGAACCATATTAAAACGGGCACATTTAAAGTGCATACTTAAAGGGCACATTCGTTTGTCCAGATTCCCAATAATATAGACCTCGACCTGATATTAAGCTTTTCAGTGTGGTTTTTGAGATGTAAATTTTCTTGGAGCACCAGTACTGTATTATATCATGTTTGGGTCTTTATTATGGCATAATGCCATACGAGCTAGAAAATGAAGACGTGCACTTGAAATGCAGCGAACAGTTGAAACTAGCCTGTACTGTGGAATTAAACATTTTGTTTCAAATGCATTGACTACCTCTGCGGAAAAGGTTAAAAAAACCTAATTTATTTAGCAAACAGACAAAAATAACTTCATTGTTCCGCAAGGCTATTAATGCTTGACTGTCAGAAAGGTGGTTCTAATGGTCAAATGGCTCTGAGCACTATGGGACTCAACTGCTGCGGTCATAAGTCCCCTAGAACTTAGAACTACTTAAACCTAACTAACCTAAGGACAGCACACAACACCCAGCCATCACGAGGCAGAGAAAATCCCTGACCCCGCCGGGAATCGAACCCGGGCGTGGGAAGCGAGAACGCTACCGCACGACCACGAGATGCGGGCGGTTCTAATGGTTCAAATGGCTCTGAGCACTATGGGACTTAACATCTGAGGTCATCAGTCCCCTAGAACTTAGAACTACTTAAACCTAACTAACCTAAGGACATCACACACATCCATGCCCGAGGCAGGATTCGAACCTGTGACCGTAGCGGTCGCGCGGTTCCAGACTGAAGCGACTAGCGCCGCTCGGCCACTCAGGCCGGCACAGAAAGGTGGAAATAAAATACAATCTGCAACTAATGACATATTTCAACCTTCCGTAATTATGTGAATGTGTTTTAATTCACTTGATAGCTCCCGTCCACAGAAACCCGTTTTGTTTTCACTGACGTGAGAGTAAACGAAGGGGAAACAGCAAAATAACTAAATGTAAACACGGGTCACGTGGAGACTACGCACTGTAGCTCAGACTGCTCTGCGCATCAGCCCCGGATCTACATTTGCGAATCGGGTCAATATTTAAAAAAAAAATTGAATTTTCAAAATATGTTCATCTTGTAGCGCACATCTTTCTGAAAAGTCTGAAAAATAAAACATGTATTCGAGGAAATGTAAGACATTATTTGGTCTTAAGTATGATAAAGTGCAGTACCACGCCTCTTCGTAAAGCATTTTTCTACCGCACGTCCAAACTATATTCAGAAGAGTGGAAATTTGAAATGTCTTGTGGTGTCTCTCCTGCTCCCAGTCGGCGGGTTTGACAGCCTGCCCCTCTTTAAAAAAAAATCTCACAATTAATAGCGGATGGGATTATTTGTAATCGAGAGAACAAGAACTCTTCAGAAAATCTGAACTCTTTATTTCCCAATAGCTAATAATTTGCTGTTTTGTATGACATAAAATTGAATACAGTATATATAAAACCAATACTGCCAAGAGATAAGCAAGAAATTACACATTTCTTCAAACCTTAGCTCCTAGCATTTTTTTCTCTCTCTAATCTTGGTATAGCTTTACATAGCGTGCTTTCTTTTCTGCCAAAGAATCTATTACCTCAAAGTTCGTCAAACGTTTTGCTACATGAAAAATCGAAATGTCGTTATCTAATACTGAAAAAGCTGTTAATACAAATAATACCCAAGACTGCTGTGGTTTCTCAATCTGATTACGTCTATTTTGTCACTGTCTGCTAGATAAAACAAAGTAGCCCTTTCTAATATGGCAGCAATTTTGTAACACACCAAATAAACGAGACTGTTTTGGCACAAATGGCCATTTTTATAACACGACAGAATATAATCCAATAAGTACCAACATCAGATGCCTAGTAGGCCTACTACAAGCAAAACGCTTGATGTTAGGAAATAGTTTCACATTTCATTCATACCCACTACCTTCTCAAGCATGAGATCGAAAAGTAGTATTACGAAATTTTTATATAAATTTGGAATAGTCTTATTCTTCCATAATTTGTGTGATGTCGCCATTTCTTCTCCTTCCTCGTTCTAAAAAAGAATCTTGTCATCACCAATTCTGTAGCTATTGCTGTCATTGTCAAAATTTGTTCGCCGATTAACTTCACTAACCCTGCCACAATCACAGGTTTAGCTATCCCGCGATTATTTTCCGCTTAGGCGTTGTTACGTGTTCGAACAACACTTTTTCCGCGTTACTTCCAGAACAGCACTTACGCAGCTGCTAGCTAGGGACTGTTATTGGTCCTTACTAGTGTAGCGATGTGGCCAAAAATTTTCTGTCAAAATTTCGTTTTCTTGGATACACCGAGAAGATAATAAGTAATATTTCCCACCTGTTATTCCTGTGAGTCGTTTATTTCCACTCTCATAGTCTGAATCTATGGATTTCGCTAGAAATTATAATAACGCTGATCATTCGCAAACCCAATCAACCACCTAATCAGACAGCGATTGGCATTCATTCGTTTGGCTTTACTCCATCAGCTCGTATAGCCCCGTCCCATTTTGTCTGCAGGAAAAGTTTATTCCTAGATGCGACGAGGATTCCCGTGGCAAGGACATCACGTGCACTATGCACGCATTCAAAAATCAACTTATGATTTATTCAGAAATCAACTTAAAATGTGTTCAAAAATGTTCAAAAACCAACAGGGAAGCGTTTCAAAATGATATGAATAATCGACAGGCAAACGTGCGCTCGCTGCTAGGTGCTTTGTGAAACAAGTTGTTTTCCTCAAGAATATGAATTTGGCGCCCCCTTCTCCCGGCAGCATCTAGCTGCTTGCTGCGACTGCTTGCACAGCCAACAGCCACATTCCTGTTGCCAGAAGCGGGAGAATCTACTACTCAACGTGACTCAACTGCGCATGCGCATGTGCCCGCGCGTAACTGCTAAAACAAATCGAATGTAAACAGTTGCGACTTCACGCTCATTGGAGGCAATTTGTTGTTATGAAGCACCCGGGTTTATGTTTTATTGTAAGTATTATTCTGCAGTAACGGGATACAGTAATCTCCTTTGTTAGAGTATCATTTCTTACCAGTCAAAAACACAAAAATTTAACTGAAAACTAAAACAATGAAAAATTCCCGGAATTCTAAAAATATTCCGGGTTTTTCCCGGTTTTCTCCCGCATGAAAAAATTCCCGGGTTTTTCCCGGATCTCCCGGTGGTCCCGGGTCGTATACACCCTGTGTTTATACCGATGGAATAACGGACATACTGCAGATGTCCTGTAGAAAAGGATCACAACTTAAGCATTACATAGCCGGCCGAAGTGGCCGTGCGGTTAAAGGCGCTGCAGTCTGGAACCGCAAGACCGCTACGGTCGCAGGTTCGAATCCTGCCTCGGGCATGGATGTTTGTGCTGTCCTTAGGTTAGTTAGGTTTAACTAGTTCTAAGTTCTAGGGGACTAATGACCTCAGCAGTTGAGTCCCATAGTGCTCAGAGCCATTTGAACCATTTTTTTTAAGCATTACATATTTCCTCCAGGCCAGGCCAGCTAAGCAAATCTGTTAGTTCTTTTCCATTGGGTGTGATCTAAGGTGGACCTTAGGTGGCTTATAAAAACACATTTGTTCATGGGCGGTTCCTGAGGGAAACACTAAAAGCCCATGATTTCTGGGTACGAAAAGTACCAACTGCGGGCACGGCCACTTCTATAATTTTTAATCATGCCGAATCGTTCGGAAGATGATGTTCTCGTGGAACTTCGAAACTTTTTTCGATATCATTGTCCATTACCGAGACCTTGAGGTTCATCACCACCGTACTTATAAACGTAAAATATGTATGAAATATCTACTCTGAGACGTAAGTGTAGTTTCAAGTGACGTGAACATATGGCAAGGGTTCTAGAGTCATCGCAAGAGTTGTGATGTCACCAAACTATGCTTTTAGTCGGTATTCCTTCGCCAGAAAATTTTAACGACGCGCTGTCTCCGTATTATGGGTATTTCATGCTATACACATACACCTAAAGTGGTACTGCAGTGACAAAAAAATGGGTTAAAAAGGGTCTTAATATGCACGAAGAGAACTTAAAATGACTGCAAAAATTATGTACAACTAAAAAGATTGCAAATTCAAAAGGTCCGCAGCCCGTGGTCGTGCGGTAGCGTTCTCGCTTCCCGCGCCCGGGTTCCCGGGTTCGATTCCCGGCGGGGTCAGGGATTTTCTCTGCCTCGTGATGACTGGGTGTAGTGTGATGTCCTTAGGTTAGTTAGGTTAAAGTAGTTCTAAGTTCTAGGGGACTAATGACCATAGATGTTAAGTCCCATAGTGCTCAGAGCCGAGCCAATTTCAAAAAATATCTGTAATAACATTTTTACGCTTTTAAGATATAAATCGGAAGCCTGGTGTTTTCGATGAATTGCGATAGACGAGCAAAATATCCAGGAAAAATGTAAAGCAAATGAATTTGTGTTAACCTTCTGTTATGTGTACTTATTTGGAGTTTATGGGTGTCTAAGTACATAAATGTGTGACAAAAAAAAACACAAAATCAAAAAATAATTAATGTAGAGTAATGAAATTTCAGGAATACATTTGTCTAGTTGACATATTTTAGTGATCAACATTGCAAGATCACAAACTGATGTAAGCGCGAGATAAAACATTGCAAATGTGAAATGCAGGTATATTAACAATCGGTATAAGCGCTAGAATGTTGAATGCAAACGTCCATGCCGGATGTCAGTTTGTGGGATGGAGTTAAATGCCTGTTGTACTTGGTCGGTCAATATAGGGACGGTTAATTCTGGTTGTGGATGAAGCTGGAGTTGTCATCCGATCATGTCCCATATGTTCTCGATTGGAGACAAATGTGGTGATCGAGCAGGCCAAGGCAACATGCCGACACTCGACTATGTGGACGAGAGTTATCCTGTTGGAAAATACCCCCTTGGAATGCTGGCCATGAACGGCACCACAAAAGGTTGAATCAACAGGACTGACTTACAAATTTGCAGTCAGGGTGCACGGGACAACCACGGGAGTTCTCCTGTTGTCTTACAAAATCGCACCCCAGACCATAGCTCCACGTGTAGTCCAGTCTGTTTAGCACGCAGACAGGATGGTTGCAGGGCCTCAGCTGGCTTCCTCCTAACCAACACACGGCCATCACTGCACCGAGGCAGAACCGGATTTCATCGGAAAACAGAACAGTCCTCCACCCTGCCCTCCAATGATCTCTCAGTTGACACCACTGAAGCAGGAAGTGGAAGGGGTTTTGGGGTCAGAGTGTCTGGTTCTTGCTGTCCTTGAAGTAATGGATTTGTAGCAGTTCCTTGTGTCACTGTGGTGCCCAGTGCTGCTCAGATTGCTGCTGCAGATGTACGAGTACTACGATGCGCCAGAGCCATATGCTAAACACAATGTTCTTCCCTATCGGTAGTGCTTCGTGAACGTCCGGAGACCGGTCTTCTTGCACACGTACTTTCTCGTGACGATCGCTGCCAGCAATCACGTACAGTGGCTACATTCCTGTCAAGTCCTTTTTAATATCGCAGAAGAAACATATGGTTTCTCGTAACTTCATTTCATGACCTCGTTCAATCTCAGCGAGGTGTTGATAATGGAGTCTTTGTTGCCTTAGGGGAATTCTTGACCAACATCAATTCACCACCTTCAGTCTCAAAGGTCACTAACGCTCACGACCGTTACTGCGTGTGTTTAAAGCAAACCTGATTTACGTCCTCATAGTGGCGCTACTAGCGCCACTCCTACGTGACAGCCACGAAATCTGAATAAACATCATCTTTCAGATGTAAAACACGCCTACCAATTTTCGTTAAAGTCGCACAGTCCTTCTTGATGCTGCGAATTTTTTCCGTCAGAGCTTGTCAACAAGTACATGGAGGAGAAATGAAATGTGTTAACAGCATAATGGGGAACACACCGACATGCTGGACACTTAATATGGAAGTAAGTACATACGTTAAAACAAACTATATCAATTAGCATTCGATATTAGGGGGGTAGAAGACTTCTCACCCTACAGTGTCCGCTTGAAACGCAAATGTGTCACTGAACGGTACTTCCTAATGCTCACGTAGAGGCAGTGTGCGCGCATCTGAGCACGTGACTAGATCGCTGAGTCGTCAGTAGATTTAACGATTCATCTATGTATAGCGTCCCCAGTGAAATACTAAGAAAAAAGAAAAAACAGTATTTATAAAGAAGAGACATTTAAAAATTGTATAATAAGTGGACACTAGCCGCTCAGGTGAACATACATTCTCACGTATCCGTATTATAATTATTTCTCTGTGTAAGTTTCGAGGGCAAAGAAATATAACTAAATGATCTAAAGAGACGAGAAGATAAGCTCTTTTGTTAATTGTTTTAGTCGTCTTCACTTCTTCTCTTGTCTTGTCTTGATTGCGTGTAGACGGACATCTTGCGAGTGCTGGCAAATGTAAGCATATTTGTACTAATTAAGCAGATAATATATTCATTTAATATTATTGTTCACTTTTAATTTGTAAGAGGTGATACTGATTTCATGTCCGCCTTCCTTGAATTAACCTGCATTCGAGTAATTTACAGTGCAACAATCGCAGCGGCCGATTCAGCCAACGACGCCATTACGTGGCGATATTAACTTATAAAACTTAGCGGAAGCGAAAAACTCGCCCATTATTAACATAAATTTTTCTCCACAGCCGCCCGACGCTGCAGAAAATACGTAGCTTTAAGATTCTTATTTTCAGTACAACAGCCGAGAGCCAGAGCCAGGACTCCGACTACAATGAGTCGTATGAATAAAACAAAGAATATACTTTATACTCAGATGTACGGAGAAAGTTCTCTGGTTGGCATGAATAAAGCGAGTCTGAGAATATACTTCACTCGAGTATGTTCTCACAAGGGAACCTCCCCATCGCACCCCCCTCAGATTTAGTTATAAGTTGGCACAGTGGATAGGCCTTGAAAAACTGAAAACAGATCAATTGAGAAAACAAGAAGAAGTTGTATGGAACTGTGAAAAAATAAGCAAAATATACAAACTGAGTAGTTCATGGGAAGATAGGCAACGTCAACGAGACTGGGAAGGTATGAGCGCCGTGGTCTCGTGGTAACGTGAGCAGCTGCGGAACGAAAGGTCCATGGTTCAAATCTTCCATCGAGTGAAAAGTTTAAATTTTTATTTTCAGTTTGTGACAAACTCTTACGTTTTCATCACTTTTTTGGGAGTGATTATCACATCCACAAGAAAAACCTAAATCGGGCAAGGTAGAAGAATCTTTTTACCCCTTCGCCAAGTGTACAAGTTAGGTGGGTCGACAACATATTCCTGTCATGTGACACACATGCCGTCACCAGTGTCGTATAGAATATATCAGATGTGTTTTCATGTGGAGGAATCGGTTGACCTATGACCTTGCGATCAAATGTTTTCGGTTCCCATTGGAGAGGCACGTCCTTTCGTCTACTAATCGCACGGTTTTGCGATGCGGTCGCAAAGCACAGACACTATGCTTATTACAGTGAACAGAGACGTCAATGAACGAACGGACAGATAATAACTATGCAAAAATAAAGAAAATAAAATTTTCACTCGAGGGAAGACTTGAACCAAGGACCTCTCGTTCAGCAGCTGCTAACGCTACCACGGGACCACGACGCTCCTGAGCTCACTTTGTCCATGATGTTGCCTATGCGACCCGTGGACTACTCAGTTTGTATATTTTGCTTATTTTTTCACAGTTCCACGCAACTTCTTCCTGTTTTCTCAAATGATCTGTGTTCAGTTTATCAAGGCCTATCCATTGTGCCAACTTATAACTAAATCTGAGGGGGGTGCGATGGGGAGGTTCCCTTGTCAGTGTCGGTTGAAGGATGGGGGAAGTTGCTCAAAGCAAAGTATAATTTTCATATGAATAAAGCCAAAGAAGTTTCTCACAAGCGGAGAACATTCTCTGTTTTTGTGAGTGAGCTCTATAGCATACTTCGAGCTGAGTGAGTTGTGTTGTGTTGTGATTAAGCGTTACCGAGTGTTTTTAGCGAAAATGGCGGAATTTATGTTTCTTGAAAGGCAAAAAAAGATATACGTAGTACGCAGAAACAAAGAAGAAAGGAACTGTAGAAGTTTGTATAGATTTAACAGTCAAAACATTAATTGGTTGGCGAATCACTTTCTTCCGGAAAATCACAAATGAGGAGGAGGCGCCCTTTCCAATGAAATGCAAAATGAAAATATTTTTGCGCTATTTAGCGGATCCAGGCTTTCAGATAGGTGTAGGAGAAGATTTGGAAGTACACCAGACTACAGTATCACTAACATTTTCGTATGTTCTGCAACAGGTCAACAGGTAAGCACCGTTATGGATCAGATTTCCGAGAAATATTAACGAACTAGAAACAGCGAAAGTTAAATGGCAATCGAGATACAAGTTTCCATGTGCGGTAGGGGCCCTAGACTGCACTCACATACCTATAATGAAACCTTCTTCACATGGAGACGAATACGTCAATCGAAAGGGCTTTCCATCTATAAACGTGCAGGCGACGTGTGACAATAGTGAAATGTTTACGAGTGTTGATGCTTCATGGCCAGGGTCTGTACATGACGCTAGGACATGGAGAAACTCCGATGTCTATCGTATATTGCATGAGAACCAGTGCAACGCCCTAATTTTAGGAGACGAAGGATATGGCATTGCACCGTGGTTAATGACACCATTTCAAAATCCAGAAACACCTGATGAGAGGGCATACAACAGACTTCACTCTAAGGAAAGGGTGATAATCGAACGGTGCTTTGGACAGGTGAAAAGGCGTTTCCCAATTCTGCAAAATAAAATAAGGCTTGCCCAAACAAAAATCCCCAGGGTGATAGTAGCCTGTTTTGTTTTGCACAACGTAGCAAAACATGTAGGGGATGAGGATTTTGAGGCACCTAGTGATGAAGACAACAATCTTCCAGTACTGGGAGAAGAGGGAGCAGCAAACGTACGTGTACGTGGAACAAATAGGAGACGAGAAATTGTAAATGTAATACGACAACTGTAATGTATGGGTGTCTGCCCAAACATTGAATAATTAAACCCAATTTGATATTTTTTGTAATTACAGTAATTATTCCCTCATGAAAATAAAGCACAGTGCTCTTATGTTACGTAATAAAATGCTGTTTAGTGTTGTTTTTTTTTCATTCTCTATCATCGATTTTACTTTCAACAAAAATTGTTTATCATGTAACTATTCAAACTGGAACAGAGATACTACTGTAAATAGCTTTGGACACAACAGGTTAACATGAACTGCTGGAACCTTAATGTAATTTCTGTACTGTAACTTCAGCAGATTGATGGCACAAGTTTTTATTTTACTTTACCAAAATTGTTCCAAGGATGTGGTGAAGGTATTTGCCACGTGCTACAGTGAATAAGTGCACAACTGTCTAACCTCCAGCATTTAAAATACAAACAAGTTAGCATACTCTTTTTGCTTTACTTTACCATAAATTGTTTCAAGGATGTGGTGAAGATATTTGCCAGGTGCTACAGTAAATAAAGTGCACAACTGTCTAACCTGCAGCATTTAAAATAGAAACAAGTTACTCTCTTTGCTTTACTTTACCAGAAATTGTTTCAAGGATGTGGTGAAGATATTTGCCAGGTGCTGCAGTAAATAAGAGCACAACTGTCTTACCTGCAGCATTTAAAATAGAAACAACTTACTCTTTTTGCTTTACTGTACCAAAAATTAGTGGTGAAGGTATTTGCCAGATGCTACAGTAAAACAAGTTACTCTTTTTGCTTTACTTTGCCAGAAATTGTTTCAATGATGTGGTGAAGATACTGGCCAGACACAACAATATAAGTGCATATACTTTTTTAACATTTCAGATTGGATTATATTACTCTTATTGTTTCATTGAAAAGACATTTGTACTGAATAATTTTTGTAAGAGGATATGGAATTTGGTAAATGAGGAATGAAAATGAACTTTCACTTTAAAAAGATGTTTTTATTAATAAAATTCGTTATGTAAATAAGACATTACACAATTTGTTTTATTGTTTATCCTCTTCGCGCATCAATTTCTGTTGCTTTCGTTTGAGTTTGTCCAATTCATACAATAGCACCAGCCTTTGCAACTCTGGAGTAGACAAATTACGTGTCTCATCTGTTTCCATGCTTAATCTCCGACGTTTATGCACACTCTCATGCCCCGAAGCAGGCAATTGTGAAGGTATGACGACTTCGGGGCCCCACGAGATCCATATGGTCGGCTGGAACAATTAGTGGTAGCTGCAAAATTGACTCTTGTTCATACATGCAGTATGTGTCAGCTACCTCCGAATTCGTTGGTGAAGTGATGACAGAGGTGGAACCACCACAAGCTCCTAATGAATATTAAAAAAAAAAGTAATAGTAGTGTGTCAGGATTCAGTTTCTAGTTAGTAAATATACCAAACAGGTTTACGCAGAAATGTGGGAGGGGTTCGTCCAGTTTCATGCATAGTACACTGTGATACTTTTACTGAAAAGTGGTGATATAGTAGACGAAATTTACCAAACATTGTTTCACTTTCACATGTTAAAAATACGTATTTGTCTGAATCACAATTTCAAAGCATTAAGCGCGTAATTAAAAAATCGGAAAGTATGGGACTTACCAGGAACTCTGTGGATAGTTGGGTGCAGTCATCTCCGTCCAAAAACTTTAAAAATATCTGCTCCCAATTTTTCAGGGAAATCTTAATGTTTCCCGTCTTATTCACATCCGTTTTCGCCTTGATGCGGGATTTCATGTTGTGCAGTTTCTTCATTATCTGCCCGTCCGTTATTTCTTTCGCGAAATTAACCATATAACGGTGTTGTATTTCTTTAACACGATCCGCTTTCTCTCTTCTTGCGGCCGGAGTTTGTGATTTACTGATGATTGCGGGGTAATCTTTAATAATGTTGACAAAGGCTAATTCTGAGTCTTCCATTTCGGCACAGAAATAACTTGAGAAAACTTTCGCTAACACAAAACACACGCAAACGAAACAAACTGAGAACCAAAGATATTGGATTTTAATCTCTTTGCTGAGAACTTACTCAGTAAGGAGGGGAGGTAGAGAGGAAGTACTCCAGGGTCAGAGATTATGCTTCCTAGTTTTTATTCATACGAAACTGAGAACTTTCTTTGAGAATGTTCTTTTGCTCTGAGTATCAACTCTGGAGAATGTTCTCGTTTTTATTCATACAACCCAATGCAATGGTTAACGGAGGTAAGAAAAAATACTCTCGCGCGTGTGTGGGCCGCAATTGTAATTAATAACTAAAGATTTTTTTGCTTTAAAGTGAACTGACTAGCCGAGGAAATTAATATGAACAGTTTATTCCATTCTTCAACTTACCGAGAAATCAAAAAGTCAGTATAAATTTGAAAACTGAATAAATCACGGAATAATGTACATAGAGAGGTGCAAATTAACACACATGCTTGGAACGACATGGGGTTTTATTAGAACCAAAACAATACAAACGTTCAAAAAATGTCCATCAAATGGCGCTTCATTTGATCAGAATAGCAATAATTAGCATAACAAAGTAAGACAAAGCAAAGATGATGATTTTTTTTTTACAGGAAATGTCCAGTATGTCCACCATCATTCCTCAACAATAGCTGTAGTCGACGAATAATGTTGTGAACAGCGCTGTAAAGCATGTCCGGAGTTATGGTGAGGCATTGGCGTCGGATGTTGTCTTTCAGCATCCCAGGAGATGTCGGTCGATCACGATACACTTGCGACTTCAGGTAACCACGAAGCCAATAATCGCACCGACTGAGGTCTGGGGACCTGGGAGGCCAAGAGTGACGAAAATGGCGGCTGAGCACACGATCATCACCAAACGGCGCGCGCAATAGATCTTTCACGCGTCTAGCAATATGGGGTGGCCGGCCGCTGGTGGCCGTGCGATTCTAGGCGCTTCAGTCTGGAAGCGCGCGACCGCTACGGTCGCAGGTTCGAATCCTGCCTCGGGCATGGATGTGTGTGATGTCCTTAGGTTAGTTAGGTTTAAGTAGTTCTAAGTTCTAGGAGACTGATGACCTAAGTCCCATAGTGCTCAGAGCCAATATGGGGTGTTTTTTTTTGTTTTGTTTTGGTTCTAATAAAACCGCATGTCATTCCAAACATGTGTGTAAATTTTTACCTCTCTGTCTACATTATTCCGTGGTTTATTAAGTTTTCAAATTTATACTGACTTTTTGATCACCCGGTATAAGCTCATGTTTTAAGATTCAGCGAGTCTAACGTTCATTAACGTAACAAATAATTTCCACCCAAGATTAATATTGTATTTAAAAAAGAACTTCACAAAAGCATTTAATTGTAAATCAAAAGTGAATGAAATATCATTTTGACTAAGGCCCACCACGTAAGTCGGCAACAGTCACCACTACCAATCAATTTCTGTAAATTAAATTACGACGGCCGACGGACGCGAGATGTGTGTGCGCACTAGCGTGATTAATTTATTGTCCGATGAGCTCACTAGCTGTTTATAAAACTTTTTAAAGGTGTCCCTTGAACAAATGCGGGAAGGAATGAGGCACGTTTGGTCGGCGTCGAAATTTGTGTTTTGATTGCCATGCCTACTAGCGAGAAACGAGTTTAGTCTAACAGAGAGAGACAAAGAGAGCGCGCTCTGGAATCTGGCCTGGTTCCATTACGCAAAGAGGCCAGAGCAGAAGACAAAGCGAGTGCAAATGGTACGCGGCACCAAGACGCCGGCTGCTCTGTGGGTCAGCAGCTCGGCTGCAGACTGACGCTAATTCTAAGTGCGCGGGCTGGCTGCTGGCAACTCGCCACCGTGTGCGATGCAGCGGCACACGGAAGCAAGGGAGGTTAGCAACGTCGCGTCGCCGACGTAGTCACTAATGGCCGACTACAGGTTCGCACTAAAGGCTGTACCTAGCAATTGTAAGAGAGCACAGGCGGCATGAGGCCACAAGAAAGGCAGCAGAAGTGATCCTCAAAACTATCGTTCACTGTCACTGGCATTTGTTGTACAATTTTTAGAATCCTGAATACCAGTTTCCTCCCCCCCCCCTTACCCTCAGTACTCCAACCCTCCGATTCTTTACAGAATAGAACTCTCATGTACAAAAAGTCATATCTCCTGAACGATACCTGTAAAATGTGCTGCGAATAGATTTAGTAGTAAAGAAGCACTAAATTAAAAGTCATCTCTGGTGTTGAAGTTTTACTGCTTGAACTGTGGAAATGCTGTAAGCGATAAACTTTTTCTGCTTTCATTATTTTGCGAGGGATGTCAGTGACACAAAGTTTCGAAATGGTTTGTAATTCTGTGCAAAGTTTGTTGGAAATCGCTAAATGCTCTCATTCTCAAACACTGAATAAATGCGGTCTATGTAATTTGTGCGCCGTGATTTACCATGCCTCAAGACAAAGACACCGTTTCTAACTTTAATACTTCAGTTACTGAGTTAAACCATTAACGTAGTTTATACTGACGGAAAAAATTGCAACACCAGAAAATAATTAATGTAGAGTAATGAAACTCGGGAATACATTTGTCTAGGTAATATATTTCACACTCTGCCGTCCGACGTCTCGTATAAATTGGTTGTAGTTTTAGTGCTATTGTGTTCATGGATATACAACTCTGTTTCTCTTTCTCAGTGATTAAGAAGTCTCTGTGCACTCTTAAAAAAGATGGTCTCATATATCCCACGTTTTCGGAATCCTTGCTGGTTGGCATGGAAAATATCAATCATTTCGCGATACCTCATTACATTTCAACTCAGAATATGTACTAAGACTGTAAAACAGATGGTTGCCAGTGACGTAGAGTGGTAGCTTAGTGGATGACTTCTGCGGCTTCTGCTACACACGGTGTCCGTTGTAAGAATCGTCAGGCATATTTTTGTGGTGTTTTGGCAGATATTTCCAATTTAGTTCTTTCAATGTGTAGCTGGAATCAGCCCAAATAAATACTGCTCACCAACACTTTTACGTAACGCCCACTGTCGACGGAAAGCGTCGGTTTCGTTCCAGTTACAAACAAAAACATCTTTACAGCGATATTTTGTGCGCCCATTCGACAGAGCCGTCCCAAATTAGTTTAGAGCGATATTCGTTTTATGGATAACTGTTAACACGGATAGTAAAACACGAAGAATAACGGGTACTCTAGCAGTGACAGCAAGGCCCTGGCCCATGCTGGTTGCTACAGAGCTGCACAGTCTTTGTTGATGTACTGGTTATTCTTCGTGTTTTAGTGTTTCTGGTAAAGCATATCGATGAAACAAATTCAGCCTTCGTTTATAATGGGACACAAATGGACTCTTTTCGCCAACAATGGCCGTCAAATGAAAGGCGTGATGAGCATTATTCGTCAGTGCTGACTCCAGCGAACACATTGGCAAAATTATATTGCAAATACCTTCCGAAACGCCAGAGAAAATAATGCGCCTGACGATTCTTAGGAGGAATACCCGATGTACGGGCGTGACCTGCCCTTCCAAGTATGGATAGTCTTTTGTTTGAGGGATCTACCGTATATTACGGTTAATATGGGAGCTGACTCGGTTGTAAATCCTGAATAAGGATCCGCAGGGATTCCATCGCGTCCTAGAGCTTTATTTAATCTTTATTTAACCTATGACTGAACCTATGTGATCGTTCCCATTCATATTCAGACAAATTGTTACCTCCTCATGTAAGTGTGAGGTGACAGATTCCAGTTTAAATCACTGATAGTGTAGTCATATGCTACTATGTTTTACATTTTGTAAACTGCACAACTTCACATTCCCGAACATCTATGTCCCATTATACCTGAATATGAGGACTATGGCTATGAAACGCTTCGCTAATAAATCAATGTTGTAAGATCAACAACACAGGGGAACAAATAAAGTTTTTTTCTGCGACGTAAGTTTACGGAGGCTATTTATATAGATATGATGATGAAGTATTTAGCCTACAAATTATTTTGTTTGAATAGAGTCTGGTTCTCATGACGAACAGCTTTATATAAAAAAAAAAGTTTTTTACGAATCTACCTTCATTAACATGTCATGAAAATACCCTAAATATCTCTGTTTTCTTTGTACATGGGGCAGTCGTGCGAAAAATGAACACTGGAGCAGGAAAGAGTGGCCGCAGAGAATGAACCTGGCTTTAGGAAAAGATAACATCGTTCATGAACCGTTGGTCAGTTGGGGAAAAAAATCATTCCTCCGCCACTACATATTAAACTTGGGCTTATAAAAGACTTTAGACAGGAATGGCGACTGCTTCAAATGGCTCTGAGCACTATGGGACTTAACTTCTGAGGTCATCAGTCCCCCAGAACTTAGAACTACTAAAAACCTAACTAACCTAAGGACATCGCACACATCCATGTCCGAGGCAGGATTCGAATCTGCGACTGCTTCAAATGTATTTGTCACTCATTTCATGGCCTCAGTACAGAAAAGTTTAAAGCAGGAATTTTTTGACGGCTCACAAATCCGTACTCTTATAAACAACGATGATTTCACAAACCACACGACTCAAGTTAGATTGGAAGCATTCAAAAGCTTTGTATCAGTCCTCAAAAATTTTTGGGGAAATCACAAAGCTGAAGAATATTCCGAAATAGTAAACAAAATGCTCCAGAATTTCCAAACACTAGGAGCTAATATGAATGTCAAATTGCATTTTTTGTACAGCCAATTAGATAAATTTCCTGACAACTTGGGCGATTACAGCGAAGAACAAGGGGAATGATTCCACTAGGACATCGAGATTATCGGCGAAAGATATTAAGACCGTTGGGATCGCCATATGATGGCAGACTACTGCTGGAACTTGCAGAGAGACTGTCCTGAACAAAAACACCGAAAAAAATCCCATATAAAACGTTTCTTAACTTTTATAGATATGTTTTTGTTGTTATGACTGATTTTATTATTCTTTGTATCATTTATAGCACTTTGTTTGTTTGTTTGAAATCATCTGAATAACTTTAATATATACGTGTATAAAATATTCTCCCTTTTTTATAATTTAATTTCCAGTATAAACTGATTGCCTTTATCTCAAAAAGTAGACAGTTCAACAAAAATATTATTATTTTAGGATTCAGCTGACCAAAATTACCTGAATTCATTAATAAGTCCCATGCTACAGAATCTGTGTTACCCTGTGTAATCCTTAAACAATGTGACTATTTATGATACATCCATAAAACATTTACCTCATTACTGCTCGTCATGAGTAATACAGACTACTGCCAGAGATGCTTATGTGTTCTTAAGTATTCACTAGGCTTGATGTGATTGGCTAATAACTGCAAACTGTCGTTGCTCAATTTTAATTCACAATTTATTTGAATGGAATACCACTATTGTTCAAGTATGAAGCCAACGTTCACCTATATCAGTATTCCAATACATGGCACTTCTTAAACAAGCTTAATAAATATACAGGTGTTAACGATTGTAGAGAGGATTTAGTACATAAGTCTAATAAGGAATCTACGTCCATAAATGTGTCGGTTGGATGTAAAATAAGTTTTAAGATCGGACTACTTGCAAATATCCCACTTCACGATACCCCCACAGCTGTATCAATGAGCTTTGACCTGTGTGCTCCGCACGAGCGCATGGCATGGGCAATGTTTCGAGTATTCGTCGTCTGGTTCTCTTCTACATGACGAAGGACGTCCTCTTCAAAGTCGAGACTGCGGTGCGTCCATGGAGCACCACAGCCCACCCATCCATCTGCGAGCATACTAGTTTTTTCGCAGAAGTAGTTGTTGTAGTCAGATGAAAATGGTAAGTGATGTCACAAGTACAACAGATACTGGACCCGTGAACCGGGAAATATGGAAGCGATCCGATCTTCAAACTTATTTTACATCCAAACGGTAGATTTCTTGACACGATTTCTTATCAAAATTATTACTACTAAGTCTCCTCTGTAACCCCCAGAAGCCTGAATTGTGAAACACCGTGTGTAATCCACCTATTCTAAACAATTAATTTATTAGAAATAAGACACATTGCTAAAAGCTTTGTTTACGTTAATAAATGCACAGAACGTCTCTCCTACTTCAACCATGCTTTGACAATTTTGTTAAGAAAATGGTATCAACCTGTCACCACTGTATCCTGTCTTCGGGATACCGCAGTATATATAAAAATACACACATCAAAAAAAAATTTTTCATTACTCGGTTCCGAGAGTTCCGGAACCTGTACAGAAAATCTGAATAGAAATCAACATAAACATCATTTCCGTCATTTTTATTGCTCATGAATACCACACATTGCATGTTGTACCACCATACAGCGAGACCTTCAGAGGTGGTGGTCCAGATTGCTGTACACATCGGTACCTCTAATACCCAGTAGCACGTCCTCTTGCATTGATGCATGCCTGTATTCGTCGTGGCATACTATCCACAAGTTCATCAAGGCACCGTTGGTCCCGATTGTCCCACTCCTCAACGGCGATTCGGCGTAGATCCCTCAGAGTGGTTGGTGGGTCACGTCGTCCACAAACAGCCCTTTTTAATCTGTCCCATGCATGTTTGATAGGGTTCATGTCTGGAGAACATGCTGGCCACTAGTCGAGCGGTGTCGTTATCCTGAAGGAAGTCATTCAGAAGATGTGCACGAAGGGAGAGCGAATGGTCGTTCGTAAAGAGGAATGCCTCGCCAATATGCTGCCGATATGGTTGCACTATCGGTCGGAGGATGGCATTCACGTATCGTACAGCCGTCACGGCGCCTTCCATGACCACCAGCGGCGTACGTCGGCCCCACATAATTTCACCCCAAAACAGCACGGAACCTCCACCTTGCTGCACTCGCTGCACAGTGTGTCTAAGGCGTTAAGCCTGACCGGGTTGCCTCCAAACACGTCTCCGACGATTGTCTGGTTGAAGGCATATGCGACACTCATCGGTGAAGAGAACGTGATGCCAATTCTGAGCGGTCCATTCGGCATGTTGTTGGGCCCATCTGTACCGCGCTGCATGGTGTCATGGTTGCAAAGATGGACCTCGCCTTGGACGTCGGGAGTGAAGTTGCGCATCATGCAACCTATTGCGCACAGTTTGAGTCGCAACACGACATCCTGTGGTTGCACGAAAAGCATTATTCAACAACGTGGCGTTGCTGTCATGGTTCCTCCGAGCCATAATCCATAGGTAGCGGTCATCCACTGCAGTAGTAGCCCTTAGGCGGCCTAAGCGAGGCACGTCATCGACGGTTCCTTTCTCTCTGTATCTGCTCCATGTCAGAACAACATCGCTTCGTTTCATTCCGAGACGCCTGGACACTTCCTTTGTTGAGAGGCCTTCCTGCACAAAGTAACAATGCGGACGCGATCGAACCGCGATACTGACCGTCTAGGTATGGTTGAACTACAGACAACACGAGCTGTGTTCCTCCTTCCTGGTGGAATGACTGGAACTGATCGGCTGTCAGATCCCCCTCCGTCTAATAGGCGTTCTTCATGCATGGTTGTTTACGTCTTTGGGCGGGATTAGTGACATCTCTGAACGGTCAAAAGGACTGTATCTGTGATACAATATCCACAGTCAATTTCTATCTTCAGTATTTCTGGGAACTGGGGTGATACAAAACTTTTTTGGTGTGTGTGTAAGTAAGTACATTAAGCAGACTCAAGCTGTGAATAATATGCTGCAAATTATTGCATTACTACACCGTACACTGGAAACTATAAAGTATTTTCACACCTTCAGACATTCACACCTTGTGATACTACAGCAAGCTGCAAATCTAAGCAAGAGATACTAAGAGTAACCGATCAGTAAATCAGCACACAAAGCTACGCTCTTCAGAGAGTATTACTAACGGCTGGACAATGATATGAAGCAGGTTCTAGAATGGAACAGGTTAATCCTGTTCCGCTACGGTCGCAGGTTCGAATCCTGCCTCGGGCATGGATGTGTGTGTTGTCCTTAGGTTAGTTAGGTTTAAGTAGTTCTAAGTTCTAGGGGACTTATGACCACAGCAGTTGAGTCCCATAGTGCTCAGAGCCATTTGAACCATTTAATCCTGTTCGCAGTACATCAACTATGACGTTATACGGTGCTTTCTGTTCACACTAATTACGGAGGTTTTCCACAGCTCGCAACCGACGTATTGATCACCGTCGTTTCTCCAAAGTGACTTGAGTAACCTGGGGTGCTGTGAGTTCTCGGAGTGTCTGCATGTTAAGTAAACGGGGGTTTCGACCTGATCTTGACTAAAACCTAGACAATCTTTTGAAATCGATGCAGCAACATCGGATATCCCGACAGATATGCACCCATTCCACACAGCACACAATTAGGTGATAAAGACAATTTGTACATCTCATTTACACACTTTAGCAGTTTGCCAAGCTATAATGCTAATGTTTACGCAAGACATTCGGAGTAATGTGAACAAACATGACAACCGTGTACTCGGAAGCACTGCAGTTGCAACAAAGTTAACCTGCTTGATCGACCTGGACACGCCATAGACTTACGTGACTGAGGTTTCCAACTGTAAGTTTCAAAGTGCACAGAAGCAGTATTGTTCGACTGACGTCAGCTCTCTCTCTCTCTCTCTCTCTCTCTCTCTCTCTCTCTCTCTCTCTCTCTTCCTATGCGAATATTTTTCCACAGTTCGAATGTGGACTATACACATTTTCCTGTACCGATAATCCATTAAGCCGTGCTAAAGCTCTTACACACGGACGTTCTCGTGTATTATTCGCAGAAGCGTATCAGATACAAAGAGTTCACAAATGACGGCATCCATGGACTTGCATCAGCATTAGCGACCGTAAGTGGATTTACGACTAACGAAAGAGTGCCTCATCAAAATTCCCTCTCAATCACATGTCTATGACTAATATGAGCACACTCACAGCGAATCAGACCATGTAAAAGCGACAGGACAAAGCGTGATGACATGCTCTCATTAAAGATAATAGCTGCATTGCATCAGATCACGATTTTTATTGTCGTACGACCATAACAATTCAACAGCCGTTCGCGAAAAGTTCGACACGAGAAATGCATAGGCATTTCGTGTGATGTTCTCGTAAAACACAACCAGCTCTTTATTCTCACGAAGTAATGAGTGCTGTCGATAGCGGATGTCAAGCTGTTTACATATTTTTAGATTTCCGGAAGGCTTTTGACACCGTTTCTCAGAGTGACTTGTAATCAAATCGCGCGTCTATAGAGTACTGTCTCAGTTGTGCGACTGGATCCTGTCAGAAAGCTCACAGTTTGTAGTAACTGACGGAATGACATTGAACAAAACAGAAGTAATATCTGGCGTTACCCAAGGACCAGTACAAGCCCTATGCTGTTCCTAACCTATATAAACGGTTTAGGAGACAATCTGAGCACCCTGTTGGATTGTTTGCAGATGATGGTGTAATTTACCATTTTGAAAAGCCATCAAATGCAAAGTGATTCAGACAGGATATATGTATGGTGGGAAAAGTGGCAATTGACTGTAAATAATGGAAAGTACAAAGTCATCCACATGAGTACTAAAAGGAATTCGCTAAATTTCGCTTACAGGGTAAGTCCCAGATATCTAAAGGCTGTAAATACAACTAAATACTTTACAATTACGAATAACTTAATTTGGTACGATCACGTTGATAATACTGTGGGAAAGCAAACCAAAGAAAACTTCGAAAATGCAAGAGGTCTACTAAAGAGGTCTTACACCTACGGTTGCAGGTTCGAATCCTGCTTCGGGCATGGACGTATGTGATGTCCTTAGGTTAGTTAGGTTTAAGTAGTTCTAAGTTCTAGGGGACTGATGACCTCAGATGTTAAGTCCCATAGTGCTCAGAGCCATTTGAACCATTTGAACCACTTAGAAATATTATCAAGAGCTGACGGAATATTTTTGCTGCTTTGTTTCAGATAATACTTATTATAGAAGACGGATATGATACGAGAATTAGGCTGGCAATCATTAAAACAAAAGCGAAAGATGGCAGGATCTTCTCTGAAATTTTAATCAGCAATTTTCCTCTGAGAGTGTGAAAATATTTTGTTGTTGCACACCTACCCAGGGAGAAATGATCGTCAACAGAAAATAAATCAAAGCTCGCACCGACAGATTTAAGTGTTTGAGAGTGGAACGGTAGAGAAACAGCTTGAAGGTGGTTCGATGAACCTTCTGCCAGGTACTTAATTGTGAATTGCAGAATAACCATGTAGATGTAGATGTGAAACGGTTAAATCAAAACAAGTATAGTAACTGTAGTTACACAGAAATATTTGTCAACGCTACATGCAAACACAGATTCGCGTACAAGCTCTTTATCAAGCGACGCGGAATTACATTTTGAAACAAAACCACTCTCTGTCAAAAATCAACATTACGTCTACACTCTTCAACCAATGAAGTGCACGGCAACATTTCTTCCAGTTCAGTTCGCCTATTGTGCGCACTCGGAATGATTGCTTAAACTCGCCCTGTAATTAGTCTCATCTTCCGCTTCCCCGCGGAAGCCATACGCAGGAGCTATAGAATCTTCTTGTGTGTAGGATTTCGCGGTCTAGTCGTTGTCTTTCTTCAAGACTCTGGCAGTTCAGTTTATTTGGCGTCTCCATCAAGCTCTCCCATGGATTCGCTAAACTTGTGACCGAAACTTTCTGTCAGATTAAAACTGTGAAGCGGACCGAGACTCGAACTCTGGACTTTCGCCTTTCGCGAGCAAGTGCTCTACCGGCTAAGCTACCCAATCACGACTCACCACCCCTCCTCACCACTTTACTTCCGTCTGTGCCTCATCTCCTACCGTCCAAACTTCACAGAAGCTCTCCTACGAAACTTGCAAGACCAGCGCTCCTCGAAGAAAGCTTATGTGAAGTTTGGACGGCAAGAGATGAGGTATTGGCAGAAGTAAAGCTATTAGCACGGGTTGTGAGCATTGGTTGGGTAGCTCAGTCGATAGAACACTTGTCTGCGAATTTCCAAGGTCTCTATTTGCAGAGGCCGGCCGGAGTGGCCGAGCGGTTCTAGGCGCTACAGTTTGGAACCGCGCGACCGCTACGGTCGCAGGTTCGAATCCTGCCTCGGGCATGGATGTGTGTGATGTCCTTAGGTTAGTCAGGTTTAAGAGTTCTAAGTTCTAGGGGACTGATGACCTTAGAAGTTAAGTCCCATAGTGCTCAGAGCCATCTGAACCATTTTTTCTATTTGCAGACTCGGGTCAGCAAACAGTTTTTATCTGCCAGGAACGTACATGTCAGCACACACTCCGCTGCAGAGTGAAAATTTCTTTCTGGGAACCTGTGACCATTGGTGCTGCCCTTGTTCCCAATTCGTATATCTTGCGCTGTTAGTCCTCTCTGGTATGGATCCCACGCATTTGAGCGAATTCTAGAATGGGTCGCATGAGTGATTCGTAACCACTCTTCTTTGTAGTCTGACAGTATTTTCCTGCTATCCTGCGAATGAATTGAAGCCTGCCAACTGGTTTACCTTGGACTGAGCCGGCGTGACCGTTCCATTTCGTATTCCTATAAATTGTTACACCCTGGTATTTGTATGAGTTGACGGGTTCCATATGTCAGTCGTTGATATTGTGGTCACAGGATGGTAAGTTTTTGCATTTCGCTTAATGCACAGTTTTACACATCTGAACATTTACAATAAATTCCAAAGTTTGCATCACTTAGAAATATTATCAAGAGCTGATAGAATATTTGTGCTGCTTTGTTTCAGATAATACTTATTATAGAAGAGTGTATCATCCCCAAAAATTCTGACGTTACCGTATTTAAACCCACGTCATTAACATACTACATGAAAAGCACTGGTTCCAATACACATCCCTGTGATACATCTGAAGTTACTTCTACATCCGAGATGCTGCGTAATACCAACAAAATGTCGTATCATCCATCTTCTGTCAGAAAACCTGCAAAATGGAGGGCGTAGTTCAAGTTTATCACACGGCTCAAACTTTCTAAACAGCTTTTATTTCAAAACGCACTAAACATAAGGTACTACAAGCAGTCTAGTACTACTGTAAACACAATAAAAAAGCTCATTACAGTGGAAAATACTGAATGTATTTGCGTCAAAGGCATCTGGATCAGAAGAGATACCTGTAAGATTCTAAAAAGATTAAGCGAAAGAACTTGCTCCCTTTTCGCAGCTGTCTATTGTACGTCGCTGGAACAACCAAGGTTACCTAGCGACTGGAACAAAGCGCAGGTCATTCCCACAGGACAGATGCGAATAGTTATAGACCTATATAGCTTACGTCACTCTGTTGTCGAATTACGGAACATGTTTGGTGCTCACATTTTATTACGTTTTTGGGGTACGAGAACCTCCTCCATAGAAATAAACACAAATTCCGCAAACAAAAAACTTCAGAAATTCATCTCGCTCTGTTCCTCCATGAGATCGACAGCGCCGTATATTTGGCACTCAAGTTGGTGCCGCGTTACTTGACTTCAGGAAAGCACTGACGCTGTACCGCACTACCGTTCACTGAAAAAATACAAGCTTAGCGAGTATCGGGCCAGATTTGCAATTGGATTCAAGACTTCCTTGCACACAGAAATCAACACGTCGCTCTTAATGAAACATGTAGCCATACATCTACCTTTGCACAACAAAGTATCATTTATAAACATTACGTTTTGACATGTATTGTGAGTATATATATATATATATATATATATATATATATATATATATATATATATATCGCCGAAATGGTCTCTTACTGAAACCGATCGTACGATCTTCTATAATGTACATGTTTGCTTGTTCAAAATCGTTATCTACGAAAGTTCTTTACCCATTGCTTTGAAATTTTGACATAACATTGCATTCGAACAAGAGAGTGTTTTATATACTTACAGCACTGCCATATGATACATAAATATACATATACTAATAACAGTGATATGTTATTAGGAAAAATCTCATGTTAGTTTGAACAAAATCGAAAATCTCCGAATAATCGTCACTGATTTCTTTGAAATCTGGCACAACGTTGCATTCGAATACGCGCGTGTTTTAGCTACCTACTGGAGCGCCATGGGATATATAATTAGGTACATAATACACATAATATATGTACCATATGGTACTCCAGGAGGTATATAAAAGGACGCGCGTATTCGAATGCAACGATGTGTCAAAATTTCAAAGCAATCGATGAAGAATTTTCGGAGAACCAAGATTCTGAACAAACGAACCTATGTCCTACATATGGCGCTGCAGTAACTGAATAAAAACACGCGCTTATTCGAATGCAACGTTGCGTCAAAGTTTCAAAGCAACGGGTAAAGATCATTCTGAGATTTAAGATTTTGTACAAACGAACATTTACATCCGTATAAATGAAAATGTTAATGTTCTTTCGCTAAAAATCATAAATCTACGAAAGTTCTTCACCGACTGCGTTGAAATTTTTACACAACGTTGCAGTCGAATACGCGCGTGTTTTTGTACAGCTACTGGGGCGCCATATATAGTATGCAAATATACATGTAATAAATTATATGTGTGTGTGTGTGTGTGTGTGTGTGTAGATGTTCGTTTGTTCAAAATCTTAAATCTCGAAAGTTCTTCATCGATTGCTTCGAAATTTTGACACAACTTTGCAGTCGAATTCACGCATGTTTTCATATATCTATTTTCATACGTATAATACATAAAAATAAAGATGTAAGTTACGCAGGGGAAACGTTGTCACCAAAAATGTCAACGAGTATTTGACCGATCTACTTCAATTTCTTACCTGTTACATAAACGTTTGAACAGATTATATATATACATACGAAACTCCCTCGAACAGGCCATGAAGGCCCGACGCCGTTACAAATTTGTAGGACATGTAGAGGGGAGTGAGTACGTAAAATTTTGAATAGGAACCAATGTCCGGTTGGTTGGCTGGTTGTTTAATTTGGGGGAGAAGACCAAACAGCGAAGTCATAGGTCCCACCGCATTAGGGAAGGATAGAAAAGGAAGTCGGCCGTGCCCTTTCAAAGGAACCAACCCAGCATTTGCCTGAAGCGATTTAGGGAAATCGCGGGCAACCTAAATCAGGATGGCCGGACGCGAGTTTGAACCATCGTCCTCCGGAATGCGAGTCCAGTGCGCTAAAAAATGCGACACCTCGCTCGTCCCATGTTCGTAACGTACCTTTTCCGGTCTACAACGGTTTCAATTCAGATGTTCAACTCATCCACTTCTATTTGAGTAACTGAATCAGCCATGACGAAGTATAACTAGTAGGTAAAAGCTCGAAAAGAAACAGAACGAAACATCAATTTATCAATGAAGATATTTTGTATCGATTCTTAAATATTATGTGTTTACATTATTCCAAAACAAAAAAGAACCCAGCATACTGTACGTACAGAACAGTAGCGATCATTACAACGGCAGCTCGATGTGGCCACCACAAACGCTGTTACAGACATTGTACCTATGAAGCATGTTCCATCCCACCCGGTGTGTCTTCACACTCTAGTGCAGCGGCAAGAACTCGTGCCTGCAGATCTTCGTCTGTCTGTACAGGGGTCACGTAAATTAAACTTTGCATACGACTCTACGAGTAGTAGTCCACGTCATGCTGTCTTCCCTATCGCATAGCAGGACAGGCAACTCTGACTTTTCTCTTTTCCCACATCTACATCCATACTCCGCAATCCACCATACGGTGCGAGGCGGAGGGTCCCTCGTACCACAACTAGCATCTTCCCTCCCTGTTCCACTGCCAAACAGAACGAGGGAAAAATGACTGCCTATATGAATCTGTACGAGCCCCAATCTCTCTTATCTCTGCGGTCTTTCTGCGAAATGTAAGTTGGCGGCAGTAAAATAGTACTGCAGTCAGCCTCAAATGCTGGTTCTCTAAATTTCGGCAGTAGTGATTTACGAAAAGAACGCTTCCTTTCCTCTGGAGACTCCCACCTGAGTTCAAAATGGTTCAAATGGCTCTTTGCACTATGGGACTAAACATCTCAGGTCATCAGTCCCCTAGAACTTAGAACTACTTAAACCTAACTAACCTAAGGACATCACACACATCCATGCCCGAGGCAGGATTCGAACCTGCGACCGTAGCAGTCGCGCGGGTCCAGGCTGTAGCGCCTAGAACCGCTCGATCATCCCGGCCGGCACCAGAGTTCCTGAAGCATTTCCGTCACACTCGCGTGATGATCAAACCTATCAGTAACAAATCTAGCAGCCCGCCTCTGAACTGCTTCTATGTCGTCCCTCAATCCGACCTGATAGGGATCCGTAACGCTTGAGCAGTGCTCAAGAATAGGACGTATTAGTGTTTTATAAGCGGTCTCCTTTACAGATGAACCACATCTTCCCAAAACTCTACCAATGAACCGAAGACGACTATCCGCCTTCCCCACAACTGCCATTACATGCTTGTCCCACTTCGTATCGCTCTGCAATGTTACGCCCAAATATTTAATCGACGTGACTGTGTCAAGCGCTACACTACTAATGGAGTATTCAAACATTACGGGATTCTTTTTCCTATTCATCTGCATTAATTTACATTTTTCTATATTTAGAGTTGGCAACGGCCTTGCTGCAGTGGATACACAGGTTCCCGTGAGATCGCCGAAGTTAAGCGCTGTCGGGTGTAGTCGGCTCTTGGATGGGTGACCATCCAGGCCGCCATGTGCTGTTGCCATTTTTCGTGGTGCACTCAGCCTCGCGATGCCAACTGAGGAGCTACTCCACCGAATAGTAGCGGCTTCGGTCAAGAATACCATCATAACGACCGGGAGACCAGTGTGCTGACCCCATGCCCCTCCTATCCGCATCCTCCACTGACGATGACACGGCGGTCGGATGGTCCCGGTAGGCCACTCGTGGCCTGAAGACGGAGTGCTGTGCTATATATTTAGAGTTAGCTGCCATTCTTTACACCAATCACAAATCCTGTCTAAGTTATCTTGTATCCTCCTACGGTCACTCAACGACGACACCTTCCCGTACACCACAGCATCATCAGCAAAAAGCCGCACATTGCTATCCACACTATCCAAAAGATCATTTATGTAAATAGAAAACAACAGCGGACCTACCACACTTCCCTGGAGCACTTCGGATGATACCCTCACCTCCGATGAACACTCACCATCGAGGACAACGTACTGGGTTCTATTACTTTTCCTCAACAGTGGAATGTTGTTAGGAAACAGGAAACTTGTATTTATGACTTATTGGCTGATGATTAGAATACTGCCGGCCGCGGTGGTCTAGCGGTTCTAGGCGCGCAGTCCGGAACCGCGCGACTGCTACGGTCGCAGGTTCGAATCCTGCCTCGGGCATGGATGTGTGTGATGTCCTTAGGTTAGTTCGGTTTAAGTAGTGCTAAGTTCTAGGGGACTAATGACCACATTAGTTAAGTCCCATAGTGCTCAGAGCCATTTGAACCATTTTTTTTATTAGAATACTACTACAAAAATCTGAACAATAAACAAGGCTCAAGGTCAGAGAGAGGGAGAAGAGGAGACGGACAGGGGAGTGGCATGAAATGGACATGCAGAGCGGAACGGAGGAAGTAGACAGAGAGGGGGCAGGAAGAAATGGAGAGAAAGGAAGAAGGAGGAGATGGACATAGAGAGAGAGGGGGGGGGGGGAGGACAGACACAGGCATGCGGGACAAGGAAATTTGGATGTATTTCCAGTTCCCATACATATCAGACACGAGTGCTTTCGTTGTTTTTTATTTTCCTCTTTTTTCCTCTCTCTTCCGTTTCACCAAACTGAGCCACAGCAACGTGTGGCGGGAAGAGTTAGTTAGAAATACATTATACAATAGCTTCGCTTGTTACACTACGTCATTTCTAACATTCGTAGGAGGATTTTTATGTCTCACTGCAACAGGTCGCGAAATGGCTTACAAATCAGACGTGACAAGAGTATCAAAGGGAGCCACCATGTTTGAGGCGCCAATCGATGGAATTTGGATGACGAGGCAATGTTTCCAGCGGTGAGAGGGTAGACAGCTGACAGGTGCAAGACTACGTTTTACTGATATCAAGCCGCGTCACAATCAACCGTCAAAGCATTCTTACAATAGAAACCACCGTCGTATTGTACAGGCACAAAGGTTGTGAATACTAGAAGCAATTATTCCAGACAGGTGATGTCACAGACTCTCTCTTCAATACTGGCGAGTACAATGAGAACTCTGCTGCGTGTGAGTGAAATATGGAGCAAGACAGAACAACAGACACCTCGGTTAACAGGCTTCGACACGGCAGCATATTAAAAACAAAGTTCTCCGACGCGAATGCACCTCGCGCCCGCCGCTACATTTTGGCTTCGAGGAACCGACTTCGCACGCTGTGCATCTGAGTACTGTACTATACACAATTTTACCGTCTCGAGACTATAGAACACGACATGCGTCTGGTGGTTATACAGTTCGTGTTACCAGGGAAACAGCTCGTGGTCGTGCGGTAGCGTTCTCGCTTCCCGCGCCCGGGTTCGATTCCCGGCGGGGTCAGGGATTTTTCTCTGCCTCGTGATGACTGGGTGTTGTGTGATGTCCTTAGGTTAGTTAGGTTTAAGTAGTTCTAAGTTCTAGGGGACTGATAACCTCAGATGTTAAATCCCATAGTGCACAGAGCCATTTTTTAATATGCATTTCACCTCATAAAGCACGTATTAAGACAAATTACACCTGGTGAAGGTGTACACCTGTTCCCCTGATTCTACTGAACAGTGTGGTAAGCATGTTCAAATGAATGTACGGCATAGTATTTATGGGGAGACGGAGAGATTTGCACAGCACTGGCTAGCGCGAGGGACTGCAGTCTTGGGAGTGAAGAACCCAACAACATGTTGCAATGCATATCGACGTTTCACGCTTCATTCAGTGGAATGACGAAGCGAAAGTAGGCGATATACCCATAGTTAATGGCTGGGCTTTACAGCTGGAGTTAACGCCGCGCGCTCCAGACAGGCGTTGTAGCACGCACCGACGCGGAAACCCGTTACTCCGGTGCTGGCGGCTGTTTTGCAAGCGAACGCTGTCAATTAAAGGAACGCGGCAAGCGTTCCGGGAAGCTCAGAGGCGGCAGCTGCTGGGACACGTGATGTAGAGGGGAGGGGGGGGGGACACAGCACGCCACTTTCCTACTCGGTGTGTCTCCATTCCCGAGACTGGTTTCATACAGCCCTCCACGCTGCCACGCTGGACTATCCTGCGCCACAACTCTCCTTATTGTTGAATAACTACACTCATGCTCATAAATTAAGGATAATGCTGATAAACGGTGAAACAACGTTTCGGTGGCGGTTTGCGGGTTTAAATCACCTCGGGGTACGACCATGTGGTGCATTTGACCTGCGGTCGTCACACGGTGGCGCTGGCAGCTGTCCACATACGCAGAGGTGTGTTGGTGCATGTCAGAGTACGGTGCAGCGAGTAAGTGGGCAGACGTTTTCACACGTGCTAATAGTGACTGTGTTGAAAATGGCTCAAAGAACACATATTGATGACGTTATGAGGGGTAGAATACTAGGGCGACTGGAGGCTGGTAAAACAGCAGATCGTAGCACGGGCCCTGCATGTGCCACAAAGTGTGATCTCAAGATTATGGCAACGATTCCAGCAGACAGGAAACGTGTCCAGGCACTACAGTACGGGACGTCCACAGTGTACAACACTTCAAGAAGACCGATATCTCACCATCAGTGCCCACAGACGGCCACGGAGTACTGCAGGTAGCCTTGACCGGGACCTTAACGCAGCCACTGGAACAGTTGTCTCCAGACACACAGTCTACAGACGACTGATATGGTTTATTCGCCCGGATACCTGCAAGGTGCATTCCACTGACCCCTAGTCACAGGAGAGCCCGTAAAGCCTGGTGTCAAGAACACAGTACATGGTCATTGGAACAGTGGTCCCAGGTTATGTTCACGGACGAGTTCAGGTATAGTCTGAACAGTGATTCTCGCCGGGCTTTCATTTGGCGTGAACCAGGAACCAGATACCAACCTCATAATGTCCTTAAAAGGGACTTGCAGGAGGTCGTGGTTTGATGGTGTAGGTTGGGATTATGATTGGTGCACGTACACCCCTGCAAGTCTTTGACAGAGAAACTGTAACAGGTCAGGTGTATCGGGACGTCATTTTGCACCAGTAAGTCCGCCTTTTCAGGGGTGCAGTGGGTCCCACCTTCTTCCTGATGAATGATAACGCACGGCCCCACCGAGCAGCCATCGTGGAGGAGTACCTTGAAACAGACGATATCAGGCGAATGGGGTGGTATACCTATGGGACGGAAATCGTTACATGTGATGTATACGTACAGACAAACAAATGATTAGAATTTCAGAAAAATTCGTTAATTTATTCAACAAACAGCGTCACAAACCGTGCAAGTCAGTAACGTGTTGACCCATCTCTGGCGCTTATACAAGCAGTTGTTCGGCTTGGCATTGATTGATAGAGTTGTTGGATGACCTCCTGAGGGATATTGTGTCAGATTCTGTCCAATCTGTGCGTTAGATCGTCAAAATCCCGGTCAGGCTGGTATCCCACCTCTGTCCAGAGCGTTTCCAGATATGTCTGCGGCCTGGAAAGTCAGTGACTAAAGCAGAATTATGTTCAGTTATGAGACCTGCTCCGAAATGAGCCCAGATGACCAGCGAATACGTGTCTGGAATTGCTCAGCACAGCCATACGGCCAGACATCCAAGATTGATGGTCTGGGGAGCCATTTCTTTTCATAGCAGGACTCCTCTGGTTGTCACCCTTACAGCACAGCGATACGTCGTCGATATTCTGCGCTCCGTTTTGTTGCTCTTCATTGTAAGCCATCCTGAGCCTACATTTCAGCAAGATAATGCCCGCCCGTTTGTCTTCATGGTTGCCAAACCCTACATTGGCCAGCAAGGTTGCCGAGAACCTTTAGAGCATTATACGCAGGAGCCTCCAACCAGCTCTCGATTTCGACGAACTGACGCACCAATTGGACAGAACTTGGCCCGAATATCCCTCAGGAGGACATACACTATCTCTATCAATCAATGCCAAGCCGAAGGGCCAGAGGTGGACCAAAGTCTTACTGACTTGCTTAATTTGTGAAACTCTTTCTCTTGAATAAAACAACTAATTTTCCTCAAATTGTAATCATTTGTTTGTTATACATTTCCATCACATCTACCGATATCCGTCCCATTCGGGTAATTCCTTCATGGTGCGTCGTTACTTTTTTGTCTAAGAGTAATAATAATGAGCGTATGGCATTGGTGGCCGGGAGACCCCTCGCGGGGCGGTTCGGCCGCCGCTCCACAAGTTCTTTAACTTGCGAGTGAATGAGGATGAAATGATGATGAAAGACACACAACACCCAGTCATCTCGAGGCAGAGAAAATCCCTGACCCCGCCGGGAATCGAACCCGGGACCCCGTGCGCGCGAAGCGTGAACGCTACCGCAAGACCACGAGCCGCGGACGTCTCAGAGTGTATTTGTGACAATCAAGATTATAATTATCATAGTTGGTCGTTCTACTCGCAATAATTTAATTCATGCTGTGAGGTCTGAACCTAAACACAGCCTCGGAAATCGTCACATGACGTAAAACAGACAAGCACGTGTGAGAACCACAGTGATTCTGACTGGCTACCGTACACTGCCAGCCGATTGGCTACGATCAACGATAACAAACTGCCAACAGTTGCATGCGACAGAAGAGTCCTTAGCGGTGCTCTTTAGCCGAACCTGCTTACTACAGTCGAGCCTACGTCTTGCGTAAATTTCCCTTCTGTTGGACCGCGTCAAATCTTCGTCGTTCTTCCTGAACACGTACTTAAAGTGTTTTAATTCAGATCCCACGTGATCATGATCTGAAATATCTTGCACTCCGTATAAAAAAAGTGCTCGGGTGTGGTTAGTGAATGGCATTATTCGGTAGTAATGCTTCTGAGCTGGATGGTGGAAAATGTGCTTTTCTTCTTTTCGGTAGCGCTTACTGCGTCTATTGTGTTTCACGTTGCGGCCGGATACCGATCCTGTCGCCGCAGTCCAAGGGAGAGAAGTCGTGTGCGCCACCTATCTGTGAACTTTGTTACCTTTGCTATAAATGCATGTAGACATTTCTTTAGTCCAACTGACCTTCCCCGAGGCCAGCTCTCACCGGTTTTTCCAGTCTTCTGTAAAGAATTCGTGGCAGTATTTTGCAGCCATAACTTATGAAACTGACGGTTGGTGATATTCACACCGGTTAGCATTCACGTTCTTTAGAATTTGGATTATTACAGTAATCTTGAAGTTTCGAGGTATTTCGCTTGTGTCATCTATCTAGCATACCTGATGGAATAGTTTTGTGATGGCTGGCTCTACCAAGGATAGTCCTGCTCCAAGAGCCTTGTTTCGACTGTCAAATTCTTCTCGCTGTCTCGTATCTCCCATCTCATGTTCATCTACTTCCTCTTCTCTTTCAATAGCCTTGTCTGAAGGTTTGTTTCCTTTGTAAGGACCCTCTATACATCCCTTTCTCCTTTCAGACTACCGTTAGTAGGAGCTTGCCTTCTTAGGTCTTGGTATTCATAAAAATATTTCTCTTTTTTTTAAATTTTATCTGTATTTCGCCGTTTCAAACGTGACTGTATTCAATACACTGGAGGTATGAATTAAAAAATGTCTTCAGTCACAACTTTTCGTGTTTTATTAAGTACACGATGCATTTCGGACCCTGTGGGTCAATCATCAGGTCTAATTTGTCTTAATATATGCTTTATTTTTTTCTCTTGAATGAGGTGAATTGCAACTTCCTGACACGAAAAGGTTTGATATTACGTTATGAATTTCGTAAGTCAGGCGCGAAAAATATGTAGGAAATTGTGGAAAAGATGAACAGTGCGAACTTACCACATAATCCAAGAGAAGCGTTTTTAACGTTTTAGCACCAGCAAACATTATTTTCTCCATCGTTTCCGTACATGTCAATTCATTCAAGAGGTACATTGTCTGTGAACTGTTTACAAACATCTGTATGCAAATGTGCCTCTTGAATGAAGTGACATGTACGGGAAAGCTGGAGAAAAGAATGTTTGCTGGTGCTAAAACGTTAAAAACGCTTTTCTTGGATTATGTGGTAAGTTTACACTGTTCATCTTTTCCACAATTCCGCACCTTCATTCCGCGTTTGACTTACGAAATTCATAACCTAACTTCAAACTTTTTCGTGACAGGAATATGCATTTCGGCCGGCCGTAGTGGCCGAGCGGCCCTAGGCGCTACAGTCTGGAACCGCGCGACCGCTACGGTCGCAGGTTCGAATCCTGCCTCGGGCATGGATGTGTGTGATGTCCTTAGGTTAGTTAGGTTTAAGTAGTTGCAAGTTCTAGGGGACTGATGACCTCAGATGTTAAATCCCATAGTGCACAGAGCCATTTTTGAATACGCATTTCACCTCATAAAGCACGTATTAAGACAAATTACACCTGATGAAGGACCGATAAGGCCCTAAATGCATCGTGTACTTAATAAAACACGAAAAGCTGTGACTGAAGACGTTTTTTAATTCATACCTCCAGTGCTTTTTTTTAATCCAAAGATTTCTTTAATTTCGCTACACGCGGTATTCATTTATACCACAGGCTTGTATCTTTGTCAGCTACGTAATTCCTCTCTAGCAGTTCATGGTTTGTTATTTACAGTCTTCTGTGACTTACTTTTTACACGTCTGTAGTCTCTTCCACCTCCTTCATTTGCTGCATTTTTAGATTCCCTCCTTTCATCAATTAAATTAAATGTTTCGTTTGTTATCCACGGATTTTTACTGAGACTTTTCTTTTTCCTTATTTAGGAACTGCTTATCCAATTGATAATATCTTACGCGATTTCAGTAACGCAAAAAGGTCTCCACATTCAGCTTTCGCGAAGCTTTAGGAAGCAAGTTTATTTCCCGGCGAACTCTGCTCCCGGGGGAGGCCTACATCCGCGCCGAGCCGTCCCGCTTCGGAGCTGTTTTCGCTCGCCGCACCGCACCAAACAAATGCATTCCGCGCTCTAAATATAGCACGCGCTGGCGCCACTGGCTGTGTCACGGCGACGCTGCGAGCGACCAACACAACCTGCAAAACTTCGCAATACAATGGCACAGCGCACGCAGAAATATTTTAAAAAAATCATACAACGGGAAATGTCAACGTGTGGACTGTATGTATTGTCGTACGATTTACAAGCATGCCGCAATCTGTACTTCGTGATTGGCTGAAGTTCTACACCTACATCCATACTCCGCAAGCCACCCGACGGAGGGTACCTTGCGTACCTCTATCGGTTCTCCCTTCTATTCCAGTCTCGTATTGTTCGTGGAAAAAGGATTGTCGGTAAGCCTCTGTGTCGGCTCTAATCTCTCTGATTTTATCCTCATGGTCTCTTCGCGAGATATACATAGGAGGGAGCAATATACTGCTTGACTCCTAGGTGAAGGTATGTTCACGAAACTTCAACAAAAGCCTGTACCGAGCTACTGAGCGTCTCTCCTGCAGTCTTCCACTGGAGTTTATCTATCATCTCCGTAACGCTTTCGCGATCACTAAATGATCCTGTAACGAAGCGCGCTGCTCTCCGTTGGATCTTCTCTATCTCTTCTATCAACCCTATCTGGTACGGATCCCACACAGCTGAGCAGTATTCAAGCAGTGGGCGAACAAGCGTACTGTAACCTACTTCTTTTGTTTTGGGATTGCATTTCCTTAGGATTCTTCCATTGAATCTCAGTCTGGCCATCTGCTTTACCAACGATCAACTTTATATGATCATTCCATTTTAAATCCCTCCCAATGCGTAATCCCTCCCAATGCGTAATTTATGGAGTTAACTGCTTCCAGTTTCTGACCTGCTATATTGTAGCTAAATGATAAAGGATCTTTCTTTCTGTGTATTCTCAGCACATTATACTTATCTACATTGAGATTCAATTGCCATTCCCTGCACCATGCGTCAATTCGTTGCAGATCCTCCTGCATTTCAGTACAATTTTCCATTGTTAGAACCTTTCGATATACCACAGCATCATTCGCAAAAAGCCTCAGTGAACTTCCGATGTTATCCACAAGGTCATTTATGTATATCGTGAATAGCAACGGTCCTACGACACGCCCCTGCGGCACACCTGAAATCATTCTTACTTCGGAAGACTTCTCTCCATTGAGAATGATATGGTGCGTTCTGTTATCTAGGAACTCTTCAATGCAATCACACAATTCGTCTGATAGTCCATATGCTCTTACTTTGTTCATTAAACGACTGCGGGGAACTGTATCGAACGCCTTGCGGAAGTCAAGAAACACGGCATCTACCTGGGAACCCGTGTCTATGGCCCTCTGAGTCTCGTGGACGAATAGCGCGAGCTGGGTTTCACACGATCGTCTTCTCCGAAACGCATGCTGATTCCTACATAGTAGATTTCTAGTTTCCAGAAAAGTCATTCTATACTTCCGGCCCGGCAATACTTGGCTGCTATGTTTCGTGGACCGGCCGCGGTAGCCGAGCTGTTCTAGGCGCTTCAGTCCGGAACCGTGCAACTGCTACGGTCCCAGGTTCAAATCCTGCCTCGGGCATGGATGTGTGTGATGTCCTTAGGTTAGTTAGGTTTAAGTAGTCCTAAGTTCTAGGGTACTGAATACCTCAGATGTTAAGTCCCATAATGCTCAGAGCCATTTGGACCATTTTTATGTTACGTATGTGGCACTTGTCATAAGAATTTTAGGAGGTTTCGAGCCGTATAAAGCTACAGTATTTTCGGCTGCTCATGCTGAAGGGAGGGATACAAGGAGAAGAATTTTTATAGATAACTATAAATTAAATTAAGATTTAAAATTCGTCGACGAGTATATCATATAGCAATGAGCTGCAGTAATCTAAAGTGAACAAATTCATGATCAAAATTGGTGTGTAGTGCTGTGTGTTAACGTTTCCATCTGAATTTGTCCGTGGAAGGTTGACACAAAAGTGAAGGTAACGAGTAACTAGGCCAAAAAATCTGATTATTGTTTTGAAATTAATGTTAAATTCTGGAAGATTCCAGCATGTTTTGCTAATTCACTTGCGTTAATGTATCCCCCCCCTCCATGAACCACAGACCTTACCGTTGGCGGGGAGGCTTGCGTGCCTCAACGATACAGATGGCCGTACCGTAGGTGCAACCACAACGAAGGGTATCTGTTGAGTGGCCAGACAAACGTGTGGTTCCTGAAGAGGGGCAGCAGCCTTTTCAGTAGTTGCAGGTGCAACAGTCTGGATGATTGACTAACCTGGCCTTGTAACACTAACCAAAACGGCCTTGCTGTGCTGGTACTGCGAACGGCTGAAAGCAAGGGGAAACTACAGTCGTAATTTTTCCCGAGGACATGCAGCTTTACTGTATGGTTAAATGATGATGGCGTCCTCTTGGGTAAAATATTCTGGAGGTAAAATAGTCCTCCATTCGGATCTCCGGGCGGGGACTACTCAAGAGGACGTCATTATCAGGAGAAAGAAAACTGGCGTTCTACAGATCGGAGCTTGGAATGTCAGATCCCTTAATCGGGCAGGTAGATTAGAAAATTTAAAAGGTGAAATGGATAGGTCAAAGGTAGATATAATTGGAATTAGTGACATTCGGTGGCAGGAGGAACAAGACTTTTGGTCAGGTGAATACAGGGCTATAAATATAAAGTGAAGCAACAGTAATGCAGGGGTAAGTTTAATAATGAATCTAAAAAATTGAAACACGGATAAGTTGCTACGACCAGCATAGTGAACTCATTATTGCAGCCAAAATAGACACGAAGTCACGCCTACAACTGTAGTACAAGTTTATATGCTGACTTGCTCTGCAGATGATGAAGAGATTGAAGAAATGTATGATGCGATAAAAGAAATTATTCAGATAGTTCAGGGAGACAAAAATTTAATAGTCAATGGGGACTCGAATTCAATAGTAGGAATAGGAAGAGAAGGAAACGTAGTAGGTGAATATGGATTGGGGGTAAGAAACGAAAAAGGAAGCCGCCTGGTAGAATTTTTCACAGAGCATAACTTAATCATAGCTAACACTTGGTTCAAGAATCATAAAAGTAGATTGTATACATGGAAGAAGCCTGGAGATACTGACAGGCTTCAGATAGATTGTATAATGGCAAGACAGATTTAGGAACCAGGTTTTAAATTGTAAGACATTTCCAGGGACAGATGTGGACTCTGACCACAATCTATTGGTTATGAACTGCAAATTGAAACTGAAGAAACTGCAAAAAGGTGGGAATTTAAGGAGATGGTACCTGGATAAACTGAAAGAACCAGAGGTTGTAGAGAGTTTCAGGGAGAGCATAAGGGAACAATTGACAGGAATGGGGGAAAGAAGTACAGTAGAAGAAGAATGGATAGCTATGAGAGATGAAATAGCGAAGGCAGCAGAGGATCAAGTAGGTAAAAACACGAGGGCTAGTAGAAATCCTTGGGTAACAGAAGAGATATTGAATTTAATTGATGAAAGGTGAAAATATAAAAATGCAGTAAATGAAGCAGGCAAAAAGGAATATAAACGTCACAAAAATGAGATCGACAGGAAGTGCAAAATGGCTAAGCAGGGATGGCTAGAGGACAAATGTAAGGATGTAGAGGCTTATCTCACTAGGGGTAAGATAGATACTGCCTACAGGAAAATTAAAGAGACCTTTGGAGAGAAGAGAACCACTTGTATGAATATCAAGAACTCAGATGGAAACCCAGTTCTAAGCAAAGAAGGGAAGGCAGAAAGGTGGAAGGAGTATATAGAGGGTCTATACAAGGGCGATGTACTTAGGGCAATATTATGGAAATGGAAGAGGATGTTGATGAAATGGGAGATATGATACTGCGAGAAGAGTTTGACAGAGCACTGAAAGACCTAAGTCGAAACAAGGCCCCGGGAGTAGACAAGATTCCATTAGAACTACTGACAGCCTTGGGAGAGCCAGTCCTGACAAAACTCTACCATCTGGTGAGCAAAATGTATGAGACAAGCGAAATACCCTCAGACTTCAAGAAGAAGATAATAATTCCAATCCCAAAGAAAGCAGGTGTTGACAGATGTGAAAATTACCGAACTACCAGTTTAATAAGTCACGGCTGCAAAATACTAACGGGAATTCTTTACAGACGATTGGAAAAACTGGTAGGAGTCGACCTCGGGGAAGATAAGTTTGGATTCCGTAGAAATGTTGGAACACCTGAGGTAATACTTACCCTACGGCTTATCTTAGAAGCTAGATTAAGAAAAGGCAAAAAAATGGTTCAAATGGCTCTGAGCACTACGGGACTTAACGTCTATGGTCATCAGTCCCCTAGAACTAAGAACTACTTAAACCTAACTAACGTAACGACATCACACAACACCCAGTCATCACGAGGCAGAGAAAATCTCTGAACCCGCCGGGAATCGAACCCGGGAACCCGGGCGCGGGAAGCGAGAACGCTACCGCACGACCACGAGCTGCGGAAACGAAAAGGCAACCAACGTTTCTAGCATTTGTAGACTTAGAGAAAGCTTTTGACAATGTTGACTGGAATACTCTCTTTCAAATTCTGCAGGTGGCAGGGGTAAAATACAGGGAGCAAAAGGCTATTTACAATTTGTACAGAAACCAGATGGCGCTTATAAGAGTCGAGGGGCATGAAAGGGAAGCAGTGGTTGGGAAGGGAGTGAGACAGGGTTGTAGCCTATCCCCGATTGTTATTCAATCTGTATATTGAGCAAGCAGTAAAGGGAACAAAAGAAAAATTCGGGGTAGGTATTAAAATCCGTGGAGAAGCAATAAAAACTTAAAGGTTCGCCGACGACATTGTAATTCTGTCAGAGACAGCAAAGGTCTTGGAAGAGCAGTTGAACGGAATGGACAGTGTCTTGAAAGGAGGATATAACATGAACATCCGTCAACAAAAGCAAAACGAGGATAATGAAATGTAGTCGAGTTAACTCGGGTGATGCTGAGGGAATTAGATTAGGAAATGAGACACTTAAAGTAGTAAAGGAGTTTTGCTATTTGGGGATCAAAATAACTGATGATGGTCGAAGTAGAGAGGATATAAAATGTAGACTGGCAATGACAAGGAAAGCGTTTCTGAAGAAGAGAAATTTGTTAACATCGAGTATAGATTGAAATGTCAGGAAGTCGTTTCTGAAAGTATTTGTATGGAATGTAGCCATGTATGGAAGTGAAACATGGACGATAAATTGTTTAGACAAGAAGAGAATAAAAGCTTTCGAAATGTGGTGCTACAGAAGAACGCTGAAGAATAGATGGGTAGATCACATAACTAATGAGGAGGCATTGAATAGAATTGGGGAGAAGAGAAATTTGTGGCACAACTTGACTAGAAGAAGGGATCGGTTGGTAGGACATATTCTGAGACATCGAGGGATCACCAATTTAGTATTGGAGGGCAGCGTGGAGGGTAAAAATCGCAGAGGGAGACCAAGAGATGAATAATTAAGCAGATTCAGAAGGATGTAGGCTGCAGTACGTACTGGGAGATGAAGCAGCTTGCACAGGATAGAATAGCATGGAGAGCTGCATCAAACCAGTCTCAGGACTGAAGACCACAACAACAACAATGCATCACCCCATAGTGCTCAGAGCCATTTGAACCATTTGTACCAATGTAAACAAACGACTACCAGACCGTCAACATCGTGAATATCACTGTAAAACACGATAATCGATACTCATCGACACTAAGATACCGGCATATTGTGTGATGTGTACGGTGTTTACATGTATGTGTAAAATAGTTGTCCAGTGAATTACGTCAACAACAGTGACAAAATAAACAGTACAATAAGTAATATTACATACCAGTTTCGCCTGTGTACCAAGTACCAAAAACGAAGCTTTAGGATTCCAAAACTGTAAGTGAGCAACTCAGACACGGGAAAGTGTATCACACAATTTTCGCAACATAATAACTAATGTAGAACTACCGGCATCCCGCACAGTTCTGTTGTCAGTCATGAAGAACAACAAGACACGCCTCCACAGAAGCAGAAAACATCACTGGACATTAATTTCTGCCGGCCGAAGTGGCCGTGCGGTTAAAGGCGCTGCAGTCTGGAACCGCAAGACCGCTACGGTCGCAGGTTCGAATCCTGCTTCGGGCATGGATGTTTGTGATGTCCTTAGGTTAGTTAGGTTTAACTAGTTCTAAGTTCTAGGGGACTAATGACCTCCGCAGTTGAGTCCCATAGTGCTCAGAGCCATTTGAACCATTAATTTCTGACGAACCACTACCTCCTCCCCTCCCTCGAAATACCTCGACAGCCCCTCCGCCTTCGAACAGTAAACAAAAAATTGTAAGTTAATCTAGTTCAGGACAATATATTTTAAGTAATAATTTTCTTTATGCATTAAAGGCTCAAGATGAGCAGAACATGCTCGAAACGCGTCGTGTTATGTTAAGTTAGCCACAAAACAAGTAAAATGCACTGGTAGCAGAAAATACATACAAATGCTCTATTTATTGGTTTGTAAATAGTGTTTGAAAATGGTTCAGATGGCTCTGAGCACTACGGGACTTAACGTCTGAGGTCATCAGTCCCCTAGAACGTAGAACTACTTAAACCTAACTAACCTAAGGACATCACACACATCCATGCCCGAGCAGGATTCGAACCTGCGACCGTAGCGGTCGCGCGGTTCCAGATTGTAGCGCCTAGAACCGCTCGGCCACCCAGGCCGGCAAATAGTGTTTGAAGAGTGTGGTTTCGTTAGAAAATGTTTTGAAATGATGTTTCATTTCTCCGCAATTCACCACACAAAACTGATAAGCAGTATTCGTTACGAAGTTTCCTTTGGCCATTAACCATATCAATACTAAGTTCAAATGGCTCTGAGCACTATGGGACTCAACTGCTGTGGTTATCAGTCCCCTAGAACTTATAACTACTTAAACCTAACTAACCTAAGGACATCACACACATCCATACCCGAGGCAGGATTCGAACCTGCGACCGTAGCAGTCGCACGGTTCCGCAATACTAAGTAATTTTCCATTATTCACATTACCAAGAGGGGGCGGGAGCGATACTTTGTTCCCAACCTAAAATAATTTTTAATAATCGTTAATTTTTATTGAACTGTATCACCAACAAACTTTTTCTTAGGTACTTATGTGTAAACAGGGCCCAGAACCCGAAAAAACCCTTCAGCACACTCTTAGTGATATCAATACACATTTAGTAACGTGTATTACCAATAAAATGACCACCACAAAAAATTTAAAAATGAAAAATTTTGTTAATTATTGCTGACTTTTACTCTCAACGTACTTTTTGAAGAGGTACTGGTTTGTAAGGCGGGCCCTAAGTCTCGAAATACGGCATTCACTGGGTTAAGTAACTCTCATTAGTTTAAAACATGTATTCGATCTGGCAGAAGAATTAATTAAAAACAGTCAATATCTTTCTTGAAAATTTTAAAATATAAAGCAACTGACTAGATTACAATTTTTCCAAAAGGGGGTCATAAAGCCGCCCCCCCCCCCCACGTATAGCGAGGGTTTACAAAGATTATCGTTGTTTGTACCTTAGTTCCGATACTACACTCCGACTTTCCGTATCACGGATGGTAGCTCATACCCACTCTTTCGGCTAAGCGAACAGACGTGACGTGACGGACAGTGTGAATACATCCAGACTTGACGTGACGTGACGGACATTGTGAATATTGAAATTACAATTAAGTCAATACCATTAGCTGCTGACAGGCTTTGATATACACCAACGGGTACAGTTGAAAATGTGTGCCCCGACCGGGACTCGAACCCGGGATCTTCTGCTTACATGGCAGACGCTCTATCCATCTTTTCTTTCCCCCATTTTGTTCGGCATTGTTCGTTGCGTTTGGTCTGGGCGGACGTCACAAGACATCCGTTTCAGTTCGTCGTTGATCCATTAACTCAGTTTTTTTTATTACCGAGGGCAGCTAACCCTCTGACCGAACACGCTGAGCTCCATCTGAGCCAGCGAGGGCACATAGGATAGTGCGACTGCAGGGACTTATCGCTGGCACGCTCCCCGTGAGACCCACATTCTCAACTTATAGTCCACACACTACATTCGTAGTGCCCCTGCGACGTCCATTACTCGCGGCAGACAATCCAACGAGTCCCGTAAGAGTTCAGGCAATTCGAGTGCATTCGCACTGAAGAAGGTCATCAGCCGATTCGCTTTAACGAAATGAAGATGCCATCTGTTCTTTCGGACATGTCTGAAATAAAAGATGTCATCTTAAGATTGTGAATATTGGCCTTCATCCTCTCAGCGATAATTTCTTGCAGTTTGTCACCATTTAGGAAACTCACCGTCTACATGCACTACTGGCCATTAAAATTGCTACACCACGAAGATGACGTGCTACAGACGCGAAATTTAACCGACACGAAGAAGATGCTGTGATATGCAAATGATTAGCTTTTCAGAGCATCACACAAGGTTGGCGCCGGTGGCGATACCTACAACGTGCTGACATGAGGAAAGTTTCCAGCCGATTTCTCATACACAAACAGCAGTTGACCGGCGTTGCCTGGTGAAACGATGTTGTGATGCCTCGTGTAAGGAGGAGAAATGCGTACCAACACGTTTCCGACTTAGATAAAGGTCCGATTGTAACCTATCGCGATTGCGGTTTATCGTATCGCGACATTGCTGCTCGCGTTGGTCGAGATCCAATGAATGTTAGCACAATATGGAATCGGTGGATTCAGGAGGGTAATATGGAACGCCGTGCTAGATCTCAACGGCTTCGTATCACTATCGTTCGGGATGACAGGCATCTTATCCGCATGGCTGTAACGGATCGTGCAGCCACGTCTCGATCCCTGAGTCAACAGATGGGGAAATTTGCAAGACAACCATCTGCCCGAACAGTTTGCAGCAGCATGGACTATCAGCTCGGAGGCCATGGCTGCGGTTACCCTTGACGCTGCATCACAGACAGGAGTGCCTGAGATGGTGTACTGAACGACGAACCTGGGTGCACGAATGGCAAAACGTCATTTTTCGGATGAATCCAGGTTCTGTTTACAGCATCATGATGGTCGCATACGTGTTTAGTGACATCGTTGTGAACGCACATTCGAAGCGTGTATTCGACATCGCCATACTGGCGTATCACCCGTCGTGATGGTATGGGGTGCCATTGGTTACACGTCTCGGTCATCTCTTTTTCGCATGGACGGCACTTTGAACAGTGGCCGTTACATTTCAGATGTGTTACGACCCGTGGCTCTACCCTCCATTCGATCCCTGCGAAACCCTACATTTCAGCAGGATAATGCACGACCGCATGTTGCAGGTCCTGTACGGGCCTTTCTGGATACAGAAAACGTTCGACTGCTGCCCTGACCAGCACATTCTCCAGATCTCTCACCAACTGAAAATGTCTGATCAATGGTGGCCGAGCAACTGGCTCGTCACAATACGCCAGTCGCTACTCTTGATGAACTGTGGTATCGTGTTGAAGCTGCATGGGCAGCTGTACCTGTACACGCCATCCAAGCTCTTTTTGACTCAATGCTCAGGCATATCAAGGCCTTTATTACGGCCAGAGGTGGTGGTTCTGTGTACTGATTTCTCAGGATCTATGCACCCAAATTGTGTGAAAATGTAATCACATGTCAATTCTAGTATAATATATTTGTCCAATGAATACCCGTTTATCATCTGCATTTCTTCTTGGTGTAGCAATTTTAATGGCCAGTAGTGTATAGAAGGCACATGAGCAGACGCACGCACGCGTCTCTCTCTCTCTCTCTCTCTCTCTCTCTCTCTGTGTGTGTGTGTGTGTGTGTGTGTGTGTGTGTGTACCAGCTACAGGAGAGGCCCGGTTGACCTTGGCCGAGGGACGGCCACTTAGCTGCGTGATTTACAGGCGTGGCGTACGTGGCGTCGCGTCGCCGGGCGGTGCGGTGCTAACGAGGCTGCCAACTGCGCCGGCCACACGCATTCCGCGGGTCAGCGCCGAAATAGCCGCCGGAGGGCTGGGCAAGGCCGCGACACGGGCGCCAAGCCGCCTGCAAATAAGTGCACGGTGCGGCGGCGGCGACTGGCGTGCCAGCGCGTGCCCACGCCGACTCCCCGTAAACTGAGGCACATGTACTGGGTGGAGATGAGGAATGACGAAGCACCGCGCGACTTTTCCATCAGAAACTAAAAGTTAATATCCGTTCATTTTTAGATTTGCGTATCTCAATCGGTAAAAACAGAACCATTATAGAATCACTTTGTTGTCCGTCCGTCCGTCCGACCGACTATTAAAAAAAATTGTCTTTTATTAAATGAAACAACAAGTTTACTGTTACCAGTCACCGTTTTATCTATTTCCACGACGCGTTTCGAAGGTTTAAACCTCCATCATCGGGTGGATTTACATTCGTTAGTATTACCTTGGTGTGTGTGTTGTGTTACGATTTTTGGAGGAACTTGTGGCACTGCCTAGTGGAGAAACAAGACACTATTTCAGATTATGGTTTAGGATTACTTTTGACAAAAAATTGGTCTGATATCTAATGGTAAACATTAAATAAGTAAACTAGAGTACCTCCAGTGGTAACAGGCTCCTTTTGCTGTCGTAACGCATCACATGTATACTGCCACATTTGTAAACAAATATGGCGTCTGGAATCAGCTGGGTGCAAGGTTCGTACAGCAGAAAAGAAGACATAATCGCAAAGTGCAAAGAATATACATCGTAACAACATTATTACAGAATAATTGTTTAAAGCATTTGGAGGTGTTTGTTTTCAGGTGTCGAATATATGTGTGTGTACTTCAGGTGGTATATAAATCCAATTTTGACTAGTTAAAACAGCTTAACATTCGTACTCGTTTATACAATCAGGTGAAATGTTAAAATGGCTTAAACTTCATACTTGTTAATAACAATTAGGTGAAATGATACAGACTTGAATTACAATGATAATATTGGCTACAGCAGTAAAATCGTACATAGATGACACTCTTTGATTGGGATTAATAAACAGATGTGAGGGGCTGGAGGCAGAAGCAGAGGACTGTTACCAGTAAACTTGTCACTATGTAGTAACAGTCACGGTAAAGCCTAACCTAAAAATGTTCGCATTTAAAAAAAAAATCTTCTTCTTAGGAAGAATCGAGAACAGCTGCCAACGTGAGTAATGTAGAAGTAAATATCCTCGGTGTAGTGAAGCAACTCAAATCACTTAATAAAAGCAAGTCTTCTGGTCCAGACTGTATACCAATTAGGTTCCTTTCGGAGTATGCTGATGCATTAGCTCCACACTTAATCATATACAACCGTTCGTTCGACAAAGATCCGTACCCAAAGCCTGGAAAGTTGCACAGGTCACAGCAATATTCAAGAAATGTAGTAGGAGTAATCCACTAAATTACGGGCCCATATCGTTAACGTCGATATGCAGCAGGATTTTAGAACATATACTGTGTTCGAACATTATGAATTACCTCGAAGGAAACGGTCTATTGACACACAGTCGCCGGCCTGAATGGCCGAGCGGTTCTAGGCACTACAGTCTGGAACCGCGCGACTGCTACGGTCGCAGGATCGAATCCTGCCTCGGGCATGGATGTGTGTGATGTCCTTAGGTTAGGTAGGTTTAAGTAGTTCTAAGTTCTAGGGGACTGATGACCACAGATGTTAAGTCCCATAGTGCTGAGAGCCATTTGAAGCATTTTGACACACAGTCAACATGGGTTTAGAAAATGTATTTCTGGATTTCCGGAAGGCTTTTGACGCTGTACCACACAAGCGGCTCGTAGTAAAATTGCGTGCTTATGGATTATCGTCTCAGTTATGTGACTGGATTTGCGATTTCCTGTCAGAGAGGTCACAGTTAGTTGTAATTGACGGAAAGTCATCGAGTAAAACAGAAGTGATTTCTGGCGTTCCCCAAGGTAGTGTTATAGGCCCTTTACTGTTCCTTATCTATATAAACGATTTGGGAGACAATCTGAGCAGCCGTCTTCGATTGTTTACATATGACGCTGTCGTTTATCGACTAATAAAGTCATCAGAAGATCAAAACTAACTGCAAAACGATTTGCCGGCCGAAGTGGCCGTGCGGTTAAAGGCGCTGCAGTCTGGAACCGCGGGACCGCTACGGTGGCAGGTTCGAATCCTGCCTCGGGCATGGATGTTTGTGATGTCCTTAGGTTAGTTAAGTTTAACTAGTTCTAAGTTCTAGGGGACTAATGACCTCAGCAGTTGAGTCCCATAGTGCTCAGAGCCATTTTTGCAAAACGATTTAGAAAAAACATCTGAATGGTGCGAAAAGTGGCAGCTGACCCCCAATTACGATAAGTGTGAGGTCATCCAAATGAGTGCGAAAAGGAACTTGTTAAACTTCGGTTACACGATAAAGCAGTCTAATCTAAAAGCCGTAAATTCAACTAAATACCTAGGTATTACAATTACGAACAACTTAAATTGGAAAGAACACATAGAAAATGTTTTGGGGAAGGCTAACCAAAGGCTGCGTTTTATTGGCAGGACACTTAGAAAATGTAACAGACCTACTAAGGAGACTGCCTACACTACGCTTGTCCGTCCTCTTTTAGAATACTGCTGCGCGGTGTGGGATATTTACCAGGTAGGACTGACGGAGTACATCGAAAAAGTTCAAAGAAAGGCAGCACTTTTTGTATTATCGCGAGATATGGGAGAGTGTCACAGAAATGATACGGGATTTGGGCTGGAAATCATTAAAATAAAGGCGTTTCTCTTTGCGACGGAGTCTTCTCACGAAATTCCAATCACCAACTTTCTCCTCCGAATGCGAAAATATTTTGTTGACACCGGCCTACATTGGGCGGAACGACCCCCACGATAAAATAAGGGAAATCAGAGCTCGTACGGAAAGATATAGGTGTTCATTCTTTCCGCGCGCTATACGAGATTGGAATAATAGAGAATTGTGAAGGTGGTTCGATGAACCCTCTGCCAGGCACTTAAATGTGATTTGCAAGGTATCCATGTAGATGTAGATGTAGAAGGGGTAGACGCACCAAATTGAAATTTATGTCAAAAAAATGGTTCAAATGGCTCTGAGCACTATGGGACTTAACATCTATGGTCATCAGAGCCCTAGAACTTAAAACAACTTAAACTAACATAAGGACATCACACCACACCCAGTCTTCACGAGGCAGAGAAAATCCCTGACCCCGCCGGGAATGCAGACTGCGAAGAGAACACTGCTATTAACTGCAAACAACCCTTTAATATGTCAAAATTCAAAATGGCTCTAAGCACTATGGGACTTAACAGCTGAGGTCATCAGTCCATTAAACTTAGAATTAATTAAACCTAACTAACCTAAGGACATCACACACATCCATGCCCCAGGCAGGATTGGAACCAGCGACCGTAGCAGCCGCGTGGTTCCGGACTGAAGCGCCTAGAACCGCTCGGCCACCGCTTTTATACGTCGTAAACATGTTGTTTCATGTAGTAGTTTCACGCATATTACAGTAAGAAAACGTAGTCATCATTGGGGTTTGAACCCACGGCCCATGGCCCGGTGATCTAATGCTCTAGCAAACTTCCCCACGGAAGCTATGAGTGATACATACTCACAGTTATGCTTTTCCTGTGCTCTGTAGTTCTGGCATTACTTTTAATCGACGTTTACACATGTTCTATTGGACGACAGCACATAGCACGATCTAAATTGGAGTGTCTCATAACTCTAGGTTTTCGTGTAAAACAATGCAAAAAAATGATACGGTCATTTATGTCACATATTTTGACATCCACAAACTCACTTAACAAAAATTGTAGGGTACTTCCCGCTGATGTAAAATCATGAAATTTGGCGAGAAGCTAGGTTTCACATTACAAGTAAAGGGGGAAAAAATCAGATAAATGTTAATTTGTAACTATAACACAGGAAAAAACTCTTTTGCCATTTGTTATCTGAAGTCAAACTTGAAATTAAAACATTCTCGAAAGTCTTGGAATCCCTGAGATATCTTGCCAGTATCAGTGCCGACACCAGGCAAAAATCGTCGAGGTTATCGATTCCTTGCATGGGTGAACTGTCTCTACGCATAGTTAAGTTCGTACGGAACCTTCAGTGCGCGAGTGTAATCACACCTCGCCAATTTTTATTAAACGTTTATGGACTCCATCTAGTCGCCTCCAGCACAAGCAAGCAAACGAGTCATTTAAAAGTGGAGCACAGGACGAGCTACCGATGTTACTCCAGTGGAAGGCGGCAGTAACTAAATGGGGGGCGAAGATTTTAACCGTCGTCCTTCCTAATACGAGATCAATGTCGTATCACAGTGTCACCTCGTTTGGTATTAGAAGGAGGTGAAAATGGTTCAAATGGCTCTGAGCACTATGGGACTTAACATCTGTGGTCATTAGTCCCCTAGAACTTAGAACTACTTAAACCTAACTAACCTAAGGACATCACACACATCCATGCCCGAGGCAGGATTCGAACCTGCGACCGGAGCGGTCACGCGGTTCCAGACTGAAGCGCCCAGACCGCACGGCCACACCGGCCGGCGAAGGAGGGGAAGGAGAGATAGTAGTATAAGTTGCAAGAAAGGGAGAAGACAACACGGAGAAAACTATAAATGTATATCCATAATGAGTTCATGGGCATTGAAACACTTTCCATTGACCAACTGTGCAGCAGTCCAAGAAATCAGTCACACCCAGGTGCGTCGTCAGAAATATACAATACGAGGGTCGTTCAGTAAATAATGACCCACATTTCTTTTCGCAGAAAATATTTAGTTCTACGTTACAATTTGCTGACACAATCAATCAATATTTCAAATTCAAGTGGCTCTGAGTACTATGGGACTTAACATCTGAGGTCATCAGTCCCCTAGAACTTAGAACTACTTAAACCTAACTAAACTAAGGACATCACACACATCCATGTCCGAGGCAGCATTCTAGCCTGCGGACGTAGCGGTTGCGTTTATACCTCTCATGGTGTACAATTTACAGTTGGTGTTTATTCTACATTTTTTCGTTTTGTTTTGGTACCTGCTACCACCTCCCAAAAATGGAAAGAAAAGGGCTTACAAAAGAAGAGATGTGTTTCATAGATCGAAGGCGAATTAGTGCTCATAGCTCTTAAGGTATGCAGTTTAGAACCCATGTTTACTACACTTTTTTCCATATTACGACCTCTGGAAGTTTTTCGCTGGAGTTCTGGTTCACCCTGTACATAGTTAAGAATTACACCATGTTTAACTAGCACACGGTGTAAAGATAAACAAACTGAAGCAAATAAAACTGTCAGCCGTGATAACTTGTTTCATAGATGTGATGACAGCAGCACCGCTGTAAATTAAAGTAGTCTTCGAGGTCAGTGAAACGTGTGCCTCTGCGCTATGCTTATCGTCAGCAAAACTTGGCAGGCGCCAAAACAAAGCGGCAAAGACAGCGATAAACATCGTATACTTCCCAGGAGCTGTGAAATGTTTTCTCAGTGTTGACAGTTATCCCAGTGAATCACAGCGTTCCGCTTTTAGACTTTAGCTGGTTAGTGGTAGTTTTCCAGTTGTCAAGCGATCACGCACTCTGCACACGCGCGCCAATGTGTGTGTGTGTGTGTGTGTGTGTTATTCCAAGCAAAGCAGATTCGCCTGCTGCAGTTATTTCCCCGACAGTGGATTAAGATCCAGCCAGTAGTTATACGCATGTTGCTGCTTGGCTACCCGTAATATTCAAGTGTGTTATCTCCCCTCTCACCAAATAAACTTCGATATGAATCACGGCTGTTCAGCGGTCAGGAAGACGCAGAAACTGCAGCTCCGCATTGCTTGGCACGATGCACACTGCATATACACTCCCACGCTAAATGGAGCACGGCAGACTTACGAACACCCCAGATGTATGTTGCGCTCATGATTACCGCCGGACATGCGCTCCCAAACACTGGAGTTCAGTCCACCGCGGTTTTGTTTACCAGATATTCTGCTAACGAGACGAGACAAATAGTGACAATATAGATGTGAAAATACGAACGCCCTTACTGACGTGACGTAGAACAATCACATTTGCTTTGTCACGTAACGATTCAAACCGCAGAGCTCAGAGGAGGAATTTCCCTACTGAACATGGAAACGTCGAACGTGCAACAACTGTATTTAACTTGCTGAAAGACTAGTCTTTATTCTAGTACCCTACGTGGCTAGTAAGTATTACACGAGTTATTCTTTTTATTTATTAGTGACAAAAACATCCAACTTCAGTATACACGACACACACGTAATATAACTTATCAACTAGCTGCTAATCTGAAATTTGAAGGTAATGGTAAATTGGTGCAAGTGTAACGTTGCGGGGGTTTGTGCTTTTTTTTCATATTCTTGAATTGAAAACAACTGCGTGAGGTGAAATGACAAGTTTAATGTCGCAATATTTCTCACCAAATTACAGCTTTTCACACAGTTTTCAACTCGCCAACATAAAAACAGCGCAATGGATAACACATCTTACCAACATCAAAAAGTGAAATAAGTTTATACACAACAATGTTAAATATTAACTCTCTGAAAGAACATTAATCTTAAGCACAATATTATGAAAGTTTAATTGGAAGTTTCTTTACATTAATCCTAAGCACAATAATATGAAAGTTTAATTGGACGTTTCTTTACAAAATTGCTCCTACACATACGTTATGACGATGGTCAGTGCTACGAAAATCGTCCGATTCCAGTTCAAAGTTCGGTACTATTTAGGATGACAATGAAGTCTACGGTGGATGGTTAGTCAAGTGACAAATTTGAGCGCAAGATTACCCAAGGCCGCTCGAGTTTACAGTGGACACAAGCTGGTGAACCAACAAAGTTTCGCCCCTGCACGCGGTATTTACCTTAAGCTACGACGTGCTGCTGTCTCCAAGGCCACTCTCTCCCACTGAAATTGCTACAAAACTAATCTGGCCTTTGCTGACCTTTCCAGCAGAAACTTTCCCTATGTTTCTCGTTATGCGAGAAAACATGTACTCAGCCCTAGTCTTATTATTTGGCGATATACATGCGAATGGTTGTAGCAGCGTGCATATTATAGTGCCCTCTCAGTTCTTGCTAGAACAATTAACTAATTTGGCTGGTTCGTTTCTCCACAGTTGGAGCTAAGCGTTGCTACAGCTAATTTCTAGCTGAAGTGCAGCCGCTGTGAACGCAGTGTCCACACAAATTTCTTCTCTGTGTCGTATGGGGCGTTAAGCGCTCCATTCTGCACTTGACGCCAATTCAGGGAAGAGTTCAAATGGTTCAAGTGGCTCTGAGCACTATGGGACTCAACTTCTGAGGTCATCAGTCCCCTAGAACTTAGAACTAGTTAAACCTACCTAACCTAAGGACATCACACACATCCATACCCGAAGCAGGATTCGAACCTGCGACCGTGGCGGTCTCGCGGTTCCAGACTGCAGCGCGTAGAACCGCACGGCCACTTCGGCCGGCTCAGAGAAGAGTCCCCCTACCAAAATTTCTCTCTTGTCCTTTCATGGCAGAACTGCCCCCCTCCACTTGGGTTCCTTTGTCACATCACAGCTTTTTTCGACCAATAGGAGCGTGTCATCCACCTTGAATCACCTGGACCGGGTTCGCTGTCCTCCTGCCTACCACCCCTTTAAGTGGTCGCCGACATAACTCCCGCAGCACGGTTTCGCTACGCCGTTGTGGAGCTGGGTTAATTACCGTCAATTGACTGTCATCCGTTTTTGCATAACATATTGATAGGTAAATGTTCTCATAACTGTCGATATACATTAGGTGTCATCTTCACCTTCTCATTGCGATTTGTAAAGGTCTCATGTAAGGTGCGAATCTGAGCATTTATTCTGCAACCTTACACAAGTAATTCATAGTCTGTCGAACTCTGCTGTCACAAAGGGCTGATGACGTGGAATTTCTGCAAATTGCCTTTTGATCTCGCAACCCTTGTTCTGAGACTGTTCACACTTTTCCTCATGAGCCATTCTTCAGTGAAACCAGTAGCTGGATTTTCCAATGGTGTCATCCGATGGTGTTCAGATGTCACCTTCCACATAGATAATAGGGAATATATCTGTTGCCCACTGTTATTTGCTGCCCTCATGAAACCCACCCTCGACGTCATTCTTGAAGGAGGAGGATGGTGATCATAGTAACGGGTGTTTATCGGAGATAAGTACCTCATACATTTCACTGCATACATCAACCTCAAGAGCTATGTTTGGACGAGCCATTCTAGCTAAATGGTGGAGCTTATTCCACGATGTAGGTTTCAAACATCCAATAATGAGCCTACACGACTCATTAAGAGCGATATCTGCTTATTTCGCGTGTGGAGAATTGTACCAAAGAGGCCTAGCACATCCACCTGCTGCGTAAAACGAATATAAAGCTGTAGTTTTAAAAGTTTTTACTGCAGGAGACCAGGAAGTCAGGAAGTTACTATAATCCTTTGAAGGTTTGCAGGACTGTTAGGATGGCATCGGAAAGCACAATATGTCCAAGTAACTCAGGTGGAGTGAATACATAGGACTTTATTATTTACTGACTTTCGGGACGCACCCATACAGTCATCTCAACAGTGGAGAGTCAGTTATAAAGGTACGAACGAGAGGCCAACACAATACCATGTCCTCGAGGAGAGAAAATCTCCGGCATGGCCAGGAATCGAACCCGAGCCCCCTTCAGTTAGCAACCCACCGTTCTGACCACGCAGCTATCGAGTTGGACAACATAGGGCTTCAAAAAGGAAAGAAACATGATGAGAACATTATGGAAGGAGAAGAGGACGTGGATGAAGATGAGCTGAGGAATTAGACTGAGCACTGAAAGATAAGCAGAGAAAAATAACATTGATCACTCTTTAAAAGACAAAATAGCTGGGATAAAATCGGTTAATCTTTTTCTGAAACGCCACAAAACCAAACTGTCAGAAACCAAGTTGGTTGGTTGATTCATCTGGGGGACGGGACCAAACAGCGAGGGCATCGGTTCCATTGGATTAAGGAAGGAAGGGGAAGGAAATCGGCCGTGTCCTTTCAACGGAACCATCCCGGTATTTGCCTGAAGCGATTTAAGGAAATCACGGAAAACCTAACTCAAGATGGCCGGACGCGGGTTTGAACCGTCGTCCTCCCGAATGCGAGTCCAGTGTGCTAGCCACTGCGCCACCTCGCTCGGTCACAAACCAAGTCTGCATGAACATCCTATAACAGGGCTCGTGGGTTCAGCAAAGAAAACACACAGAATTTCCACAATCTTCTGGAAGATGTTAATTTATACTTACTTTGGAACTACGGGATGATGCTATTGACTTCATACCTTTTTCTCACTCTGTTTGTAATTTCGGCAACTGTTTTTTCAAAATTCGTAAAATGTAAGGTTTTTGAAAATAACTGAATAGGCTATTGAGAACTGTATGATGAAAGAGTAATAAAGCACCACCAACCAGTACTCCTTTCCTCTCGGGATATGGTGCAGCTGGCGTTCCAAATTCACATCTTCGCAATAGGCTACGCGCCCGGGAGGGACTAGTGTTTCTGCTAAGCGAGGATCTGAGCTGGACGTTAGCGTGTACGGCCAGCAAAGCATTATGGTCGAGCGGATGGCATGTGTGCGCTTCATACACCACTTGTGACAGGCGGAAATAAAACTCCCACATACCAACAGCTTTCATGAGGAGCCTTACCTGAAAAAGAAAAGAAGATGAATGTACAATGTGACATGCATCTAAAGGTTGATATGGTATTGTTATACTATGCGTTGTTATGTTCTGTTTTAACATGTTAATTAACATCGTGTAATACCATACGTAACGTAGCTGTTCTGCTTGAGACATTGACACTGATTGACAGTAGCAGAGGTAACCTTTTTTTACAGCTTATTATACATAGAGGGCTTTGTCCGTGTATTTTTAAAATACTACCATGTATAAACCGGAAAACGTATTACGAGCCGCACTGACGATTTTCTGCCTGCGCGCATTTTTCCGCATCATATCCAAAATTAAATGTGATGCTATGTAATCAGGGGCGTTAGGCGATCGACACGAGTAGATGTGTTCATTTTGCACAGAATAAAAGGCGCTTAACTCCGCCAGGGTGTGTGTGTGTGTGTGTGTGTGTGTGTGTGTGTGTATTGCCTATTAATGGTCAGCCAGCCACAAGCACCTAAATTCAGTTATTCAAAAATGGTTCAAATGGCTCTGAGCACTATGGGACTCAACTGCTGAGGTCATTAGTCCCCTAGAACTTAGAACTAGTTAAACCTATCTAACCTAAGGACATCACAAACATCCATGCCCGAGGCAGGATTCGAACCTGCGACCGTAGCGGTCTCGCGGTTCCAGACTGCAGCGCCTTTAACCGCACGGCCACTTCGGCCGGCTTCAGTTATTAATACAGCAAGCTTACGGTTATCTGGTTTGCGGATTATCCGTGCATAATTCCGCGGTTTTTGAAACAATAAAAATCCAGATATTACGGTTAGAACAAATATTTTCGTTTAGAATACACTATAATGTTTGTGCCTTTTGTTATACCACGCACACCGAAGCGCTCATCTGTTACTACAGACGCTGGACAAAATTTGTTCAGCTATAGGCGGATACACGCTAGAGCAACGAATGACAACCAACTGCTTCGTTGGCAGAAATTTACTTACAAGGGGAGACCACAACTTTGGGACCACGGATTTATTCCGAACTTTGCACGTCTTTAGTACGCCATTAAAACAACATAATATTCAAGAACTATGGTTCATTACTCTAGCAATTCCGAGAAAATCGCAACGTAAGTCTTACGCGTCTATTATGTAACTGATGTACCTATTCGTAGGCACCGGCTGTATGAAGTTGTGGTCAAGCGGTTAGCGTTCGTGCGTTGCAACAAGATCGTTGACGAGACGACGGCTCAAATCCCCTGAACACTTTTTTTTAATCTACATATCTTCCATCACTGGTCACATTATTTAATTTATATGACATTTGAGAGGCAATATAATGAAATAAAAACACGTGTATTTTCATGAAGTTGTAGTGAATTTCATACGTTATTTGAGTATTTACTATTTGTCATTAAATTTTCGAGGACGAGAGGCAGGCACGGAAATCCTCAGTCAAACCTCGATAAATAATCATGCGAATGATGCTATTCAAAATCAGTAATATAGTAAGTCACAATGTGGCAGACTACAAGAGCAATGTACAGTTACTCGTCGGATGTGCTCTCTACATCACACGTTGCAAGATGGTATTTGTCATACAGACATGGAAAACAAAAACTGAAACTTCTTCCACATACTTCATGCAAATAGACGTGGTTTTTCTTTTTTACTGTATTGTATTGTATGTTAACCGGGGACCTAGAAACGACGGAGAGGCTCCGTCCCCGCCGCAGCCGCAGTGGTCCACAACACCACGACGACTACCGCAGTCCACTTCACCCCTCCGCCGCCCCACACCGAACCCAGGGTTATTGTGCGGTTCGGCCCCCGGTGGGCCCCCCAGGGAACGTCTCACACCAGGCGAGTGTAACCCCTATGTTTGCATGGTAGAGTAATGGTGGTGTACGCGTACGTGGAGAACTTGTTTGCGCAGCAATCGCCGACATAGTGTAACTGAGACGGAATAAGGGGAACCAGCCCGCATTCGCCGAGGCAGATGGAAAACCGCCTAAAAGCCATCCACAGACTGGCCGGTTCACCGGACCTCGACAAGAATCCGCCGCGCGTTAGACCGCAGGGCCAACCGGGCGGGCTGGTTTTTCTTTTTATTATATTACCTCTTAAATGTCATATAAATTAAATAATGTGACCAGTGATGAAAAACTATAGATTAAAAAATAAGTATTAGCTAGATTCGAACCATCGCCTTGACCACGACCTTCCGGCAAAACGCGAACACTTGACTGCAACGACTTCTTACGACAGGCACCTTCGCGCAGATACGTCAGTTACATAATAGATGCGTAAAACTTCTCTTGCGATTTTCTCGGAATTGCTAGAGTAGTGCATCTTACCACTTGCACGTTATATTGTTTTCATGGCCTGCTAAAGGTGTACAAAGTTCGAAGTAAATCTGTGATCCGAATGCCGTGGCCTTCTCTTGTTAGTGTAGTGCGTACGAGCGATAAATCGGAGCCAACGAAGCGCTTGGCCTCGGCTGAGGTTCGGACTACCGGCGGTAAGATCAAAGAATTAGCAATGAGTTGCGCCGGGTACCAAACCAACCTCACAGGTTAGAATTATATTAATGCCTTCAGCTGCTAACGGGCGTTGACATATATCAACGAGGACACGTGAAAATGTGTGCCATGACCCGAACTCGAACCCGGGATCTCCTGCTTACATAGCAGAAGCTCTACCCAGCTGAGCCACCGAGGGCACAGAGGATAGCGCGACTGCAGGGACTATATCGCGCACGACTCCCGCGAGACCCACATTCTCACCTTGTATGTCCACACACTACATTCGTACTGTCCCTACCCAACACACTCATTACTCGTGGAAGACATTCTTACGAAGTCCCGCACAGAAGAAGACGTTCATGGCCGGTATTGCCAGAACTACATACAGTACTGGCCATTAAAATTGCTACACCACGAAGATGACGTGCTACAGACGCGAAATTTAACCGACAGGAAGAAGATGCTGTGATATGCAAATGATTAGCTTTTCAGAGCATTCACACAAGGCTGGCGCCGGTGGCGACACCTACAACGTGCCGACATGAGGAAAGTTTCCAACCGATTTCTCATACACAAACAACGGTTGACTGGCGTTGCCTGGTGAAACGTTGTTGTGATTCCTCGTGTACGGAGAAGAAATGCGTACCATCACGTTTCCGACTTTGATAAAGGTCGGATTGTAGCCAATCGCGATTGCGGTTTATCGTATCACGACATTGCTGCTCGCGTTGGTCGAGATTCAATGACTGTTAGCACAATATGGAATCGGTGAGTTCAGGAGGGTAATATGGAACGCCGTGCTGGATGCCAACGGCCTCGTATCACTAGCAGTCGAGTTGACAGGTGTCTTATCCGCATGGCTGTAACGGATCGTGCAGCCACGTCACGATCTCAGAGTCAACAGATGGGGACGTTTGCAAGACAACAACCATCTGCACGAACAGTTCGACGACGTTTGCAGCAGCATGGACTATCAGCTCGGAGACCACGGCTGCGGTTACCCTGGACGCTGCATCACAGACAGGAACGCCTGCGATGGTGTACTCAACGACGAACCTGGGTGCGCGAATTTCAAAACGTCATTTTTTCGGATGAATCCAGGTTCTGTTTACAGCATCATGATGGTCGCATCCGTGTTTGGCGACATCGCGGTGAACGCATATTGGAAGCGTGTATTCGTCATCGCCATACTGGCGTATCACCCGGCGTGATGGTAAGGGCTGCGATTGGTTACACGTCTCGGTCACCTCTTGTTCGCACTGACGGCACTTTGAACAGTAGACGTTACATATCAGATGTCGTACGACCCGTGGCTCTACCCTTCATTCGACCCCTGCGAAACCCTACATTTCAGAAGGATAATGCACGAGCGCATGTTGCAGGTCCTGTACGGACTTTTCTGAATACAGAAAATGTTCGACTGCTGCCCTGGCCAGCACATTCTCCAGATCTCTCACCAATTGAAAACGTCTGGTCAATGGTGGCCGAGCAACTGGCTCGTCGCAATACGCCAGTCACTACTCTTGGTTCTGAGCACTATGGATGGGACTTAACATCTATGGTCATCAGTCCCCTAGAACTTAGAACTGCTTAAAACTAACTAACCTAAGGACATCACACAACACCCAGTCATCACGAGGCAGAGTAAATCCCTGACCCCGCCGGGAATCGAACCCGGGAACCCGGGCGCGGGAAGCGAGAACGCTACTGCACGACCACGAGGTGCGGACACTACTCTTGATGAAGTGTGGTATCGTGTTGAAGTTGCATGGGCAGCTGTACCTGTACACGCCATCCACGCTCTATTTGACTCAATGCCCAGGTGTATCAAGGCCGTTATTACGGCCAGAGGTGGTTGTTCTGGGTACTGATTTCTCAGGATCTATGCCCCCTAAATTGCGTGAAAATGTAATTACATGTCAGTTCTAGTATAATATATTTGTCAAATGAATACCCGTTTGTCACCTGCATTTCTTCTTGGTGTAGCAATTTTAATGGCCGGTAGTGTACATGCCCGGGCAACGCCGGGTACTACGCTAGTCTGCAGAGAAAACAGGGCATCGCAGCTCTGTTTCTGCTTCATGCGAGCGCCTTCGGTCACACGGTCTTTTCGACCTCGGGGAATATCACCAACGTCGGAGTATCTGCGCAGCTGCCCAGTACTGCGATCGCATTTCTGCGCTTATCAGCAGTTGCCCAATGCCTATCTCGCTGAATATCCTCGCTCCGTAAGCCAAGCCAAGCCTTTGTTGTAGCCATACAGCACTACATCTGCGTCTACATCAGGATCTATACTCCACAAATAACCTTATGGTGTGTGGCGGAGGGCACTTTTTGTACCACTGTCACTAAACACCCCCCCCCCCCCCCCCCCCTTCCACACTACCTTTTTGTTCCAGCCGCGAATGGTGCGAGGAACAAAGATTGTTCGTAGGCGTCCGTGTGAGCTTGAATCTCTCAATATTACGTTCAACGTCTTTTTGCAAGATATGCGTGGGAGGAGGCAATATACAGGGTGTTTCCACAAGAGCGTGCAAATATTTAATAGGACGTTCTGAACAATCTGAGGTAGGGAAACTGCGGTCGGAGAAGCCAGCTTAAGTAGAAAATAAGAATAAAATCACATTACTATGTACTTTTTTATTTACATTAGTTACAGTTAACTGCAAATACCACCATGGACAAAATTTGGAAATTTGTGGTAAGTTCTATGGGACCAAACTGCTGAGGTCATCGGTCCCTAGGCTTACACAATACTTAATCCAACTTAAACTAAATTACGCTGAAGACAACACACACATACCCATGCCCAACGGAGGACTCGAACCTCCGACGGGGGGAGCCGCACGAAACGCGGCAAGATAGCGCACGGCTACCCCGCGCGGCCCATCATGGGCACAATGAACGTACCATTTGTACTTTGTCTTATAAAACGTGCTAAAACTGACAGTCATCGAATTCAATTCAAGTACGACATCGACGAACAAGATTATGATGCACTCTGACAAATATCCCTTATCCCTTCTGTATTTCGAATCACATCACAGGCAGCTACGACTCTGGCAAACGAATTCCATCTCCATTCCCACAGAGGTCTTACACACAACTGACTCCCCCATAGGAAATAATCAAGGGGATTCAGGTCAGCCGGCCGGTGTGGCCGAGCGGTTCTAGGCGCTACAGTCTGGAACCGTGCGACCGCTACGGTCGTAGGTTCGAATCCTGCCTCGAGGGTGGATGTGTGGTGCCCTTAGGTTAGTTAGGTTTAAGTAGTTCTAAGTTCTAGGGGACTGATGACCTCAGATGTTAAGTCCCATAGTACTTCAAATGGTTCAAATGGCTCTGAGCACTATGGGACTTAACATCTGTGGTCGTCAGTCCCCTAGAACTTAGAACTACTTAAACCTAACTAACCTAAGGACATCACACACATCCATGCCCGAGGCAAGATTCGAACCTGCGACCGTAGCGGTCAGGCGGTTCCAGACTGAAGCGCCTAGAACCGCTCGGCCACCCCGACCGGCCCCGTAGTACTCAAGAGACATTTTAATCATTTGATTCAGGTCAGGAGACTTCGCAGGCCATGGAATAGAGCTTGTCCTTCCAATCCGGCGACCAGGAAATACAGTATTGAGATGGTTGCGGACATCCACACTGAAGTGAGGCGGTGCACCGTTATGTTGTATTCACATCCTCTTACGAACAGCCAAGGGTACCTCTCCAACAACTCAGGTAGAACTCTTTGCACGAACCTCAAGTACAGCTGGCCATTTAGACGGCAGCGTAGAAGATAATGGCCCAATGAAATTGTCGCCTATAATGGCGGCCAGAATATTCGAAGCAATACTTGATGGTGTGAGTCTACTACAACGTGAGAGTTCTCCCACATATGGCTATTTCTGCTGTTCGAAATACCAGCACGATCAAATGAGGCCTCGTCAGTAAACAGCACTACAGGGCTATTACAAATGATTGAAGCGATTTCATAAATTCACTGTAGCTCCATTCATTGACATATGGTCACGACACACTACAGATACGTAGAAAAACTCATAAAGTTTTGTTCGGCTGAAGCCGCACTTCAGGTTTCTGCCGCCAGAGCGCCCGAGAGCGCAGTGAGACAAAATGGCGACAGGAGCCGAGAAAGCGTATGTCGTGCTTGAAATGCACTCACATCAGTCAGTCATAACAGTGCAACGACACTTCACGACGAAGTTCAACCAAGATCCACCAACTGCTAACTCCATTCGGCGATGGTATGCGCAGTTTAAACCTTCTGGATGCCTCTGTAAGGGGAAATCAACGGGTCGGCCTGTAGTGAGCGAAGAAACAGTTGAACGCGTGCGGGCAAGTTTCACGCGTAGCCCGCGGAAGTCGACGAATAAAGCAAGCAGGGAGCTAAACGTACCACAGCCGACGGTTTGGAAAATCTTACGGAAAAGGCTAAAGCAGAAGCCTTACCGTTTACAATTGCTACAAGCCCTGACACCCGATGACAAAGTCAAACGCTTTGAATTTTCGGCGCGGTTGCAACAGCTCATGGAAGAGGATGCGTTCAGTGCGAAACTTGTTTTCAGTGATGAAGCAACATTTTTTCTTAATGGTGAAGTGAACAGACACAATGTGCGAATCTGGGCGGTAGAGAATCCTCACGCATTCGTGCAGCAAATTCGCAATTCACCAAAAGTTAACGTGTTTTGTGCAATCTCACGGTTTGAAGTTTACGGCCCCTTTTTCTTCTGCGAAAAAAACGTTACAGGACACGTGTATCTGGACATGCTGGAAAATTGGCTCATGCCACAACTGGAGACCGACAGCGCCGACTTCATCTTTCAACAGGATGGTGCTCCACCGCACTTCCATCATGATGTTCGGCATTTCTTAAGCACGAGATTGGAAAACCGACGGATCGGTCGTGGTGGAGATCATGATCAGCAATTCATGTCATGGCCTCCACGCTCTCCCGACTTAACCCCATACGATTTCTTTCTGTGGGGTTATGTGAAAGATTCAGTGTTTAAACCTCCTCTACCAAGAAACGTGCCACAAATGCGAGCTCGCATCAACGATGCTTTCGAACTCATTGATGGGGACATGCTGCGCCGAATGTGGGAGGAACTTGATTATCGGCTTGATGTCTGCCGAATCACTAAAGGGGCACATATCGAACATTTGTGAATGCCTAAAAAAACTTTTTGAGTTTTTGTATGTGTGTGCAAAGCATTGTGAAAATATCTCAAATAATAAAGTTATTGTAGAGCTGTGAAATCGCTTCAATCATTTGTAATAACCCTGTATTTGGAGGAAATATGGTCGATCAATTCATTGTTGGAGCAACCACTGACACAATGCGACCCTTGGTGCAAAGTCACTCACAGGCAATGCATGGACTCGTTGCGGGTGACATGGGTGTAATTGTTGTTCGTGGAGTACTCGACACAGGCTTGTACGTGCAGCACCCATTTCACGTGCAAAACAACGAGTACTTGTACTGGCGACCGCTCCGACACGTTCCAGCACCTCACCTTCAAAAACGAGTGTGTGACTGGTCCCCGCGTTGCCAGGTCATCTCCCGCATTCGTCGATCGAGGGAAACACTCATCGTGACGGATGATGCCTGCTAGGAAATCGTTCCCTGCACAGCCTTTGAGCAGCGAGACCATTGCAACGTACGCTGCTTCCCCATACACAGTGTGCAAGTCAGTGACTTCTGCGAAACTCTACCGGTACTGCTCCATCGTATTGTACTGTACGTCTCTGAATGGCACTGAGTAACGAATAAGTTGAACGATTCTCTTCAGTCTTCGTTCGTCCCGTTCTTGCAACATCTTTTTCCGGCAGCAGCGATGTCTGAGATTTGATGTTCTGACGGATTCCTGATATTCACGGTACACTCGTGAAATGGTCGTACGGGAAAATCCGCACTTCATCGCTACCTCGGAGATGCTGTGTCCCATTGCTCGTGCGCCGACTGTAACACCACGTTCAAACCCGCTTACATCTTAACAGCTTGCCATTGTAGCAGCAGTAACCGATCTAACAACTGCGCCAGACACCTGTTGTCTTATATAGGCGTTGCTGACGCAGCGCCGTATTCTGCCTGTTTACATTTCTCTGTATTTGAATACGCATGCCTATGCCAGTTTCTTTGGACCTTCAGTGTATATGTTTAGTTATCAGCAAACCCAAGCGTCTCCCTTTTCTTTTTTCCCACGCGATCCATGTGAGCCAGTCCGCAGTCTATCCCAAATACTTATTTCCACATCGTGGATGCATGGTATCGCGTGCGACTGCTACGGTCGCAGGTTCGAATCCTGCCTCGGGCATGGATGTGTGTGATGTCCTTAGGTTAGTTAGGTTTAAGTAGTTCTAAGTTCTGGGGGACTGATGACCATAGATGTTAAGTCCCATAGTGCTCAGAGCCATTTGAACCATGGTATCGCTGCCAATTATGAGGCGGGCGATTCGTGCCATCAGTAGTTAAAAGTTGGTATGAGGGCTGGCTTGGAGGGAGTCGCTCGGCCCTATGCCTTTGCTGAAGTGTTAGCCAGTCCTGAATCCTTTCGCTTTGAGTTGATGAGTAGTACCTGTCCCGTTGAGGTATGGGTATGGCTGCTGATGAAATATCGATATATCGATTGATTTCCTAGTAGTATCGATAATTGTGGGCTATTCGTTTCTCCCCTATACATCAATATATTGACTTCTAAATGGCAATATCGAGGAAGGAGTCTTACGAATTTTTTGAACATTCATCACGTTCAGTCTTTCTCTTTGACTGTGTGAAGCAGTTATAGCAGTTATAGGTGGCACATAGAGGAAGTCCGATTGCACTGGGCGTGGCGGTGTGAATGGAATAACAAGATTTCCGATGTGAAGAAATAGCACAACAGCTGCGTTAAAAAACAATTTGTAACACAACTAGTATGCTACTTCGTCACATCGGCATTCTTCAAAAACAACTGCAGAGTATGACGAACAAAAATCTAATTGACAAGACTGATCTTTGCGGTGGGCGGAGACGTGTGAGAGGGAATGCTGACGTAATCTGCGCTCGGCGCTACCAACAGAAACTGGAACGTTTAGCTTGACACGCAGTTCTGACACCACAACTGCTAGGTCACTGGCATTGGCAGAAACTTTTTAACTGGGAAGTCGCCGTGAAGTGTTCCGGACAAATCCGATATGTAACGAAGCCGAACGACGGACCCACCGGACACCTATCGTGTCACTTACATGCAGTTACCATTGTTAGCAAAGTGGTTATCCTTTCAAATCTTGTTCTAAGATGGATAAGCACGCTGCTAGCTTGCTGACGTACAGAATATCTAATAATAAATCAATATTTAAATATACAGCTCTAAAACCGGCAGTATATTTACCATGTGCAGCCGATATTTTCATAGGGCAGTAGGTCGATATGTCCGCCCAGATATTGAGTGGTCAGCGGGGCGGTCTGTCATGCCAAGGGGCCCGGGTTCGATTCCCGGCTGGGTCGGAAACTTTCTGCGCTCAGGGACTGAGTGTTGTGTGGTCCTCATTATCATTTCATCATCATCAGTGGACGGCAACGGGAAACCACCACTGGTACCTAGACGCTCATGCGGTGGACCTCTCTGACGAGGCTTCCCCTATGACAAGACCTGCCGTACGGCAGAACACAAAAAGTTTAAGCGCCAACGGCCTTGCCGCAGTGTTAACACCGGTTCCCGTCAGATCACCGAAGTTAAGCGCTGTCGGGCTGGGCTAGCACTTGGATGGGTGAACATCCCGTCGCTGAGCGCTGTTGGCAAGCGCGGTTCACCCAGCCCTTGTCAGGCAAACTGAGGAGCTACTTGACTGAGAAGTAACGGCTCCGGGAGAGCTGTGTGCTGACCACATGCCCCTCCATATCCGCATCCCGTGACGCCTAGAGGCTAAGGATGACACGGCGGCCGGTCGGTACCGTTGGGCCTTCATGGCCTGTTCCGGAGGAGTTTAGGTCGATATCCTTTTCGTCGCTATATCGACACCTTCTTCGATGTTGGATTGCCAGCAACGATACTTTTTTAAATATCGATGTATCGTATTCCCGATATTTTTAAAAATATCAACAGTCCTAGTGTGGGGCCTGTACTGGGAGAGGATGTGCTCTGTATCCACTGTCACACGGAACTTTAGATGGGGCCGGCCGGTGTAGCCGCGGTGTGTGCTGGCGTTCATGCTTCAAAGCAGAAGTAATTTGGTGGTTTCAGTTTGTATCAATGGAGATGTTGGCTAAATCCTGTCTTCACCGTTGTCGAGTACTCACATGGATGGAGATCTGGCTCACGGAACCTATTTGTGGAGGCTACAGCGCTGCGTTTGAAAACGGTGAGCATCGGCCAGTTTGCATGTAATCGATTTCTTGCCTTCGCCGTGAGATAACTGGTTTAAAGTTGTGCTCTTCCGTACAGTCGTCAGTGTTACGCTTCAGTAGTAATGAGCTGTTAGGAACTTACTTCCGTGTAATGTTACGGCATCTCTCTTTGCTGCTTGTGCAGCGGTTCCTGGTTTTGGAAAATGTTATTGTCCCTTTTGAGATCATAAAGTGGCAGTCCCAAGCTCCGTGCAGCTTTATCGAAGAACGTTCAAATGTGTGTGAATTCCTAAGAGACCAAACTGCTGAGGTCATCGATCCATGGGCTTACACTCTACTTGAGGGAGACAGGACGTCAAACGGGCCGACTTGGAGCAGGAGAGGTACCACAGGACATTTTAATTTCCACTGTCTGTACTTTTACGAATAAATTCATAAAACTTTGTCAGCATGACCAGGAAGGATTCAGGATTCATACTCATAGCAGTGCAAGTTCAAAAACACAACAAAATAAATTTTTTTACGTGTGAAATTTCATCATTTTTTCACTTAGTATTGGCTGCATTTGTTGCTATAGGTACACTTTTCTTCATAAGTTAGAGAGATTCTTCGATGAATTTTGCACAGCATACAAATCATACTCACAGGTGTATCAAAATCTAGAATTTATTTAATTTATGAAAAAAACGAATGAACTGTTACATTTTAAACTTCATGTTTAGAAAAAAACTCAAATTTTATAGTTAATTAGCTCAATTTTTACCACAGTTTTTAACAGATTTGGAAAATTCTAGAGTTTCGTACACCCGTAAGTATGGTTTGTATGCTGTTCAAAATTCATCGAAGAATCTCTCTTACTTATGAAGAAAAGTGTACCTATAGCAACAAATGCTGCCATTGGTAAGTGAAAAAATGATGAAATTTCACATGTAAAAAAATTTATTTTGTTATGTTTTTGAACTTCCACTGCTATGAGTATGAATCCTGAATCTTTCCTGGTCATGCTGACAAACTTTTATGAATTTATTTGTAAAACTATAGACACTGGAAATTAAAATGTCCTGTAGTGTCTCTCCTGCTCCAAGTTGGGCCGTTTGACGTCCTACCCCCCTTAAACTAACTGATGCTAAGAACAACACACACACACACATGCCCGAGGGAGGACTCGAACCTCCGGCGGGAGGGTCCGCGCATCCGTGACATGGCGCCTCTAACCGCGCGGCTACTCCGCGCGGCGCAGCTTTATCGGCCTGTTATTAATTTTAAACATATTGTGGCCCATTTAATTCATAACTGTGCCTACTCGTAATTTGTTTGAGAACAGAGGCGCTAACATTTAATGTCCCTGTTTAAAAATTTACACCTGGGCCGTTAATTTTAACTGCTGCACTCACCGGCTTGGTTTTCAGTTTTATTTGTTTTATATATAATTCTTTTAATCTCATTCTCATCTATGCACGTTTGGGCAATCTATGTGTTTTATCACGTTTAAGTGGTGTTCATTATTTATACATTTGTTGGTTAATAGCCGCATATAGTCCCGAGCTCGCGTAGATTTTCTTTTACAGGGTGTTTTATATTAACTCAATGGTTTACTGAAATATTTCATGAGTAGTAATCGTTTTATTTCATGTGTGTTTTAGAAATTCCTGTCCACACTGCTGCAAACGGTTGTGTAAAGCTGATATCACGCGGCCGGTGGCGCTCAGTAAGGGCCTGTAGCTGGTTACTTCCGCAACTAGAATCTTTCGTTGAATGCACTGCTGTAGGATTTACTTCATGAATTTACTTTTATAATTAATTTTATGAATTTTTTATGTAATTTCTGAATTCAAAGTTCGCTTCCACTGAGTGGTCTGTTTAAGCACCTTACTCTACCGAGCCTGACCATACAGTACTGGGATCCTTTCCTGATTAATTTTGTGTTTCTCCTTATTTGTCTCCTTTTAACATTAAGTAATTTTGTTGTGCCTGGGATTAACTAAGGTAATTTTGTCAGAGAAAGATAGTCAAGGCACAACGTAAGGCCATTCTAAAGTTTAAAGTACACTCCTGGAAATTGAAATAAGAACACCGTGAATTCATTGTCCCAGGAAGGGGAAACTTTATTGACACATTCCTGGGGTCAGATATATCACATGATCACACTGACAGAACCACAGGCACATAGACACAGGCAACACAGCATGCACAATGTCGGCACTAGTACAGTGTATATCCACCTTTCGCAGCAATGCAGGCTGCTATTCTCCCATGGAGACGATCGTAGAGATGCTGGATGTAGTCCTGTGGAACGGCTTGCCATGCCATTTCCACCTGGCGCCTCAGTTGGACCAGCGTTCGTGCTGGACGTGCAGACCGCGTGAGACGACGCTTCATCCAGTCCCAAACATGCTCAATGGGGGACAGATCCGGAGATCTTGCTGGCCAGGGTAGTTGACTTACACCTTCTAGAGCACGTTGGGTGGCACGGGATACATGCGGACGTGCATTGTCCTGTTGGAACAGCAAGTTCCCTTGCCGGTCTAGGAATGGTAGAACGATGGGTTCGATGACGGTTTGGATGTACCGTGCACTATTCAGTGTCCCCTCGACGATCACCAGTGGTGTACGGCCAGTGTAGGAGATCGCTCCCCACACCATGATGCCGGGTGTTGGCCCTGTGTGCCTCGGTCGTATGCAGTCCCGATTGTGGCGCTCACCTGCACGGCGCCAAACACGCATACGACCATCATTGGCACCAAGGCAGAAGCGACTCTCATCGCTGAAGACGACACGTCTCCATTCGTCCCTCCATTCACGCCTGTCGCGACACCACTGGAGGCGGGCTGCACGATGTTGGGGCGTGAGCGGAAGACGGCCTAACGGTGTGCGGGACCGTAGCCCAGCTTCATGGAGACGGTTGCGAATGGTCCTCGCCGATACCCCAGGAGCAACAGTGTCCCTAATTTGCTGGGAAGTGGCGGTGCGGTCCCCTACGGCACTGCGTAGGATCCTACGGTCTTGGCGTGCATCCGTGCGTCGCTGCGGTCCCGTCCCAGGTCGACGGGCACGTGCACCTTCCGCCGACCACTGGCGACAACATCGATGTACTGTGGAGACCTCACGCCCCACGTGTTGAGAAATTCGGCGGTACGTCCACCCGGCCTCCCGCATGCCCACTATACGCCCTCGCTCAAAGTCCGTCAACTGCACATACGGTTCACGTCCACGCTGTCGCGGCATGCTACCAGTGTTAAAGACTGCGATGGAGCTCCGTATGCCACGGCAAACTGGCTGACACTGACGGCGGCGGTGCACAAATGCTGCGCAGCTAGCGCCATTCGACGGCCAACACCGCGGTTCCTGGTGTGTCCGCTGTGCCGTGCGTGTGATCATTGCTTGTACAGCCCTCTCGCAGTGTCCGGAGCAAGTATGGTGGGTCTGACACACCGGTGTCAATGTGTTCTTTTTTCCATTTCCAGGAGTGTAGATCGACCACAGCGTACCATCAATATTGTACAGTGTATTAGCACTTTACTTAAAGTAAGAACACGTTGAAACTTCCTGGCGGATTAAACCTATGTGCCGGACCGAGACTCGAAATCGGGACCTTTGTCTTTCGCGGGCAAGTGCTCTACCATCTGAGCTACCCAAGCACGACTCACGCCCGGTACTCACAGCTTTACTTCTGCCAGTACCTCGTCTCCTACCCGTCCGGAGTTCGAGTCTCGGTCCGGCACACAGTTTTAATCTGCCAGGGAGTTTCATAACAGCGCACACGCCGCTGCAGAGTGAAAATCTCATTCTGGAAACATCCCCCAGGCTGTGGCTAAGCCATGTCTCCGCAATATCCTTTCACTGGAGTGGTAGTTCTGCAAGGTTCGCAGGAGAGCTTCTGTGAAGTTTGGAAAGTAGGAGACGAGGTACTGGTGGAAGTAAAGCTGTGAGGACGGGGCGTGAGTCTTGCTTGGGTAGCTCAGATCTCAGAGCACTTGCCCGCGAAAGGCAAAGGTCCCGAGTTCGAGTCTCGGTCCGACACACAGTTTTAATCGGCCATGAAGTTTCATATCAGCGCACACTCCGCTGCAGACTGAAAATCTCATTCTAAGAACACGTTGTCTGAACACTGTTCCAAATTAGCAGGCATGGACTGAATAATTAATCCGCTCGCAATTTCATTTTCTGGGAAAACACAAATGCACTACAAAATCGCAACACCAAGTAGTTGTTGTGCCATACAGACATGCTTTTACGCCTGAAAGAAAATGTCTATTCAGATTTCGCGCCAGTCGCATTAGAGTGATGCTAGTAACGCAACCATGAGCATGCAAATCAGGTTTGCTTTAAATACGTGCTGTAATGGGCACGAGCATTAGTTCCCTTCGAGATTGAACGTGGTGAGTTGATGTTAGTCAAAAATGCCTTTAAGGCAACGAAGGCGCCATTGTCAGCACCTCAATGACTTTGAACGAGGTCATTTAATAGAGCTACGAGAAACTGGAAGTTCCATCTGCGACACTGCAGAATGACTAGTCAGGAATTTAGCCACTGTACATCATTGCTGGCAGCGATAATGACAAGAATGTAAGGGCGCAAGACGACCAGCTTTCGGTCGGCCACGTGGCACTACCGAGAGGGAAGACCATCGTATTCGACGTATGGCTCTGGCGCATCGTACTGCATCTGCGGCAGCAACTTGAGCCGCAGTTGGCGCCACACTGACACAAAGAACGGTTACTTCAAGGGCAGCTACGAGCCAGACGCCCTGTTCCGTACATTCCACTAACCCCAAATCAGCGCCGTTTGCGACTTCAGTGTTGTCAAGCTAAAGTTCACTGGAAGGCATAATGCAGGTCTGTTGTGTTTTCTGATAAAAGCTGGTTCTGCCTCGGTGCCAGTGATGGCTGTGTGTTGGTTAGGAGGCTACAGGTCCATATCGTTAACGTCGATATGCAGTAGGATTTTGGAACATATATTGTGTTCGAACATTATAGATTACCTCGAAGAGAACTGTCTATTGACACACAGTCGCCGGCCGGAATGGCCGAGCGGTTCTAGGCACTACAGTCTGGAACCGCGCGACTGCTACGGTCGCAGGTTCGAATCCTGCCTCCGGCATGAATATGTGTGATGTCCTTAGGTTAGTTAGGTTTAAGTAGTTCTAAGTTCTAGGGGACTTATGACCACAGCAGTTGAGTCCCATAGTGCTCAGAGCCATTTTTTTTTGTTAAGTCCCATAGTGCTCAGAGCCATTTGAACCATTTCGACACACAGTCAACATGGGTTTAGAAAACATCGCTCCTGTGAAACACAACTAGCTCTTTATTCACATGAAGTGCTGAGTGCTATTGACAAGGGATTTCAGATCGATTCCGTATTCCTGGATTTCCGGAAGGCTTTTGACACTGTACCACACAAGCGGCTCGTAGTAAAATTGCTTGCTTATGGAATATCGTCTCAGTTATGTGACTGGATTTGCGATTTCCTGTCAGAGAGATCTCAGTTCGTAGTAATTGACGGAAAGTCATCGAGTAAAACAGAAGTGATTTCAGGCGTTCCCCAAGCTAGTGTTATAGGCCCTTTGCTGTTCCTTATCTATATAAACGATTTGGGAGACCATCTGAGCTGCCGTTTCGATTGTTTGCTGATGACGCTGTCGTTAAAAAAATGGTTCAAATGGCTCTGAGCACTATGGGACTTAACTTCTCTGGTCATCAGTCCCCTAGAACTTAGAACTAGGCCTACTTAAACCTAACTAACCTAAGGACATCACACACATCCATGCCCGAGGCAGGATTCGAACCTGCGACCGTAGCGGTCGCGCGGTTCCAGACTGTAGCGCCTAGAACCGCTCGGCCACTCCGGCCGGCCCGTTGTCGTTTATCGACTAATAAAGTCATCAGAAGATCAAAACGAACTGCAAAATGATGTAGAAGAAATATCGGAATGGTGCTAAAAGTGTGAGTTGACCCTAAATAACGAAAAGTGTGAGGTCATCCATATGACTGCTAAAAGAAACTAAAACTTCGGTTACATGATAAAACAGGTTAATCTAAAAGTCGTAAATTCAACTAAATACCTAGGTATTACAATTACGAACAACTTAAATTGGAAGGAACACATAGAAAATGTTTTGGGGAAGGCTAACCAAAGACTGCGTTTTATTGGCAGGACACTTGGAAAATGTAACAGACCTACTAAGGAGACTGCCTACACTACGCTTGTCCGTCCTCTTTTAGAATACTGCTGCGCGGTGTGGGATCTTAACAGGATAGGACTGACGGAGTACATCGAAAAAGTTCAAAGGAAGGCAGCACGTTTTGTATTATCGCGAAATATGGGAGAGAGTGTCACAGAAATGATACAGGATTTGGGCTGGACATCATTAAAAGAAAGGCGTTTTTCGTTGGGACGGCATCTTCTCACGAAGTTCCAATCACCAACTTTCACTATCGAATGAGAAAATATATTGTTGACACCGACCTACATAGGGAGGAACGACCACCACGATAAAATAAGGGAAATCAGAGCTCGTACCGAAAGATATAGGTGTTCATTATTCCCGCGCGCTATGCAGGATTGGGTTAACAGAGAATTGTGAAGGTGGTTCGACGAACCCTCTGCCAGGCACTTAAATGTGATTTGCAGACTATCCATGTAGATGTAGATGAGAAGGAGTCCAACTGTGGCTCTGCAACCAACCAACCAACCAACCTATCTGCGTGCTAGACAAACTGACTTACACCTGGAGTTATGGTCTAGGGTGCGATTTCATAAGACAGCAGAAGCACACCCGTCGTCATCCCATTCACCCTGACTACAAAGCTGCACGTCAGTCTGGTGATCCGAACTGTTGTGGTATCATTCATGAACAGCATTCCAAAAGATGTTTTCCAACAGGATAACGCTCGCTCATTTTTGCAACCCACAATGCTATACAAAGTTGACCTGCTCGATCACAGACGGCAATTCCAGCGTCATTCACTAACAGCATAAACCATCCATGCATTGACCGACCAAGTGCAATTAAGCACAGAAATCCCATCCCACAAACTGACATCCGACACCTGTACAACACAATGCATTTACATCGGACAGCCTGGCGGCTACACCATTTACTGATGTCCCAACATTTCACATTTGCAATGGCTTACCTCGCGCTTACATTAACCTGTAATCTTGCAATGTTAATCACTTAAATATGTTACTAGACAAATGTACGAGGGTGAGTCAAATGGAAACCTTAAATTTGTAATAACAAAAAAAATGGCTACGAGCACTATGGGACTTAACTTCTGGGGTCATCAGTCCCCTAGAACTTAGATCTAATTAAACCTAACTAATCTAAGGACGTCACACACATCCATGCCCGAGGCAGGGTTCGAACCTGCGACCGTAGCGGTCGCGCGGTTCCAGACTGTAGCGCTTAGAACCGCTCGGCCAATCCGGCCGGTTTGTAATAACAAATCGAAATTTCGCGCCGTTATCCTGTAAGTCGGTAAGCGTGCTACAAACAGCTTGCAGAATGGTCTGTAGGTGGCATCATAGTGCAGATGCACACATACCGTCGCAGTGTCAGTATAAAGATGGCCGCCACACTTGCGACTTGCACCAGGGAAGAACAGCGTTCTGTTATTCGGTTTTTGCGTAGTGAAGGTGTGAAACATATTGAAATTCATCGACGAATGAAGGTTCAGTACGGTGATGCACGTTTGTCACAGCAGCAAGTCTACGAATGGAGTAGGAAGTTCGCAAATGGTGTAACTTCAGTGGAAGATGCTCCTCATCCAGGTCAGGCACAACGAGTTGTGACTCCACAGAACATTGCAGCAGTTGAAGCCATAGTGAAGGAAAACCGCCGAGTGACATTGAATGATAATGCAATAAATGGTTCAAATGGCTCTGAGCACTATGCGACTTAACTTCTGAGGTCATCAGTCGCATAGAACTTAGAACTAATTAAACCGAACTAACCTAAGGACATCACACACATCCATGCCCGAGGCCGGATTCGAACCTGCGACTGTAGCGGTCGCTCGGTTCCAGACTATAGTGCCTAGAACCGCACGGCCTCTCCGGCCGGCGAATGAAAATGCAGCATGATTAAATAGATTAGTCATGGGTCAGCACACCACATTTTGCATGATGTGCTCCAGTTTCACAAAGTGTCTGCAAGATGGGTGCCACGGCAGCTGACTCCTGAAACGAGGGAACGACGCGTTGACGGTTGTGAAGAACTTCTTCGGCGCTTTGAAATCGCTCTGAGCACTATGGGACTTAACTTCTGAGGCCATCACTCCCCTAGAACTTAGAACTACTTAAACGTAACTAACTTAAGGACATCAACACATCCATGACCGAGGCAGGATTCGAACCTGCGACCATAGCTGTCGCGCGGTTCCAGACTGAAGCGCCTAGAACCGCTCGGCCACTCCGGCCAGCAGGTGCTTTGAACGAGAAGGTGATGGCTTTCTTGCAAGAATCGTTACTGGGGACGAAACTGGGTTCACTTCCACCAACCGGAAACGAAGAGATCGAACAAGGAATGGCGCCATTCCTCATCACCAAAACCAAAGAAGTTTCGAACAGAAACATCAGAAGGGAAGGTTATGCTGGCTTTCTTTTGGGACGAAAAAGGCGTCATTTTGGAGCATTACATGCCTAGAGGGACCACTGTCACCAGTGCATCATACACAGATCTCCTAAAAAATCATCTGCGGCCTGCAATCAAATCAAGCGACGTGCATTGCTGTCAGCAGGTGTCCTTTTGCAACATGACAATGCAAGGACCCACACTGCCCGTACAATAGTTGCAACAATTACAGACCTACATTTTGAGTGTCTTCCTCGTCCCCCACACTCACCAGACCTTGCCCCAAGTGATTTCCTTATGTTTGGACCACTCAAAGACGCAATAGGACGAAAGAAGTTCCGTTCTGATGAAGAGGTACGCCACGCGGTGCATGAGTGGTTGCGCGGACTACCAAAATAATGTTTTTCTAAAGGAATTTATGCTTGCATTGAGCGTGGGAGAGATTACGTTGAAAAGTGATACAGGTTTGTACCACTTCTGCACAAGAAATAATATTTTAAAAAATATTTAAGGTTTCATTTGTCTGACCCTCGTATTCCCGAAATTTCGTTGCTCTACATTAATTATGTTTTGGTTTTGCGACTTTTCTCCTGTCAATGTATTTAAGTTTTGCGTCACTGCCGATGCCAAACGCCCAGGCCTGTTAACGTGGCGCAAAATCCGTGGTCGGAGGAAAACTTGTATCCGCGCTCTCCAAACGCATTATTGTTGGAAGTGAAGAACAGTTTTCGTCGTCGGATTCTCCAATTGATATAGAAACACACAGCGATTTTGTTTCCAACGCTGGATTCAGGCAGAACGGAAAATTTGTACGAGAAACTTTCCTTGGGTGGCAACCGAACGGCCGTCGTGTCTTTACGAGGTGTTTTACGGGCTTGGCTCGTGTCGTGCTGGCTGACCCTGGCATAGCAGAGGCTCTACCGTGTTTTCCCCTAGTGCCGCATTCACGACGGCCACTGGCTATTTCAAGAGCTCGCGATAGCCGAGCTGCCTTCGGGGAGGATAATGTCACCGCACTCTAGACTTTCTCGCTTTATATGCGACAGTTCTATAGAAGAAAAGAGCACCCTCTGCGCTGTTCGGAAAGTAACCGCTTTAGATAGTACTGAACGCTTGTAAGTGATCAAAAAACGTATGCTGATTTCAGGAAAGGGCGCTCTTGCCCACAAGAGATTTTCAGCCTGAAACACATCATCAGGAACAGGACAACTGGTACGTACGGCTACGTGCTTGTTGTTGTTGTCCTTGTCGTTGTTGTTGTCTTCAGTCCAAAGATAGGTTTGATGCAGCTCTACATGCTACCCTATCCTGTACAAGCTTCTTCATCTCCCAGTACCCACTTCAACCTACATCCTTCTGAATCTGTTTAGTGTATTCCTCTCTCGGTCTCCATCTACGATTTTTACCCTCCACGCTGCCCTCCAATACTAAATTGGTGATCTCTTGATGCCTCAGAAAATGCCCTACCAACCGATCCCTTCTTCAAGTCAAGTTGTGCCACAAATTTCTCTTCTCCCCAATTCTGTTCAGTACCTCTTCATTAGTTATGTGATCTACCCATCTAATCTTCAGCATTCTTCTGTAGCATCACATTTCGAAAGCTTCTATTCTCTTCTTGTCCAAACTATTTATCGTCCATGTTTCACTTCCATACATGGCTACACTCCATACAAATACTTTCAGAAACGACTTCCTGACATTTCAATCTATACTCGATGTTAACAAATTTCTCTTCTTCAGAAACGCTTTCCTTGCCATTGCCAGTCTACATTTTATATCCTCTCTACTTCGACCATCATCAGTTATTTTGCTCCCCAAATAGCAAAACTCATTTACTACTTTAAGTGTCTCATTTCCTAATTTAATTCCCTCGGTATCACCCGACTTAATTCGACTACATTCCATTATCCTTATTTTGCTTTTGTTGATGTTCATCTTATACCCTCCTTTCAAGACACTGTCCATTCCGTTCAACTGCTCTTCCAAGTCCTTTGCCGTCTCTGATAGAATTACAATGTCATCGGCGAACCTCAAAGTTTTTATTTCTTCTCCGTGGATTTTAATACCTACTCCGAATTTTTCTTTTGTTTCCTTTACTGCTTGCTCAATATACAGATTGAATAACATCGGGGAGAGGCTACAACCCTGTCTCACTCCCTTCCCAACCACTGCTTGCCTTTCATGCCCCTCGACTCTTATAACTGCCATCTGGTTTCTGTACAAATTGTAAATAACCTTTCGCTCCCTGTATTTTACCCCTGCCACCTTCAGAATTTGAAAGAGATGCTTATAGCGTCCTATCTCCTGAGCTATGCCTTGTACAGTGACATAATTTTGCAGGTGCATTCCGTGTGATATTTGGGGTACTGTCTGCAAACTGTGTTGCGAATAAAAGTCTAGTAAATAAGCTATAAATTAAAAAGTCATGTCTGCTGTTGAAATTCTGGTGAGCGGTGAGCGAAAAAAAGTGCGCGATAAATTTTATTTCTTTTATTATTTTGCGGCAGCTGTAGGCGGGAAAAGGTTTCGAAAAGCTTCGAAATTATCCGTAAAGTTTGTTGGAAGTCACTAAGTGCCCTCATTCTCAAATAAAGGATGAATATAACCTGGGTAATTTGCGCGTCGTGAATCATGCTGTCTCAAGACACGAACACAGTTTCTAAGTTTAATATTTGCCTTATTGTTTTAACCCTTTAACATAACAGCATACCTCTTAATGAGTATATTATGACGGCATTTTAAATTTCCAAATTCGGCGAATAATTATACGAAATACTGAAAATGAAATTTTGTCGCCCCTGGTAGTCGTTAAAAAAGGCAACAGATAACTAGGACCAGGTGACCATTTTAGCCATTTGGTAGTACAGACAGATAAAGCAGACGAGACTTGAAAACAGTACGTGCTGACTCCTAGTCTGCTCACCTAGCTATTTGCGCCTATGCCACTTCTTAACGGTTGGCGCTCGCGTATGCTATTCAGCAGGCTTGTAAATCGTTCTATTTCAGTTTCTCGGAAACACTTGAGAATCCCGGCGCACTAAAACATAATTTGTTACATCCAAGTATCGCGTCGTACTAAGCAGAATTTGTTACATCCAAGTTATTACTATAACTGCGCGAAAGATGAGCAAATTCATAGGCCCGGAGAGTATATGCTTCCTTGGTTAGTGGTGTGATAGCGAGAAAGCCACACTGCCTCTCGTTGAACACAGTATCCTATCAAAAGCATCGTTGCAATTGTAAATCCCATCAAATGTGAAATCCGTTCCGTCCTCTACCTCCTGGTGACAAAAAATCTCAAGGGTTTGACATTCATAGAGAAATTTGTGCTGCATATGGACTGACTGTGACGAGTGAGGGCACTGCGCATCAACTGTCTCGTTCGCTGAAGGGCATAAAGGATGAATGTTCGTGATGACAACAGAAGTGGTCTCCCTCAGTAATCATAACACTGACGAAATAATTCCTGAAATAATCCATCGCGATATCTCAACTGTCGGAGAACTTTCCACAGATTTCTCGCCGTGTTGTGCATGAGATGGTGAGTAAATAATTATGCTAGTTCTCACACAAAATAACTTGAGACCTGTGCAGAAAAAGGTTCTCTTTGTTCCGCAGGGGCGACCATCTAGCTGTCGCTTGTTGATCTGCGCCTTTTGTCCATTAGAACGGGCTGTTGTAGTTGTTTATGTGCTGATTTTCTATCTTAGTCCTATAGCCAGAAAATAGTAACTTGTCGAATTACTGGTCTTACTCTCATAACCCGTTAATATGTTAGTTTACGGACTCGCCCCAGTACCTGCCAAGTTATGCTTCTGAGCGGACTTCTGCTGTTGAATTGTACTTCCCCTACTGCGCAGTGGCCGCACACGCGGGAACCCCCACCAATGCCGTTGTCCCCTCCCCACCAAGCCTTCTGCACTTCTGCACAAGTAGGCATCTAGTTATTTCATGCAAACTCTGCCTCAACTTGTGTGCTAGAGAAAAACAGCAATCAGTGTTGTGGAGCCATACCGCCTCACCCAACACTAACCGAAACACATGCCAAACTCTGTCAGTATATTCTCCAGCTCATTGTCAGCTGCTTGATCTAATATAAATCTGCCGCCAAATAATAATACCACCTCGAGCTAAATCACCAAATACCTGACCGCCATCGCGCTACTTCTAAATAAAACGTTCTTGCAAAGACCAATGCGCGTCTTCCCTAAAATGATTGTCTACAAAATTCAGAACTGGCTCTAACCCTCCAGGTATAGATAATGCTCGATCTGCCATTTTTCCTCTGCGAAGGTCCGCAACCAACTATCAGAAATTGTGAGTTCATAGAAATTCACGAAATTTCTTACATTCACAAAACTCAGTCTCTGCCGTAAATAGCACTAATCGGATCTGATTAATTGGTGAGTAAATGAGTGTTTATGGCTGTTTCTTTCCGATTATCTACTGTACTAACAAATGAAGTGAAGGGGATATGGGTGAGGTGATCATTTCACAAAAGACAGAGATGCAGATACACCGAAGTTAATATACATTTTTAAATTATTCTCGCTAACGTTCTCTTCCTGAAAATACTATTGCATTTGCAGTCTGAATGTATAAAAGAACGACTTCCACACCGTTCTAGCTGTTTCGTCCTCTTACATAACAAAAACCGTGCATTTCATATTAAACATCAAGTCATCTTTATGCAAATTCAGTATTAAGAATCCATCGGTTAAAAAATATAGGGACACAATTTAAAGACTTTATCTTTCTCCGCCTTTCTGTACATGTACGTGAAAATATGAAGATATTCGTATACAAACATACTCAAACTTTCTGAAAGCAAGAGAGGAAATATATATCACGGGTGCGCGCGCTCACACACACACACACACACACACACACACACACACAGAGAGAGAGAGAGAGAGAGAGAGAGAGAGAGAGAGAGAGAGAGATTTAGGGGAAGGGGGGATTCAACGGTATGTTTCACAGGCCTAGAGTCCACCCCCGGTAGCTGAGTGGACACAGTTCGGCGCTAGCGGCCGTGCGAAGCGGAGGTCCGATACTTCCGCCTGTGCGGCGTGAGCGAGTGTTTGTTTACTTGTGGACTGAGTCTGCGCGCGGGCTAGTAACAACGATCATGGCGAACAAGTACAGGAAAACTACATTACGATTCAATTTCTGCAAAGACTACGAACGACCAAAGGCCTTAGCAGTGGAACGATTCATTCGAGAGGACGTCAAGATACCGCCAAACGATATTGTCGGAATTCACCTGTCCATCGTTAGTCCCACGGTGTATGTTAAGATGGTAAATGACGCGGCGTGTGAGAGAATTCTACAGGCGACAAAAGCTGGTCTCCGATTTTGCCATAGTGACGGGAATGTCGGCACGGTAACTGTAGAACATGCTGGTCTGGGTGTACGGACAATACGTGTTTTTGAGCTGCCATTTGAGCTCCCGGCTGACGAAGTTATCGAGGCTTTTAAGCCATACGGCACGGTACATGGTCACACAGCAGAACGCTGGACACAATTCGCCACGTACCCCGTTCTTAACGGAGTGCGACAGATCAATATTGATCTTCAGAAGCATGTACCGTCCTATCTGACAATTGGTGGTTGTCGGGCGGTAGTGATTTACGATGGTCAACCACGTACATGTTCTGGATGTGGCCAGGAGGGACACCTCAGGTCGAACTGTATGCAACGGCGGATTACGCAACTGCCTTCAAATGTCCGGGAGCCGTCGCCGGCGATGACAGTACTACCGATCACCTATGCCAAAGCCCTCACTGCATCTGCTGATGACCGAAAGGACACAGCCCCGGTGGAAGATCAAGATGGCACTCTCCGAAACCTTGTCGCAGACGTCGGGATGACAGAGCATGCTGCTCCGTCGAGCATACAACCTACGGCGACAACATCAGATGAGACCGAACTCCCACCAAGCACACCGATAGTACAAGATGCAGTTCCAGCCACTACGGATGCTGTTCCGTCTGAAACGCACTCTGAGACGACATCATTAGTTTCGACCGAACTCCCGCCAAGTTCAACGATGGGACTCGAAACACTTCCAGTTCCTACGGATGCTTTTCTGTCGGGCAGCCGTGATTCCCTGCAATCTGAGGACACGGACGGAAGATCACGCAAACAGCGTTCCCCGAAAAGGAGGAAACGGCGGCGTCGCACGACATCTCTTCGGGATGACTCCCCTTGCCCCGACGACGATGTGCCTGTGGACCAAGACGACACAACAGCCTCTACGAAACAGGATGAGGCACTGGGAACTGTTCGATCTGACCCACAGCGGTCTGTCACATTGACGGTACCGGGAAGTGGTGATGCTGAAGAGAAATCACAGCCAGTTGGCTCTCCAGACGCAGATGCTGTGGCTATGGACACGAATATATCACAGCCTGAAAAGATGTGGTATGAGGATATTGAGGAGGCGCCGGTCATACAGAGGCAGCCGGCACTCACGAAGACGGACTAATAATTGCTGAAGGTGAAGGGAGAGGGGCGAGAGAACGTCTTCTAACTCAGCCCCCGGCGCCGGTGCAGGGAGATGTTGTTGCGCCTCGACAGAGTGGGATTCAACGCCATGCGAACCGTATTGCGACATTAAATATCAATGACGTGCGTTCACCGGCCAAAATACACCTACTGAAGGAAACGATTTGGGCATCTGATGTGGATATTGCTTTGCTGCAGGAAGTCCACATAGCTGCACTCCCATACATCGCAGGCTACCAATCCTATTCGTCACATGGAGATCACAATGGGAGTGGGGTGGCAGTTTACGTGCGAGATGGCTTTCCAGTGGAAAACGTGTGTTATCTTCCGTCGGCCAGGGGAATGGCTTTCACGACGTTTGGGACACGCATCATCAATCTTTATGCACCGTCGGGAAACAATCGGCGGCGGGAAAGGGCGCGATTTTATGCAGAAGATATTGCTCCACTATTCCATGGACGTTCTGAATGTGTAATAATTGGTGGAGATTTCAACTGTGTTCTCAGCCAGAAAGACCAATGGCCGCAAGCAAACATCAGCCAGGAGTTGCGAATCGTTGTCAACGACCTTGTACTTAGTGACACGTGGGAATTACGACATGGAGCTGCACCGGGATACACCTATGTGACAAGTCATTCGGCGAGCAGATTAGATCGCATTTATGTCTCACGGGCTCATGCAAATGATGTCCAGGATGCGGAACGCTGGCCATTAGCATTTTCCGATCACAGCGCTTACATCTGTACGGTGCTTCTTCCCCGTAGAGGGGTGTGGAACAGTAAGGCCCCGTGGAAACTAAACATTCAACATCTCCATGATCCTGAATGCCGTCAACGGATCCTTGAGACATGGACGTTGTGCGAGCGAAGGGTTGGAAGGTATGCGACGAAGCTTGATTGGTGGCTGACTTGTGCTAAACCGGCGCTTCGCCGTACGTTCATCTCATATAGCAGGGAAATGGCAGAATGGCGCCGCCGTACCACCGACTTTTATTTTGCAGCACTGCGCGACCTGGATGATGGCCCGCCGGGACAGGACATCTGGATCGAACGCAAAAGGATAAAAGCTAAACTAGTGGCTTTAGCTCGGAAACATCTTCAGGGAACCATGGTGCGCGCCAGATGTCACGATACGATAAGGCACGAGATTTCTTCCATGCACCACGTCGTGAATGAACGAAAGCACCGACGACGCGTTTTGGTACGGGAGTTAATCACCCGCGAAGACCGAAGAGTGACGCGTCAAGCGGACATTGTCTCTGCATTCGTCGACCGTTACCAACACATCTATCGGGAAGAAGCAGCCTCTTTCGATGACCTCGACCGTATAGCCACGTCCGTCTCCCGTACACTGACGGTGGAAGCCGCGGGAACCTTACTGGAAGCCATTAGCTGTGAGGAAGTACATGATGCGATCGCACAAGGTGCGTTGAATCGGTCCCCAGGCATTGATGGGCTTCCTGCTGAATTCTATCGCGAATTTCGCAACGAAATGGCACCGCGATGGACGGAAATGTACAACGAGATGTTAAATTCCGATGCGCCTATTCCACCGGCTTTTATGGAAGGCCTCCTGGTGCCAGTACATAAACCGAAGCCAGGAATTACGGTCACACATTATCGCCCCATCACCCTGCTTAATGCCGACTATAAGATCTTTGCACGGTTGCTAGCGTCCCGATGTCGTATGTTAATTCGTAGCGTTCTCTCTCCGGAACAGACGACACCGGGTGGATCGGTGAATGTGCAAACAGCTACTGGCGAATGCCGTGATGTGATAGCGCTGGCGGAGGAGTGCCGGCTTAAAGCGGCGATGGTGGCGGTTTATTTTGACAGTGCTTTTGATAAGGTGCGCCACAACTATCTGTATGCTGTACTGGAACAAATGGGTTTTCCAGACCGTTTTACTGGTCTCATTAGAAGGATTTACGGGGGCGCACAATCCTTGGTACAGGTTAATGGGCGTATAGCAGGGCCCATTCAAATTCGACGATCCATTCGCCAGGGCGGCCCTCTTTCGATGCTGCTGTTCGCGATAGCGTTGGAACCATTAATTGGGAGGCTCACCAATTCTCTTTCTGGGATGGAACTACGGGGCTACACCTTCAAATGTCGTGCCTATGCGGACGACCTCCTGCTGCTCGTTCGTTCTGAGGAAGAGGTGAAGACGGTCCTTGAACTGTTGTTGGACCACAGTGTGACGGCGGGTAGTGCAGTGAACATGAACAAATCGGCGGCAATGCCGGTGGGAAGGGGCCTTACGCCGGAAGAAATCAGTCCGTTTCCTTATGTGCAACGATTCCGCTATCTCGGCATCGACTTTACCTCATCTGTAAAACATACTGCAGCAGTTAACTACCGACGTATTTTACAGACAACACGTACCATGGTCCGACAACATCTCCTACGGCGCCTTGATCCTTTGCAGCGAGTCGAGTACCTGAACACTTATGTGGTTTCTCGAATGGTGCATATTTCGCAGATCCTGCCCCTACCACTCACGCTCGGACGTCGACTTCAATCAGCACTAGGCTATTTCGTGATGATTGGATCGCCCCTCAAGGTGCGATACGAAACGCTCACTCTCCCTACGGACAAGGGGGGACTCGGACTTACGAATGTTCACTGCCGTGCGACGGCGCTCCTTCTAGCCACAATGTATAAGCAATGGCGTAGTGGGCGTGATTCCCTTACATCCCACCTACTGGATCTCCTGGTTCCAGCGTCCCTCACACCTCCGGTGGCGGTGGGCAACATTACGCCACATTTTGCGCATGTCTCAACATTTATCGTGGAACTTAGTTATATCAGAGACGAGCTTCCGCGCACGAGACCGCCATGCGCGAAGGATTTTTATGTTTGGCTGCTACGACGGATAAGTTGTAATGTCATTGAACTGAAACACCCCAGGTTGCATTGGCCGAAGATTTGGAGACATGTGCACCAAAAATTCTCTCCTACCTTCGTTCGGGCACTGTGGTTCTCTGTCGCCTGTGGCAAGTTCAACACCCACCAACGGCTCCATGCAATTGGACTAGTGGACACTCCACTATGCCCGAAATGTCACCAAGTGCATGACGACCATCACCGCTTAACTTGTATCGCGGTGGAGGACGTCTGGCTCCTAGGAAGACAGATGGTGGCTTGCTACCGCCGTGTGACCCCGCAACATATTACACCTGCTTCCTTCTTACATCCGGAGAGTGACTACTTTCCGGCGACTAAATCACAGTCGATCATCTGGATCAAAGGTTGGACGATCGCGTACCTCTATGGGGATACTGCCACGTCGCGACTTGACTTTTGGTATTTCTTGCAGCAAGCCCACAATGAGGTTCATAGATGGTCACACTATCGGAAAACCTTTGACAACTATCTTCAGGCAGTCTTCCTCGCCCCCCCCCCCCCCCCCACGCAGTTGGAATGTGCCGGGTGCAGTCGGTGTGCACATTTGACGGCTGATGATGAACCTCACGCTTCTCTCACCACTCACTATGTAATGCACATACTATACGATGAAATGGTCTATATGTTCCTTTTAACAGAGTGATCCTTATCGAAAATAAATAAATAAATAAATAAAAACAACATCCCTGTTCCTTTCAATTTGAAAAAAAAAAAGTGGTCAGCGCGACAGACTGTCAAACCTAAGGGTCCGGGTTCGATTCCCTGGGTCGGAGATTTTCTCCGCTCAGGGACTGGGTGTTGTGTTGTCCTAATCATCATCATTTCATCCCCATTGACGCGCAAGTCGCAGAAGTGGCGTCAACTCGAAAGACTTGCACCAGGTGAGATGTCTACCCGACGTGAGGCCCTCGTCACACGACATTAATATTATACAGGCCTAGAAAAACATTATGGAGCAAAAATGTATTTAACATTAGCTTCTATTAAAGTTACTAACATGGGCTGAATGATGCACCACCTGGATTTCTGTATTTTCTTCAATAGTAAAATGTTTCGTGGCGTTTATGAATACTCTTAATTGTGCACTGAACTTCCACGGAGTTGAATAATGTGTAGTGGAATCACAATCTGCCTACGTCTGTTGTACTACCAGATGTGATCTCAACGATTTTTAGTAATGTAGCACCAGCTGACACGGTACTAATTAATGAAAATATCAGCAAAAAGAGCAGCAGAATTCATCAAGAACTAGTAATCTTGAATTAAAACACCATACAGTCTCACTCGCAAAACTAATCTGACAACTGCACCTCGGTGGTTATGAAAACATGTTGATAATTATTTTATGAGCCTGCTGCGACTGGTCGTCAAAGTGGAGTTAGTTTCTCAAGAAGTTCATCAAAAAGCATCTCAATTCAAAGATGCCTCTCCCTATACGTGTGATTCGAGGAAGCAACGCTTCCTCAAACTACAGATACTGGCTGATTGAATCTCTCCTCGATCCCTTTTCAATTGGAAGAAGTGGGAGACTTCATTGGAAAAGGCGTGAAATGTTCGCCACCAAGAAAACTGCCCCCTGACCAGAACTAGTCGTAAAGTTTTATGACCCTTGGACAGACTCCGGGCCAGCCACTGGTGCTCAGTCTGTCGACATAAAGCGAGGGTCTGGTCTCTACCTCTGGGGTTACGACCTAACGAAACTACAATCGTTCGGTCATAATTGAGGATTCTTTCATTGCTCTGGGAGCTGGCTGATCGGAACTAAAACATATGTAACAGTAGTTCACTAAATTTCAAGAACAATAAAAAGACTGACTTTACTTTATACACCCGATTGCGACAGAAGTGTTTCGAATATTTACATATGAACAACAAAGCATCCTTTGATGCACAAAATTACACACTCTTCTGTTGAAATACAAGTTCAATATTTACAAAAGTAGAATCCTACCTAAGACTACGATAGCACTGGTGTCGTAATTACACTACTGACCATTAAAACTGCTACACCAAGAAAAAATGCAGATGATAAACGGGTATTCATTGGACAAATATATTATATTAGAACATTTTCACACAATTTGGGTGCACAGATCCTGAGAAACCACCTCTGGCCGTAATAACTGCCTTGATACGCCTGAGTATTGCGTCAGACAGAGCTTGGATGGCATATTCAGGTACAGCTGCCCATGCAGCTTCAACACGATACCACAGTTCATCAAGAGTAGTGACTGGCATATTGTGACGAGCCAGTTGGTCGGCCACCATTGACCAGACGTTTTCAGTTGGTGAGAGATCTGGAGAATGTGCTGGCCAGGGCAGCAGTCGAACATTTTCTGTATCCAGAAAGGCCCGTACAGGACCTGCAACATGCGGTAGTGCATTATCCTGCTGAAATGTACGGTTTCGCAGGGATCGAATGAAGAGCAGAGCCACGGGTCGTAACACATCTGAAATGTAACGTCCACTGTTCAAAGTACCGTCAATGCGAACAAGAGGTGACCGAGACGTGTAACCAATAGCACACCATACCATCACGCAGGGAGATACGCTAGTATGGCGATGGCGAATACACGCTTCCAATGTGCGTTCACCGCGATGTCGCCAAACACGGATGCGACCATCATGATGCTGTAAACAGAACCTGGATTCATTCGAAAAAATGACGTTTTGCCATTCGTGCACCCAGGTTCGTCGTTGTGTACACCATCGCATGCGCTCCTGTCTGTGATGCAGCGTCAAGGGTAACCGCAACCATGGTCTCCGAGCTGGTAGTCCATGCTGCTGCAAACGTTGTCGAACTGTTCGTGCAGATGGTTGTTGTCTTGCAAACGTCCCCATCTGTTGACTCAGGGATCGAGACGTGGCTGCACGATCCGTTACAGCCATGCGGATAAGATGCCTGTCATCTGGACTGCTAGTGATACGACGCCGTTGGGATCCAGCACGGCGTTCCGTATTACCCTCCTGAACCCACCGATTCTATATTCTGCTAACAGACATTGCATCTCGACCAACGTTAGCAGCAATATCGCGATACGATAAACCGCAATCTCGATAGGCTACAATCCGACCTTTATGAAAGTCGGAAACGTGATGGTACGCATTTCTCCTCCTTACACGAGGCATCACAACAACGTTTCACCAGGCAACGCCGATCAACTGCTGTTTGTGTATGAGAAATCGGTTGGAAACTTTCCTCACGTCAGCACGTTGTAGGTGTCGCCACCGGCGCCAACCTTGTGTGAATGCTCTGAAAAGCTTATCATTAGCATATCACAGCATCTTCTTCGTGTCGGTTACATTTCGCGTCTGTAGCACGTCATCTTCGTGGTGTAGCAATCTTAATGGCCAGTAGTGTAAATAATGTTCACTGCTTCATCGGAGGTCACGAACTGGAGCACGACGATACCATGCTCGGCTCTATATCGACCTCTGTGCAAATGGCGCTGCCGTGCTAAGAGAGAGTCTTCCGGTGCGTCTCCCATTCGTCGTTGCAGACAAGCGAAATATCTGCTATGTCTGTGGTGTCGATGAGCGTTGCCGCCTTTGGTTTGGCATCACAGCCATTGGACGATACCACTTCGGGCACCCTGTAGCTCTTAAAACCGTTAGACTGTCCGCAATTAAGTGCGATATTTCGTGTTGTGAAATATTATTGACCATCAATGAATAATACTGAAGACTGCAGAATATATTGCACAATATATAGATGGATCTCCTGAAATTAGGTTTTTATTGAGGAAACTGGTTGTAGTATATAGTATTTGGCTTATATCTTGTATCTTCGTCACCTCAGTCCTGCATGGCAAACTTTTTATTTTGCGCAGTTTGATGTATTGTGAAAACAGAATTGTGGAAATGGCTTCTAAATCAGTGACATGCACGTTCATTTTAGAATAATTGGAAGTCTGTGTATGTAGGGAAATATATCAAGAAGCAGATAAGTTCCAATTAGCTAAGAAGTTAAATTCACTACAGACGAATTATAGGACGGAGCAGAAAAGAATTACCAGTGCAACGAAAAGCAGGACCTGTGCTGGCGAGCTAGTGAAGCCAACACTTCGCCACTTTGATGCCACAAACATTTTGCAAGTGTGAGAGCTTCCTTCCAATTTTAAAGATAACCACAATTTTAAAATTAGATACGTATACAGGGTGGTCCATTGATCGTCACCGGGCCAAATATCTCACGAAATAAGCGTCAAACGAAAAAACTACAAAGAACGAAACTTGTCTAGCTTGAAGGGGGAAACCAGATGGCGCTGTGGTTGGCCCGCTAGATGGCGCTGCCATAGGTCAAAAGGACATCAACTGCGTTTTTTAAAAACAGAAACCCCTATTTTTATTAAATATTCGTGTAGTACGTAAAGAATTATGAATGTTTTAGTTGGACCACTTTTTTCGCTTTGTGTAGATGGCGCTGTAATAGTCACAAACATATGGCTCACAATTTTAGACGAACAGTAGGTAACAGGCAGGTTTTTTAAATTAAAATACAGAACGTTGGTACGCTTGAACATTTTATTTCGGTTGTTCCAATGTGATACATGTACCTTTGTGAAATCATTTCTGAGAACGCATGCTATTACAGCGTGATTATCTATAAATACCACATTAATGCAAGAAATGCTCAAAATGATGTCCGTCAACCTCAATGCATTTGGCAATACGTGTAACGACATTCCTCTCAACAGCGAGTAGTTCGCTTTCCGTAATGTTCACACATGCATTGACAATGCGCTGACGCATGTTGTCAGGCGTTGTCGGTGGATCACGATAGCAAATATCCTTCAACTTTCCCCACAGAAAGAAATCCGGGGATGTCAGATCCGGTGAACGTGCGGGCCATGGTATGGTTCTTCGACGACCAATCCACCTGTCATGAAATATGCTATTCAATACCGCTTCAACCGCAGGCGAGCTATGTGCCGGACATCCGTCATGTTGGAAGTACATCGCCATTCTGTCATGCAGTGAAACATCTTGTAGTAATATCGGTAGAACATTACGTAAGAAATCAGCACACACTGCACCATTTAGATTGCCATCGATAAAATGGGGGCCAATTATCCTTCCTCCCATAATGCCGCATCATACCTTAACCCGCCAAGGTCGCTGATGTTCCACTTATCGCCGCCATTGTGGATTTTCCGTTGCCCAATAGTGCATATTATGCCGGGTGACGTTACCGCTGTTGATGAATGGCGCTTCGTCGCTAAATCGAACGCGAGCAAAAAATCTGCCATCGTCCCGTAATTTCTCTTGTGCCATGCAACTCCTTGTGCATAGAAATATGGTACGGGTGCAATCAATATTGATGTAGCATTCTCAACACCGACGTTTTTAAGATTCCCGATCCTGCTACTGATGTGCAGATTAGCCGCGGCAGCAGCTAAAACACCTACTTGGGCATCATCATTTGTTGCAGGTCGTGGTTGACGTTTCACATGTGGCTGAACGCTTCCTGTTTCCTTAAATAACGTAACTACCCAGCGAACGGTCCGGACACTTGGATGATGTCGTCCAGGATACCGAGCAGCATACATAGCACACGCCCGTTGGGCATTTTGACCACAACAGCCATACGTCAACACGATATCGACCTTTTCCGCAATTGGTAAACGGTCCATTTTAACACGGGTAATATATCAGGAAGCAAATACCGTCCGCACTGGCGGAATGTTACGTGATACCACGTACTTATACATTTGTGACTATTACAGCGCCATCTGTCACAAAGCGAAAAAAGTGGCCCAACTAAAAGATTCATATTTCTCTACGTACTACACGAATATGTAACAAAAAATGGGGGTTCCTCTTTTAAAAAACGCAGTTGATATCTGTCTGACCTATGGCAGCGCCATCTAGCGGGCCAACCATAGCGCCATCTGGTTTGCCCCTTCAAGCTAGACGAGTTTCGTTCTCTGTAGCTTTTTCGTTTGATGCTTATTTCGTGAGATATTTGGCCCGGTCACTATCAATACACCTTCCCTTACCTTTTAAGTAATGTTTCAAACTTTCTGTATAGGTCTGTTCGTTTCTGTTCTGTTTTGTGGTATCGGTCCATTCAGACATGAATAATGAAGAAAATGGTAAAGCGCCAGTGCATAAAGTGCCCTTGTGAGAATATAGAGTGATCAACGGCCGCTGCGCCGCGCTGCAGCCTGCAGACCGACGGCTGCGTAGGCGTGAGCCACGGTCAGGGGCAGGCGTGGGTGGTTGGCAGCCTACCGCACGCCGGGGAGCGCGTGTGTTTACTCGCAGCAGGAAACGCAGCTCCACTCTACTGGCCGGTGGCGTGGGTGGCTAAACCGCAGTGCGGTGTCAAGGCGAGTTCTGCCATCCACACTAATGCTTCCAACCATACCACCATTTGCAAAGTAGGTTAGAAATCAGATTAATAATGTTGCTCACGCAGCTTATGTTCGCTTTATCGGGCAACAACAAAGTTATTGACTGTGGATGGTATCGTCAGAGTGGAAATAATGAAATCACTGTAAAAAAGTCATTAACTTTGGCACTTATCTTTAATGGATTCCCACGTAGATTTCGTCGAAGTTGTTATGACTCATCTTGTTGATTCTAGGGTGATTCCACTTTGACTGCTAGAAGGTCCAGATCTGTATTACAGCAATATTTGAAGACCTAACAAATGCGTTTTTCAGGAAATTCTAAATGATCAAACAATCCCAGGTCAGAACAATGGCATGGTAGAAATAATTTTTGACTTTGTGTTCACGATCCACATTTTTATTAAACTTCTTGTAAATTCACATATACTTCTTAATTGTCACATCATCAAGAAGACCGTTTTGTATCAATCTTCATATATTTAATTTCCACTGTAACCAAACACAAGACTTGACTGTTCTTTTACAAAGCGAAATAACAACTTCTGCAAAGTGAAACAAAGATTGCTCTGTGCGCATTCGCGTCAAAACGGTTACAAGTAAGTCAAAGATTATGACAGTCTCACAGAAATGAATACACACAAGAACCATATCACTATAATATATCGATACATCGGAGTGTTGTTGTTGTTGTTGTTGTTGTTGTGGTCTTCAGTCCTGAGACTGGTTTGATGCAGCTCTCCGTGCTACTCTATCCTGTGCAAGCTTCTTCATCTCCCAGTACCTACTGCAGCCTACATCCTTCTGAATCTGCTTAGTGTATTCATCTCTTGGTCTCCCTCTACGATTTTTACCCTCCACGCTGCCCTCCATTACTAAATTGGTGATCCCTTGATGCCTCAGAGCATGTCCTACCTACCGATCCCTTCTTCTAGTCAAGTTGTGCCACAAACTCCTCTTCTCCCCAATTCTATTCAATACCTCATCATTAGTTATGTGATCTACCCATTTAATATTCAGCATTCTTCTGTAGCACCACATTTCGAAAGCTTCTATTCTCTTCTTGTCTAAACCATTTATCGTCCATGTTTCACTTCCATACAAATACTTTCAGAAACGAATTCCTAACACTAAAATCAATACTCGATGTTAACAAATTTCTCTTCTTCACAAACGCTTTCCTTGCCATTGCCAGTCTACATTTTATATCCTCTCTACTTCGACCATCATCAGTTATTTTGCTCCCCAAATAGCAAAACTCCTTTACTACGTTACGTGTCTGATTTCCTAATCTAATTCCCTCAGCATCACCCGATTTAATTCGACTACATTCCATTATCCCATACATTAATACAACCAAATATGAATATTGCCACAAAAATATGTCTGTTACTTCGCAGAAAAGTAGTACGATATTACTGGTATCGAAAACTGGGGTTGGAGTGCCGTTATGGTCACGTAAATAAAGAACCATAACATGCTGCATAAGTACGACGGAGCGCCCATATTGAGCCTATCAACATTCAAGGCGCCCCATTTGACTCACCATTACAGTTGCAAGTCTCGGGTCAAACCGAGCGAGGTGCCTCAGCAGTTAGCACTATGCATTCCCATTAGGGAGAACGACGGTTCAAACCCGTGTCCGGCCATTCCGATTTAAGTATTCCGTCACTTCCCTAAGTCGCTTCAGGGAAATGCCGGGATGGTTCCTTTGAAAGAGCACGACCGACTTCCTTTCCTACTCCGATGGGACCGAAGACCTCGCTGTTTGCCTGCCCCCCCCCCCCCCCCCTCCTTCAAATAACCCACCCACTCTACTCTGGCAAACCTTACAGCTAGGTATAAAAGTATGGGTTTTTCACTCTGAGAGCTGTTGCGAGTAGTAAGTGTCGTCTAAAAAGCCCGGAGAGTTACCTCGCCGGCATTGTCCGAGACTAGGGTAAGATATCGGACAGTTTCGTTCTGCTAGTTTAGACTTCTCGTGTAGACGGCAACCTCCACCTTTCGAGAGCTGCTCACCGTAGCTCTGACAAAAAATATTTCATTGGTTCACTGCACAATAAATCAACGAGACAGCTGCTCATCATCTTCCTGTGATTACTGGCGTGTTGCTGCAGTGGCTCGCCAATATATACGGTGGCTCACTAGAAAAGCGCGGGCACCGGGTGGGCCTATAATGTCATCGTAGACTAATCACAGAGGACTTCGACATCCAGAGCCCCCTGCCGAAGAAATGGAGCACGGTCTTCGAATGGGCGACGCGGGAAAAGTGCAGCCGCAAATCGCGGCCCATTACACGAGCGCGAGCAATATTGGCGCCCAGTTTAACAGTGAGGACTCCGATTCCCTGTCTGTGTACACTAAGTTTCGTTCTATTAATGTAGGTTGATTCTTACAACGAAGAAGACAGCAACCAGCCACTATTAACACTGCTATTTATTTAAGTAAATAGCGCCGTAACCGGTTTCGAGCTGACAAGTTCATCATTAGACGGCTGTTCACAAGATTTACAAGATCCACTTTACATAATCGTCAATTTTCGATTTTGATTCTTCCACTGTAGCGAAATATTCTTGGTGTGTTGGTGCCCTACGGTATAAAACAGTGTTAGAAGCGCCCTATGTGAACATAACTAACCTCCAAACGATGAAATACAGAGTAAACAAATATGTGAGGTTTAGTGGTTACAGTACTTACATCGAAAATTCCGCGCAAATTTGTTGCGAAGTTGCAGGATTGTATTTTTCAAATATTGCAAAATATATGCAGCACTTATATATGATTTGCACATCACCATATTGTGCAAAGCACCACACACACACACACACACACACACACACACACACACCAAATAGTATTTGCCACATGTAAAGTTGACACAAAGATTTAGTAATCGATCCACCGTTCAGTAATCTTTTAATTTAAAAATTCCCGCTCTTCCATATGCCAGTGTGGTGGTGGACCATCCTGTTGGTAAATGAAGTCGTTCGAATCAGTCTCCAACTGAGGGAAAAGAAAGTTCTCAAGCATTTCGAGATACGTGTTTCCTGTAATAGTGTTCTCGCCAAAGCAAAATGGACCATACACCTTTTTCCGTGAAACTGCGCAAAACACATTAAATTTTGGAGAGTCTCTCTCATGTTGTAAAACTTCATGTGGTTGTTCCGCACTCCATATTCTCACATTATGACGGTTCACCTTTCCATTTAAATGAAATGTTGCCTCGTCACTAAACACTAAGCGCGGAAGAAAACTTTCATCTCCATCTTGCCAAGAACGAAATTAAAGAATTCCACACGTTGTTGTTTGTCACTTTCACGAAGAGCTTGCAGTAGCTGAATTTGGTATGGTTTCATGTGTAAATGTGGACGCGACACACGCCACATGGTCATCGGGGGCATGTTGAGCTGTCGAACTGCACGGCGAACGGGTTTCTGCGGACTCCTTGTGAAACTAATGGCCGATGCGTTCGATGTCTCTGTCAGACACTTGGGGACGTTCCGGCGATTTGCCTTTAGGCAAACAATCTGTTTCTCGGAATTGTTCTATGCTGTTGGAAGATCCACACCAAACCTAGAACGAAAATAACGCTGAACGGTTATTATTGATACGCATTTGCTCAAAACGTAGAACACAAAACGCTCTCTGTTGCCCCGACACCATTTTTACTAGAACTGAAGTGGGCGCACACTGCAGCTACCTAGCGGGAACCATGTAAAACTCGAGAGTTTGCTCTTTCCAACAGTACTTTTTTCACGCACATATCTCAAACAACGCAATAGTTACGGTTGTTTTCCAAATCGGATGATTCTTTTTGATACACCCTACAGCATATAATAATAACAATTTTGTTTGCCTGTATGACGTGAAGCCACTTCGGCGACATTGGTGTCCCTAAACCACCGAATCTGTCCAAGCGGGGAAAGGAGAGCTACAGTTCAACATGGAATCCGAAACACGTGTTGTTTCTGGTGACTCCTCACTTCGTTGAGAGATGAGGGCTAGGTTAAAACGAAGACTGAAAAATCCGCGATCTCTCGGTTTCCAGACACGCGCTTTGCTGCTAACCACCTTGTATGTACGAGGGTAATCCCAAAAGTAAGGTCTCCTATTTTTTTTATAAGTACATAACTCTGTTTGTGTCGCAGTTGGTCACACTGTTACGAAGAGTGCTTCACGCGCTGTGTAAACATGAGCACGTCGCGCTGAGGCGCTCAGTCTTGGCTTGGTAGCCGCTGAGAATGGAGCTCCCGTTGGATGTTAGCGCCAAGTGCGAATTGCGCGCAGTTATTCAGTTTTTGAACGCAAAGGCCACTGCGCCGATTGAAATCCATCGCCAATTGACGGAAGTGTATGGTGAGTCGTGCATCGATGTCAAAAATATTCGTAAGTGGTGTAGAGAGTTTGCAGCTGGTCGGACCGAAATTCACGACCAACAAAGGAGCGGGAGACTGCCAATTTCTGAGGAGACAGTGTTGAAGATTGAGCAAAGCGTGCGTGAAGATCGGCGGATCACCCTGGATGAACTCTGCACGTTGGTTCCTGAGGTTTCCCGAAGCACCGCTCACAGAATTTTAACGGAAACATTGAACTACCGGAAGGTGTGCGCAAGATGGGTGCCACGCATGCTGACTGAGGACTACATGCGACAACGAGTTGGTGCTTCCCGCGCATTTCTTCACCGCCTTGCAGCCGAACAGGACAACTTTCTGGACTCAATTGTCACAGGTGACGAAACCTGGGCATACCACTTTACACCTGAGACAATCACGCCAGTTCATAACTTTCTGAACAGCATGGTAGCGAGCTGGTGTGACATTGGCATACAAAAACTGCCACAGCGTCTACAAAAATGCATCAACAGAAATGGTGATTATGTCGAAAAATAGCTACATGTTCAAGCTGTAAACTGATGTAAACCACTGTAGAAATAAACAGGTGCATGTACTTCCAAAAAAATTGGAGACCTTACTTTTGGGATTATCGTCGTAGATAGTTCATCCGCAGGTTTCAATGACAGAGTTTACGGATATCAAAATATGTGAATAAAATATCCATATCTTTTGATTGCATTGACTTAGAAGCTTAACTTTTTCAGGCCACAAAGTGATCGTAGATCTTGGAATAGACATAAATTTCAAATTGATAACTCCACCCGTTGCTGAGGAAAAGGGGTCCTAACAGTCTGACGGACGGACTAACAGACAGACAGACAGAGAGACAGACTGACTGACTGACTGACATCAAAGGGATCCTGTAAGAGTTCTGTTTTTGCCGATTCCGGTACGGAAGCTTAAAAATGAACTCAGGGCCGAATGCAGCCACGGAAAGATGCCCACGGGAAAGGAGTATACAGCTTCACAATAACGTTGTCTGGGGGGGAGGGGGGGGGGGAAGCACGTTCGAAGATTTGGAGGTCAGTACGACCACGCATCATCAACGCCTCCCCACATCATAACACCTGGAACACGAAAACTATCATGTTCAATAATGTTCCTGAGTGCATTACGTCTTTCCACCTCTCGCCATGTCAAGAGTACGTAATGCGCCCTTAAGTTTTGCACACCAGTGTATATTTCCGAATAACAATTGAGCATGTTTCATAAATAAAAGCGAAATGTGTCTGGTGAAAAATACCCTTACATTTCAGTAAGCTTAAGATGGAAAAGCCAATAATTATCGATAAAAAAGCGCTTCGAGTTTCACATCCGTTCGGCGTGTTGTTCTGGAAACGACGGTAAATCTAAATCAAGGTTGCTATAAGGGATGCAGAATGGGGGGGTGGAGGTTTAAACCCCCCTCCCTCGCATTAAGAGTCCACTGGCGACCACTGTATCACTTAGATGGAAGCATAAGCGGCCAAAGACACTTCTAGCTAGCGCATAACCACCTATGGGAGCTAACATACACCCACAAGCGACAACATCGGCAAGCCCCTGACTGGATATGCAGCTGCTATTAAAGCCGACCAACGGGCTACAGCAGGGTAGCCGACGAAATCGCACAAACAAGCCGCCTACACTACCCTACACTGTGTGTCCGATATATGACCTATTGGACACTAAACGATGATGAACCTAAGTGTTACAGGTATACTGACGCTGACAGAGAAGCCAACACCAGCACCCAGCTGCAGCCGCCGAGTAACACCGCTCCATAACGTCAAAGGTATCCGCCTGCATGATACCCACTACTAACAAAGCCTACACTTGCATGACCTGTTGCAGGCAGCAACAAAACCGCTACTGCTCTTACAACCCGACCCAACCATCGCAAAGCATTTCTTTTCCTTGGCTCTTGCCTTGGCGCCGGCCGTTGTTGCCGTGCGGTTCTAGGCGCTTCAGTCCGGAACCGCGCGACTGCTACGGTCGCAGCTTCGAATCCTGCCTCTGGCATGGATGTGTATCATGTACTTCGGTTAGGTAGGTTTAAGTAGTTCTAACTGCTAGGGGACTGATGACTTGTTCCATAGTGTTCAGAGCTATTTGAACCATTTTTCTTGCCTTGGCACATTTTCCTCTGCCCTTCAAACCGCTACCCTTCGTTCAACTTTGACCCAATCTATCTCCAGATGAATGCGTATTAATGGTTAATCATAACCAGACGCCGCACGGGGTAGCCGCGCGGTCTTGGGCGCCTTGTCACGGGTCACGCGGCTCCTCCCGTCGGGGGTGCGAGTCCTCCCTCGGCATGGGTGTGTTGTCCTTCGCTTAAGTTAGTTTAAGTTCGATTAAGTAGTATGTAAGCTTAGAGGACCGATGACCTCAGCAGTTTCGTCCCATAATACCAAAAATGGGTCAAATGGCTCTGAGCACTATGGGACTTAACATCTATGGTCATCAGTCCCCTAGAACTTAGAACTACTTAAACCTAACTAACCTAAGGACAGCACACAACACCCAGTCATCACGAGGCAGAGAAAATCCCTGACCCCGCCGCGAATCGAACCCGGGAACCCCCATAATACCTTCCCACAAATTTCCTTAACCAGACGTACGCAAACATCGCAGTACCCACATCCTGCGAGACCTCACTTAGTGAAAACCAACCAACAACCAATATGCAGAGATGGCAGTGGATCTTTTGTGTTGGCCATCACGCCGGTGTGGGCGTGGAGATGCTCCACCCCTCAAAAAGTCAGTATAAATTTGAAAACTTAATAAACCACGGAATAATGTAGATAGAAAGGTAAAAATTGACACACATGCTTGGACTGACATGGGGTTTTATTAGAACAAAAAAAAAAAAAACAAAGTCACAAAATGTCCGACAGATGGCGCTAACTGTTACCGTGACGTAGAGAGCCTGTATAGGGAGAGAGTGGCCAACCGGACGATACGGCGGCCATTTTTCTGCCAAACTGCGAGCGGGACTTTTGAATGGCCAGTAGTGGAGTAGTGGAGTACACACCGAATCAAAAGCACAAGACAATATGGCGAAATCATTCGTTGTTTATAAGAATAATGTGTTATAATAATTTTCACACAGCCAATTTACAGGTCTGTTTTCAAATCTAACTATGTATATTGCAAGTTATTTTATATGTAGTAAAAAGCAGAAACGACTTACTTCGCATAGATAAGAGTACTTGGTTGGTTTCCACAAGGCTCCTGTTTGATTTATGTCAGCCCTGTTGACTGCGACTGCACACTGCTTTCGTCTTTCTTCATTGCGAGGAAATGCTAACATACGAAATCCACCTTCGCCTCTATTGGAACAACCAAATGCAGCACAACCTGGCAGCGTTTACGAACGTCTGCAGAACGAATTTCAGATGTCAAAAACAATACTGTACAATTACTAACGTGTTTACTTCAAACATGTAGGCCTACCGACTTCATCACAAAACGTTTCATTATTTCAACTCGTATTTAAGATCACAAACGCTAATTACGTACTAAAAACGATATACAACTAAATCGAACATGCATGCACAACGCATAACAAGTCTCTCAATAATTCAAATACATTTTAATCGTTTCCAAAAGTCCTCTGAACTTCAATTCAACTCAAAAGCACGGCGAACATAGGAAGTGCGAGATACGTTTGGCGCCATTTTTCTGCCAAAGCTAATCAACCAATCACGGGCAACTTCACCTATGGCCACTCTCTCCCTATACTGGCTCTCTACGGTGACGGGTGAGAGGTACGCCGATATGTTACAGAATCGCATCATCCCCAGCCTGGCTGATAAGCACCTGCTGGAACGTACGATGTTTATGCAGGATGGCGCTCCACCCCATATTGCTAGACGCGTGAAAGATCTCGTGCGCGCGTCGTTTGGTGATGATCGTGTGCTCAGCCGCCACTTTCGTCATGCTTGGCCTCCCAGATCCCCAGACCTCAGTCCGTGCGATAATTGGCTTTGGGGTTACCTGAAGTCGCAAGTGTATCGTGATCGACCGACATCTCTAGGGATGCTGAAAGACAACATCCGACGCCAATGCCTCACCATAACTCCGGACATGCTTTACAGTGCTGTTCACAACATTATTCCTCGACTACAGCTATTGTTGAGGAATGATGGTGGACATATTGAGCATTTTCTTTTAAGAACATCATCTTTGCTTTGTCTTACTTTGTTATGCTAATTATTGCTATTCTGATCGGTGGAAGGGTTATCTGTCGGACATTTTTTGAACTTTTGTATTTATTTGGTTCTAATAAAACCCCATGTCATTCCAAGCATGTGTGTCAGTTTGTCCATTTGTTGTTTCTAGTGGTTACCCAGTCAAAGAGCTGTTTGATCAGTCTGTGTAATGGCATTCTGTATTGTCTCTGTATGTTTGTATAGTTCCTCTGTAGGTTTCTTGATCCATATTCCATTGTTGTTAGTGCGCCAAATATTTTCCTAAGTATTTTCCGTTCTACTTTTTCTAATTGTCTGATACGTGTGTGCCCTAGGATTAGTGTGGTCTCTGCTGCATACAGTGCTTCGGGGAGCACCACCGTGTCGTAGTGGCGTAATTAGGCTTTTTGTGGGATAGACTTCTTGTTGTAGTAATTCCACACTACTTTGTACGCCTTGTCCAGTTTGTCCAGTATATAAACTGCATCACTTCCGTAGAGCACGAACCAGGAACTACTTAGTACAAAGGAGAGGAAAGTACGGCTTGTCCATACATTTTTACAGCAGGAGAACAAGCCAAACGACTCGCTTTCCTAAAAGGTGCTTTCAGCTTTCCAGCTTCTAGGCCGCGCGGCGCGGCTTCTCCTCTTTTACGGCTTCTCTGTTAACTTCCAGGCCCTGTCGTTAACCGATAATGCTGCCGGCGAAGCACGTTATCGGTCGTTTCTCCGAACCTACAACACCGTTTCACAGGTACACAATAAATTTCCACGCCATTTGCGCTGCAATCTCTTTCATGCTTCGCTGAGTATATTCCGAATGAGATAGAAGAACGGATAAGAAATAAGAACGGCTCCAAAATTTTATGAACACACAGTCTGCTTCAGGCTGTCGTAAAATATATTGAAGCTATTATTTGGCAAGGAAAAGGTTATTTTCAACGCTTCGACGCATGCTCAGAATTTCATAAAAGCCAGCCAATTTTCATTTCATGTAGTGTCCGGACGGCATCAAATGTCTTGACTTTTGAATAGGGAAGTACTTCGAAGCGGTCCTAATTGCTTTCGCCTGGAAATCAGTATAGCGCTTCCAAGAGGCCACATTTTATTACAACTTTAGAGGAACCAGACTACAACTCTGAAAGAGTAGAAGGAAATGAAAGTGTGGCAGTAGCTGAGAAGATCGAGACACGGTTGCAGCCTATACTCCACGCCATTCAGTCTGTACACACAGTTAGCAGTAAAAGAAGTTCAGAAGAAATTTGAAAAAGAAATCACGCTGAGGTGGCAAAAGTTATGGGATAGCGACATCCATATACAAATGATTCAAATGGCTCTAAGCACTCTGGGACTTAACATCTGAGGTCATCAGTCCCCTAGACTTAGAACTACTTAAACCTAACTAACCTAAGGACATCACACACATCCATGCCCGATGCAGGATTCCAACCTGCGACCGTAGCAGCAGCGCGGTTCCAGGCTGAAGCGCCTAGAACCGCTCGGCCACAGCGGCCGGCTATCCATATACAAGGTGTTTATAAATGAATATCGGGGTTTTAACGCTTTACAATATTTATTACATTAAACTTACAGTTATAAATAATATGTCACATGAAAGAGCAACTCAAACAGTTTCACCAAGAACCTTATAAATGTTCAATGTGAGCACCATTTGTCACACGGCACACATCAAGTCTATAGCCAAATTCTTCCTAAACGTTGATAAGTGTGTCTTCAGTGATTGTAGCAACAGCTGCTTCAATCCGGTTTCTTAATTCAGGGAGGACTGCTGGTAGCGGAGGTACGTACACACGATCCCTGATGAAGCCCCAAAGGAAAAAAAATCGCATGGCGTTAGATCGGGTGAACGTGGAGGCCATGCAATGCAAGCCCTGTCATTGGGCCCCAGCGGTTGGGTACAGTGAAGTTCAACCAATCGGGTACTTCGCTGTGCCAGTGAGGTGGTGCACCACCTTGCTGGAAAATGAAGTTCTCTGGCTCGTCTTCTTCCAACTGATGGAAGAGCCATTGCTCTAGTGTATCAAGGTAAGAAGTGCCAGTTACAGTAGGTTCACCAAAAAAGAAATGCCCGTAAACTTTCCTCTGAGGCTTCATCAAGGACGGTGTTCACATTGAACATTTATAAGGTTCTTGGTAAAACTGTTTGAGTTGCTATTTCATTTGACATATCATTTATAGCTGCAACTGAAATGTAATAAATATTATAAGGCGTTAAAACCCCGATATCCATTTATAAACACTCTGTTTAATGATGGCGGTAGTATTGCGTATACAACGTATTAAAGGTTAGGGCGTTGGCGAATCTGTCACCTGTACTCAGCTGATTTATGTGAAAATGTTGCCGACATGAGTAAAGCCGCACGACGGGGAATAAACAGACTGAACGCGTATAGTACACTACTGCCCATTAAAATTGCTACACCAAGAAGAAATGCAGATGATAAACGGGTATTCACTGGACAAATATATTATACTAGAAATGACATGTGATTACATTTTCACGCAATTTGGGTGCATAGATCCTGAGAAATCAGTACCCATAACAACCACCTCTGGCAGTAATAACGTCCTTAATCCGCCTGGGCATTGAGTCAAACAGAGCTTGGATGGTGTGTTCAGCTACAGCTGCCCATGCAGCTTCAACACGATCCCACAGTTCATCAACAGTTGTGAATGGCGTATTGTGACGAGCCAGTTGCTCGGCCACCATTCACCAGACGTTTTCAATCGGCGAGAAATTTGGAGAATGTTCTGACCAGGGCAGCAGTCGAACATTTTCTGTATCCAGAAAGGCCCGTACAAGACCTGCAACGTTCGGTCGTGCATTATCCTGCTGAAATGTAGGGTTTCGCAGGGTCGAATGAAGGGTAGAGCCACGGGTCGTAACACATCTGAAATGTAACGTCCACTGTTCAAAGTGCCATCAATGCGGAGAAGAGGTGACCGAGACGTGTAACCAATGGCAGCTCATACCATCACGCCGGGTGATACGCCAGTATGGCGATGACGAATACACGCTTCCAATGTGCGTTCACCGCGATGTCACCAAACACGGATGCGACCATCATGATGCTGTAAACAGAACCGTGATTCATCCGAAAAAATGACGTTTTGCCATTCGTGCACGCAGGTTCGTCGTTGAGTATACCATCGCAGGCGCTCCCGTCAGTGATGCAGCGTCAAGAGTAACCACAGCCACGGTCTCCGAGTTGATAGTCCATGCTGCTGCAAACGTCGTCGAACTGTTCGTGCAGATGGTTGTTGTCTTGCAAACGTCCCCATCTGTTGACTCAGGAATCGAGACGTGGCTGCACGATCCGTTACAACCATGTGGATAAGATGCCTGTCATCTCGACTGCTAGTGATACGAGGCCGCGTTGGGATCCAGCACGGCGTTCCGTATTACCCTCCTGAACCCATCGATTCCATATTCTGCTAACAGTCATTGGATCTCTACCAACGCGAGGAGTAATGTCGTGATACCATAAACCGCAATCGCGATAGGCTACAATCCGACCTTTATCAAAGTCGGAAACTTGATGGTACGCATTTCTCCTCCTTACACGAGGCATCAAAACAACGTTTCACCAGGTAACGCCGGTCAACTGCTGTTTGTGTATGAGAAATCTCTTGGAAACTTTCCTCATGTCAGCACGTTGTAGGTGTCACCACCGGCGCCAACCTTGTGTAAATGCTCTGGAAAGCTAATCGTTTGCGTATCACAGCATCTTCTTCCTGTCGGTTAAATTTCGCGTCTGTAGCACGTCATCTTCGTGGTGTAGCAATTTTAATGGCCAGTAGTGTAGTTGGAGCTAGACGCATGGAATATTCCATTCCGGAAACGGTTATGGAATTAAATATTCCAAGATCCACAGTGGCAAGAGTGTGCCGAGAGTACCAAATTTCGGGCATTACCTCTCACCACGGACGACGCACTGGCCGACGACCTTCACTTAACGATTGACAGCAGCGGCGTTCGCGCATAGTTGTCAGTGCTACCAGACAAGCAGGACTGCGTGAAATAAACTCAGAAATCAATGTGGGATGTACGACGAACCTATCCGTCTGGACAAAGCGGCGAAATTTGGCATTAACGGGCCATAGCAGCAGACGACCGACGCGAGTGCCTTTGCTAAGAGTACGACATCGCCTGTAGCGCTTCTCCTGTTCTCGTGACCATATCGGGTGGGCCGTAGACTACTGGAAAACCGTGGCCTGGTCAGAAGAGTCCCGATTTCAGTTTGTAAGAGCTGATGGGGGCGTTCGAGTGTGGCGTAGACACCAGGAAGTCATGGTATCAAGTTAACAGCGCACTGTGCAAGCTGGTGTTGACTCCATAATGGTGTGGGTTGGTTCAAATGGCTCTAAGCACTATGGGACTTAACATCTGAGGTCATCAGTCCATGCCGGCCGCGGTGGCCGAGCGGTTATAGTCGCTTCAGCCCGGAACCGCGCGACTGCTACGGTCGCAGGTTCGAATCCTGCCTCGGGCATGGATGTGTGTGATGTCCTTAGGATAGTTAGGTTTAAGTGGTTCTAGGCTCTAGGGGACTGATGACCTCAGATGTTAAGTCCAATAGTGTTCAGAGCCATTTGAACCATTTTTTCATCAGTCCCCTAGACTTAGAACTACTTAAACCTAACTAATCTAAGGACATCACACACATCCACGCTCAGGCATGGATTCGAACCTGCGACCGTAGCAGCAGCGCAGTTCCGGACTTACGCGGCAAGAACCTCTCGGCCACAGCTGCCGGCAATGGTGTTGGCTGTGTTTACATGGGATGGACTGGTTGCTCTGGTCCAACTGAATCGACCATTGACTGGAAATGGTTATGTTCGGCTACTTGGAGATCATTTGTTCCCCAACACTGATGGAATTTTTGTGGATGTCAATGGGCCATGTCAACGAGCTAAAGTTGTTCGCGACTGATTTGAGGAACATTCTGGACAATTCGAGCGAATAGTTTGGTCACACAGGTCGCGCGCCAGGAATCCCATCGAACACTTTAAGGGCATAATCGAGAGGTCAGTTCGTGCATAAAATCCTCCACCAATAACACCTTCGCAGTTATGGGCGGCTATAGAGGCACCATGACTCAGTATTTCTGCAGGGTACATCCACGTTGAGTCGGTACACTACGCCGGGCAAAAGGTGTTCCTACAGGATGTTAAAAGATATCCCATGACTTTTGTCACCTAAGTGTAAAGTACAGACAGAAGCCACAACGGCGGTGACTAGCGAAGTAACTGATTTGCTGAATAGCTCAGACCTGTCAAAGGAAGTGAAGAAGCGGCTATATGCAAGAACGCCAGCCAGACAACGCCTGATTAAACTTCCCCATTTCCACATTCAAGGAGTGGAACTGCTGCCAGTAGCTACCATCATAAATTCACCGACTAAGGGGCTGGCCAAATACACAGATACGCTTCTAAAAACCCTTGTGGGACTCTGGAATCACAATATGAAGAACTCGTCCGATGTTGTGAGGATCCTTAAGAGATGAGACTATAGGAAGACGATCAGCTTATAAGCTTCGATGTCACATCGCTCTTCACGAAAGTGCTTCTCCAAGGCTCCTTAGCTCCTGGCTCATCACTTTGAGCCGCAAATACACTCCTGGAAATTGAAATAAGAACACCGTGAATTCATTGTCCCAGGAAGGGGAAACTTTATTGACACATTCCTGGGGTCAGATACATCACATGATCACACTGACAGAACCACAGGCACATAGACACAGCCAACAGAGCATGCACAATGTCGGCACTAGTACAGTGTATATCCACCTTTCGCAGCAATGCAGGCTGCTATTCTCCCATGGAGACGATCGTAGAGATGCTGGATGTAGTCCTGTGGAACGGCTTGCCATGCCATTTCCACCTGGCGCCTCAGTTGGACCAGCGTTCGTGCTGGACGTGCAGACCGCGTGAGACGACGCTTCATCCAGTCCCAAACATGCTCAATGGGGGACAGATCCGGAGATCTTGCTGGCCAGGGTAGTTGACTTACACCTTCTAGAGCACGTTGGGTGGCACGGGATACATACGGACGTGCATTGTCCTGTTGGAACAGCAAGTTCCCTTGCCGGTCTACGAATGGTAGAACGATGGGTTCGATGACGGTTTGGACTATTCAGTGTCCCCTCGACGATCACCAGTGGTGTACGGCCAGTGTAGGAGATCGCTCCCCACACCATGATGCCGGGTGTTGGCCCTGTGTGCCTCGGTCGTATGCAGTCCTGATTGTGGCGCTCACCTGCACGGCGCCAAACACGCATACGACCATCATTGGCACCAAGACAGAAGCGACTCTCATCATTGAAGACGACACGTCTCCATTCGTCCCTCCATTCACGCCTGTCGCGACACCACTGGAGGCGGGCTGCACGATGTTGGGGCGTGAGCGGAAGACGGCCTAACGGTGTGCGGGACCGTAGCCCAGCTTCATGGAGACGGTTGCGAATGGTCCTCGCCGATACCCCAGGAGCAACAGTGTCCCTAATTTGCTGGGAAGTGGCGGTGCGGTCCCCTACGGCACTGCGTAGGATCCTACGGTCTTGGCGTGCATCCGTGCGTCGCTGCGGTCCGGTCCCAGGTCGACGGGCACGTGCACCTTCCGCCGACCACTGGTGACAACATCGATGTACTGTGGAGACCTCACGCCCCACGTGTTGAGCAATTCGGCGGTACGTCCACCCGGCCTCCCGCATGCCCACTATACGCCCTCGCTCAAAGTCCGTCAACTGCACATACGGTTCACGTCCACGCTGTCGCGGCATGCTACCAGTGTTAAAGGCTGCGATGGAGCTCCGTATGCCACGGCAAACTGGCTGACACTGACGGCGGCGGTGCACAAATGCTGTGCAGCTAGCGCCATTCGACGGCCAACACCGCGGTTCCTGGTGTGTCCGCTGTGCCGTGCGTGTGATCATTGCTTGTACAGCCCTCTCGCAGTGTCCGGAGCAAGTATCGTGGGTCTGACACACCGGTGTCAATGTGTTCTTTTTTCCATTTCCAGGAGTGTAGTAGAACTCTCTGAACATGGACTCACCACTACTTGCGTAAAGTGTACAGGGGTTTTACGAACAGTGTGCGATTTGCAGGGAGGGATGGGGGGAATTTCCCCCCCTCTGCATCAGACCACCCCCTCCTCTGGTTTTAGTTTATGCATCCCAACCTGGGATGTTTATTTCCCACGCACTGGAGTAAAACTTTACATATAATTTAAATTTGCGGAGCCGAACACTGAAAGTTGTTAATACAGTCTTACTATTAATACTATTAATATGTTTTCATATTAATTTTGAAAAAGTTTTACGTAGTAGGTAAGTATTTCAAAACATTTAGAACTAAACGACAAGACGACGCACGCCACATTTCCGTAGCATGCCACAATGTTGCAAGATGTCGCCTCAGCGTAAACGAGGCTTTAAGGCCAGGTCTGTATTGTATGGTGGATGTGATGTGTTGCGTACGAAACTAAAACCTACAATCAGATCCAAACGTCGTCGAAAACTGTGAAGAGGTGTCATCCTGCAGCAAGATAACACTCGCCCACATTCTGCCAAACGGACAGCCGACGCAATAAAGGAGTTGGGATTCGAGGTGCTGGAACATCCACCATACAGTCCAGACCTGGCTCCAAGCGATTTTTACATGTTTGGACCCTTAACGGAAGCACTACAGAGAAGATTTGAAAGTGATGAAGACGTCATTGCTGCGGTGCAAAATTCGTTACAGATGCATCCGAAAAACGTATTTTCTGATGAAATAAAAAAACTCGTAAAACGTCGGGAAAACTGCATTGAAGTCCAGGGAGGTTACGTAGAAAAATAACGCATGTTTCAGTATTCTATCATCAGAATAAGTACAGCTTTTCACAAATGTGCCTTTACTTTTTGAATTCCCCTCGTATACCTGTATGTAGATGATTTTGTAAATAAGCTTTACCTATAATGTACTTTTAAAGATATAACAAGGGATGGCTTTTCTGAAAGTGCTCACGCGTGAATAGAGAGTTTCGACATTAACATCTATTTATAAATAACTGTTTAACCATGGGTAACGCCACGGTCCAAGCTAGTAACATATATAATTATACTAACCCCCTAAGACATCCCCCCCAGACCAATGACCTCGCTGTCTGGTCTCCTTCCCCAAACAACACAGACAACAGACATCCCCCCCACTTGTAAAAGCACAAATCGAACACTGTCTACGAACAAACAGATGGAGTAGCCATGGCAAGCCACACTGGCTCCTGGGATTGCAAATCTCTACACGGAAACACGCTGCCTAAAAAGAAGAGTGAAGCTTCAAGAAGACATAGTCGGATGTCAATGTAACTTCGTACACAATATCGGGAAGTACGTACATGATTAGAGATGAAATTCTCTGAGACAGGTAGAACGGAGAGAAAATAGCACTAGTGTTGATACCAAGGGAGTATAAGTGGTGTGAACACTGGAATACCGCGTATGCGCCGACCGGTGTGGCCGAGCGGTTCTAGGCGCTTCAGTCTGGAACCGCGCGACCGCTACGGTCGCAGGTTCGAATCTTGCCTCGGGCATGGATGTGTGTGATGTCCTTAGGTTAGTTAGGTTTAAGTGGTTCTAAGTTTAAGGGGACTGATGACCTCAGATGTTAAGTCCCATAGTGCTACCATTTTACCGCGTATGCGAGTGGGACAACTAGATCAGCACCTGACCAAGCCTGCAAAAAGCCTCATTGTAGTTCTCCATTTGGTCGGCTGGTCGAATTGTGCAATATCCAGACTTCTGCGATATTTGGATGTGACGGTGGCCTAATGTTGGACTTTGGGTACATGACGGCAGGCACATTCGTTATCAAGGTTCCGGTCTACCACGTCTGATCGCCACAAGGGAGAACAGCTGGATTGTGGACCAAGCACATCGTAGCCCCTTCTCATCTCTGACTGTCATCTGACAAGTTATGGACTCGCTGCGACGTTCTGGGCGATCCTGCACCATTGGTTGGAGACCAGCAGCAGCTGGTCTACGTTATTACCGTCCCACGTGTAGGCTATCGTTAACACACACCGAGCGAGGTGGCGCAGTGGTTAACACACTGGACTCGCATTCGGGAGGACGACGGTTCAAACCCGCGTCCGACCATCCTGATTCAGGTTTTCCGTGATTTCCCTAAATCTCAGGGTCCTTTGAAAGGGAACGGTCGATTTCCTTCCCCGTCCTTGCATTAAATCTTCCTTCCACAAAGCAGCATTTGTGAGGCAACAGTTTGTGGACAGCAACATTCCTGAAATAAGCTTGCGCAATCTTAGCCCAATGGAACACCTTTGAGATGAGTTAGAACATCCACTTCGCTCCAGGCTCTAGGGTGCGTCTCCACATTCTTTGGTTTCGGCTGTTGACGAAGAATGGGCTGCCATTCCTCCACAGACATTCAGACACCTTACTGGAAGTGTCCCAAACAGAGTTCGAGCCATCAGAAATCTACATCTGCATCTAAATTTATACTCCGCAAGCCACCCGACGGTGTGTGGCGGAGGGCACTTTACGTGCCACTGTCATTGCCTCCCTTTCCTGTTCCAGTCGCATATGGTTCGCGGGAAGGACGACTGCCGGAAAGCCTCCGTGCGCGCTCGAATCTCTCTAATTTTACATTCGTGATCTCCTCGGGAGGTATAAGTAGGGGGAAGCAATATATTCGATACCTCATCCAGAAACGCACCCTCTCCAAACCTGGACAGAAAGCTACACCGCGATGTAGAGCGCCTCTCTTGCAGAGTCTGCCACTTGAGTTTGCTAAACATCTCCGTAACGCTATCACGGTTACCAAATAACCCTGTGACGAAACGCGCCGCTCTTCTTTGGATCTTCTTTATCTCCTGCATCAACCCGATCTGGTACGGAACCTACACTGATGAGCAATACTCAAGTATAGGTCGAACAAGTCTTTTGTAAGCCACCTCCTTTGTTGATGGACTACATTTTCTAAGGACTCTCCCAATGAATCTCAACCTGGCACCCGCCTTACCAACAATTAATTTGATATGATCATTCCACTTCAAATCGTTCCGTACGCATACTCCCAGATATTTTACAGAAGTAACTGCTACCAGTGTTTGTTCCGCTACCATATAATCATACAGTAAAGGATCCTTCTTTCTATGTATTCGCAATACATTACATTTGTCTATGTCAAGGGTCAGTTGCCACTCCCTGTAACAAGTGCCTATCCGCTGCAGATCTTCCTGCATTTCGCTGCAATTTTCTAATGCTGCAACTTATCTGTATACTACAGCATCATCCGCGAAAAGCCGCATGGAACTTCCGACACTATCTACTAGGTCATGTATATATACTGTGAAAAGCAATGGTCCCATAACACTCCGCTGTAGCACGCCAGAGGTTACTTTAACGTCTGCAGAAGTCTCTCCATTGAGAACAACATGCTGTGTTCTGTTTGCAAAAAACTCTTCAATCCAGCCACACAGCACAGAAAGGCGAAGGGAGGACGCATCCCAGGTTGCCTGTTATCTATGTACACCGGGTTCCACCTCATTATGTTGGCATGCGAACTGCGGACCGAGCCGGCTTATCGGCTTACCGAGAACTCCGATAATTGCCCCTCGACTTTTGCTGTAGAAACTTGTGAACTGCGCACAGTCTCTTACTAACGTTCGAGAACTCATCATTCTGCGGACGAGTAGGAAGAACAACCCTTTAATGTTACAATACAGTATTACCAGTGACCTGCTTGACACAGTAAAATCGTTTAAATATCTGGGCGTAACGATGCAAAGGAATTTGAAATGGAACGAGGATGTGAGAACTGTGTTAGGGAAAGCAAAGGTAGACTTCGGTTTATTGGGAGAAGAGTGGCTCACTTGTAAAGGAGACCGCACAGAGGACGCTGGTGCGACCTATTCTTGGGTACTGCTCGAGTGTTTGGAATACGTAACAGGTCGGATTGAAGTAAGGCATCGAAGCAATTCAGAGGCGGGCTGCTAGATTTGTTACCAGTCAGTTCGAACAACACGGAAGTGTTATGGAGATGCTTTGGGAACTCAAATGGGAATCCTTGGAGGGAAGGCGACGTTCTTTTCGAGAAACACTATTGAGAAAATTTAGAGAACTGGCATTTGAAGCTGACTGCCGAACAATTCTAATGCCGTCAACATACAATGCGCGTAATGATACGAGAAATTAGGGCTCGTACGGACGCATTTAGATAGTTGTTTTTACCTCGCTCTATTTTCGAGTCTAACAGGAAAAGAAATGACTAGTAGTGGTACAGGGTACCCTTAAACCTAACTAACCTAAGGACCTCATGCCCGAGGCAGGATTCGAACCTGCGACCATAGCGCGTGGTTCCAGACTGAAGCGCCTAGAACCGCTCGGCCACACAGGCCGGCGTTCCCATTTCATCATGTCCTGTATGTGGTACCATCACCCATCGACACCACAAACGAGGCAATCGATTCAGCTACAGAAGTGGGCAAAGATGAGTTCAGCAGTGTCCGCTAGAGGAAGACACACCTGCCATTCTTGAAGTAGTGAATATAGTTTGACTAAATTCACATATCAGGGCTGCCGGTTTTACTTTGCTCGTCTTGCTGGCGGAGGATACAGAAGCTAGGCCTGTCGAAAACTGTACGGAAACTCCAAAGACGCCAGAGAGTTATTGCTTGAAAAGCTTCTTCAGGCTGCCTTTCTTGAGATGAGATGAGGTGATGCGAGTACTTCACTGATGATTTCATGGCAGTTATCCCTGGCGACTGGGTGTGGGAAGATAGAGAGCTCGTGTTGAAGCAGAACATTTCAATAATAAAATTTACGGTCTACGTTTTCGTCACCGTTATATCCCCAAAAGTCTTGTATCCGCCAACTACCTAGGCCGAACACTCGCCGATCTGCAGCCGTCCCGCCAACAGTTCTGAAGCTTTCCATTCTAAACTGAACGGCTCATTTTATTCTGCCCTTCGTTCTGTCCACCAGCTTGCGGAGATTGTGCTTGAGGTGCAAGCACGGACATACGTGAAAATCATGGTGCGAACAGTGTCCAATGGTTCAAATGGCTCTGAGCACTATGGGACTTAACTTCTGTGGTCATCAGACCTCTAGAACTTAGAACTACTTAAACCTAACTAACCTAAGGACATCACACACATCCATGCCCGAGGCAGGATTCGAACCTGCGACCGTAGCGGTCGCGCGGTTCCAGACTGTAGCGCCTAGAACCGCTCGGCCACTCCGGCCGGCGCGAACAGTGTCAAGCGAAATTAAAAAAAATCTGTTGGTTGGGTTGTTTGGGGGAAGAGACCAAACAGCGAGGTCATCGGTCTCATCGGATTAGGGAAGGAAGTTGGCCGTGCCCTTTCGAAGGAACCATCCCGGCATTTGCCTGCAGCGATTTAGGGAAATCACGGAAAACCTAAATCAGGATGACCGGACGTGGGATTGAACCGTCGTCCTCCCGAATGAAAAACTGTTGAGAAAGAAATTTTTACGGGAGCAGAATGAAGACTTGAGGGACGGAATTATCGATCGGTTCGGCTTTGTTAAAAGAGATACCTTCAAGTTTTTGCACCAAGAACTGAAGAAGAAACCGGACGACATCTTTTTGACGATCGGCTATTTGTCAATAATGTGTTTGTAGACTTATGTTTTGAAGTATAATTTCGGTGGCGAATATGGGAGACAGCCAGCCTCCTTTTAGTCTCTCACTGGTAACGCTAACTGGCTGACTAATCCTTTGTCCGCAGTTCACACGTCCCCAGTTTACCCATGTCCGCAGTTCACAAGTTCTGACACCCTATTTTAACGTCTATTAATAGGTGTCTTAATGCTTTTGATTAGGTAGTGTAGAAGTAAACTGCTCGTACACTGCCAGCGAGGTGAATGATTTTTGATGTTACTGGCCTTAGCGTGAAGACGCAGTTCAATGTCGAGAAAGTTCCCGCGAATCACTTTTTATCAGAGCGCACATTTTGTTACAGGCTGCTACGAATTTCCGTTCTCGGCAGAATGTTCCCTCGGTGGTTGAGGCTGCATAGTCAATAAATAATGTTCGTCAGAGGACTGCTGCTTGTAGAGAGACAGCGGTCCCGGCGATGCGGAAGGAGCGGACAAGGGCTCTTCAGCTCGAGGGCCTGCCCTCCAGCCCTTATAACGTGCGCAAAGGGAGCACAGGCGCGGGCACAACGGCCTGGAGGAGAACCTCAGTAATACTCTGGCTCCCATGCCTGTCTCTCTTTGTCTCGCTCTTGTTCCCTAAATTAAGCGCAATTACAGCATTGTTTTTACTTAGTTACTAACTTTTTGCACGCGGCTTCGCCCCATATGCACATGTCAATGTCAATGGCCATGCAGAGGTAGATACGCTGGTTCCCGTCAGATCACCGAAGTTAAGCACTGTCCGGCGTGGCCAGTACTTGGAGGGGTGACCATCTTCCCGGCGGGGTCAGGGATTTTCTCTGCCTCGTGATGACTGGGTGTTGTGTGCTGTCCTTAGGTTAGTTAGGTTTAAGTAGTTCTAAGTTCTAGGGGACTGATGACCATAGATGTTAAGTCCCATAGTGCTCAGAGCCATTTGAACCATTTTTTTGGGTGACCATCGGGGTACGCACCGTGCTGTATACAATTTTTCGTTTCCTTTACGGCAGAAGGGACAGGACCGGCTGTGGCGTGAAGTCCCCGATGACCAGTCTTTGCGCCAACGTCCTGGATTCAGTCCCAAACCTCTCCGCATCGTATCATGAAGTAAGCGCATGCGACACTGTTGTTGTGATCCGTTCGTCGAATGGGGCCGTCAAGTTCTTCGAGAGGAGCACGCTCCGTGCAGGTATCGGTTTCATCCCCTACCTTTTCTCGTCATCTCCAAAACGAACACGATGCTATCCTCACACACATTATTAGTCATCTACAACTAACAGATAAACTTACGCATACAGCTCTCATTTCCTGGTCAGAGGCCATTTAAACATACAGTGTAAAGGAAGAACGGGGCCTAAGTTAAAAAGAGTGGAAAGGTACCATGTGGAGAAACTAAAAGATGAGGCAACGAAGACCAGATACCAGTTGCAACTTAGTAACCGCTTTGAAGCACTCAGTGGAGTGGACGCGAATCAGGACTTCGAACTTATGTGGGAAAACATCCAGAGCTCAGTTAGGGATACAGCAAAGGAAACACTCATGGGAAACCCAGTGGGCAAGAAGATCTGGTTTGGAAAGGAATGTGCAGATGCCCTGGAAAGGAGAAAGGAAGCCAGGAACAAATGGCTGAAGGGGACAAATCTGGCACAAGCCAAAGCACAATTTGAGGAGGTCCGAAAGACTACACAAGCAATTCTGAGAAGAGCAAAGAGGAAATACATAAGGAATATCATCACTGAAGCAGAAACAGACTTCAGAGGACAAAAGACGAGGGAAATGTTTCTGAGGGTGAAGTACCTCTGCAAAGGTCACCAGGCCAAGCAGAAATTTGTCAAAGATTCCCGTGATAAGATCCTGACGAACGATAGGGGCATAGCTGAGAGATGGAAAGAGTACTTTCGACAGCTGCTAAATTGTGATGAACCCGAACTGCAGTTTGATTTCCAGTACCCAATTACAGCCGATGCAGACTATCCCCCACCTACCCTGGATGAGATAAAAACCAGAATCAGACACCTTAAACAGAATAAGAGTCCAGGTCAAGATGGAATACAGGCTGAAATGATCCTGGCAGGAGGAGAGAAACTTGCAGAAAAAATACACCGACTGATGCAGGCAATATGGACCAAAGAAGAACTACCAGAAGAATGGAAAACAGCTCTGATTTGTCCAATACATAAGAAGGGCGACAAACTGAAATGTGACAACTATCGAGGAATCGCCCTGCTTAACGTCTGCTATAAGATCCTGTCCAATTGCCTCATACATAGAACTCAGCCAGTGGCAGAATCGGTGATTGGGGAGTACCAGGGAGGTCTCCGGCCAGGACGGTCAACAGTAGATCACATCTTCAGTCTCCGGCAGCTCACTGAGAAACTGGGTGAATATGGTAAAGATTTGCATATATTATTCGTTGATTTTAAGAAGGCCTATGATTGCATACATCGTAAGAGCCTGGTCAACTGTTTAAGGGAGTTTGGCATAGCAGAGAAACTCATCAATCTGATAAAGATCTGTCTGAACGAGACACATGCAAAGGTGAAGATGGGAAATCGCGTAACTGAGGAATTTGAAATTGTGACAGGACTCAGGCAAGGAGATGGGTTGTCCCCTATCCTGTTCAACTTTGCCCTCGAGAAGATCATACGCGAGACCTTCCAAGAGAACGAAGGGATTGAAATCGAAGAAAAGAGACTGGCATACTTAGCCTATGCAGACGACATCTGTTTACTCTCTAGATCGGAAGAGGAGTTGGAGCAAATGACCAAAGCACTAAAGGAGGCTGCCAGCAAATTTGGGCTAAACATAAAGGAAGCTAAGACAGAGTACCTCGTTATGACGCGTGGTCATTGTCAGACTGCTGATCATCTACAATCACTGCAGGTTGGGGACCATTCCTACAAGAGAGTGCAAGAATTCAAATACCTAGGGGCACTTTTCACAGAGAACTCGTCATGTGAAGCAGAGATCAATGCCAGAATACAAGCAGGAAACCGATCTTACCACAGCCTAGCACAACTGCTTCGGTCCAAATCTCTCTCCAGACAGTTCAAGATTCGACTGTACAAAACCCTGATCCAGCATGTTGTTCTATATGGCTGTGAGACATGGAGTATCCGGAAACAGGACTTCCATAAGCTCCTTGTCTTTGAGAGAAAAGTGGTTCGGAAGATCTTCGGTCCGGTTCTGGATGCAGATACAGGGGAATGGAGGATCAGATACAACCGAGAGCTTGAGGAACTATACCAGCAGCCCAACATAGCAGGAGCTGTCAAAGCCAAACGAATGCAGTGGGCTGGCCATGTGGCCCGGATGGAGGATCACAGCTGGCCTCGGAAGCTCCTGGATTTCACACCTACAGGAAAGAGACCGCCAGGGAGACCCAAGAAGCGTTGGAGGGATGGACTCCATGAAGATTTAAAACAAATGTCAATAGATGTGGACGAATGGCGGATAGCAGCAATGGACAGAATACAGTGGAGGAGGAAACTTGTAGATGCGTGCGGTCCACTGGGCCTGATCACGTAGTAGTAGTAGTAGTAGTAGTATACAGCTCTCATACTTCGCGAAGGAAATGTGGCAGCGGGCGCGAAGGATAGGCAAAACATTTCCCCATCAGGAGGCTGAACCTGTCCGGGGTTTCCCAGTCATTCGTGCCATACGACTTTTTTTGCATACGTCACATATATTTCACACATACAGGGTGTTTCACTAAATGTGTTTGCCTCTGTAAGTTACGAAGTAATAGGCAACGGAAATATTTATTGCCGTAGGTCACCATAAGAAACGTTACACTGTCTGCGGAGCTATGGACATAGTTTATTGTGTTATTATCCAAAGAGTTACAGCAAGAAGATACAATATTTTTAATGGAACAATAGTTGTTTCTACACTCCTGGAAATTGAAATAAGAACACCGTGAATTCATTGTCCCAGGAAGGGGAAACTTTATTGACACATTCCTGGGGTCAGATACATCACATGATCACACTGACAGAACCACAGGCACATAGACACAGCCAACAGAGCATGCACAATGTCGGCACTAGTACAGTGTATATCCACCTTTCGCAGCAATGCAGGCTGCTATTCTCCCATGGAGACGATCGTAGAGATGCTGGATGTAGTCCTGTGGAACGGCTTGCCATGCCATTTCCACCTGGCGCCTCAGTTGGACCAGCGTTTGTGCCGGAAGTGCAGACCGCGTGAGACGACGCTTCATCCAGTCCCAAACATGCTCAATGAGGGACAGATCCGGAGATCTTGCTGGCCAGGGTAGTTGACTTACACCTTCTAGAGCACGTTGGGTGGCACGGGATACATGCGGACGTGCATTGTCCTGTTGGAACAGCAAGTTCCCTTGCCGGTCTAGGAATGGTAGAACGATGGGTTCGATGACGGTTTGGATGTACCGTGCACTATTCAGTGTCCCCTCGACGATCACCAGTGGTGTACGGCCAGTGTAGGAGATCGCTCCCCACACCATGATGCCGGGTGTTGGCCCTGTGTGCCTCGGTCGTATGCAGTCCTGATTGTGGCGCTCACCTGCACGGCGCCAAACACGCATACGACCATCATTGGCACCAAGGCAGTAGCGACTCTCATCGCTGAAGACGACACGTCTCCATTCGTCCCTCCATTCACGCCTGTCGCGACACCACTGGAGGCGGGCTGCACGATGTTGGGGCGTGAGCGGAAGACGGCCTAACGGTGTGCGGGACCGTAGCCCAGCTTCATGGAGACGGTTGCGAATGGTCCTCGCCGATACCCCAGGAGCAACAGTGTCCCTAATTTGCTGGGAAGTGGCGGTGCGGTCCCCTACGGCACTGCGTAGGATCCTACGGTCTTGGCGTGCATCCGTGCGTCGCTGCGGTCCGGTCCCAGGTCGACGGGCACGTGCACCTTCCGCCGACCACTGGCGACAACATCGATGTACTGTGGAGACCTCACGCCCCACGTGTTGAGCAATTCGGCGGTACGTCCACCCGGCCTCCCGCATGCCCACTATACGCCCTCGCTCAAAGTCCGTCAACTGCACATACGGTTCACGTCCACGCTGTCGCGGCATGCTACCAGTGTTAAAGACTGCGATGGAGCTCCGTATGCCACGGCAAACTGGCTGACACTGACGGCGGCGGTGCACAAATGCAGCGCAGCTAGCGCCATTCGACGGCCAACACCACGGTTCCTGGTGTGTCCGCTGTGCCGTGCATGTGATCATTGCTTGTACAGCCCTCTCGCAGTGTCCGGAGCAAGTATGGTGGGTCTGACACACCGGTGTCAATGTGTTCTTTTTTCTATTTCCAGGAGTGTATAATGCACTGGAATCGGTAACACTAGCTGTGTATACACCAATTTAAATTACATCCTATCATTTTTAGTTTGAGAGCTACAACCCTTCAAAGTTTCTGGGGCAGATACCACACGCTGTACATAATACATGGCTGTGTGGTGGGTGATGGTTGTTCTGGCGGTGGAAAGTTGATTGGAATGAGATGTTCAAATGTGTGTCCATGTTCCTGAATGCACAATACAATGCGCCTTCTAAAGGATCTGCGGACGAGATGTAACATCGCCGGTGTCACGGAGCAACATGCGTCCTCGATGCGCAGTTTAAGGTCATCTGGGGATGTAGGCTCAGTGACATAAACACGATCCTTCGGATATCCCCACAAAAAGAAATCTAATGGTGTTCAATCGGGCGACCTTGCGGACCATGAATGAGGACCATGGAGCCCCAACCACCTTCCTACAAACCTGTTGTTTAGTTCTTCCACAACAGCACGCAGAATGGGCTGGGTGACCATCGTGCTGCATCCACATATGGACTCTCGTGTATAGACACATATGTTCAAGGAGACCACCCGAACTGTCGACTATAAACGCGCGATATAACTCACCTGTCAGTGTACCTGGGAAGTACTGTGGACCGATGATTTCATCGCCAAGGATTCCACACCATACATTAATAGACCACCTACGTTGACGGTCGACAGGTCTTACCCACCAAGGATTGTCTTCGGTCCAGTACTGCACGTTATGGCGATTCACCGCACCATAATTTGTGAACGTGGACTCATCAGAGAACATAACACCTTATAAAGACTCCAGCGTGAAATTACACATGGCCCATTCAGAGAATGTAGCTCTCGCACGGAAATCGTTCCCATGCAGCTCCTGGGTCAGTGACAGGCGGTACAGTACGGATGAAACCTGTGGCCGTGTGATATAAGCCACACAGATGTGAGGCTGACACCAACGACTGCAGCAACGGCTCGTAAGCTGACATGACGATCGTGGTGTACTGCACCTCCGTCTCCTCACTTCTTGCAGTTCCTCGTCTGTTACTGTTTCCCGAAGTCGTTGTTCGGCACGTAAGAACGTAATGGCTACCGGAGCTCTTCGCCTAGCATATCTCATGGCGTACGCCATGGCTGTTTCAGTGGCATCGTGTCGGCGCTTGCCGAGCATCAGCAACATGTCAACGTACTCGTTGTTCGTGTATGCCATCTTCATCCGATGCCAGTAACTGTCATATAATGGGCCCCGATTGTTTGTGTGGCTCGAATTGTCGGGTATACGGCCGTGTGCGGCGACCAGGCCCCCACAACCACACGAGTGGTCGACTGTGAAGAGCGGACAAATTGAATAGCTGGCCGGCGGCCATTAGAGTGGTAAACTGACGCGCGGATTTCGAATGTTTATACATCGCTTTTGGTTATAAAATGCCTTCCCTAGAGTTAGGTCACAAACATAAATCCTCATTTAAATACGTTACTACAATACAGTTTTTAATTTATGAACAAACAGCAACTAGTCACTGTTTATGAATTTATGTTACGTAGTACATGGAATCTGCCGTAGCTAAAAGTTATGCACTGGACCCCTGGCATTTTTCGTAGTTCATTTACGATAGATGTACGCACAATGCATCAAAATACTCGAAGATTTGCCCACTATGTTAATAAATATTTTCTGACTCTACCTTGCTTTAAATTTTATGACGAAAAGTGCGTTATATATGGCGTAGTGCTTTGGCAACTCACGACCAAATTATCAAGTTTCAACCTAACCTAGACCATGAAAACACTACCGATCAGCCAGCTATAACAAACAAGACTTCAGGCAGGCATGCAGTATCGCATTAGTCACAATATTTACTTTCGAAGATGTACATTTCAGTTTATATGTGTGGTTTTTTCGTATAATAAATAAAACTCAACAACTGTTCCATCGAGAGAAGTTGTGAAATCAGATTACAATTACACACATTCAGTTGCATTTTATAACGATAAAAAGCCTGCTAACTCAAATTTCGTGTTGCTTGCAACTCAACTTTTATAGTTAAAATAAAATGTGGTTCACAAAGAAAAATTTATCTTCTGCTGTACATGGTCTGGAAAACGAAAGATGGATGGAACAGCATCATCTTTCAGCTTTCTGCGATTTACGTAATTTTCAAGGAAACAATTTTCTTCAAAATGATCGGAACATATAAAATGGTATTCTGGCGGTCGGAAATCTTGCCTCCTGACAGCGTGTAACCATTTTTGTAACAGCTGTGGTTTTGAGAAAGGAAACCTGCAAATATATGCACAGACATTATGCTAATACCGTGTTACAAAAACATTTACTAAGCAAGTGTACTGACATACAAAACAACTTAAAATATCCACATACCTGTGAAATGTAATATTCGTTCCTTTCTCGAATTTATTTGTACAATTAATCGCTGCACAACTCTTCACCATTGCACTTCTTTTGATTGGAACGTACAGGCTGTAGAATTACGAGTAACAAATACTGTATGTACGCCCCAACAAATATACAACGTTGAATCAGGGTCTTCATAAACAACAGTACTACACAACATATCAGACTACAACCACTATAACGGCGTCCAGCTGAAGGTTCAAATTATCCCGCGACTGCAGCGCCATCAGTGAGTCTAGTTATTTTTTACAAGGTCTTTGGCGGCGACAGTCGGCAGTCTAACAGCGCATCGAGGAAGCTTCTCGCTCCGTGACACCGGAGACGTTACAACTCGGCCGTACCACATTTGAATCGGTAATTGTAAAAACAACACATGTCCACTTCTTGGCAAAAATTAGATATATGCAGAGAAGCCTTCAGGATACTTAGATGCAGCATCTATGCAAAAATCACACTTGTCCTAAACATATTAATGCTTTTACATGCATACAGTTTTTCGTGGTATTTGCAGTAACAACATGAGTCCAGGACTTATTATTGCAAGAAATGGCAGATGGCAGCATCAAACGAACATACTCGGATCTTGTTTCATGTAGTGAATAGAATGCATGCCAGATGGCAGCACATCCGACGCCTGTGATCTTGTTACTTGCGTGCATTGTTGTAGCAGCTGCGTATACATTGTCGTTCAGTTTTGTTTATAGAACACGCTTCTTTGGATTATCTATGCACAATGTCGAAGAAGAGAGGTGCGCAACCGGAACTATATGAAAGGAATGTCATAAAAGCTGCCTGAACGAAGGGAACTGGTTACGTGAATCAAAGTGGAAGAGAAATTAATGCTGTAAAAATAGGACCTGACTGTGGGTAAGTTCAAAGGCTATGTGAATTAATCTCTTGTCTATGTATTTTTTACTTCTTAGAGGCTCCCATCTGTTCTAAGTTTTATGGTACGTAAATACCATATGGATAATTTACTCTATCAATAAAAAATAATTGATTTTACGTAAATAATTTTTTTTTGCAACTCTTTTTACATTTCCTGACATTGGTGTTCGTATATTAATATGTTTCAGATGTAAGAAACTGTGTTTCAAGAGGATCTCTGAACATGAACAGATAGATATATTCACTAAATTTCACGATTTTGAGAGTAAGAACACACAAGATGGTTACCTTGCAGGGCTGATCGAAAAAAAAACGCGGTACGAAGATGACCCCGGAAAAGTGATGGCCAGCCTAAGCCAAGAGCACTAAATTATCGATATCACGTGGTAACTGGAGATGCTGGGCGGGTCGAAGTGTGCAAAAAGCCATTTTGTAGCCTTTTTGGCGTTACAAATGAACGCGTGCGACGAATTTGTAAGTGTGTGAAAAATAATGTTCGCCCATGTGACAGTAATGGATGTACTGCTTCAGCCAATGCAACACCACAGGAAGTCCTATCGATAATTGAGGAGCATATTAAAACATTCCCTACGAAAATCTCACATTATTCAAGGAAAGAAATGCATTACTTAAATCCTGAATTATCTGTAAAAAGTATGTACGAACTGTTCATGAAGTTATATCCTCATACCAGAGTGTCATATGGAATTTATTTAAGGGTTTTCAGTGAGCGTTTTAACTTGCGCTTTGGGCGGCTGCAAATCGATACTTGCTGCTCTTGTGAGTCACTTTCAGTTAAGATTAAGAGTCCATCATTGAACGATACTGCAAAGCGTGTGGCTGTAGCGGAACTCATGGTACATAAAAGAAGAAGCAAAAAATTCTATTCAAAGATGGATGCTATTAACGAGAAGTGTGTAGAAAATGAGCATGTGGTAGCATTGTGTTTCGATTATATGCAAAATCTGCAGTTGCCTAAGTTCCCAGTACAGGAAGCTTTTTATTTACGGCAAATTAACGTTAATGCATTCTGTATTACAGACCTAAAGAGCAACAAATCCAAGGTATATCTGTACCACGAAGGTACTGCCCACAAAAGACCCAACGAAGTATGCTCGTTTTTGGTTGATTACATCAACACAGAGATACCTGATAGTGTTACTGAATTACACCTGTTCTCGAATGGGTGCTCTGCGCAAAATAAGAACAACACAGTGCTTAGGGTAATGAACTGCCTTGCAAGTTCTGGCAGATTCAAAGATATATTCCATCATTTTCCTGTGCGTGGCCATTCATTTTTACCGTGTGATCGTACATTTGCTTCCATAAAGCGGGTGATAAGAAGAAAAGACAGAATATTTTCTTTGTATGAGTATGTTCAATGTATGGTGACATCATCCAAAAAAACAAAATATTAATGTAAAGCTTGTTACCACGGAAGAGATTTTGGGTTACAAAAAATGGTGGCCCAAATTTTATAAGCGATCCTGTTAGTCTGACGACAGTTATGGGACGAATATGGACAAAAGCAGTAAAGTGAAATTCACAGTGTCCTCATTTATGAGCTTCCATCACAGTGAAATGTTTCCAGGTAAAGTTGACTGTTACTATCATATTGATGTTCTCGTAAAACACCGCTTTTCATTGCGACATTCATTACAGACAGAACCAAAGTTGCCTGCAGAAATTGCCAGCCGGTGTAGCCGTGCGGTTCTAGGCGCTCCAGTCTGGAACCGCGAGACCGCTACGGTCGCAGGTTCGAATCCTGCCTCGGGCATGGATGTTTGTGATATCCTTAGGTTAGTTAGGTTTAAGTAGTTCTAAGTTCTAGGAGACTGATGACCTTGGATGTTAAGTCCCATAGTGCTCAGAGCCATTTGAACCAAACCTGCAGAAATTACATATAATAACAAAGTTGCAATCAGTGTCAAGAAATTGAAATATGTGGGACAATTAATGCAATATATTCGTGTTGAGTAGAAAGCCTTTTATCTAGAATTGACTGAGTGGTCTTCTGTGGACACTCCTGAAGATTATTCATAATAAATTTTTCGTGTAAAATAACCTGTAAAGTGTAGTGTTAGTCCTTCATTGTCCTGTTAGGTGAAATAAGAAATTTAATTCCTAATGTCACGATTTACATCGTCATATCTTTAGTCTTTCCATACAGTGTGTGCATACATTAACAATATTTTTCAATTTCTCTGTAAAACAATATTAGACAATGTACAAGTAATATTGTATATTAAATTTATACAGTTAAGTAATTTTTGATAACATAAACAAATGTTGATGTTAAAATGTCAGTCCAAAATGTTCACCCTGCAGTAACAACATAAGTCCATACAATTAAAAAAAATCGTTCATGCAAAGTTATTACATTTAAAGTACTTTGTTTTATTGTTAAAGCTAACCTAACATACACAGTCAATATTAAAATTAATGGATTTATCCTACTGTCCATTATTTAGCCTGTATACAGTTTTTTGCTTCTCCTGAAAAATTTACTTTTTTGGACTAACGTTGTTTTTACAATTACTGATTCATTTAGAAGGCGCATTGCGTTATGCGCAGCGTGTGTAGTATCTGTCCCTCAAGGTTGTCGCTACCAAAGTAAAAGTGATAGGAAAGTAATTTAAACTGATGTATACACAGCTGGTGTTGCTGATTCCAGTGCATGATAGAAACAACTACAGTTCCATTTAACAAATTGTATCTTTTTGCTGTAACTCTTTGGATAATAACACAAAAAACTATGTTCATAGCTCCGCAGACAGTGTAACGTTTCTTATGGTGACCTACGGCAATAAATATTTCCGTCGCCTATTACTTCGTAACGAACACATTCAGTGAAACACCCTGTATATAACGTGTTTCAGACTTCTACTGCGCAGCTATAGGCGCTGTAGAGCGACTCAGGACAGCAATATTCGGTAATAAAACCATGTCCAGAAATGTGCCGATTGTAAGATAAACAACTTGAAATGATGGAAGGCAATACATATTGACAGAGGTCGGTGTCTCGTGTCACGTGATGTCTTGCGTGACGTAATGTCACGCTTCATCAGAGAGCACACTCATGAACCGAAGAAACATATCAGTTGCCAATGAGTGATCCAGAAAGGCGGGGAATTACAGCATGGCAGAGTACACGTCTACCGAGTACACTGGACATGTTGCTCAACTGCGGTGAAATTGGACGAAATGGTCGATTAGCACAACGCCTGTATCACGAACGAGTTTCAGATCGCCGGCCGGTATGGCAGAGCGGTTCTAGGCGCTTCAGCTTGCAACCTCACGACCGCTACGGTCGCAGGTTCGAATCCTGCCTCGGGCATGGATGTGTGTGATGTCCTTAGGTTAGTTAGATTTAAGTAGTTCTAAGTTCTAGGGGACTGATGGCCTCAGATGTTAAGGCCCATAGTGCTCAGAGCCATTTGAACCAGTTTCAGGTCGCACCCATCCATTTCATGCCACTTTTGCAAGACTGGAATAATGGCAAACCGTACTTTCAAGGCTAACAGCGTCATTTGTGGTCATGCCCGGACCTGCCACACTGTTGACTATGGAGGAAGGAATGAAGTCATACATCTAGTCGGCCAGAACCCGTCGATGAGTATCAACAACATCGCAAGTTCCTTGGATGTATCCCGAGCAGCGTCTGGCGTGTTCTTCATGAACAACCACCCCACCCATAACACTTCCAGAGGCTGCAGGCAATGGCTCCAGTTAATTTTATGTCACGTACCGATTATTGCGCATGGCTGGTAAACCACTGTGTCGACGTTCCAGAGCTCCCTCGGACCATTCGTTTCACAGATGAAGCGCATTTCAGAAACGAAAGTCTTCTCAACCTCGTAACAGCCACATCCGGGATGACGAAAACCCTCCGGCCCATAGATTTCAACATCGTTTCGGTATTAATCTGTGGGTTGGTATAATCTTGGTCGTCTGATTTGCCCGTGCATTACGCTCCGTCTAACGGGTGACATCTACTTGACCTTCCTGCAAGATATACTGGTGCAGCATTGGGAGCATGTCCCACTGCATATCCGTCGTACAATGTGGTTACAGGGTGATGGCGTGCCAGCCCATTTTTCAGGAGACGTCTGTCAGCGCCTTCGGCAAATATTCGGGGACGCGTGGATAGAGCGCGGTGGGCCGATATGTTGGCCATCACGATCGCCCGATTTAACACCTCTGGACTTTTTCCTGTGGGGCTAGATGGAGATTATTGTTTACGAGGCTCCTGTGGAGTCACAGTCTCTGCCTATGTAAGGGGTACAGCGGGGGTCATTCAGGATAGTACTTCCGATTCGTTCGTGACATATTTAGGACAGTAGATGACTGTCGGTTCGAGAAAAAGGAGTGTAGGTGGCAGGTGTCTGATTCTCCGCTGTTTTACACAATGCATCTCCAGACAGGATGTTAAGTCTATCTTTTGTATTCAGGCGTGTGGCATGATCTTTGGACCCAAAACACGCTGACGAAATTATTGGCTTCCGCAGTGGTCATTCTTGCGACATCGCTAGCGCAATGAACACCTCAAATAAGAGATTGCGCTTCATCCTTTGTAACTGATCCGAGTTAGCACATGAAAGAAATACCAATATGTCGTCTTCGAAAACTTCTACCAATTATGACAGCAGCTTTTCTTCATCAGAATAATATAGGCGTACAGGATGTTCCGAATGCATTGACAACCGTCTGCAACGCGTTCCCGGAGTTCATCGACACTGTCCACAGAGCCGGGCTACATCAAAGCAAAGAAAAAGAGTTCAAGTCGGAAGACATGGGAGACCATGGTACTGGCGAGCCACGCCCGATACACTGGATGTCGAAGACTCGTGCTACGTATTATCAAACAGCCGCATGAATGTGTGCCTGTGCACAATCACGCATGTACCACATAATCATCTTTCCAGCATACAGATCATCACCCAAAACGTAGCCTTAGACATCAACAAAGTTACGACATTGGCATCACTGCACTTATGTATACGTCTTCTCCGAGAAACCATTGGTTTCCAGACCTATGTTTATTAGGATTATTTGCTTCTTTTGTTGTTCTATATTCGCCCTTTTGATTCATACCTGTAACAGTCACACAGCTTGTTGTTGTTGTTGTGGTCTTCAGTCCTGAGACTGGTTTGATGCAGCTCTCCATGCTACTCTATCCTGTGCAAGCTTCTTCATCTCCCAGTACCTACTGCAACCTACATCCTTCTGAATCTGCTTAGTGTATTCATCTCTTGGTCTCCCTCTACGATTTTTACCCTCCACGCTGCCCTCCAATACTAAATTGGTGATCCCTTGATGCCTCAGAACATGTCCTACCAACCGATCCCTTCTTCTAGTCAAGTTGTGCCACAAACTCCTCTTCTCCCCAATCTTATTCAATACCTCCTCATTAGTTATGTGATCTACCCATCTAATCTTCACAATTCTTCTGTAGCACCACATTTAGAAAGCTTCTATTCTCTTCTTGTCCAAACTATTTATCGTCCATGTTTCACTTCCATACATGGCTACACTCCATACAAATACTTTCAGAAACGACTTCCTGACACTTAAATCTATACTCGATGTTAACAAATTTCTCTTCTTCAGAAACGCTTTCCTTGCCATTGCCAGTCTACATTTTATGTCCTCTCTACTTCGACCATCATCAGTTATTTTGCTCCCCAAATAGCAAAACTCCTTTACTACTTTAAGTGTCTCATTTTCTAATCTAATTCCTTCAGCATCACCAGACTTAATTCGACTACATTCCATTATTCTGGTTTTGCTTTTGTTGATGTTCATCTTATATCCTCCTTTCAAGACACTGTCCATTCCGTTCAACTACACAGCTAGTATTAATTGGAAAATCAATTATGAATTTTTTTAAATTTTTAGGAGCCAAGACAGTTTGCCGTGAGCATGAAGAGGCGAGAACAATTTGCAGCTACGAACTGTTTCTTCAGTTTTCTCTAGCAGTTCGTTGCTGATTACATGAATCATTGTAACAACTGTTCTCTACGCTTCAGAACTTCAAATTGTAAGATGTCTCTTACGTGAGGAAGACTATTTACCCGTTTTAATAAATTATTGTCTCTTATTGATGTATTCACGATAGTTAGGAAGTGCTGTAGTCCGTAGCCGGCCATGAGTCGGAGAGCATTTCCCACGCTGGCTGGCTAGGTGACGAAGCGACCATATGTCCGCGTAGTGGGGTGGGCCTCGGCGCTGGACCTTAGCAACAAGCGTCAGCCTGGGAAATATACATGACGGGAAGTACCGCCATCTTGGCGCCAAAGTCACCGATTTTGTTTATTTATATTTAATAATTACAGTCATTTATGAGAACAAGAATACTAGGAGGAGCCTCTGGATGTTTAAAATTATTTATCATAGTTTTACCTCGTTAAAATTCACACCGCTTCATAAACAAATGCATATCTTAGTAAGTACGATCTTGATCGGAAATCCACGAACTGTGACGAAACTAGTAAGAGATACGGACTGCGCGCCAAAGTCGGCAGTCGGCGTTAAGAGCTCTTCCTGTCTTGTTCGATGGTAGCCATGCTCTCGGTTACGAGAATACCTCAAAGTTGATCGACAGCATTTTCAGATAATTAGCTTCCACCGACAGACACATCCAATGCGCCAATGAAGAATCTGCACGGGACGACATTTAGGAGAGCTGCACCGCGCACAGGTAGGAGGAAATCCGACGACACGACCCACCAAGGCGGATCAAGGAAGGTCCGACTTACACTCACAAATTCCGGGTGGAAATGCTGACCAGTTATACTGTACGTCACATGTATCACCTCCTACGGACTCGCGGCTAAGCTGAGTAATAACAGTATCAGTTTAGAAGTGAGAGGATCCTGTATAATGCTAAAGGGAAAGGGGGTTTATCTTGCGGATAGCCCTGGTATTAAGGTTGGCCCCGGAAAGAGACGGGGAATAGGAAATAGTGCCGTACTGGTAGGGCCGATCACACGGATTGCCCTTTGTAGCCCTTGACCTGCCGGCGGACACGCTTGAATTACTATGCACGCCGCGTGGCAGCGGGCCAGGGCCGCGACGGCGCATCGGGCTCTAAACCCGGGACCTTCAGCGTCCTCCGCTGTAGTTTATACGCTCGTAAAAACGCAGGCGTACGCGCCGCGACCAGGCTTGCAGTGTCCACACGCTGCCTCTGCTTGCGCAACGCCTCTCACATTCGCTGGCAGAATTTACTTTCTGCGTAAGGAGACAGGGGGGATAACAATTTATTAGTCTCTAGCCTCTGCCCTCCCCCAATATAACTTGTCGTCAGCACCATCTACGAGGTCTGTTCAAAAAATTCCGGAACTTTGTCCACAAAATTTTTCTTCGCTTATCTTTTACTTATTGTGCATGGTCTCCTTCGAAATACTCTCCTCCATACCACAACGAGATTTTCACTGTGCTGCGGAGTGTGCGCTGATACCTTCCTGGCAGATTAAAACTGTGTGCCAGACCGAGACTCGAACTCAGGACCTTTGCCTTTCGTGGGCAAGTGCTCTTCCAACTGAGCTACCCAAGCACGACTCACGCCCCGTCCTCACAGCTTTACTTCTGCCAGTACCTCGTCTTCTACCTTCCAAACTTTACAGAAGCTCTCCTGCGAACCTTGGAAGTTAGAAGACGAGGTACTGGCAGAAGTAAAGCTGTGAGTACCGGGCGTGAGTCGTGCTTCGGTAGCTCAGATGGTAGAGCACTTGCCCGCGAAATGCAAAGGTCCCGAGTTCGAGTCTCGGTCCGGCACACAGTTTTAATCTGCCAGGAAGTTTCATATCAGCGCACACTCCGCTGCACAGTGAAAATCTCATTGTGGAAACATCCCCCAGGCTGTGGATAAGCCATGTCGCCGCAATATCCTTTCTTCCAGGAGTGCTAGTTCTGGAAGATTCGCAGGAGAGCTTCTGTAAAGTTTGGAAGGCAGAAGACGAGGTACTGGCAGAAGTAAAGCTGTGAGGACGGAGCGTGAGTCGTGCTTGGGTAGTTCAGTTGGAAGAGCACTTGCCCGCGAAAGGCAAAGGTCCCGAGTTCGAGTCTCGGTCAGGCACACAGTTTTAATCTTCCAGAAAGTATCACTCTCCTCCATAACTGATACACCGCTCCCAATGTCGTTTCCACTTCCGGAAGCAGTATTAGTACGCCTCTTGCTGGACCGCGCGAAGTGCCGCCTGCGACTTTTCTTTAATCTTGTCTGTCGTTGCAAATCTTAGTCCTTTCAAAGGTGTTTTCAGTTTTGGAAATAAAATAAAAGTCCGCAAGAGCCAAGTGTGGAGAATACGGAGGATGAGGCAGCACAGAGATTTCGTTTTTTGTGCACTAGTCATGCACCAACAGGGATATTTGCGGGTGCGTTATCGTGATGTAAGGCCTTGAATTACCTCGGCGCATTTCAAGCCCTTTCCTTCTAACATTTTCTTGCAGGGGTCGCAACACATCCTGATACTATCATCGATTGACAGTGTATCCCAATCGCACGAATTCATGTTGAACTAACGCTTCTAAGCCAAAGTAAACTATCAGCATGGATTTGACATTTGACCTGACCTGAAGAGCTATTTCTGGTCTTGGAGAACCTTTCCCGACCCATTGTGAAGACGGAACCGTCTTAGGTTTTTTGCAGATGACGCTGTCGTTTATCGACTAATGAGGTCATAAAAAGATCAAAACAAACTGCAAAACGATTTAGAAAAGATATCTGAATGATGCGAAAATTGGCAGTTGACCCTAATTAACGAAAAGTGTGAGGTCATCCACGTAAGTTCTAAAAGGAATTTGTTAAACTTCGGTTACACTATAAATCAGTCTAATCTAAAAGCCGTAAATTCAACTAAATACCTAGGTATTACGATTACGAACAACTTAAATTGGAAGGAACACATAGAAAACGTTGTGGGGAAGGCTAACCAAAGACTGCGTTTTATTGGCAGGACACTCAGAAAATGTAACAGGAGATTGTCTACACCACGCTTGTCCGTCCTCTTTTAGAATACCGCTCCGGGGATCCTTACCATATAGTGTTAACGGAGTACATCGAAAAACTTGAAAGAAGGGCAGCACGTTTTGTATTATCGCAAATATGGGAGAAGGTGTCATAGAAATGGTACAGGATTTGGGCTGGACATCATTAAAAGAAAGGCGTTTTTCGTTGAGACGGAATATTCTCACAAAATTCCAATCACCAGCTGTCTCCTTCGAATGCGAAAATATTTTGTTGACACCGACCTACAAAGGGAGAAACGATCACCACGATAAAATAAGCGAAATCAGAGCTCGTACGGAAAGATATGTGTTCGTTCTTTCCACGAATTGGAATAATAAAGAATTGTGAAGATGGTTCGACGACTCCTCTTCCAGGCACTTAAATGTGATTTGCAGAGTATCCATGTAGATGTAGATGTAAATGTTCCTTGTAACGTTTTGCAACTCTTTGCCACTTTCGAGACTTTTTCCCCGGATATTCTGTTCTCCCAAAGTGAACTGTGAAATTTGGAATCTTATGTAACGTTATGTAAAATTGTGAATGATTTTTTTTCATTGGTGGGGGGAATGACGCCTCCCTTGGATCCGCAGTAAGATCCCATGGGCTGGTGACGCCTCCTTTGGATCCGCAGTAAGATCCCATGGGCTGGTGACAAGTACTAATGTTTATACAGACAGTTAAAAAAATGTTAACATCGTTTCGAAGAAAGAAGTTTGCAGTTTACTTGCATGGATGCATGCATTTGACTGCAAACTCCTCGACTAACACTGGACTCTAGCGGAACGAAATAGCAGGTGACATCGCTTTCTAGTGGCGGGTCATCAACCTAACGTCACGTTGCTTACAAGGGGACTGTACGAATTTCTCCTTGTCGATTTCATTCATGTAGACAGGATTTGTAGGACACGACTAGGACTTTAGCTCATGTAAGCAGGAACACGGAAGTCGAAAACCGTTTTCGAAAGAAAGGAGTTGGAATATTTTACGCTTGCTTTTACAGTACCTTGTACGGGCGCTAGAATTCAGCGAGTCCGCAGCCGAGCGAGTAATAACTTAGTTTCAAAAGCGCGAAGTCTTTGTTCCGAATCTCCTTGCTAGAACTTCCTTTTTTCATTCCCACGTAATTCTAACAGAATTATTAAGACTGTGCAAATTATCAATATTATTTTAATGTTTCACTTATTATTTTCATACTCTTTATCCCGAAAAACGGCGAAAAAATTTTCGTAAGGAGACTACGAAAAAAGGGATACGCAAGAACTTTCAATTAAATCAACATATTCATTTTATTTATATTATTTGTATCTACATTTGTGTCAAGTGTAATGTGTAGCCTATGAGGCATGCACGAATCAGGATGATACTGATCATGGAAACATGGGAAACAATAATAATTGCAACACACAGCAATTGTAATAACGACTAATTTTTGCGTGTCCACGGTGTTTTCAATGTATTTATTGCAAAACAAACTTAGCTTGCGTTCATAAGCGGTTTACCAGTCATACCTGTTGTTAAAATTATACGTCACAACGAAACAAAGAGAGTACCGGCAGCCAGAGTCGATCCACAGACCTCGTGCTTATGAAACTAAGCGCTTCGTTCGGCTGCAGATTTGTCGAATAGTAGCGACCATATGAAGTATTCACGGTGTCTCTCCTACGAGTCGTCGGGCGCATTTTCCCTGGTGTCTCAGCAGAAATTTACAACTTCTTTTTTGGGCTGTGTAGCTGGAGTCAACCCAGACATACAGTGCTCATCACGTCTTTTATGCGCCACCCATTCTCGACGGAAAGCGTCGGTTTGTTTACCGTTGCAAACAAATTGGTTTTTAAAGTGGAGTTTTACGAGCCCATTCGACAGGGCGGTCCCATATTCGTCTAGTGCGATATTCGTTTTATCGTTACGTACCAAGACGGACGGTAAAAATCGAAGAATAACCAGTACTTCAGCAGCGGTAACACCGACCTGGCCCGTGTTGACTGCTACCGCCAAGCACGCAGCGTCATTACGTCGCTGCTCGATTGCTGGTTATTCTTCGTGTTTTATTGCTGCTATTTATACACTCATGTTCAGAAAAAACAGAGCACCTTTAACGACTAGAGAGAGGACGTACATGTTTACAGGAATTATACATAAGTATGTTCTGCAGAAATGATTAGCACTTCAGTCACCCGGTTTACCATGTGCCCTGTTGCCTGGCAGGCACACGGTCCTCCATGAGCCCTGATAACTTGTTTCATGCGTGATGTCATCGACGCATATAAGGTGCGAATGGCCTCGCCGGCCGGTGTGGCCGAGCGGTTCTAGGCGCTACAGTCTGGAACCGCGCGACAGCTACGGTCGCAGGTTCGAAAGCTGCCTCGGGCATGGATGTGTGTGTGATGTCTTTAGGTTAACTAGGTTTAAGTAGTTCTAAGTCTAGAGGACTGATGACCTCAGATGTTAAGTCCCATAGTGCTCAGAGCCATTTGAACCATTTGAATGGCCTCCTATGGTATAGCCATCCATACTCCATTTACCCGGTTCCAAAGTTCATCTGTGGTGGCAAGCACTGGGTCACAGCACTGTACCCTCCGTTTCAACATGTCCCACACATTTTCGATTGGCTACAAGTCTGGCGATCTGGCGGGCCAGGGCAAAAGGCCAACATCCTCCGACACCAAGGAGGAACATGTTTGTGGAGCAACATGTGGTCGTGCATTGTCTTACTGAAAAGTGGAGTCTGGGGTGTTGTACAAAAAGGGTATGGCTACGGGTCGCAAGATGTCATTCACGTAGGTCACACTGGTCACACAGTGCCTTGGCCACGCATCGACTGATCTGTCGTTGTACCCACTAGGATTCCACCGCGCCGTCTCGGGCGCCTTGCCACGATTCGCGCGGCTGCCCCCGTCGGAGGTTCGAGTCCTCCCATGGACATGGGTGTGTGTGTTGTCCTTAGCATAAGTCAGTTTAAGTAGTGTGTAAGCCTAGGGACCGATGACCTCAGCAGTTTGGCCCCATAAGACCTTACCACAAATTTCCTTACTAGACCTCCACACCACAAGGCCTTGATTTGGCGCTGCATATCCTGTGCGAACGCAGTCACTGTGATACCGCTCCCACTGTCTGCGGCGAACCAAAATGCGGCCATAATTTTCAAACAAACATGACCTGGATTCGCCCGAAAACACTTTCTGGTGTCATTCCCGTCGCCAGTGACGTCGTTCCATACACCATTTCAGTCTAACATGTTTCTGCACATTCGTCAAAAGTAGACGGAAAAGTGGACGACGCGCACGTAACCCATGCCGTAATGAACAGCGACGGGCTCTCACCTCTGATAGTGTACGACGTGTTACAATGTTCCACTGTTGTGCTAAAGCCGAGGAGGATCTAGATCTGTATTGGAATACCATTAGGATGTGTTGATCTTCTCTGGGAGTGGTCTGGGTGGTGAGACCTGACCCATCTCGTCGTATCCTACGGCCTTCCGTGAACCATACAAGAGGCATTCAAACGAAACCCCGTCACTAACGTAAAGTAACGGTAACGATTTTATTAACTCAAAAATGTAGTCATACACAGTACACATACTCAAAAATTGTCGTCAAAACTGTTGCCACATTTATCCCATTGCAACACTAACCGGTCGATTCCATCCTTGAAGCTAGTAGGCAGCTGTCGGATCCAGGCCTGGAGCCAGTCACACACTTCGTCGTCCGTTGCGAATCGATGTCTGCGACTAGCTTGTTTTAGAGGTCCAAACACGTGGAAGTCACACGGTGAAAGTTCGGGACTATATGGTGGATGTTCCAGAGTTTCCCACCGAAACTGCTGCAATGTCGTCTTCACCGAATTGGCCGTGAGTGGGCGGGAATTAGCATAGAGGAGGATAACGCCATTCGATAACATGCCTCGGCGTTTCGACTTGATGGCACGTCTAAGGTTCTGCAAAGTGGCTTGATAACGCTGGACATTGATAGTGGTTCCCCGTTAGAGGAACTCGACAAGCAGTGGGCCCGTGTGGCCAAAAAAGGACATCATGACCTTACCAGAACTGGTGTGCACGGCCTTTGATTTCTTTGGAGGTGGTGAAGTCGCATGTTTCCACTGCTTGCTCTGACGCTTCCTTTCCGGTTCAAAATGGTGACACCATGTTTCGTCACCTGTGACAATACGCTACAGGAAGCCGTATTCTTCCTCGTGATAACGTTGCAGATGACTCATAGACAGCGCTATTCGAGTATTGTGCTGTTCGGCGGTCAGTTGGTGGGGAACCCACTGCGCACAGATTTTTCGAATGCTCAAGTGTTGATGCATTATCGCCTGGGCAGTGTTCACGTTAATACCCAGTAACCGATGGATCTCGTCCACGGTGATTCTGCGGTTGTCCAAAAATAAAGCATTCACTCCCGCAACCATTTCCGGTGTGATGACACGATGAGCCTGCCCAGGACGAGCATCGTATTCCAGTGACTCGCACCCCTCAATGAATTTTTTGCGCCGTTCCACAACACTTGAACGACTCAGACTGTACTCACCGTACACAGCCTTCATCCGACGATACATGTCACGACCTCCAACTCCCTCCGGCGACACTCCTCGTTGTCCCCGCTTATTCGCCTGCATGTTCGGTAGAGGACGATGACTTGTATTAGCACCTTCTCTTCGGCATGAAACCACACTGCCGCTATGCAATCTCTTCGGCATGAAACCACACTGCCGCTATGCAACACTAAACGGTGCGCACGCGTCAGTCTCACTACCAATAGATGGCGCCACCATACCCGCAATTACGTGGTGCCACCTTACGTGTAAGGCAACGGTAGTAGGTTACAGTACGCTTGTTCGCCCGCTGCTTGAATACTGCTCAGCAGTGTGGGATCCGTACCGCCGGATAGGGTTGATAGAAGAGATAGAGAAGATCCAACGGAGAACAGCGCGCTTCGTTACAGGATCATTTAGTAATCGCGAAAGCGTTACGGAGATGATGGATAAACTCCACTGGAAGACTCTGCAGGAGAGACGCTCAGTAGCTCGGTACGGGCTTTTGTTAAAGTTTCGAGAACATACCTTCACCGAAGAGTCAAGCAGTATATTGCTCCGTCCTACGTATATCTCGCGAAGAGACCACGAGGATAAAATCAGAGAGATTAGAGTCCACACAGAGGCATACCGACAATCCTTCTTTCCACGAACAATACGAGACTGGATTAGAAGGGAGAACAGATAGAGGTACTCAAGGTACCCTCCGCCACACACCGTCAGGTGGCTTGCGGAGTATAGATGTAGATGTAGATGTAGAAGGTAAACGGACCGACCAGGTTTCATTTGAATGAATCTCATACACACAATAGTCGCACTGCGAAACACTTGACCCAACACGAGCAGCAGTTTCCCGGATGGATGCATCACATTATCTCATGTCAATAATGCACCCTCTTTCAAACTCACTGTTTTCATAGCACGGTTCTCGCTCACGTCTGCGAGGCATCCTGGACGTCTGCTCAAGTCACACTGATTCATTACCTTCGGTTTATAGCGACAACGAGAGTCGTAGGCACATTTTACCAGTAGGTGGTGTTGTGCCGCGATATCGATGTTGGACGTTGAAACCGCGGTTCGACATTCAAATGCAAATCATTTCTGCAGAACATACTAACGAACATGTTCTGCGAATATGAACGTCGTATCCCTAGTCGTTCAAGGTGTTCTGTTTCTTCAAACATAAGTGTACATATCTATAAAACGAATATAGGACTAGACGAATTTGTGAGCGCTCTGTCGAATGGATACAAATGGTTCAAATGGCTCTAAGCACTATGGGACTTAACATCTGAGGTCATCAGTCCCCTAGACTTAGAACTACTTAAACCTAACTAACCTAAGGACATCACACACATCCATGCCCGAGGCAGGATTCGAACATGCGACCGTGGCAGCAGCGAGGTTCCGGACGAAAGCGCCTAGTACCGCCCGACCACAGCGGCCGGCTCGAATGGCTACTTAAAATCTCGATTTAAAAATAGTTTTGTTTGTAATGGGAAACAAACTGACGCTTTCTGTTGGGTCTGGGTGTCGCATGAAAGACACGTCGACCAGGAATTGTTTGGGCTGACTCCAGCCATGCAATGCAAAAAGGAAATTGCAAATATCTACCGAAATACCAGACAAAGTGCCCCAGGCGAGTGTTAGGAGAGACATCCGGCATAAGGACGCTTAACATTCTGAAACTCAATTTTCGAAAGCAGTGAGAATTGTGTCTTCCTGTCCTGGAGCACTAGTCGTGCCCTACGCACCGTGTGATTACGAATCAGATCGGCGAGGGAAAGTTCGTGCAGTTCCCTCGTTAGCCCAGAGCCAAACGGCGAGATTGAGGTTATAGCGATACCACCACCAACGCTGTCTGTCTTGCTACCAAGAGGGACACATCACCTTATGCTGTTTTCAACGTACTATCAGAGTATAGAAACGTACACAGCCACTCCAGGAAGCCATTTTCCATGCTTAGAGCGTCCATAGGCGATATTAGCAGCAGTACTCTTGTTCACATGTGGATCACTTTCAGAAGGATATCAGTAATCTCACCTTCCTCCACTATCGATCCTTTAAAATTTCTATCTCGCACTAGTAAACAGCTTAATACGTCTAATTATATTACAAATTATTTTTTTGGAAGTCGGTAAGTGATCTCATTATCGAACATTCGATGATTTTAATTTGGAAAATTTGCGCTCCGTTTTAAGAAAAGCCATTGTTTCAAGCATCTCAATGTTTATGACATCATATTTCCTGAACTATGTATATCTAGTGGTATATGTGCATAATTTATACAAAATGTCTTGCAATTACAGTTAGTAACAAAGCAGTAATAAATTAAAACGTCATGCCTGATGCTTAAGTTTTATTGCAGGAACAATGAAAATGTAGTAAGCGATAAACAATTTTCGTTTCATTATTTACAGGGGGGAAGTGTCAAGTTTTTAAATTCGGCCAATAATTGTATGAAATACTGAAAAGCATATTTTTATTGCCCCTAGAAAGCGGTAGAAAGGCAACGTGTGCAACTGGTACTGTGCATCATGAACCGGATTAGTCGTTTATTCAGTCATTATTATATTACAGACATATACTTTATCAACTGGTATGTTTCTGGAAGTGACTTGTTAGTAGATTCTCGGGTTATAATAGACCATTAACTTACTGCTGAGGTGGCGATGGTACCAATGGGCGTGCTTACCTGAAACAAAAAATGATATACTTTAGTTCCAGTAATTTACGCCTATTCCCTACAGCAAATCAGTAGAGAAGCAATTGTATTGTAGAAACAATAAAAAGGTACAAATGCATTCGTCTCCTTTATATGGTAGACAATAAATAATAATTTGTAAAATTAGTCATTCTTGATGCAATGTGACATAATCACAGCGGAGCACACAGTGATCCAAGTCTTAAATTTTTTGAATTTGAAACTATGTGTTCGAAAAATAAAATTCTTTTTTTTTCTTTATTTTACAATCGTTCGCGATCTATATGATGATCATCAGAAATATCTATAGAAGACAAAAAAGTATGTGCACAAAAATTGGGAGCATTGCATTAATGTGCAACTGTGTTGGAAATGTCGTTTACATAACTGATATAAGAAGCATCTAAAACTCGTCCTATCTGGCAATATATATCTCTTGTTATAGGCAACTAGTACATACACACATCAACAGAAGTGTTGCATCCCCCGATAGGTCGTGCAGGTATGTTTCTATTGCGACTGCTCCTGTATCGATCGGAAGGTCACCCCTCACTATCTACGGGTACAACGCCGCACTCTAATAGATTGCAGCATTTCCATTCGATGGATAAATACGATTTTGCAGCGCCTGTGTTGTTAAGAAGAGGTGCGCTTCTGTGTTCATGGGCACAACCTGCCAATCCTTTTCCTATTATTATTATTATTATTATTATTATTATTATGTGCGATTGGACCCATATGGATCACGCAAAGCTTTTCCGATTCAATTTTTTAATTCTCCAAACTTCTGTCATTCTTTCCCCATGAATTCTCTTTCTTTCCTCTGTCCATTTTGTCCCCTGTCTCTTGCAAACTTCATTCTCGGGTTGTACTTTCCAACTATTGATTTTTTGCCTGTATACATTTCTGTTTATAACTTCTGAAGAATTTATTTGTGCATTTGCTAGATCTGTTTTGGTTTCTTGTATCCAGGGTATGGTTTTCAATTTTTCAATGTATATTAAAATTTTGTGGGAGAGTCTGGGTGTTGGGAGCCTGTGGATATGACCGTAAAATTTTAGTCTTCTTTTCCGGATGTCTGCGGCGAGGTTAGATAATTTTTCTGTAGTTTTCCGAGACTGTAACCTGTATCCATCTTCAGTTCTTTTTGGGCCAAGAATCTTTCTGATAATTTTGCGTTCCTCTTTCAGGATGCCTTCCAGGTCGCCTTTTCTATGGAGTGTGAGTGTTTCGCTGGCATATAGTGATTCGGGCTTGATTACTGTATTGTAGTGTCGTATTTTTGAGTGAATGGAGAGACACTTTTTATTGTAGATGTTGTGGGTTTTCCAGTATGCTCTTTTCAGTTTTTGCAGTCGAACTTTTTGTGCAGTTTTCTCTCCCCCTGTGGGTTCTGGGACCTCGCCTAAGTATTTAAAGAATGGAACTCTCTCAATTTGTCCATATTTTGTAGTCAGTTTTTGAGTTTCAAATTTTGAGCAGATGAATTTGGTTTTTTGGAAGGAAATTTGTAGCCCAACTTTTTCGGCGCATTCTTTGAGAATGTCTATCTGTTTAATTGCTGTGGTCTCGTTTCCTGCTAGAATGGCCACGTCATCTGCAAATGCCAAGCATGAAATTTTAATACCATCTTTAGATCTTCCTAGTTGTATAGGCTTCCAGTAATTTTGATTCTTCAGTTCTTTTTCCCATTCTCGGATGACTTTGTCTAAGACAAGGTTGAAGAGGAGTGGAGACAAGCCGTCACCTTGTCTGACGCCGGTTTTGATCAGGAAGGGCTCTGATATTTCACCCAGGAATTTTATCTTAGAAGTTGTGTTTGTGAGCGTTTCTTTGATAAGGTTTAGGGTTTTCGGATCGAGTCCTAGCTCCTCAAGGATAATAAAGAGAGATTGCCTATCGATTGAATCATAAGCCTTTGCGAAATCAACAAAGGAACAAATGATCGGACTGTTTCTGACTGCTTTGTATTTTAGTGTTGTCTTCAAATTGAAAATTTGTTCTGCACAGCATCGGTGAGGGCGAAAGCCAGCTTGGTATTCACCAATACTGTGTTCGAGTTGTTCTTGTGTTCGTTGAAGAAGACAAGCTGAGAGGATTTTATAAGTGACTTGGAGAAGGGAGATTCCTCGATAGTTGTTTATATCTGCCATGTCTCCCTTTTTATGCAGTGGATGAATTAGGGCGTATTTCCAATCTTCTGGTAGTTTTTCTGTCTGCCAAATGTCTGTGATGATTTGAGTGAGTTCTTTGAGGGAATTTGGTCCAAGATTTTTAAGTAGTTCTGCAGTGATATTATCTTCTCCGGATGCCTTGTTGTTTTTCAGTCTATGAATATGTCTTTGGATCTCCTCTAGTGTAGGTGGTGGGGATTCTGGATTTGTGTAGACAGCAATTTCTTGAGGGAATCTTGAAGAAGGTTCAGGGCAATTGAGGAGTCCGGAAAAGTATCTTGCCAGCTCCTCACAATTTTCCCGATTTGTGAGCGCTAGTTTTCCATCTGGTTTTCTGAAACATAGATTTCGTGAGCCGTATCCATTGATTCTCCCAGCAAAGGTCTTATAGAAGTCTCGTACATTATAGTTACGGAAATTTTCTTCAATAGACTCACACTGTTCCTTGAGGTACTTCCTCTTGACTTGTCTGATTGTTTTTGCCACTTGTCTTCTGGTGTTGTGGAAGTGATCTAGATTTTCTGGGGATTTTTTACTGTTATACTTCAGAAAGGCTTTCTTTCTTTCTTCCAGCGCTTTTTCACATCCAGAGTCCCACCAGGGGTGTTTTGTGTTCTTTTTCAATGGGATCAGTTCTTTTGCCTTCTTTGTAATTTTTGTTCGAAATTTTTCCCAGGAGTCAGCTGGTTCCTTTTCCCACTCCTCCTTCAGATTGGTTTCTTTGATTGTTCGTGTGTCAAATTTCATCATGTGTGTTTTCTTCGGATAGAATTTTTTTGGGGTGAATTTCACTTTAATGCGTGTTAAGTAGTGGTCTGAGTCAATGTTCGCCCCTCTGCGGACTTGGACATCATGGATCTCTTTCTGTACGAAATAGGAGATGGCAATGTGGTCAATCTGATATTCGCCGATCTCTTGTATGGGGGACCTCCAGGTCTTTTGTTTTCTAGGTTTTTTTCTCAAAGATGTAGACATTATTTTTAGATTATTTTGTTGGCATAGTTAAATAAATCTCAGTCCGTTTCTGTTGGTGAATCTGTGTGCTGGATATTTTCCTACAGTTTTTTGGTGTTCTTTCTCTCTGCCCATTTGTGCATTGAAATCTCCCATTAAGATTTTGATATCATCCCGGGGAATTTTGGCCATGACATCTTCAAGTTTAGTCCAGAATTTTTCAGTTTGTAGTTGGCGTTTTTTGTTGTCTATGTTTGTGGGTGCATGAACATTTATCAATGTGTATTTCTTGTTGGCGCACTGGATACGCATGGTCATGAGGCGATTATTTATGGAAGAGACCTCTCTAATTGAGCCTAATATATTTCTGTGCACCGCAAATGCCATGCCCAGGAGTGGCGTACCATTGGCAATTCGTTTGTCAGTCTTGCTCTTGAAGATGCGATAGTTTCCATAGTCTATTGTATTTTCATCCGTGAATCTAGTTTCTTGTAACGCTAAGATCTTAATTTTTTGTTGGTCTAGCTCTGTTACTAAGTTGTGTAATTTTCCAGGTTGAATTAGGGTCTGAATGTTAAAGGTACCAATGTACATGGGAACCTTGGGACGAAGTTTGCTTGAGAACTCTGTCGTGATGGCCCGGGTTCCCCAGAATCCGAAAACCCAGTTGTCGTCTGTCGACGAGTGGATTGGTTACCACCTGGGGTAATTCTGTCATTACTCTCACGAATCATGATAGCTTGTAAGTTTTGGTCCAGTGTTTCCACTGGGTGTTTAGAACCAGGGATTGTCAGTTCCTGGAGCATATAATACAGCCGCACCTACTAGATGGACAGACGCTGACCTCGCTGCCGCTCGACTCGAGTACAGACGCATTGAGGATTTGGAATGTGAGATTTTTTTTCAAGGTTTTCTCCTATAGATCCGCCGTGTTCTGCGTTAACAGGGTCACCTCGTGTAGGATGTGGCTCTTCACCACGCACGGACGGTCTTGGACGTAGCTTCCTCAGAGGCAAAGGTCTTGCATACCTCCTCAGCTCATCCCTGGGGTGGTGAGGACCAGTACTGAGTCAACCTCAAGCAAAGGTGCTACCTCTACCAACCACCTTGCCTATTATTATTATTATTATTATTATTATTACTATTACCGTCCTTGTATACATGACTTTTCACGTGCAATAATGTTGGTCGTAGATGTGACGCTCTTACAAAATTCCTAGTTCAGCCGAGGGTTGCAAATGACGGGCACTAACATGCGTATTGGTGAGAAGTGAACCTTAAGGGTATACGGAACGCCCTATGCTTACAATGTTAAATTGAGCTAAAAGTTATGAACATTTTCTCATTTGTTATTTGGACGATACTCTTGATTTTTTCACAGAACGCAGAGATATGTTTTGCTTTTATGCTGAATTATTAATTTTGAAAAAAATAATGTATGGTTTTTCAGATATTTTATTTTTTGTAAATGTTAAAAAAAGTTATACATTTTAACAAGTATTTTAAAATTTACATCCATTAATACAAAATAATTCCACATATCTTTTAATTCAGATATATTAGAAAGTCTTAAGGAACAACTACAGAAAATTTCATCTTTCTACTATAAATAGGCCCTGAGAAAATGTACCTTATACACAAAAAAACTTAAGCTATGGGAAATTAGCTTCAAAGTTTTTACTTCAGTACAAGCCTGCTCCATAGCTTGTATCGTCAGAATCGTCCAACAGCTTCCTCTTGATGGCTCTGCTATGCTGTCTAGCCATCTTTGAATATACTTTTATGGCATTATCTGAAGACCTGAGCCGTTCCTTGTCCAAACAAAGCATAGCTGCGGCAGTTCGTAATCCTACACAGAGCCCCAACTTCTGCAGAACTTTGCACTCTGTTATATTACCCTGATTGAATGATGAAACAGCATCATAAACGCCAAAGTGAAGTGTGCTTATTCCCACAAACACAGTTTTAGGCAGTCTATTCCATATCACATGGTTCACACACTCATTTGGATTTTGAGTCCGGCCATGAAGACATTTCTTTAGTAGACTAATATCTGCGAGGTCTCGGAATATTGGTTTTATTTCATCCATTATGGCAGGTGGCAGGTGATGAGGGTGATTGTATTGTTTCTTAGTTACCTCGCCTCTGTTGTACTTGCACCAACTATCGTCTCCTTTTGGACATAGCCCATGTTGGGGATTCTCATTGTTTGAAGCTGTATGAAAAAACAGAGCCCAGACTGCTCTTCTCATTAATTCTGCATCTGCTGTATTCTGTCTTATTGCTAGACCATAGCACTTCTGAATATGATCTATTGTAGCATCTGTCAGTCTATTTTTCCCATCTAAAGTTTTTCCATCGCTCAATTTCTTGCCTTTCATGCTAGCCTTGAGCCGTCGAAGTCTTTATCCCATCCTTTTCTGAACATGGCCAACACACTCCAGTTTGGAAATTTTCACATCGTTACCATAGGGTCTCAGTTCCTCAATTTCTTTGAAAGCCTTTGAGTCACCATCTCCAAGATAATTTATGTATCTAACGTTGTACCATTTTACTGAGCATTGATAAATACTTCTTATACCAGCAACTTCCATACCACCACTTGACCCATAGTAATTTGCCATGCACTCCTCTTCATGTTTAGTTTTCATTTTCTCCTTGCATCTGCAATGCTTGGAAAGTATTGCCACATCAACTACCTTACCAGTGTCCACACTTGTAGCTGTTACTACACCATTCAGAGATGTGTGGCCTCTCTTCTCAGCTTCCATCAAACGCTATGTACAAGTCTCTGCTATTATTATTTTCAACAACTGCTTCCTCAACAGCATCTTTCATGTTTTCCTGTGCCACATCTTCTACAGCAGAGCCTATTGCAATTATGTGTTTGTTAAATTTTGAAGGTGGAGGAGGGAGGTTCATCACACCACACAACATGGCACCTGCAGCCCTGCCCTTTCCTATACACCGTAATCCATAAATCAGTCTAATGTTTATATCGTATAGTTTACCTGTATCTGCAGTAACATGTGAGGAATTGAAGAAAGTAACACTGTGTTTGCAATAACTGCACATCAACTCTAATTCACAAGCAAGTCCTACATGTAAGTTTGTTTTCAATGAAATACCACATTTTCCACATTGTTTGCAGCACACATTGTTCTCCAAAACGTCTGATAATAAAGAGACGTTAATTACCTCATATTTTATAGCCCCAGCATTTAGTTTCTTGTATTCTTCTTCAATTCCAGCTAGTTTTCTTCTCGAAGCACTTTCCGGTGTAGTGGCAGCAGCATCACTCAATGTATCACTACCAGTGTTGAGGTTAGTCGCTACTGGGACATCAGATACTGATGAAGATGAATCAGACGAATTTTTAGTACACTTTGCTTTCTTGCACCAATGTACACGCTTTCTAAATACCTTCAGACTAGGTCTTGGCATGTTGAAGGAAAGAAAACTCAATGACTTGTCCACATACGACTTTCACAACAATGACATGGATGTACTCACAAAGGAAACAATACAAATGGTGCAGAATCTATTGTCAACTGTCTAGCAGTGTAGCCAACAGAAAAGCTAACTCTCTTGTGCTCAATTATATCTCTGGCAAGGCTGTCTATATCAGGTATATTTCGCGTCTCATATACAAGGTGCGGAACATCGTGTGTCGAAATTATTTTAAAAAATTATTTAAAATAGTTCTATTCACGGCATCCAAATATTTTATACATGGTATTAAACGGGAGAGTCTAAATTTTTCGAAAATGCATTTACCCAAAAATCGATTTTTTTCATCGAAAAACTCATTCCGTATACCCTTAAAGAGATGCATCAAACTTCTGTGTGAATCACCAGTAGGCAGAACTGAAGGCTATTGCCAATCTGTTTTAACTTGTATGCATTCTCATATTCATATTAGTCTTAACAGTTCTCAGACGAATTGCTTTTAAACCTTATATTCAAAATCGTGTTTCTGCATTGGTATGTATTCAGCATCTGTTCTCCAGTTATAGTCTCGGAAGCAGTTCACTTACCTACAAAAGAATGCAACCACAAAGCCCGTTTTCTTGTTAACTTTCTTCCTTGTGGAACGCAAACGCGGAAGAGCCGCTCACACTTTCACTAGCTCACTTTTCGTCCTTTTCGCGACCCGTCCAATCACGTCAGACCCGCAAATTAATTGCCGCAAACATTGCTGCCAACAGTGGTTGGCAATGTTGCCCAGCACCTGGCTTCAATACGTGCGGACGGCTAGCTAACGGAATAAGTAGTTCTGTTAATTTTGTGCGTGTACATCAGTGTTGTGAATCAAAGTGCAACCGTTACCTGGAAAAACTGTTTCCCCGAACTTTACGGTTTTTTTAACGGTCATGTACAGGAAACAGCCACCTTCATAGAATTGCCAGTAGGTTCCCACAATGCTTGCATCAGCGGTGTGTTCAGCACTCCTTGGCTGTAACTATAGAGAAGACACGTAGTGCCAAAAATTCGCGACAAGCGCGCGACGAAGACTGCATTGAACGCGTGTCTGCATGTACAGAAATAGTCCAGCGCCGTCTGCGGTCTAAGGAAGGACAACTCATACTAGCCGCGGAAGATACGTATCACTGCCAGTGTTTCAGTATATTATTCTTTACTCTTAAAGATATCACGTTCAGTATAAGAAAAAGTAAACCCGTAAGTTTAGAAGTTTCTCCGCTATAACACTACGGTGGATTTTTTGTCTGTTTACCACAGTGGAACTTTACGACCTGCCCCTCTTCAGTTTTGTTCATACTTACACGAGTTGAAGTATAATGGCGCATGCCAGGCACTATTATATAATTACGACTGCTACGAGAGTAGCGGCAATGGTGCTTTGTTCAAAAATGTTCAAATGTGTGTGAAATCTTATGGGACTTAACTGCCAAGGTCATCAGTCCCTAAGCTTACACACTACTTAACCTAAATTACCCTAAGGACAAACACACACACCCATGCCCGAGGGAGGACTCGAACCTCCGCCGGGGTCAGCCGCACAGTCCATGACTGCAGCGCCTGAGACTGCTCGGCTAATCCCGCGCGGCAATGATGCTTTGTTTCAGAGTGCTATAGCACCCGTCTGATTTGGCGGCAACTGGCACTGGATAAACTTTCTAACTATTGTAGGATCTAATCCGAATAATCTGAATGTTTAAATTTGACACGTGCGGCAGATTCATCGAGCAACAACACAAAAACTAGTCTGAACAGTGAATCTGAAATTCTAGCCTTTCGGATAAGATGACACGAAAGTTGCAATTATATTTTGAATTAATCACAGTTGGAAACTGAAATTTGGGGTAAGGTCTTATGGGACCAAACTGCTGAGGTCATCGGTCCCTAAGCTTACACACTATTTAATCTAACTTAAACTAACTTACGCTAAGGTACACACACACACACACACACACACACACACACACACACACACACACACACATGCCCGAGGGAGGACTCGAACCTCCGACTGGGGGAGCCGCACGGACTGTGACAAGACGCCTTAGACAGCGCGGCTACCCCGCGCGTTAATCATAGTTGGATTACTACTAGTATTTCTTAAGTATTTCTGTCATAATAATCCGTAGATAATTCATTTCATAGTTACATTACTTCACAATGCATTCCGCATAACTAGACTCACAATGAGAGGTAGAAAAATTTTAATTATTCGACTCAATAAGCACTAATGTTGAAGTGACGCCTAAGCAAGATCTATCGCAGTAGTGGGGTTGATAAAATGGCTGTTGTGTCTTATATTTTCTAATAGTCAGCGAGGTAAACGAAAACGGCTATAGCGATGCCTGAACTACGGGTAAGTGATTAACTCGATCGACAATCAAAGATATGGAAGTCGCAAAAAAAAAATATAGATGCTCAATGCCCAGACACTTATTTCCTAATATAAAATAAGCTCGGAAAAATCTCCTTTCGGTGATGTTAGTTACAAAACATTTGGAACTTAATAACACAGTCACTAGTGGTTGAATGCACGGCGTAAAAGTGTTAGTATCGTAAAATAGCTGGTTCGAACGTCGTTACTAGCAATCTTTTTTCTTACTTTAATTTAAATTAATGTTAATTATAAAATACGGTCATAGTAATTAATAAAAATAAAAATTTTATTTTTAATTACTAATCGCATGAAAATGCGAGTGTTCACAGTAAATTTCCCGTTCCATCCGTCTGATTTAATTACAATGTAAAAAATGGTCGAAGTGCAAAGAGATCTCCCAGGACATGTAGTAATCCACGCCATAACTGATCAACCTGTTTCGTACCAAGAACAGATATAAAACAAACTTCTCTTCACTGAATAATGGAGGTGAAAAATTAAGAATTGAGTTCCTTTTGTTCATGCAAACAACTACTTTTCTTATTGGCCTGATCAGCAGAGAATATACACACCGTGTCTTGGAAGTTAAATGTTTTAATTTATGACAACTGTTCACTAAAATTTCGTGTGCTGAGTCTCAGTACCTGTTTTTGCAACGGGTACATACACATGAGGAAAAGAACTAAGAGAGAAAATATGGCAAGCTGTAAGAGAATTTAAAGGAGGTCCTACAAAGCCTAACATTCTACAGTCTAATACCCGAATAAAACAGGTCCATTGATGAAACAAATGTGCTGAAACATGTTTAGATAATAAGATTAGTTGTTTGTATAATCATACGAAACATAATTCTCATCAATTAGTCTTCAGCCACGGCTGTTGTTGGAGCATTGTGAACCAAATGGTTATCAATTGGGGGAGGGGAGGGGGGAGGGACGGGAAACATACAGCGAAGCAATAACAGTATGTTAAGTCGGCATCTGGAACAGGTTATGGAACAGCTGTTTCAAGGATTTCATTTCTTGCAAAAAAAAGTAAATAAATAAATAAAAATTTAAAAAGCCTCTGCAGTTCAAAATACGCTCTTTGACACAAAAGATTTTAATTCCATTTAGAGATGCGCCTTTGGTCGACAGATACAATTTAGGTGGGTCTGAGGCCGCCCCGGACTAATATTCAATGAGAAATTGGCAAAACTAGAAAAAAGATAATGAAAATATCAGAAAAAATTATTTCAAACTCCCATAAATTAAAATTATCTGTACCATTACAACAAGCCTATCCAGAATGAGGCACACAGAATCAGTCTAAAATTATACGACGCGTAAGTTATACAAAGGCACAGGCAGCTATTACCCGAAAACGTTAGTCTACTTCGTTTAATGAAACAGAAAGCAAATACTACGTTAAAAAGAATCAGATTCAGCTATGGTTCATTACCTAGTCAACTGCACTGAATCAAGGTTGTTTTGTTCTCGTATTGGGATTGTGATGGAACATTAGTTGGATATTTGAACCATCTGCAGGCAGCATGAAAATCACCAAAGAACTACTGAGCCTTTTGGAAAAATCTGGTAGAGACCTACAAACTGACTATTGATCTGGTTGGTTCGTTGGGTATTCAGGGACTAAACGGCAAGATAATCAGAAGTTAGTCTGGAGTTACAGACGTCAGCCAGAAATTTGATCGAATTATGAAAGTATGTGGAATGGCAAAATCGAAGCCTTGAAAGCAACGCATTTGCCAGAGATGATAAATAATTTAAAGAGAACGGAAAGTACATGGGTCCGGCCGATACGTAGATCAGAGCTGACGAAGGATCAAACAGGGCTCACCTGTGGCGAGAGAAACCCCATCCTGGGTCCAACCCCCCGCAAACACGATTAAGAACGATGCCAGTTAAAGAGTAAAGAATGCCTTATACTCAGGAGATTCGTAATTGTAAATCTGAAAAGGCTAAAAACGTTATAGACATCAGTCGGACCTCAAACTTTTGCAACGTGCCGTCTTCATGTGCTACTTGATGTGAATATGGTGGCATTAAGGTGAAAAATTGTGCAGTCACTATTTATAAATTGTTTTCAATATATATATATATACTTTCCGTTCTCTTTAAATTATTTATCATCTCTGGCAAAGGCGTTGCTTTCAAGGCTTCGATTGTCTTTAAATATGTCTGCTTGTGTCCCTATATGTGTGGATGGATATGTGTGTGCGTGCGAGTGTATACCCGTCCTTTTTTCCCCCTAAGGTAAGTCTTTCCGCTCCCGGGATTGGAATGACTCCTTACCCTCTCCCTTAAAACCCACATCCTTTCGTCTTTCCCTCTCCTTCCCTCTTTCCTGATGAGGCAACAGTTTGTTGCGAAAGCTTGAATTTTGTGTGTATGTTTGTGTTTGTTTGTGTGTCTGTCGACCTGCCAGCACTTTCATTTGGTAAGTCACATCATCTTTGTTTATATATATGGGAGCAGCCAAGTCGGCGTCTCTCACGATCGACTATTTCTTACAAGAAAGTAATATATTTACTTGCACAAAACTGTAGTACAAACAAGAAAAGAAAATCTTATAATTATTTTGGTACATAAACACTGTAATACCTAGATGGCTGTGTGGTTACAATGCCAAAATAAATTAATAAATAGAATAAAAATACGAAAAGTATACGGAGGGTAATGGTAAAGTAGTCATAATTCATTCATTAACTGATGGAAATCCTTGGAATTTTACATATAATTGGAGTGCTATTCCTCTATACAAAGGGAAAAATCATAGTTTCTACTTCGGCTGTTTTCATTAATTGATCTGCACGATTTTATTCACCGCATATACTCGGCAGACCGATTACGGTCAGAGGCCATTTTTATCTGCGATTGGTAAATAGAATCAGCGAGGCGTGCATGCACATTGAAAATATTGCCTCTCAATATCCATCATGGCAGGTGGATGCACAAACAGTCACGATGTACCTAAACCCAGTAAAAATCTCCACTCATGTTATAAGCATGTTAATATTCACTCGGATGTGTCCACTGTCGCTCCGAAAACAAACTGCCAATGTCGTTCGCGCGGAAACAAAACTGTGCAAAGATACTGTATTATACGGGAATAAATTGTCGTAGATATACGCAAGCAGGCCGCAGTGGCAGAGCGGTTCTAGGCGCTTCAGTCTGGAACCACGCGAACGCTACGGTCGCAGGTTCGAATCCTGCCTCGGGCATGGATGTGTGTGATGTCCTTAGGTTAGTTAGGTTCAAGTAGTTCTAAATTCTCAGATGTTAAGTCCCACAGTGTTCAGAGTCATTTGAACCACTGAAGAGATATATAATTTACAGATGTATTATACGCTGTACAGTACGTAATACTACATTTGTCATGAAATTAAGTTATAAATTAAAATAATTAAAAAAACCTGTGTGTTCCGTAGAAGACGGTGAGACGGAAATTACATTCGCGGTGTAGAAGAGTAATTTGACTGTAATGCAACGTCTTTCAAACTGCAGTTCTTGGTCACCAAGATAATGGAGGCTTCTTGTTTTGAAGAGAGACGTCAGGAGCGTATGGATACCATCCAGGGAAGTAGCTGGTTAGGACCAGTCAGGTAATGGAAACGTAACAGGTCTGGTGAGTTCCCTCACAATTCGCTTTTTGTTGGATGGCAGTTTACGGAGGCAAATAAACATACTCATGTTCAGAAAAAACAGAACACGTTGTAACACTAGAGATAGGACATTAGTATTCACAGGACATATATATTAGTATATTCGGCAAAGATGATTAGCATTTCAGTCACCTTGGTTCAGCATGTGTCTGTTACCTAGCAACACAGGGTCCGCAACTTACTCCATGTGTGATGGCATTGACCCGTAAAAGGCGCGAATAACGTCCTGTGGTATAGCCATCCATGCTGCATTCACCTGGTTCCAAATTTCATCTGTGGTAGTTGGCACTGGGTCACAACGCTTCACCCGTCGTTTCACCATATCCCACACATCTGGCGACAAGGCTGGTGATCTGGTGGGACAAGGCGAAAGGTTTACATCCTGTGACACTAAGAAGGCACGTGTTCGTGCAGCAACATGTGGTTGTGCATTGCCTTGCTGAAAAATGGCGTCTGGGATGTAGTGCAGAAAGGTATGGATGGCTACGGGTCGCAAGGTGTCATTGACGTAGGTCACACTGGCCACAGTGCATTGGACATGCACCAACTGTGATTTGTTGTTGTACGCTATAGCACACCACACCATAAATAAATAAATAAATGTGTGACTAGGGCCCCCCCGTCGGGCAGACCGTTCGCCGGGTGCAAGTCTTTCGATTTGACGCCACTTCGGCGACTTGCGCGTCGATGGGGATGAAATGATGATGATCAGAACAACACGACACCCAGTCCCTGAGCGGAGAAAATCTCCTTCCCAGCCGGGAATCGAACCCGGGCCCTTAGCATTGAGCCGGCCGAAGTGGCCGTGCGGTTCTAGGGGCTGCAGTCTGGAACCGCAAGACCGCTACGGTCGCAGGTTCGAATCCTGCCTCGGGCATGTGTGTGTGTGATGTCCTTAGGTTAGTTAGGTTTAACTAGTTCTAGGGACTAATGACCTCAGAAGTTGAGTCCCATAGTGCTCAGAGCCATTTGAACATTAGCATTGACATTCTGTCGCCCTGACCACTTTTTTTTTCCTTTTTCATTTTGTTCGATATAGTTCGTTGCATTTGGTCCGGGAGGACGTCACAAGACATCCGCTCAAGTTGATCTTTGATGCCTTGACTCAATTTTTTTTATTACAGAGAGCACGCAGCCCTCTGACCAAACACGCTGAACTACCGTGCCGGCACCTCTCAGCTACCGGGGACGGACCACGCCAGAAGACCTTGAGATGGCGCTGTATGTCTAGTGCCAGTGCAGTCACTGTGATGCCGCTCCCCCTGTCTGTGGCGAACCAAAACGTGGCCATCATTTTCAAACAAACAGGACCTGGATTCGTCCGAAAACACTGTCTGATGCCATTCCTTTCCCTACTGACGTCGTTCCACACACCACTGCCGTCTAGCATGTTTCTGCGAATTCGTCAAAGGTAAGCGGAGAAATAGATGACGCGCACATAACCCGTGCCGTAATAAACAGCGACGGACTGTCACTCCTGATGGTATGTTACACTGTTCCACCAGAGCCGAAGAGCTGCAATGCAATTCGGATGAGGTGTCGATCTCCTCGGGGGGTGGTCTGGGATGGTGCGACTTGGCCCATCTCATCGTGCTCTACGGCCTTCCGTGAACTATTCCGCACACACCCGTTGCACTGCCGAAACACTTCGTCCTACACGGGCAGCAATTTGCCGCATGGATGCATCACATTCTCTCATGCCAATAATGTGCACCCTCTTTCAAAATCACTAATTTGGCGGTATAGTTCGCGCATACTTCTGTGAGGCAACCTGAGCGTTAGCTCAGGTTACACTGATCCATTACCTTCGGTTTATAGCGACAACGAGAGTCGCAGGCACATTTTACCGGTAGGTGGTGTTGCGCTGCTATATCGATGTTGATATTGAACCCGAGGGTCCGACATGATTCAAATACTAATCATTTCTGCAGGATATACTAATATTCATGTCCTGTGAATATGAACATCCTATTGTTCAAGTTTTTTTTTTTTTTTTCTCCGAGCACTATGGACTTAACATCTGAGGTCATCAGTCCCCTAGAACGTAGAATTACTTAAACCTAACTAACCTAAAGACATTACACACATCCACACCCGAGGCAGGATTCGAATGTGCGACCGTAGCGGTCGCGGGGTTCCAGGCTGAAGCGCCTACAACCGCTCGGTCACTACGGCCGGCTTCTGTTCTTTCTGAACATCAATGTAGAAAGTAATGCCTATCCTGACAGTATGCTGTTTTCTTGCTGGGGCCGAGTTTTCAAACAGGGCCCAGCAGGGTCAATCAGCCTCACTTTTGTCGGTGTTCTGGAGTAGTCAGTGTACATCACAGAAGAACTCGTGATAGGTGCCATGCGGGCGAGAGTCTGACACTAAGGCCTCGCGCAGATAGTATGGTGTTTACTATTCGCGAGAAGTAAATGATCTAGCGATTCAGGAGACAGAAGACAACCACCGGCCGCCATTTGCATAACACGGCGTGATGCTACGGCCTACAGGCTAGGCAACACGCCATTGTGGTTCACTGTTTCTCGTCATTGCCAGTATTTCTCTGTCTGTCTCTCTCTCTCTTTCTCTCTCTCTCTCTCTCTCTCTCTCTCTCTTTCTTTCTTTCTTTCTTTCGCTCATTTCAACGCTATAGTGCAGTGTATGTCAAACTTTTTCGTTCAGCAGCCAATACTGAGATTGAGTGGTGGAACGTAGGGCCGCATATATACCGATATTATTAATTGCTAACATACATGAATTAGTATGTTATGAGACCTCAACTGACTAACTATGATAAGGGCGCGGAAGGTTAGCCGCCATCCCCAAAGCACTTATAAGTAACCCTTGGGCCCCAATGGTTTCTGCCTCAAATCACCGTTTGATTTTTTTTTTTTTTTAAGTACCAGAGTCCTTCGCTACAGCACAGTGGATCCCAACCTGGGGGCATTACCCCCTGAGGGGTAAAATTAAGTTCAAAAAATGGTTCAAATGGCTCTGACCACTATGGGACTTAACATGTGAGGTCATCAGTTCCCTACACTTAGAACTACGTAAACCTAACTAACCTAAGGATATCACTCACACCCATGCCCGAGGCAGGATTCGAACCTGCGACCGTAGCAGCAGCGCGTTTCCAGACTGAAGCGCCTAGAACCGCTCGGTCACAGCGGCCGGCTAAAATTAAATTTTATGATGGTAAAAACACATCTGTTCAGTTGTGTTTCGGTCACGAAATTAAAATATTTTTAAAACTATTATCGTTGTTTTGTAAGACTGTAATACTGATTGCGTGTTACCATTCATTAATTTTTTTCAAAGAATGAGATTAACATGTACCACAGTGTTGTGGAGGTTATTTATCGAACAAATGTATTAACACAGTCTCTCTCATTTTTCGTCGTTGTGTTTTAAAGTCAAAATTGTCCACAAACTGATGCAGATAAACGTCATATGAATCCATACCCGTTGCTTGTTCAACGATGACGTGGCGTCAGCGGAGGCACGACGCATGTGCAGAGAGCCAAAGAAGAGAGAGTAGCAGCAAACTGGTGTCCTGAAGTTATTCGATTGCATATCACGATGGCAGACGGACGTGTACTGACAGCGTGTTCGCCAATGAAAGTGCATGCTGTTATGCGGTATGAACGGGCACGTGGGACTTGTGCGCCGGTCATGCATAAACGCCTACCGATTGTGTATGGTGAAGATGTCATGTCTCGTCAAATGGTTGGTCGCTAGAGTTGGATGTTCAGAGAAGGAAGGCAGAGTGCGGAAAATGAAGGTCGAAGTCGGTGTCCCTTCACATCCACGAATAAAAACAACATTACTACATTACAGGACACAGTGTTAACGGACAAGCGCATAACTGTGAGAGACGTGGTGGTCTCACTACGTATTCGCTTCAGTCCGGAACCGCACTGCTGCTACGGTCGCAGGTTCTAATCCTGCCTCGGGCATGGATGTGTGTGATGTCCTTAGGTAAGTTAGGTTTAAGTAGTCCTACGTCTAGGGGACCGATGCCTTCAGATGTTAAGTCCCATAGTGCTTATAGCCATTTGAACCGTTTCACACTGCGTATTGACCGTGATCAGCCCGTCACATGCTTCGTGATGTGTTGGGCTACAGAAAAGTGTCTGTAAGATGGGTGCCGAGAAACCTGATTCCGAATCCCAAGAGTAGAAGAATGGGAAACAGCCTCGATCACTTGATGCGGCACCCGTGAGATGGAAATGAGTTCCTATTCAAAATCATCACAGGATGAAAAGTGTATCACTTTACCCCAGAATCCAAGGCCTCAATGGAGTGGAAAAAATGGTTCAAATGGCTCTGAGCACTATGGGACTTAACATCTGTGGTCATCAGTCCCCTAAGAACTACTTAAACCTAACTAACCTAAGGACATCACACACATCCATGCCCGAGGCAGGATTCGAACCTGCGACCGTAGCGGTCGCGCGGTTCCAGACTGAAGCGCCTAGAACCGCTCGGCCACTCCGGCCGGCCAATGGCGTGGAAGCAACCCTGCTTACCAATGAGGAAAATTTCGAAGTGGCCCCTAGAACCACTCGGCCACTCCGGCCGGCCAATGGCGTGGAAGCAACCCTGTTTGCCAATGAGGAATATTTCGAAGTGGCGCCTAGAACCGCTCGGCCACTCCGGCCGGCCAATGGCGTGGAAGCAACCCTGTTTACCAATGAGGAAAATTTCGAAGTGGCGCCTAGAACCGCTCGGCCACTCCGGCCGGCCAATGGCGTGGAAGCAACCCTGTTTACCAATGAGGAAAATTTCGAAGTGGCGCCTAGAACCGCTCGGCCACTCCGGCCGGCCAATGGCGTGGAAGCAACCCTGTTTACCAATGAGGAAAATTTCGAAGTGGCGCCTAGAACCACTCGGCCACTCCGGCCGGCCAATGGCGTGGAAGCAACCCTGCTTACCAATGAGGAAAATTTCGAAGTGGCGCCTAGAACCGCTCGGCCACTCCGGCCGGCCAATGGCGTGGAAGCAACCCTGTTTACCAATCAGGAAATTTTCGAAGTGTGATCAAATGGTTCAAATGGCTCTGAGCACTATGGGACTCAACTGCTGAGGTCATTAGTCCCCTAGAACTTAGAACTAGTTAAACCTAACTAACCTAAGGACATCACAAACATCCATGCCCGAGGCAGGATTCGAACCTGCGACCGTAGCGGTCTCGCGGTTCCAGACTGCAGCGCCTTTAACCGCACGGCCACTTCGGCCGGCGAAGTGTGATCCTCCACAGGAAAGGTTATGGCCACAGTGTTCTGGGACGTTAAAGGTGCGATTCTCCTTGATTTCCTCTGACAAGAGACCATCAATGCGGCACGCCCTCACCAGACTCAGGTCCGCGATTCGATGAAAGAGACCAGCCCTCTTGATGAAGCTGTTGTGCTGTTGGACGACAACGCGAAACCACACACACCAAGACTCACACAGGATCACGTTCGTCGCTTCGGATGGGAGAGTCTGATTACCCGACCTACAGTCGCGATCTTCCCCCATTGAACTTTCTAGTGTTCCCTGAATTGAAAGCCGCACTTTCGGGACGTCACTTCCAAAACAGTGCTGAGATGGAGCAAGCTGTGCGACAATTCCTTGCATCGCGAGGCACTGAGTTTTACCAGAGTCGTTTCTTCAAACTTATTGCACGCAATGCCAAATGTCTCAATGTCCGTGGCGACTAAGTCGTAAAATAGTGCGAGGTGTATAGTTATGATGCCATGGTCTATTTGTTTTTAGCAATAAAGTTTCCGTGTGAAAAACAATGATGAAACTTACTTTCGGAAGTCCCTCGTATATAAATGACCTAATGGATGACATCGGAAGTTCCATGAGGGTTTTCGTGGATGATCCTGTTGTACAGAGAGACGTCGAAACGCTAGAAAACTGTAGCGAAATGCAGGAAGACGTGCAGAGGATCGATCCTTGCGCGGGGATTGGAAACTGACACTTGACATAATACTGGTAAGTGGGGATATCCCGCTCGGCTAGCCGCGCGGTCTAACGCGCTGATTCCCGAGCGGGCAGGCGTGCCGGTCCCCGGCACGAATCCGCCCGGCGGATTAGTGTAGAGGTCCGGTGTGCCGGCCAGCCTGTGAATGGTTTTAAGGCGGTTTCCCACCTATATATATGAAGACAGTAACTGTTCTCGAAAGAACAGAATACTGTTGATGACCGTGCAGCTTTTCTCTGGAATAAATGATGACTAACTGAAACCCTCAGCTGCCGACAGGTGTTGTTGATATACCTCGATGTGGACAGCTGAAAATGTGTGCCCCGACCGGGACTCGAACCCGGGATCTCCTGCTCACATGGCAGACGCTCTATCCATCTGAGCCACCGAGGACACAGATGAATAGCGCGACTGCAGGGACTTATCCCTTGCACGCTTCTCGTGAGATCCACATTCCCAACTGTCCACAATTCTACATATGTAATGTACCTTATAGACATTTGCCCATCCACTCATTACTCGCGCACGCTTTGGCGATTCCCGTAAGAGTTTGGGCAACCCGTGCGCATTCGCACAGACGAAGGTCAATGGCTGGGTAGCCTTTAACTATATATATGAAGACAGTAACTGTTCTCGAAAAAAACAGAATACTGTTGATGACCGTGCAGCTTTTCCCTGAAATAAATGATGACTAACTGAAACCCTCAGCTGCTGACGGGTGTTGATATATCTCGATGTGGACAGGTGAAAATGTGTGCCCCGACCGGGACTCGAACCCGGGATCTCCTGCTTACATGGCAGACGCTCTATCCACCTGAGCCACCGAGAATACAGATGAATAGCGCGACTGCAGGGACTTATCCCTTGCACGCTTCCCGTGAGACTCACATTCCCAACTGTCCACAATTCTACATATGTAATGTACCTTATAGATATTTGCGCGAGTAATGAGTGGTTGGGCAAATGTCTGTAAGGTACAATACATATGTAGAATTATGGACAGTTGGGAATATAAGTCTCACGGGAAGCGTGCAAGGGATAAGTCCCTGCAGTCGCGCTATTCATCTGAGTCCTCGGTGGCTAGTGTAACGGGTATAAGTGCAAAAATTTTAAATGGTGTACCTAAGTACCCGTATGTACTCACATCAGTGTGTTGGTTGTTTTTTCTCTGCATCTAACAGTCTTCCCACAAACACATAATAAACTTTAAGAACTGGCGTTTTCTGCTCAGTTACATTTGCACCACTGACAAGGAGAGGTCCACAGCGGTGGGTAAAAAAAAAAAAAAAAAAAAAAAAAAAAAAAAAAAAAAAAAAAGATGGATAGAGCGTCTGCCATGTAAGCAGGAGATCCCGGGTTCGAGTCCCGGTCGAGGCACACATTTTCTGCTCCCCACATCGAGGTATATCAACAACACCTGTCGGCAGCTGAGGGTTTTCCACCTGCCTCGGCGAATGCGGGCTGCTTCCCCTTATACCGCCTCAGTTACACTACGTCGGCGACTGCTGCGCAAACACTGTCTCCACATACGTGTACACCATAATTACTCTACCACACAAACATTTGGGGTTACACTCGTCTTGTATAAGACGTTCCTGGGAGGCGTCCACTCGGGGTCGAACCGCACAATTACCCTGGGTTCAGTGTGGGGCGGCGGTGGGGTGCGTGGACTACTTTGGCCTGTTGTGGTGTTGTGAACGACTGAGCCATTTTGCACTTCCTGTCGATATCATTTTTGAGACGTTTGTATTCCTTTTTGCCTGCTTCATTTACTGCATTTTTATATTTTCTCCTTTCATCAATTAAATGTAATATTTCTTTGTTACCCAAGGATTTCTGCTAGCCCTCATCTTTTTACCTACTTGACCCTCTGCTGCCTTCACTACTTCATCCCTCAGAGATACCCATTCTTCTTCTACTGTACTTCTTTCCCCCATTTTTGTCAATTGTTTCCTTATGCTATCCCTGAAACTCTGTACAACCTCTGGTTTAGTCAGTTTAGTCCGCAGCTCGTGGTCGTGCGGTAGCGTTCTCGCTTCCCGCACCCGGGTTCCCAGGTTCGATTCCCGGCGGGGTCAGGGATTTTCTCTGTATCGTGATGACTGGGTGTTGTGTGATGTCCTTAAGTTAGTTAGGTTTAAGTAGTTCTAAGTTCTAGGGGACTGATGACCATAGATGTTAAGTCCCATAGTGCTCAGAGCCATTTGAACCATTTAGTCAGTTTATCCAGGTCCCACCTCCTTAAATTCCCACCTTTTTGCAGTTTCTTCACTTTTAATCTACAGTTCATAACCAATAGATTGTGGTAAAAGTCTGCATCTGCCCCTGGAAATGTCTTACAATTTAAAACATGGTTCCTAAATCTCTGTCTTACCATTATATAATCTATCTAATACCTTCTAGTATCTCCATGCTTCTTCCATGTATACAACCTTCTTTTATGATTCTTGAACCAACTGTTAGCTATGATTAAGTTATGCTCTGTGCAAAATTCTACCAGGTGGCTTCCTCTTTCATTTCTTCCCCCCAATCCATATTCACCTACGACGTTTCCTTCTCTCCCTTTTCCTACTATCGAATTCCAGTCACCAATGAATATTAAATTTTTAACTCCCTTCACTATCTGAATAATTTCTTTTATCTCATCATACATTTAATCAATATCTTCATCATCTGCAGAGTTAGTTGGCATATAATCTTATACTACTGTAGTAGGCGTGGGCTTCGTATCTATCTTGGCCACAATAATGCGTTCACTATGTTGTTTGTAGTAGCTTACCCGCACTCCTATTTTTTTATTCATTATTAAACCTACGGGCAACGGCCTTGCCACAGTGGATACACCGGTTCCCGTGAGATCACCGAAGTTAAGCGCTGTCGGGCGTGGCCGGCGCTTGGATGGGTCACCATCCCGCCGCCACGTGCTGTTGCCATTTTTCGGGGTGCACTCAGCCTCGTGATGCCAATTGAGGAGCTACTCGACCGAATAGTAGCGGCTCCGGTCAAAGAAAACCGTCATAACGACCGGGAGAGCGGTGTGCTGACCCCATGCCCCTCCTATCCGCATCCTCACCTGAGGATGATACGGCGGTCGGATGGTCCCGATGGGTCGCTTGCGGCCTGTAGACGGAGTTAGTTATTATTAAACCTACTCCTGCATTACCCCTATTTGATTTTGTATTTATAACCATGTATTCACCTGACCAAAAGTCTTGTTCCTCCCGCAATCGAACTTCACTAATTCCCACTATATCTAACTTTAACCTATCCATTTCCCTTTTTAAATTTTCTAACCTACCTGCCCGATTAAGGGATCTGACATTCCACGCTCCGATCCGTAGAACGCCAGTTTTCTTTCTCCTGATAATGACGTCCTCTTGGGTAGTCCCCGCCTGGAGGTCCGAATGGGGGACTATTTTACCTCCGGAATATTTTACCCAAGAGGACGCCATCATCATTTAACGATACAGTAAAGCTGTAAGCCCTCGGGAAAAATTACGGCTGTAGTTTCCCTTGCTTTCAGCCGTTCGCAGTACCAGCACAGCAAGGCCGTTTTGGTTAGTGTTACAAGGCCAGATCAGTAAATTATCCAGACTGTTGCCCCTGCAACTACTGAAAAGGCTGCTGCCACTCTTCAGGAACCACACGTTTGTCTGGCCTCTCAACAGATACCCCTCCGTTGTGGTTGCACCTACGGTACGGCTATCTGTATCGCTGAGGCACGCAAGCCTCCCAACCATCGGCAAGGTCCATGGTTCATGGATGGCAACCGAATATATTGTGCTACAAAAAGTAAATCAATCAAAACAACGATTAAATAACAGATAAGATTAATACACAGGATAAAATAAAAGCAGAAGTTCTCTTTTTCGAATGTGTAATTCACTAAATAAACCTTGCATCAGTAAAACCATATCCACTATAGATACAGCTATGACTGTAATTTGATATAGAAAGATCACCGATCGTTAAAACTGATGGAAATTTACTGCCTTTACTGTTAATTTTTCGGCTTTGATGTACATAAAACCGGGATACACAGTAGTAGGTTTCATGTGCGTCTGATGCTTTACATACAACGTAAGACTGATATTGCACGGGAAAACAAAAAGGGATAACACGAGAAAAACTAGTTTAAAAACCAATTATAAATGAAAAAAGCTTCGCAGAAAAATGTTTACATAAGGAACGGGTACCAGTGTTTTGCACAAAGAAGAAATTACGAATTTTCCATTACGAAGCAATAGCTGTTTTACCACTACACGCACTTCAAAAGTAATGTAAAATTCGTTGCTCTCCGGCAATTCACTGGCGTTACTTCCGCGCGAGGGAACAGAATGAATGGAGGACCGAACAGTGGTGTTGCGAGGGTAACTTCGGCCCAGAGCACGCTTCCACTTAGTGCTTCCTGCCCCCCTCCCCCCCCCCCCCCAACATCTCCCCGACATCTCCCAATTTCCCTATCTCTGCTCAGCTTCGTTTTTCTTTTATTCAGATCGACTCGACTTCACAATGAAGTAAAAGGCACTCTCTGCAATAATTTTTATTTGTATAACGCAGTTCAGAAATTGGAGAAGCACACACAGTCCACAATCAGATTGATTGCAACAACAACGCAGTTCGTTATTCACTGTTTCAGTGCCGATGAATTCAAAGCAATAACAAACAAAACAACAAATGCAAAAAATATTGTTTAAACCTCCCTAAAGCTGATGTACACAGAATTCGTCGCGAGAGAATTCAGTAACTGTGTTGGTATTTACAAATTTATTTATCATTATTTTTTCATCTCAGTTAAACATTTTTCTTATATTTTTTACATTATGACTAGTTTCGTCTACATCTTCAGATCTATTTAGCTGCGTAAGAAAGTAGTGTCATGCACAACTACGCACTAGAAATTGATTAGTTAGTTTCACGTTACATGGGTCATTCGTACGATCAATCGTAATGATGAGGAATGAGTCAATTTACCCTAACATACGCATTCATGTATAAATATGGCTACATGCAGACCAATAACAAGGTTGTTTTGTTTTTCATTCAATGCGGAAGTGAGTTAGTAACCATTTACAAATTACAAAAATTGAAATTCTTCTATAAAACAGAAGGGGTTGTCAACGAGTAACTTTTTCAGTTTATTTTCAAATTTTGCGTTGATATCTGACAGATTTTTTGTATCGTTGGGTAAGTGATCAAAAACTTTGGTGGCAGCATTGCGCACTCCTGTTTGTCCTAGCCGGCCGCGGTGGTCTCGCGGTTCTAGGCGCGCAGTCCGGAACCGTGCGACTGCTACGGTCTCAGGTTCGAATCCTGCCTCGGGCATGGATGTGTATGATGTCCTTAGGTTAGTTAGGTTTAAGTAGTTCTAAGTTCTAGGGGACTAATGACCACAGCAGTTGAGTCCCATAGTGCTCAGAGCCATTTGAACCATTTTTTTGTTTGTCCTAAAGACAACATTTCTGTGGAGTAGTGAATGTCATTTTTTCTTCTGGTATTGCAGTTATGTACATCAATGTCCACTTTGAACTGTAGTGGATTATTTACGACAAACTTCACGAGGGAATAAATACTTTGTGAAGCAGTAGTCAAAACACCTTAAACAGATGTCTATAAGATGATAGCGAGTGAGCAGCACATAGCACAGAATTGAGTATGTTGTGTCTGTTTGAAACTGAGAAAGACACCATTTGCAGAAAACCACTGAATAATACCCACCGTTTGTTCTGCTTCTGTATGTTATGTTTGGATGATAGCAGTACTAGCATCTCCTCAAAAAGAACTAATTCTGGCTGGCTCTGAGCACTAGGCGACTCAACTTCTGAGGTCATTAGTCGCGTAGAACTTAGAACTAATTAAACCTAACTAACCTAAGGACATCACACACATCCATGCCCGAGGGAGGATTCGAACCTGCGACCGTAGCGGTCGCGTGGTTCCAGACTGTAGCGCCCAGAACCGCACGGCCACTCCGGCCGGCAGAACTAATTCTACTTGTTGCATATTAGACGGTAGGTCGTTTACATATATGAGAAATAATAATGGACCTGAGATTGAGCCATCAGAATACTGCATGACACGAAGCGTTGCTTACGCAACTACAAGTTCTGGGGGTGATCACATGTGTTCGAAACTTATGTTGGACAAAAAAAGTGCAACTGGCACGGAACAATAAACGATATTGACAAGAAGATTAAAACCTATAAAATAAGGTATCCGTATGGTCGGAAAGTAGGCAACTGACCTTTAATAATAAAAAGTATGAGGTCATTCACATCGGTGCTAAAAGGAATCCGCTGCACTTCGGTTATACGATAGATCAATCAAATCTAAAGGGCGTAAAGTTAACTAAATATCTAGGAGTTCCAATTACAAATATCTAGGAATTCCAATTACGGACAACTTAAATTGGAAAGCACACACAGAAACTGTTGTGGGGAAGGCGAACCGAAGACTCTGTTTTATTGGCAGAACAGGTAGAAGATGCAACAGATCTACTAAAGAGGCTGCCTACACTACAAAACACTCGTTCGACCTATACTTGAGTATTGCTCATCAGTGTTGGATCCGTACCAGGTCGGGTTGACAGAGGAGATAGAGAAGATCCAAAGAAGAGCAGCGCGTTTCGTCACAGGGTTATTTGGTAAGCGTGATAGCGTTATGGAGATGTTTAGCAAACTCAAGTGGCAGACTCTGCAAGAGAGGCGCTCTGCATCACGGTGTAGCTTGCTGTCCAGGTTTCGAGAGGGTGCGTTTCTGGATGAGGTATCGAATATATTGCTTCCCCCTACTTATACCTCCGGAGGAGATCACGAATTTAAAATTGGAGAGATTCGAGCGCGCACGGAGGCTTTCCGGCAGTCGTTCTTCCCGCGAACCATACGCGACTGGAACAGGAAAAGGAGGTAATGACATTTGCACGTAAAGTGCCCTCCGCCACACACCGTTGGGTGGCTTGCGGAGTATAAATGTAGTTGTACGTTTGTCTGTCCTCTTTTGGAGTACCGCTGCGGGGTGTAGGATCCTTACCAAATGGGATTCATGGAGTACATCGAGAAAGTTGAAAAAAAGGGCAACACGTTCTGTATTATCGAGGAATGGGGCAACATTGTCACGGATATGATAAAGGATTTGGAGTGGAAATCATTAAAACAATGGCGTTTTTTGTTACGTCTAGATCTTCTCACGAAGTTTCAATCACCAACTTTCTCCTCCGAATACGATAATATCTTGTTGACGCCGACCTACATGGGAAGAAACGATCATCATACATCAACCCTCTGCGAGGCATTTACGTGTCATTTACAGAGCAACCATGTAGATATGGATGTAGAATGGCTGTATGCAGTACCTGGAACAAGAAATTAGCGGCCGGCCGGGGAGGCCGAGCGGTTCTAGGCGCTTCAGTTTGGAACCGAGCGACCGCTACGGTCGCAGGTTCGAATCCTGCCTCGGGCATGGATATGTGTGATGTCCTTAGGTTAGTTACGTTTAAGTAGTTCTAAGTTCTAGGGGACTGATGACCACAGATGTTAAGTCCCATAGTGCTCAGAGCCATTTGAACCATTTTGATACGCGAGTTGGGGTGGCAGTCACTGAAACAAAGGCGGTTTTCTTTGCGGCGAGATCTATTTAGAAATTCCAATCACCAACTTTCTCTTCTGAATGCGTCAATATTTTGTTGGCACCCACCTACGTAGGGAGAAATGATCATCATAATACACTAAGAGAAATCGAGCTCGAACGGAGAGATTTAGGTGTTCCTTTTTCCCACGCGCCATTCGAGAGTAGAATGGTAGAGAAGTAGTATGAAAATGGTTCGATGAACCCTCTGCCAGGTATTTAAGTGTGAACTGCAGAGTAAAATGTAGATGTAGATATAGGTGTAGATTTTATCTATTAAAAGTTCTGATCGCTTCTCAAGTATACCACATTAATACGTCCGCCTGGGTACGCCTTTGAAAATGCACAACACAAGTGTCTTTGGCGCTTCATTCTTTAAGACTCTCACAAAAACGCTGCACCATAGAAACTACGTCCTGGATACGGGCCCCAGGTGCATAGCGGGGCTGGAATGTATGCGGCATATTCGAAGCCGCAGCACAAGCGATCGCTGGTTACGTCACAGCTGGCATTGGCGACCCTACGAGGTGGCCACGTGTTGGACAGGTGGCAAACACGCGCCCGCGACAGGCGCTGACCGAGGTAGTAGCTGGTGCAGTTTTTACGCCAAGCCTACTTGTAGGGATAACGTGTTAGGGTGGTGGATCCCACGCATTCGGATACCATCACTCTTGAGCAAGATCAGATGTAGTGTGGACACTTAAAAGTGGGACCATACATTGAGGTGACAAAAGACATATGACTCCATCGACAGACAGACTCTTGTTAGGATCCTGAAGAACAGAGGACTTGATGGAACTACACAAGAACTCATAAAAGAAATTCTGACAGTCACAAAAGCAAGGCTGAGATTCAGAGGAGCACTGTCAGAAGAATTTGAGATCAAGACTGGTGCTAAACAGGAAGATTGATTGACACCATTGTTGTTCAATATAGCACTGGACGAAGTGACCAGGCAGTGGAGAGCAATAAACGAGGGAATGGGAATACCAAAGACCCATGTGGGGGACCAAAAGGACAACAGGGCTCAGGTGGACTGCCTAGCCTTTGCAGATGACATAGCAATAGTGAGACGGAAGAAGACGCAAAGACACAACTTGACAACTTAAGTAAAGCACTGTGCAAATGGTGGACAAATTTAAATATCTGGAAGAATTTATAACAGGAGGGAACAGGAGCAAGGAGGGAATAACAGAGGATAAAGAAGATGAGGTCAGCCTTCTGCACGACAGAGAGATATACAATAAAAAGAATATATCCACAGAGGCAAAGATAAGCCACTACAAGGCAACGGTGAGGAATGCAGTATTATATGCTGCTGAGACGATGACACTAGGAAGAAATGGGGCAGAACAACTAGAGAAAGAAGAGATAAACATACTGAGAAAAATACTAGGTCCCAAAAGAGGTAGAGAGAGGTGGATGCGAAGACCTACGGAAGAATTGTACCGGAACATGGGAACAATATCCGGGGAAATCAGACTCAAATGGGGAAGGTTTGCTGGACTTGTAGTTTGGATGAGTATGGACACAATGGCGAAGAGAGTGTGGGAAAAGGAACCAAGTGGGTTGTTGGACTTCGGAAGGACTGGTTGGATTTGGGGATCAAGGTAGAAGGAAAGGAAAATTGGAGGAACAAATATACACCGAGCAATATGCCGGAGATCAATGACAGAGAAGAATACAGGAAAAGATTAGAGTGTCACCAGTGGAGCCGACAGGAGAATCGGAAACTGAAGATCTCGGAAGGAGAGCGGGAGAGAGGAAGAGAAAGAATGAAGAGGTTCCGGGAGAAGAAGAGGAAAAGGCAGTCCACGAAGGGGCTACCCGTGGTCCTACAGAGGCCATGACGCAAGAAGGAGAAGAAGAAGGAGAAGGAGAAGGAGAAGGAGAAGAAGGTGACAAAAGTCATGGGATGGCGATGTGCACATATACAGATGGCGGTAGTATCGCGTACGAAAGGTATAACAGAGCAGTGCATTGGCAAAACTGTCATTTGTACTCAGGTGCTTCACGTGAAAATGTTTCCGACGTTATTTTTGCAACACAATGGGAATTAACAGACTTTGAACGCGGAATGGTAGGAGCTACACGCATGGGAAATTCCATTTCAGAACTCGTTAGGAAATTCAATATTCGGAGATCCACGGTGTTACTAATGTAGCCAGAATACCAAATTTCAAGCGTTACCTATCATCATGGGCAACAGAGTCGCCGATGGCATTCACTTAATGACCGAGAGCAGCGGCTTTTGCGTAGTCAGTGCTGACATACAAGCAATACTGCGGGAAATAACGACAGCAATCAGTGTGGGACGTACGACGAGCGTATACGTTACAAATTTAGCGTTAATGGGCTATGGCAGCAGAGGACCGACGCGAGTGGCTTTGCTAACAGCACGATATGGCCTGCAACACCTCCCGTGGGCTCGTGACCGTATCGGTTGGACCCTACACGACTGGAGAACCGTGGGTGGTCGGATGAGTTCCGATTTCAGTTGGTAAGACCTGCTGCTAGGGTTCGAGTATGGTGCAGACCCCACGAAGCCATGGACGCAAGTTATCAGCAAGCCACTGTGCAAGTTGGTGGTAGCTCCATAATTGTGTGGGTTGTGCTTACGTGGCATGGACTGCGTTCTTTGTATGTTCGGTTACTTGTAGACCATTTGCATGAGCCGGCCGCGGTGGTCTAGCGGTTCTGGCGCTGCAGTCTGGAACCGCGGGACTGCTACGGTCGCAGGTTCGAATCCTGCCTCGGGCATGGGTGTGTGTGATGTCCTTAGGTTAGTTAGGTTTAAGTAGTTCTAAGTTCTAGGGGACTTATGACCTAAGATGTTGAGTCCCATAGTGCTCAGAGCCACCAGAGCCACCACCATTTGCATGAATTCATGGACGTCACTTTCCCAAACAACTATGGATGACAATGTGCCATACCATAGGGCCACAATTGCTCGCGATTAATTTGAAGAACATTAGCCATAAATAAAATGAACGGTTTGGTCACCCAGAATGTTCTACATGAATCCCAACGACCATTTATGGAACAAAATCGAGAGTTCATTTCGTGCACAATATCTCCCACTGGCAAAACTTTCACAAGTATGGGCAGATATAGAACCAGTATGGCTTAATATGTAAGTCCATGCCAGATCGAATAGCTGCAGTACGCAGGGCAAAAGGAGGTCCGACACGACATTAGGGGGTATCCTGCGGCTTTTATCACCTCAGGGTATATGCATAGTGTAGACAACGTTACTCCTTCAGGGGGTGGCCAAAAATATGGAAACTCCACAAATACAATACATAACCGAGACTAATACAGCGACCTCGGGGAAGATCAGTTTGGATTCGGCAGAAATATTCGAACACGTGAGGCAATACTGACCCTACGACTTATCTTAGAAGATAGATCAAAGAAAGGCAAACCTATATTTCTAGCATTTGTAGACTTAGAGAAAGCTTTTGACAATGATGACTGGAATACTATCTTTCAAATTCTGAAGGGGGCAGAGGTAAAATACAGGGAGCGAAAGGCTATTTACAATTTGTACAGAAACCAGATGGCAGTTATGAGCCGAGGGACATGAAAGGGAAGCAGTGGTTGGGAAGGGAGTGAGATAGGGTTGTAGCCTCTCCCTGATGTTATTCAATCTGTATATTGAGCAAGCAGTAAAGGAAACAAAAGAAAAATTCGGAGTAGGTATTAAAATCCATGGAGAAGAAATAAAAACTTTGAGCTTCACCGATGACATTGTAATTCTGTCAGAGACGGCAAAGGACTTGGAAGAGCAGTTGAACGGAATGGACAGTGTCTTGAAAGGAGGATATAAGATGAACATCAACAAAAGCGAAACGAGAATAATGGAATGTAGTCGAATTAAGTCTGGTGATGCTGAGGGAATTAGATTAGAAAATGAGACACTTAAAGTAGTAAAGGAGTTTTGCTATTTGGGTAGCAAAATAACTGATGATGGTCGAAGTAGAGAGGATATAAAATGTAGAGTGGCAATGGCAAGGAAAGCGTTTCTGAAGAAGAGGAATTTGTTAACATCGAGTATAGATTTAAGTGTCAGGAAGTCGTTTCTGAAAGTATGATTACTCAACACTCAATTTCGTCCGTGTATGGAAGTGAAACATGGACGATAAATAGTTTGGACAAGAAGAGAATAGAAGCTTTCGAAATGTGATGCTACAGAAGAATGCTGAAGATTAGATGGGTAGATCTCATAACTAATGAGGAGGTATTGAATAGAATTGGGGAGAAGAGGAGTTTGTGGCACAACTTGACAAGAAGAAGGGACCGGTTGGTAGGACATGTTCTGAGGCATCAAGGGATCACCAATTTAGTACTGGAGGACAGCGTGGAGAGTAAAAATCGTAGAGGGAGACCAAGAGATGAATACACTAAACAGATTCAGAATGTTGTAGGGTGCAGTAGTTATTTGGAAATGAAGAATCTTGCACAGGATAGAGTAGCATGGAGAGCTGCATCAAACCAGTCACAGGACTGAAGACCACAAAACAACAATACAGCGTATGAAACCCTTTTGTTCAAAACAGCTTCCAGTCGTCTCGAAATGGATAAATATAGGTCCTTCGTGGTTTTCAAGGCAATCTTATATCATTTTGCTGGCATAATAGTGGAACTTTAGGTAACGACCTTGGAAGTGGATAGCGATCATGAATACACTAAACAGATTCAGTACAAAGTCGAGTACAAAGGCTCAGTAATATTTAGATCTGTTCATTTGTAGCCAGCATGAGAGAATTCGTCCTCGTGCTCATAAAAGCAGCCCCAGGCGATGAGAGCTGTGTGAATAGGGGTCCTATAGTCTTGGAACACACTATGGGACCCATGGAATACCACGATGTGGCTGAGAAATCATCGTCGGACACCCGCCATGTTTCATTCTCGGGAGGAAAACAATGCCAGAAGTTGGAAGCAGTGTGAAAGGTGAATCATCCGACTTCCACTGCGCCATAGTCCAGGTTTTATGACCTCGGGACAGCGTTTTCCTTCTACAGGCACTTGCATCACTTTCTTTTAATCCTAGCGTGCCTTGAAATTCCTTGCTTATGGAACTCCCTTCGTACTTTTTTTACGCTGACGGAATTCGTGAGTTCGACATTCAGTTCTGCAGTGATTTTTGCAGCTGTCGTCCTCTTATTTTTCGTCACCATGCTCTTGAATTACTGTCATGATCACTCAACACTCAATTTCGTCCGCGTTGTGACTCCGCGATCATTCACATTCCACCTGTTAAGAGAAGAAAAGTAAAGAAAAGCAAAAAGGGAACCCAATGACAGCCGTGACTCGTCAGCCAGTGCCATGTGTTGGACCTGTACAACACGTGCCAATCGTCGGCACACACTCCTCCACGGCGTGGGTGGGGTTGCGTGCAGCACCCACTCGCAAAGAGAATCTTGGCCCAGATCCCAGCGGTGCAAGGTCGCCTTTGTCAGCCCAGCGCCTGTTGGAAAACAACTCGGCTGTGTCCGGAACTCCCATGGCTGCGCCTTGCACCCTGCCAGTATATATAGCATTCGCGGCATCTCGTACAGTGCCTCCTATGTCCTCCTGAAACACTGGGCCGATTTCAGCCAAATTTGGTGCACATATCCATATCCTTATGGTGCACATATCCTATACCCTCAGACTTCAAGAAGAATATAATAATTCCAATCCCAAAGAAAGCAGGTGTTGACAGATGTGAAAATTACCGGACAATCAGTTTAATAAGCCACAGCTGCAAAATACTAACACGAATTCTTTACAGACGAATGGAAAAACTAGTAGAAGCCGGCCTCGGGGAAGATCAGTTTGGATTCCGTAGAAATACTGGAACACGTGAGGCAATACTGACCTTACGACTTATCGTAGAAGAAAGATTAAGAAAAGGCAAACCTACGTTTCTAGCATTTGTAGACTTAGAGAAAGCTTTTGACAATGTTGACTGGAATACTCTCTTTCAAATTCTAAAGGTGGCAGGGGTAAAATACAGGGAGCGAAAGGCTATTTACAATTTGTACAGAAACCAGATGGCAGTTATAAGAATCGAGGGACATGAAAGGGAAGCAGTGGTTGGGAAGGGAGTAAGACAGGGTTGTAGCCTCTCCCCGATGTTATTCAATCTGTATATTGAGGAAGCGGTAAAGGAAACAAAAGAAAAATTCGGAGTAGGTATTAAAATCCATGGAGAAGAAATAAAAACTTGGAGGTTCGCCGATGACATTGTAATTCTGTCAGAGACAGCAAAGGACTTGGAAGAGCAGTTGAACGGAATGGTTGGTGTCTTGAAGGGAGGATATAAGATGAACATCAACAAAAGCAAAACGAGGATAATGGAATGTAGGCGAATTAAGTCGGGTGATGTTGAGGGTATTAGATTAGGAAATGAGACACTTAAAGTAGTAAAGGAGTTTTGCTATTTGGGGAGCAAAATAACTGATGATGGTCGAAGTAGAGAGGATATAAAATGTAGACTGGCAATGGCAAGGAAAGCGTTTCTGAAGAAGAGAAATTTGTTAACATCGAGTATAGATTTAAGTGTCAGGAAGTCATTTCTGAAAGTATTTGTATGGAGTGTAGCCATGTATGGAAGTGAAACATGGACGGTTAATAGTTTGGACAAGAAGAGAATAGAAGCTTTCGAAATGTGATGCTACAGAAGAATGCTGAAGATTAGATGGGTAGATCACATAACTAATGAGGAAGTATTGAATAGGATTGGGGAGAAGAGAAGTTTGTGGCACAACTTGACTAGAAGAAGGGATCGGTTGGTAGGACATGTTCTGAGGCATCAAGGGATCACCAATTTAGTATTGGAGGGCATCGTGGAGGGTAAAAATCGTAGGGGGAGACCAAGAGATGAATACACTAGGCAGATTCAGAAGGATGTAGGTTGCAGTAGGTACTGGGAGATGAAGAAGCTTGCACAGGATAGAGTAGCATGGAGAGCTGCATCAAACCAGTCTCAGGACTGAAGACCACAACAACAACAACATCCTTTAGTGACAGGATATCGGGGTATGATCACCTGCGTATCATAGTTCGGGACATGCGTGAAAAAAAAAATGCCGCTTCATGCATGAAGTTTTAACACTTTTATGCTCTGCTACTGAGACACTTACGGAAATCCCAGACACCAGGCAGCGCTTTTGACAGCTTTAAATTGCGAAGCATACACGGCTGTAGGCGAAAACACTAGCTGTATATAGCGTTATGAAGACGCGTTGCCGTATAGACGTACACGAAATCGCGTTGTAGACACGCGAAGCATCTATACTTACACATCTGTACATTAAACCTGTTTCTTTGTACGACTGTTTGGTTCAAATGGCTCTAAGCACTATGGGACTCAACAGCTATGGTCATCAGTCCCCTAGAACTTCGAACTACTTAAACCTAACTAACCTAAGGACATCACACAACACCCAGTCATCACGAGCCAGAGAAAATCCCTGATCCCGCCGGGAATCGAACCCGGAAACCCGGGCGTGTACGACTGTTTCATAAATTCAAAGATGTTTTCACGAATACATCTCCGGGCAATGCTGGATTTGTCAGCTAGTACTGTTGCCCAGAAAGTTATGCACCGCATTTTTTTTTCCTTAGCCGAAAACAATGCTACGAAAGCGACACGTTACGTATGTATTATTTGAAGTCTCCTGAGTCAGCGCGCCAAGCTTCCGTCACTTCCGACAGACAGCGTAGCTGCAGGGCAGTTGCAAAATGGCGTCTGTGGGTGATGTATACCTTACATGCAACGTGACGTCATTGAATTTCTCACTGCAGAGTGTCCGCAGCTCGTGGTCTAGGGACTAGTGTTACTGCCTCTGGATCACGGGGTCCCGGGTTCGAATCCCGGCCAGTTTGGGGATTTTCTCTGCCCGCGGACTGGGTGTTTGCGTTGTCCTCTTCATTTCATCATCATCGTCATTCGTCACAGTGACTGGATTCGATTGTCAAAAGAAACTGTACTGTGTAGAAATTAGGACTTTGCACGGGCTCTGATGACCGTGCAGTTGAGCGCCCCCCATACCAAGCATCATCATCAGTGCAGAGAAAAAAACTGTGGGCAATATTCACAAACGCTTGTGGAAAGTCTATGGAGTATCTACTGTCGACAGAAGCACAGTCAGTCGCTGGGCTCGGAGGGTGAGGTCATGAGAAGGCGGTTCGGCGGAGCTCCGCGATTTGCAGCTGTCGGGGAGACCGTCCACGGCTGTCACACCTGACATGTTGCAGAGCGCTGATGTCATTCCCAAGGGCAGACACATTACGACTCGGCAGTTGGCGCTGCATCTGTTAATCAGCAAAGGAAGTGTGGATGCAGTTCACACACTGAAGCACTGGCTCCGCCACCGGGACAAGGATTGACACCGACAGGGCATACACGCTCTTGTTTCGCACTGGAGGAAGGCCACAGAAATGGATGGAGATAAGTGGAAAAATAGGGTGTGTGGATAAAACACCACTCTTTCGCTGTGTAATCCTCATTATGTTCAATAAACAATTTTAAAAGAAAAAATGTGGTGCATTCCTTTATGGGCAACCCTCGTACATTTATAAAAATCATCCATGTCGCCTCCTAAACCACTGGATCGATTTCAATGAAAACTGGTACACACTTGTATATTACTATCTGGAAGGAAGCACTGTAGGGGGGTAAGAACCACCGAACTCCTACAGAGGACGGGAAGTGGACGAAAAAGAGGGTGACATATAACCATAACTCAAGAACGTCTCCACCAATTTCAATTAAATTTTGTACACACTCTATTTGTATAATTATTTGTGTGCAAATACTGAGAGGACTAATATACTCATATTATCCCTTGCGGTGGGGTAGAGGTGGGGCGTGGAGGAAGGGCTGCGAAGTAATGAGAAGCCGTGACATGTAAACACAGTAGGTATCAACAGATACTAGTATCGATGTATTCGGGGTCCCTAGGCTCATTGCTGACACTCGTGATGACGTTTCACGCCTAGTAAGAGTGAGAGGGAAGTGGATGGTTCCAAAGACAGTGACATATCAGCCATTCTCTGTAACGCCTGAAACAATATATATATATATATATATATATATATATATATATATATATATATATATATATATATATATATTACTGGCCATTAAAATTACTACACAAAGAAGATGACGTGCTACAGACGCGAAAATTAACCGACAGGAAGAAGATGCTGTGATATGCAAATGATTCGCTTTTCAGAGCATTCACACAAGGTTGGCGCCGGTGGCGACACCAACGTGCTGACATGAGGAAAGTTTCCAACCGATTTCTCATACGCAAACAGCAGTTGACCGGCGTTGCCTGGTGAAACGTTGTTGTGAAGCCTCGTGTAAGGAGGAGAAATACGTACCACCACGTTTCCGATTTTGATAAAGGTCGGATTGTAGCCCATCGCGATTGCGGTTTATCGTATCGCGACATTGCTGCTCGCGTTGGTCAAGATCCAATGACTGTTAGCAGAATATGGAATAGGTAGGTTCAAGAGGGTAATACGGAACGCCGTGCTGAATCCCAGCGGCCTCGTATCACTAGCAGTCGAGATGAACGGCATCTTATCCGCATGGCTGTAACTGATCGTGCAGTCACGTCTCGATCCCTGAGTCAACAGATGGGGACGTTTGCAAGACAACAACCATCTGCACGAACAGTTCGACGACGTTTGCAGCAGCATGGACTATCAGCTCGGAAACCGTGGCTGCGGTTACCCTTGACGCTGCATCACAGACAGGAGCGCCTGCGATGGTGTACTCAACGACGAACGTGGGTGCACGAATGGCAAACGTCATATTTTCGGATGAATCCAGGTTCTGTTTACAGCATCATGATGGTCGCATCCGTGTTTGGCGACATCGCGGTGAACGCACATTGGAAGCGGGTATTCGTCATCGCCATACTGGCGTATCACCCGGCGTAATGGTATGGGGTGCCATTGGTTACACGTCCCTGTCACCTCTTGTTCGCATTGACGGCACTTTGAACAGTGGACGTTACATTTCATATGTGTTACGACCCATGGCTCTACCCTTCATTTGATCCCTGCGAAACCCTACATATTAGCAGGATAATGCACGACCGCATGTTGCAGGTCCTGTACGGGCCTTTCTGGATACAGAAAATGTTCGACTGCTGCCCTTGCCAGCACATTCTCCAGATCTCTCAGCAATTGAAAACGTCTGGTAAATGGTGGTCGTGCAACTGGCTCGTCACAATACGCCAGTCACTACTCTTGATGAACTGTGGTGTCGTGTTGAAGCTGCATGGGCAGCTGTACCTGTACACGCCATCCAAGCTCTGTTTGATTCAATGCCCAGGCGTATCAAGGCCGTTATTACGACCGGAGGTGGTTGTTCTGGGTACTGATTTCACAGGATCTATGCATCCAAATTGCGTGAAAATGTAATCACATGTCAGTTCTAGTATACTATATTTGTCTAATGAATACCCGTTTATCATCTGCATTTCTTCTTGGTGTAGCAATTTTAATGGCCAGTAGTGTATATATATACTGTACCGTGAGACACACTTACTGCCCCTACGGCTGAGGATGGGGTGAAAAGTAGTGATATAAAAGCATAATTCAGAACGATTGAAGCAATTTCAACTAAAACTGCTGTATAGGCCTACATGGCTCTTTAATTGTATAAAAATACTGGGGGAGTAAGACGCCTTTACCACCCCACGGGAAGGAGTAGGAATGAGAAGGGACAACATGTATAATTGTTCGAAAATGACCTGTGTTGTGTGTGTGTGTGTGTGTGTGTGTGTGTCTGAAAGGGAAAGAGAGATTTGTGTCATATGCGTACGCAGACAAAAATCTAATTAATGTATAAATGAAACTCATTAATGTGAAATACACTATGTGATCAAAATTATGCGGACACCTGGCTGAAAATGACTTAAAAGTTCGTGGCGCCCTCCATCGGTAATGCCTTGGTGACAGCTTCCACTCTCGCAGGTATACGTTCAGTCAGGTGCTGGGAGGTTTCTTGGGGAATGGCAGCCCATTCTTCACGGAGTGCTGCACTGAGGACAGGTATCGATGTCGGTCGGTGAGACCTGGCATGAAGTCGGCGTTCCAAAACATTCCAAAGGTGTTATATAGGATTCAGGTCAGGACTCTGTGCAGGCCAGTCCATTACAGAGATGTTATTGTCGGGTAACCACTCCGTCACAGGCCGTGCAATATGAACGGGTGCGCGATCGTGTTGAAAGACGCAATCGCCAACCTCGAATTCCTCTTCAACAGTGGGAAGCAAGAAGGTGCTTAAAACATCAATGTAGGCCTGTGCTGTGATAGTGCCACGCAAAACAATAATGGGTGCAAACCCCCTCCATGAAAAACACGTTCACATCGTAACACCACCGCCTCCGAATTTTACTGTTGGCAATACACACGCTGGCAGATTACGTTCACCGGTGGTTCGCCATACCCGCATCCTGCCATCGGATCGCCACATTGTGTACCGTGATTCGTCACTCTACACAACGTTTTTCCACTGTTCAATCGTCCAATGTTTACGCTCCTTACACCAAGCGAGGCGTCGTTTGCCATTTACCAGCGTGATGTGTGGCTTATGAGCAGCCGTTCGACCATGAAATCCAAGTTTCCTCACCTCTTGCCTAACTTCATAGTACCTGCAGTGGATCCTGATGCAGTTTATAATTCTGTATAGACGTCTGCCTATTACACATTACGACCCTCTTCAACTGTCGGCGGTCTCTGTCAGTCAACAGACGAGGTCGGCCTGTACGCTTTTGTGCTGTACGTGTCCCTTCACGTTTCCACTTCACTATCACATCGGAAACAGTGGACCTAGGGATGTTTAGGAGTGTGGAAATCTCGTGTACAGACGTATGACACAAGTGACACCCAATCACCTGACCACGTTCGAAGTCCGTGAGGTCCGCGGAGCGCCCCATTCTGTTCTCTCACGATGTCTAATCACTACTGAGGTCCCTTATATGGAGTACCTGTCAGTAGGTGGCAGCACAATGCACATAATATGAAAAACGTATGTTTTTGGGGGTGTCCGGTTCAAAAAATGGCTCTGAGCACTATGGGACTTAACATCTGAGGTCATCAGTCCCCTAGAACTTAGGACTACTTAAACCTAACTAACCTATGGACATCACACACATCCATGCCGGAAGCATGACTCGAACCTGCGACCGTAGCGGTCGCGCGGTGCCAGACTGAAGCGCCTAGAACCGCTCGGCCACAACGGCCGGCGGGGTGTCCGGATACTTTTGATCTCATAATGTAATATCACGTTCCTTTGGGTTCAGGTAGGGGGCTCTGGGCAGGCAAGTCAATTTCAGGACTGTTATTGTTCACAAAGATGCAGCTGTTACAGGGAGCTTTGTCATCTGATACAAGCAGTAATCCCGTCCACACTATTTATCTACTGTATGCGTACAAAAAGGTGTAAAATGTCTTCATATTCTTCCACATTTAGCGATGACTTAAACGCAGCCGGCCGCGGTGGCCGTGCGGTTCTAGGCGCAGCAGTCCGGAACCGCGGGACTGCTACGGTCGCAGGTTCGAATCCTGCCTCGGGCATGAATGTGTGTGATGTCCTTAGGTTAGTTAGGTTTAAGTAGTTCTAAATTCAAGGGGACTGATGACAAGAGAAGTTAAGTCCCGTAGTGCTCAGAGCCATTTTTTTGAACTTAAACGCAATAAGGGGGCCACAATGTAATCCCGAAAAACAGACCCATACTGTAAACACTACTTCCTTCGCACTTAGCTGTTGACATTACACATAATGCCAGGTAACGTCCTCCAGGCATCCGCAAACCCATGCCTTCCATCTGACTGCGACAGGGAGTAGCGACACTCATCATTCTACACTACTGGCCATTAAAATTGCTACACCAAGAAGAGTTGCAGATGATAAACGGATATTCATTGGAGAAATACATTATACTAGAACTGACATGTGATTACATTTTCACGCAATGTGGGTGTATACATCCTGAGAAATCAGTACTCAGAAAAACCAACTCTGGTCGTAATAACGGCCTTGATACCCCTCGGCATTGAGTCAAACAGAGCTTGGATGGCGGGTACGGTGCAGCTGTCCATGCAGCTTCAACACGATACCACAGTTCATCAAGAGTAGTGACTGGCGTATTGTGACGAGCCAGTTGCTCGGCCACCATTGACCAGACGTTTTCAATTGGTGAGAGATCTGGAAAATGTGCTGGTCAGGGCAGCAGTCGAGCATTTTCTGTATCCAGAAAGGCCCGTACAGGACTTGCAACATGCGGTCGTGCATTATCCTGCTGAAATGTAGGGTTTCGTAGGGAGCGAATGAAGGGTAGAGCCATGGGTCGTAACACATCTGAAATGTAACGTCCACTGTTCAAAGTGCCGTCAATGCGAACAAGAGGTGACCGAGACGTGTAACCAATGGCACCCCATACCATTACGCCGGGTGATACGCCAGTATGGCGATGACGAATACCCGCTTCCAATGTGCGTTCACCGCGATGTCGCCAAACACGGATGCGACCATGATGATGCTGTAAACAGAACCTGGATTCATACGAAAAATGACGTTTTGCCACTCGTGTACCCAGGTTCGTCGTTGAGTACACCATCGCAGGAGCTCCTGTCTGTGATGCAGCGTCAAGGGTAACCGCAGCCGTGGTCTCCGAGTCGATGCTGCTGCAAATGTCGTCGAACTGTTCATGCAGATGGTTGTTGTCTTGCAAACGTCCCCATCCGTTGACTCAGGGATCGAGACGTGGCTGCACGATCCGTTACAGCCATGCGGATAAGATGCCGGTCATCTCGACTGCTAGTGATACGAGGCCCTTGGGATCCAGCACGGCGTTCTGTATCTTCTCATGAAATTTAAAGCGCCAGTACTCTCCTCCGATTGCGAAAACATTCTGTTGGCACCCACCTTCATAGGGAGAAATGATATCACGATAAAATAAGAGAAGTTAGGGCTCGCACAGAAAAATTTAAGTGCTCGTTTTTCCCGCGTGCCGTTCGAGAGTGGAACGGTAGAGAGACAGCTTGAAGGTGGTTCATTGAACCCTCTGCCGGGCACTTTATTGTGAATAGCAGAGTAATCATGTAAATGTAGATTTATGCTAGCTTAGTTTCCAGGCAGCGGTTGGCGCAGCAGAATTAATACAGAACGGTAATTACAGGGTCTGGGGCTTGATTAATGTATTTAATAAAGTTTTCGTAAAAGGAATGAAAAGGTAGGACAAATAAAAATTTGGGGTAGCAAATTACTTTCCAAGGAAGGATTGTACTTCCAACAAGGGATGGTAATTAAAGCGTACAGGACGTCGTATTTTTCTTTCTTTTTTTTTTTTTTATTTTGGCCTTTGAACAAAATTACGTGTCGCTCGCTGCAAAACTACAGAGAGAGACACGTTTATGAATATAAACCAAGTTTGTTTGTCTATAGAAACTTCAGAATAATCACGTAATTGTAAAAATGAAGCGTGTGCAAGATGCCGAGAAAATTACTGCTTTCCCTGTTTTTACGATGAATATCGTTAACTGTAAAATAATATAAGGGGATCTAATTATCCACGAAGTTCTCGAGTACGTCTTATAATCTCTTCCCGAAATTTATTTGCAGAATCCTCGTGGATAGTGTAAGTAAAATGCTTTCTTCGAAATTTATTTGCAATTCAAAATAATCGTTTGCTTTTTTCTCTTTAAGAAAAACCTCAATAAATATAATATATTGAGCATTACTTCAGTTTATTTGTAGTGTAAGTAACGTAGAAACTAAGAATGAAAAAAGATTACCTCATAGGGACTCGGTCCCACTAGCCGCGAATTAACGTTCTGTACTTTTTCCGTTGCGTCATCCGCTGCATGTAGCCTACGCTAATATAAATGACTCAAGTCTCTACCAACCCACATCAAAAATGCTGTTCTTTTGTATGCACTTGGCCAGCTAGAGCTCCAACAGCTCCTGCTTCTGTGACTTTCATTTCTAGCCAAACCAGCATATGCCATAAAGTTGGGCTAAATCGGTGCTGACGAGTAACCGCCATCCCCTTGTCAAAGACATATCGACTCATCTTGCACGCAGCTCTCACTGAAATTCTCAGAAGCTGCCAGTCGATATCTGTTACACTATTCCGATCTTTTCGTTGTGTCCGAGCGGTTCTAGGCGCTTCAGTCCGGAACCACACTGCTGCTACGGTCGCAGGTTCGAATCCTGCCTCGGGCATGGATGTGTGTGATGTCCTTAGGTTAGTTAGGTTTAAGTAGTTTAACGTCTAGGGGACTGATGACCTCAGACGTTAAGACACATAGTGCTTAGAGCCAGCTCAACCATTTTTCAAACCTGTATTTTATCTTGTTGGCTGCAACCTCTGAAATACACCTTTGAATAGGTTACTACCGTTTCGACGTACATAAACTGTAGGATTCGCAGTCTTGGTCACATTTCAAGTAGTAATACTTAACTGGTATCCACTTTACAGCCATCAACAATCCTTAAAAAAGCAACGTAATAACAAAAGCCGTGTAGTCTTAAGTTGACGACTACCCTTCCTCTGTGTTAATGCTTTCTTTAAATGTCTGAGATGGCTGTAAAGCCGAAACCCGTTATCTATTGAAATAAATTAAACCATGACCAAGACTGCGAACGTTTTCAGTTTACTGAGATATCAAGATGCAGGTCTCGAACAAAGGTCAAAGGTTATAATAATGATGTCTTCCGCGGCGGGTTTGTTATCTTTAAACGTTCCCACACCACTTGTCGCGTTAATTCTCTGTCAAATTCTGAGTTTTCAGTAAAATCTAACACTGTCTTCGATAGGACTACCGCAGTCTGCTTCGCATACACAGACTGATTCGCTTCTCTGTCCCCAGAGTCGATATCGCACAACATAAGAATAAAACATTCTAATCTATTCAATATTATCAAAGGCCTTTTCAGAATATATGAATGCAATGAATTTTCTTAAATCTTCCTCTATTATCCGTCGTCAGGTCCCGTGAAGTCCGTCGGCAGATGGCACGTGTTAGGGCAGGTTCAAATGACTCTGAGCACTATGCGACTTAACTTCTGAGGTCATCAGTCGCCTAGAACTTAGAACTACTTAAACCTAACCAACCTAAGGACATCACACACATCCATGCCCGAGGCAGGATTCGAACCTGCGACCGTAGCGGACGCTCGGTTCCAGACTGTAGCGCCCAGAACCGCACGGCCACTCCGGCCGGGTTAGTCCAGGGTACAATGGTCGATTTCTGATCGTTCGTAATTCCCAAGCAATCCGATGAATCGCTGGCGATGAATCAGCCATGTGTGGCAATATGGTAGCGACTCGTTTGTTTAATTATTACGTGTGGTTGTGTAATTCTGTTTCAGGTCGCTGAAAACTGGAGCTGAAGTCGGAGTCGCCACTTACATTCGGAGAGTAGTACTCTGAAACTAAAAAAAAAAATGATGATTCCATTTATTAAAATGTTTTCTAGGAGTCTACTTTACTGTAGTGTTCATTCCAAGTTCGCCAGAAAGTCCGTTATCGAGTTACAAGCCAATCTGTGAAAAAGTGTCTCCGGAAACCATTCACAGCGGGCAAACGATAATCGACAAGTATGAAACTTCCTGGCAGATCAAAACTGTGTGCCGAACCGAGACTCGAACTCGGGACCTTTGCCTTTCACGGGTAAGTGCTCTACCAACTGAGCTACCCAAGCACGACTCTCGCCCCCTCCCCACAGCTTTACTCCTGCCAGTATCTCGTCTCCTACCTTCCAAACTTTACAGAATCTATCCTGCGAACCCTGCAGAACTAGCACTCCTGAAAGAAAGGATATTGCGGAGACATGGCTTAGCCACAGCCTGGGGGATGTTTCCAGAATGAGATTTTCACTCTGAAGCGGAGTGTGCGCTGAGATGAAACTTCCTGGCAGGTTAAAACTGTCATTCTGGAAACATCCCCCAGGCTGTGGCTAAGCTATGTCTCCGCATTATCCTTTCTTTCAGGAGTGCTAGTTCTGCAAGGTTCGCAGGAGAGCTTCTGTAAAGTTTGGAAGGTAGGAGACGAGGTACTGGCAGAAGTAAAGCTGTGAGGACGGGGCGTTAGTCGTACTTGGGTAGCTCAGTTGGCAGAGCACTTGCCCGCGAAAGGCAAAGGTCCCGAGTTCGAGTCTCGGTCCGGCACACAGTTTTAATCTTCCAGGAAGTTTCATATCAGCGCACACTCCGCTGCAGAGTGAAAATCTCAACGACAGCTTAACAGGCATTATGGAAATTATGAAGATGTTCGGATTTGAGATACGACCAGCCTGTTACAACTTCTGCACAAATGCGGGCTAAGAGCGTATGGCGCGATCAGAGCAGCAGATTACAGAAGTTGCCAAAGACGTTCGCAGACCCAATATGGCCACAGAAAAGATGGAGGAGGATCTCCTTTTGGATCTGGAAGGATTGCTGTATGGTACAGGGATCACCGGCTATAGTCATGTTTAGTTAAACAACAAAAACTGTAATGCAAAACTTTAACCGCGTTATTCTAGAGACCATATTTTTAAAATTGGCTGGAACATAACTTGAGACCCGTTCATACGACTTTAATCGAAATTTGATGCCAACATGCTAAATTGAAGTCGTACGTAGCCGCTTTGCAGAAGGAAACATTTCTTTCAACATGTCACAATTTTGTTAGAACTTCTACATCTACATCTGCATCTACATGGATACTCTGCAAATCACATTTAAGTGCCTGGCAGAGGGTTCGTCGAACCATCTTCACAATTCTCTATTATTCCAATTCGTGGAAAGAACGAACACATATCTTTCCGTACGAGCTCTGATTTCGCTTATTTTATCGTGGTGATCGTTTCTCCCTTTGTATGTTGGTGTCAACAAAATATTTTCGCATTCGAAGGAGACAGCTGGTGATTGGAATTTAGTGAGAACATTCCGTCGCAACGAAAAACGCCTTTCTTTTATTGATTTCCAGCCCAAATCCTGTATAATTTCTGTGACACTCTCTCCCATATTACGCGATAATACAAAACGTGCTGCCTTTCTTTGAACTTTTTCGATGTACTCCGTCAGTCCTACCCGGTAAGGATCCCACACCGCGCAGCAGTATTCTTAAAGAGGACGGACAAGAGTAGTGTAGGCAGTCTCCTTAGTAGGTCTGTTGCATTTTCTAAGTGTCCTGCCAATAAAACGCAGTCTTTGGTTAGCCTTCCCCACAACATTTTCTATGTGTTCCTTCCAATTTAATTTGTTCGTAATTGTAATACCACGGTATTTGCCGGCCAGAGTGGCCGAGCGGTTCTAGGCGCTACAGTCTGGAACCGCGCGAACGCTATGGTCGCATGTTCGAATCCTGCCTCGGGCATGGATATGTGTGATGTCCTTAGGTTAGTTAGGTTTAAGTAATTCTAAGTTCTAGGGGACTGATGACCTCAGCAGTTAAGTCCCATAGTGCTCAGAGCCATTTTTTAAACCTAGGTATTTAGTTGAATTTACGGCTTTTAGATTGGACTGACCTATCGTGTAACCGAAGTTTAACGAGTTCCTTTTAGCACTGATGTGGATGACTTCACACTTTTCGTTTTTAGGGTCAACTGTCACTTTTCGCACCATTCCGATACTTCTTCTAAATCGTTTTGCAGTTTGTTTTGATCTTTCGATGACTTTATTAGTCGATAAACGACTAATATTTTTCAATATTCCTTTGACTGCTGACCAAAAGTATATAGAACATCACTTATACAAAATTATTTTGTTTGCACATCCAATAAGAGGGATTCGGGAATTCCGGCGGATAATCAGTGTTGTGGTTGCAAGGGAGTACCGATGCGGGCATAAAAATGATTTCTTAAAGACAAAAGTGTAAGGAATAAAACTTTATCTTCAGATTTAACATCACTATTTATTTTACTTGAAAAATCACGAAAATCACTTATTTTCCATCCGTTCAGTATGGGCGCCTACTTAAGAAGGGATACAATTCTGAAAAAGGATATTCCTTAGATTCTGCTGTGAGCAGCAGTTTGAAGCTTGTGGAAGAAGGAATTCAATGGAAGTCACAATATGCTGGGCTGTATTTGGTGATTTTGAGTTATTTATCCAATTAGACACATTATTAAAGTTTTTAGCTTCTAAACAGCACATGATAATATTATGTGCAAATTCCATTTTAAATTATTATGGCATACCTCTTCTAGAGCTGTATTTGAATATTTTGTCATTTCATATAAGCTAACTCTTCCTCACACAATTTACAACAAGAGTTATGAGAAAAGGAAGGATGATTAAGTTTCAATGTCCCTTCGACGGCGCAGTCATTAGAGACGGAGCACAAGTTCGGATTACTAAAGGATGGGGAAGGAAATCGGCTGTGCCCTTTCAAAGGAACCATCCAGACATTTGCCTGGAGTGATTTAGGAAAATCACGGAAAATCTACATCCCGATGGTGGGACGGAGTTTTAAACTGCCTTCCTCCAGAATGCGAATCCAGGACGTTAACAACTGCGACACCTCAGTCGGTAAGAGAACGCCCAGCCCAAACCGCTAAGAACAGAAACTCGAAATTTGGAGAGGGTGTTGATCTTATACTGCAGGAATGTTTTAGTAAGAGACTGTTCGAAAATCCACCCTCAGGAGGTGAAGTAGGGGACGAAAGGTTGTTTGGAAATATGTCGCTATTAATCCGATTCTGAAGCTAGAACCCCAAAAATTGGTATTTGGTTCCATTGTCAGAAATTAATGTACGTGCTTCAGAATTTTTAGAAAGTCAATAGCTGAGGTGGTAAAATAGTGGTTTTTCTGTGTTTTACGGAAATTCGACCACTAAGGGGGTGAAATAGGAAATGAAAACTTTTATGAAAATATTTCGTTATATTAAAACATTTTTAAAGCTAAATCTACGAAAATTTGTATTTGACTTCTAAATAAATACGTTTTAGGGAATGAAAATTTCTATGGAAATATCACAAAAAGAACTCCAAAGGCAGGATTAACAAAGATCGCCGACCCTAGTTACCACACTCGCATTTTTTGGTCAGAAGTACACTCGGAAAAGACTATGCTTCTACGACCCTAATTGGCGTGCAAGTTTAGAAGATGTTGCAACTTGCGGACAACATACAAATTCAATTAAAGGAAAACAAAGACAATCTGTGCAGACCATAGAGTCAACGCGAGCGAGCAGCGGGCGGTAAGTTATTTGGTAACATTTCTAGACACAGACATTTCAGAGCCATTATGTAAGTGCTTGTGGTTAAACTAAAACACTAATAAACAAAAAAGGATATGAGGATTTTGAAAAGTAGTTGCGAAATACGGGCCGAAAAGACGTAGCCTACACAATTCAGTTGACCTACAGTACCCAACAAAAGTGTTCCAAAACAGTTATCATAAATTTCAGTTCCTTGTTTTATTTTTTAAATTACTGATCTGTACACGTAGATCAACTGCTACTGCTGTTAAACAAAGCGTAGCGGAACCTCACGACACAGTGACGTTCCAAATACTACTGGGTAAATCGTTTGCGCGCAGTCCGGAACCGTGTGACTGCTACGGTCGCAGGTTCGAATCCTGCCTCGGGCATGGATGTGTGTGATGTCCTTAGGTTAGTTAGGTTTAAGTAGTTCTAAGTTCTGGGGGACTGATAACCACAGCAGTTGAGTCCCATAGTGCTCAGAGCCATTTGAACCATTAAATCGTTTGCGTGTGGCGGGACCGAACGGAGCGACATATGACTGGCGATATAGAATTATCGCTCGTGTGTGCGGCCATTTGGTGACCTGCGCTATCCAGTGTCGTAACATCCGAAACCGAGACAAGTGCATTACAGTTAAACACGAGCAAGGGGCTCGGCCGCCACGTCAACCACTCTTAAGTGTTTACAGAAAGAAAGAAAAAGTCTGCTTGTTTAAACACTCGTCGGAATGCGTTTCTAACCGTCGGTGGGAAGATGGGGAACGTGGGTATGCTGACAAGCTAAAAACGCCAGTGTTTACTTTTCGACGCCAATTCGAAAGAGAAAGGAGAACTGCAGGGAAAGGTGCAGCTGACACTCCCAGTCATTATAGCTGGGCACTAACACAATTTGACAACGAAGCGATCATAGAACCATCCAAGTAGTGAGTGTTTATAAACTAGTTATACGAAAGGAACCTTTAATTCTGAGAAAGGTAAATAACTTACAGAAACGTTTGGTACAGCACTGAAAGTAGTGCATCTTCAAGTTTTATTTACAAATGTTCAATGTGGCTACATTCTGTAACACGACAAATGTCCCGTCTGTAATCAACTTTCTGTCAAAGCCTATGAAGCACGTCTTTATGTACGGTGGCAACTGCTTGTGTCATACGTTGTCGCAGCTTGTCGACGTTTCCCGGAAGCGGAGGAACAAACACACTGTCTATAATGTAACTCCTATACAGACGTCCACTGGTGTTAAATCAGGTGATCGTGGTAGCCAGGATTTTGTTCCATAACGTCCAGTGCAGTAGATTCTCGCAAATATGCTGGAGCACTACTTTATCAGCTCGTGATAAAAACCTTCAGTCAAATCGAAATATAGACAGTTGACGGACTTTTAGTCACAAAATATACAAGGTGGTCAGAAACAATATGAAAAGCTTGTAAGGGTGCTGTAGGGTAGGTTGTGAGAAATAACTGTTCTGAAAAAAAAAAAAAATTCGAATACGTTGCGCCGTTTCTGAGTTTTAGCACGACGTTGAGTGATTCGGAAAATATACCTGAGACTATAGAAAGGATCTAACCCGAGCGAAAAGTGGAGCAATATCGTGCGCTGTCATCTACGCTATGAGAACAAAGCTCTAATTGCATCTTTTTTTGGTGTCTGTTCTTTCGGACATGTCCCAAAGAACAGACACCATATCCATATAAGTATATAGTTCTGGAAATACCGGCCATGACCTCCTTCTTCCGTGCGGATGCACACATATTACCCGTACTCTTATGGGACTTGAGCTAAGACTGTCTTCCACGAGTCATGAGTGTATTGGGGTGGGAGACTACGAATGTAATGTGTAGACATATAAGGTCAGAATGTAGGTCTCGCGGGAGGTGTGCGCGAGATAATCTCTGCAGTCGCACTATCCTCTGTGTCGTCGGTGGCTCAGATGGACAGCCGGCACAGTAGCTCAGCGTGTTCGCTCAGAGGGTTAGCTGCCCTCTGTAATAAAAAAACTGAGTTAATAGATCAACAACGAACTTAAACGGATGTCTTACGACGTCCGTCCCGAGCAGATCAACGAACGAAAGCGAACAAAATTAGATTTAAAAAAAGATGGGTAGAGCGTCTGCCAGGTAAGCAGGAGATCCCGGGTTCGAGTCCCGGTCGGGGCACACATTTTCACCTGCCCCCGTTGATATATATCAACGCCCGTCAGCAGCTGAAGGTATTAAATTAATTCAAACTTCTAATTGCATCTGGTGGACCACTTTAATTTGAGCATGCAACGGCCAGATTGGTTAACTTCGATGCTTATTAACTCGGAGATGGGCAACGTATCGAATTTTTTTCTTAAAGCCGGCCGTTGGTGGCCGAGCGGTTCTAGGCGCTTCAGTCTAGAACCGCGCGACCGCTACGGTCGCAGGTTCGAATCCTGCCTCGGGCATGGATGTGTGTGATGTCCTTAGGTTGGTTAGGTTTAAGTAGTTCTAAGTTCTAGGGGACTGATGACCTGAGATGTTAAGTCCCATAGTGCTCAGTGACATTTGAAGCATTTGAAATCTTAAAAATTTCGGGCATGTCCGAAAGAACAGATGCCATCTTCGTAACTATTACACTGTCTTACTATGCATAAATAGAAAGAAAGATCCATTACACAACCGGCGATAAATTATTAGAATCAGCAGAACCCTGACAACCGTCAGATAGTTAGGAACCACCGACTGGAGCGACCTAAAGTGTACTGACATTATAAAACTAGTCGTAAGATAAACAGATGTCGGATCATGATACAATAGATGATTCCTAAGGAAATGTAATTGGCACACGAAAGAAGGGCCTTGTAAAACACTCATTCACAGGATTCTTGAGTATTTCTGATCCGTCTGAAATTCTTACTAAGTAGGATTAATGAGGGAAATCGTGATGACCGAACGACGAGCGACGCGCTTAACCGTGGATTAGCAAGCGTGAGGACATTAGAGAGATGCTGCACGAACTACGATGGCAGACGCTATACGAGAGGCGTTGTGCGTGACGGAGAAGTTTACTGCTAAAATCCCGAGGGCGTAAGGGAGGAGGGGAGTCGTAAAGTTTTAACTATCGCCTCGAAAAGAGGCGCATGTTTGCATTCCTGGTAAACAATGAAATCCCAGCGGCGTAGCACACCTTTACTGAAGTCAAAGCAAAATGGCGCCGCCGACCATCACTGCGCCACTGGTCTGCGCCACTTTCCTTTGGATCCACTACGGAGGTGCTACAGTACTTGGTGCGAGGATTCCGGATTAACTGGGGCGTCCGATACCGCTTCGCCAACCAACGAGTTACCTTTCAACCTAACCTAGACCTCGGACTACGTTACAGATGACTACGTCACTACCTCTAAGATTTCGTATTCACATTCGTCTTTATGTCCATTACTGTTAGTGATACCACCTGCCATTTGTGAGTGGTTATTGAACGTTCACATCGAACATAGGCAGTGGTCACATTAATGTGACTGGACCGTTTTAATATCAGTGTGGCTGGAACTTTCATAAATTGTGAACTTTAACGTGAAGCCCAAGGAGTGGGATGAATATTTTTATCAGGGCTATACTAACTATTCATCCCTGTGCTTTCTCAGGGGGTTTACCTTACGGCCCTTTAGCGGACGCTGCACCTGTCCAGATCTTAGGCTTTTTCTACATCTAGATTAGAGTCGGTGATTCCTAAGTGTCTGACGGTTGTCAGGGTTCTAATAATTTATCGCCGGTTGTATAATGGATCTTTCTTTCTATTTATGCATAGTAAGACAGTGTAATAGTTATGAAGATGGGATCTGTTCTTTCGGACATGTGCTATCTTCATATCGTTAAGGATAACCGGCTGATGACCTCCTTCAGTGCGGATGCATACGATTTGCCTGAAATGCCGGCCGGAGTGGCCGTGCGGTTCTAGACGCTACAGTCTGGAACCGAGCGACCGCTACGGTCGCAGGTTCGAATCCTGCCTCGGGCATGGATGTGTGTGATGTCATTAAGTTAGTTAGGTTTAATTAGTTCTAAGTTCTAGGCGACTGATGACCTCAGAAGTTGAGTCGCATAGTGCTCAGAGCCATTTGAACCATTTTGCCTGAACTCTTACGGGACTCGGTGGATTGTCTGCGGCGAGTAATGGGTATAATGGCAGGGTTACTACGAATGTAGTGTGTGGACTATAAGTTGAGAATGTGGGTCTCACGGGGAGCGTGTAGGCGATAAATCCCTGCAGTCGCACTATCCTGTGTGCCCTCGGTGGCTCAGATGGATAGAGCGTCTGCCATGTAAGCAGGAGATCCCGGGTTCGAGTTACGGTCGGGGCACACATTTTCAGCTGTTCCCGTTGATGTATATCAATGCCCGTCAGCAGCTAATGGTATTGATTTAATTGTAATTTCACTGGAATAGTTGTCCTAATTTCAGTTTTGGAGGGTTTCATTTAACTAATTGTAAGATGAAGTTTTCAGGTCCTTAAACTACGGAAACTAAGACAGCAACGTGGTAATGGAAAATACCAAAACCACATTTTTTTCGATGACGGTCCTGCCTGTACTGCAAACAGTCGTCGATAATCAATGGGGCAAGTTAATAGAGCCATATTAAAAGTAAGATTGAAAATCAGCCATAATAAGATTTTTTTAAATGCACAGTGAGTACGCTGAAAAAGATAACTGTACAAAGTAGTGACGAAGTCATAGATCTCAACGATGAGGTTTGTATTTAGGGCAGATGAAGACCACAGTTGAGTGGACAGGAAAAAAAAAATGTTCAAATGTGTGTGAAATATTTTGGGACTTAACTGCTATGGTCATCAGTCCTTAAGCTTACACACTACTTAACCTAAATTATCAAATGGTTCAAATGGCTCTGAGCACTATGGGACTCAACTGCTGTGGTCATAAGTCCCCTAGAACGTAGAACTACTTAAACCTAACTAACCTAAGGACAGCACACAACACCCAGCCATCACGAGGCAGAGAAAATCCCTGACCCCGCCGGGAATCGAACCCGGGAACCCGGGCGTGGGAAGCGAGAACGCTACCGCCCTAAATTATCCTAAGGACAAACACACACACCCATGTAAATTGGCTACTAACTCCGATTATAATATTAAACTTCGGATCGGCAGGCTGCGAGAACTAAGTCTCGCGGAATGACTACGACGCTAAGATCAGTGAATTTAGAGTTCATGCGGAGATTCACTGACAGTCATTCTATCCACGCACAATTCGCTAATGAGACACGAAAGCGGGAAAATAAGGGATGCGATAAGAACCCTTTGCCAGAAACATACGGTGACTCGCGCGGCTTACATCGAAATGTAAGAGGTTCAAAATGATTCAAATGGCTCTGAGCATTATGGGACTTAACTTCAGAGGTCATCAGTCCCCTAGAACTTAGAACTACTTAAAGCTAACTAACCTAAGGACATCACACACATCCATACCCGAGGCAGGATTCGAAGCTGCGACCGTAGCGGTCGCGCGGTTCCAGACTGTAGCGCCTAGAACCGCTCGGCCGCTCTGGCCGGCGCCCACACTTCGCTCGGCAAACCGTTCGGCAAACCGTTGCTCCCCTGCATCAGTTTCAGTGGAACATAATCACCCAGCCACCCTAGAGTCCTCACTTGGCGCCCAGTGACTATCATCTGTTCCCTAGGTTAAAAGAACATTTAGCCGGAAAGCGATTCAGCTCCGACGACGAGGTGAAAGAAGACGTCCATAACTTTTTGAACAGCATGGCGTTGAGCTGGTATGACATGGGCATACAAAAACTGCCACAGCGTCTACAAAAATGCGTCGACAGAAATGGTGATTATGTCAAAAGATAGCTAAATGTTCAAGCTGTAGGCCGAGCGGTTCTAGGAGCTTCAGTTCGGAAGCGCGCGACTGCTACGGTCGCAGGTTCGAATCCTGCCTCGGGCAAGGATGTGTGTGATGTCCTTGGGTTAGTTAGGTTTAAGCAGTTCTAAGTTATAGGGGACTGATGACCTCAGATGTTAAGTCCCACAGTGCTCAGAACCATTTGAACCATTTAAACCATTATAGAAATAAACAGGTCTATGTACTTATAAAAAAATAGGAGATCTTACTTTTGAGATTACTCTCGCATTATTAACTGCGCTTACACACTTTGTACAGAACGAGGTGGCGCAGTGGTTAGCACACTGGACTCGTATTTGTCAGGAAAACGGTTCAAATCCGCGTCCGACCATACAGATTTATGTTTTCCGTGATTTTCTTCAATTGAAAGGGCGCGGCCGATTTCCTTCCTCATCCTTAACACAATCCAAGCTTGTGCTCAACCCCTAATGACCTCGATGTCGACGGGACGTTAAACCTAACCTTCCTTCCTTCCACACTTTGTTCAATACGAGCACCGGACACATCGACGAGACGCTGTAAAGCGCCAGATTTGTACCTGGTGGCCAAAATTGAAACAATTTTTTTCAACGTGAATCGGTTTCGCATTAATGCATTAGGATATCTACCACGTTTTGTTGTAATACGACAGTAACAGCACACACTGGACCTTCGTTGGTATCTGCAGATTAATTATAACCACACGGTATGTGCCGAAACGTGTATATTCAGTTAGTGTAGTATTATCGAATAATGTCTTGATACGCCGCGCGGGATTAGCCGAGCGGTAAGGAGCGCCGTGGTCCCATGGTTAGCGTGAGCAGCTGTGGAACGAGAGGTCCTTGGTTCAAGTCTTCCTTCGAGTGAAAATTTCAATTACGCCGGCACGGTAGCTTAGCGTGTTCGGTCAGAGGGTTAGCTACCTACCCTTTGTAAAACTGAGTGAACGGATCAACGAACAAACTGAACGAGTCTCATGAGACGTCCGCCCCGAACATACACAACGAACAAAATGAGATCAACAATGAATTTAAAAAAAAAAAAAAGTAGCGGTCTAAGGCGCTGCAGTCATGGACCGTGCGGCTGATCCCGGAGGAGGTTCGAGTCCTCCATCGGGCGTGTGTGTGTGTGTGTGTGTGTGTGTTTGTCCTTAGAATAATTTTGGCTAAGTAGTGTGTAACCTTAGGGACTGATGACCTTAGCAGTTAAGTCCCATAAGATTTCACACACATTTGAACATTTTGAATGTCTTGATACGGTGAAACGTTCTGCATTTTCTGGATGCGCCTCGTAGATGCAGCACCCCGCTGCGCCTCGCCCTGAAGTTTACAGTCAGAGAGGAAGAACACGCAGGGCAGTGTGGCGCGTCGGCGGCCGCGACGTCTGGAGTCTGGACGGCGTCTAGGCTTAAAAGTGCCTGGCGCGCTTCCAGCCAGACGCATCTGCATGCGGCGCGGCGGACGCAGCCGCATACAACTGGTTCTGCGTTTCAGCCGATAAACCTCTGCGCCGCCGCTACTATCTGGGAGCGATTGACACAGCAACATCTCGCGTCAACGAGCCGCACTTCGGCAAATGCTGTGCTTGCGCTGACGTCCATATTCCAATCCGGTTATCAAGCAAACCTTTGAACCGTGGTAAAAAGAAGCCGTTCACGCCACTTAACAGTTAGGAAACAAACTATTTTACAACTGGCAGAACCTGGCTCAGTGTAAGATCAGTTACGAAACCATAAGAAAAAGCGAGGCAATACTGACCACTGAATTATTTTCAGTTTACAAAATTGTTAAAGCTTTCATGGCCACTTGTTGAGAAAGACATTGTAATACGCCCGCGAGTACAAACGGGTGGGGTTCCTTATACTGGCTGTCGTTTCGACCGTGCGCCCTGTCCACACCACGTACCTGATAATCCCGCGGCGGTCCTATTGTTCTGCTCCACAGTGCTGCTGGCTTGCCTGAAATTATCTATCGAAATATGCGAGCGGGTTTAGGGAAGCCACTCGACGTTAAACACAAACTGTCCTACGTCTGGTATGAACAACTATATTCTGAGACGATAAGGAAATCACGGGTTGCACTGTTTACACTGAGTCGTAAATGTTTATCCCAATTAACAATCTTGATGATTATCTGTCCACAATTTCACTCGGACGAGCGTACGCATAACCGAACACGACGCGGATGATTGTTGATGATGCGAAAGCCGAATAATCGAACGAAAGTTCTTACGCTCGCCACGCATACACAGATTACCTTTGGTACCAGTCCTCCTTGACACTAGCAATGTTATAACACTGTTCGTAAAGTTAATTTTTCAGTTCTCAGTTCTCACTTGTACGAGCGTGCGCGTGATGCTAAATCACAGTAAGACTCAGTTTTTACAGTTTCTAACTCACAATTCAACATGAACAGATATTTTGATCAGACAGAATGGGCATATTGTAAGCGAGACGGAACAGTTCAAGTTCCTAGGCGTTCGGATTGATAGTAAGCTGTCGTTGGAAGCCCATGTTCAGGATCTTGTTCAGAAACTAAATGCTGCTTTACTTACCATTAGAACAGTATCTGAAATAAGTGACAGTTCAACACGAAAAGTAGTCTACTTCGCATAAAATGGCTCTGAGCACTATGGGACTCAACTGCTGTGGTCATAAGTCCCCTAGAACTTAGAACTACTTAAACCTAACTAACCTAAGGACATCACACACATCCATGCCCGAGGCAGGATTCGAACCTGCGACCGTAGCGGTCGTGCGGTTCCAGACTGTAGCGCCTTTAACCGCTCAGCCACTCCGGCCGGCTCTACTTCGCATAAAAAATGGCTCTGAGCACTATGGGACTCAACTGCTGAGGTCATTAGTCCCCTAGAACTTAGAACTAGTGAAACCTAACTAACCTAAGGACATCACAAACATCCATGCCCGAGGCAGGATTCGAACCTGCGACCGTAGCGGTCTTGCGGCTCCAGACTGCAGCGCCTTTAACCGCACGGCCACTTCGGCCGGCTCCTACTTCGCATATTTTCATACGCTTATGTCATATGGTATTATTATTTTGGGGTAATTCTTCTGATTCAAAAAGGGTATTTTTGGCTCAAAAACGGGCTGTTCGAGCTATATGTGGTGTAAGTTCGAGAACCTCTTGTCGACCCCTATTCAATAGTCTGGGAATTCTGACATTGCCCTCACAGTATATATTTTACAAAATTGTTAAGGCTTTCGTGGCCACTTGTTGACAAACTGCCTATTGGTTTCTGTCTCGGGTTCTTCGGCCGACGTTCATGTAATGATTTTTCTGACGTTTCGCCAGCACGAGTGGCTGGCATTGTCAAAGCTACACCCTCCATTGCCGGTGGTGAACGTCGGCCGAAGAACCCGAGACAGAAGCCAATAGTATATATTTTCCTTAATGTCGTTTGTTGTTAGCAATATTAGCTTATTCCCAAGAGTTAGCAGCTTTCACTCAGTTGATACTTGGCAGAAATGAAATCTGCATGTGGAATGCACTTCCTTGACTCTTGTGCAGAAAGGAGTGCACTATTCTGCTGCATCCATTTTCAATAAACTACCACAAGAACTCAAAAATCTTAGCAGTAGTGCAAACAGTTTCCTCATGGCTCACTCCTTCTATTCTGTCGAGGAGCTCCTGGAAGAGCTGAAAAATTAAGCAAATTCCAGTGTTACATTGTTGATTTTCTTTATTTAAACTTACGAATTGTCGCCTGAATACGTTTCTTATATTTCATTTTATCTGTTTCTACTGTCGTGTTATAATTTCATGTATTGACTCGTTCCATGACCATGGAGACTTCTCCTTAATTTGGTCCCACGGAACAATAAATAAATAAAGTAACCGTAGCGGCGCGGCTGATTGTTGATAATGCGGAAGCGCGATGATCGAACGCACGTTCTCACCCTCGCTACAAGACACTAGCACTTGACTGCACTCTTTTATGGTAACTAATTTCTACTGATTCACATCAGTTCATTCTGGGAGACCGAACACGGCGCAGATGATTGATGCTGTGCGACACGCAATGAGAGGATACACAAATACGTTATTGGCGACACTGCTCATTTTTAATTACATCTTGACCCACTTCCATATTTCATCACTTTACTGTAATATCAGTTGTAGCAAACTTCCATACTAACAATGCTTCCTACATGAAGAGCTACCCACAACACAACATAACAGTTTGGTGTCCCGCGCTCGACTCTACCGACGCGGCTGTCCGCAAAGATACTCCGCAACCAAGCCAGCGATATGGCAATACGCTTACAACAATTCCGAAAGAACAGATACCATCTTCATATAGTTAAGGCTAACCGGCCATTGACCTCCTTCTACTGTGCTGGATGCACACGCACTGCCCAAACTCTTACGGGACTCGGTAAGATTGTCTGCCGCGAGTAATGTGCGTAACGGGCAGGGGCACTACGAATGTAGAGTGTTGGCATTACGTTGGGAATGTGAATCTCACGGGGAACGTGCAAGGGATAAATCCCTGCAGTCGCACTATCCTCTGTGCCCTCGGTGGCTCAGATGGATAGAGCGTCTGCCATCTAAGCAGGAGATCCCGGGTTCGAGTCCCGATCGGGGCACACATTTTCAACTATCCCCGTTGATGTATATCAACGCCTCTCGACAGCTTAAGGTCTTGGTTTAATTATCACATTGAAAATGTTGTGGGAAAGGCTAACCAAATGCTGCGTTTTATCAGCAGGACACATAGAGAATGTAACACACCTACTAAGGAGACTGCCTTCACTACGCTTGTCCGTCCTCTTTTAGAATACTGCTGCGCGGTGTGGGATCCTTACCAGGTAGGACTGACGGAGTAAATCGAAAAAGTTCAAAGAAAGGCAGCACGTTTTGTATTATCACGAAATATGGGAGAGAGTGTCAAAGAAATGATACAGGATTTGGGCTGGAAATCATTAAAAGAAATGCGTTTTTCGTTGCGATGGAATCTTCTCACGAAATTCCAATCACCAACTTTCTCCTCCGAATGCGAAAATATTTTGTTGATACCGACCTACATAGGGCGGAACGATCACTACGATAAAATAAGGGAAATCAGAGCTCGTACGGAAAGATATAGGTGTTCATTCTTCCCGCGCGCTGTACGAGACTGGAATAATAGAGAATCGTGAAGGTGGTTCGATGAACCCTTTGCCAGGCACTTAAATGTGATTTGCAGAGTATCCATGTAGATGTAGACGTAGATCTTTTCAAGTGCCTGTTGGCTCCTGTCTCGAGTTCTTCGGCCGACATTCGTGTGATGACTTTTCTGACGTTTCGCCAGTACGAGTAGCTGGCATTGTAAAAGTTTCACCCTCCATTGCTGGTGGTGACTGGAGCCGAGCTCGTGGCAACAGACTATGTACCTGGCGCACCAGCGTCCTAGGGCTTCTCTGCATTTCAGTACGGTTCTCCTCTTGCCACCTGTAACGGTCGTCCGCTGCAGCACAGAAGCCAGTATTCGTTTACCCTGAGGCTGTCTTCTTTCTTGTTGAAGCTGTTATCGTGTTTGTGCATTTCTATAGCTTCTCTGAACAAGCGGGTGTGATAGCTCTTTTCCACAGCCAGAACTTCCGTGTCGGCGAATTTTACTATGTGGTCGGCCTCACACAGCGTTTGCTCTGCCACAGCCAATTTCTCCACCTGCCCGAAGCTGCAATGTCGCTTATGCTCTGTGATCCTGGTGTTGACTGATCGTCCAGTCATTCCAACACTTTCAGTTTCTTTGTGTGAACAATCTTGCAATATTTTAGAAATGACAACACATTCCTCATTTTATTTCGTGAACGGCTAAACATATAGAAACGCGGTTTCCGGCAAATGTTAGACCGTCGAGGTGCACGTATTTTTTGCTTGGTTAATGTTTTTAAAAATCGTTCAAATGGCTCCAAGCACTATGGGACTAAACATCTGGGGTCATCAGTCCCCTAGACTTAGAACTACTTAAACCTAACTAACCTAAGGACATCACACACATCCATGCCCTAGGCAGGATTCGAACCTGCGACCGTAGCGGTTGCGCGGTTCCGGACTGAAGCGCCTAGAACCGCTCGGCCACAGCTGCCGGCCATGGAGGTATAATAAGGAGATTTGTCATAACGTAACGAACATGAAGCCAACGCCCACCATGTTACTTGCCCCAAACATTAGCTTCTGATGGAAGTGTTACGATTAGAGTTGCGCTGTACCTAAACTACGGTTCGGTCGTTTTGGTACAATAAATTTCGTTGTAAATGGTAAGATTACCAGTAGTATTGGTAGCTCTGGTGGGGAAAAACATAAATAAATGTGAGAGAAACTGAGAGTCGACGATCTCTCTTTGTTTTTTGTTTGTTTGTTTTGTACGTAACCTGAACCGAATATAGTTCAGTGCCCATTGTGTATTCTACACCCTTAAAATATATAAATTGAATTTTATAAGTAATAAAAATTAGGTGATCGCGTAACTTCTGCTTTCTGTCACGAGGGTACTGGAAAGTTTGTACAACGCCACGACAAATGTCTAAGTCGGAGTGACGACTATTTAGAGAGGTAGCTGGAAGGTGTGGCTAACTGTTGCGAATAAAAAAATGTTTGATTTTCTCTGAGTTTTTCATTTCGCGACCGATAGGAGCTTACTTTCCGAACAGCCCTCGTAATTATTCAGTATGGTGCCAAAAGGCACGAATAGCTTCTGCACAGAAAGGTATACTGTGGACAACAAGTACTCTCACTGATATTAGCCTATGTGTTTGTTGCAACGAGGGTACTTGTGGCCCTTAGTATAAGTTACTGTACAGAAGCAATTCGTGCCTTTTGACTCCATATTGTATAATTGGTTACGGGTAATAACAAGGCGTGTGGTTCGAGAATGGGCATGTGAGGCCGAAACCGGTACCCGAAACCGGTAACAGCTGCAGCAAAAAATTTATGTCAAAGCCACTGAGACGGACGAAATAAAAAAATTATCACCTCACTTTATCTTTCGTCAGTGTAGGAAAACGGTGACTTATCAAAAAGTTACCGTGGGATTGACAACCATTTCACCTGCCATCAGAAGGCAAGGTGTGATTTACTAAATGGGATGTATTCGACAAATTAAATGAAACGCTCGTAAGAAAATGCTAGTCTAATGGTGCGCTTTTGGGTGTGAGCCGAGCTGATTCAAATTCATGCACAATATTTAAACGACCGTCCGAGCCGTCTTCTACAAGCGCAGCGAGCTGTATTTTTAAGCGCACCTGCTGAAAAAACAGCTCGCACAAACTGATGAAGACGGCTGCGGCGGTCGCCGAAATAATGTGCATAAAACTGAATGAACAACTCGTCTACAAACCCGAAAGAATTATTCACAATGAGAAAACTTAATAACGCTCGCTGCCTTTCAGAACGCGCAAATTAATTTAAAATACACGACGCCGCGCGCAACTCGCGTATGATTCTGCAAGGGGAGGGGCCATGGTCGGAGCCCCCTGGAATATTCATACAGTAAGAACGCAGCGGAACCTGAAGGTGAGAGGCAAGGCCGGGCGACTGAGCGCGTGTCTAGTTGCGCAAGGCGGTTACACGTTGCGAACTCGCCGCGCGCATCACAATCAATACTGCACGACACGGCCACACGAATAGACGGCTGCCGGCTGCATTCTGTACTCGCCTAGCTCTGAACTACCTACCGACGCGAGCGCGCCTTCGGCGTTCGCCACCTGCAATTCAGCACTGCTGCCAACACACGGCCGTTAATCGTCGACGTCTGGAAACGCTGCGTCCGAAGATCCCCGTCGCATGCTGTTAGCGTCTGCCCTATACTTGCTTTTACTTTATATTTATTTGTTTTATTTAACCTGGTCAGATTACGAGTTTTGTAGCTTCTCTTACGTCATACGGGGAAGTACACATACCAAAAACTATAAAAAAAAAAACCACGCGTGTCAATTTATCGGCAAACCGACTGACCGACCAATTTCATTGTAGCCTACACGTACATACGTCCCGGCCGACTTCACTCGGCGATTACTGTTCCTATATGTAGTTGCGTATTGTTAATCTTAAGTTTATTGAGGTCATGTTCTACGAGCTGCCGCTTGGCATTACACAGACATACAAACTGGAATTTGTCTTGCCTGTCTTAAAACTAACAAGGTGAGAGAAAGCGGTGGGCAAACAAATTGTTAACGGAAAGAAAGAAATTTGCACACGTTCAGTTACTTAAGGAACCAGGAGCCGATGTTTTTCGAAATTATTAAAGAATGCATAAACATGTTTTTCGGAGCTTCTGAATGTCGTTAAACAATAGTTGAAGAAAAAGAATACACTCATGAGCGAAGCTGTAATCTGCAAGGAGAGGATGTTAGGTTCAAAATGGTTCAAATGGCTCTAAGCACTCTGAGGTCATCAGCCCCCTAGACTTAGCACTAGTTAAACCATCCATGCACGAGGGAGGATTCGAACCTACGACCGTAGCAGCAACGCGGTTCCGGACTGAAGCTCGGCCACAACGGCCGGCTGGCTGTTAGGTCATTACGGATTCTAGCCAGTGGACGAACTTAAGATGACCTCAAATTCACTGCGCCTTCATCCCCACAATTATCATCTGAAATTATCCCTGAAACTTGCAATTGATTTATAATTGCCTTTGGAAATACATTATCCTAAAGCAAAATAAATAAAACAAGTGATATTCATAATTTTGATTTGCAGCTCCTTGTATTGGCCGTGTTTGCAGTTAAAATTGTTTGATGTGAGGTGCGCCAGTTATGCAAAACACATGTAGTAATTAACATACAAGTGATCCAGAAAGTTCATGAACACCAAATGTAAAGGTATTTACAAATAGAAACGATCTGTTGTTTGAACGAAAGATGCACATAATTTTATAATCATTTAACAAAAATTTTCACATTGCAGAATAAATAAAAACGAAAACCCACTGATGATGGCACAGTGGTGCCGTAACATATTTTCGTACTGGGAAAAAACGGTGTCTTGCATAACTCGCGGACCTCACATCCAACAAAACAAGTGATGTTCATACAAAATTTATTAATTTAATTTTTAGGATAACACAAATACTTTCCCTGGAAGTTTAAGAAAGTCACGTCAGATCTGAAGAAGAAAGACCATAAATGGTCGCGGCGCACATAATCTAATAAATATAGCAACAGATAAATAAGAAATGAAGCATTTAGCAACTGTTGGAACTGTGAAAAAAGATGTCTTTGCACTTCATAGCAAAAGATGCGACGATAGGACGGGTCTTTTTAACACTCCTAAAAATGAAGCAAATATATTTTATGAATAAAATTCCGTCGACAATTATCTTTCGGTTTTTATGTTTTATTTCTGATAACTATCGGAAAAGAAATCTAAAACCTTATGTCTGTATTTCGTTTTTTTTGCATTTCATTTCTGGTAAATCTAAAACCTAATGTATCTCTATTTCGGCTTTTAGGTTTCATTTCCGATAAGTATGGGAAATAAACCTAATAACCGAAATACAGATAGTCGACTGACTTCTATTCATCAAAATACAATCTTCCACTGTCTCTGAGTGCGACACTAAACCATAACGGATCTGCTAAAAAATGAAACAAGTCCATTTTATTTCTATTGCTCTAGTCCTCGCACGACGTGACTTGTAAATGTCTGCAGTCTTTAAATTTCTCTGTAAACTCTAGTCATAAAAGTTTCGTTCCTCTCGCGCTCTCTCATGTTAACTATATTTGCGAACAGCTTTTAAACCCATGCGTTGTGACAGAAGATGAACTTTTGTCTGGCGGTTTGGGCGATAGCGCTACATACGACACTGTTTTTTGGCTCAAGTGATTTTGCGAGGGGGGCGGGGGTGTAGTTGGTTGTCGTATGGCCGTTCTCAATCGATCTCCCGATACGAAAAATCGGTCGGCAGGTTGACCTAAACGTCTACATACGTCCTGTTCGTCGGTCGGGTTGGTTTGTGCGTGCGCAGAGCTCTACACGAAACATTCTGAATTTCTTATGTGTACTTACGATTCAGCAACGTAAACCTGATACATTATATGAGGATAATAACTAACTCAAATACCAGTGAACAAAAACAAAACAAAAAACAGATGCTACTAATATTAACAATGCAAGATGTTTCTAAAAGGACTCCGAAAGTTAAGTTCCTAGAAATTATTCATTCGACTTACAGGCCTAATCTTAGCGTGATTTCTTTTAATCTAGGAGTAAATTTTTTTAGGAAAGTAGATGAATTTCTGACTAGCGTATGACGCTAGTGCTGACTAACATCACTGCAAGCGCCAGCAAAAATAGCGGCCTTAACTAGTCCAGAGCGCCGTCGCTGTGTGTTTTGGTTTGTGCGACAACTTTACAACGTAAGTAACGTACTGAGAGCGGTAAACATGCTCCCACTAGGCCTATCACTTACGAGTAGCGTAAGTGGCTCTGAGCACTATGCGACTTAACTTCTAAGGTCATCAATCGCCTAGAACTAATTAAACCTAACTAACCTAAGGACATCACACACATCCATGCCTGTGGCAGGATTCGAACCTGCGACCGCAGCGATCGCCCGGTTCCAGACTGTAGCGCCCAGAACCGCACGGCCACTCCGGCCGGCAGTAGCGTAAGTGTCTTCTTGAAACTGGGTGCTCGAGAAGACGTCGCAAAAAGTCCTCAGGTCGACAACAACACGTCGTGCTTCTCGCTACCTGGGCATCACACATGCGACTGGAGTGTGTTACGAAGACATCGCCATCACAAAGCCTACAAATTAATAAAGGTGATTCAACAACCGCGTTCCAGGTGAATGAATAAGCTGGAGGGCGCCGATTGCATGACCACCACGTTCTCTGGACCTATCAACTTCTGATTTATTTTTATTCATCAAGGCTTAAAGTGTTTTGTACCACCCTTACTGGATTCCCTAGCAGAGCTCAACGTAAGAATATGCTACGCAAATGAACAAGTACGCCTGATATCCTACAGCGAGTTTGGCAAGAAATCTAAAATAAGACCCAAAAAATGGTGTTCAAATGGCTCTAAGCACTATGGGACTTAGCATCTGAGGTCATCAGCCCCTAGACTTAGAGCTACTTAAACCTAACTAACCTAAGGACATCACACACATCCATGCCCGAGGCAGGAATCGAACCTGCGACCGTAGCAGCAGCGCAGTTCCGGACTAAAGCGCCTAGAACCGCTCGGCCACAGCGGCCGGCAATGTGACCCAAAAGTCCGTTGACATTTGAAAATGCACTAATTCACGGACTAATATAGGTAGAGAGGTAAGACTTTACACGCATATCCGAAACAATATGGGGTTTTATTGAAACCTACAGTGAGTGCAAAAGCCGACCAATACAAGGCGCTGGACAACAACACGTTGGTGGAGCCGCATGAGAATCTTGCATAAAATGAGCTGTAGTGAGAGAGGGAGTCAGATGTGCCAGCAATCGCGAGTTGACTTTACCAGAAAAGCCACTGTTACTGAAGCTTTACTTGCAGAATGGATAATCCACTACTGCAGTTTTACGATCTTGTCGTCATAAGAAGGGTATTCGAATGGGTACAGGTGCTATGAGAAGTGTCGCTTTGGAAAAAAGGATCACGAAGTTCGAACCCAAGTATTGTTTAGACGATAGGCCCCCGTAGTGGGCGACCAGACTCAAGTGCTGCTGTTGCTCAGGCAATTCAGGAAGAAGTAGAGACTTTAGGAGGTTCATCTCCGGAAGGTAGAGTCCCTTTAGTCAGCCATAGTCCCAGTAGTGTCAGTGTCGACCTAACTGCCGTCTGCTTCACGTCTGCTGTGCAGCGAGCTCCCTTAATTTGAGTATTAACTATATTTTTCTTACTTATCACTTCTTCTTCCGTGTGTTTTTGCTTTTAGGAAGCTTTAATTGTCGAGTGCTATTAATAGTGTTCCATAGATTTCGTGTTTGTTTTGAATACAGTCAGAGAGAGTCCCTTTAGTCAACCATAGTGCCAGTAGTGCTAGTGTTTGTTTTCAATACAGTCCAGAGACAGGTAGTGCTATTTTCATTGCTTTCTACAAGAAGTGGCTAGCAATCACAGTTTAGTCAATAATCAGCCGCCTTTAGTGAATTAGTAGTCTAGTTAAAAGTTTATTAACTCTCTTCAGTAAATAGATTCCTTAGGATGGATAGGATGTGTGACTGCTGTGTACGGACGCAGGAGGAGCTGGCCACTGTTCGCGAACAGCTGAACGTGTTGATGGCCGCGGTCAGCCGTCTTCAGGCTGCTGCCTCGGAGTGTAGCGGCAGTGGGGAGTCTGGTGCGTCGCATGGTACACCCCAGGTGTTACATGCTTCACCCACTGTCCCTGCTGTCGAGACATCTTCGCGGGTACCGGGCGCGGTTGGGCCACCCTCTCCCCAAGGGGAGTGGCGGGTTCAGCGGCGTTCGCGGCGCACGAGGCGGAGGGTAAATGTGGAGGCTGGCCGTGTGGCATCGCCCGCTCTGCCTGTGAGTGGACATGTGGCTGCTCCTTCAGCAAGGTCCGAGCAGGCACACGGGGGGAGGGGTTTATTAGTTATTGGGAGCTCCAACGTTAGGCGGGTGATGGAGCCCCTTAGGGAAATAGCGGAAAGGTCGGGGAAGAAGGCCAGTGTTCACTCTGTCTGCTTGCCGGGTAGTCTCATCCGAGATGTGGAGGAGGCCCTACCGGCGGCGATAGAGAGCACTGGGTGCACCCGACTGCAAATTGTTGCTCATGTCGGCAACAATGACTCCTGCCGTCTGGGTTCAGAGGTCATCCTCAGTTCGTACAGGCGGTTGGCGGAATTGGTGAAGGCGGAAAGCCTCGCTCGCGGGGTGGAATCAGAGCTAACTATTTGTAGTATCGTTCCCAGAACCGATCGCGGTCCTCTGGTTTGGAGCCGAGTGGAAAGCTTAAACCAGAGGCTCAGACGATTCTGCGGAGATCTGGGGTGCAAATTTCTCGACCTCCGCTATCGGGTGGAGAAATGTAGGGTCCCCCTGAATAGGTCAGGCGTGCGCTACACGCCGGAAGCGGCTACAAGGGTAGCGGAGTACGTGTGGAGTGCACATGGGGGTTTTTTAGGTTAGAGAATTCCCTCCCTAGGCCCGACAAGACGCCTCCCGAGACGCGGCAAGGTAGGAGTAGGCAAAATGCAACAGGGAATAACAATATTAATGTGCTAATAGTAAACTTCAGGAGCGTCTATAGAAAGGTCCCAGAACTGCTCTCATTAATAAACGGTCACAACGCCCAAATAGTACTAGGGACAGAAAGTTGGCTGAAACCAGATGTAAACAGTAATGAAATCCTAAACTCAGATTGGAATGTATACCGCAGAGACAGGTTGGACAGTGAAGGGGGAGGCGTGTTTATAGCGATAAGAAGTGCAATAGTATCGAAGGAAATTGACGGAGATCCGAAATGTGAAATGATTTGGGTGAAGGTCACGGTTAAAGCAGGCTCAGACATGGTAATTGGATGTCTCTATAGGCCCCCTGGCGCAGCAGCTGTTGTGGCTGAGCACCTGAAGGATAATTTGGAAAATATTTCGAGTAGATTTCCCCACCATGTTATAGTTCTGGGTGGAGATTTTAATTTGCCGGATATAGACTGGGAGGCTCAAACGTTCATAACGGGTGGCAGGGACAAAGAATCCAATGAAATTTTTTAAAGTGCTTTATCTGAAAACTACCTTGAGCAGTTAAACAGAGAACCGACTCGTGGCGATAACATATTAGACCTTCTGGTGAGTGGCCGTGCGGTTAAAGGCGCTGCAGTCTGGAACCGCAAGACCGCTACGGTCGCAGGTTCGAATCCTGCCTCGGGCATGGATGTTTGTGATGTCCTTAGGTTAGTTAGGTTTAACTAGTTCTAAGTTCTAGGGGACTAATGACCTCAGCAGTTGAGTCCCATAGTGCTCAGAGCCATTTGAACCATTTGAACCTTCTGGTGACAAACAGATCCGAACTATTTGAAACAGTTAACGCAGAACTGGGAATCAGCGATCATAAAGCGGTTACGGCATCGATGATTTCAGCCGTAAATAGAAACAATAAAAAAGGTAGGAAGATTTTTCTGTTTAGCAAAAGTAACAAAAAGCAGATTACAGAGTACCTGACGGCTCAACACAAAAGTTTTGTCTCAAGTACAGATAGTGTTGAGGATCAGTGGACAAAGTTCAAAACCATCGTACAATATGCGTTAGATGAGTATGTGCCAAGTAAGATCGTAAGAGATGGAATAGAGCCACCGTTGTACAACAACCGAGTTAGAAAACTGCTGCGGAAGCAAAGGGAACTTCACAGCAAACATAAACATAGCCATAGCCTTGCAGACAAACAAAAATTACGCGAAGCGAAATGTAGTGTGAGGAGGGCTATGCGAGAGGCGTTCAATGACTTCGAAAGTAAAGTTCTATGAACTGACTTGGCAGAAAATCCTAAGAAATTTTGGTCTTATGTCAAAGCGGTAGGTGGTTCAAAACAAAATGTCCAGACACTCTGTGACCAAAATGGTACTGAAACAGAGGATGACAGACTAAAGGCCGAAATACTAAATGTCTTTTTCCAAAGCTGTTTCACAGAGGAAGACTGCACTGTAGTTCCTTCTCTAGATTGTGGCACAGATGACCAAATGGTAGATATCGAAACAGACGACAGAGGGATACAGAAACAATTAAAATCGCTCAAAAGAGGAAAGGCCTCTGGACCTGATGGGATACCAGTTCGATTTTACACAGAGTACGCGAAGGAACTTGCCCCCCTTCTTGCAGCGGTGTACCGTAGGTCTCTAGAAGAGCGTAGCGTTCCAAAGGATTGGAAAAGGGCACAGGTCATCCCCGTTTTCAAGAAGGGACGTCGAACAGATGTGCAGAACTAAAAACGTCGATGAGTTGTAGAATTTTGGAACACGTATTATGTTCGAGTATAATGACTTTTCTGGAAACTAGAAATCTACTCTGTAGGAATCAGCATGGGTTTCGAAAAAGACGGTCGCGCGAAACCCAGCTCGCGCTATTCGTCCACGAGACTCAGAGGGCCATTGACACGGGTTCACAGGTAGATGCTGTGTTTCTTGACTTCCGCAAGGCGTTCGATACAGTTCCCCACAGTCGTTTAATGAACAAAGTAAGAGCATATGGACTATCAGACCAATTGTGTGATTGGATTGAATAGTTCCTAGATAACAGAACGCAGCATGTCATTCTCAATGGAGAGAAGGCTTCCGAAGTAAGAGTGATTTCAGGTGTGCCGCAGGGTAGTGTCATAGGACCGTTGCTATTCACAATATACATAAATGACCTTGTGGATGACATCGGATGTTCACTGAGGCTTTTTGCAGATGATGCTGTGGTGTATCGAGAGGTTGTAACAATGGAAAATTGTACTGAAATGCAGGAGGATCTGCAGCGAATTGACGCATGGTGCAGGGAATGGCAATTGAATCTCAATGTAGACAAGTGTAACGTGCTGCGAATACATAGAAAGATAGATCCCTTATCATTTAGCTACAAAATAGCAGGTCAGCAACTGGAAGCAGTTAATTCCATAAATTATCTGGGAGTACGCATTAGGAGTGATGTAAAATGGAATGATCATATAAAGTTGATCGTCGGTAAAGCAGATGCCAGACTGAGATTCATTGGAAGAATCCTAAGGAAATGCAATCCGAAAACAAAGGAAGTAGGTTACAGTACGCTTGTTCGCCCACTGCTTGAATACTGCTCAGCAGTGTGGGATCCGTACCAGATAGGGTTGATAGAAGAGATAGAGAAGATCCAACGGAGAACAGCGCGCTTCGTTACAGGATCATTTAGTAATCGCGAAAGCGTTACGGAGATGATAGATAAACTCCAGTGGAAGACTCTGCGGGAGAGACGCTCAGTAGCTCGGTACGGGGTTTTGTTAAAGTTTCGAGAACATACCTTCACCGAAGAGTCAAGCAGTATATTGCTCCCTCCTACGTATATCTCGCGAAGAGACCATGAGGATAAAATCAGAGAGATTAGAGCCCACACAGAAGCATACCGACAATCCTTCTTTCCACGAACGATACGACACTGGAATAGAAGGGAGAACCGATAGAGGTACTCAGGGTACCCTCCGCCACACGCCGTCAGGTGGCTTGCGGAGTATGGATGTAGATGTAGAACACTCGTGAAATCGCATGTTGCACCGGCATTCGACGCACCACGTTTGGAGAGCACTAAGGCACAGAACTTCCAATGCTATCCGCACAAAATGCAGCAGCTATCATGAATTGTTAACCAATGATTTTGTGATGCGGAGAGCATTCGCCGTGCGGGCACTTCAAAAAATGGGGAAAGATAACGTTAGGTTGTCTAACGCGTTATGGACCAATGAAGCCGATTTCACACTTCGAGGGTCTGTCAACACCCAAAACTGAAGAATTTGGGCTACCGAAAATTCTAGAACTGTCGTGGAAATCACACTACACGAAAAGAAAGTCACGGTATGTTTTGGATTAACCATATCAGTCGTGATTGGATCCTTTTTCTTCGAGGAAGTGCGAGGAGTTGCTTTTCAAACTGTTAGCATGACAGGTGCGAGGTAGGCCGACATGTTACAAAATCGAATCATCCCTAGCCTGGCTGACAAACACCTGCTGGAAAGTACGACTTTCGCGCAGGACGGCGCTCCACCCCGTACTGCTGCACGTGCGAAAGATCTGCGCATATCGTTTGGTGAGGATTGTTTGCTAAGCAACTACTTCCCTCACACTTGGCCTCCAAGATCCCCAGACCTCAATTCGTGTGATTAATAGTTGTGGGGTTGCCCAAAGTCTCACGTCTCCCGCGATTGCCCCTCATTAGGGATGCTAAAAGACAACATCCAATGGCAATTTCTCCTATACCTACTGATATGCTGTACAATGCTGTTCACAACACTATCCGTCGACTACATGTATTGTTCAAGAATGAGCATTTGTCACAAAGAACAACGTCTTCGCTAAAAAATCAGCTATTATGCTAACTATTGCGTTTGTATCATATGAAGCACTACTTGTTGGTAATTTTGTGCACTTTCCTTGTTTCAATAAAATCACATGTCATTTCAAGCATGTGTGTCAATTTTTACCTGTCTAGCTACATTATTCCGGGAAGTATTGGCTTTTCAGATGTAACCAGACCTTTGGGTCACCCTGTACTTCAGATAGGATGTGCGTGACATGACCAATGGAAATCATATTCAGCCCGTATGGTGGTAACGAAAAAGTACGTGATGTAAGAGGCTCGAAAAAATTACTCTACAACCAGGTCTGTAAATGATATGAACAAGTCTACATGAATTTTCATCGTTGTCAATTTCTTTTAGAAACAACCTGTAATATTAATTACTTGAGCAGGCATAAAACAGATACATACACAGACTTAAACAAAATTTATTTCTGGGACAATGTCCCAGAAGTAAAATAACTCCAATCCGATCAAGGTTTTCGGGAGACTTCTCTTGGTCAGTAAGCGAATGTCGCAACTGGAAATTCCCTCCTAAACATTCGTAATTGAGATTCCTTCTGCCCCATTGAAACCCTGGTGGGATATTTGGATGCAAGGAACTAAGTTCTAAAACAGCCTGTCCTGCTCTCGCGAGTTGGGAATGAAAGATTTAAAAGAGAGAGAGAGAGAGAGAGAAAGAAAAGAAGAAGAAGTACTTTAGCCCTTTGAAGCCGTGCTTAATATCATCACAAACAGAAAAAATAACAGAGGAGAAGAGTGAAATAACAGCAACTGCTATGTTTTTGATGAACCACACTCGCAAATTACAATTTCGAATTTCGCAAATATAACGTGTATGTGCTGCTGTGTGCATGATCCGTGTTCATGTTCACTTGTTCTCATGCCCGGTCCGAAGCCTAATTTGAACGTTGTTTATCTTCTCCCCCCCCCCCCCCCTCTCTCTCTCTCTCTCTCTCTCTCTCTCTCTCTCTCTCTGTGTGTGTGTGTGTTTTCATTCTTTTATCTGTTTGTGTTGCGGACTGTTAGAGGGTGGGAGTGTTCAGTACAGCGAGCTGCAGACAAGTATGTGTTACAGACAGTTACTGTGACAGGTAAAGTCGTGTTTCAGATAAGAAAAACATTTTGAGAGGATTGCTGGGGGTGTTACGTGACAGTACAGAGGATTTTTCTTTATTGTGAGCGAGTATTTCTGCTGTGCTTCTCAGAAAGAAATATTACAGGTGAATATAAATAAATACTATGCCAATCTAACACGTAACTACGCGGAATAGTCTGCAAAACTACAACCATTATCTCTTCAAGCGCACTAGATTGCCTGTGAGTAAACAGATAGTTTCCTTAAAAACAAAGTTACATCACAGCAACGTTAGCTAAAGAAACGAGTGTTGAACAGAGAGAAAATTACGAGTACTAGGAACTCAGCGCTACATCACTTACCTGAAAGCTTGTTTAGAAGTCTTAAACCTTCTATGAAACACTATTAACCAGTATTTAATGTGTTTCTTTTCTGAGTATAGTTACGACAGAAAAACTGACGAAAGAAAAATAACAGTTATCATTTCAGGCGTACTTTCTTCTACCACGTAATCGTCTGTTAACTTTATGAGACTTAAAAATCTTTTCTCTTTGTTCCTTAGTGTAATATCAATTGCTTGAAAAGCTTTTGCAACACACGCATATCTACTAACGTGTGTATCAGGGAATGAATCAATAAGCCTTATGTGAATGTAATTCATCTTTGAAACAAATGGCTTGCAAAACACTTATTCCTCCGATTCTTGAGTATTGCTCATCAGTCTTACGACCTTTACCTAGCTGGATTAATAGGAGAGATGGAGAAGATCCAACGAAGAACGTCGTGTTTCGTCATGGAATGTTTATTCGGCACGAAAGCATTACGGAAATGCTCAACAAATTCCAGTGGCACATGTTACAACAAAGTGGTTATGCACCACGGATAGGTTACCTCTTGAAATTCCGAATATGTGCTTTCCACAAAGAGTCGATCAACATATTTCTTTCTACATACGTCTCGCGAAATAACGACAGTAAAAAAACGATATTTTAGAGCGAATACCAATGCTACCGACAAATATTCTTATCACTCGTCATTCGCCATTCGCGAATTAAATACGAAATGTAAGTTAATATAGATAAGCAGGAAAACCAGTCCTGTCATGTTCGAATCCTGTATCAATGATATGCTCCTTGACACAATCACGTCGGTTACGCTACGGTCGCAGGTTCGAATCCTGCCTCGGGCACGGATGTGTGTGATGTCCTTAGGTTAGTCAGGTTTAAGTAGTTCTAACAAGGGAACCTCCCCATCGCACCCCCCTCAGATTTAGTTATACATTGACACAGTGGATAGGCCTTGAAAAACTAAACACAGATCAATCGAGGAAACAGGAAGAAGTTGTGTGGAACTATGAAAAAATAGGCAAAATATACAAACTAAGTAGTCCATGTGCGAGATATGCAATATCAAGGACAATCTAAGTTGAGGAGCGCCGTGGTCCCGTGGTTAGAGTGAGCAACTGCGGAACGAGAGGTCCTTAGTTCGAGTCCTCCCTCGAGTGAAAATTTTACTTTCTTTATTTTCGCAAAGTTACGATCTGTCCATTCATTCATTGACGTCTCTGTTCACTGCAATAAGTTTAGTGGCAGTGTTTTGCGACCGCACCGCAAAACCGTGCGATTAGTAGACGAAAGGACGTGCCTCTCCAATAGGAACCGAAATATTTGATCGCAAGGTCATAGGTCAACCGATTCCTCCACAGGAAAACACGTCTGATATATTCTTTACGACACTGGTGACGGCACGTGCGTCACATGACAGGAATATGTTGTCGACCCACCTAACTTGCACACTTGGCGAATGGGTAAAAAGACTTCTACCTTGCCCGATTTAGATTTTCTTGTGGATGTGATAATCACTCCCAAAAAAGTAATGAAAACGTAAGAGTTTGTCACATAAACTGCAACAAATGAATGCAACAGTTTCACAGCCGCACAGTTTTCCCTGTGCTCTGTCAAAACATATGTTTTTTACGTTTTCAAATGTTTCCGTGCGTAGACCGTCAAACCCTGCATATGTCCAAGCAAATCTGAACATGTCCAGGAATTTTGGAGAGCGAAGTTGATTATGCGTGAGTGCCTGAACTTTGATAATTATCTGAAAATAAAAAATTAAACTTTTCACTCGAGAGAAGATTTGAACTAAGGACCTCTCGTTCCGCAGCTGCTCACGCTAACCACGGGACCACGGCGCTCGTAAGCTGGCACTCTCCTTGATGTTGCCTACCTTGCGCATGGACTACTCAGTTTGTATATTTTGCTTATTTTTTTCATAGTTCCACACAACTTCTTCCTGTTTCCTCGATTGATCTGTGTTCAGTTTTTCAAGGTCTATCCCTGTGCCAACTTATAACTAAATCTGAGGGGGGGGGGGGTGCGAGGGGGAGGTTCCCTTGTAAGTTCTAGGGGATTGATGAGGTCAGAAGTTAAGTACCATAGTGCTCAGAGCCATTTGAACCACTTTTGAACGCCGGTTATACATATAGGTGCAATTACTATACTGCAGTGCCTGTGTTGAACGACGCATGCATGCATTTAACGTCAAGCGTGCATTTCTCGTGCCAACGACCTTGCAGCAGTGGTAACACCGGTTCCCGTCAGATCACCGAAGTTAAGCGCTGTCGGGCTGGGCTAGCACTTGGATGGGTGACCATGCGGTATGCCGAGCGCTGTTGGCAAGCGGGGTGCACTCGACCCTTGTGAGGCAAACTGAGGTGCTACTTGATTGAGAAGTAGCGGTTGCGGTCTCGCAAACTGACATACGGCCGGGAGAGCGGTGTGCTGACCACATGCCCCTCCATATGCGCATCCAGTGATGCCTGTGGGCTGAGGACGATACGGCGGCCGGTCGGTACCGTTAGGCCTTCAAAGGCCCGTTGGGACGGAGTTTAGCTTAGTGCATTTCTCGTGTTGTTTCCATACTTTGTCCAACATCTGCAGCAGTACTCAGTGTCACTAAAAGTACAATACGTTATCAGTAATAAAGAAGTATCTAAGCTACGTCCGCAGAAATATGGAAACACCGTGAGAATTGCATGCGTGGACATGAATGCTGCTGCTAGCCAATCCTGGAGGTTGCGCCGTTGAATTTGACCACGACGGCACTTGCGCAATGCCGTCAATACGTTGCAACTATCTGTTGTGGTCAGAATAGTGTTCTGTATAGCTGTGTGTAGGAGCTAAGAGAATTCGAACATCGGCAGATTGTTGGTGGTCGTGTGTCGGGGCTTCCGTAACGAAGGTAGCCGAAATGTGTCATTTTTCACGAGACACTGTATCGAAGATTTATAGCGCATAGAGGGAAAGCGGAAAAACATCATGCGCTAACTGACAACGCTGACGAAAGTGTGTGTTGAGAGAGCCGGCCGCTGTGACCGAGCGGTTATAGGTGCTTCAGTCCGGAACCGCGCTGCTGCTACAGTCGCAGGTTCGAATCCTGCCTCGGGCAAGGATGTGTGTGATGTCCTTATGTTAGTTAGGTTTAAGTAGTTCTAAGTTCTAGGGGACTGATGACCTCAGATGTTACGTGCCATAGTGCTTAGAGCCATTTGAACCATTTTGTGTGTTGAATGATCGTGACAGATGGTCACTGAAGAGGATTGTGACGGAAAGTAAGAAAACGACAGCTGCAAAAGTCATTGCAGAAGTGAATGTCACACTCACAAACCCTGTCAGTACCAAAACACGAAAGGACCTCCATAAGATGGGATTTGCAGAGAGCTCTGGAATTCCAAAATGATTCACCACGGCCGGTCGCGGTGGTCTAGCGGTTCTGGCGCTGCAGTCCGGAACCGCGGGACTGCTACGGTCGCAGGTTCGAATCCTGCCTCGGGCATGGGTGTGTGTGATGTCCTTAGGTTAGTTAGGTTTAAGTAGTTCTAAGTTCTAGGGGACTTATGACCTAAGATGTTGAGTCCCATAGTGCTCAGAGCCATTTGATTCACCACGCCGGCCGGAGTGGCCGAGCGGTTCTAGGCGCTGCAGTCTGGAACCGCACGACCGCTGCGGTCGCAGGTTCGAATCCTGCCTCGGGCATGGATGTGTGTGATGTCCCTAGGTTAGTTAGGTTTAAGTAGTTCTAAGTTCTAGGGGACTGATGACCACAGGAGTTAAGTCCCATAGTTCTCAGAGCCATTTGAACCATTTGATTCACCGGTATAACAGGAAAATGTAGTTCCGAAGCGCTGAAACCTGTACTGTCTAGCAATGGAAGAATGTCATTTGGTCGGATGAGTCGTGCTTCACATTATTTCTAGCTTCTGGCCAAGTTTGGGTCCCAGGAGTGAAACATGAGTTGTTTCGGCGATGATCTGGGCAGCTGTATCTTGTATTACATGGGCCTCACTGGCACTCTGCAAGATCGAATTACTGCCAAGGATTATGTGAGCATTTTGGCTGGTCGGGTCTATCCCATGGTACAACGTTTTGTTCCCCAAAGATGAGACAGTGTTCCAAGGCGACAGAGCTCCAGCCCACACAGTTCACATCGTCCAGGAATGACTTTGTGAGCACGAAGGTGAGTTGTCTCATCTCCTCTGGCCATCATAGTCAGCAGATCTCTCAAGATGTGGGCGACATGTGCTAGACCATTACCGACTAGTAAGACGAACTCATTTCCGAAATGTTTACTGCAGCAAATCGATACTACACTTATGCTCATAAATTAAGGATAATTGCAGAATGTGGTGCCACGTAACGTGGCACTACAAAAAACTGGCGCTAATAGCATAGGCACATAGGGTATACACTCCACCCAAATCTCTAAGTCCACGGTATTGGTGATAAGTTGAGAAAACTGTCCCGAAACACATGTACTACAAAATGCTTCCTGCGCATGTACCCCTACATCAGTATGGCATATGATCACCATGCACAAATACACAGCCGCACAACGGGTTGACATCCTCTGGATTTGGTGGTCGAGCAGCTGCTGCGGTATATAGCCTCCCATTCTTGTACCAGTGCCTGTTGGAGCTCCTGAAGTGTCATAGGGGGTCGAAACCGTGTAGCGATACGTCGACGGAGAGCATCCCAGACTTGCTCGATGGTGTTTAGGTCTCGAGAACAGGCAAGCCACTCCATTCGCCTGATATCTTCTGTTTCAAGGTACTCCTCCACGATGGCAGCTCGGTGGGGCCGTGCGTTATCATACATCAGGAGGAAAGTGGGACTCACTGCACCCCCGAAAAGGCGGACGTACTGGTGCAAAATGACGTCCCAATACACCTGACCTGTTACAGTTCCTGTGTCAAATACATGCAGGGGCGTATGTGCACCAATCATAATCCCACCCCACACCATCAAACCACGACCTCCATACAGATCCCATTCAAGGACATTAAGGGGTTGGTATCTGGTTCCTGGTTCAAGCCAGATGGAAACCCCGCCAGAATCACTGTTCAGACTATACCTGGACTCGTCCGTAAACATAACCTGGGACCACTGTTCCAATGAGCATGTACTGTGTTCTTGACACCAGGCTTTACGGGTTCTCCAGTGACCAGGGGTCAGTGGAATGCACCTTGCAGGTCTCCGGGCGAATAAATTATGTCTCTTCAGTCGTCTGTAGACTGTGTGTCTGGAGAAAACTGTTCCAGTGGCTGCAGTAAGGTCCCGAGCAAGGGTACCTGCTGTACTCCGTGGCCGTGCGCGGGCATTGATGGTGAGATATCTGTCTTCTTGTGGTGTTGTACACTGTGGACGTCCCGTACTGCAGGGCCTGGACACGTTTCCTGTCTGCTGGAATCGTTGCCATAATGTTGAGATCACACTTTGTGGCACATGGTGGGCCCGTGCTACGACCTGCTGTGTTTGACCAGCCTCCAGTCGCCCTACTATTCTACCCCTCATAACGTCATCAATATGTGTTCTTTGAGCGATTTTCGACACAGTCACCATTAGCACGTCTGAAAACGTCTGCACACTTACTCGCTGCACCGTACTCTGACATGCACCAACAAACCTCTGCATATGTGGACTGCTTCCAGCGCCACCGTGCGACGACCGCAGGTCAAATGCACCGCATGCTCATACCCCGAGGTGATTTAAAGCCACAAACCGCCCACCAGAGCGTTGTTTCACCATGTATCAGCATTATCCTTAATTTATGAGCATGAGTGTACATATTTTAGCGATTTTACTGCACTTAATTTCAATCAACTACGGACGTTAATTCAGACGCGCTACGGCCACCTTTTCCATTTCCGCTACACCGGACATTTCACAATGAGTCGTAGGCTGATAAAACGGTTATACAGTTGGCGCAGATGACGACACTGCCTCCCCAGCCGTGGCCGCTATATTAGCGTTCACGTCACGGTGAGGACGACAGCCAGGGTAGGCGAGGCGTGGCGAATAGTGCCAAAGGCAGAGCAATCCTATGCTTGAAAGAAATGTCACAAGGAAATCACCTAGGCACATTCACTTTATCTCACAATGACACGACCCAGCAGTCGGATTTTTTGTAATTCTATATTTGTGATACGTGACTTTCAGAAGCCAAATATCATTCCCCAAAGCGATTCGATGGAACTCTCAAAAGTTCTCGAGAAAACGGACTTTGAAGTTTTCTGACAAATTTTGATTCACTGAAAATAAGACGATTTTTTCGACAGGCCGCATGTCTCACTCGGTAGTATTGGTGAACGGTAATAGCGTAATCAATGAATCGCTAGTTCGAATCTTGTTAAGATCTTTTTCGTTAATTTTTTGTTCACTTCGAAGATTTACATCATTTAAATATAAAATCCATCAGGTATATGCTAACTAACACATCCTTAGTCATAATTTTTTGAAAAACGCTCAGAAAGTTCTAGGTTCCATGGCAAATATAAATTCTTAACTATTAATGTTTTATAAAATATTGTCAGTAAATTTGTAATTTAAAAAAAATTAAACAATTTTTACTAACAATCTTTTATAAAATACCAATAATGAGGCATTTATATTTGCAATGTGTGCAGTTTGTAATTAGGAAGAACATGATGTGCATTTTCATGAAAATGATAGATATGTGTTAATTGGCATATATTTAATGAATTTTATATTTAAATGGTGAATATTTCGAATTGAAAGAGAAAGTGAAACGAAAAAAGACCGTACCGAAATCTGAACGAGCAATCCCATTCTTCGACGTTACCAAACCGAGCGAGGTAGCGAAGTGGTTACCAAGCTGGACTTTCATTCAGGTGGGCAACGATTAAACCCCCGCGTCCGACCATCCATATTTGGGTTTTCCGTCTATTTCCCTAAATCGCTTAAGGCAAATGCCGGAATGTTTTTTTGGAAAGGACGCGGCCGCTTTCCTTCTCCGTCCTTATTTAATTCGAGCTTGTGCTCCGTTCCTAATGGCCTCGATGTCGGCGGAATTTAAGCACTAATCTACTCCTCCTCCTCCTCGGCGCTAACAAGTGAGCCAAGCGGCCTATGGAGAAATTCGCCTTAACTTTGGTGAATTAAAGTTCCAAGGAAATCTTCAAAGTCGATTTTCTCAAGTGTTCTTGAGAGTTGCAGAACTGGTGTGGTTAACTGATATTTCAGTTCTGTACTTCACCTACAGTAGATATAAAAAACCGCTAAAATCCGATTGCTGGATGGTCTCTGTCAGTTTTTGTTAGTATCTGCATCATTTCGTTATGTTGTATCTGTTTTCTTAACGTACAGGTATGCGCGCTATACCTCGTGCGTCTGACGTTGAACACAGGAAAGTTCAAGTAAACGTGGCTGACCACTGCCTACTAAATGACAAGGGGGTAAAAACTGGAGGAAAACAATATGGAAAAAATATGGCGTTTGAGACTTGCATAGGATGGTTCAAATGGCTCTGAGCACTATGGGACTTAACATCTGTGGTCATCAGTCCCCTAGAACTTAGAACTACTTAAAACTAACTAACCTAAGGACATCACACACAACCATGCCCGAGGCAGGATTCGAACCTGCGACCGTAGCAGTCACGCCGCTCCAGGCTGAAGTGCGTAGAACCGCACGGCCACACCGGCCGGCCACTTGCATAGGACATGGTCCTTCTAGCAAGAGATGAGAAAGAATTGTAAGATATAGTGGACGTTCGCCAGTTACGGCCTGTATCATTGCGAGAATGATTCCCCATTTGTCTCTGATCTGCTGATGTAGACACTCTACTTAGGCCGGTATTACACAATCAAATTTTTTTGACAAAGAAATTGGACCAAAGTTTCTTTGACAGAGATCTTTAATGAGTCACAAAAGGTGGTGTTACACTGTCATCAAATATATGGCTGACTCTGAGCACTATGCGACTTAACTTCTGAGGTCATCAGTCGCCTAGAACAAATTAAACCTAATAACCTAAGGACATCACACACATCCATGCCCGAGGCAGGAGTCGAACCTGCGGCCGTAGCGGTCGCCCGGTTCCAGACTGTAGCGCCTAGAACCGCACGGCCACCCGGCCGGCCATCAAATATATCATAAAAGTTCCTTCGCAATGGCCAATGGAGACCTATTACTACTGTATGATCTGCAATTGCGTGTACAGCAACTGTATTGCCATTATACTTGGAAGAAAGACAGTAGAAAAGGAAAAGGAAGCGTTCTTGGGCGAAGCCGTGGGTGTCACGCCGAGATGAGAAAGGCACGCAACACAATTTACAACGGGAGCTGCAAGTCGAGGACTTTAAATCGTATGATAATTGCTTGCAATAAGACGAGAGTACATTTCCATATGTGGGCAGGAAAGAGGATTCTCATATTACAAAGCAGAACACTCATCACACAAATTCTATATCCGTGAAAGATAGACTTATCGTGGCGCTACGATTTATTGCAACAGGAGAAAGCTACTCTAGCTTATAGACAGCTGTCAGTTTACAGCTGCCTGGCATACGTTTCACACAATGATTCAATACATCGGCAGAGAGAATTTTGTTTTCTGGTAGTGAAAACGTCGTGGTACCATTGGTCTAACAGTGTCAAGGACGAGACGAAAAAGATAATAGACGCGATCCTGCAAATGATGCAAACCTTACGCTGCACGCTTTCAGATATTGCTTGTTGTTTTGCGCCTAGAGAACTTCTTACGTCATTTCGGAGGATAAGCCTGAGGTAGCGTGTAAGGTGCAGATAAGACACAGACGGTAAACAACTAAACCTGTGTCTTCGGCTGTGCGCTTTAAGCCAGGTTGAGACAGGAAGGAAGGCTTGTGGTTAATGGAAGTTACTGAAGTCTTGACTTAATTATTAGGACGAACTAATGAAGAAAATTGTTGAAACAAAAATAAATTTTTAATATAACAGGTTTTAAAATGGACAATAAGTGAAAAATAATTGCTCCTAGCCCCATACAGAGTCCTAATTCCATAGTGATAGTTCTGAAAATTTATGCTTGCGATTTTTTAATAGCTACGACAAAACTTATAAAATTTAAAAGGAAATACATGGGACGCATGCATGAATAGTTCACCTAAATCACTAACAACTTTACTGCACTGCAAATGATATGAGCTGCTGTGTGATTTTTCTCAACGAAAGTTACTCTCTACACTCCTTACTATTATCTATGCCGTACGCCCCACGTTTTCAGTTTTAAATTTTACAAGTATCGTCTTAGCTATTAAAAAAATCACAAGTACAGATTCTGAAGACTGTTTACATGGGTTAGGAACCTGTATGGCGCTAGGAGCAATTATTTTATACTTTTAATCCGTTAAAAAAACGCCTTATAACAAAAATTTATTTTCATTTAAGTAATTATGTTCAGCTTTTTTAGTCTTGAGTGTGTGAAATTTTTCAATTATGAGATTACAACAGACGTTTAAACCTCAGAATTATTTCAGTTTCTGTTCACCTGAGCCAACTAATATATTGCTATTAGTATTAGTTGAAAACAGTCTTGATTTCAATTTTAGTTTTTTTATTTATCAACAACGCGTTTCACCTTATTTAGGCACCTTCAGACTGATCTACATAGAAAACAGAGAACAAATACATCTATTTAAAGATCGCGATCGCATTGTGCAGACTTGGATAACCTAAAAGCATGTATAAACACATCAAATACTGAAAGAGCATATACCTTAATTTGGTATTTCTTAGGACTATCCTTTAGATGATGTAGCTAAAGGGCATCGTCGAATACATCAGGCCAACGATGCCCTTTAGCTACATCATCTAAAGGATAGTCCTAAGAAATACCAAATTAAGGTATATGCACTTTCAGTATTTGATGTGTTTATACATGCTTTTAGGTTATCCAAGTCTGCACAACGCGATCGCGATCCTTAAATAGATATATTTGTTCTCTGTTTTCTATGAAGATCAGCCTGAAGAGGCCTAAATAAGGTGAAACGCGTAGTTGATAATTACAAAAACTAAAACTGAAACCAAGACTCTTTTCAACTAATACTATTAAACACTGGTTTTCTGATTCATGCCACAGATGGATTGGAAGAATTTCTAATATGTTGCTTCCTTTCACGTATACCTTGGGAAAGCGCTGTCGAGGTAAAATTAGTAAGATGGAAGCTTACCAGCAATCGTTCTTACGACATTGGCAATTGGAAGAGGAAAGTGAGGAAATGGCAGTGGCACACAAAGTATCCTCCACCATTGAACAGACAAGAAAGCGAGCTGGTTTTGGCTGTCATCCAGTTCTGAGCTATGTTAAAAGTTGCAACTTTCTAGCTCACCTCTGAGTACCGCAACTGGTGAAAGAGTGTGTCATTACGACCAATAAAGACGTCCAGTTGACCAGCGAGGTGCTTGTGATCCGTCGGTTACGTCGAGTGAGAGTGTCCGCACGTTCCAGCACTGCAGGAGTCATAGCTGTGTGCGGCTGGCCGACACGTGGGACATTGGACAGGTCTGCGCGACCTTTCTGCTATGATGACAGATGCCTCGGCCAACGGCTCACCGTGCTTTTGTTCACTGCCAGGTCTACGTAGACATTCTACAAGCGCTTCTCCTCTCGGTTTCCGCCAAAAGAAACTCGATGACAGCTCTCTGCTTGGAACATACCTCCGTTATAAACGACATTTTGAGGGTTACGTATAGCACCGCCGCCTATTGTAACCTCACCAAAGTATAGCGGCTGAAGCGGGAATGTTCTAAGATGTCCCATAACAAGTTCAACATTTTCTCGATCGAAATTGGCCGCGAAAATAGGGTTGCATTACTTGCTAAACGCCTCACGTACAGAGGAAACAAGAGCGGACCGCTCCCCTGGGACTCTCCTCCGATAAACACTCGCCGTCGAGGACAACGTACTAGGTTCTATACTAATGGCCATTAAAATTGCTACACCAAAAAGAAATGCACATGATAAACGGGCATTCATTGGACAAATATATTATACTAGAACTGACATGTGATTACATTTTCACGCAATTTGGGTGCACGGGTCCTGAGAAATCAGTACCCAGAACAACCATCTCTGGCCGTAATAACGGCCTTGATACGCCTGGGCATTGAGTCAAACAGCGCTTGAATGGCGTGTACAGGTACAGCTGCCCATGCAGCTTCAACACGATACCACAGTTCATCAAGAGTAGTGACTGGCGTAATGTGACGAGCAAGTTGCTCGGCCACCATTGACCAGACCTTTTCAGTTGGTGAGAGATCTAGAGAATGTGCTGGCCAGGGCAGCAGTCGGACATTTTCTGTATCCAAAAAGGCCCGTACAGGACCTGCAACATGCGGTCGTGCATTATCCTGCTGAAATATAGGGTTTCGCAGGGATCGAATGAAGAGTAGAGCCACGGGTCGTAACACTTCTGAAATGTAACGTCCACTGTTCAAAGTGCCGTCAATGCGAACAAGAGGTGACCGAGACGTGTAACCAATGGCATCCCATACCATCACGCCGGGTGATACGCCAGTATGGCGATGACGAATACACGCGAATTCACCGCGATGTCGCCAAACACGATGCGACCATCATGATACTGTAAACAGAACCTGGATTCATCCGAAAAAATGGCGTTTTGCCATTCGTGCACCCAGGTTCGTCGTTGAGTACATCATCGCAGGCGCTCCTACCTGTGATTCAGCGTCAAGGTTAACTGCAGCCATGGTCTCCTAGCTGATAGTCCATGCTGCTGCAAACGTCGTCGAACTGTTCGTGCAGATGGTTGTTGTCTTGCAAACGTCCCCATCTGTTGACTCAGGGATCGTGACGTGGGTGCACAATCCGTTACAGCCATGCGGATAAGATGCCTGTCATCTCGACTGCTAGTGATACGAGGCCGTTGGGATCCAGCACGGCGTTCCGTATTACCATCCTGAACCCACCGATTCCATATTCTGCTAACAGTCATTGGATCTCGACCAACGCGAGCAGCAATGTCGCGATACGATAAACCGCCACCGCGATAGGCTACACTCCGATCTTTATCAAAGTCGGAAACGTGATGGTACGCATTTCTCCTCCTTACACGAGGCATCACAACGTTTCACCAGGCAACGCCGGTCACCTGCTGTTTGTGTATGAGAAATCGGTTGGAAACTTTCCTCATGTCAGCAAGTTGTAGGTGCCGCCACCGGCGCCAACCTCGTGTGAAAGCTCTGAAAAGCTAATCATTTGCATATCACAGCATCTTCTTCCTGTCGGTTAAATTTCGCGTCTCTAGCGCATCATCTTCGTGGTGTAGCAATTTTAATGGCCAGTAGTGTATTTCTTAAAAAGTGTTGGAGCCACTCAGATAGCTGAGATCGTATTCCGTATGCTCGGTTTTTGGTTAAGTGTGGCAATGTTTGAAAAGCAGTCTAATTCAATTACCATCAGTTGTAGGTTATTTCGTGTAGTACCAATCGAGTCCAATTTCTGAGAAAAAGACTAAGTACATCCTGTATTTTCGATGCCTCACTGGCGATTCCATTGATAAGCACAATATTTCAAACAAAGACCAAGTCGTCCAAAATAATGTGTGATAGTATTTAGAAAACAAAGAATCATATTCCACGAGTGTGCGTTGTTAAACCCCCAATAATAATTCCACAACTCCATAGTAAATATTAAATCTTCTGTAAGGCAGAAGATCTCTATTTTATGCCTGGCTCTGACTCTCATAACCTTTTTGTCAACTGGACGTTACATTCTAATCTTCCTTATTTCTACGGTTGGCGGCAGTAAAACGTGGTTTTTCTTGTGGGTAACTCGCAGACGCTCAGTTTTATGTATAAGGGGGCGATCAAAAAGTTTCCGTTTGAGGCTGCTCCTACAGCGTATATGCGACGTACAGCGAATCCGATGCGGGTACACAAGCAGCGACATTTAAGCAAGTGGTTAGTGTGACATTCGTGTCTTTCTGAAGTGTGTGCGATGAATGCGGAAACGTGAACTTTGGCGACGTTGTTCCAAATGGGTCCAGTGTGCACCAATGTGCTGTTATTCTTTTCTGCTGAAGAAAGAACACCGATAGACATCCACTGGAAGACGAAGAACGTGTATGAGGCAGCATGTCTGTAGAAAACCACTGTTGTGGTATGGTAAGGGGTGCTTTTATGAGGGGCGTTTTAAAAGTCCATGCAAAAATAAAAACTACTTACGTTTGGGGTAAACCTTTTTTCTATTTTTCGACATAGTCTACTTTTAGACTTACACACTTCATCCAACGCTGTTCTAATTTGTTGTACCCTTTCGAATAATAGCAATTGTCCAAGTCTGCAAAATAGCTATTAGTTGCTGCAATCACCTCCTCGTTTGAATAAAATCTTTGTCCCGCCAACCATTTCTTCAAATTGGGAAACAAATAGTAGTCCGAGGGAGCAAAATCTGGAGAATACGGGGGGATGTGAAACAAGTTAGAATCCTATTTCCATTCACTTTGCGACCACAATTGCTGAGGTGTGTGCTGGTGCATGGTTGCGATGAAAAGGACTTTTTTGAGGTCCAATCGCGTTTTTCTTGCAGCTCAGTTTTCAAACGGTCCAATAACAATGAATGATATGCACCTGTAATAGTTTTACCCATTTCCAGATAGTCGATGAGGGTTATCCCCTGCGAATCCCAAAAGACACTCGCCATAACCTTTCCGGTCGAAGGAATGGTTTCGCCTTTTTTGGTGGAGATTCTCCCTTGGTAACCCATTGTTTAGATTGTTGTTTGGTCTCAGGAGTATAGTAATGTATCCATGTTTCATCCACAGTGACTAAACGACGGATGAAGTCCTGCGTATTCTTCCTGAACAGCTGCAAACAATCCTTGCAACACTTACACGATTCCGTTTTTGGTCATCGCGGAACTCATCTTGCGGATAGCTTTGTCATGTCCAAATGTTTATGCAAAGTATTATGTACCCGTTCATTCGAGATGCCCACAGCAAAAAAATGGTTCAAATGGCTCTGAGCACTATGGGACTTAATATCTATGGTCATCAGTCCCCTCGAACTTAGAACAACTTAAACCTAAATAACCTGAGGACATCACACAACACCCAGTCATCACGAGGCAGAGAAAATCCCTGACCCCGCCGGGAATCGAACCCGGGAACCCGGGCGTGGGAAGCGGAAGCGAGAACGCTACCGCACGACCACGAGCTGCGGACATGCCCACAGCACTAGCAATCTCACTCACCTTAACTCTTCTGTCATCCATCACCATATCATGGATTTTATCATTGATATCTGTAGTCGTAACCTCCACAGGGCGTCCAGAACGTTCATCATCACTTGTGCCCATACGGCCACTCAGAAAATTTTTAAACCACTTATAAACTGTTCTAATCGAAGGTGCAGAGTCACCGTAATGTTTATAAAGCTTATCTTTACTCTCCTGAGGCGTTTTGTCTTTCATAAAGTAATGTTTAATCACCACACATAATTCTTTTTCGTCCATTTGTTGACAATCACTCGACTTCCTTGATTCACACGAATGCCAAACACAACGAAATAGACCAATATGGCTGAAACTCCGTGTGCCTTCTTTCCAAGGATGCTACTAACTAAACATGACCTCGATACTCGCCGGTGTGCCATCTCTCGGACTTTGCACGGACTTTTCAAACGCCCCTCTTATATCCTACAGTTACATCAAGTATCAGCAAGTTGGTGTTTCACCTCATCCACGTTGGTTCTTGTTTTCTACAGCCCATATTGTTTTTATTTCCTTTCTGTTGATCTTTATTTTCTGTATCAGCAGATAACGTCGGAATGTAATGCTATTTTTGATATCGGTTTATTAAAAAAGTACTCTTTCACTTTTATCTCCTTATCTAAAATCAGAGATAAAGTCATGCATCTTTATCAGCGGCCACTTTCGTTCAGGGCAATCACGCGGTGTATTTAGTTTAGTCGCGCTGGACAAACTGACATATTCGTATCGTACATTTAAAACGAGAACTAAATTCTAAGGTTTTTCTATACAAAACTTGAGTCTTGCAAAGAGGAAAACAGCAACCAGTCACTACTGATATTGCTATTTTCGACAAAATACCACGAAGCCTTTTCGTTGTTTTCTGGAGCTACACTTTCTATCGTGTGTTTCAAAATGTATATCGGGGTTTTAAGACTTTGTAGCATTTACTACATTTAACTTAACAATTATAGATAATGCATCAAATGAAAGAGCAACTCAAATAGTTTTTCCTATAAGTGTTTAACGTGTATACCATTCATAAAGGACGATCAAGAGTGACTGAAAAACACGTTGAACGAGTGAGAGCGTCTTTCATGACCAGCCCCAAGAAATCAGTTCGGAAGGCTAGTCGCGAATTAACGGTACCAATGACGTCTGTGTACAGACTTTAAGGAGACGCTTACAATTACGTCCTTATCATTCGTAGCTGTTAAAAGGGCTCATTTGCAAATCTTGTGACTGCTTTACTGCTAAAGTGACAACTGCTGCTATTCACTGTGTAATTTGTACATTTGGGTGTGTTCATTGCACTTTACAGAACAGTATTTAACGAAAGTTCGTTTTGAATTAGTAAAAATAGGTTTTTTATAAATAATGTTTTTACATTATTATGCCTAATTAGGCTGGCGACCGTATAACTATTTCATTAAACAGTAATCAGTTGCTGTTACCTCTTGCAAAATTATTTCTTTCTGCTGTCTACCTACAGCTATTATTATGAAATTAAGGTTCGATACCAATCTTTCCGTGAGGTAAACTCGGCCAGTTTTCTAAACTCCTCTGAGAGGGTAACATTTACAGCGAGTTTAGGCCGCATTTGGCAAATCTGCTACCGCAGTAGTGTTGCACGTGGCTGCCTTGTCACTAAGTTAAACTGCATGCCGGTATAACAAGCGGAGCAGTAGTGTTGTACGTGGCTTTTCCCGTGACAGGACTATTTGTTCTGTTGGGGTGTACGTGTTATAAGTTGTAAGAAAAACTGTTTGAGTTGTTGTTTCATCTGATGTATTATTTACAATTGTAAGTCGAAAGCAATAAATGCTACAAAGCCATAGAACCATGATAATCATTTTGAAACACCCGTTATATCACGTACGCCGTACACTGTAGCGCGTACTGGCTAGGATTCTTCACATTCGATGCACAACTTTTCGAGTTTACGACATCTTCTTTTCTATATACAAAAGGCAATCTCCTGACCGACTCACCATCGCACAGCCCAAACCGCTAAGGATAGAAACTTGAAATTTGGAGAAAATGTGGATCTTTTACTGTAGGCGTCGTTTAATAAGGGACTTTTCTAAGTTCCAACCTAAAGGGGGTTAAATAGGGGGTGAAGTTAAAAAAAACTCGCTATTAACCTAATTTTGAAGCTAAACCTACGAAAATTGGTATTTGATTTCGCGGTCAGAAATAAAGAAATACGTGTTTCGGCATTTTTGAAAATTTAACCCTACGGGGGTGAAATAGTAGCTGAATGAGTTTTTGAAAATGTCATTATTAAAGATCGACTAAAGTATTTTTAAAGCTACATGTATGAAAATTGGTATTTCACCTCTAGGTTACAAATAAAAATAAATTACGTGCCTCAATGTTTTGGAAACTGAACCCCTAAGGGGGTGGAAAAGCGATGAGACTTTTTGTGAAAATATTTTATTATAAAAGCATTTTTAAAGTTGAAACTATGACCATTTAAAATTGGTTTCTCAGCTGGAAATAAAAAAAGACGTGATTCACTGTTTTTGGAAATTCAACCCCTACGGGGTTGAAACGGGAGTTTTTATCGAAATATTTCATTGCGCAAGCATTCTTGAAGCTAAGTTTATGAAACTCTGTATTTGGCTTCTCTGTTAGAAATAAAACACATGCAAGTCGCTGTGTTTGGAAATTCAACACCTTAAGGGGCTGAAATAGGGGCGAAATGTTTTATGAAAATATTTCATTGTGAAAACATTTTTAAAGCTAGATCTTTGAAAGCTGGTGTTTGGCTTCTCGGCTAGAGATGAAAAACACCTGTTTCACTGTTTTTGGAAATTCAATCTCTAAGGGGGTCAAAAAGCGGCAGACTACTTCACAGCCCAAACCGCTGAGGACAGAAACTTGAAGTAAGTGTGGATCTTATACGGTACGCATCGTTTAGAAGGGATTGTCGGAAAGTCTACTCCTAAGGGGGTGAGGTAGGGGATGAAAGGCTTTTTGAAAGTATGTCGCTATTAAGGGAATTTTGAAGCTAGAACTACGAAAAAAGGTATTCGGTTTCACAGTCAGAAAATAAAAACACGTGTTTCAACATTTTTGGAAATTCAACTACTAAGGGGATAAAATAGATTGTGAAAGTTTTTTTGAACATACATAATTACTAAAGAACTACTAAAGGATTTTTAAGGCTAGATCTATCACAATTGGTATTTGACTTCTCGGTTAGAAATAAAAAATACGTGGTTTCAGTGTTTTTGAAAATTCAACCCCTAAGGGAGTGCAATAGGGAATGAAAATTTTTAAGAAAATATTTCGTTACATTAAAAAAAAATTCAGAACTATATTTATGAAAATTGGTATTTCGCTTCTAGATTACAAATGGCTCTGAGCACTATGGGACTTAACATCTATGGTCATCAGTCCCCTAGAACTTAGAACTACTTAAACCTAACTAACCTAAGGACATCACACAACACCCAGCCATCACGAGGCAGAGAAAATCCCTGACACCGCCGGGAATCGAACCCGGGAACCCGGGCGTGGGAAGCGAGAACGCTACCGCACGACCACGAGCTGCGGGCTTCTAGATTACACATAAAGAAATATTTGTTAGGGATGAAAGTTGCTATGGGAACATGTTGACAAGAATGCCCAAAGGCATGATTAACAAATACTTTGGACTCGAGCTACAAGAATCGCTATTTGGTCAGAAGTACATTCGGAAAAGACGATGCTCATATGGTCTTAATTAGCATGAAAAACTTGAAGTGGTACAAAAAGTTGTAGTTTGTGAACAACATAAAAATTCGATTAAATACTAACAGGTCATACATTCTACGCGAGCGAAGCAGCAGACGCTAAGCGAGTTCTTTATATTATTCATTGATGTATAAGTAACAACGCAATTTAGCGACGCAGAAAGACTATGAGCTGTGTTATCAACAAAACTGACAAGCGACAAGTGCTTAGGATGGTTCGCTGGCTGACAAAGGAAACCACAGGCTAAGATTAGCATTAAGCGTGAGATTTCTCCTGGGCTTAAGAAATCTCTCAGCAAACATGCGGTGAATGTGAGGACCAATTACGGCGGTTCACAAGCGGTTTCTGGCAATTTTCAGGTCGAGCAACTTATGCCAGAGGGCTGTGGTACACAGATTTCTCATTAATCACATGTCAATCTCTATAAAAATCCCAACGCCCTGTTGAAGCGGCGAGTGATTTGCGATATTTAAGTAAGCAGCTGGTTAAGACCTCCATCTGTCTACATTTACATACTGTGATGAGCCAAAATAGTACCAGCGGAAAAAAGCTCCTATTGGAAAATAAAATATTCCAATATGTTCCTATTTACTTAAAAAGACTGACTGAAAAGTGGGATACCAGCTCGTTCTGTCTTCCTCAACACCTTTAAAAATTTTCCCAAAACTTTTGGCATCCGAATATATTCGAGCTTTTTTTAATGTGCATCTCATCTGAAACTCACATATTCAATAACACCCACTAGTTCATCGCCGTAAGTCGCTCATATCCATCCACTTCCAGTTGCCCTTTCTCTCTCACTCATTCAGCTCAATTCAATGTCATTATCTGCTCTCAACTGCCATTATACCTCTCTCTTTCTCTGAAACTGCCACTGTATCCTTCGCTCTTACTTTACCACAACCACTGCCTACTATCTTCCAGTATTCATTACTTTTCCATCCCTTTTTCACTGCCACTGTATCCTTCTCTCTCAGCATAAAGTGCGAACATGTTCACACATTAAAATTTTTGGAAAAAGAAATTACAGGTGCTGAGGAAGGTAAATGAGGCACATGGTACCCCATTTTTCAGTTTAAAACAGGAGCATATTAGCCTTTTTTGTGCTCCGATAGGAGCATTTTTCCGCTTGTTGCCTTCTTTTCCCTGCTGGAGCAGAGCATGTAACTTATATTAAAAGAAATGTATTCGCCAGTAAAATTTAGATAGTTTACTTACGTCAAACTGAAATAACGCAAAATTAATTTTACGCTTCAGACCGGATTTCAAGTACAAAAAATTCTGCATGTGTTTCAGTACTACAACATGGGGTTCCCCAGATGACAACGGACACACTTTATGGAAAACTGCTTCATGTTATGTCACTTTATAAACTACATTTTCGCCGCACACCGGATTTTTCATGCGTATTTTACGTGAACAGGTAGGGTAACTTTGGACCTCTGCATCTCAGAAACGAAGAAAGATACGAAGAAAATTTTCAAGGTTGTTCCAATCGGGATCTTAGCCATACATCGTACAAATTTTATCAATCTTGGAATCATTGGCTAGGTTTTGGTCCACTGGTGACGGCAAAAATATAGTAAAAAAACACTTTTTGTGGGGTTTTCAGAGGAACTGCCTATGAACTATTAGTGCCTCCATAAGTGCCATCAAGCCCACCATAAACCACACCAAATGCAGAAAGAACCAACCGATTTGCTCCATTTGGCTAAGCAGGATAAAGTTTGACCCTGTAATGTAAGGCAGTGACACTAAGACGATCCTTCTATTGGGTATACAAATGGTCCCTAGACCAAGCACTATCTCAAACACTTGACCGTACCTTATCACCACCAGAACCCTAGGTATGAGCACCTGAAAATCGCTTTTGGACCTCACTAGGCCCGCATGCTGCCGCGTGTATACCGGTGACGTTCTGCTTTATAGCGTGTCGGTACGCCGTTGAAAGGGTGTAAATAAAGTCAGGGAACACTTTCAATTATTTATTGCACAAGAACCAAACATTGTACAGATATCATACATATGTCATTTTGAAGAGAAATCCTGAAAGCTTTTTTATCGTGTATGCCGCCACAGTGTAGTTCGATAATTTGCCGATAGTCAGCGCTATAGTTCAATTCTTTTATCTTGGCGGCTCGCGCATGCCGCCCAGACGCGGGAGATTGCTGCGTTGCCAGTTGCACGCGCCAATAGAAGCAGCGCCATAGTATAGTATAGTTCGCAAACTTACGTTTAGGGGGGAGCGCGCAGTTTATGAAGTAAAGCCACCACGGCCGCATTAACCCTTTCGCTGCTGCAGAGACGTACTCCCCGCATTCCGCGCTGTACGCGATTTTGTCATCACTGGACTGCTCGCCTGTGCAGACACATGGTGTTCCGACTGCTTTGACACACTTATCATTCGATTTCACAAAAACTATTTGGCCCAAAAATTTGATTTTTACACATCTTCTTGACTGATACCTCCCCCCCCCCCCCCATAATTGACTTAATTTTGTTTCGATGTTCAACGCAGTTATTGTGCAGCATTTAATGTCGTAAACCGTTGCACGAAATGTTGAGGAGTTTGCAGAGGTAAAAGTCCACAGCGTATAGTTTCCGTATAGTCGATTTTAGTTGCCACTAGAAATTTCAAAAAATTACATTCAAAGGAATAAAATTCATGAAGTAAGGCACATCGATATTGTTTTTAAATAAAGAAAATATTAAGCACCAGAACTCAGAACCTTCTGCTTAGCAGTCAAACACCTTTACCATTACGCTAACGCTGGTCAACAATCAACATAGTTCCTGGAGGACTTTAAAGGCTCACGCAAAATACCGACACACACTGTTGGTATGACTATGAATTACTCACGTTTCGTCGAAGTACAATGGGAAATAAACTGCGAAAAAGCGGTTAGTGAGAATGAATTTCCTTGCTATCGCCTGAATTAGGAGGCTTATTGCTTGTATGGTTTAATTAATTAATAGAATATGAAGCAATTGGTATAAAGAATGCTTTTTCCAAACTTTATTTTACAGAAAGTCTGCTATCAAGACATTGCTTTTGTTCAATTACTTTATTTATGACTGAACGTTTCTAAAACTGAAGACACTCGTCCGTGTTCTGCACTGCAGACGAGCTCTGGCAACGTTGTTCTCTGTTCATTGGCTGACTGTGTTTTGTGACGTCAGATGCGTAGAACGAACCTAAACTCGGCCGCCGTCGTAAATGACGCGCACTTTAGTCGCAAACACGGCGAGTTCAGGTGCGAGAGCACTGCCACTGGCTATTCCTACCTGGACAAAAAAATGGTTCAAATGGCTCTGAGCACTATGGGACTCAACTGCTGAGGTCATTAGTCCCCTAGAACTTAGAACTAGTTAAACCTAACTAACCTAAGGACATCACAAACATCCATGCCCGAGGCAGGATTCGAACCTGCGACCGTAGCGGTCTTGCGGTTCCAGACTGCAGCGCCTTTAACCGCACGGCCACTTCGGCCGGCTCCTACCTGGACATGTTGCAACAGTGGCTGATGCCTCAAATGCAGTCGGGATCTCCGTTCACCCTTTCAGCAGGATGGGGCTCCAACCCATTTTCATCGTGAAGTTCGTCAGCACCTGAACACGGAGCTGCCACATCGATAGGTTGGCCGTGCTACAGAAGGGAACATCTGTCTCATGAAGTGGCCTCCCCGATCACCAGATCTCACTCCCTGTGACTTTCTGCTGTGTGGACACATTAAAGATCTGGTGTATGTACCGCCTCTACCACGTGATGCTCTGCTAAGAGCTGCGGGAGAGAATACGGAGAGCCACTGCCACAGTCGATGATGCCTTGCTGGGACGGGCTTGGCAAGACTTCGATTACCGTATTGACGTCTGACAGGTCACTCAAGTATCTATTTTCCGATGCACCACTGCCTGATTACTGTATCCCTCACGCTCCCACATTGACGAATTAACACAGAAATTGCGTCGATATTAAATACTATGCGATCCTGACTGATTTCTCCCCAAGTGAGTAACGGGACTACGAACAACACATGGATCTTCTCCAGGGAGTCAAGTATCTGTTTTCCGATGCACCACTGCCTGATTACTGTATCCCTCACGCTCCCACATTGACGAATTAACACAGAAATTGCGTCGATGTTAAATACGATGCGATCCTGATTGATTTCTCCCCAAGTGAGTAACGGGACTACGAACAACACATGGATCTTCTCCAGGGAATTAAGTATCTGTTTTCCGATGCACCACTCCCTCATTACTGTATCCCTCACGCTCCCACATTGACGAATTAACACAGAAATTGCGTCGATATTAAATACTATGCGATCCTGACTGATTTCTTCCCAAGTGAGTAGCGGGACTACGAACAACATTTTTCATTCTAGGAACATATGGATCTTCTCCTGGGAGTCAAGTATCTGTTTTCTGATGCACCGCTGCCTGATTAGTGTATCCCTCACGCTCCCACATTGACGAATTAACACAGAAATTGCGTCGATATTAAATACGATGCGATCCTGACTGATTTCTCCCCAAGTGAGTAACGGGACTACGAACAACACATGGATCTTCTCCAGGGAATTAAGTATCTGTTTTCCGATGCACCACTGCCTGATTACTGTATCCCTCACGCTCCCACATTGACGAATTAACACAGAAATAGCGTCGATGTTAAATACGATGCGATCCTGACTGATTTCTCCCCAAGTGAGTAACGGGACTACGAACAACATATGGATATTCTCCAGGGAGTCAAGTATCTGTTTTCCGATGCACCACTCCCTGATTACTGTATCCCTCACGCTCCCACATTGACGAATTAACACAGAAATTGCGTCGATATTAAATACTATGCGATCCTGACTGGTTTCTCACCAAGTGAGTAACGCGTAAGTGTTCGCATATCGAATGTTTGTAAAAAAAAAAAACAACTTTCAGAGTTTCTCTTCGAAATGCGATATGTATGACATCTGTACAATGTTTAGTTCTTGTGCAATAAATAATTGAAAGTGTTCCCGGACTTTATGGTTCAAATGGCTCTGAGCACTATGGGACTTAACAGCTGAGGTCATCAGTCCCTTAGAACTTAGAACTCCTTAAAGCTAACTAACCGAAGGACATCACACACATCCATGCCCGAGACAGGATTCGAAACTGCGACCGCAGCAGCAGCGCGGTTCCGGACTGAAGCGCCTAGAACCGCTCGGCCGGCTGCATATCGACATGGAGTAAATGAAGTTATGTCAATAGCAGGGTTATTGTATCGCAAAACAAAGAAAGTAATGTAGGTAGTTTTGGCTGTCGTCGAGCCATCTTTTGTGAAGCTCATATTGATATTTACTCCTCTCAACTACACTCCTGGAAATGGAAAAAAGAACACATTGACACCGGTGTGTCAGACCCACCATACTTGCTCCGGACACTGCGAGAGGGCTGTACAAGCAATGATCACACGCACGGCACAGCGGACACACCAGGAACCGCGGTGTTGGCCGTCGAATGGCGCTAGCTGCGCAGCATTTGTGCACCGCCGCCGTCAGTGTCAGCCAGTTTGCCGTGGCATACGGAGCTCCATCGCAGTCTTTAACACTGGTAGCATGCCGCGACAGCGTGGACGTGAACCGTATGTGCAGTTGACGGACTTTGAGCGAGGGCGTATAGTGGGCATGCGGGAGGCCGGGTGGACGTACCGCCGAATTGCTCAACACGTGGGGCGTGAAGTCTCCACAGTACATCGATGTTGTCGCCAGTGGTCGGCGGAAGGTGCACGTGCCCGTCGACCTGGGACCGGACCGCAGCGACGCACGGATGCACGCCAAGACCGTAGGATCCTACGCAGTGCCGTAGGGGACCGCACCGCCACTTCCCAGCAAATTAGGGACACTGTTGCTCCTGGGGTATCGGCGAGGACCATTCGCAACCGTCTCCATGAAGCTGGGCTACGGTCCCGCACACCGTTAGGCCGTCTTCCGCTCACGCCCCAACATCGTGCAGCCCGCCTCCAGTGGTGTCGCGACAGGCGTGAATGGAGGGACGAATGGAGACGTGTCGTCTTCAGCGATGAGAGTCGCTTTTGCCTTGGTGCCAATGATGGTCGTATGCGTGTTTGGCGCCGTGCAGGTGAGCGCCACAATCAGGACTGTATACGACCGAGGCACACAGGGCCAACACCCGGCATCATGGTGTGGGGAGCGATCTCCTACACTGGCCGTACACCACTGGTGATCGTCGAGGGGACACTGAATAGTGCACGGTACATCCAAACCGTCATCGAACCCATCGTTCTACCATTCCTAGACCGGCAAGGGAACTTGCTGTTCCAACAGGACAATGCACGTCCGCATGTATCCCGTGCCACTCAACGTGCTCTAGAAGGTGTAAGTCAACTACCCTGGCCAGCAAGATCTCCGGATCTGTCACCCATTGAGCATGTTTGGGACTGGATGAAGCGTCGTCTCACGCGGTCTGCACGTCCAGCACGAACGCTGGTCCAACTGAGGCGCCAGGTGGAAATGGCATGGCAAGCCGTTCCACAGGACTACATCCAGCATCTCTACGATCGTCTCCATGGGAGAATAGCAGCCTGCATTGCTGCGAAAGGTGGATATACACTGTACTAGTGCCGACATTGTGCATGCTCTGTTGCCTGTGTCTATGTGCCTGCGGTTCTGTCAGTGTGATCATGTGATGTATCTGACCCCAGGAATGTGTCAATAAAGTTTCCCCTTCCTGGGACAATGAATTCACGGTGTTCTTATTTCAATTTCCAGGAGTGTATATTTCCAGCGTCTTAATGCGAATGCCAGGATGATACCTTGAAATGGATAAAACCGATTACCTGCTCCATCAGTTCAGTGGCAGCCATCTCTGTCTCTAATCACTGTCATCAACTGGACGTTAAACCACATTCTTCCTTCGAATTTAAATCAAAGAACATCGATGACTCAACCCAAAAACATTTATTAGAGGGATAGCCAACTATGATCGGTTGTAGTTCGTTACGGATACTGCGACAGAAGAACAGAAAGAAAAGTAAGAAAATTTAATTTAACTTTGTATTTTCGTGTATACACAACACTACTGCCACCCTTAGCAAGTCAAGGAGTCGTGTGTCGAGAATGCATTGGCTATGGTTAAAAACAGGCATCACGGCCTAGATTTCTTTTATCACTGGAGAAAAGCCAGCCAATCAGTCAAGTTAGGTTTATTTTTTTTATTCAGGACGCGTTTCGAGGCTGTATTGTGGTGTTACACGCTGCTGTTATTCAGATCGCCGGTACACGTGTTTTCTTGGCACTAGAGTTTCTTTGTCTTGTCACTGAGCTGCTGAAGTACGCAACGCGTCGCTGTCAGTCTCCAGCAAGTGAACAAGAAATCTGAACTATACGGATACCGCAAAAACAGCTCGCAGTGGCACAAGTGTGCTGCTAGCGGCGATCTGTAGCGGTTGAAAACGCTGATCTGCGCTACGCCGCATACAAAACTACGGCGAGTGTGTGGCGTGTTATTTACAGTCCGTTCCACTTGCCAGGACGCACAAATTTTCCAGCTACGACATAACTCAGTACGTTTAGTTCCATTTTTTAAAAATACCGTAGTATGTTTATTAATTTCTTGTTCATATATTTTGCAGATGCGCTCTCCCGAGTAAAATATACCTCGACATGAGGATATCGAAAAGAAGAAGCAGACATCTTTCAATTTTCACAGAAAACCTACTGCTACAGATACCACTATACGGCATTTTTCCACGCATCCCATCGGTCCGCAGCTCGTGGTCGTGCGGTAGCGTTCTCGCTTCCCACGCCCGGGTTCCCGGGTTCGATTCCCGGCGGGGTCAGGGATTTTCTCTGCCTCGTGATGACTGGGTGTTGTGTGATGTCCTTAGGTTAGTTAGGTTTAAGTAGTTCTAAGTTCTAGGGGACTGATGACCATAGATGTTAAGTCCCATAGTGCTCAGAGCCATTTGCACGATTTGAACCACGCATCCCATCACCCGCAAGAAAACTGCTTACGTTAATGTCATACAGAATGCACAAATTTCCTCGCACACAGTAAACACACAGAAATACAAACCATAAAATTTATTCCAGTAAACAACTTACATGACCTTCACTCGTTAATACAATGTCAAAACAGATAAGAAATAAACTGAAGAAAAAATGGTTTAAGTGGCTCAAAGCCCTATGGGACTTAACGTCTGAGGTCATCAGTCCCCTAGACTTAGAACTACTTAAACCTAACTAACCTAAGGACATCACACACAGCCATGCCCGAGGCAGGATTCGAACCTGAGACCGCAGCAGCAGCGCGGTTCCCGACTGAAGCGCCTAGAACCGCTCGGCTACAGCGGCCGCAAAACTAAAGAAACAAAAGCAAACTCCATCCATATACGACGATACCCGAAAAATTAAATAAGTAAAAATGTCATGTCTTCAAAAAATGGCTCTGAGCACTATGGGACTCAACTGCTGTGGTCATAAGTCCCCTAGAACTTAGAACTACTTAAACCTAACTAACCTAAGGACAGCACACAACACCCAGCCATCACGAGGCAGAGAAAATCCCTGACCCCGCCGGGAATCGAACCCGGGAACCCGGGCGTGGGAAGCGAGAACGCTACCGCACGACCACGAGATGCGGGCTGTCATGTCTTGGTGTACTGTCAGGAACCGACGTAAAAATCAGTTTCGGACCACCACCAGGAGATTATTTACAATACAAACCCGACAGATCAGGACACATTTACAGAATTACTGAAGCCAATGCAACAAATATTATATGGGCCAGATTGACGAGATTTAAAGAACATATGGACTGCTATAGACCAAGGAAATGAAAACACCCTAGAAATATAACATGATATCGGAAAAAGTAAAGGAATGGATATCATGAAAGAAATGCAAATATTCTTAATGAGGGAACCTAATTTAAAAACTCAAAATAGTTTACTCGACTAATGCGAATTCTAATGCGACAGATTTAAAACGCGCCAGTACGAAACAAATGCCAACAGGAATATCGTTAAGACAGAAACGGCAGTTGATATCCACACACTGCAAGACCGCCATATTGTTATAAGAGCGTTTTGTTTACTTCCACCAACAAACATGTTGTACAGTGAAATACATCCAAGCCACTGACAGTGGCACAGTGTAATGTAACTGAACAGTACCGCTTGAGTAACAGATGGGAACACACTGCGAATGAAGCTATGGAACGCCGAAATCGTCAGCGAATGACTGACATTTCAAAATTATTCTATCACAGAAGTAATGCACGGGTAACTGATGTAAAACTACCTACATGCATCCCACATAGTCTGTATTTTCCAACTCAGCAGGTGAGAGAAATCTTGCTGAGCTCCACGCGCACCAGATATTGATGTACGTCGTCTTCTATCCCCCCCCCCCCCCCCCCGGCATCCCCTAACGGCCCAGCATTAAGTGATATCTATGTCCGTATGTTTACACGTCTGTAGATAGCAATAACATTTTCGAAGCGCCTAGCGCTACGCAAAATTAAACAGAAAATAAGCCTACACGTTACTGGTAGCAGTGCAACACAAATAACTGAAGCATGTCTCCACTGTCGAGTCATTTTCACACGTCACCGACGAAAGATTAAAAATGTTGCTCTCTCTTTTTCTCTGGTAGCAGTTCTATCGAGCGGACGCAAATTGTAATGCGCACTACTGATTCATTAAAATAACTCCAGCAGCCAAAAATCAAACAAGAATAGAAAAAATAAGAAAATGATTATAAGAATCAAAGATACGGGAAGATGAGTCACATTAGCTTCATCGAAGGGGATGGGTTGAAAAAAAAGGAACTACAATTTTTTTTTTTTTCAAATGAGAACTCGCGACTATAGAAAAACGGCATTTATAAATTACCAAACATACTAATGTAACAACATACAATAGGCGCCTTCTACGATGGTAATCCCAAAAGTAAGGTCTCCTATTTTTTTATAAGTACAGAACTCTGTGTGGCAGTTGGTCACACTGTAATGAAGAGTGCTTCACGCGCTGTGTGTAAACATGCGCACGCCGCGCTGAGACGCTGTCTTGGCTTGGCAGCCGTTGAGAACGGAGCTCACTTTGGATGTTACCGCCAAGTGCGAATTGCGCACAGTTATTCGGTTTTTAAACGCAAAGGGCACTGTGCCGATTGAAATCCATCGCCAATTGACGGAAGTGTATGGTGAGTCGTGCATGGATGTCACAAGTAAGTGGTGTAGAGAGTTTGCAGCTGGTCGGACCGAAATTCACGACGAACAAAGGAGCGGGAAACCGTCAATTTCTGAGGAGACAGTGTTGAATGTTGAGCAAATCATGCGTGAAGATCGGCGGATCACCCCAGGATGATCTCTGTACGTTGGGTCCTGAGGCTTCCCGAAGCACCGCTCACAGAATCTTAACGGAAACATTGAACCAGTGATGGGATGGCGAGGCGCGGCGACTCGAGCGCACCGAGAATTCGTCGAGCCTCTAGTTCTCAAGCAATTCTCGAGAAGCTCACGAGAAATGGCTCGGCGGCGTGTGCCGCTGCGCGCCAGTTGGCTGCGACAACACACGCCGCGCCGCTCTTTTATGAATTGAATGCCGCCGCTAGACAAACACGCTCGCTGTGCTCGTAACTAGTATGTCTCAGGTTTCATTCGAGTAAAGTTGTTATTCAAATCAATATGGACACTCGAAAACGAACGTCATGGTGCTGGCAATACTTTACGGAGGATGGAGATAACGTTACTTGCAACATTTGTCGTAAAAATCTCCGTAATGTATCAAAAAATACAACGGGCATGATTACACATCTTAAACTGCACAATTTATCGAGCAATAAAACAGCGACGTCCTTGGATGCAGAGGCTCATTCTTCCAATAGTGCGAGGCAGACAAAATATCCAGGTACTAGGGTACAAAAGGCGAATTCCGTGCAAAAGTTCGGATAGTGTCCGAAGCGGTCCGCCACGCTTAAAAAACATTGATTTTTTAATCGTACTCCGATAACATACAACGTACCCCAAAATCAAACGTATACTATCCTAGCTTTTGCACGATACGATATGTAATTTTATTGGGCTAGTTTCGAGCATAACGTATCCCCTCGCAGGAGCACTGATCTAAATCTTACGTTTCTCTTCATAGATGGAAGTAATCGGCAACAACAGCTAGATGAAAGCCGGCCGAAGTGGCCGTGCGGTTAAAGGCGCTGCAGTCTGGAACCGCAAGACCGCTACGGTCGCAGGTTCGAATCCTGCCTCGGGCATGGATGTTTGTGATGTCCTTAGGTTAGTTAGGTTTAACTAGTTCTAAGTTCTAGGGGACTAATGACCTCAGCAGTTGAGTCCCATAGTGCTCAGAGAGAGCCAGCTAGATGAAGCACTAGTGGTCATGATAACTGACGATTTTCAACCGCTTTCGATCGTCGAGGACACTGGTTTTCGACGTTTTGTTTCACTGTTGGACCCACAATACTCGATACCAAATCGAAAAAAGTTGCACCTCATGATTGAGGACGATTACCATAAACAGAAAGAGGCTGTAAACTTGGCCGTGGAACACTCTACTTGTGTTTCTTTAACGAACGATATTTGGACCTCACTCAATAGTGAGGCATATATTGCTGTAACGGGTCATTTCATTAACACTAATTGGTGCCTGAAAGCTTTAGCTCTCGAGACATTCCGTTTCCCGGAAAAGTGTACAGCGCTAAATATTAGTGAGGCGTTAGATAACGTGATTTCAAAATGGAACATTGAAAACAAAGTTGTAAGCGTCACAACTGACAACGCCAGTAACATGACGGCAGCCGTACAGCTTATTCACAGTGGCAACATAGATATGCAACATGTGCCTTGTTTAGCACACACCATCAATTTAGTTGTGAAAAGTTCTTTGAACAGCAACAGTGAGCTCTGCGTAATGCGGGAAAAGGCCAGAAAAATTGTTAGCTATTTTAAAACAAGTTGCAATGCCAATAAAAAAAACTCCATGAGATCCGGGATCTAATGAAAAAACCTGTTCATAAATTGATTCAGGAAACCGAAACCCGATGGAACAGTACGTTTTATATGCTACAACGTCTAGTGGAGCAAAAGGAATGTATTGCAGCCTGTTTCTCAACTTTGTATTCAGGTGTAGAGAACCTCACAGCTGATGAGTGACGAATTTTGAGCGAATGTTTATGTGAACTGGCGCCATTTGAAGTGGTAACAAGTGAAATCTCAACTGAAAACTATACCTCTCTTTCGAAAGCTATTCCAATAATCAGGAAGCTAATCCTAACCGTATGCAATGGGAAGTGGGCTACCACGACAGCGCAAGAGCTACAGCAACATCAGCACAACTCACTAATAGCCCGGCTAGGATTAACAGAAGCAAACAAAGTACATGCCGTTGTCACAGTTCTCGACCCAAGATTCAAAACGTTACCATTTACGAATCCCTTTCATTCAAAACATGCCGTTGCAAGTCTAATTGCAGAGTGCACAAACGTGGTAGAGACCGTACGATCTACTCATTCGGCTGCTAATGACAGTAGCCACGAGTACCATTTCGTACAAAACGCCAGTAGTTCCTTATGGGCTTCTTTCGATGAAGAGGTTTCCAATAAAAATCTAATGAAAAGCGGTTACGATAGCATAGACCTGGAGGTACAACGATATTTGGAAGAACCGTACCTACAACGCACGGATAATCCTTTACACTACTGGAAAAAAAATGAAAACAGTTATCCAGGTCTAGCTGTCGTGGCAAAAAAAAAAAAAAAAAAAAAAAAAAAAAATCTTGCAATACATGCAACTTCTGTTCCCAGTGAAAGAATATTTTCGAAAACAGGACTACTTATAAACAATCAAAGAAGTAGACTAAAAGGCCAATTGGTTAATAAAATCATATTTCTAAACAAAAATCGACGGCAGTGTAGCAATGGTATGTAAAAATGCCATCTGCTGAACAACTTTTGTTTCCTTTCTTTCTTCAGTAAGTAAACGCATGTACGCAGTTTCTGTATATAAAAGGCTATAGCACTTCTCTTTTACGGTGAAGCATACATGCAGAATGTACAAGGTAATTTATTTTGTAAGAATAAAGCTTCTGTTTTATGCGAATTCTGTGCTTTGTTTTAAACAACAATTCTATGATTTTTGTCTTATGAGACATATGCTAATACTTCAGTACACATTAATTACGGTAGTACAGTTGATATCAATCATAGAATTTCAAAGTTTTCCGAGCACGTACGTATGACGAGTACAAAGACCTTGTAAAAAATAACTAGACTCACTGATGGCGCTGCAGTCGCGGGATAATTTGAACCTTCGGCTGGACGCCATTATAGTGGTTGTAGTCTGATGTGTTGTGTAGTATTGTTGCTTATGAAGACCCTGATTCAACGTTGTATATTTGTTGGGGCGTACATACAGTATTTGTTACTCGTAATTCTACTGTCTGTATGTTCCAATCAAAAGAAGTACAATGGTGAAGAGTTGTGCAGCGATTAATTGTACAAATAAATTCGAGAAAGGAACGAATATTACATTTCACAGATATGTGAATATTTTAAGTTGTTTGTATGTCAGTGCGCTTGATTAATAAATGTTTTTGTAACAGGGTATTAGCATAATGTCTGTGCATCTATTTTCAGGTTTCCTTTCTCAAAACCACAGCTGTTACAAAAATGGTTACACGCTGTCAGGAGGCAAGATTTCCGACCGACAGAATACCATTTTATATGTTCTGATCATTTTGAAGAAAGTTGGATGATCGGTACTGTTTTCATGGTCTAGATTAGGTTGAAACTTGATAATTTGGTCGTGAGTTGCCGAAGCACTATGTCATATATAACGCACTTCTCGTCATAAAATCTAAAGCAAGGTAGAGTCAGAAAATATCTATTAATATAGTGGGAAAATCTTCGAGTATTTTGATGCATTTTGCGTATATCTATCGTAAATAAACTACGAAAAATGCTAGGGGTCCCGTACATAACTTTTAGCTACGGCACATTCCATGCAGTACGTAAGATAAATTCTTAAACAGTGACTAGTTGCTGTTTGTTAATAAATTAAAAAGTATATTGTAGTAACGTATTTAAACGAGGCATTATGTTTGTGACCTAACTCAAGGGAAGGCATTTTATAACCAAAACCGATGTATAAACATTCGAACTCCGCGTGTCAGTTTACCACTCTAATGGCCGCCGCGCAGCTATTCAATTTGTCCGCTCTTCACAGTCGACCACTCGCGCGGTTGTGGGGGCCTGGACGAGTACGACCGCTGCGGCTCAGTGCTTCGTGTACTGAAGGTTTGTGCAATTTCTCAGAGAGCGCAGCACTGTCAACTTCTCGAGCGTACCCGAGAAATTCTCGAGAAATTGCTTTAGTGTCGCGCGTTTCTCGAGCGCGATCATAGCCCATCCTTACATTGAACTACCGGAAGTAGTGATGGGGAGCTCGTGAATGAGTCGTTTAAATGAACGCTTCACTCCAGTGAAGTGTGAACTAACCACTCAATTTCAATGAACTGGTACTTCAAACTCTCCACAGATAGTACACTCCACACTTTTTTTCTAGTTCGTTCACTCACACTCTTCCCCTCTCCCACTACATTGGCGCTACGTCACTCATTCTCCCTTCACTTCAATGCTCCCTGTACTGCCTGTCGACGAATCGCGCGGTGAAATACACTTAGAACAACAGTTGCACTTTGCTTTCACATAACTTAAATCGGCGAAGAAACCCCAAATTTCACTACTTTTACGCGATCGCGTGTTGCTAGCCATTGTATAAGCGTGAACAGACACAAAAACTGCTTTCGAATAAAATAAAGAGGGATTTTACCTGAAATCGTGCCAATGACTACAGGTGACAGTTTGCGTTTTGAATTTAGAGGGTTATTATTCTCAATAAAAATAAAATCTCCAGGAAAACTTCTGAATAATTACTTAACGTAGGTATCACAGTCTAAGACTGTGGTAGGTATATAGACTTTGTGACAGTGGTAAACATACTCATTCTATTTTGGATTAAATTTTAAAAGGAACATAAACTTGGACTGCATTTCGTTGGTAGCCCTAGTTTTCAGTCCATAAATACAACAAATAAGGTTTCACTTGGCAGATGAAGACTCTTTTTGGCGCTTCATGAGAAAATGTCGAGCAAGATTAAACGTAATACCTTCTTTATATGTGACAGGCTTCTCTGTTTATCTTTCCTTTGTTCCCTTCGACCATCCTGTATTTAAGTTAACTCAGACGCTGTAAGACGCAAAACGTTGCGTGCACGTTACTGCATAGTTCGGCCATCTGTTGGTAAAAATATGAAGTATTACGAAGCTTTATTGTACGAGCGAGGCGAAGCGAGCGTAGCTGCGGCTGAACGGCGAACTGGGCAACTTCGCCAGGCTTCCGTACTTCATGAATGAACTACTTCATTTGAACGCTTCACGGCAAAGAGTGAAATGAATGAAGTACTTCACGGGAATGAACGAGTTCGACCCATCTCTAACCGGAAGGTGTGCGCAAGGTGGGTGCCACGCATGCTGACTGAGTTGATGCTTCCCGCGCATTTCTTCACCGCCTTGCAGCCGAACAGGACAACTTTCTGGACTCTGTTGTCACGGGTGATGAAACGTGGGCATACAACTTTACACCTGAGACCAAGCAACAATCACGCCAGTGGCGGCATCCTTCTTCGCCAAAGCCGCCGAAATTCAAACAGACAGTCTGCCGGTAAAGTCACGACGACCGTTTTTTGGGATCGGAAAAAGGTATTGTTGGTCGACTTATGCCCACTGGGACCACAATTAACGCTGACAGGTACTGTGAGACTGAAAAAACTCAAACGGGCAATTCAGAACCGGAGAAGAGGAATGTTGAGCAAGGGCGTACACATTCTCCATGACAACGCTCGTCCACACATCGATCGACTCCTGCAACAGTTTCAGTGGAACATAATCACCCACCCACCCTATGGTCCTGACGTGGTGCCCTAGGTTAAAAGAGTATTTGACCGGAAAGCGATTCAGCTCCGACGACGAGGTGAAAGAAGAGGTTCATAACTTTCTGAACAGCATGGCGGCGAGCTGGTATGACATGGGCATACAAAAACTGCCACAGCGTCTACAAAAATGCATCGACAGAAATGGTGATTATGTCGAAAAATAGCTAAATGTTCAAGCTGTCAACTGGTGTAAATCATTGTAGAAATAAACAGGTCTATGTACTTATAAAAAAATAGGAAATGTTACTTTTGGGATTAAATGGTTCAAATGGCTCTGAGCACTATGAGATTTAACTGCTGAGGTAAGCAGCGACATGTAGGAAAAGAATGTGTGTGACATTCGTGTCTTTCCGAAAAGCGTGCGCTAAATGCGGAAATCGGCATTATTATCAAATGCGTCCAAACCAGAACAACGTGCTGTCATTCTTTTCCTGGCTGCCGAAGAACAAACACCGTTAGATATCCATCCAGTAGACATTCACCGGAGAATGAAGATTGGGTATGGGGCAGCATGTCCGTCAAAATTCACCGGTATGGATTTGTGAGCCACGGGGCGCTACTGCTTCTTCAAAATGGTTCAAATGGCTCTGAGTACTATGGGACTTAACATCTGTGGTCATCAGTCCCCTAGAACTTAGAACTACTTACACCTAACTAACCTAAGGACATCACACACATACATGCCGCAGGCAGGATTCGATCCTGCGACCGTAGCGGTCACGCGGTTCCAAACTGAAGCGCCTAGAACCGCACGGCCACACCGGTCGGCTGCTGCTTCTTGATAATGCACGTCCCCATATAGCATATATCGACGTGCAAAAGTTGCGCCAACTCAAGTGGGAGAAACTCGAGCACCTGCCCTATAGTCCTGATAACTGTGAGGTACCGGGCGAGTTGTGGCGCCCTGAAAATATTCCAAGTTCGGAGTTGGTGTGGCCGGTCGGCAAGCCGAGGCTCGTCAGCAACCACGTGGTGCCGAACATCAGCAGAGGAAGAGGGGTAGCACCAGCGCGTGCTCTAGGCCGACCGCGTGGCTGGGAATTTCATGTTGATACTGTGTCGAGGACTGTCCATTATGTCGATGAAGCAGATTTGTATGCCGGGAGTGCCAAAGATGGCGGACTTAGCGAAACCATACTGGCAGACATTTCACAGTTCATGTAGAAATTAATAATAGTCAGAGGAATCATGATACCTTAAAAAGAAACATGTACATTATCATTATTTGCACGACGATTCTGATGGTGTAATCAGATTTTCAATATCTTTATTAGTTCAAAGTTTAGTATCTGACTGTAAATTATACAAGTAACACCCAGCAACGAATTTCCAAAATCTAAACGGTTCATCTGATTCTGTCGATCGACGTGTCTTTAGAAAGCTATTAGTGTAAACCTAAATTGGTATGAACTACAGGCATGTAACTTGAATAGTACATGAGTTATTGCAGGTCAAAGTGGCCGATTACTATTGACTGCTTCAGACCATAAGTACTCCACAGTTACACGAAAAAACGATAGCAGCATGCTTAGAAATATATTTATTCGTCTATGTATTTGTTTATATTCGATATATACTATTCATGAAGAAATTGGTCAAATATTTACTGTGTTTTAGAAAGCACAGAGACATTAGGCTGCTGGCCTACTTTTGTTTCTATTCCTTTGATTTGTTTATGTATTTAATAACGTGTGCTAGAGCGTGTTTATGGTCCAGCCGTAGGAATATTTATATAATTTCAAGTTATTTAAATGTAAATTCAGTATTCCGTATGTGTGTCAATATGTTTGTGTGTTCAAAATGGCTCTGAGCACTATGGGACTCAACTGCTGTGGTTATCAGTCCCCTAGAACTTAGAACTACTTAAACCTAACTAACCTAAGGACATCACACACATCCATGCCCGAGGCAGGATTCGAACCTGCGACCGTAGCAGTCGCACGGTTCCGGACTGCGCGCCTAGAACCGCGAGACCACCGCGGCCGGCATGTTTGTGAGTGTGCGTTGGCTTGGAGACATGACGGGAGCGCTCCAGCCAATCACAGCGCTCGTTACTACGGTAGGCGACTACTCAAGACAATGGAGAGACTGGATGGAAGTGGGAGAGGAGCATCCGGTCGCACGGGACAGGGGGTATTGGATGGGAAGGCGCCACGGACGGTCGCAGGAAATACTTGGAGAGTGTTGAGCAGTTTGCGCGTGGTCGTGGGAGATAGAAATATTTCGTAGTGCCGACTTGTGCGCTTGTGAGATTTTCGTGGCTTCTGCAGTGAAGACGTAGTATGCGTTTAGAAGTGAATATCTCGCAAGCTATGTTGCTCATAACTAATTATGTGAAGTAGGAATCTATAGTTTCCCTGTTATTCAACTTATATTTTATTTAATTGCTACGTGGAAAGAACCCAACGCGAATTTACAACGCTTTGAGAGAGGTGTGTGGGCATAATGTAGCGGGTCGTAGCACTGTATCACGGTGGTCTGTTCGTTTCCGTAATGGTCGGGCCAGCACTGAGGACAACCCAAGAAGTCGAAGTCCATCAACTGAACATTTTGAGAGGGGATCGACGAAATACATGTGAGGAAATAGCATATGAGGCCAAAATGTCTGCCATTTCAGTGTACAGAATCATAACTGAAAAGTTAAAGTTGGGAAAAGTTGCTGCGAGATGTGTGCCACATGATCTGAGTTCTATCCTCTGCCATTTTCTCCAAGTGTCCTAGCCATCGTATTCGCTGAGATTTCACAAATTTTACTATGTCCCTGCCTTGTATTAACTCTTGTAATTCGGCATTGTAGAGGATTGTTGAAGAAGCCAAGGCTCACCAAGGGCTGTAGAGCTACTGAAGAAGAACTGCAGCTTGCCAGTTTTCTGGTGTGTTACTGTATTCCCAACAACTATTTGCAGCCCGCATCTCGTGGTCGTGCGGTAGCGTTCTCGCTTCCCACGCCCGGGTTCCCGGGTTCGATTCCCGGCGGGGTCAGGGATTTTCTCTGCCTCGTGATGGCTGGGTGTTGTGTGATGTCCTTAGGTTAGTTAGGTTTAAGTAGTTCTAAGTTCTAGGGGACTGATGACCATAGCTGTTAAGTCCCATAGTGCTCAGAGCCATTTGAACCATTTGAACTATTTGCAAAATTTAATTGGTTCAAAAGTAATAATGCCGTAGTATATTTAAATAATTCCACGATGAGATCGTCTTCCCCTGGAGATGTTCTGTTTCCGGATGTCTTTGACGCAGTCTTAAGTTCAACGCAGACTTGTTCTATTGATATAAGAGCAACGTGCTCATCACGAACGGCGGTTGTCACGATTCTCTTATCACCCGTCCATAAACTTTGGAATTAATCCAGCCACTTATGTTCTTATATAGAGATATAGAGTTAATGTGAATCATATCTCTTCAATCTTTGTTAAGATTTTGAATAATCTTACAGGCTTTACTTTATTATTATTAAAGTCCTCCGCGTCCGTGACATGCTAAATATGCGGCTGACAGAAAATCATTAGGTTGGTGCATAATTTCGTAGCGTTTTTATTTTGCATGTTCGTATTGCGTTTGCTATAGGTTTATTTATCGACTGTCATTTTTTATTTGTAGTTCACTATAGCTATTTGAGTTTATATTTTCTCATTTGGAGATAGTGAATGGAACTGTGGACGCTAGACAATGGAGTGCCATTTGGAGAAATTGAAACATTTCCGACATACTCTTCTGTTCTAATCACACTACTGGCCATTAAAATTGCTACACCAAGAAGAAATGCAGATGATAAACAGACATTAATTGGACAAATATATTATACTAGATCTGACATGTGATTACATTATCACGCAATTTGGGTGCATAGATCCTGAGAAATCAGTACCCAGAACAACCACCTCTCAGCTTCAACACGATACCACAGTTCATCAAGAGTAGTGACTGGCGTATTGTGACGAGCCAGTTGCTCGGCCACCATTGACCAGACGTTTTCAGTTGGTGAGAGATCTGGAGAATGTGCTGGCCAGGGCAGCAGGCGAACATTTTCTGTATCCAGAAACATGCGGTCGTGCATTATCCTGCTGAAATGTAGGGTTTCGCAGGGATCGAATGAAGGGTAGAGCCACGGGTCGTAACACATCTGAAATGTAATGTCCACTGTTCAAAGTGCTGTCAATGCGAACAAGAGGTGACCGAGACGTGTAACCAATGGCACCCCATACCATCACGCCGGGTGATACGCCAGTATGGCGATGACGACTACACGCTTCCAATGTGCGTTCACCGCGATGTCGCCAAACACGGATGCGACCATCATGATGCTGTAAACAGAACCTGGATTCATCCGAAAAAATGACGTTTTACCATTCGTGCACCCAGGTTCGTCGTCGAGTACACCATCGCAGGCGCTCCTGTCTGTCATGCAGCGTCAAGGGTTACCGCAGCCATGGTCTCGGAGCTGATAGTCCATGCTGCTGCAAACGTCGTCGAACTGTTCGTGCAGATGGTTGTTGTCTTGCAAACGTCCACATCTGTTGACTCAGTGATCGAGACGTGACTGCACGATCCGTTACAGCCATGCTGATAAGATGCCTCTCATCTCGACTGCTAGTGATACGAGGCCGTTGGGATCCAGCACGGCGTTCCGTATTACCCTCCTGAACCCACCGATTCCATATTCTGCTAACAGTCATTGGATCTCGACCAACGCGAGCAGCAATGTCGCGATACGATAAACCGCAATCGCGATAGGCTACACTCCGACCTTTACCAAAGTCGGAAACGTGATGGTACGCATTTCTCCTCCTTACACGAGGCGTCACAACAACGTTTCACCAGGCAACGCCGGTCAACCGCTGTTTGTGTATGAGAAATCGGTTGGAAACTTTCCTCATGTCAGCACGTTGTAGGTGTCGCCACCATCGCCAACTTTGTGTGAACACTCTGAAAAGCTAATCATTTGCATATCACAGCATCGTCTTCCTGTCGGTTAAATTTCGCGTCTGTAGCACGTCATCTTCGTGGTGTAGCAATTTGAATGACCAGTAGTGTAATATCGGTGACTAAAGTCTTTATCATGTATGACTCGCGGAAACAAAGTTGACACTCGGGGCGCTGGCTGGTGGGAGCGACTGTAAATGAGAAATGCATTTACACCGCGCCGAGTGTGAACTTTACTTGCGCGTATAAAACATCTGTTGCATTTACTAAAATTATGGAGAAACTATACGGACTTATGCACCAACCAATATTTTTGATATACCTTGGTTCCGCGCCTCGATACCAGGTTGTCTGTATCATACAGAATACGGTTGATTCCTTCATTGCTTCTTTTTGATATAGATTAGTGTGCTATCTTGTTGTGGACCACACACACCAGACAAAGAAAACGGAGCTGTCGTACTAGAATAGACATGAATTCGTGCAACAGCATCATCTCGGCTGCCTTGCTAGTACGTCGATCTCGTTGTCTGGCGAAAAGCCGAAAGTCATAGCCAGGTTTCCTTACATGGGCGTGAAAATTGCTCGTACGTAGTCCAGAGTTTTCTTTGCTTTCATCGCACTCTCTTCACTGATGCTCTGTTCCACGTTCATACACACCCCCTTCCAGGCTTTCATTTACGTAATGCGTAATAGTTTCTAAATAGTTCCATGGCTTCCTGTTATCTACTTAACAAAGTGGCTCACGCAGCTGGTATAGGCCGGCCTGCTTTGTCGGTGCACGTAGGCGGAATCACGTGTTGGCCGGGAACATGACGGAAAGGGGAAGTCCTATCTGGAAGAGTACTGATGGCCTTCGCGAACGTCAACTGCAACTATCTGTCTCTCTACTCGCTAAAATTATGAAAGCTACGTGGTGTATTAGAATCATGACGTTTGATATCGATTTACATTTCGTTAATGTCCAAACGTATACACCAATAATCCAAAACATAATGACCACTGACCACCTAGACTGAATGCCGCCTGCTGACGTTGTGGGTACGTGACGCGGCGAGGAGTACAGTACCCGGTATTCATTACACAGATGTTAATGAATCGTTGTTTCTTATTGTCGGCGTCAATCATCCACAGGAGTGAAACTCCGTGGCAGATTAAAACTGTGTGCCGGACCGAGACTCGAACTCGGGACCTTTGCCTTTCGCGGGCTAGTTCTGCAAGGTTCGCAGGAGAGCTTCTGTGAAGTCTGGAAGGTAGGAGACGACGTAGTGGCCGAATTGAAGCTGTGAGGACGCGTCGTAAGTCGTGCTTGGGTAGCTCAGATGGTAGCGCACTTTGCCGCGAAAGGCAAAGGTCCCGAGTTCGAGTCTCGGTCCAGCACACAGATTTAATCTGCCACAAAGTTTCGTATCAGCGCGCACTCCGCTGCAGAGTGAAAATTTACTTCTATAAACAGGAGTTCTTATATCCTTAGCATAAAATTCTGTCCACCAATGAGGCTCTCTATGCTCTTAGCCAATGATTGGCTTAAGCTAAAGAGCTTTCTAGTAAAAGTGATCTCAAAGTGATGTGTCGTGCGATGCGTCCATGCTTTAGACGCCATATTGATTTATGAGTTTTCGCAGTTTTGGTTTTATAACCTGCAGTATGCCATTTCAAGGCAACGGCACATTGAAGATTTATCACAATATCTGCTCGATTTCTTATAATAAAATGTCAATAATAACGCATCAGCGGTAAAAGCCTCAACAGACAAACATGAACGATAGTCTACTGAAGCTCCAGACTGGAAGTTCTAGGAGATGTGGCTGGAGATTGTGACTTGTGGAGTATAAGGTATTAGGCTCAAGTCCTGCTATATGCCAATACTTTTTTTCCTCTTAGCATTTGTAAGATGTTTAGCGAATTTCTTTTTCACGGTTTTGTGACTTCTGTCTGATAGAAATCACGGATTAAATTGCTGCAGATGGCATGACCAATGACATTCCTATTCTTGCTTGTCACAAATATTTGGCCGTTTTTTCCTAAAATGTCACGATTTCCGAAGGTATGGTTACGAGGGAACGTAAGAACACAGCTGAAATTGCTGAGAGCGAAACGAACACGTATGACCTGTATATTCATTGCTTGCCACATATATTTGGCTGTACAGTTCTGAATATGTCGCAGTTTCCGAGGGGGTCAGATCGTTCCAATGATTCTCAGCACTATGGGACTTAACATCTGAGGTTATCAGTCCCCTAGACTTAAACCTAACTAACCTAAGGACATCACACACATCCATGCCCGAGGCAGGATTCGAACCTGCGACCGTAACAGCAGCGTGGTTCCGGACTGAAACGCCTAGAACCGCTCGGCCACAGCGGCCGGCTTCCGAGGGTGTGGTTAGGCAGATATTCACTGTTTGTTACAAATATTTGGCTGTTTATTTTCGAATCTATCGCAATTCCCGAGTGTGTAGTTATCCAGGAACCTTTTTAAGAGGACAGATTAAATTTCTGTTGCAAATGTTTGAACTCGGAACAGCGTCGTCTGTTAGGCCGTGACGTGTTTCAAGATCATTATTCCTAATGAGAATCTTCGACTGGGAGAACATATTGCTTGGAAAAACAGAGTTTCGACTGGTTTCAGCTCTCTGCCTCGTAGCAACAGTATCTTCGCCCGGAAAGAATTTGCTGCTTGGGAAATAAGTGTACGTCTGATATACATCTATGGGGATACCAACATCGATAGCGCTGCTTGCATGCAAAGAATTGCTGGCAGAGACAGGAATATCTGTGCAGTAAACAATGAATTCCGTGTGCTGTGACATACGCAGTCACGCTGTTATATCGTTCGATCGCAATAAAGTACTGTCTGCTCACAACCATCTTATCTCTGTTATTGGAACTTTTATTACACCCAGAAGTGAAATCTTCCATACATCAAAATCATGGCTGATGAGTCATCTTACACGATGGGGGAACAGATCGTAATGAGCTCGTATGCTCATAGCTGATACTTTATGGGTAAATCAATGAGAGAGATTCAGCGTGATTTCACTATAACGTTTCGGAAACCTGTCCCATCGAAACCAACAACTTTTTGGTGGGAGAAAAAGTTTTACTTAAAAGATAAGCTCCGCTCACGACGACCACCAAGACGACTAGAAACCTGTCTGGGACTAGTAGTGCCTGTCGAAACGTTCGCCAAAAAGTCAATTCGTAAGTGGTCACAGGAATTGGGGACTCCATACTCGACATTAAAGAAACATATGAAGATTGATTTGAAGTGAAATATCTTCAAACCTTCCTTTGTAAAAGAAATGAGTGATAATGACATACGAAAACGTCATCAGGCTTGTGGGAGAATGCCCAATGTCTTTACAACTCTTCTTTCGAGGGGGAAGTGTTTTCTCGGACAAGTCTGAGATATATCGTAGTGCAAAAGCGAGAAACGTTTATTTCTGGAGTACGGAAAACCCACATTTTTATGAAAAACTTGAACACATCCCACCACATGTCGTGATTTGGGCTACAGTGTCTGCAACCCATATTTCCTTGATGCGTATATCACAATGTTACTCTCAATCAGATATTTCCTGGTAAATGGAATTGACGTTGTTGAGTCCATTTGCCTAAACTTTTGGAGTGCCCCCACCCCCCCAAGTCCTAATCGGTGATCTTGTGACAAAGCATTATGGGGTTCATTAAACAAAAGGTTGCTGCCACACATCAAGAGAGAGTTGACGAACTAAAGTATGCTGCTCGAGGTGCATCTACTCATCACAACCACAATTTTGAGGAAAATTTCACATTGTACATGGAGGAGAATCATACAGTGGTGTACACACAAATTGGAATAAATAATAAAGAGTCGTCAAACTACTGCCATTATCTCACATTAATACAATGCAGTCATGTATGAATATGTGGACATGATACAGAGGTTACCTAATGGGATTTTGTGATCATCCGGTATATAACCGGAGCAAAGGCCATTGGTAAATTATTCTAGTGATAACGTGGGACTCAAAGGGGAAATCTGCAGATATAAGTGATTTTAACTTAGCGCAAAATGTTACGACTTGGCTCCTGGAAATGCCAAAACTGGTTGGCTATTCACGTGCTACTGTCGTGAGCATCTCTGAAAATGACTGAAGCACGATGAAACTACAAGTAGGAGACCAGTTTTTGTTTGTCCACATGCCTCGTCATAGACAGTGGAGGATGAAGGCTTGCCCACTCCATATATCAGGACAAGAGGCGACCTGTGGTGCTGACGTCATACTACAGCGTGTTTTGGACCACACCGTCCTGTGCTCATTGTTGAACATTGAGCCTGCAACAGACAGTCCCTATGTATTCCCATGATGATCCAAAGACATAGTCAATAACTATAGCAGTGGGCACAAGATCATCGAGACTGGACTGTGTATCAATGGAGTCATGTCCCCTGGTTGGTTGAATCACATATCTTGTTACATCATGTCGACAGTTGTGTCCAGATACATCATGATCTAGGCGAACAGCTGCTCGAAACATGGACCATACCACAGACGCAGGTTGGTGGGGGCATTCACCTGGGCTTCATGAGATCTGTGGTAGTAATTGCAGGCACCATAACAACTGTGGGCTACGTGAACATTACTGTGGACACCTGCAACCCTTGATGCTTGAGGTCTTCCCCAATGGCGATGGTGTATTCCAGCAGGATAACTGTTCATGTCACCTTACCAAATTCGCTTAATCTGAACTGGGACGCCAATGGGCGCCACCTCTGTACCCACGAACCACACACACCCCATAATATGTGGAAACTGTGTAGCTTGTGCATAGACATCTGTTGCCACACCTCTGGAAAAGCTGCCATGAACTTGTCGAACCCATGCCACAGAGAATAGCTGTTGTGTCTGGTTTCAAAAAAATGGTTCAAATGGCTCTGAGCACTATGGGACTTAACATCTATGGTCATCAGTCCCCTAGAACTTAGAACTACTTAAACCTAACTAACCTAAGGACATCACACAACACCCAGTCATCACGAGGCACAGAGAAAATCCCTGACCCCGCCGGGAATCGAACCCGGGCGTGGGAAGCGAGAACGCTACCGCACGACCACGAGCTGCGGACTGTCTGGTTTCAAATGTGGACCAACATGCTGGTAAGCAGGTGGTCATAATGTTTTGGCTCGTCAGTGTAAATTTGAATTATAACAGGATGATCAAAAACTTTCCATTTGAAGGCCGTATAGACCAGAATTGGTATGTCAATCGAAGAGCACTGAAGCAATAATCTCAGCAATACATCCGGTTGATAGCTAGAAGTCAGTAACTGCTGTTGCTCATACTTGTCAGACAGGAATCATCGACCCTTCATGGCCGTTTTTAAGGGACCCAGGCATGATAATCCAATGAGGAGAGATCAGGGCTATAGGGCAGGCAGTCGAGTGTCTCCCACTAAAGTTGGTGTAGCTTCTGCATTACGACATTTGCGATATGGGGACGTGGGTTATCATGAAGCTACAGCACACAATGTCACAGTTTTTCCTTAACAGCATGCCATACTTTCTCCAGAGTTGCGCAGTACCGTTCCCAGTAATGGAGAACGAGAAGGCTGATTCTCAGATTGACTGCCGTTTTGTGTCGAATCGCGACCAGCATGGAAGTTGGTGTACCATTCCACAACAGTGGATTTTAACAGACATGTCGCCCCATATGCATTCTTCATTCTCTGATGTATGTCTACGGTGTTTGTTCTTCGGCAGCCAAGAAAAGAATAACAGCACGTTGGTCCTGTTTCGACGCATTTGGTAATAACATTGCCACAGTTCACATTTCCGCATTTACCACACGCACGTCGGAAATACATGAGTGCCACAATAATCCTACGTGTTGGTGCTTATACACCTGCATCGGATTCGTGCTACATTGCATACAAGCTGCAGCAACACTCTCAAACAGGAACTTTCTGATCACACCTTATATAAATGAAACACTGACCTGTTAATAAACAGTGCCTAGTTGTAACACAGTTTAATCAGAATCTTGGTCATCAACTAACTAAATATTTATTGCAAATTTTGTTTCAGTTGCTCAATTAGTGACATTGTGGTAGGATGCTGCACGGGCGAGCGAACAATGTCTGTCCTCTCGAGCGCTAGTCATATGGGCTCCTGCGTTCCTACATGACACTGAGTATGGTCCCCTAGATCTATTCAATATTCGCATTGCAGTTGCGGGATCCAGACCAGAGCAGTCTAATAAGCAGAATACTAAGATTCTGCCACTGTTGAATTCTGACAAGTTTTTCCTCTACACATCGGGCGTAACACAATCTCTTCACAACTAACCAACATTCAAATGCAATTCCTGAATGAGAAACACTTTGCTTACAGTAATCTTTCTTCACAAACAGAATGTTTATAGTGTCCGTCGTACCTAATTTGTGCGGTTGCACTGCAATACGAATTATTTGTATATCAAAGTACGCCAATTTTCTTGCGCGGCGCCAACGCAGCGGTACAATTTTACTGGTCAGCAGTGTATATAAGTTAAGTTTCGAGAAGGAAACATGCGGTAGGGTGCGAATAAAAAATCGGATGAGATCTGTCCGGAACCATAGTGCAAATCTCAAGTGATTTATAGAAACCATGATAAACATAAATATGGATCGCCGAAGGGGTATGAACACCACTACTCCTGAATAAAAGCCATTGTACAAAATTACAGCACTACTTCATCTGCTACGTGAGATAAAAACAAAATATTTAGTGTACATCTACTTTCATTCAGAATGTAAATTTAAAACGAGCCATCAAAGATTAAGAGCAGGACTCATAATTAGCTGAAAAAAAATAACACTTAGCTTTTTGTTATCATTTTAGCACTTTTCAGCTTCATACTAGAATAGGCCAATTCTGGCTACAATCTTTATCCTATCCTATTTCCGTTTGCCTTGCTTTTCAACAAGTGAAAGTTTGCTAGTGGTAACACCGGTTCCCGTCAGATCTCCGCAGTTAAGCGCTGTCGAGCAGGGCTAGCACTTGGATGGGTGACCATCCGGTCTGCCGAGCGCTGTTGGCAAGCGGGATGCACTCAGCTCTTGTGAGTCAAACTGAGAAGCTACTTGATTGAGAAGTAGCGGCTCCGGTCTCTTAAACTGACGTATGGCCGGGGGAACGGTGTGCTGATCACATGCCCCTCCATATTTGCATCTAGTGAAACCTGAGGATGAGTGAAGTGAGAATGACACGGCGGCCGGTCGGTACCGTTGACCCTTCCGAGGCCTGTTCGGACGGAATTTAGTTTAGAAAATTTGCTAAACTGGATTGGGCTTTCTGCCTACAGAGGGCTTCTGCAGCACAAGATGATAGACTGTACAAGCATCAGAAAAAAATTCTCCTGAGTGGTCTAGAAAAGTGAAGTGGATATTATTTTGAGACAGTAAACGACACTGAATTACGAAACTGTTACCCTCAAAATTTCCCACGTTCTTTTTTTTTATTTTTTCTTTAATGTAGGCCTAATCTTTGCATTTATTAATCGTTCGCCAACAAAATGCAGGCCTGTATACATCTCTTAGGCAAATTTCTTTCTCTCAATACCTGCAACGTAGTGAACAAAGTACTCACCCATTCAATGTTATTTATGAATCTGCAATCAATGGATATGCAAATCTAAGGTGAACTCACTGTTTTAAGTTTTTATATTACGTCATGTCATATTTCCGTGTACTCTGTTACTAAATTATGGATGTTTAGATGGTAATTCAACTGCCCCTCTCTATGCCGTTCCATGCAACCCGCAATGTTAATGTGACCACAAACCACACGCGAGCGGCCGGTACGTGCAAACTTCTAGTCGTCCAGAAAAATAAACAAGGCCTTTTTGTAGCAAATTTTATGTAGTTAAATTTTGTTTGGGATACGTTTCCGCTAGAGGCCAAAGTACAAAAGCGACCTTCAAACGCATCTCCACCCCACATTCATCCCTCACGAGTCAAAATTTCTAGTATGTTGTTGGTAGCACTCCCTCCTACCACAGTACAAATATTTCCGACTACTCTAACTATTCCCGATATTCGACCTTTTTTGGTCTCTATTGATTGGGCTATTACGCCACCAGCATAGTCGGCTATTTAGTTAATATTATTAATTTAAACGTGGCCGTGAGGGTAATGAAAAAAAAAATGACTTCTGTAAACGTTAAGTTGAAACTAATTACGTTGACTATTCGTCCAAAATTAACCCTTACAAGCATAGTAGTTTCGAAGTCAGAAGGCCAGACGAATACAACGATGCAATTGTTTACTCTGCGCTGTTAAAAATCCACAACATTGAAAGCTAAAATTTACACAAAGTTAATTTTACAATTTGCAAGTGCTCGATTAAGTCGGTGGCGTAGTACGGCCAATAAATGAAGACCAAAAAAGGTGGAATGTGGGAAATAATTCGTGCAGTCGCAAATTTTTTGGAGAGTGATAGGAGGGAGCGCAATGAGCAACATACTAGAAACCCTGACCGGTGGAGGCTGTGTGTGGGATTAGGAGCTGAAAATAACTTTTCTAAGTTAACTCAAGAACTACGCCCCTAGCGAAAACGTCTCCCAGTGCAAAATTGAGTACATTAAATTTCCTAATTTTTCTGCAAGACTAACTCTTAGCACGTAGCGAACGAGTAAATACGAAAATCTCGCGCTTGGTTTTTGAAGGCCAGATGTAACATTGTGGATTGCATAAATCGACATCGCTAGGGGCAGCTGAGTCTCATTGCATACTCTTCAGTGACGACACAAGTAAATATGTTGAAAGGTAAATAAATTCCATGTGGATTATTAACAGCCATAGAAAGGTGTGTTGTTGGTTTCGCTTCACATTAAATACGACGTTGTGTTATTCGCTGTAGCTTGATACAATCTCTTGCAAACGGCATGTGTTGCATTTCGATATACAATGCCCTGTGTCGTACGATGATTTGCGGTCTCAGCGGTGATGCGGTCATCATGTCGTATCAAAGACACTATCCACATATTAAGGATTATATATATCCAAGTGTAAAAAAGCATAAAAAGGTAAGATCATTTTACTACTTAGAAGACCCAACAAAAAAGTTTCTCAAGTGGCGGAGTAGACGTCTTCCGTTCCTACAAAATGCGCACCGCATTACTGGCGGCTAACGCGGCACGGTACCGTGACCACACAAAATCAAAAAGATTTATGATTATGAGTGTGTCACGAAAGGTGTTTCTTGTTTTTGGGAATATGAATTGCAAACCTCGACTACAAAGGCGCATCTACACGCACCGTATAGTTTTGCGGATCACTAAAAAGTGTGTGACAGAGAGCGCAGGTGGCCCTGCGAGCGCGCAGTTACCGGCAAGTCTGTATTTTGGATGAACGACACATTGTTGCAGCCACTCTACACTTTTAAGGTACAGCAGAGCAAAGCGGCATTATAACATGTGATTTGTTCTTGTGAAGTAAAGGAACCGTGGGCGGGAGTTCGTCGTATCAGTATTGGAATCATAGCGTGTCAGCAGGAAAAGATGACAATCAGCTTTATTACAAAACATTAAGAACAAATTCTACTCAATCGTGACTAATAAAATTCTTCTGACACTAATAAAGGCGAAAACATAAGAACTGTTATGATATGCTCTGCGCGACACGAGTCCTACTGTCAGTGTTTCTTAGTCACGTTTATGAAATGATGAAGTGTTTGTTATCCAGTAACTATTCATTACTTACTATAATAATAATGCCGTGGGTTTTTAAAGCGAATAGTAAAACAGCAGGCTCGTGCCACTTTCTAAACAAAAACGTAACAGAAGAGAGATAAATGCTCCAGTAGTTACCTTTTCTTCGTCCGTAGGGCCCAGCAAACGTCGTATTCTTCCCAATAACATTTTCATCGATGTATTTTATTAACTTCGATGTCTCTTCAGTTTTCTTTGGTGGGGTGGTGGAGCTAATCTTTCTAGCACGCAACGGATATTCTTCCGGCAAAGAATAAAATCTTCTATTCCCAAATGTTTTCTTAGAAGTCATTATCACACAGACTTCTCTTAAAACATAACACGTTCACTCACAAACAATAGCGCCGCGTTACCACGTCTTGCTTCGTTAACGGCGAACGGGTAAATTAACCTCACACGCGCTTCCAGCGAAAACGCAACACTGTCTGCGAACCCCAGCGCTGGCTACATGCTTCTGTTTTCTGCTCTGCAGTGCTGCCAACACAAACCGCTGTTGTCACTGACCTTCTCAACCTGTCGAGAATATTGCAAAAAGTGCAGCAGCTGTTTTCGGCGCGAAAGAAAAATGTTATAATTACAGAGTTACGCGATTCTGCAGTAAACAAAATACACGGGATTAATGGCGAGATGTCTGCGATAAAAAAATGCACTTTAGATAATCGTAAGTAAAAAACGATTACTGGAAGTTTAATTAACCCATTATACGTACATCATCAAGGCAGCTCCTGAAAATAATAAACGGCACTCTGTACTGTTCGTCTATTAACAGATTCTAGTAAGCAATATTCCCATTACAATGAACACTACAGTAATTACCGTCTCCGTGATGGATAATCAGTGTTAAGGTAACTTGCGTAAACGAGAGCTCACGACTCAGCAAAATGTTTACAGATATCTGCAAAATCATTAGAAACATTATTCGTTATATTGCATGATACAGTTGAAAACTCAGATGTTATAACTGAAAAAGTCAAATATAAGAACCTCCGAAGAACAGGCACTACACAATATGCATTATAACACTGTGCACAACATGTAAGTAAGCAGAAATAAAATTGCATAAAAGTTTATCAGTGTGTCCAGTACGTTGGTAACAAGAAAATAAAAGCAGTATTCCTATGTGAAATAAAAGACATTATGCGCCACTCAACCTGGGCTAACTGAGAGTCAGATGGGTAATTTGACAATGAAGGACCTGCCATGAGATGACTGGGTGTTTGTGTTGTCCTCATCATTTCATCATCATTCATGCAAGTGGCAAGATTGGACTGAGAAAAGGTTGGGTATTTGCACGAGCACTGTTAACCGTGCAGTTGAGCACCCCACAGTCCAAAACATCATCATCACCAATGAAGGACTTTATCTTATTCAGTCATTTCTGTAGATCTAAACATTAAGATGGTGGAGTTTGTGTGTACTGGATATTAAAACAGAGAATCTCCTATTACAACAATTAAATATAATTTGAATGTAGTAGCATTCCATAAAGTAGAGGAACAAGAAGAGCTGTAGGATCAAACAGAATGGATGAGCGATGAAGCATTGGAACAGCTCAGGATGCTGTAGGAACTGAGATGAATAGGTCTAGGTGAAAACTATAAAATGTTACAAAAAAGTGCAGTACAAACAGAGGCAAAAGTAAGAAAAATTAACACCAATATAATGAACTCAAGAAATAAGTTAAAGGCTGCTTGGGATAAAATTAATGCCAAAAGAAAGCAAAAAGATGTATCAAACAAAGAGAGAGGGGTAAGGTCAGTAAAAATAGGTAACTCAATGTTTACAGATGGTATAGAAAGCAAACATGCTCAATAATAATTATGTAAATGTGGTAGACAACTGGAAAGAAAAAGTCCGAAAACAAAGGATACTAGAATATAAAAAAAATCATACAGTGCCATGTTCTCATAACCTGTCACAAAATATGAACTGAATAAAATTGTACAGAAACTAAAGGGAAAAAAAGGTCAGGCAGTGATTATGAAAAGTCAAATCACATAATATGGTCAGTAAGTGAACAAATAATCACACCATTGTTGGATGTACCAAAAAAACAGGTCTTTCAGAGATACAATTTTGGCAGAAGAAGCAGGGTTTTGCCTTTGTACAAGGAAGGGGAATAGAATAGAGTACAACAGTACAGAATCTTTATAGTCATGTGACATGTCATGTACAATCATTTGATTGAAACATGAAAAGGTTAGTTGCTACTCACCATATAGTGAACATGATGAGTCACAGATAGGCACAACAAAAAGACTGTCAGAAAGTGAGCTTTGTCAAACACACACACATGCACATGCACATGATCACAGTCTCTGGCGGTTGAAGCTCACTTTCTGACAGTCTTTTTGTTGTGCCTATCTGTAAATCAGCATCTCTGCTATATCATTAGCAGCAACTATGCTTTTCATAGTATTGTTATATTCCATCCTTGTTTCACCGAAATGTTAATGACTTGTCAATGAGTTCAGTATATTCCTACACAGGTATATATAAAAACAACATACTCATATGTTAAAAGAAAGTGTATGCACACACATGTAAGCATGTTACAACATAAGAATGACCCAAACAACTACAGACCAGTTTCACAACCACAGAGCAGTTTCACGGATATCAAGTTTCACTGATATCAAGTTTCTCTGAAATCCTTATGTATAATTTATTTCTTCTCTTTCTGGATAAAGACAACTTTCTTGTACACATGGCCTATTTGAGAAACAATTTGCCACACAAATGCCTCATTGTTTGGCTGTCCTCCTGCCCCTCCCACCCACTATTTCCCTTATAAATTTTCACTCTGCCACTTTTCTCCACTAGTGGTGGTACACCTTGTATACAAACCTTGCACTTGGGCACCCCACGTGCCCCTGTCAGTTTGACACTCCAAGTGGCCGCTACTAATGTGGTACCCCTGCACAGAAATCTTACAGTTGTGGCAACCCTCTCCGCTTGGCATCCCAAGCGGTGGGTTGTGTCTTTTGGGCCTTAAACTGGCACTGCTTGTACCATCACATCATGGTTTCTGAAAGGATAAATCTACAGACTCAGCTATTGCCAGTCTGACAGAATATATTATACAGTCTAACGCCATACTAGCTGTTAATTGACTGTGACTGTTTCAAAGATATGAAAAGGTTTATTTTACAAACTGCTACCAGTCACAAATTTTTTGTTGACATACTTAAATCATTTAATAAAATAATCCTCATCCTGAGGCCAATGGTGATACTGAGCACATGACTAGAAGACAGCCATTTCAAATGAACGATGACAACCACAGAACATGCCAAGACTGTAAAGTTGAGTTTTGCTTGCTTTTATTAAACATTATTGTATTTCCATAGTATTCTGTAGCCTAAAAATGAGGTTTGTACCTCAAAACACATTGCATTATTAAATAATTTGAGTAATTCACCAAAAATTTGTGATTGCTGGTGGTCACTGATGAGACTTTTCGTGTTCTACAATCATTAGATGAAAAAAAATGTTATATCTTCAATATTTTAAGATCTCTCCAAAGCATTTGACATCACAGCCCACAAAATACTGATACAAAAACTGGAAAACTCAGCATTTGAGGGCAAATAGGAGAGTGGATACTATCATACCTGTGCAACAGGAAACTCTATATGTCAATAAGAAACTCATACCAATCAGAAATTAAAGCTACCAAATATGCAGTGTTTCAGGGTTCACAAATGGTGCCATTGCTATTCAATCTGTTTATAAACGATATGGGTGTGAAAGAGAAAGAGATTAAAATATTGTATATAGATGTCATGACAATACTGAACAGTGACAATAATGTGTAACAACTTGAGAGAAGAGACAAATGTTGCAACTCAATGGGTCATGAAAAATGAAATTATTCTGCACCTGTAAAAGACTATGTATGTGATGTTTAGAAAAAGAGAGATGTCTCAGCATGTGGATTATGAGGTGGGTGATACAAAGCTGGAAGAACTAGAATCCACTAGATTCTTGGGTATTACTGTGAATAATGAGCTGAAATGGAAACAATATATTTTAATTCTATATTTAAGATACTCAACTTGGTCATATTCATAATGAAGCAGCTATCACACTATGAAGACGAACAGCTTCTGTGCACAGTGTACCATGGACTCTTTGAACTGTACCAGCAGTATGGAAATGATTATTTCAGAAACTGCTTCAAAAATACCCGCATCTTAACTTTCATATCTCTGAATGTATGGAAAACAATAACATGCATCACTCAAAATAGTTAGGAGAGGATTACAATGGTAGTTTTTACACCCACAGGCAGTTGAGGAAGAACAAGATACAAAGCATACCCCACTGACTGACAAACATTGAGAAAGGACCTCAATACTTGGCTATGAAGCTACTAAAAACAAACAACCTGTGAGTGATAATATACATGACATGAACTTCACAAAGAAACTAAGAGACCATCTGGTGGAAAGCAATTTTAAAGTGTTAAATTTGTATATATTGTTCTTTATAATGAGTTGTGTTAGAGAGAGTGGTGAAAGTAGTGGCTCCTTAGAAAATAAATGCTAATGAATGTTTTTTTTTTATGTGTCCTATATTACATGTACATTTATTGAACACAATATAAAGGCATAGAATCAAATAAAATTCAATCCAATCCAATTCATTTCAACCCTTACTCATCTACTGCAGTAGCCATCAGAAAGATCGCGGGAGGCGCACGTCGGCACAGCGCATCACGAACAGTAGTTGTCGCAAGTAAAGTCCCGTCCACCAGAGGGCACGCGAGAATTCGGCCGCGCCCTCTGCCGGCGGAACAATAACAACTCAGGCAGCACGAGCCGTGCCCAGTCAGTTTTACATCGGGCATACCTAGCAGACAGTTCTCGGTCTACACTATGTGAAGTGCGACGGACAACGTGAATCATGTTAAAACATCTACATTTGCCATTTATTACCTGGTCTGCATCATTCACCAGGTGTGGCTGGACAAACTGTGTCAAATTTACAATATTAGTAAATTACAATACTAATGATATATATTGCAAAGAATTTAAACAAATTAAAAATATGCTTTGCACTCTGCACAACACTGTTCATACTGTCAGTGTTTCTTAGTAGTCTCTACCATGTGATGAAGTGTTTGTTATCCAGTAATTGTTCATTATCTAATGTACTGACAATACCATTAACATTTATGTATATAGAGAACAACACTGGTCCTATCACACTTCCCTGGGGCACTCCTGATGATACCCTTGTCTCTGGCGAACACTCGCCGTTGAGAACAACTTACTGGGTTCTATTACTTAAGAAGTCTTCGAGCCACTCACATGTCTGAACTTATTCCATATGCTTGTACCTTCGTTAACTACCTGTGGTGGGACACTGTGTCAAATGCTTTCGGAAATCTAGAAATATGGAATCTGCCTGTTGCCCTCCACCCATAGTTTGCAGCATATCGTGACAAAAGGGCAAGCTGAATTTTGCGTGAGCGATGCTTTCTAAAACCATGCTGATTCATGGAGATAAGTATCTCAATCTGAAGAAAGTTTAATATATTCAAACTTAGAATATGTTCAAGAATTTTGCAGCAAACCGAAGTTAGGAATACTGATCTGTATTTTGTGTGTCTGTTCTTTAACTCTTCTTATATACTGGAGTCACCTATGGTTTTTTCCAGTCTCTTGGGACTTTGTGCTAGGCGAGAGATTCATGATAATGCAAGCTAGGTAAGGGGCCATTGCCTTTGAGTACTATTTGTAAAACTTAAATTGGCATTCCATCCCGACCTGGTGATTTATTTGCTTTCAAATCTTTCAGCTGCTTCTGTACATAGGGATGCTTATTACTATGTCATCCATATGGGAGTCTGTCTGATGGTCAAATGATGTGTGTTCGCACGATTCTTCTGTGTGAACGATTTTTTGAATGTGAAATTTAAAACTTCAGTGTTTGTTTTGCTATCTTCAACTGCCACACCACACTGGTCAACAAGGGACTGAATGGAAGCTTTAGATCTGCTTAGCAATTTTACATATGATCAGAATTTTCTCGCATTCTCTACCAGATCTTTTGTCGAGTTGTGATGGTGGTAGTTGTATGCTTCACGCATAGATCTCTTCACATATGCACAAATCTCTACTAACCTTTGCTTATCGTCTTTTATGCATTCTCTTTGAACTGAGAGCGCAACACTTTCTGCTTCCTCAGCATCTTCTGAATTTCATTATTAAACCATGGCAAATCTTTTCCATCCTTTATCCAGTTACTAGGCACATACCTTTCCAGACCATGTTTTACAATCTTCTTAAACTTTGCCCATAATTTCTCTCCATCCGTAATACCGGAACTAAGTGATGTCAATTCACTGTCTAAGTGAGATGTTAAAACTCCTTTTTGTGATGTTACTCAACTCGCATGTCACAATGACTTGAATGTCAGTTATGTCGTCAGAGTGTTGACCCTTAATGTGAATGTCCATATTTTGTCATTTTGTGGCATGCTCATCACCCATGCTGATTTTTTTCAAGAAAAGAACTGTCTATGTTTTGCATTTCAATCAAGTCACGACAGGTGTCTGCGTGTTGTTTTTGTTTGGGAGTCAAGGTGTACAGGACAAACTTTGCACACACTTTACTCTTTTTCAAAATATTCTGGAGAATGTCCTAAACACTTCATTCAGAAATGTTGCTTCATTGTGATTTATGATACAACAACATTAACACACAATGGTCACATGTCCACTGCTTAACACTGTCTGCTGCAACTGACTGGTTGAATGCACATCTGCTATTTACAGTTTTTAGTTCAAGCTGCCACCATAGTTTCTGCGCCGTCATCACTTATATACCAGGAATAAAATCACTCATGGAACTCTTTTGATTACTTCAAACAAAAACAAGTTACCAAAGTGGGACATATCAGACAACCTGTACAATTAATTAGTTGTTTTGTATTTCCATTGGCTCTCATAGAATGATCAATCAGGAAATAGATTCTTAACAGATAAGAAAAACAGGTTATGCAATCTACCAACATTTTATTTATTACAATAAAAATACAAGGATTTAAAAATCTGGGCAAGAATGCTATGGCTATTTCACACATAAGGTTTTATAAAATTATCTGTTGATACAGTCTATAATGTGCAATTAAAGTTTTGTCCTAATTTGTTAGGCCCATCACCAATTAGTTTTCTTCGTGTGTGAAACACTAAATACTGAAAATATATAAGGCATCATGTCAACTACAGGTTGGCCATTCCAGCCATGAGCAAACATTATGTTAACAAACTATTTATTGTGAAAATATCTACTACATTTATGAAATTTCACAACCCTGATGTAGATGGCAGAACACTTACTCTTTTATATTCAATAAACAACTAATTCTTTTGGATGATAAAGCTTTTATATCCTTCAATAAATTCTTGCATTTATGTAAACAATTCTATAAACATTAGTTAATATATCTGTGCAAGAGTGAGTTGCTGACACCAATATGTAATAGGTGAATATTAATGAGCCCCCTGGACTTTTTTGAAGGTACGGACTTTGGCACATTAATTACAAGCATAATTGAACAACAGAATGAAGACAATGGGAACAAAAATTACACAGTAGGCCCTGAAATAAGGCCTTTATCATAGAGATTGATAATGGATTCAGCTATGATACGAGCAGTTCTCTTGAGGTAACCACCACTCGTCAGCATTACAACAGGTATGTGACGCTCATTAGCCTTCATGAATACCAGTTCATCTCTGCGTATAATACCCTGCAAAAAGAGACTGAGTGTCACTTATTGCATACACAATTCATCAAGAACATTGGAATACTTGCAAATGATTACAAAACAGGATTATAAATACATTATGAAAAGAATGCAGGTAGCATGGTGTCTAGCCTCACTGCATCTGAGATTAATATGTTCTTTCACAAAATAGTGCTGGTGTACGTACACCACTATTCCACTGGAAGTTCAATAAAGTAAGAAAGTGATTTTCACTATGGCATTGGAGAAATATAAGGTGATCAGGAACAGTCTGAAAAGCTTGTAAGAGTGTTACAAGGTAGACTCTGCTGAGAAATAAGTGGCGTGAAAAATAAATCCAACACATTGCACTATTTCTGAGTTAGCCAATCAGGCTGTTGTGTGTGCAAATTCAAGTGGCCCGCCAGATGCAATTCGTGTCAGTTGTTCACACAGTATGATGATAATCCATGAAACTGCTCAGCCTTTGGCTCATGTTTGATCCTTCCTACCATACTGTGTCCAGTTTTTGTATCACTCTCTTGTTCAGTTTTAGGAAACCAGACAAAGAACATGTTACAACATTGGCTCTGGCAGGTTGCTTGAATATGCACGCGCAGCAGCTGGAATGGCCGACTTCAATACTAATTAATTCAAAAAATGGCACAATGTATCAAATTTTTTTCTTAACAATTATTTACCAGCACAACCTATCTTGCAATACTCTTACAAGCTTTTCAGACTGTTTCTGACCACCTAGTATAAAAAAGGACTATGATAAATATATGTGATTAAAACTATCATTGGAGCCAGTGACCTTATTCAATGAAGAAGCACAACACCCACAGCAACAACTGATGAAGTGCGCCTAAATTTAATATTACTAATGGCTATAGAAGTTTTTTGTTCATCTAAATTTAGAATGTGCTACAGAAATGGTGATGTTACATTGCAGGGGTGGTTTTCATGGTTAGGAATGTTGTTCCCTTGTTGAAGCATCAAATGCATAAAGACATGAACACATTTGAGAAGCTGTATACCACAAACAGTAGAGAAACAGTTCTGAGATGATGACTGTTTCTATCAGCCTGCCATTCCTCCAGACACCGACACCTCATTGAAAGTGTCCCAGGCAGAGAGTTCAAGCCACGAAAAGGGCAAATGGTGGGTACAGCTCATATTAATGTCCACTAATAGGTGTCTGGATACTTTTGATCAGATGGTGTACAGTGATTTATACTTCAATTTCTATTTTTCAACCCCCCCCCCACCCCCCCTCTCTCCCTCCTATCATGTGTGTACACACACACACACACACAGTTTTATTCATTCAACCTTCCAAGCAAAGAGCAAGGTGTCTGTAATATTTATAGCAAGTAAATCTGGCATGTTTCAACGAAACATAATTACAGGAAAAACCAAATTCTGCCACTTGTTTCACTCATTTTTTTTTTTTAAATTTTTGTTGCAAAAAATGCAAAAAGTGTTTTTCTCCCTGTAAACTTGTCAGCAATAAGTACAGCTGAGGAAAAAGAAAAGAGGGACAAAAATATATTTTTTTCTCTTTGAAATAAAGAATACATTTTCAGAAATGAGACAAAGCATCAAAACATCTGCTGTGACAGATATTTAAATGTTAAACATCCATATAGCCTCAGACATTCTGAAATTGTTTTTGCTCACATCCTGCAAACCATTACAACCTTGCATAATGGTTTGACTAAGTTCACACTCTGTTTGATAGAAAAAGCTCTAGAACTAACACTTAATCCCTAGTTTGTATTAAGCCATTCTCTGCCACATAGTGCCTCCACCCCCACCCCCTCCTTTTCCAGGTTAGTAGTGCAAACTTGGCAGAAGAACTGCTTGTAGTACACACAAAAAGTATTGACAAATCAGAGTCTGTAAGATACATCAGCTGTACTGTTATCATCAGCAAACAAACTGACCAGTGTAAGTCAGAATTCCTAAATGACAAATAAGCCTTACATGAAATATCCAAGAGATTTTACAAGAGACAAGTTTGGTAGCCAGGTACTGACATACATTTAATTAATGAAGTATTAAACACCTGCCTCAGGGTAGTATACGAAGAAGACATTTCTGTGCATACCTTGATTGCCTTCAATTAAATTTAAAAGTCTGCTATACAATTGATGTAATTGTGGCAGCAACAGAGTGCATACTGAAATGAAGAGTAACTGAACACTGCAAAGTGCATTCTGCATCTGTTTAAAATAGTCCTTGACATGGCGTTCGTATGACCTAGGCACATGTTCGTAGATGGCTGACAATGACTTTGACAAGGTGTATCTTAAGGTACAGTTATTGCTCCATATTAGAGAAATAATCCTCAAAAACACTCAAAAACAGTTTAGTATCATTTCATGTACGACTTGTGTTCGGTCATTATTTTTAAATATGAGAATGAGGTGCCACATCTTCTGTAGTCCATTATAAGCTAACCTGAACATTAATGGATAACTGCTGTGAGTTTCAGAACAGATTCCTTCCCCTACAACAGCTAACAAAAATGAACCTGGAATCCGAATTCTTCTGAAGAATTCTTGGGTTGCATGCATTCAATATATAGTGAATTGTCGCTGAAACTGTCAGTGCATTAATTGTATTAATTCTGATTTGATAACTAGTACAGTGCTTCACAGAAAAATGTGCCTCCTATTACCACAAAATTATTCACCATTTCTAGTCTGCCAAATTTTGATGCTTTGTCACTCCACCTGTTGGGTCACTTGAAGTTTTAAATTTCCAAGATGTGTGTCCCCTGCCCTCTACATTGTAGAAAGATATTTGCAGCAACAGCTAAAAACTAAATAAATTACTGCTCCATTTACTTTACCTTACCTGTGAAGAAACAGACAGAAGACCAAGCCTATCTCCATCAAGGATATCTGTTCCTGCATTATAAACTATTATGTCTGGATGAAATTCTCTGAGTGCTTCCTCCAGATTACTGCAAAGAGATATGGAATGTCATTTAGATAAATCCTCTGAACAACAGAACTCTATTAAACTCTACATCTAGTGTGCTGTGTCATTCTGTGAGTACCAGAGGTACTTTGTGTACAAGAAGACTGCATATGAAATTTGAATACTAATAAGAGAAATGAATAATAATGTCAGTTGCTGTCATACAGAGTCAGTGTACTGAGGAATGAAATATACCACTTCCACACAAAAGAAACAAGACTGCTCACATTACTAAGAGGCTATCTGTTATAGTGTATTAATGTGTTACTTTTCCAGATTTGTTTATTTTCTCCACCTTTATATCACTAAATCTAGCTGCTTTATGGCTGCTAACTAGTTTCTCATCAAACTCAGAAACTAGCTTATTATCTTCTAACTTTATTTATTTGTGGATATTAGTCTCTTTCCATGTAAAGTCTTCGTGCTGTCTGCCTAAAACATGTAATTCCCAGGCTACTCAAAGTGCATGCCTAACAGTCTCTCAGTTTTGACCAAACAGTAGTATGTTTCAAAGGAGCTCACAAAGTTTGATAACTGAATAGGTTTTCTTAAAACTATATGCACTCCTCCTCTGAAAAGCACCCCCCCCCCTCCCCCCTGTGGGCTGAGTATAAAATGGGACCAATATCTAATGTTTTCAGTGAAGCAAGACATGGAAGGTCCTCAATAGACTGAGAACTGGAGCATTTCAGTGTAAGGTAAACATGAATAAATGGAAATATATATCAGAGGACGAGCTATGTGAGTGTGGTGAACCTCAAAACCTAATCAACTGCACCGAACTGGCACAACTTGTCTCAATGGACGAACTGTTGTCTCCAATGACAAGGTAGTTCGTACAGCGGAATTCTGGGCTCCACGTGGAATGTAATTATGTATATATATTTTGTAACATAGTTTGTTCTAGACATGTATAGGTAAACAAATAAAAATGAAGCAACTTATAGACTGATATCTGGTTTTGTTCATTGATACTGCACAGGATTTCAAACTGTTGCTCATTTCACATGACACAATAAGTTGTGTGCACATCCTTTAATGTTCAACTATTATAAAGCAACATAGATTAAATTAACACTGAAATTTTTTACTAACACCAATATGTGCAGAAAGGACAAAGCTTCATCTACAGTAAAGCAAGATTTTTCATGGGAAAAAAATTATTCACAATTAAACTGATTACATTATTTTGTTTAGTAGTTTCTAGTACATTAATACTTGTAGAATGGCTTTTCTGTACATTTTAGAGTATTCAAAGTTATGTACATAGAAAGAGAAAGAAGAACCAATGAAAGGAGCTCAGAAGCTATCAAGAGAGAACAACATATGAAACAGGCAATAATTCCTCTCTTACTATTACTTTTTTAGGGTATCTGTTATCACTGGAACTAACTCACTTATTTCTCTTCAGGTACCAATAGTGTGAAAAGGAAGTAAACAGTTGTGTTACGTAGTAACCACAATAACTTTTACTTCTTCATATACATGTCTTCAAGCAGTTGACACATGCACTGTAGGACCTTGTACCTCGTTCTGAAAACTTGGAAACAAGCTTTCAGACTTGCTTGGATAATTTTTTGTCCAGTTTTTTAAGTATAAATGGCCAGGGGAGTGTGATTTATTTCTAAATAAGGGAGTGAGATTCTCTTCATTACATTTCTGCTGTGTTCAATCAGCTATAGTATTGTCCAGAACAACAATTGGGCTAGCTTACATTCTTTGGCAAAGTTACTGAGATGCTTTTGCTCCCTTCTTTGTTACATGCAAGATTGCACTTCTAAGTGTCTGTAAATAGCTGCTGCAATTTTGCACTAATTCATATCCCACTGCCGTGATGATTTCCCGTGCACAACCACTAAACAAAGATAAGGCAACACCGATTCAGCTCACTGAATCATAAATATTGGCCTTGAACTTGGAAATTCTATTACTGTTTCAGCAATATAAAAATCATTTTATAGACAAGTTGACATATACAACTGAGCAGCAGGGTAGTTAATATATAGCTTTTTTTAAAGTACATGAAGGAGACATGTATGAAATAATGTTTTAACTCCTGAATAAGAATTTTGTTGTGGTGTTTAAGGATTTCTAATCATGTCTGTCACTTTTATGTGAAAATATTGGATGTATAGGTAGACCAAAGCAGCATGATGGGATCTTCCAGCAAAAATAAACATCATTGCCTGAAGATGATGAACAGATGCTCCATGAAAATACGGGAAAGCTTCAGTGACATCAGCAAATTCAACACCTGGGAGCTTCAACAACACAATACTCATTATTGCTCTGAATGATTCAGAAATAAACTGTTGAACTTGAAACAGCTGTCTATGAATTTTTGGAACAAGTCCTTAACATAGCTTATCATGCTGATCAAAAAAGCTGTTAGAGAGTTGTGCCTGCTAGGAATTTTGATTGCATCATCCTTGGTTATTCCAGGGGTGCCCCTACCTTTCCTCATGACTTGTCCCGTCTTATTCAAACTTATTCTGACTTGCTAGATGGCGACATGAGATGGGAATTGGTGCACACATTACCCCTGAGGTAAGATAGACTAAATCTGCCTAGCCAGCCAGTCTCTCCCGCTCTCCACCTATAGTTAGGTTTTATTTTTGCCTGAATTAGTCTTTGTAAGTAATCGATTCACCAGCTTCTGTACAGATCTGTGGACAGAAGTCTGGGTAAAGTCAACGTCAGTAAATCTATTATTATGAATGATTCTAAAAAATAGTTTTCTTGAAAGCTGTCTGGTAATCCTAGTCCTAAGTAAATAGGGAGAACCATACCTGGCACATAACTTTTGAAATAATTTCCGATTTCGTGAGAATACCATTCTCACACTGAATGTAAGATAATCAAGTTAAAGTCATTGAAGCATAATTTTTCTAGTAAACTGAATGGAGTATTATATTTGTGGAAAACATAATATTATATGACTGGTTAAATTACTGTGATAATGGAATATATAATTTTATATTTGGTACAGAATATTTTATGGGATGTGACGTAGACGGAAGGGTTTGTATCGATTTTGAAAGGGGGTGAGTAGTGTAGGTAAAAACATTATTTACACTAACAGATAAATCATGACTAACACAAAAACACATCACACCTTTCAAACAACCCTCACAAACAAGTGTGTCTGATTCTTCACCATTTGCCCCTTCCATAGGGTTGCTAAGATTTTCTTCGGGGACCTCAAAGGTGAAGGTGGAAATGTCCATTCTGTAGGAGATGATTTAACACCATACCTCCTCTGGCTTCTCACTCAAGTACCGATGAGGTACAGGTCCTGGGGAAGGGGGTGGTTGGGAAGTGTTTCCTGGCTTTGGGGCTGTCTTCTTTCTCTTCTTCGATCTTCGCAACCACATCTATTTTTTTCCTTTCTTAGTTCTCGTTTGTGGACCTATCTATTTCTCCCTCTTTCCATATTCATCTACTTCTATCGCAGAAGTCCTTCCTGGTTTCCGTAGTTTCCAATAACCTACAACTTATCTTCAGATAAGCAGGCCGAAGAATCAGGCTGCACAAACACGCATCAGCATACACACTGAGATACACGGGTATGCAAACAATGAAACTACTGACTAGAAACCTGTCAAAAGGTGAGAACCGTCAGTGTTGGAGGGGGAAGGTTTGTGTACATCGGGAAATATGCACACATTGTTGTTTACTGTGACAGTTCTACATCGAACGCATATATAGGAAAATATACATATACATATAAGAACTAAGATGATTCAATATCACAGTTATATATACATATAAAAAAACTAGAAGGATTCCACGTCAAGTATATAAGAAGTAGACGTGAGTAAGGAAAGAGAGCATAAACCTGAGAAGAATCAATTGTGATAATTATTAAGGAATGTCAAGTTGAAGCATAGGTAGACATAGTATCTGTTAAGAGTAAAGAAGTCAAAAAGTAGATGACTCCAGGGACTAAATGAAGTATCAAGAAGTTAGAGTGAAGTGTAAAATATATTTTTATTTTCACTAGGAAATATTTAATTATAGTATACATAAAGATATATACTAGGGCAATGAACCACGAGGCCTCCTCACAAAGGATAAGGGGGGCATTTGCTAAGGATATAGGGCAGATGTACCTACTTAGAGATAGGATGACCTGTGGCCTGAAGACTAGGGATTTGTTATAAAGGGGTGTACCTACTGGAAGGTAAGACAGAAGTGCACTCATAGGATCAACCCACATGTAAGGTATAGGTACTGATCCTAGGGGAAGTCACACATTTTATAAGTTGATTGGAATACTCTCTTTCAAATTCTGAAGGTGGCAGGGGTAGAAAACAAGGAGCGAAAGGCTATTTATAATTTGTACAGAAACCAGATGGCAGTTATAAGAGTCGAGGGACATGAAAGGGAAGCAGTGGTTGGGAAGGGAGTGAGATAGGGTTGTACTCTCTCCCCGATGCTATTCAATCTATATATTGAGCAAGCAGTGAAGGAAACAAAAGAAAAATTCGGAGTAGGTATTAAAATCCATGGAGAAGAAATAAAAACTTTGAGGTTCGCCAATGACATTGTAATTCTGTCAGAGACAGCAAAGGACTTGGAAGAGCAGTTGAACGGAATGGATAGTGTCTTGAAAGGAGGATATAAGATGAACATCAACAAAAACAAAATGAGGATAATGGAATGTAGTCGAATTAAGTTGGGTGATGCTGAGGGAATTAGATTAGGAAATGACACACTTAAAGTAGTAAAGGAGTTTTGCTATTTGGGGAGCAAAATAACTGATGATGGTCGAAGTAGAGAGGATATAAAATGTAGACTGTCAATGGCAAGGAAAGCGTTTCTGAAGAAGAGAAATTTGTTAACATCGAGTATAGATTTATGTGTCAGGAAGTCATTTCTGAAAGTATTTGTATGGAGTGTAGCCATGTATGGAAGTGAAACATGGACAATAAATAGTTTGGACAAGAAGAGAATAGAAGCTTTCGAAATGTGGTGCTACAGAAGAATGCTGAAGACTAGATGGGTAGATCACGTAACTAATGAGGAGGTATTGAATAGGATTGGGGAGAAGAGAAGTTTGTGGCACAACTTGACTAGAAGAAGGGATCGGTTGGTAGGACATGTTCTGAGGCATCAAGCGATCACCAATTTAGTATTGGAGGGCAGCGTGAAGGGTAAAAATCGTAGAGGGAGACCAAGAGATGAGTACACCAAACAGATTCAGAAGGATGTAGGTTGCGGTAGGTACTGGGAGATGAAGAAGCTTGCACAGGATAGAGTAGCATGGAGAGCTGCATCAAACCAGTCTCAGGACTGAAGACCACAACAACAACAACATGGTGTTTTATATTGTTGACTATTGCAATGAGAAAAAAGATGAACAATTGAAACATTGTTAATTGTACTTCACGTATTGGACTCACTAGAGGCAAGACAGGTTCATAAATTATGTAGTTGTTCAACATACTTTATTGCAGATGTATTTTATCAAGTCTAATGCAAGATGAATCGGTTGACTTGTATACATTCAAATACTGATGTGAGAAATGGTGAATATATTATTTGTAGAAGTTGAAATATACCAATACTGAACTAAAAGTATTCTTCCAGTACTAAATTATTTCTAAAGTAGAGAGACAGATCTTATAAATTCCTGTTAACCAGCAGTAATCTTCGGAGAAGTAGTTTTTGGAGATCGACGTAGCCAGAATTCAAGAGAACAAGATCAGCTGTACATACCAAGTGAGTCAACCTATGGGAGAGAGGTGTGAGTTTTGCAATCCAACTTCACATCACTTCTTATTGTCAATATCATTAGAGTAGAAGGAAACAAGATGACTTAGGCAAAATTTCTAGTTGGTGTGATAAATGGTAGCTTGCTCTAAATGTAGAAAAATGTAAGTTAACGCAGATAAGTAGGAAAAATAATCCCAAAATGTTCAAATACAGCTTTGGTAGTATTGCAAAGTGATATGAAAAGGAACAAACATGTAAGGATGGTAATAGGGGAGACGAATTGTTGATTCTAATTTATTGGGTGACCTTTAGGAGAGCATAACTTATCTATAAAGGAGACCAAGTGTTGAAAACTAGTGTGACCCATTCATGAATACTGCTTGAGTGTTTGGGATCCCCACCAGGTTATATTTAAGAAAGACATCAAAGCAATTCAGAGTTATGCTGCTAGATTTGTTATTGGTAGGTTCAATAAACACTTGAGTATTAAGGAGATGTTTCTTGAACTCATGTGGGAAACCCTGAAGGGAAGATGATGTTCTTTTCATGAAACACAATAGAGTAAGTTTAGAGAACCGGCACTTGAAGCTGCCTGCAGAACGATTCTATTGGTGCCAACATACATTTCGCATAAGGACCACGAAGATAAGATAAAAGAAATTAGAGATCATAAGAAGACATATAGACAGCCGTTTTTCCCTTGCTCTATTCGGGGGTGAAACATGAAAGGAAATGATCAGTAGCAGCAAAAGGTACCCTCTGCTGTGCACAGTATAGTGGCTTGTGGGAAATGTATTAGAACCAGATGTACATGCCTCGTAAAGCTCTGTACTATTCAAACCAACATTCAGGTTGATAAAAGCTTTGCTTTCAAACTTCAGCAATGCAGGATAAAACTCACTAGACCAATTTAGAAAGTAGGACTGGAAACCAATTACAATAAAATTAAAATAACATGCAGTCAACATATCAAAAAGAAAATAGTACAAATTAATGTGGAAGCCACAGAACTAGGTAATGAGTATTTATGGCAGTTGAAGAAAACAACTAGATATGCAAAGAAAGAAATAATAATAATTGTAAAAATGACCTCAAATACATTCGGTAAATTAAAAAGAGTTTTCAAAACCGAACTTTTGATGTACCTATAGGGATATAGTGTCTGTTCTTTCGGACATGTCTGAAAAAACAGACACCATTGATGATCTGCAGTTGTCTAGAACAAAATTAGAATTACGTTAATACCTTCAGCTGCTAACAGGCGTTGATATATATCAACGGGGACAGGTGAAAATGTGTGCCCCAACCAGGACTTGAACCCGGGATCTCCTGCTTACATGGCAGACGCTCTTTCCATCTGAGCCACCAAGGGCATAGAGTGACTGCAGGGACTATCTCACACATGCCTCCTGCGAGACCCACATTCTCACCTTGTATGTCCACACACTACATTCGTAGTGTCCCACCCCAACACACTTATTACTCGTGGAAGACATTCTTACCAGATAGTCCCTTCAGTCACACTATCTTCTGTGCCCTCGGTGGCTCAGATGGATAAAGTGTCTACCATGTAAGCAGGAGATCCCAGGTTCGAGTCCCGGTCAGGGCACACATTTTCACCTGCCCCCGTTGATATATATCAATGCCTGTTAGCAGCTGAAGGTATTAATATAATTCTAATTTTGTTCTAGACAGCTGCAGGTCATCAATGGTGTCTGTTCAGACATGTCCGAAAGAACAGACACCATATCCCTATAAGTATATAGTTCTGGCAACACCGGCCATGACCTTCTTCTTCTGTGCGGATGCACACATATTCCCCGAATTCTTACGGGACGTGGTAAGAATGTCCTCCATGAGTAATGAGTGTGTTGGGATGGAACACTATGAATGTAGTGTGTGGATATACAGGGTAAGAATGTGGGTCTCGTGGGAGGCGTGCACGAGATATCCCCTGCAGTCGCGCTATCCTCTGTGCCCTCGGTGGCTCAGATGGATAGAGCATCGGCCATGTAAGTAGGAGATCCTGGGTTCGAGTCCCAGTCAGGGCGCACATTTTCACCTGTCCCCGTTGATATGTATCAACGCCCATTAGTAGCTGAATGTATTAATATAATTCTAAAAACTTTAGATGTGTCTGCAATGGAAACTTTACAATTAGTGTGTACTCTGAGCTCTGAATTATGCAATGAGATATAGACTTTTAATATGAAAAACATTACAAATTATCCAGATAATAGAGCTTACTTGTGGGACTTGCTAGGAGAGACAGAAAACGAACAAACTGATAAGGAAAAAGAGTAGAGTGGAAGAGGTAATTGTAACAGTAATGGAAATGAAATAGAGACATGCAGGACATTGAAGTATGTGAGTGGGTGCTAAATGAACCAATGAAGTTCTTTTCAGAATTCCAAGAGGCAAGAAAAAACAAAAATTGTAAATCTGGGATCTAGCAACAACAATATGAATAGAGTAGATTAGCATTTAATAGTAGCCTAAGCTTTCAGATGTAGTAAACAAACACACACACACACACACACACACACACACACACACACACACACACACACACACACACAGATATGTATTCATATACATATAACTCGTACACACTTAGCCACTGTCATCTCCAGGCACTAAGCCCCAACTCTTAGCGTCTGGAGGCAGTAATTGTCATGTGTGTGTGTGTGTGTGTGTGTGTGTGTGTGTGTCTGCGTCTGCGCACGCGTGCCTTTCTACATCTGAGAAAGGAAGCTGTCCGATAAGTTAGTCTACTTTTAAATAAGCCTCTCTGCTGCTCAGCACCTCCTCTACATGGTGAATAGCAGTCTATCCTATTCCATATTGCTAAAGAGATTAGAAAAGACAGATATGATAACCTAGAGGAAAGTGAGTGGATTACAGAAAACATGTAGGATCACAGTGCATATAACTAGAATGTAATTCACTGAAAAATTGAGAAGAATAGGTGTGAAATTGCTGTCACTGGTGGTGATTTTATGCTCAGACAAGAGGTCATAGGTTGGCTAACCAGCTAAAGTGTAGTTTAGTACATGTAGACAAAAATGTGGCATGACTTCCACAATTTTGTAAAATATTTCACTTGCTTCTTAAATTATTAAGAGTTGTCAGTCTGCCTGGTTCAAGTAAGTTATTAGTACGAGATAAGCTGGCCACAATTTCCTGTTACTTTAGCATAACTTTGTTAATCTTGGTTGCAAGTTTGAGTTTGACTGTTTGTATATAGGGTGGACATGGAGGAATTGTCAATGTTCAGTAATATGGGAGGAACAATCATTTCAGGCTAAAAATTCCAGCAAGCATGGTCTCTAAAATGCATATCTTAAAAGGTACGAGCAGTTCTTCATCTACATCTACATCTACACCCATACTCCGCAAGCCACCTGACGGTGTGTGGCGGAGGGTACCTTGAGTACCTCTATCAGTTCTCCCTTCTAATCCAGTCTCATATTGTTTGTGGAAAGAAGGATTGTCAGCATGCCTCTGTGTGGGCTCTAATCTCCCTGATTTTATCCTCATTGTCTCTTCGCGAGATATACGTAGGAGGGAGCAATATACTGATTGACTCCTCGGTGAAGGTATGTTCTTGAAACTTCAACAAAAGCCCATACCGAGCTACTAAGTGTCTCTCCTGCAGAGTCTTCCACTAGCGTTTATCTATCATCTCCGTAACGCTTTCGCGATTACTAAATGATCCTGTAACGAAGTGCGCCGTTCTCCGTTGGATTTTCTCTATCTCTTCTATCAACCCTATCTGGTACGGATCCCACACTGCTGAGCAGTATTCAAGCAGTGGGCGAACAAGCATACTGTATCCTACTTACTTTGTTTTCCGAGTGAATTTCCTTAGTATTCTTTCAATGAATCTCAGTCTGGCATCTGCTTTACCGACGATCAACTTTATATGATCATTCCATTTTAAATCACTCCTAATGCGTACTCCCAGATAATTTATGGAATTAACTGCTTCCAGTTGCTGACCTACTATATTGTAGCTAAATGATAAGGGATCTTTCTTTCTATGTATTCGCAGCACATTACACTTGTCTACATTGAGATTCCCTGCACCATGCGTCAATTCGCTGCAGATCCTCCTGCGTTTCAGTACAATTTTCCATTGTTGCAACCTCTCGATATACCACAGCATCATCCGCAAAAAGCCTCAGTGAACTTCCGATGTCATCCACAAGGTCATTTATGTAAATTGTGAATAGCAACGATCCTACTACACTCCCCTGCGGCACACCTGAAATCACTCTTACTTCGGAAGACTTCTCTCCATTGAGAATGACATGCTGCATTCTGTTATCTAGGAACTCCTCAATCCAATCACACAATTGGTCTGATAGTCCATATGCTCTTACTTTGTTCATTAAACGACTGTGGGGAACTGTATCGAACACCTTGCGGAAGTCAAGAAACATGGCATCTACCTGTGAACCCGTGTCTATGGCCCTCTGAGTCTCGTGGACGAATAGTGCGAGCTGGGTTTCACACGACCGTCTTTTTCGAAACCCATGCTGATTCCTACAGAGTAGATTTCTAGTCTCCAGGAAAGTCATTATACTTGAACATAATACGTGTTCCAAAATTCTACAACTGATCGACGTTAGAGATATAGGTCTATAGTTCTGCACATTTGTTCGACGTCCCTTCTTGAAAACGGGGATGACTTGTGCCCTTTTCCAATCCTTTGGAATGCTACGCTCTTCTAGAGATGTACGGTACACCGCTGCAAGAAGGGGGGCAAGTTCCTTCGCGTACTCTGTGTAAAATCGAACTGGTATCCCACATCAGGTCCAGTGGCTTTTCCTCTTTTGAGCGATTTTAATTGTTTCTCTATCCCTTTGTAGTCTATTTCGATATCAACCATTTTATCATCTGTGCGACAATCTAGAGAAAGAACTACAGTACAGTCTTCCTCTGTGAAACAGCTTTGGAAAAAGACATTTAGTATTTTGGTCTTTAGTCTGTCATCCTCGGTCTTTAGTCTGTCATCCTCTGTTTCAGTACCATTTTGGTCACAGAGTGTCTGGACATTTTGTTTTGATTCACCTATCACTTTGACGTAAGACCAAAATTTCTTAGGATTTTCTGCCAAGTCAGTACATAGAACTTTACTTTCGAATTCATTGAACGCCTCTCGCATAGACCTCCTCACACTACATTTCGCTTCGCGTAATTTTTGTTTGACTGCAAGGCTTTGGCTATGTTTATGTTTGCTGTGAAGTTCCCTTTGCTTCCACAGCAGTTTTCTAACTCGGTTGTTGTACCACGGTGGCTCTTTTCCATACCTTACGACCTTGCTTGGCACATACTCATTTAACACATATTGTACTATGGTTTTGAACTTTGTCCATTGATCCTCAACACTATCTGTACTTGAGACAAAACTGTTGTGTTGAGCCATCAGGTACTCTGAAATCTGCTTTTTGTCACTTTTGATAAACAGAAAAATCTTCCTACCCTTTTTATTGTTTCTATTTATGGCTGAAGTCATTGATGCAGTAACCGCTTTATGGTCACTGATTCCCTGTTCTGCGTTAACTGTTTCAAATAGTTCGGGTCTGTTTGTCACCAGAAGGTCTAATATGTTATCGCCACGAGTCTGTTCTCTGTTTAACTTCTCAAAGTAGTTCTCAGATAAAGCACTTTAAAAAATTTCACTGGATTCTTTGGCCCTGCCACCCGTTATGAACGTTTGAGTCTCCCAGTCTATATCCAGCAAATTAAAATCTCCACCCAGAACATGGTGGGGAAATCTACTTGAAATTTTTTCCAAATTATCCTTCAGGTGCTCAGCCACAACAGCTGCTGAGCCAGGGGGCCTATACAGACATCCAATTACCATGTCTGAGCCTTCAATACTGTGAAACTAATCTCTTCTACTGCAAGCCCTTAGCTTTCCAGACTCTGGAAAGTGGTAGCATGGACCAAAATAAGAAAAAAACTATCTAGTAAACATGAGTATCTATTCAGTCGAAGAAATGGGTTTCACATTGCTCAAAGCTCTTAAGATATACATTTTAGAGCCCATTTGTACTAGACCTTTTTGCTTCAAGTGACTGTCCCTGTCATATCTCTGAATATTGACAATTCCTTCTAGGACACCCTTTATGTTGCACTTTTTCCAGTTTTACATATCTTAAACAAATATACGTCGAATACTGTTTTAGCCAGGGGATGTATAATCTTGCACTGGAGCATCTCTAGGATGTAAAAAACAGAATTCCTTTGAAATATCTTATTTATTCTGTACATTTTCTGTTTACTCTTCATTATTTGGTTTACTTTCAAAATTATTATATTTACCTTACCAGACTGTTATGATGGCATGGGGAATAAATTGCAGTTTACGAGTAAAGATTGCTGTCTGTTTTAGTACAGCTCATATTTTGCATAGTATTTTTCCACTTATACTGGGGACGGTGTTTTTTTCAGTACAGGAAAATCAGTCTTTTATGTGGTGATTTAAATATACTTCTAGTTCAGGATGAGGTAATCTGCAGCAAGTTGTCTAAATTTTACACAGGATTCTTCTATTTATGTGGACCTCTGAAAATGTTCCTAAAAAGATTCATGATGATCTAACTTCAGTTGACCCAGATAATGTGAAATTTATGGATGTTTCCAGTATATACATTAGATAACTTTTTTATTCTGAAATTATGGTTTTGTTCTGCGATGAAACATAGAGCTGTAACTCTTGAATATTGATCTCAACCCTTCATGTCACTGCATGACAAAGCCGGCGGATCCTTCTCTCCCATAAATAACCTTTTTTTAAATTTACTCTTATTTGCAATAAGTTTCTTTATTGACATGCAGTTAGGCTTACCAAATTTTGTTGGGCCCAACTCAGGACATATTTCGAACTTCCTTAAAAATCTAACCAGTTCACAGAAACATTAAACTTTAATTATCTAGTGGAATTTTTCAGTAGATAGCACTTTTTTCAGAAATGGTTTGTTTGTTTTAATTACATCATAAATTTCACAAGAAAGAAGTTCACAATTAACTTTAACACTTAGCAGATATTTAACAGAAGCTACTGAAAGTCTACTCCTTCCTGCAGATCAAATGTTCCTCATAACTGTTATCAGCAATATAACAAACCAACTCTTCTTCGAGTCTGTATTTTTCACAGACTGCACAAGACAGTTAGTCAAAATTTGAACAGGTTTGCCTGACGCTTCATCAAAATTTAAAGTTTACCTTGAATTCGCTCCTCCAGACTGAAATATTTTACAAAAATCATAACAGGTTTTACTTCACTTATGTTTGAGCTATCCATCATTACTGTTACATAATTAATGTTTTCCAAAGATCACAGCACATAAACAAAAATAAATGGTGAAATAATGTTAATAATAATTGCCTCACATTTGGTTCCAGCAGATGAAAGTTTAGGGTAATATAACTTTTTAACCAGTATAGATGTGCACCCTGATATTTTGCAACTGATTTGTGTCTAGTTGCATGGCATGAAAATGTAGCCTTTTAACAGAACAGTTTAGATCACCGTTATTTCCATCTTTTACTTTAAAAATATATCTTTATGTTTGATGAAGCAGAAGCATTAATAGCATCATTTTGTTTAGCTGTTTTCACCCAGTGTTTAATATCTCCTTTCCCTTTATTGCATCAGAAAATTCTCCAGTAGATAGTGTGCAATAAAAAGATTCAGTGGTACTGTGATTATGCACTTCAAAAATTTGTTTCCAGTTGTACATTAATACTAAGCGCAAACTTTGTTTTGCCCATTGCTAAATGAAGAGACAAAAAACAAAAAGTGATAAAATGATAAAAAACGTGGACACAAGTTACTTCACATGCGAAGGCAACACATAAACACATTGCCTCTGTTGTGTTGCCAAATGACTGACTGGCAGAATCTGTAGCCACACCTCCCACTCAATGTCAGTGCTTGCTTCAAGGTCTGCTGGGAGACGACAGCCACACGAGAATGTTTAAAAACACAATGTTGAACATATGGGTCAAAGGTTTAAAAAAATCATTACCAGTCGTAACATTCTCCAAGCCCAGACAGCACTAAAAATCCACAAATGTCTGGGCTAATCCAGGACATACGGCAAGCCTACATGTTAAATTTACCTAAAAATCTCAATATCCTATTTAAATTTTTCACTTAAATTTATTAAACAGATTGTTATTTCAAGTGCTCTGATTCATTTGTGTAATTAACTTTCATTACGGCACAGTTAATTAAAAATTACAGTTAAAGTAAGCACTACATTCACTACATGAGCTAATCCTCATATCTGAGAAGGGTGACTTACACCATTCGAAAATTAACCATTCCTACTTTCTTGTAAAGCATCTTAAGTAATACATAACTAATTATCCTCTGGAATAATTAACTTAAAAGTTCATAACTTGTACCATTTTACAGAGCAGATTTTGTAATAACTATTGTTAAATTCCACACTTCAATGATATACTTTTGTAATCTTAATTTTTTGTACAGTTTGACATACAGCATTGATTATTTAAGCACTAATTAAAATTTCATGAAATTTACTATTATTTGTAATATGGCACTCATACAAGTAAATGACAGGATCCACAATGCAGAAAAATAGTGCCCATGTATTTTTTTTTTTTTTAATTTCTGACTAGCAACAGTTTCTATTTATCAAAATCATGAGTTATTGTAGTTTATCAAAAAATTTCAAAGCATATGTCCATTTACAAGCAGCCAGATATTACCCAAAATTTCATCTGCAGTTTGAAAGTAAAGGAGTAACACCTGTGCTGGACATACGCAAAAAATACATGCACTAGGAACTGCAAGACTCAAGTACTGTAATGTTCAGTTACTTTCAAGTACTCTTTGTGGGCTAAATTAATGAATGTTTAAAATGAACTGTGTTATAATTACCAAGAGTGTTAAATGTAATATAAGTGAACTCTTGTTGGTCTCGGTGATTTATGTTATGGACTGGATTAAATGAACTACCAGAGTGCAACTGCCTGTAACAGGCATTGTGATGAGGGAGAACTGTTATAGTTATGTATAAATGTGGACAGCTTATTTTGTAAATGACATCACTTCTGCTTTGGCTGTTAAAACATGATTTATTGTGACTGCAATTTTGACATGATGTCATTTTCAAGCATTGTGGGATGTTGTAACCCACTCAGTAAAATAACGGAGTAGGTTTAATAATGAATAAAAAAATAGGAGTGCGGGTACGCTACTACAAACAGCATAGTGAACGCATTATTGTGGCCAAGATAGACACGAAGCCCATGCCTACTACAGTAGTACAAGTTTATATGCCAACTAGCTCTGCAGATGATGAAGAAATTGATGAAATGTATGACGAGATAAAAGAAATTATTCAGGTAGTGAAGGGAGACGAAAATTTAATAGTCATGGGTGACTGGAATTCGTCAGTAGGAAAAGGGAGAGAAGGAAACATAGTAGGTGAATATGGATTGGGGGGAAGAAATGAAATAGGAAGCCGCCTTGTAGAATTTTGCACAGAACATAACTTAATCATAGCTAACACTTGGTTCAAGAATCATAAAAGAAGGTTGTATACCTGGAAGAATCCTGGAGATACTAAATGGTATCAGATAGATTATATAATGGTAAGACAGAGATTTAGGAACCAGGTTTTAAATTGTAAGACATTTCCAGGGGCAGATGTGGATTCTGACCACAATCTATTGGTTATGAACTGCAGATTGAAACTGAAAAAACTGCAAAAAGGTGAGAATTTAAGGAGATGGGACCTGGATAAACTGAAAAAATCAGAGGTTGTAGAGAGTTTCAGGGAGAGCATACGGGAACAATTGACAGGAATGGGGGAAAGAAATACAGTAGAAGAAGAATGGGTAGCTCTGAGGGATGAAGTAGTGAAGGCAGCAGAGGATCAAGTAGGTAAAAAGACGAGGGCTAATAGAAATCCTTGGGTAACAGAAGAAATATTGAATTTAATTGATGAAAGGAGAAAATATAAAAATGCAGTAAATGAAGCAGGCAAAAAGGAATACAAACATCTCAAAAATGAGATCGACAGGAAGTGCAAAATGGCTAAGCAGGGGTGGCTAGAGAACAAATGTAAGGATGTAGAGGCTTGTCTCACTAGGGGTAAGATAGATACTGCCTACAGGAAAATTAAAGAGACCTTTGGAGAGAAGAGAACCACTTGTATGAATATCAAGAGCTCAGATGGCAACCCAGTTCTAAGCAAAGAAGGGAAGGCAGAAAGGTGGAAGGAGTATATAGAGGGTTTATACAAGGGCGATGTACTTGGGGACAATATTATGAAAATGGAAGAGGATGTAGATGAACATGAAATGGGAGATAAGATACTGCGTGAAGAGTTTGACAGAGCACTGAAAGACCTGAGTCGAAACAAGGCCCCGGGAGTAGACAACATTCCATTAGAACTACTGATGGCCTTGGGAGAACCAGTCCTGACAAAACTCTACCATCTGGCGAGCAAGATGTATGAGACAGGCGCAATACCCACAGACTTCAAGAAGAATATAATAATTCCAATCCCAAAGAAAGCAGGTGTTGACAGATGTGAAAATTACCGAACTATCAGTTTAATAAGTCACAGCTGCAAAATACTAACACGAATTCTTTACAGACGAATGGAAAAACTGGTAGAAGCGGACCTCGGGGAAGATCAGTTTGGATTCCGTAGAAATGTTGGAACACGTGAGGCAATACTAACCTTACGACTTATCTTAGAAGAAAGATTAAGAAAAGGCAAACCTACATTTCTAGCATTTGTAGACTTAGAGAAAGCTTTTGACAACGTTAACTGGAATACTCTCTTTCAAATTCTGAAGGTGGCAGGGTTAAAATACAGGGAGCGAAAGGCTATTTACAATTTGTACAGAAACCAGATGGCAGTTATAAGAGTCGAGGGGCATGAAAGGGAAGCAGTGGTTGGGAAAGGAGTGAGACAGGGTTGTAGCCTCTCCCCGATGTTATTCAATCTGTATATTCAGCAAGCAGTAAAGGAAACAAAAGAAAAATTCGGAGTAGGTATTAAAATTCATGGAGAAGAAGTAAAAACTTTGATCGCCGATGACATTGTAATTCTGTCAGAGACAGCAAAGGACTTGGAAGAGCAGTTGAACGGAATGGACAGTGTCTTGAAAGGAGGATATAAGATGAACATCAACAAAAGCAAAACGAGGATAATGGAATGTAGTCAAATTAAATCGGGTGATGCTGAGGGGATTAGATTAGGAAATGAGACAATTAAAGTAGTAAAGGAGTGTTGCTATTTAGGGAGTAAAATAACTGATGATGGTCGAAGTAGAGAGTATATAAAACGTAGACTGGCAATGGCAAGGAAAGCGTTTCTGAAGAAGAGAAATTTGTTAACATCGAGTACAGATTTAAGTGTCAGGAAGTCGTTTCTGAAAGTATTTGTATGGAGTTTAGCCATGTATGGAAGTGAAACATGGACAATAACCAGTTTGGACAAGAAGAGAATAGAAGCTTTCGAAATGTGGTGCTACAGAAGAATGCTGAGAAGTTTGTGGCACAACTTGACTAGAAGAAGGGATCAGTTGGTAGGATATGTTTTGAGGCATCAAGGGATCACAAATTTAGCATTGGAGGGCAGCGTGGAGGGTAAAAATCGTAGAGGGAGACCGAGATGAATACACTAAGCAGATTCAGAAGGATGTAGGTTGCAGTAGGTACTGGGAGATGAAGAAGCTTGCACAGGATAGAGTAGCATGGAGAGCTGCATCAAACCAGTCTCAGGACTGAAGACCACAACGACAACAACATATACTATATATGTTACACAATAGGTGAAATATTGATGTAAACACTGAAGTTGAAATTTCATGAAAATCTCATGCAACTGCTGTTACACAGAATGGCAGAGCTTTATATTACTGAGTGGGTTACTGCATCCCACAAAGCTTGAAAATGACATTGTATTGAAATTGCAATTGCAATAAATAATGTTTTAACAGCTAAAAACGGAAATGATTTAGTTTGAAAATTTCACAAATGTTGTGGACCCAGTTCTCATCAAACTTCTGTTTATTTTGTGCCACAATTGAATACTTCACCACTAGACAATGACTGTTAAGCATTGTGGGAATGGATTGTGCTCAACTGTCCTGATGATTTTTTGTAATGTATAAGCTGGTCCCGATTACTTCGCATGGAATAAAATGTGTTTTATTGTCATCTAAAATAAGTGTTGTGTACATAAATGAACAATCATCATCACACACTCAATTACATATTCAGCTTTGCAGTGACCGGGACAGGTGCTATCGAGGAGAGACTATGGAATTCATGTCAATCCTGTGACAAAGTGAATTCCATACGGTGACTTTATTTACTGCTGTAAAACTTATTTTTCTCAACAAATTGTTTATAAAAAAATCATATCTATGTCTCTCTCCCTCAATGTAACAGAAGCACAACAGTCTATACTTACTGCTCTACAAGATCAAGGTACTCAGCATCCTCAGTGAAATGTTCCAGCTGAACTGCTCTTCTGATGGCTTTCTTAGCTTCACCATCATTTGGATAAATGCCTTTGTTGTATATATCAAGAATATAAACACTGGAATCACCAGAGAAATCTCTCTCATGGCCATTTCCCTGCCAAAAGGACATTTTTGTCAGTAAACAAGAATATGTGTCTGGCAAAAGTGTAATTTGTGTGTATAAGGCAGTTTCCATGTTTCATAATATTAATTGTTTTTAATTATTTAAATAAGATAGCTCACGAACAAACACTCACGTAAGATTAACTTTGGATGAGAATACCAACTACAAACCAATTTAAAGGATTGCAAATTATTTTTGCAGATTATGCGAAAATATACCATGTACTCAAAAAGAAGAATGGGGGAGGGAAAGGAATTGATTTGTGTACACCACATAATAGTTTGTTTTATTCACCCATAATGTCATAATTTAGTGTGCATGTTTTCTGTTTGTTCATTCTAAGGCAGTTATTGTTCTCTTTGCTAGCTTGTTTGCTTTCCATTCCAATGATGAAATCATTCTTTGAGGCTATCAAGCAATCACAGCAACATTTGTTCCAAATAACCTCCGCTACAAGGTAAGACAGTATAAACTATTTTACATCCCCCGCCACACACACACAGACAGTGTGAAGAGTTTTTGAGATGAAAATACTTGTTCCTCCTCTTACTTCACTGATACGCTTTTCACCAGGAGTCCCTTACTCCATTGTTCACATTCTCTGCATGTCTTCTCATGCCTGTACATACAACTACTTACATGGCGGTTAGTTTTGCAAATCTAGGAGAGGAGTGACCTTGTCCTGATTCTAACACAGAAAATATAATTTATAAATCAATAGATAAGTCACTGAAAATTTTTGGTGGGTATGGAGAATCCTAAGAGGCTCATGAACAGGTGTATATCACAATGCGCCATGTGGATTTATGGTGCTACGTGATGTACATCTTTATAAAATCAGGTCTTCTCCTCATGTCAATATTTTCTGAAGAGGTCATTTTCGATTGAATTTTTAACTTTCTGGACTTTATACTGTTATGTCTATACCCAGTTCCAGCAGTAAACTGACCTTACTAGTACAAATGAATTTATGATCTCAGATTAAATTTCACATTAATATACTACCGAATTTATATTAGCAACTAAGCAGAGTAAACTGTTTGTTATTAATCCAACTTTGAAATTTTGTGATATGAACTGTGCAGTCATGTTGCACCACATATTCTTGAAAATTCCCTTCTCGCCTATTTCTGAAGAGCTAGATGTTTATTCATTATGATTATTTAAAATAATAACTCTACTTGAGAACAAACCAAAATATTGTTAACAATATTTGATTTAAAATGATTTGTTTATAATTAACTAAAATGTAATTTAAATTGTTGTACAGTAAATTTTATTGAAATTAAATATGAAATTAAGTAAGCTTTTCCAAATTGAATATCAGAACATGTTTGGCAATATGTGGCCCACTTTGTGATGTAACTAACTAAATTCATCTAATCTTGTAAATCTTACAGTTAACAATGTATTCGATTGTTTGGTTTTATATAAAAGAAAGTGGTGCATGAGCCACAAAGTCAGTCTGCATTATTGTCTTTCGGAGGCTGTCAGATAGCCAGATGTATATTCCACCAATGTACATGATAATCAGTCACAATATAAGACAAGAAAAGCAATATACTCTGTGTTTTATTTAAAAATTTGTACAACAGTGATGCCGAACTCTGAAACTTTCTGAAGCAACAACCCTCAAGGATATCAAAGTTGAGTATCTCATCAGCTGGAGCAGCTAAGTTATTATGTGAACTTTCATTAACTGTGATTGAAATTTTCTAGTTTTCACTCGTCTTCGCATCTGCAAATGGTGTAGGCCCAAACTATCAAGTTTGGGTTTGCAGAAAAGGATAATCACAATGACCTCAAGAATTCCCAGACACTATATTTTCTGAAACATGTTGCAAACAAACAAGACTGCTGTCATAACTGTTCACGTTGGAAATTACAGGAAACTGAGACTTTCCTGGTGATCCCAGAAGCATATCAACATTAGTTTCCCAATAGATGGAATTTGTTTATGACAGTTATGTTCACAACAATATAAGGAAAAGGCAGGCCATAGTGCTTAATGATTTTTCATTCTGCAACTCAATGTGTCATCTTTACTGTGAGTGCAATATACCTTTCCCTTATATTGTTGATATTATGACCTAGAGTTTTCAATGTTGCACAGTTATGTTTATTTTTCTTGGATTCTGGAGTAGAATTTAAAGCTACTTTGTCTGGTGACGAAGTGATGATACACATTTCGTCCTCCTGCATATAGTGCTCGAGATGTTTGTGTGTAATTATTTTGGATACTCAGTGACATGAAACCTTGCAATACCACAAGGAACAGTGAACAATATAAAAACTACTTTCATATGAACTGCAGTACTCCGGGAAAATGACATTCCAGCACAGGCGTCAAGACACTTCCTGCATAGCACCCAGCACACAATCTTGCCCACTGTGAATGAGGTACCCCTGACTGTTCAGTCATACAGAATTTTTCACTTCTAATGAACATGATGCCACTAATGAACATTTCTTAATGTGACACTACACCCTGTCCATCAGATGTACTTCCCTATGCATTCTAATGGGCACAGAAAGAGAATGGATGTGTTGAGCATACTACACATTTTTGTGAACCGACAATGATGCCGTGGACAAGGCAGCTCCCCAGTGCTGCTGGACACACTGAACCATAGCTTGTTATTGTTGTCTACATAGCCAAACTTAAACTTAGGATGTAAATAAACAATCTATCAGTCTACATCTATATTCTGCAAACCACTGTGAAGTGCACAGCAGAGGATACATCCCATTGTACCACTTATTAGGATTTTTTCCTGTTCCATTCACAAATGGAACAAAGGAAGGATGATTGTTTAAATGCTTTGTGCATGCTGCTGCTAATATAAACCTGCCCTCACAATCCTTATGAGAATGATACGTAGGGGTTGAAGTATATTCCTAGAGTCATCATTTAAAGCTGATTATTAAAACATTATAAGCCGACTTTCTCAGGATAGTTTATGTCAATCTACAAGAGTCAGCCAGTTTAGTTTCTTCAGCATCTCTGTGACACTCTCCCATAGGGCAAACAAACCTCTGAATATTTGTGCTGGCCTTCTCTGTAGTTGTTCAATATCCTCTGTTAGTCCTATTTGGTACAGGTCTCACACATCTGATCAGTATTTCAGAATGGCTCACACAAGTGATTTGTAAGCTATCTCCTTTGTAGACTGATTGCATTTCCCCAGTATTCTACCAATAAAATGAAGTCTGCCATCCGCTTTACCTGTGGCTGAGCCTATGTAATCATTCCATTTCATACCCCTACAAAGTGCAACACTCAGGTATTTGTAATGAGTATACTGACTCCAACTGTGCCTCACTAACATTACAGTCATAGGGTACTGTGATTTTTCGTTTTGTGAAGTGTACAATATTACATTTCTGAAAATAAAGAAAGAGAGTAATTCTAGTAATCAGACACACTTATTAGGAAAGAAGTAGAAGGTTTACAAATGTCTGGTAACTACTGCCCCACACTTTGCTGCCACATTAGTTGACATGGCTTGTACATTGCTCAGGGGACACAGATACTGAAGCTTTGTAAATATCCTCCCAGCTCAGCAAACATGATGTGAAGTTGTTGGACATCTGTTATAACTATGCAAGCTTGTATCATATTATCAATATCACATGCTCATACTTCTCCCTGGTATTATTAGGTAGATTTTGTTTTATAAGTGTAATATGATGCACGTCTAATAACTAAACAAACTTAAATTTTCTCAATCAGAGTTCTGGCAAAAAGGTGGTATGAATTTTCACAAGGGAGGGGACATCTACATTCAAATGTTTGAATTTATGATCCAGCCAATATCGGTTGTGTCATCCATTACCTGGTGGAAGTTGCTTGAACAGCAGTACCACAGTTTTGAGGGAGTTCCAGGTTGTTTGAGGTGACAATGAATTGAAAAAGGTTTGTCAGAACGTGGTGAAGCTCAAAATGACACATTTTGTAAGATTTGAGACACAGATGGAGGCGACTTCGTAGGAAAACACAAATAAAGAAGTGGTACAGCTAGTTTCAAGAGAACCAGGTATCAGTGGAGAATGATAAGCACTGTGGATGTGGAAAAAACTGTACTCGGTGCAGCTCTTGTTGCAAGTATGTGAAATCTGGTAATGAGAGATCATTTGACCAATTACAATCTATGATGATTCTGTGCATGTAGTTTGTGGATGTGGGAAAACTGTACTCAGTACTTGTTGCGAATATGTGAAATCCGGTAATGAGATATCATTTGACCAGTTACAATCTATGATGATTCCGTGAATGCAGTTATAGATAAGGTTTTCAAGTTCAGTCTGTCTGCATAATTTCTTCTCAAGTCACTGCCGGCATAACAGAAATAACACCATCCTGATGTTTCACTGAACATTGCCAACCCTGATTATGTGTTCATGAACACTGTGATAACTGGAGACAAGTCTTGGATACAGAGCATAATCCAGAAGCAAAAGCACATTCATTACACTGGAAGCCTTTCTCAATATTAAGAACAAAAGATATGCAACCGATGCAAATAAAAATCTAGGGAGAGCCAAGTGTTGACTCTGACAGCTACACTATGTGGTCAAAAGTATCCGGACACCTGGCTGAAAATTACTTGCAAGTTCGAGGCACCCTCCATCCGTAATGCTGGAATTCAATATGGTGTTGGCCCACCCTTAGCCTTGATGACAGCTTCCACTCTCGCAGGCATACGTTCAATCAGGTGCTGGGGCACTGGAAGGTTTCTTGGGAAATGGCAGCCCATTCTTCACGGAGTGCTGCACTGAGGAGAGGTATCGATGTCGGTCATTGAGGCCTGGCACAAGTCGGCATTCCAAAACATCCTAAAGCTGTTCTACAGGATTCAGGTCAGGACTCTGTGCAAGCCAGTCCATTACAGGGATGTTATTGTCGAGTAACCACTCTGCCACAGGCCGTGAATTATGAACAGGTGCTCGATCATGTTGAAAGATGCAATCGCTATCCCCGAATCACTCTTCAACAATGGCAAGCAAGAACATGCTTAGAACATCAATGTAGGCCTATGCTGTGATAGTGCCATGCAAAACAACAAGAGGTGCAAGCCCCCTCCATGAAAAACACCGCCTCTGAATATTACTGTTGGCACTACACACACTGGCAGATTATGTTCACCAGCCATTCGCCATATCCATACCCTGCCATCAGATCACCACATTGTGTACCGTGATTTGTGACTCCACACAGCGTTTTTCCACTGTTCAATCGTTCAATGTTTACGATCCTTAGACCAAGCGAGGTGTCGTTTGGCATTTACCGGTGTGATGTGTGGCTTATGAGCAGGAGCTTGACCACGAAATTCAAGTTTTCTCACCTCCTGCCTAACTGTCATAGTACTTCCAGTGGCTCCTGATGCAGTTTGGAATTCCTGTGCAATGGTCTGGATAGATGTCTTCCTATCACACATTATGACTTTCTTCAATTGTCTGTGGTCTCTGTCAGTCAACAGACGAGGTTGGCCTGTACGCTTTTGTGCTGTATGTGTCCCTTCATGTTTCCGCTTCACTATCACATTGGAAACAGTAGACCTAGGTATGTTATGAGTGTGGAAATATCACTTACAGACTACAACACAAGTGACACCCAATCACCTGACCATGTTCAAAGTCGGTGAGTTCTGCGGAGTGCCCCATTCTGCTCCCTCATGTCGTCTAATGACTACTGAGGTCACTGATATGGGGTACCTGGCATTAGGTGGCAGCACAGTGCACCTAATATGAAAAATGCATGTCTTTTGGGGGTGTCCAAATAGTTTTGATCACATAGTGTATATGACTGACCATTATGAATCAGGACGAAGAGTGACAAATGGATACCATCAAGAAATTCTCTGTCCTCTCTGTGATGCACTTCAGGACAATGCTCCAGCTCATTCATGACTCTTGATCCAGACTTTCTCCTTGGAAAAACCAAATTCTTGATCCCAAACTCCATCCTCTTTACACTGAGTTCCTTGGCTTCTACTTCTTTACAAAATTAAAAGGTACGAATACTAGAAACCTGTTTTGGAAGCAGCGAAGAAAGAATGTGTAATGAAGAAGCAAAGCTGCAGTCAATTCAAATGGAGTTCTTGATAATAGAAGAATCAGTGCTTTAAATGTGTGTAAGAGACCTAGTTTGAAGAGTATTAGGGTGGCATGCAATATACTTTTCCAGTATGATGCTTTTTAGACATACATCATATGTTATTAATAACAGAAATACAATCCTTGTATGAGTCCATGATCATTATGAACTTTATAAAGGATGCTGTTTACAGTGGTTAATGATTTTTTATTTATTACATTATTTCATGTGACATGCTTTAGCTACTGACATAACCAGATGCAAACAAAATACTTCCAAAACAAAGCCAATTAAGACATCTTTGAATTTAGCATTCTGGACAGTATTATTCTTCAAGTTCTCATATGCCTAGGTGAGAGCAAATAAGTTCAGTAAGATTATTTGGACACTATTTCAGCTCAAGATACTGAATAAGGCCAACTTAAAACCTTCAATTGTGACTATGTGAAAGATGTATAAGTACTTTTGCTATGCCTGGATTAATGACCAAAGACTGCAGGATCTTCGAGAGGCTATGTTCTATGCAGTTCCTTCCACTGGTGGCAAACTGTACATAATGATGACACTGTGTGGACTTACTAAGCCTTGTACACAAAAACAAAATTTCTATTTTAATACCAGAACACTACAAGTAATTTGAAAAGCTTCAAGTTAAATGTGTGAACCCCCGCAAAACAGTTATTTAAAGGTATCCATTCAAGAAAGAGAAAAGTTTTCATTCACTCAGTAATCGTGCTGCATGGTGGAATCGGTCAAGGTATACATCCAAAAAAGAAAACAACTTTCAGAAATGAATTATGTAATTCTATTAACAACTGCATTAATTTATTTATAGTCAAATAATTGTAAATGGAACCCAATTTGAAAATTTTTGCTGCTTCTTGAGTCATACAAGGGGCCTGCTGTTCATCTACTGTGGTTTGCGCAATATTTGCAGAACTACAGTAGCGATTATCAAGTAATAATTTACCAAGATAATGTAAGAACAGAATGTTTGCAATTGACATTGTTAATTGTCATGATGTCAACAGGAATACCACTGACAAAGTGTTCACAACACCGTGCAGTAGTTTTAAGTTGTTGAATATAAATAATTTATAGCAATGCCTCATAAATCATGTTTATCTTTTAAATCTGCAGGTTCCCAATTTCTTGTTTCATGCCTGGTAGTATTTTGTTAAAGACCATTGTACCAGAATACAAAACCCACTCTTAATCTGCAACAAGGTGAGACCAAGTTATATACAGTAATTACTTTGGTTCTTTTTCTTTGTTATGTAAAAAGCAATTAATTTAGGCATTGTGTGTTTATTAGACACCAGATCAATAAAGGGGTAAATGCAGTGGACAGAATGCATAAGAACTGTCCAATATCTAAAAAAGCCTCTAAAATTTAACATTACTCATTTTGCCAAGTTAGACTTTACCTTAGCTACAATGATGTAAAAATCACATGCAGTAAAATGAGCACAATGAGAGTGTGCAACAAATGCCAAACTAATTTTCTTGATTATGTTATCTGTGATTCTACTGTAGGCTGTGATCAAACTGCACACAAAAATACTTTGTATGTTTGAAATTGCAAAACATGAGTTTTTATGAGAGAATACTCAAACTGTTTGCTGTGGACCAGTTGTTGGCATGTTGTGTTACCAACTGGGAGTATCTGATGTTATGGAGTTTGGATCCTTTTTTAGTACTGCTTGATCAAAAGCAAACACAACAGTTTTTAACAGTCCTTGAATACGTCATGTTTGTTCAGTACTGATTGTGTGACTACTTTTTAATGGCCGGGTTTAGGCTGATAATACATTATCTGCATATATATACATATATTTTACACTATCAATCATCACTAAAGTAAGAAGTATAAAATGAAAATTACAATATTAACAATTAAATAGAGGACCTAACTTATTCATGTCCATGCTAGCTACAACAGTTGCATATCAAACTATATCTGTCAGATGGCTTTGCAATACTCACAGCAATAGTAGGGACCACCACAGTGTCCTAGTTAGATGGGTTATCTGTCATGCACACTTCTATAATAGTTTAAAAATTCTATATATCATTTTATGCCTTTCTGACCTGACACATGTATTTGTCATTGGGTATAAGATCAAATTTACTTTCCTTACAATATGTAATTTTTTAAAAAGCCTCCACCAGCACTAAGCATTTACAGATTTTTTGTTTAATCTCTAAGCAGTCCAAGAAATTCTTCACATGTACATTATGCTTCACACTTTACAGCATTTTTGTATAATTGCAAGCTGTGCACAATGAGTGACAGGTGTGTGTATAAGAACCAACAGAATTTAATAGCACCCAAATGAAATTTAAATTGTGATTTCTTTTCTGAATGCATGAAATGTGACAACAGAGATATCTGTGGGGTTTATTGGGGGATGGGGGTGAATTTAACTTCTAGTTAAATTTCCTAAATTAAAAAGCAGAAACTTCTTTTAGAATTTGATTTCAAACATGTTCTTTTATACTTTCAATTTTCAAGATACAATCTACGTTTGGCTAATTAGTTGTTGCTGCCTTGGGTCCAAAGACTGGTTTGATGCAGCTCTCCATGCTACCTATCCTGCGCAAGCCCCCTTCATCTCTGAATAGCTACTGCAACTTACATCCTTTTAAACCTATTTACTGTATTTATTACTTGGCCTCCCTCTACAATTTTAACCCCCACTTCCCTCAAATACTAAACTTCTGATCACTTGATGTCTCAAAATGTGTCCTCCCAATGAATCCCTTCTTTTAGTCATGTTATGCCACAAATTTCTATTCTCCCTAATTACATCCCTGATCATCTAATTGGTTACATGATCTACCAACCTAATCTTCAGCATTCTTCTGTAGCACCACATTTCAAAAGCTTCTACCATCTTCTGATTGTCCATGCATCACTTCCATACAAGGCTACACTCCAGACAAATATCTTAAGAAAAGGCTTACTACCACTAAATCTGTATTCAATTTTAAGAAATTCCTCTTCTTCATAAATGCATTTCTTGCCACTGCCAGTACATTTTATATTCTGTCTATTTGTTTTTCTCTTTTTTATATTTATCATAAATCCTTCTTTCAAGACTCTGTCTATTCTGTTCAACTACTCTTCCAAGTCCTTTGCTATCTCTGACAGAATTACAATGTCATCAGCAAACTTCAAAGTTTTTATTTTTTTCCCTCTCTGAACTTGAATTCCTTTTCTAAATTTTTTTTTGGATTCATTTACTGCTTGCTCAATATACAGACTGCATAATATTGGGGATGGGGTACAACACTGTCTCACTCCCTTTCTCAACCACTGCTTCCCTTTCATGCACATCAACTCTTATAACTGCAACCTGGTTTCTATACAAGTTGTATATGACCTTCCCCTCCCTGTACTTTACCCTTGCTACCTTCAGACTTTCAAAGTGTGTATTCCAGTCGACACCGTCAAAAGCATTCTCCAAATCTACAAAAGCTATAAACATAGGTTTGCCTTTCCTTAACCTATCTTCTAAGATAAGTCTAAGGATTAGTATTGCCTCAGATGTTCCTACATTTCTTTGGAACCCAAACTGATCTTCCCCAATGTCAGTTTCTCCCATTCTTCTGTAAATAAATATTGTTAAAATTTTGCAAACATGAGTAATTAAACTGATAATTCAGTAATATTCACACTTGTCAGCACTTGCTTTCTTTGGAATTGGAATAATTACTTTCTTCTTGAAGTCTGAGGGTATTTCAACAGCCTTGTATATCTTGAATACCAGGTTGAACAGTGATTTTTAGAGAATTTTTAAGGTCTCACTATTCAAAAAATTATTGGTAACATTTGGGAAGTAGTTTCCATTTTGCTAGAAATCTTCACTCTCTCTTTCAAATGCCATTCTCTGCCAAATTTTTCAACTTACTTTCTTTCCATTTGGTTTCCTTCACACCTAAAGTAAGTAACATTGGGTTCTCAAAACTCAAGATAAATTGCTTTTACCTCCTTTCTCTCCAATAATTGAATTCTCCAACTTCAATGGTGGTGATGAGCTGATTTTCATCTATATTAGTCTTATTCTTTTTAATTATCACACTGAACAATTATCTGTAATATGTACAACTTTTCTGGCAATATCTTTATTGTTCTTATTATAAGGCATTCAGTGGGTAGTGGAGGATACCAAATTCTGTCACTTATGCAATAAAATGAAACATCTACAGCCGTTGTTTTGATGTTATTTTATTGTATTGCAACCAGTGACTCAATACACCATCCTCAGGCCTGATGCGTAAACAGTAATGATAACATGGTCTTCAGTCATGAGACTGGTTTGATGCAGCTCTCCATGCTACTCTATTCTGTGCAAGCTTCTTCATCTCCCAGTACCTACTGCAACCTACACCCTTCTGAATCTGCTTAGTGTATTCATATCTTGGTCTCCCTCTACGATTTTTACCCTCCACGCTGCCCTCCAATACTAAATTGGTGATCCCTTGATGCTCTGAACATGTCCTAACAACCGATCCTTTCTTCTAGTCAAGTTTTGCCACAAACTTCTCTTCTCCCCAATCCTATTCAATACTTCCTTATTAGTTATGTGATCTACCCATCTAGTCTTCAGCATTGTTCTGTAGCACCACATTTCAAAAGCTTCTATTCTCTTCTTGTCCAAACTATTTATCATCCATGTTTCACTTCCATACATGGCTACACTCCATACAAATACTTTCAGAAATGACTTCCTGACACATAAATCTATACTCGATGTTAACAAATTTCTCTTCTTCAGAAACGCTTTCCTTGCCATTGCCAGTCTACAGTTTATATCCTCTCTACTTCGACCATCATCAGTTATTTTGCTCCCCAAATAGCAAAACTCATTTACTACTTTAAGCGTCTCATTTCCTAATCTAATTCCCTCAGCATCACGCGACTTAATTCGACAACATTCCATTATCCTCGTTTTGCTTTTGTTGACGTTCATCTTATATCCTCCTTTCAAGACACTGTCCACTTCGTTCAACTGCTCTTCCAAGTCCTTTGCTGTCTCTGACAGAATTACAATGTCATTGGCGAACCTCAAAGTTTTTATTTCTTCTCCATGGATTTTAATACCTACTCCGAATTTTTCTTTTGTTTCCTTTACTGCTTGCTCAATATACAGATTGAATAACATCCGGGAGAGGCTACAACCCTGTCTCACTCCTTTCCCAACCACTGCTTCCCTTTCAGCCCCTCGACTCTTATAACTGCCATCTGGTTTCTGTACAAATTGTAAATAGCCTTTCGCTCCTTGTTTTCTACCCCTGCCACCTTCAGAATTTGAAAGAGAGTATTCCAGTTAACGTTGTCAAAAGCTTTCTCTAAGTCTACAAATGCTAGAAACATAGATTTGCCTTTCCTTAATCTTTCTTCTAAGATAAGGCGTAAGGTCAGTATTGCCTCACGTGTTCCAACATTTCTATGGAATCCAAACTGATCTTCCCCAAGGTCGACTTTACCAGTTTTTCCATTCATCTATAAAGAATTCGCGTTAGTATTTTGCAGCTGTGACTTATTAAACTGATAGTTCGGTAATTTTCACATCTGTCAACACCTGCTTTCTTTGGGATTGGAATTATTATATTCTTCTTGAAGTCTGTGGGTATTTCACCTGTCTCATACATCTTGTTCACCAGATGGTAGAGTTTTGTCAGGACTGGCTCTCCAAAGGCCGTCAGTAGTTCTAATGGAATGTTGTCTACTTCCGGGGCCTTGTTTCGACTTGGGGTCTTTCAGTGCTCTGCAAACTCTTCACACAGTATGATATCTCCCATTTCGTCTTCATCTGCATCCTCTTCCATTTCCATAATATTGTCCTCAAGTACATCGCCCTTGTATAGACCCTCTATATACTCCATCCACCTTTCTGCTTTCCCTTCTTTGCTTAGAACTGGGTTTCCATCTGAGCTCTTGATATTCGTACAAGTGGTTCTCTTTTCTCCAAATCAAAATGATTATATAAATAGTTCAAAATGTGTCAAAAGACCAAAGGTAGAAAACCACCTATGTCATTACATGTGCAGAATATACAAAAGACTCTACAAGATACTGTTGAGGGCGAACATCATTTATAAAATTTTCTCGGACTTCCAGCCGCATCCAGTGGTTTAAAAATCCACGAGCTTTTGGCCAATTTCTCCTCAGCCATTGTCAAGTGGTGACTGTCGAATGATTGTTGTTACCGTCCTTATATAGCCGCATTGTCTTCAGTGACGGTGCTGACTCCAGCACCATATATGGTAATGTTTTCATTGCGTACTTGCTGTGCCCACTTTAACTTTGCATTGGCCAGGTTCCAAGCTGTGCTTAGCTGCAGACCACCATCTTTATTGAGGGTGTTGTCAGAAAATTTTAACCAGATGGGTGGCTTCTTGATGGGAAGCCCATTAGCTCCAGTTATAGCTAACCTCTTCATGGAGTACTTTGAGAACATTGCTGTGGAGATGGCTCCAGCAAAGCCTAGTTGCTTTTATCGTTACATTGATGACACGTTTGTTGTCTGGGCTCATCCATGATGTCAGATTCACAATGGTGCCTTGCCTTTTCTAGATGTCCTCGTCCGCCCGAAAGAAAAAGGGTGTCTCAGCCACAATGTTTATCAGAAACCCACACACACAGACCAATATCTGCATGCTACCATATATCACCACACTTTGTAGAGAAGTTGTGTTCTGAGGACATTGGTACATTGAGCGGAAGCCTTTTCAGATGCTGAAAGCCTTCCGAATGAACTGAAAGTCTTCACAGAAAATGGCTACAACTGCCAGATTTTGCAAGCCATTTTGCCAAAAAAAGCCTCCTAGGAGAGCACGAAGAAGCTTGCATTCTTGCCGTTCTGTGGCTCAATAACAAGAAAAATTAGTCGACTTCTAAAGAAGCATATAATCGATATGGTTTTTAGGGCACCAGCTAAAATTCAGCAGCCAATGAGGCCTGTGAAAGACGATGTTGGACTCGGAACACCAGGAGCGTATAAAATACTGTGTGGGTGTGGACAGTTCTGTATCAGACTGTACGTACTATTGAATGGCGTCTTGTGGAACATGAGAGATGTTTTCGCCTACAGTATCCTGAGAAATCAGCAGTGGTCGAGAAGATGGACATCGTATTGCATTTGCCGATACGTCTGTTATTATGTCGATTACTAGCTTTTTGGACAGTGTTATAAGAGAAGCGACTGAGTTAAAAATTTCTGACAACACCCTCAATAAAGACGGCAGCCTGCAGCTAGGCACAGCTTGGAACCTGGCCATCAGAAAGTTGAAGCAGGCACAGCAAGCGCGCATTGAAAACATTACCATATATGGTGCTGGAGCGAGCACTAATGACGTCACTGAAGACAGCTCAGCTATATAAGGATGACAGGAGCAATCATTTGACAGTCACCACGTGAGAAGGAGAATTCACCGAAAGCTCAGGGATTTTAAACCACTGGACACAACTGGAAGCCTGAGAAAATTTTATCAGTATCTATCGCTGCGAAACTACGCATTCGTATATTAAAGATACTAAATATTATGTGGATGTATATTATTAAGTTCTGCCATTTACACGAGTTAGATAGTAGTCCTTGTTTGTTTTATGACAGTACATGATATTTGGAAGCAGTCTTAAGTAAATGAGCTTTCATATATTCTGTATATGCTAAGATATAGGTGGTTTTCTACGTTTGGTCTTTTGACACTCATTTTATGCATACGACAAATATGCTCACATACAGTTTTCACCGCAGCAATTTATAACTTCAAGGTTACCTATTGACATATTTATATTGTCATTTTGATAACTTTAGGTGTACTGACACTTTGATATTGTTGATGCCGTTCTTTTGCAGTGACTACTTGCACACAGCAGCATATTTCTTTGGTTTACTTCTGTCTGCTGCTGATGATGTTGTTGTTGTTGTTTCTTTCATAAAGCAACCATTTTAGTGGCTTGGTAGGCTACTTCAGTATTTTGCAGTTTAATGTATCATCTAACTGACCAAATTTTTAATAATGGAATATTTAACTAATGATTTTATTAATAAATAGCACATAACTGGTGGTTTTTATCAAATGATTGCTGTAAATTCCCTAATATAGTATTGTCCTTGATTTTTATTCTGCATTTAAACTGTCTTTGTAATTGCACGGTAGGTAAGTTGTTGATGTTATCATTACTTCTTATGGATAAGGCCTGAAGATATTGTACTGAGTCACCGACAATGGTTGCAATATAACATAATAACATCAAAACAACAGCTATAGGTGTTTTACTTTATTATGTAAGTAAATGGCTGGAGTCAGACATTGCAAAAATCAATGGTACATATTCCTCTATGGACTTTTCTTTCTCAAAATCAGTTTTAACTATAATAGTAGGGCATTTAAACCATCAGAAAAATTGTTTCTCCCATACATAGTCTTTACCATTATATATAGGGTAGTTATAATCAAACTTCCACTGCTTGAGTATGGGTACTCAACTTTGTATGTACAATTTTCAGACTGTGTGCTACAGGGTTTGTGTTGTTAATACTGTTAGTGTCATGACTTACCATTAGGTACTGATACAGGTATGGCGACGTATGGTTGAAATGCAAGCATCGGTGTGCATTACAGTTGCAGTCACTGTGTGTCCAGACAAGGTGAACGGGGCTGTTTTATAGAAACAACAGCAATAGTGCTGCTCTTCGCGAATATCAATGCATTAACGGAATACTGAGAGGACCTCATTCTACATTGGGGTTGAAGTATACGATTCGGAAGCTCAAATTAACTGGCGATTTCGGAATTGCTGCTAGGAGAGGCTGACAGCCAGTTCCGACACAAATTGTTTTAGACATTACTGTCGCCATAGCGGAGAACGATGGACACAATCTGTAATCTTCCAGCAGTGCAAGTGCTGTGTCACACAGCTGAACATTCCGTGGTCTACCTGAGATGTTTCGAGCAGCAGTATAGCAATCTCTAGTGTGGTTCCAGGCTGTTGTGGATGTAGTTGGTCATCATAATGAACATCATTTGTAACATTGAGTGTCAACATGGTACACAATTTAACAAACATTACCCTCTCATGTGGAAATTAAAATGTGTTAAAACACGTGTCTTTCAATGGTTTATTCATTATTTCTCTTTCTCATGTGTCGTCAAATGTTTTCCCAAGTTTCACTGTCCAATGATCACTTTTTTGTGGAGGCCCTCTGAAATAGTGAAAGTTTAATTATAATCAACCTGTACATTGTTAAAGAGCAATTGTACACACAATAATGACAATAATGTACAGTTTGGTTTTCTTCCTCAAAGGAGGTTTCACAGAACACAGGAAAGTTGTATGTACGGCCTATCAGCTTGTGATTAGGATACTACTATGGAACCTGAATTTTCAGTAACAGTAAACAAGGCTCAAGATCAGGCAGAGGGGGAGGACTAGAGAGAAGGGGGTAGAGGGAGCAAAAGGACATAGAGAGGGGGAAGGAGGGGGTGGTGGAGAGAGAGAGAGAGAGAGAGAGAGAGAGAGAGAGAGAGAGAGAGAGGGGGGGGGGGAGGCTCAGGAAATGAACAAAGAGAGGGGGAGGAGAAATGGACAGAGAGATGGATGGGAGAGAAAGAGGTTAGGGCAGATACATAATTCCCATACATATTTAATAATTGTGAAGTATTGCCAGGTTCGCTAGGTTATTTACAAAAATATACAAACTTCGGGAAGTAGAGTCTAAATTATCTAGTTTCTTGTCTTTTGAGAATCCAGAACTGCATACATCACTTACTACTGTCCACACACGTGTTCAGGAAGAACTTGTTATAACTACAGGTGTGCTTAACTTCTGGCTACAATAAAATATGTGTAGATTACAAATTTAGGTACTCTAGATGTGATATGTAAACTCTAAATAAAAAATGGGCTGTAGCATCTACGAGCAATAATTTGGAGGAAAAAAAAAAAAAAAAAAAAAAATTAGGGCCAATTCAATCAATCTTTTCATATGGAAGATTTACCACTTTAATTGGCTTCCTCTACTGCATTTCGTAACATTTATTAAAATAAAAAAGTTATCAAAAAAAGTGATGGATACTTCCAACTTCCCCATTTGTAATTCTTCCCTACAGTATTTCCAAACTCACTTTCATCTGATATTCACTCTCCTCGGTGGAAAAGGGATAGCTAATTCATGTTCTGTCACCAACTTCACATGATATTTTGAAGTGAACTGATGGTACTTTTCATTTTAATGATTTTTGTTCAATCTCAGTTCTAATTTTTTTAGCTTCACGCTGACTGGTTTGTTAATGTTTTCCATTTTGTTAAATTTAATGCACTTTCAATTATTAAATTAATTAGTATTACTTTTTTGTATGCTGACAGTCTGTGGTATGCTGTTTATAAAGAACTGTTTGGTCTTTTAAATACCAAGACATAAATTATATTGAGAAAACTTTATATAACATCTAGAATGTTTAATGACACTGATGTAGCAATCAAATAATTCTAATGCACTCTACAGTTTTAAATCTGGTGTTTAGTTTACATGTGTCAGTAACTATTATTAGTTTTCTTTTGGTGTCTTCCTCCATCAACTGTCTGTCAGCTTTTCCAGTTCACTGGAACAACAGGCAGAGATATTGGTTCTCTCTGCTGAATCATCCAGTTATGGCATTTTCATCTTCAAATGAAAAGATTTATCCAACAAACACTTGAGGATTGAAGGTGTCTCACCAACACTGAAATTAGTACAGGATGATGATGATACAATGAGAAAGGAGATTTTAAGTCCACTTAGCTGTTTATTTATTCATGTTACCTTTTTACATCACCTCAAAGGGTATTATACATAACAGTATTATACATAACCTAAACCACTATACAATCTATGATTTTTATTTTATTTCAGCCTTTTACTGTTAGTTTTTTTTTCAATAAATATATAGCAAAGCAAAAATAACACTCACGATAGTAACACAAGAAAACACTGTACTACCAATATGCTGCTACAACTACTTCTAAAGATATTCCACCTGCTTCCTTATTCTATTTTTTTATTTTATGTCTTACTAACATAGAATCTACACTCATGCATAGTCAGCAGCAAAAGGCAAACTCATTATCAGTAGGTCATGAGCTACTCATTACCTACATCATTAATTCTATGAAATGCTAATTTTTCTAACAAAATGTTGTGATGTGAGTCAGCAGCAAAAGGCAAACTCATTATCAGTAGGTCATGAGCTACTCATTACCTACATCATTAATTCTATGAAATGCTAATTTTTCTAACAAAATGTTGTGATGTGAGTCAGCAGCAAAAGGCAAACTCATTATCAGTAGGTCATGAGCTACTCATTACCTACATCATTAATTCTATGAAATGCTAATTTTTCTAACAAAATGTTGTGATGTGCACAATCAAATGTCTTACATTGGTCACAAAAATACAGACTGCTAAGACAGGATGTCCCACATAAAACCAGTATGCCTCACATAATGGTTAATAATTTCTAGTCAAATTGCATGTGAAGTGGCAACACTGTCAAAAGTTGGCTACAGTGCTTTTTATCGGAAAGTTTAGTGCAACTGTGTGTGTGTGCGTCAGTGGTTGTGAGTAGCTCATATTATTGAGTTGTTACAGGCAGGGGGCAGTTTGAATTTGAACAGCAAATTGATATTGTGGAGTGTTATATAAATATAGGCTCCATCAAGGAATGTAAAGTATCCTGGTATGAAACTTCCCACAGCCAGCACTATTCAAGATCTGTACAAGAAATTGAGAGCTGGGATCTGTTTAGAATGTGTAGAAGCATAGGCGACCGACAGTGAGGAACCTTGAAACCACAGACAGGACTCGCATGGACATTTTGAGAAGTCCCCAGCAAGAGTTGAAATTTGAAGGGGGGGGGGGGGGGGGGGGGAAGAAAAAAAGGTCCTTTACTGTAACTGGCTGTTAACATCAATGCTAATGGTTACTTGGATGACCTGCTTTACTTCACATCAGGCGATGCCTGGTTTCATTTGTCCGGTTATGTAAACTCACAGAATTGCTGATACTGTTCACAGGACAACACATATATTCTGTGTGAAGAATCTCTCCACTCAGAGAAGAAAGATGTTTGGTATGTGCTGTCCGACTCGTGTGTTATTGGCCCCATATTTTTCAATTACAGCTTAAACAGTGCCACATAGCAAGGGATCTTTGACTATTTTTATGCATCAGAGCCAAGGAAGCTGCATGCAGTATTCCAACAAGATGGAGCAACCCCTCACACATCCAACCAAAGTACAGCCCACATCACCAATGTTTTCCATGAAGACAGACTTCAGCAGAAGCCTCTGGCCTCCAAGGTCCCCAGACTTAACCATTGTGTGATTTTGATTTATGAGACAAACTAAAAAGCAAAGTGTATGCTGACAATCTTCACATAATAGACAATTTTAAACAGAACATTACTAGGGAAATTAAAAACATCATGCCAGCAGAATAACAACATGTTGCTGATAATGTCACCACACAAAGTCAGTGATGCCCGGATGCCCATGGCCAACACTTCCAGCATCTCTTATGAAAAGGTAAGTACATGTTTTTTTTTTAATGTTAGTATTATCTACACTTTTTTAATTAGTTCACTGTTACTTGAATATCAGGTGTGTGGTGTAGCGGTTTTATGTGGTACACACAGTATATTCAGAGTTGAGCTGCTCTTCTAATTATCAAATAGTGATTTACTAAATCTATTACTAGTGCTATTATTATTATTATTATTGTTATTATTATTATTGAAGAGGAGCAATAGTCTATTGTACATTACTTCCTCAATGCTTCACAAAATGATGGTGAGAATGAAAGAGAACAGAAGTTATTAACAATGCTTATCACCTTACTTATACTGGTGTTTAACAATAACAATCAAAAAGGCCTTGAGTTAGTGGGGCATTATATATTTTATAAAAAGCAATACTTATTACGGGAGGAGATTCCAAGTAATCTCACTCACTATAGCCTTTCACCACAAACATTTCTGAGAACTATTTCCCTTCTTTTCTTCAAACTGTCCACTCAACCATCATTCAGGAAGAAAATCATTGACTTTTGACCTGCCCAGAAAAGCATTGAGATTTTACATCACCAAGATTTCATTAATAACTCTGATTACTGGAATATTATTAATGGCGCTTTTCTTAAGTCATGTCGCAATGTATTACTCAAGAAACTGCAACCAAATGTTCTTGTCAGTATTTTTACGAAGAATATTAAGTAATTCCTTGATCACTGTCATCAGTCAGAACCACAACATTTTACTTCACAAACATTCTTGATTTGAAGATGCTACACATGGGGAACATTCTCTCCTTGTTTATCTAGACTGTCCGTTTCCCATGTAAACATATATTGTATGTTTTGCAAAATTCTTCACTTGTTGGTCTATTTATATTCAAGCATTACTTTCAAATTTCCACGTGAAAATAATAATTTAGCCTCCACTAAGACATTTCAAACGTGCATTAATAAAAATTCCTCAAAGCATTATCGATACAATATACTCAATTTACACTTACGGATCATAACATGTCATGGGTGACAGTGTGATATTTTTCTTCTTTGGGAGAAAAACAAGGTTTAATTAGTGTAGTGAAACTTTCAGCAAATGATACATTTTAAAAGTCATGGCAAGAGAAAGAAAAACAGTGTACTTGCAAAATTCACATTAGCTAGTGACTCAAAAGAATGAAAAAAGAAATATTCCGTGTATTTCCACACTGAAACAACATGAAGCACATTTGTAATGACTGCAGAATGCCACATCTTTCAATGATAGCAAATGTAACAAATTTTATGTAAAGCCCTAGGCAGTTCATAGTTACCTTCCCAGTCAGCACCAAATCCTGAACATGAAATCAATCAGTTATGCAGTTATCTAGCTGCACACTGGCCTGTGTGTAGGCAATTTAAAAGAAGCCCCACTTCCCATTCTAAGCTTCAGATGATTATGTGTTGGCTCAAGGCATCCTTGATAACATCATCAATATAAAATTGTGTAATTCTCTTTTTACTTATTTTTAGAACACTTATACTATGGATCCTATAGTGAACATTAACATGATGTGTGCAATATGGAAACACATGTGTTACTGATCCCAGACAGCGTAAGAAGATCACATGCATACTTTCAAGTGATAACAAGAAACAATGTTAAGTAAGAGTGTCAGTGCAGAAGTAAAAGTAAGAATGCACTTGCAAATTTCATTGAATACAAGTTATTCAAGTTGAAAATATACACATATGAGGGTGTTCTGTAATCACACTCCAAAAAGTGGGTGGTGGGTGATGGAGGCTGTTAAATGCAAACTGAAGCAGTTCAACCAGCTTTCTGGTTGCTACCAACCTAGCCTACCCTTGTTAGTATATAGCATTGAGTTTTGTGCATCATCCACTTTTGTATATGAAAATATGTGTGGCAAGTGGGGTTAATGATTGCTTTATCTACCTCATTATTCAAAGCTACCTCATTATTCATTTTCCTGAACAGCTAAAAGAACAGTAATCAATCACAAAACATTATACAGTCAAGGAAACGTAGAATCGCAACAACAGTGGCAGTGTACACAGCATTATATGCTAGGCTAAGCATTATTTGTGACCCAATACACGTGAACATCACTCTGAAGACTTATAACTTTTTGCATCTTCTATCAGTTCCACTTCTCTCATCATCCACTGCACTGAGGGTCTTTGTGGAGGCATATACAGCACCATAAGAATAAAGCAGATGAGATGGATTACCTAAAACGTGCAGCTTTGCAAATTCTACAAGTGTTTCGTATCCATAAAAAGAAGGAGCTGCCACTATTCAATCCCCTTGTCCCCTTATGCTTGATATCACAAGTCTTTGAGCCAACTTTAAAAAATGTTATCAGAATCTAGTACACTGGGATGCCTCCAACAAATTATTGGCTGTAATTTGCACAAAGCACCAAGAAAATTACACTTTTGCTACTGATGTTCTATCATCAATTAAATTTATATGTGAAGAGGCTTAAAAACTCTGTGCAAAAATTTATCCACTTCTATAATGTCAAGAAGTTGTCAGTTTCTACAGCTCATGGAAATTCACCAAGATATGGACTAACATAACTATTTGGGCATACTGATGTTATAAGTTCTAGATTGTATGCCAAGGTGAATAAAACTAACTGAATATTATCAGCTTATGAATGCAATTTTGTGGTCACATAATACAAGAATGTATTTTTCTCTTTTCAGCCATATCAGAAAGATTAATGTACAGAATATTTTGGTGGTGTTCTCTTCCCAGTTATTTTGCTATATTTTTCCCACTTGTGCCTAATCATCATACTTCAACTTTGCAACAGCTCTGCCACATACCTCTCACAGCTACATATTGTCATTTCTACAGAATGTATCTGTCATTAGGGTATATGGGTTCCGCCTTTTTTGCAAACATGCTGTTTTTTCTTTTTACCCAAACATGTCTCAGCACCTCCGTGGGTTTTAGAGATTGCTGGGGAATGCCTGGCTGACAGCACATTAACAAAAGCTTTCATGTTCCAATGAAAATAAAATGCACAATTTTGAGGTAGCGCTTTCCTACGAGTATTGCTGCACCGTGTACCAGGTGAAACACCATCTGCACTTGCACAATGTTCTGTATACAATTATACTCTCAACAAATCTCAGAATACTTGCGAAAGAGTTCTGTCAACTGACTTAATACAATGGCTATATGAAGTCAGATAATCTTATATATCACTCAGCTGTGAAAATTAAGAAATGCAAGGTTCTTGCTGTATTCTCCAAAAGTGCTCTTCCTAGAGTCATTTCTGAGATGACCTGAAATGTCTGCAGGTACCAACAACTTTTTGTTTCGAACTTTTTTGTATGTGCCTCATTTCTAGAGCCAGGTTTCCGGTACTTCTAAGTCTTTAACATAACAGTCTCCTATGCCAGTCTCTGGTTGCTCAGAGCATGCAGATGAAATTTTGTGTGAATTGGTTAACTGTGCCCTTCAGATTTTCATTGGAGACAGATGTAAAGACAGGGCAGGTTAGCATTTTATTCCACCTTCAAGTTGAACATTATGTGATCCTATTTAAAGTTATTGCTACTGGATCAACTATTATCAGGCAGTAGTTTTTACATCTATACTCTGTAAGTCCGCAGCTTGTGGTCTCGCGGTAGTGTTCTCGCTTCCCAAGCATGGGGTTCTGGGTTCGATTCCTGGTGGAGTCAGTGATTTTCACCTGCCTCGAGATGACTGGGTGTTGTGTCATCTTTATCATCGTCATCATTCATCCCCGTTACAGTTGGAGGAAGGCAATGGCAAACCACCTCCACTACGACCTTGCCTAGTACGCCGGTGCAGGTCTCCCACATCGTTCCCCTATGCTCAGTTGAGGAGTATGGGACTTCATCATTATACTCTGTAAACCACTGTGAAGTGCATAACAGAAAGTATGCAACATTGTTTAGGGCTTCTTCCTGTTCCATTCACATTGGAGCATGCAAAGAATGACTGATTAAATACTTCTGTGTTTGTCACCTCTAAGGAAGTGACGGGTTGTGGTATGCTGCTAGATGCCCTGTTTAAGGCTAGGCATTGAAACTTCATAAATTCATTTTCATGGAATACTTGTAGTTGTCTACTTTCAATCATCTGCCAGTTCAACTTATTCAACATGTCTGTGATGCTCTCCCATGGGTCAAACAAACTGGTGACCATCAAGCTGTGCTTTTTTGTATATGTTCAATATCTCCTGTTAGTCTTATTTGGAAGGGTTCTTACACAATTGGGCAATAGCCTAGGACATGTTGGACAAGTGTTTTGTAAGCAATTTCTTTTGTAGACTAGTTGCATTTTCCCAATGTTGTTTTTTGAAATGCAAAATTCACATTTCTGGGTTGCCAATTTTTGAACCACCCTCAAACCTTGGTAGGGCCTGATTGAATATTTGTGCAGCTTTTATTGGACAGTACTTCATTATACACCACTGCATCTCCTGTGAAAAGTTTGAGGTTACTATTGTCTACCAGTTCACTACTATACAATATGAACTGCAAGGGTCACAAAACAAATCTGTCTACATCTACATACATACTCCTCAAGCCACTATATGAGGATGGCAGAGGATACCATGTACCACAACTAGTCATTTCCTTTCCTGTTTTACCCACAAATAGAGTGAGGGAAAAATTACTGTCTATACACCTCATATAAGCCCTAATTACTCTTATCTACCTGGTCCTTACATAAAATGTATGTGGAGGCAATAAAATTGTTCTGCACTCAGCTTACAATGCCATTCTCTATTTTCTGAATAATGTTTTGCAAAAAGTATGTTGTCTTTCCTCTAGATTTTCCCATTCGAGTTCACAAAGCACCTTTGTAATACTCGCATTCTGACTGAGCCTACTGGTAATAAATCTAGCAGCCTGCCCCTGAGTTGCTTTGATGTCTTCCTTTAATCTGATCTGGAGAAGAATCCAAGCACTCAAGCAGTATTCAAGAATGGAACACATTAGTGTCCTATGCGTTGTCTCTCTTAAGAGATGAGCTACACTTTCCTAGAATTCCTTCAATTAAGTCAACCACTGACCTTACCTACTACAGACCTTACGTGCTCATGCCATTTTTTATCACTTTGCAACATTATGCCTCCACATTTAATTGACATGATTGTCTAAAGCAGCAAATTACTTATGCTGCATTTGAACATTACTAGTATGCATTATCTTACACTTTTCTACATTTGGAGCAAGCTGCCATTCACCACACCAACTAGATATTTTGTCTAGGTCAATTTGTATCTTCCTACAGTCACTCAATGATGACACTTTCCTGTACAACACGTCATCAGGAAACAGAAGACTTCTACTAACACTGTCAGCAATTTTATGGGTCCTTTCTTTTATCCTTTTATATAACGAGTCACCTGTGCTTCTTTCCAGTCATTTGGGACTTTGTGATTGGTGGGAGATTCATGGTAAATGCAACCCATGTATGATGCCATGCTATAGACTACTCTCTGTAAAAATGAATCGGGACTCCCTCTTTCAGTTGCTTCTCTACACCAGGGATGCCTATTAGTATGTCCTTCAAGTGGGAGTCTCTATGACAGTGAAACGACAGAATGTTTGTACAATCCCCCTGTGTGAATGATTTTTTAAATGCGAAATTTAAAACTTCCACTTTACTTTAGTGAACCTAACATAGGACTTTTCATTCTTCATATCAAGATAACAGTCAGTTCAGTATTGCTTGCTTTTAAGGAGGACCTTGTATGAAATGGGCAATAGTGATATTCCTTAGGCTGCAGACATTTTTCTTATCTCCTCTTTAGTGCTGTTGATGACATTCAATCCAAAATAACCTGCTGCTCCTTAAATCCTCAATCCAGTCAAAAATTTCCCTTGGTAGCCCTTATGATCACACTTTTGCTAATAAGTGCCAGTGTGGTACTAAGTACTTTTCAGAAGCAAAGAAATATTGCATCTACCTGGTGCCATTGGTCTATTGCTTTAAAAATGACATCATGTGAAAAATCAAATGTTGGCTTTCGCATGCTCTGTGACTTCTAAATCCATTCTGGTTGGCATTTGTCACCTTCCTACATTACACCTCTGGTAGTTTATGCAGTCATAATACAGTGATTATCATTAAAAATTATTAAATTCTTTCTTAGCTAACAGATGACAACGATGCAAATTTTGTGGTTGTCCGATTTGCTTTCTTAACGTTTGATCCTAGAACCTGCCATCAGAAACTGGGTACATTATTAAGCGACAAAAATGTGCAAAAGAAAAGCCAACATTGAATAGCATTAAGGATAAGTTCCACACTGAACAATGGCCCATCTCTGCTAAAGCATGCTTGTGTGGTGGTGCTCTATCTGGGGGTAATCAGGTTTGAATCTTGGTGGTGGAAAAATTTTCACCTCTAGGGCATGTGACACTGCTGATGGTGAATTGGATGAGGAAGTTAAGCTAGGTGGCCCTCTTGGTGTTATTCATTAATAGTAAGCTATGCGCTGGTACCAGGTTTCACCCTGCCCTTTCCATCATCATCTTTGTCATCATCATAGTCACAAATGATCACAGTCGACAACATACACACACGTAGTATAACAAAAAGTGGTAATGGAGTACATCATAAATAAACAAAACAAAACAAAAACCAAACAAACACTGAACAATACCCATATATCAAATTTCTACCCAGAGTCAAGGAAGCAGGAAGAGAGAAATGTTGAGGTTTAACATTATACTGACATCGAGGTCATTAAAAATGAAGAACAAGCTTTGATTGAGCAATGATGGAGAAGGGATGAGCCTAAAGTCAAGGAAGCAGGAAGGGAGAAATGTTGAGGTTTAACATTATACTGACATCGAGGTCATTAAAAATGAAGAACAAGCTTTGATTGAGCAATGATGGAGAAGGGATGAGCCTAAAGTCATTTAGGAAAACTGAACAATTTACATCAGGGTAGCAGATCAGGGATTAAAATTCCAATCCTCTCAAATTCTTGATGTATCAAGGGAAGAGATTCCACTGGGAGAGGCAAAGGAACTGGTCAAGGTGTATGTGTGAAATGAATATCAAGCAGGCTCCAAGAATTGGCTGTCAGCAGTTGTAAATCCTTATGGGAGCACAGAGAGACAAGAGAAGATAAAAAGACAGAAAAGTAAATAAAAGTAAGAAGCAGGATAAGAGAGATGGAAAACAATGGAGGTCTTAAATGGAAAAAAAATGAAAAAGTTGAGCAAAGTAAGTAAAATGAAAATTGTAAAAAATAAGTTGTGTATATACAGGGTGAGTCACCTAACATTACCGCTGGATATATTTCATAAACCACATCAAATACTGACGAATTGATTCCACAGACCGAACGTGAGGAGAGGGGCTAGTGTAATTGGTTAATACAAACCATAAAAAAATGCACGGAAGTATGTTTTTAACACAAACCTACGTTTTTTTAAATGGAACCCCGTTAGTTTTGTTAGCACATCTGAACATATAAACAAAAACGTAATCAGTGCCATTTGTTGCATTGTAAAATGTTAATTACATCTGGAGATATTGTAACCTAAAGTTGACGCTTGAGTACCACTCCTCCGCTGTTCGATCGTGTGTATTGGAGAGCACCGAATTACGTAGGGATCCAAAGGGAATGGTGATGGACCTTAGGTACAGAAGAGACTGGAAGAACACATTACGTCCACATGCTAACACCTTTTTATTGGTCTTTTTCACTGACGCACATGTACATTACCATGAGGGGTGAGGTACACATACACACGTGGTTTCCGTTTTCAATTACGGAGTGGAATAGAGTGTGTCCCGACATGTCAGGCCAACAGATGTTCAATGTGGTGGCCATCATTTGCTGCACACAATTGCAATCTCTGGCGTAATGAATGTCGTACACGCCGCAGTACATCTGGTGTAATGTCGCTGCAGGTTGCCACAATACGTTGTTTCATATCCTCTGGGGTTGTATAAAAGACTAAGGAAACAACAACTGGAAAGGCAAATGATGAACGGGCACATACAGAAACATAGATCTAATGGCTATTCAGGCCACCAAAGGGGATGAAGGACAATTCTTAACACACAATCAGAAGAACCAATACTCAATATGTAAGGTTATATAGCATGATTCAACAAGCTGTTTATATTGTTCTGAGAAGAATGATCACTATTATTCTTAAGTATAAATGCCAAAGAATGATTTGACAAAGAATGTAAACTATCTACATAAGTCGGGAAAAATAACAAGAATGAAATACATGCACATACAGGGATGAATGAGAGCACTACTTTGTGAGACGCAAAATCTAAAACAACAATATACAACAAAAACTGTATCGTTTGAAAGCATAAAAAAGGAAAATAATAATAAGGACTGACAGCAAGCCAGAACAGAGAAAGTAGAATAATTAAGGGAGAACAAACACAATTAGAGTTGGGCCGAATACTTTCAGAATAAATGGAATGCCAAGTAAGACCAAATATCTCACAGTAACCGGTAGAGAATACACAGCCAAGAGAAGAAAAAGGACAACAAATACAGAGGATATAATGGAAGAGATGAAACAGAGATGAATGGAGGAACTTTGGCTCCTATGAATAAAATGGAGAATGTACTTTATAACTGGAATTTTGAACATTCTCAGGTTTGCATGAACAAAGTGAGTCAGACAATATACTTCACTTGAGAATTTTCTTAGCTTGGTTGAAAGGGTGGAGGAAGTTGCTGAACCCAAAGAACATTTTTTGATTTCATATTCAAACTAGATAAGTTTCTTAGATAAATTTCTCACAAGCAGAGAACATTTCTCATTTTTTAAAGGAAGCTCTGTAGCATATTCAGAGATGAGTAAGTTCTATTGAGGCTAAGTTTCAGAACTTATGGTACATGCAAAAAAGGACATACCTACCCCAAAGAAATACTGAAGAGAGAAACTGTAGAAGTTTATAGAGGTTTAACAATAAAAACATTACTTGGCTTGTGAACTTTCCTCCCAAAAATCATGAAAGAAGAAGGCAACGTTTTAAATGATGTTAAAATGAAAACGTTTTTGTGTTATTTAGCAGACCACTGTTCAAATTTGGAGTACATGAAAATGTGATGTATTCTTAAAATTTTGTTTGCATAATGTGTTCACCTAACTTCAATTACAAAAAAAGTTACCTGTATGTAAAAAATTCAATAAGATCGTCAGAAAATGCATTTTTGTACACTGTCCATAATTGTCTTAATAATTTGTTGCTGCACATAAAAGAAAAATCGAAATGTGCACAAACTCTTGCAGCACACACTGATGCCAGCTCCATATTTATACAATGAATAGTTTACCTGTTTGAGTGAGGTGAATGAAATGTAAGATTACACATATGTTCTATGCCAGACGCAACAGATGACACAAGAAAGAACTTCCTCATCATAGAATACACTTTGAATTTTTTATATATCTAAAAACAAAGATGATGTGACTTACCAAACAAAAGCGCTGGCACGTCGATAGACACACAAACAAACGCAAACATACACACAAAATTCAAGCTTTCGCAACAAACTGTTGCCTCATCAGGAAAGAGGGAAGGAGAGGGAAAGGCGAAAGGATGTGGGTTTTGGAATTTTTTTATTCATATGAAATTGAGAACTTTTTCAGAGAATGTTCTTTTGCTTTGAGAACCTTCTTTGGAGAATGTTCTCTTTTTTTATTCATATGGCCCGCTGAGGTAGCCAACATTTATTAATAAATGTAATACTGAAACAGAAAAGAAGAACTATTCAAGTAGAAAACTGATTGCAACCATGTCCACATGGACTGTTACTCAGTGACTGCAACAAATTTCTTGCATGATGTCACTGCTTTGACAGAAAACCTTTTAGGACATGGGTATGTTTGGTGGCAAGTGAGTGGGGTAACTCTCAAATCAAAAGCTGTTAGTGGAGTGTGATGGGCATCAACACACCACCCAAATGTCCACCACCTCTCTACTTCAGTCTTTCTAGCCGTGTCCTACATCCTCCTCTGCATCTAATGAACATTTTCTATTTACCGATATTAATATGACTTTGGACTTTTATGCCTGTCACTTTCTGTTTATTGCTCGATTTTTGTGGTAGCTTCAATTTTTCTGCCCCCTTGTTTGTAGATCTGACCATGCCTTTTGTCGTCCATGTACTCCAATCAACCTCTACTAAGAAGAGACAGAAAATCAATCATTGTATCAAGTGTATCTCTGATCTCTTCATATCCCTGACTTTTGCAAATTAAAAAAAAAAAAATAGTAAAGGAAGCTAGACTGAAAAGAAGAAGAAAGAAGGAGAAAATAAGTGATAAAAGAACATCGCAGAAGCCAATATTCTGTACAATACAATATACCTGGTGTGCATCCAGGTCAACAATCATAGCTGTTCTGGCTCGCCCATGCCGAAATAAGAAACGTATGAGAAGAGTAATGTCAGCATATGGACAAAACCCACCACCTTTCTGTCCACAGCAGTGATGAAAACCACCACCTATGTTTATGGCCCACCCACGTTCCAGTGCTAATTTCCCAGCCAGGATACTCCCACCCACCTGATACCTGTAAAAAAATAATGCATTATTAACAAAATAATCATATACTTGTCACTAAAACTGACATATACATAATTTATACTTGTCACTAAAAGTTTAAAGATTAGGTAAGAAATTTGATTATTTCTTTTAAACATACTGTTTTCTGTATGTCAAACAATGGAAAATCCAGGATGGAAAAATGACAATATTATGAAAAAGGATGGATTACTACTCACCATATAATAGAGATGTTAAATTGCACGTAGGAACAACAAAAAGACTATTAAACGCATAAGCTTTCAGTCAGAAGGCATTCTTCTGAAACAGACAACAAAAGCACACGCATTCACATACACTGTTTCTAGCTGCAGAGACCAGTCTGAGAGAAACTGTGCTTGATGGAAGAAGCAGCATGGATGGTAGTGGTAAGGTGGTGGTTTGGGGGGGGGGGGGGAGGTGGGGGGGGGGGGGATAGCAGGGTATGGGTGGAGGAGGGTGAAGTGCTGATTGCGTGAGCATACAGGGACGAGGTGGAGAGAGGGTAGGACAGCTAGATTGTGAGGTTACACGGAGCGGCACAGAGGGAGAGGGAGAGGGAGAGGGAGAGGGAGAGGGAGAGGGAGAGGGGAAAGGGGAGGGGGAAGGGGAGGGGGAAGGGGAGGGGGAAGGGGAGGGGGAAGGGGAGGGGGAAGGGGGGAGAGAAGGGAAGGGGAGAGAAGGCTAGAAGTAAAAAGACTGTGGATGCACTCGTGGAACAGCAGGCAGTGTAGTTTTTGGAGTGGGACCAGGCGAGGGGATATGTGGGTGAAGGAAAATGAGTAATGAAGAATGAGGCCAGGAGGGTTACGGTAATGTAGGATATATTGCAGAGAGAGAGTTACCACCTGTGCAATCCAGAATAGCTGGTGTAGGCAGGAAGGATCCAGATGGCACAAACTGTGAAGCATTCATTAAAATGAAGAACATTGTGTAGGGCAGCATGCTCAGCAACATGGTGGTCCAGCTGTTCCTTGGCCACAGTTTGTCAGTTGCCATTCATGCAGACAGGCAGCTTGTTGGTTGTTATGCCCAAGTAGAATGAAGCACAGTGGTTGCAGCTTAGATTGTAGATCACATGACAAGTTTCACAAGTAGCTTTACCTTTGATGGGACAGGTGATGCTTGTACTGGACTGGAGTAGGTGACGGTGGGAGGGTGTTTGGGACAAGTCTTGCCTCTGTATCTATTACAGGGTTTTGAACCATGAGACAAGGGGGTGGGAGCAGGGGCTGTCCAGTCATGGATGGGGATACTGTGTAAGTTTGGCAGGTGGTGGAATAAGACTGGGGGTGGGAGAAGGTGGGGAGGGATAGCAGGTAGGATATTCCTCATTTCAGGGCACAAAAAGAGTTGACTGCTGACATCAGCTTTTCTGAACTGCACAGATGGAAACTCTCCCTGCAATATATCCTATGTTCCTGTAACACTCCTGGCCTCAACTTCATTAGTCATTGTCCTTCACTGACTGATTCCTTTCCCTGTTCCCATTTCAGCACTACACAGAGCACTACACAACCTTCTATTACACAAGCACACACACAGTCTTCCCCACCCCCTCTGCCCTGCCCTCTGTCTAACTTCCCAATACACCCAGCTACCCTACCTTCTCTCCACCTCGTCCCTGTATGCTACCACAAACACCACTTTAGATGCCGCTGTATTCCTACCATTCTGAAGATGGAGTCAATTCTTTCATTGCAGTACTCCTTATAATTATCTGAGGAAGGATTTAATTTTATGACAAGTCTGATTTTCAACTAGGTTTTTGAATCCAACACATTTGTCGACAACTTCTCTTTTATATAAGAGGAAATAGATTTGACACTATCTCTTATAGTTGCCTATAAAGGTAACAAAAAATCTCACACCACCTTGACACGTTTCTCTCACTGGCCCACAGAATTAACTCCAGAAGTTCATGAGTTCTCTTCTAATTTGGTATAGGAAGTGGTCATGATTTTTCCTTTGTGACATACAGATCACCCACCGAGAATAACATCACTTGAATTTTAAACATGTGACATACTCATTTTTGATAATTATGATCATATCCCATGAGTTCTAATGGCCTAAAGCAGCATGCCAGAGTTGCATATCAATTTTCATAACTTTTGGCTCAGCAATGACACTGCCACTGGACCATTTTCTTGGTTGTAAATAAAACAGGTTACCAACTGACTGCAACTGATGTGAACCATAACTTGCTCTCCCTCCCCCTTACCACCACCAGTCATGTTGCTTCTCCCATCACGCACAGTTGCTCGCAGTCTGGCATTGGCAGCCACAGACAACGCTCGTGTGTGTGTGTGTGTGTGTGTGTGTGTGTGTGTGTGTGTGTGTGTGTGTGAGAGAGAGAGAGAGAGAGAGAGAGAGAGAGCTGCTTTTGCATGAATGAATGTGTGTATGTTTCCTATTCATGAAGAAGGCCTTCTGGCCAAAAGCTTATGCATTTAGTGGCCTTCTTGTTGTGCTTGCCTGGGACTCAACGTCTCCACTATATGGTGAGTGGCAATCTATCCTTTTCATAATATTGTTTTCTCTATGTGGCACTTGATGGCACAGTTAATTAAGTATCAACTGTGTCAGTTGTTTTAAGACTATTTGTGACACAACAACTTTCACCTCTAGAAAAATACTGTTTTTGAGAAAAATGTCAAGTCACACATTACTTCAGAGTCATTATTACAGATATCTTTATCTGTTATTGTGTGTGAACTGAGCTAGACAAAATTTCATCACTCTATTCGCAAACTGTTATCATGTCATTTCTCTGCTATTTTTTTCTAACGCTAAAGACAGACACACTACACCAATCAGTACAGATGTACCATTATTTACATTAGTGTTGCATTGGCACTAATGAATGTATAAAAATTTCACTTATCTACAAAAGCCTCTTAAAAGAATGTTCTCTGAATCATTTTTGAGTGTTGGTCTTTTCACTGCAATCCATAGCAAGTAACACACACACACACACACACACACACACACACACACACACACACACACAGAGAGAGAGAGAGAGAGAGAGAGAGAGAGAGAGAGAGAGAGTGTACACAGAGGAACAGCAGAGTTCACAAGTTTGTTCAGTGAGTACCACAAATATGCTCTGCAGACCCTCTTGACCATTACAAGAGTCTTAGTGTCATAACTACTACACAACCTCACTCTTTTAGAGTGTGTGGAATATACTATTACTTTTATCATGCACACAATGGCCAGTGGTAAAATCATAGAAATTCAGAGAGGCTTACAGCTAGTCTTTATTTCCATGCATTAGCCTTAAATGGAACAGCAAGAGGACCAAAACTATTGGTTGTATTGTTTATCTTCTGGTATACAATATAAAAAATTAACTTCTCAGAGTAGTAATAAAAATTTTAAAGTTTTTACAATTCCACATCCAATGTAATCCCAAGCTGAGCAGATGAGTATATTTAATGACTGCTTTATGGATCACAGACTTACTTTCATTCAATATGTTAATTTTGAAATGGCTTGCTATTTCTGCCATAAATATTGAAAACCAGCAGAAAATACAACTGTAATAAGGCTACATAATTTTCATATCAACAGCAGTATGCGTGTTTCATGCCTAATCACTCAAATTTATGTAGAGTGTAAGAGACGGAAATTAATAGGTATACAAATAATATAGGTTATCTGTTTTCCCAACAAGAGTGGGTCAAAAGTCTTATACTGATGACATAATACAATGTAAACAAATATTAAAAAGTTTTAATGATATTAAATAAAATGTATGTCTTATGCTGTCTCTTAGCCTGAACTTAACCTATACTTTACCCTGAGTATCCATTTCTTTCTTGTTGATCACAACCAAAAACTGAGCAGACCTTAGGAAATGTATAACTCTCCCTGTTTCTCATATATAATAAGAACTATGCCAGTTTACAATAAATAAAATATTAACAACAAATGTGTCAATAGTATCTAATAGTTTCACTATAAAAATCTGAAAATATAATAAACTAATACTGTATTTATCATACCTCATAGGTCGCAAGTAATGTGACTGGACAAAAAAGTTGGGTACCAAAGCTAGCAGTGGAATCTCAGCTACTGCTGCTACATTAAAACTGAACTGTAAACATGAAAGATAAAAGGTTAAAGTCCATGATATGAAAAATGAACAATTAATAATAATCTATTAATCGTAGCTTCTAAAAGCTCTTTGAGACACTCACTTTTTATTTTTATTTTTATGGGAAATTAAGCTGTAATGTTAGTCCAATGAATTATTCAGACCAACTAATATTTGTATTACGATATGTGCCACTAAAACTCTTCATTAGTCACTTTTACATAGAGATACAGTGATTATTTCAAATTAAATGTGCTGACATTTTATGTCATCATATACGTAACACACCAAGCTCTCTCAAGACAAGGAATCTGACATGGAAAAAAGCAAAGAAATAAAACCAGAGGAATAAGTTGTACTTAGTCTAGTCACATGCAGATTCAGAGCTGGAATAAACAGTAGAAAGTTTAAAGACTTTAATTCTATAACTCAAATTTGATTTCCTAGCAATAAGAAGGAAAAAACACACAAATAACAATAAAATGAAAAATACGAGAAAAGTAACTAGGTCACAAATGGATACGAGCAGGAAAGAATTCCGAGGAAATAAAATTTTCTGCGAAACAGAAAATCATTATGATAATCATAAGAATCTGTGACAACAGGTATTGCAGAAATAATAAGTGATAAGAATAGATTATAATGCTGAGAGAAATCTCAACTGGATTATTAAGAGTTCTGATGCAAACATGCAGATTCCTGCCACTTACTTCCAGGGTTCTGCAACAGTATGGAAGAATATCGTGGGGCATCCATGGAGCAAACCATATGGTAACTTCTTACAAATCACATCTACATCCATACTCCGCAAGCCACCTGACGGTGTGTGGCGGAGGGTACCCTGAGTGCCTCTATCAGTTCTCCCTTCTATTCTAGTCTCGTATTGTTCGTGGAAAGAAGGATTGTCTGTATGCTTCTGTGTGGGCTCTAATCTCTCTGATTTTATCCTCATGGTCTCTTCGCGAGATATACGTAGGAGGGAGCAATATACTGCTGGACTCTTCAGTGAAGGTATGTTCTCAAAACTTTAACAAAAGCCCGTACCGAGCTACTGAGCGTCTCTCCTGCAGAGTCTTCCACTGGAGTTTATCTATCATCTCCGTAACGCTTTCGCGATTACTAAATGATCCTGTAACGAAGCGCGCTGCTCTCCGTTGGATCTTCTCTATCTTTTCTATCAACCCTATCTGGTACGGATCCCACACCGCTGAGCAGTATTCAAGCAGTGGGTGAACAAACATACTGTAACCTACTTCCTTTGTTTTCGGATTGCATTTCCTTAGGATTCTTTCAATGAATCTCAGTCTGGCATCTGCTTTACCAACGATCAACTTTATATGATCATTCCATTTTAAATCACTCCTAATGCATACTCCCAGATAATTTATGGAATTAACTGCTTCCAGTTGCTGACCTGCTATTTTGTAGCTAAATGATAAGGGATCTATCTTTCTATATATTCGCAGAACATTACACTTGTCTACATTGAGATTCAATTGCCATTCCCTGCACCATGCGTCAATTCGCTGCAGATCCTCCTGCATTTCAGTACAATTTTCCATTGTTACAACCTCTCGATACACCACAGCATCATCTGCAAAAAGCCTCAGTGAACTTCCGATGTCATCCACCAGGTCATTTATGTATATTGTGAACAGCAACGGTCCCATGACACTCCCCTGTGGCACACCTGAAATCGCTCTTACTTCGGAAGACTTCTCTCCATTGAGAATGACATGCTGTGTTCTGTTATCTAGGAACTCATCAATCCAATCACACAATTGGTCTGATAGTCCATATGCTCTTACTTTGTTCATTAAACGACTGTGGGGAACTGTATCAAACGCCTTGCGGAAGTCAAGAAACACGGCATCTACCTGTGAACCCGTGTCTATGGCCCTCTGAGACTCGTGGACGAATAGCGCGAGCTGGGTTTCACACGACCGTCTTTTTTGAAACCCATGCTGATTTCTACAGAGTAGATTTCTAGTCTCCAGAAAAGTCATTATACTCGAACATAATACGTGTTCCAAAATTCTACAACTGATCGACGTTAGATATATAGGTCTATAGTTCTGCACATCTGTTCGACGTCCCTTCTTGAAAACGGGGACGACCTGTGCCCTTTTCCAATCCTTTGGAACGCTACGCTCTTCTAGAGACCTACGGTACACCGCTGCAAGAAGGGGGGCAAGTTCCTTAGCGTACTCTGTGTAAAATAGAACTGGTATCCCATCAGGTCCAGCGGCCTGTCCTCTTTTGAGCGATTTTAATTGTTTCTCTATCCCTCTGTCGTCTATTTCGATATCTACCATTTTGTCATCTGTGCGACAATCTAGAGAAGGAACTACAGTGCAGTCTTCCTCTGTGAAACAGCTTTGGAAAAAGACATTTAGTACTTCGGCCTTTAGTCTGTCATCCTCTTCCTCATTGGTTGTTGCTATGGCGGCTGTTCTCTAAACAGCTACTGTCAATACTATCATCACGTTATCTCATTCAACTTCAAAACATAACGTTCAGGTCCAAAATCATAAAACTTACACAACTATAACTATTTATAAACTATTTTGATGTAAAACTTCCTGGCAGATTAAAACTGTGTGCCCGACCGAGACTCGAACTCGGGACCTTTGCCTTTTGTGGGCAAGTGCTCTACCATCTGAGCTACCGAAGATGGTAGAGCACTTGCCCGCCCAAGGCAAAGGTCCCGAGTTCGAGTCTCGGTCGGGCACACAGTTTTAATCTGCCAGGAAGTTTCATATAAGCGCACACTCCGCTGCAGAGTGAAAATCTCATTCTGGTATTTTGATGTGGACCTTGGCAGCTAAACTAATGTTTAACTCTTTTCAGAGGCACATGATAAAGTGCAGAATTTGCATTTCATTCACATATCTGACAACATCTCAAACATGTACGCACACCAGAAACACAGTGCTGTAAGTAGTCAGCAAAAAATATCAACATATATACAGAGAAAAAAAAAGACTGTAATAAAGCATTCCACATGAAACATAGACATGTATGCAATGAAACTAAAATCGGATGTAAGTGGTGAAGAATGAGATTTAAAATTCAAATTATGTACCTTCAAACTCTGAAGATACCGTGCAGTATGTACAACCAAGAGGTCCTCTTGTGACGCTTCATTTGGTTGTAACACCTTATCCTCTGACAGGTGCAACTCATCTTTCAGGTACTACACAGATAAAAATATAGCATCAAATTCTGATAAAGCACTGACTAGTTGTACTCTTCAATAGTTACATTTAACACCATGTTTCAAAGCTAATACACAGACAGTATTATACCTGGAATATATTACCCCATTTATTAGCATCAAATGGATGAAGTTTTTCTACACCAAGAAAATGGACATTGTATTCTTTCCTATAAACAATAGGCCATTGGTTATGCCGAATTTCAATGTACAGTCTAGTATGCGGAGTTATCTGTGCTTGGCTGAAATTAAAAAGGGTCGTCAATACACAATATACAACACAATATGAATGATTCATAAGGCTATGTGCAATCACATTACATTAAATAAGATGATAACTTCCTCTTTCAGTGAGATGATTAAAATGGCAGAGCTGATCATACAGGCCAGAATGAGACACAACCAGCTATAATTCTTATAATAGGTTTTTGTATTCTGAAAATAATATCACTGTAAGTTGAGTTTACACCAAATACAGCTCTGTAACTCATTAGTGAATGGAAAGGTACACAAGATGAAACTGAAAAGGCACTGAGTCATTTGGTTGATGAAATTTGGTTGATGGCTACAATATGCACATAAACAAACAGGAATCTATGGTAAGGATGTGTGTCAAAGGTGTACATATTGGATTGCTATTTCTTAACTTGACTCTTTGAGAAGTGAACAATTCTTTGGAACTCAAACATATAGAAGAAAGGTGTAGGAAAGCAGCGAGTGCTGCAAAGGGCAAAGGGCTTCTGATGGAAAGTTTCATGGAAAGCTATGTTTCGAATGCAAAAAAAAAAAAAAAAAAAAAAAAAAATGTAAACAGAGAAGAATGAAATTACTTTCAAATATGCCATTACAAGAGACTGTTTACAATCCAATGAATTGATCAAATATGGAGTGAAGACAGTACATCTGGATCAGTTGGTTTGGGGCTTAAGGGAATAAACAGCAAGGTCATTGGTTCCTTAGTTAAGCAAAAGGTCATCTGGTATTATGACGTTACACACAAATTTGATTGAACTATGGAAGTATGTAGGAGTAGTAAAATCAAGGCACTGAAAGTCCTGTCATATCAGTGCCAGCTCATCTATGGCGAGAGAAATTTCACCACTTGCATCTCACCCCCCCCCCTCCCCCCCTGCCAACATGATTAAGGTTGGTTGGTTGTTTGGGGAAGCAGACCAGACAGCGAGGTCATCGGTCTCATCGAATTAGGGCAGGATGGGGAAGGAAGTCGGCGTGCCCTTTCAGAGGAACCATCCTGGCATTTGCCTGGAGTGATTTAGGGAAATCACGTAAAACCTAAATCAGGATGGCCGGACGTGGGATTGAACCGTCGTCCTCCCGAATGCGAGTCCAGTGTCTAACCACTGCGCCACCTCGCTCGGTCCAACATGATTAAGAGCTAAGTCAGTTATGGAGTACAGAATCTCTTCTAGCCGGAAAATTCTTAATAGTCAAAGTGAGAAGACTAAAATCGTAATGGACATCAGTTGGATCTACAGTAGTAAAGTACGACGAGAAATAATCAGGTCAGTAGGTGGGTGGGGTGTGACTCTGGGGCTTAACATGCAGTGGGGTGTGACCCTTCCACAACCGTTCCAAAATGTTATAGTTCAAATGATAACTATGGGAACATCATCCACTACGAAAAAAGAGCTAACTGCATCCAAAAGAAATTAGAACACAGTAAAAGAGGGACGACCAAGGCAGCTGGCAGAGGAAGTAGGATCAAGAGTCCCCCAGCCTACGCATGCAATGGGAGACGCCCGAACTCCAGCCACCTTGTCCCTGCTCCAAAAAGTAGTCTGAAACATTGCATCTGAAATAAGAATCATATTCTTGGAGAAAATAAGGAACCAGTTAAACTGTCCATATGCCAACCATCAATATTAGAGGCAAAGAATCTAGAAGACCATGCTTGCTTAGTATGGAGAGCCAGAAAGAGGGGAAATTTCACCAGGATGTGAGCTACTGTCTGTGTGGCTCTGCAACCACAATGTGGGGGTGGCCCATTACATAATAGAAACCTAAGGATTAATCTGGCACTACTAGTAAAGGGGCAACAGAATGGTTGATCTCTTCCAGGACTAGTCTGGAAAACACCTGCAGCCAGTCTTACTTTACAATGATGGACTTGGTCCAGTAATTTCAAAGCTGAAGAAGCTGTTGAACCATAACCCTGACAACCATAGTCCAGTGGTGACAAGAACAGGGCCCAGTAAATACGAATTAGAGCTGGGTGATCTGCACCAAAAGAGGTGTGGGCAAGAAAACGGAGAGCATTTACCTTTTACATACAACTAGTATTTAATCGATGAACGTGGCACGGCCATGTCAGCTTTTTATCAAATAGCAGTCCCAATAATTGAAACTGTGCAACAACATCCAAGTACTGGTTATCCAAGTAGAGTTATGGTTCAGAATGGACTCTGGTATGATGACATGAGTGGAGGGTAAGTAAAATGTGATAGTCCCACGCAGTGTCGTATGCTTTATTTAGGTAAAAAATGACTGCAATGAGAGGCCGACTCAGAAAAAGTCTGTCAGATTGAAGTTTCCAGCTAAATCAGATGGTTGATTGTGGATCATAAAACACACTGATAGAGAGAGAATGGTCGATTCACATCCCAGTATAATCATTGGGCTACCATCATTTCAAAACAGTTTGCAGACCATGTGCACTACTTGGTGGTAGCTGTCGATGGACATTGGGTTTTTGCCTGGTTTAAGGATTGGGATAGTGATGATATCTTGTCACTGTGATGGGAAAACATCTTTGAGCAAAATGCAGTTGAAGATTATGAGTAGATAGAATCTACACTCAGGTGTTGGGTCACCTGATAACGAATCAAATCTGGACCTGGTGCTGCATCATCTGAGTCTTTTATGCATTTGAATGGTAGAAAGGTAAGACAAGGTTGCCAACATGGTTACAAAGTGGGTCACAATATATTCAGCAAAAACCAACACATTGGTAGAGATACTACCACGAAGGAGGACATTTGGAACAGTTTTTGTTCTTTGGTGGCCTAGTAGACTATGGAACTTGGTACACACCTGGAATAAAGAGAGAGAGCTATACATCTCTTCCACAGGAGGAGATAAGCATTCCCACCACAGGTTAATTAGCTAACAAGTCTTTGCACCAAACCACTTAAAAGTGATGAGAGTGGTCTGTGAAGTGTGTCAGTTCAATGATCCTGAATAGCTGCTGCAATGTCTTTGACCCTCCATGTGACCAGCCAACAGCAGAGGAGACCAGTAGGAAGGGCCGGGTAATAGTGTTGGATATGTCTCCCACATCTTCATCAATACAATTTGACAGTGGGGACAACAGCAATGACATAGGTATATGACTGCCAGTTGGCTCTTCAAAGAGCTCAGTTGGTAATCAATCTGCCTGGAGGTTAATCATTTTTACAAATGGTGGTAATTGGAGTGTTTTGCACTCAACACTGCTATTGCTTTCAATGTGGTGTACAGGAGAATCCATTCACTGACATTATTGTGACCCAATGTACATACATGTCCACAGTTCCTCAAGGGCCAGTACTGTTCTGATACAATGAACAATAACTTCAAAGGTATGGAAATGAATATCAGTGAAATGTGTTTCTTGAAGACCATAACAGATCAAAGAACACGAGGAAATAAGCTGGTGATGGTTGGTTGGTTAGTTTGGGGTGTAAAGGGAGCAAACTACAGGGCCATGAGTCCCTTTTTCCTGATGCAAACAAGGCTAAAGGTACAAAAACACCCAACTACACACCTAAAAAGAAAACAAATGGAATGAACGAAAAATGGGGAAAACATACACCACAAGGAAAAGTAGAAGAAGGTATTAAAACCATACAGCATATGGTCTGGGCTGGCTGATCACAATAATAAAAGAAGATGAACCAGCCACTCTGTAACACATTAAAATGTCCATCCCAGAAAGACAAGGCGAGATGAACACATGTACAGAAAAGACAACCATCAAGACAAACAAATGCAAAGAATGATGATGATGATTATTAGTGTTTTAGGGCGCACAACAGTGAGGTTATCAGCACCCGAAATGCAAAGAAAGTGCGACAGAGTTGAAATGGAGGGAGTGTGGCAACTTCAGAGAGAAGGCTAAATGCCCACCCTCAGATGGTACGATAAAACCCCTGTCACGAATAAAATGTAAAACTAAATCTGCTGTTGAGGCATTGTCACCCAACACCGAAGGTAGGGCGTTGGGAAGGTTAAAAGTCCGCCACAGAGTGGCTAAAAGAGGGCAGTCCAGCAAGATGTGGACGACAGTCATATGTGAGCCACAGTGACACCGAGGTGAGTCCTCGTCACGGAGGAGGTAGCCATGTGTTAGCCACATATAACCAATGTGCAGCCAGCAGAGTACCACAGAGTCCCCTGCGAGAGGCCCACACGGAGGTCATCCACACATTCGTATCTCCTTAACGGCATGCAGTTTGTTGTGCGTATTGAGGTTATGCCATTGTCTCCCAAAGCTAAAAAACTTTGTGGCGCAATAATGATCGCAGGTCAGTTACAGGGATGCTGATCTCCAGAAGAGGATGCTGATCTCCAGAAGAGGTTGCTGATCTCCAGAAGAGGTTTCCGTGTAGCCTGTTTGGCCAGTTCATTTCCTGGGATTCCGATGAGACCTGGGGTCCACACAAACACCACAGAATGAGTGGACCATTCCAGGGCATAAATGGACTCCTGGATGGTCACTACCAAAGGATGGCAGGGGTAGCACTGATTGATAGCTAGTAGGCTGCTCAAGGAGTCAGTACAGAGGAGAAACGACTTGCCAGGGCAGGAGCGGATGGGCTCAAGAGCACGAGAAATGGCCGCAGCTCTGCAGTGAAAACACTGCAGCCATCTGGCAAGGAGTGCTGTTCAATATGTCCTCCATAAAGATATGCGAAGCCAACGTGATTATCAGTGTAAACCACCTCATGGTCCCGATACATGTCAAGAATCGAGACGAAGTGACAGTGGAGAGCCGCAGTGTTAACTGACTCCTTAGGACCATGTGAAAGATCCAGACAAAGCTTCAGCCTAGGTGTACACCATGGAGGTGTACATGAGTAGACCTCGAGTATAGGTGGTAAAGGCAATGACTCCAATTCAGACAGAAGAGATCAGACGCGAACCGCAATCGTAAGCCCTGACCTGGGCCTCCCATGCAAAAAATTAATCGCCGTGGATGGGAAAAGGAGACGGTAATTTGGATGCTCAGGATAACTACGAATGTGTGCAATGTCAAGGGAGGGACTCTGGCCTCCACCAGGATGCTCGTCACCGGACTCACCCTAAAAGCTCCTGTTACCAGTGCAGTGGTGCACTGGGTCAAGTACATGCAATGCTGAGGGCATCACTGAACCATAAACCAGACTCCCATAATCAAGGAGGGGTTGAACAAGGGCTCTGTAGAGCTGCAGCAGCATAGAGCGATCTGTATCCCAGTTGGTGTTGCTCAGGCAGCAGAGGGCATTGAGGTGCTGCCAGAACTTCCACTCCAGCTGATGAACATGAGGAAGCCACGTCAATCGGGTGTTGAAAACCATCGCTAAGAATTGGTATGTCTCCACTACAGTGAGTGGATTATCATTAAGGTAAAGCTCTGGTTCCGGATGAACAGTACGACACCGACAGAAGTGCATGACACACGCCTTCAAGGCTGAAAACAGGAAGCAGTGGGCTAGAGCCCATGACTGCACCTTGTGGATGATTCCCGGTGTCACTCAGCAACACCAGTACTGGAGGAGCAGTACAAAATGCAGAAGACGTCTGCATACAGAGAAGGTGAGACCAACGGCCCGACAGCTGCTGCTAGACCATTAATGGCCACTAAAAATAGAGATATACTCAATACATTCTCTTGGGTATGGGGGGAACTATGGGACGCACCAACTTGGACACAGAAAGTATGGAGTGATAGGAAATTTTGGATAAAAATTGGGAGCAGGCCCTGGAGACCCCATTCCTATAATATAGACAGGATACGATATCGCCAGATCGTGTCGTAAGCTTTCCGTAAATTAAAAAAAAAAAACAGGTGTTGGCATCTGGAAAAGACTGTTCAGATGGCAAACTCTAGGGAAACTAGATTATCAATGGTAGAGCGACCCTGGTGGAAAACGCCCTGGCATGGAGCCAGTAGGCCACATGACTCCAGGACCCAACACAACCACTGACTTACCACACATTCTAACAGCTTACAAAGAATGTTGGTGAGGCTGATGGGCCGTTAGCTATCCACATCAAGTGGGTTTTTACTGTGTTTGAGCACTGGAATGATGGTGCTCTACAGCCATTGCGATGGAAAGACGCTAATGCGCCAGATCCGGTTGAAGATGACAAGGGGATGTCGCTTGTAGTCAAACGTTAGATGTTTAATCATCTGACTGTGGATCCGATCTGCCCCAGGAGCTGTGTCGAGGCAATGTGCAAGGATGCTGAAGAGCTCTCACTTTGTAAGTGGAGCATTATAGGGTTCACTGTGATGTTCAGTGAACAAGAGGGCTTTGATTTTCACCCGCTGTTTGAGGGTGCGAAATGCTCGGCGATAATTCTCTGACACGGAGGCTCGAGCATAGTTCGGCAATTGCGTTTGTGCCAGTAAATAACACGTCATTGAAACATCTGTCATGGTCTGGTACACACAAACATGTCTGATCTTCGTCCAGACTTGGGAAGGTGATGTATGGCATCCACTGGTCGAGAAGTACCTCTCCCAACACTCCTGTTTCTGTCTTTTTATAAGTTGGCAAATGCGGGCATGGAGCTGTTTAAAAGCTATTAGGTGTTGTAGGTAAGGGTGCTGTAGATCTCGCCAACGCTCTATAATGTCCTCAGCGATTTCTGGCGACCACCAAGGTACTGACTTTCACCGGGGGCACCCTAAAGAACAAGGGATCATGGCAGTGTGTGGTACGACTGGTACGTGTGAAGGTGGCGATAATGTAGCTGCAGCGTATGTGGACGTCAACCGAATGGGGTGTTGGTATTCAAATTTACGTTTAGCCTCTTGGTAAGTCAACTTGGCCAGGGTCTTGTACTGCATGATTTTTTGCTCCTTTTGGAGTACTGTGCAGTCTGGCGAGCAGTGGAAGTGCTGCTCTCCGCACTTGATACAAGTGGGAGGAGGTGCACAGGGAGCATCTGGATGCAGTGGAAGTCTGCAGTCTTGACATGTGGCGTTGGAAGTTCAGCAGGAAGACATGTCCCCAAATTTCCATCACTTAAAGCACTGCATAGTGGGAGGGACGTATGGGTAAACGTCACAGTGGTAAACCATCACCTTGAGCTTTTCAAGCAATGACTCACCCTCAAAGGCCAAGATGAAGGCATGGGTAGCAACCCTGTTGTCTTTGGGTCCCCTGTAATTGCGCTGCATGAAATGGACACCCCGCCATTCTAGATTGGTGTAGAGCTCGTCGTCAAGACTGCAAGAGGTGGTCGCAATGGAAAATAATCCACTGGACCATGTTGAGGCTTTTATGGGGAGTGACAGAAACAGGAATATCACCCAGCCGGTCACAAGCGAGTAACATCCAGGATTGGGCTGGGGATGCTGTCTGAATCAAGACTGCACCGTTTCTCATCTTGGATAGCGCTGTCAGTTCCCCAAACTTATCCTGAAGATGTTCAACAAAAAAACTGATGCTTCATAAGTAGAAATGAGTCCCCATCCATTCTGCTACAGACTAAATACCGAGGTGAACATTGCTGGGTCATATCTGTCAGCATTGTACTTGATCTTGCCCTTCTTGGAGACTGCTGGCGCCATACGGTCACCAGCAAGAGATGACTTAGTCCGCTTCATTGTGGGTCATCTGCCCTTATGCCACCACTTCGATCAGGGGCTCTCTCCATGGGCACCATCCAGTCACAGCAAAGGCCACCTGGCATGATGGCTGTTGCTGGGAGTCCTGATGCCCCAGGAAGACAGGCATCTACTCCTTGGGATACCTGGGTAGTTTACAGCTCAGGCATCAGCAGCGCGATCTCTGTGTTGTCAGGGGGGTCCCACCAAATGGGTACATGACGGCCCCCCCACAACGGACTGGCTACCATGCTGGATATTGGGCACAGAGAAATCCAATACTGCCATGGGTGCGAAAGAGGACAGGAGGCAATGGAAGAAGACTACATATCCCAGGAAATGTACTCGCCCAAATAGTTGAATTCCAGGTGGAGATTGGTTGGTTTGGGGGATCAAAGGGACCAGACTGCTACGGTCATCGGTCCCTTTTTCCAAAGACAAAGAACACTCACAGAGAATAAAAACGAGGAACAGAATAGAACACAGACGATACACAAGAGAAACTGAGACAAAGACAAGACAAAACGAACTAAAACCACACAGAGTGTGAGGGTGGTTGGCCGACCAGAGAAACAAAAAAAAGGAAATGCCAACCACTTAGAAACACGTTAAAAAATCAGTTTAAAACCGGAGGCCAAAGGCCAGAATCAACACAAAACAATAAGATAAAATAGAAACACTCAGATTAAATGATAAAAGCCCCCTGCCCGAATAAAACTTAAAACTAAGTCAGCCATAGCCGAGTCATCTGTTAAAAGGGCAGGGAGCGTGTCAGGCAGTGCGAACGACTGCCTGAGCACAGCTAAAAGTGGACAGTCCAATAAAATGTGGACCGCCGTCAAAATGGAGCCGCAGCGACATAAAGGTGGGTCCTCTCGTCGCAATAAGTGTCCGTGCGTCAGCCACGTGTGCCCAATGCGCAGCCGGCAGAGGACAACAGACTCCTTGCGAGAGACCCGCAAGGAGGAGCGCCACACACCGGTAGCCCCCTTGATGGCCCGAAGTTTGTTGGGCATGGGCAGGGCGCGCCATTCAGTGTCCCAAAGGTCCAGAATTTTGCGGCGTAGGAACGCTCGCAAATCTGTCTCCGGGAGGCCAACGTCCAGAGATGGTGCAGTAATCGCCTCTTTCGCCAGCCGGTCAACATTTTCGTTGCCGGGGATCCCAACATGGCCTGGGGTCCACACGAAGACCGCGGAGCGGCCGCAACGCGCAAGAGTATGCAGGGACTCATGGATAGCCATCACCAGACGGGAACGAGGAAAACACTGGTCGAGAGCTCGTAAACTGCTCAGGGAATCGCTACAGATAACGAAGGACTCACCTGAGCAGGAGCGGATATACTCTAGGGCACGAAAGATGGCGACCAGCTCAGCAGTGTAAACACTGCAGCCATCCGGCAAGGAACGTTGTTCGGAATGGTCCCCTAGAGTTAGCGCATACCCGACACGACCAGCAACCATCGAACCGTCGGTGTAAACAATTCCAGAGCCCTGATACGTGGCCAGGATGGAAGAAAAGCGGCGGCGGAAGGCCTCTGGAGGGACCGAGTCCTTCGAGCCCTGTGACAAGTCGAGCCGAAGGCAAGGGCGAGGACAACACCACGGGGGTGTACGCGAAGTGGCCCGGAAAGGAGGGGGAACAGGGAAAAATCCAAGCCCGGAGAGAAGCTCCTTAACGCGTACGGCGATCGGACAACCCGACCGGGGCCGACGCTCTGGCAGATGGACGACCGACTGTGGGAACAGCACACGGTAATTTGGATGCCCGGGCAAGCTAAAAACATGGGCAGCATAAGCAGCCAGTAATTGTTGACGTCGGAACCGCAGTGGAGGGACACCTGCCTCCACTAGGACGCTGTCCACAGGGCTGGTGCGGAAAGCACCAGTGGCAAGGCGTATCCCGCTGTGGAGAATTGGGTCCAACACCCGTAACGCAGATGGGGATGCTGAGCCATAAGCCAGGCACCCATAATCCAGGCGGGACTGGATTAACGCCTGGTAGAGCCGTAACAGGGTAGAGCGGTCGGCGCCCCAGCGGGTGTGGCTCAAACAGCGCAGAGCATTGAGATGCCGCCAACACGCCTGTTTGAGCTGCCGGATATGTGGCAGCCAAGTCAACCGGGCATCGAAAACCACCCCCAAAAACCTGTGGGTCTCCACCACAGCAAGCAGTTCGTCGGCAAGATAAAGCTGCGGGTCAGGATGGACTGTTCGGCGCCGGCAGAAATGCATAACGCGGGTCTTGGCTGCCGAAAACTGAAACCCATGCGCTACAGCCCAAGACTGCGCCTTGCGGATAGCGCCCTGTAGCTGACGTTCAACTGCTCTAATGCCAGTAGAGCTGTAATAAAGGCAGAAGTCGTCAGCATACAGGGAAGCGGAGACAGAATTTCCCACGGCCGCAGCAAGCCCGTTAACGGCTATTAAAAACAGACAGACACTTAAAACAGAACCCTGTGGCACACCGTTCTCCTGGACGTGGGAGGAACTACACGAGGCCGCGACTTGCACGCGGAACGTACGACACGACAGAAAATTGCGGATAAAAATCGGCAGAGGACCCCGAAGACCCCATCCATGAAGCGTAGAAAGGATGTGATGACGCCATGTCGTATCGTACGCCTTCCGCATGTCGAAAAAGACAGCGACCAGGTGCTGACGGCGGGAAAAGGCAGTACGGATGGCCGACTCCAGGCTCACCAGATTGTCGGTGGCGGAGCGGCCTTTACGGAACCCACCCTGAGACGGAGCAAGAAGGCCCCGAGACTCCAGTACCCAATTCAAGCGCCGGCTCACCATCCGTTCAAGCAACTTGCAAAGAACGTTGGTGAGGCTAATGGGACGGTAGCTGTCCACCTCCAGAGGGTTCTTTCCAGGTTTCAAGACGGGGATGACAACGCCGTCCCGCCATTGCGACGGAAACTCCCCCTCGACCCAAAGACGGTTGTAAAGATCGAGAAGGCGCCGCTGGCAGACCACTGAAAGGTGTTTCAGCATCTGACAGTGGATGCCATCCGGCCCAGGAGCGGTATCAGGGCAAGCAGCTAGGGCACTGCGAAATTCCCACTCACTAAATGGAGCATTGTAAGATTCTAGGTGGTTGGTGCGAAACGAAAGGCTCCGACGTTCCATCCGCTCTTTAATGGAGCGGAAGGCCTGGGGGTAATTCGCAGAGGCGGAACTCATAGCAAAATGCTCTGCTAAGCGATTTGCAATGACGTCGGAGTCAGTACAAACTGCTCCATTCAGTGAGAGCGCAGGGACGCTGGCAGGGGTCCGATGGCCGTAGACGCGTCGAATCTTGGCCCAGACCTGCGATGGAGTGACATGGAGGCCAATGGTGGATACATACCGCTCCCAGCACTCCTTCTTGCCTTGGCGGATAAGGAGGCGTGCCCGCGCACGCAGCCGTTTGAAGGCGATAAGGTGGTCGATGGAGGGATGTCGCTTGTGACGCTGGAGCGCCCGCCGGCGATCTTTAATCGCTTCAGCGATCGCAGGCGACCACCAAGGCACAGCCTTCCGCCGAGGGGACCCAGAAGAACGGGGAATGGCAGATTCGGCGGCAGTAACGATGCCGGTGGTGACCGATTGAACCACCGCATCAATGTCATCAGTAGGGAGAGGCTCAAAAGCGGCAGTGGAGGAGAACAAGTCCCAGTCAGCCTTATTCATAGCCCATCTGCTAGGGCGCCCAGAAGAGTGGCGCTGTGGTAGTGACAAAAAGATCGGAAAGTGGTCACTACCACACAGGTCGTCATGCACACTCCATTGGACAGACGGTAAGAGGCTATGGCTACAGAGTGAAAGGTCAATGGCGGAGTAGGTGCCATGCGCCACACTGAAGTGTGTGAAGGCACCATCATTTAACAGCGAGAGATCGAGCTGTGACAATAAACGCTCAACGATGGCGCCTCGGCCTGTTGCCATTGACCCACCCCACAGAGGGTTATGGGCGTTGAAGTCGCCCAAGAGCAAGAAAGGTGGCGGCAATTGGGCGACTAGTGCAGCCAGGACATGCTGCGAGACATCACCATCCGGTGGAATGTAAAGGCTGCAGACGGTAACAGCCTGTGGCGTCCACACGCGTACAGCGACAGCCTCTAAAGGCGTCTGGAGAGGGACAGACTCGCTGTGCAGAGTGTGAAGGACATATATGCAGACGCCACCAGACACCCTTTCATAAGCTGCTCGGTTCTTATAGTAACCCCGATAGCCACGGAGGGCGGGGGTTCGCATTGCTGGAAACCAAGTTTCCTGGAGAGCAATGCAGAAGAAAGGGTGAAGGCTGATAAGTTGGCGGAGCTCAGCTAGATGGTGGAAGAAACCGCTGCAGTTCCACTGGAGGATGGTGTGGTCCATGGCTGGGAAAGGCGTGACGGGACTGGGAAGGCAGATTACGCCGCCGGATCACCTGCTGCCTCCGACTGAGCACCCGCGCTAGTGCCATGCATGGCGTCTGAGGGACCGCCGAGATCGAGGTCCTCAGCGGACGCCAGAATCTCCACCTCATCTTCGGACGCAGAGGGAGAAGGTCGCGGTGGGACAGGTGCCACCGCAATTTCAGGATTCTTGGGAGCCTTTTTCTTTGACTGCTTTGCTCGCTGTGCCTTTGGGGGATCTGGCTGGGAGGGCGTCACTGGGTCAGTCTCAGGGACTGAAGACGACCGCGACGCCCGACAACCAGCGACCGGTGGGTTTTTGGCAGACTGGCGAGTGTCCGCTTTGGCACTGGGCAAAGCCTGGGATGGGAGGGCCCCAAGGGACCCCTTCCGGGCGAGAGGAGCCGAAGAAGGCCCACGCTTCTCCGGCTGTGAAGGGGGAACAGATGTCCCCGGTGGTTGGGGTGGTGTTGCTCCTGAAGTAGATGGAGCAGGAGCAACAGGGAGTGAAGTGCCCCCCACAACCGAGGGGGCCGGTGATGGCTGACAGAGCTGAGTTCGAACTGTTGGGGACGACACTGAAGAAGTTCGAACAGGTGTTGCAGCAGCAGCATAGGTGGACGGCATGGGCACAGGATGTAGCCTTTCAAACTTCCGCCGTGCCTCGGTGTAGGTCAGGCGGTCCAGGGTCTTATATTCCATTATCTTCCTTTCCTTCTGGAAGATCCGACAGTCCGGCGAGCAGGGGGAATGGTGTTCTCCGCAGTTAACACAGATAGGAGGCGGGGCACATGGAGTATCGGGATGAGATGGGCGTCCGCAATCTCGACATGTGAGGCTGGAAGTGCAGCGGGAAGACATATGGCCGAACTTCCAGCACTTGAAGCACCGCATCGGGGGAGGGATATAGGGCTTGACGTCACATCGGTAGACCATCACCTTGACCTTTTCCGGTAACGTATCACCCTCGAAGGCCAAGATGAAGGCACCGGTAGCAACCTGGTTGTCCCTCGGACCCCGATGAACGCGCCGGACGAAATGAACGCCTCGTCGTTCGAGGTTGGCGCGCAGCTCGTCATCAGACTGCAAAAGGAGGTCCCTATGGAAAATAACACCCTGGACCATATTTAAACTCTTATGCGGTGTGATCGTAACAGCAACATCCCCCAACTTGTCACAAGCAAGTAACCGCCGTGACTGGGCAGAGGATGCCGTTTGTATCAGGACCGATCCAGAGCGCATTTTTGACAAACCCTCCACCTCCCCAAACTTGTCCTCTAAATGCTCGACGAAGAACTGAGGCTTTGTGGAGAGAAAAGACTCCCCATCAGCCCTCGTACAAACTAAGAATCGGGGCGAATATTTGCTACTGCCATCCTGAGATTTACGTTCCTCCCACGGCGTGGCCAGAGAGGGGAACGTTTTCGGATTGTACTTTTCAGCATTAAATTGAGCCCGAGAACGCTTAGAGACTGCTGGCGGCTGGCCGCCAGCGAGAGAAGAAGTGCCACGCTTCATTGCGTGTCATCCACCCTGATGCCACCTACTCCGACCAAGGGCCCTCCCCACGGGCGCCACCCAGCCACAGCAAAGGCCACCTGGCAGGATGGCCATTGCCGGGAGTCCCGATGCCCCAAGGAGATGGGCATCTACTCCTTGGCATACGTGGGGAGTGAACGGCGCAGGCATCAGTAGAGCGATCCCTGTGTAGTCAGGGGGCTACAACCAAGAGGGTACATGGCGGCCCCACCACAACGGACTGGCTACCGTGCTGGATGTTAGGTGACAAGTGGTCCATGGTCGCCGTCAGTGCAGAAAATGGCCCTGCACAGTGTTTGGCAGAGAGTGTACGCAGGAGCGTATCCATGCCCAAGCGATGGAAAGCGGGCAGGACTGCAACGCAACGACGAAGAAGATGGCGAAAGTTCGGAACACAACATGGACACAAGGCACCAAGTAAGGCGCCCTTCCCCAATTGGCTCGCTCTTCGGAAGAATTTTGAAACATGGAGGTCAAACCCAACAGGGGACCAAAACATAAGGCCGAAACGTGTGAGACTCCTTTTAGTCGCCTCTTACGACAGGCAGGAATACCGCGGGCCTATTCTAACCCCCGAACCCGCAGGGGGGTCCAGGTGGAGAAGCAAGGCCACGACAAGAAGTTCAGGAGATCGAATCTAAGGGCACAATTGATAATTCATGCACCACGTAAGGCTTCCTTCCCCATATGGCCTGCACTTCTGTAGAGTTTGGAAAGTGGCAGGTCAAACCATAAAATGGGACCTGAAGCTACAGGGCCAAAAAGTGAGAGACTTCTTTTAGTTGCCTCTTATGACACACAGGGATACCTCGAGCCTATTCTAACTCCTGGACCCGCAGGGGGGAGGGTTTGCCAATGACACTGTAATTCTGTCAGAGACAGCAAAGGACTTGGAAGAAGAATTGAACGGAATGGACAATGTCTTGAAAGGACGATATAAGATGAACATCATTGGAAGTAAAACAAGGATAATGGAATGTAGTCGAATTAATTCAGGTGATGCTAAGGAAATTAGATTACGAAATGAGGCACTTAAAGTAGAACATGAGTTTGTTATTTGGGCAGTAAAATAACTGATGATGGCCAAAGTAAGACAATATAAAATGTAGACAGGCGACAGCAAGAAAAACATTTCTGAAGAAAAGAAATTTGTTAACATCAACTACAGATGTAAGTTGTAGGAAGTTGAGATGAAGCAAGCTGGGGTATTTTTACTTCCCCTCTTGTTTTGCCATCTGCCTCCTTACATTTGTTTTCGTCATTTTTACTGATTACCATTAACATACGCGAGTATAATCTGCATTTCCATAAAAGAGAAGAGTTGGGGCTCAGTTTCAAAGAATACAGCACCAGAACTAATTTTGTGCTTAGGTTTATGTATGTAATTGCTTTTCTAATTTATTTTGACTACTCCTAGTTAGTATCTTTCGTTATAGGGTGAAATCACTAATTGCTTTGTAACTGAAATGCTATTGTTGACGTATAAACAAATATAAATTCTGTATTAATTATAAACATTTGGGAGATGAACTAATAGTATTGTTAAAGGAAGGGGTTGTGAACAGTGTAAGTAAAAGACTGTGAAACACAATTGTGCATCTGTCGGCTACATCATTTACAGTAGACAGTAGTAGTACTTCCACAACCCACTTTTCAGCCAGTGTAGCAGCTAGTACGTCAACACTGAGGACAACAAACAAACAGATAAAGTAGGCGAGCGTTGCCACAAAGTTTTCTGAAAGTACCTGTCTGGAGTGTAGCCACATATGGAACTGAAACATGGACAATAACGAGTAGATAAAAAGGGAATAGAAGCTTTCGAAATGTGGTGTTACAAAAGAATGTTGAAGATTAGATGGGTAGATGACTTGACTAATGAGGAGTTACAGACAAGAATTGGGGAGACAAGAAATTCATGGCACAACTTGACCAATGATAACAACAACAACAACAATAATAATAATAATAATAATAATAATAACAATAATGATAGTGGCAGATATAGAAAGAATTTTTAGGTGTACAAGATATGTTTTCTGATATAGTGAGTTCTGGAGAAAGGAAATTTGAGGAGAGTGCATCACCTAAGAATACTGGGAAATGATGAAGTTCTGGTTGAAAAAAGGATGTACAAGGGGAACGAGTGTGTACAAGGACAATGGTAATCCTTAATGTTGTTTTGGTAGATATGTCATTATATATCTTCTTAAGCTGGAGATGTTATTCAGTTCTCTAATATAATGTGGAATCAGGTTCTTGATGCTGAGAAGGACTGCAAGAAAGTGGCTGAATTGAGTGATGGAGTGGGACAGAAAGGATTTTACTTTGATGGGAATGGGTGTTTCTACCATGTTTCTCAGACAGGAGCGTTAAGACTGAGGAGAGATATGAGGAACAGCGTCTGTTGGTAAGAAAGACGAGAAGATGGAGGGTATGGAAATCTCTGTGCTTGTTCGCAACTAAGATAACTGTGCATATGATGGTGAAACATGATCAAAGAGTTGAGCATCAAAGATATAAGAAACACGGGCATTCATAACCCGTTCCAGATAAGGTGAGCTTTCCTGAGAAAGGCACTGGAGGATAACATCACCGTAATCAATAATTGGATGTATAAGTGTTTGTATAAGTTTCTTCTTCAAGTCAAGATGGAGGAGCTTTTTATACTTTTGTAGAGCTTGGAGAGATGTGTATGCCTTCTTGCACATTGCAGTGCTCAGTCCAATTTAGATTTTCATCTGTTATTACTCCTAGATCCTCTGCTGATGAAGAGATGTTGATACTTGTCCCATTTAGGGTTAAAGATGATATTCTGGGCTAATCAGTATGGTTAGTGTTTTGGATGGGTTGAGATTCAACCCTATATCCTGCGCCCATTTTCATGCTGCACATAGGATGAGGTTCCCGATAGCTGTCCTCAGGTTTATTGGTTTTGAACTTAGATAGAACCAAATGTCAGCTGCCTTTGTGTGGTATTTGCAGCAGGGCAAAACAGATCGTGACTCATTTACATACAATGAGAAAAATATAGGACTTAATACTAAACCCCAAAGACACTGAAATTACCTGCCTCTTTTGTGACTTTATGGTGCTGGACATGACACACTGCCGGGAAGATGTCAGGCATGAAACAAACCATTGCAATGCTCTTGGTGAGAAATTTAGGCTGCTAAGTTTGGCAAGTAAAGTGCAAAGGGTTTGCTGAAGTCTAAGAAGAAAATGATAGTTGCCTCTTGTGCATCCACGGCAAGCTTCAGGTCACCTGTTATCATTATTAGCTTTATTAAGGCAGATGATGTGCAAAGATGTTTATGGAAACCTAGCTGGTTTTCATCTAGTAGATTGTTTGTAATTAGGTGGTTTGTTAGTTGGTTGGACTATGTATTCTAAGACCATGGACAGAGCAGAAAGAATGCAAATATGTCAGTATGCAGAGGGTGCTGTGGCAATATCCTTTTCAGCAGTGACTTAACTAGTCATTGTTTCCATGACTCTGGGAAAACACTTGTGGTTAAGGAGTGATTGAAGATACAATTATAGTGGGCCACTAATAAGCTTAATCATTTGCACTGTGATGCTGGTCCGATATGCATGATGGTTTTTCCCAGGGATTTGAATTAACATGCTTTAGACTGAATTTTTTTATGGCTACAAGTAGTTACCCCCATGAAGTAATCAATGGGTCTCTGTTTCATTTGTGGTTGTAGGTGATGTATGCAGTGGTTCAGTTCTCCAGATGGGACAATGGGATCATCTGAGCTTTTACTTTGCTTATACCAAGACCACACAGCAGTCTCTATAGGATAGCCAGTCTGTTTCTGTTGTCAATGTGTGGGCATCCCTGAGTTTTGCATTTCTCACAGCTTGACTGACTCTGGTCCATTTCTGCTTGTAAACAGTATGATTTTCAGGTAAGGGGTGTAGTTTGTATGCACATTGTGCAGTGTTTCTGATTATTCATGATCTGTTTTAGTTCTTCAGTTAGCCAAGCCTCAGGTTTCCTTCTTCCATTTTTGGTCTTTAGTAGAGTATATTTGTCATATAGTTGAATAAGTTTGTTAGTAAATACATGAAGTTTTTCATTTATGTGCGAGATGGGAATAGATAATGCCCCCCAAACTATTTCTTGCACCTCAGTTGCAATTCAGATAAATTAATGTGTTTGAAGTCTCGGTGTTTAGCCAGTCACAGTTTCTTTCTGGGAGATTCTAGTGAGTACATCATGGAAATTATGTAAGGGGTGGATGTGTCAGGTGCAGATATTTGAGAGGTACAAATTACTCTGTCTTCTGCATATGTCTATGCCAAGTGTTAGGGTAGTCACTAATTTTACCTGCAGCTGGTTCTGACCCCAGGTCCTGTCAGGCTGTCTCATTACTTATGATTTCTGCTCCTGATTTACATCCATTTCTCTGATATTTCATTTCTGCTCTTTGATATTTTACCTTAAGTAATTTTTATAAACAATGCTCATCTCTTGTCTTGATATATGGGTGATGCCACAATCTAGCTAGTTTTACAGCCAGATCAATCTGACATAATCACTGTAAACTTTAACTAGGCCATTTAACTAGATGATTCAGGTGGCCATATGCTTAACTGTTAGTCCCATGAAAATATATGTAATCCTTGGGAATGATGATTCACACAATCAGGTATGTTGGCTAAAACCAATACAAAGGCGATAGGTGACATTTTGTCATTTATAATTTACATTATGTGGCTAATGAATGTCTAACTACCAGTTCTGATAGAAAGTCATTTCGAAATCCAAATGGATTTTACAGTCAGCACAAACCAAGCTGACACTTGGCGCATTGGCTGACGGGAGTGACCGCACAGGCATTTCCCATTTCCAGTTGCCACCATCAGCCCCTGCACTGAGTGGCAACTTAGTATACATGAGCAGTATCTCATTATTGTGATGGAGGTTAAGAATGTTTTTAAATATACATTTTTCAGATGTTATTTCAAATGTAACTTGCTTAAAAAATAGTCTAATAACAGCAGAACAGTATACACAGATAGTGAGATGTTGCCAAATGAAGATGGCAACTAGAGATTAAAGCCATGTGACACAAAGTGGGACAATTCCCTTTAGGCTTTATAGTGATACTCACAATGCCTCTACAGCTCTGCCAAAGCCACTGTTGAATCATTTTTGCTACAGTAATCCTGAAACTTCATTCAACACTACAAGACTGATGCTTAGATTCCCTTGCTGATGTTATAGGTATTGCCACCATTCCTCTAAGATTAGTTAACAGCATGTAATGGATTACTGAAACCATCCATGTGGACTCACTGAAGTGTAGCTGTGTAACAGCTATTGAATGAAAACATGTTTGGGATGGAATAAAGTTGTTCACCGGACCTGTACCAGTCTTCCAGTTCCACATACACCAGAAAACCGATCATAAGGGCTTAACAATTTATGAGTTCATTACACAACGATGGGTCCATCTATTCATGCGTCTACTGTCGTTCCAGCAGTAAATGCTTAAGAAAGAGCTACAGACACAACAGAAACAGCAATGAATACAGAAATGACAACATCAGCAAGTTCAATATCAGATATAACAAATGCACCAACAGCGCAGCTGTGTAAACTCCTACACAATCACTTTCCAAAGCCTGCAGAGAAACTGCAGCTTCTGAAACTCACACATCAACTTTGCCAGTGTGTTACCTCCATTTCCTGATTTTTGTTAATTCAGAGCAATATTCATGTCCATCAGTTGCAACAATTTCAAACCTGTCAGGCATACAACTAACAATAAAAAGCCTGTACCGTATCACTGTAGGCTCAGATGAGTCCACTTTTTTTATAGACACTTTAATCCTTAATTCCAAGTTTGTAAGTTGCAAAGTTACATTTGGACCCTTCTCCCCCAATGCATTTTTCAATATGGGATGGACATAAACATTAGGGTTCACGACCAGTCAATTTGTTAACACATCCAGATATTCTCCTTTCACATTTGTTGGCTTTGTGAAGTCACAACGAAACTGTCACCTTCCAACCTAACCGAGACTTTGGGCTGTGCTACAGATCAGTCAGTCACAACCACCAAGATCATCACTGTAGACATGATAAGGGAATTACGATATGGCAAATAAGGAGATGGAACCTTAGTTAGGTGTTCATTCACCAATGTTATTAGCTACATGTGCTAACTAATTCACACACAGAAGCAAAGAACTACAGGCAAAGTTTGACAAGGATTTATATGCTGTACACATGCTTATTTTTACACATGTACTTCTGAAAAAGTTGGTAAATAATATCAAAACTAATGTTACATTATTCTATCACATCTCATCACTTGACACTGCATGCAACGGAAATACAAACAAGACTTTTGGCTGTCATTAAGGTGATGACAATAATACTACCTTTCTATCACATACTTTGTGCTAAAAAATGGGGGTTTTCTACAACCAATAGGAAAAATTTCTCTACATGCCAAATAATATGCTTTTGTGCCTTTGGAAAACAAGAAGTTCCTTAAACTTGTAATGGTATTACATCATACTTAAACAGTAGCCAAGGCTAAGGAATCTATCTTCACTTTTAAACACCACCACTTATACACCAAATAGAATCATCAAGAAACTGACAACTTTCAGTGGGCAATCAACCAAAAACGGGGAGGATGTGGGGTGTGTGGGTATTTGCACAAACAAAGGAAGCAAAACAACAGTTAATGTACCTTCAATTAGTGACATAACACAACTTAAGAACTTAAAAATACGGAGAATGAAATTGGCAGCGTCCTTTACACAGGAACTATTCTGGAATTCTCTATTAGGCCTAACTGCTTCAAGGCCACCAAAAGACCAGAAGGAGACTTGAGCCTTGTTCCTAACACATGAGAGAGAGTACTACATCATGTCAACACCACCACCTTAATTAGCACAGCTGTACATAGCCTGCATTATTCCACTGTGTGACACGGTACATCCGTATGGTACATGGAGAATAACTTGCAATCATTCCAAACAAGACAGCTGGAATTATCATATGATGCCCACTACTAAAGACAAAACTGGTGCAGAAAACAGCTTTTACAAAAAGACTGCTTTACAGAATTTCACAGTGATCCTTCAAACTTGACGAACTATCAACAAACGTGTTATGTATGGATATAGCAAATAAACCAAAGAAATGCAAGGGGGTCTATTACTTAACTTTTACCAGTGAAGCCAATGAGTATGTTATGACAATTTTTTTTTATATGTAACTGCAATCTGTTGTTAAATCGAGAAACCGAATTTCTCACTGTGGTCTGATTAAAAGCCTCCAATTTGTTTAAAGGCGTTAATAACGACTACATACCCACGCAAAAGCTCTATATTCCAATGAGGATCCCGATAATAGGAAACAGAGGTAAAGTTAAAAATACCTGTGATTGTACATTAGTGCCACTGATCATATCTGACGGGCTATATTCTAGTATCAGTAGTTCCATTGCATGTATCCCCCTACGTTGTAGCACGGTACATGGTATCAGTACAACATAACGAGTAGGATTGCTTGCATGTATTTTAAAAATTATCTGCAATATACATCACCTATCTTCAACATGTCTCCTCTTAGGCTTGATAAAATCCTTCCCCATCATTTATGATTCAACAATAAATGTATATGCTTCATAGAATAGAATCTGCATTCGGGATCATCTCGAAAATTAGAAACAACAGTTTCCAAATGAAAGATAATGTCACTATCTGGTTGGAATTCCATTTCATTTATTAGCATCGTATAAACAATTTACTGACATGATTCTCGCAAGATAACAGTACAAAACCGCTTTCACCAGCAGATCCATCTAGCAAAATACTCAAACCCGATCCATATCTCATGAAAATAAACATATATCACATGACCAAAGTTAATTAACTGAAAGAGAACTGTATCTGCGTCATACGCTGTAAAAGTGAAATGCTTTAGACACTTATTGTTGGTGCCAATTGACAGTACACTCAGTTCATATAGTCTGTGCGTTATTGAAGGTTTTAACTGTGTCACTTATAACATACAACCAGGTATTTTACTAATTTATGGTTCATAATGTGTCTTATGGTCGATCTGAAAAATGAGTCTAGCTCACTAGTTAGTCCAAATCTGACGCAACCAGTTGCGTAAATGATAGCGAGGAAGCCTACTCATTGTGGTGGTGAGCCATGCTAATCCCCGCCCCCGTATTGTGGGGATGCTCGAAACTAATTTTAGTGATTTACTGAAAAATGTATTCATTTATCCACGGAAACATTTTAAGGAGAAGCGAACAGAAGCGTGCCAGTAGGCATGTCGTACCCTTTCTTGTTTAATGTGAACGACCAGCATTGAACGCAGCGCACAGATTCAGTTCCACTTTTTACACTAACAGTGGACGGTACGCCAGTGAGTGCTCCGGAAGGCGTTTCCTTCAATTTGTATTAACAACAATAGGCTCTGCTACCAACAATCCCTTAAGTTTTTTGTTTATTGTGAAGGACAGTGTTTTAGTACAAGGAGAGTGCTGATGGATAATGCCTCGGACATTGCAATTGTGCACATCAGTTATCGGCATAATGCAGTTCATTTCGTCTTCATCTTAGCTGTGCCTGCATGAATGAAAACGTATTGCTGGTGTTTCTTATATGGGCGCACCTTAAACGTTATCAGTAAGTCAAATAGATAATATTTATGCGATGTTAAGAACAGGAAATTAAAAGCTTGCAGGGACGAAACAGTTAAAAAACAATGAGCATAGATAAAATCTTCTAGTGAACAACTACACACTCTGGACAGGAAAATACTAGAATTAGTAACGGAAGTTAAATTGGAGTGACGTCTGACGATTTAAGAGCTGAAAGAGGAAGTCAATACAGTCGCAAAAACGAAAAGGGGGAAGACTGTGACAGTTTGTAAGTTCATAGGGGACACAATACGAGCTACAGTGACCAGCCAGAACATTATGACCACCTACCAAACAGATGTCCACCTTTGGCAAGGATAACAGTAGCGAAGCATCATGGCAAGGAAGCAGTGAGGCCTTGGTAGATCGCTGGAGAGAGATGGCACCACATCGGCACACAAAGGTCACCTAATTCCCATAAATTCACGAGAGGGGGGCGATGAGACCTGACACCATGTTCAATCACATCCCAGATGTGTTCGGTTGGCCTGAGATACGGTATCTTGCGGGGCCACCACATGAATTGGAACTCACCATTGTGTCCCTCGGACCACTCCATAACACTCCTGGCGTTGCGACATAGCTCATTATCTTACTGAAAAATGTCACTGCTGTCAGGAAACATGATCATTGTGAAGGGGTGTACATGATCTGCAACCATTGTACGATACTCCTTTGTGTCTTTGTGCTTGCATGAGTTCCACTGGACCTACGGATGCTCACATGAATGTTACCCAGATCATAATCGACCTGCTGCCAGCTTGTTTCTGTCCTGCAGTATGGGTTTCAAGGAGCTGTTCCCCTGGAAGATGACGGACTCCCTCCCTCCCATTGACATTATGAAGAAGATATCAGGATTCGTCAGACCATTCGCTGCTTTGCCACTGCTCCAGCGTCCAGTGTCAAAGGTCATATGCCCAGTCGTAACTCCTGATGTCATGATGTTAACATTGGAACATACCTGGGTCGTTGGCTTTAGAGGCCCATCGTTAGGAGTGTTTGGTGCACTGTGTATTCAGACACACTTGTACTTTGCCCTGCATTAAAGTCTGATGTTAGTTCTGCCACAGTTCGCTGCCTGCCCTGTTTTATCCAACTGCCCAGCCTACGACGTCCAATGTCTGTAATGAGGGGTAGCCACCCAACCCCAGGACGTCTGGGTCTGGTTTCACCTTGGTTTCACCACGTGTTGAAGACACTCACCACAGCTCCCTCGAACACATGACAAATTGTTTAGTTTCTGAAATACTCAGTCTGAGCCTCTGGACTATTACAATCTGCTCTCTGGTAGATCGCACACATTTCCCATTGTACACACAGACCACACACTAACTGATGCTACATGACTATAATCCGTTCATCATAAAAATAAACCTGATGTAAACAAACACAAACGCGATGATTGGTCAGAAGCCGTAGGACACGTACACTGGTATTGTTACACTCCTGGAATCAGGTCCTACTTATGTACTGGATATCTTATTATTAAGCTACATTAAATGAAACTGACAGGTTTCAGATAGATTATATAATGGTAAGACAGAGATTTAGGAACCAGGTTTTAAATTGTAAGACATTTCCAGGGGCAGATGTGGACTCTGACAACAATCTATTGGTTATGAACTGTAGATTAAAACTGATGAAACTGCAAAGGGTGGTAATTTAAGAAGATGGGACCAGGATATACTGACTAAACCAGAGGTTGTACAGAGTTTCAGGGAGAGCATAAGGGAACAATTGACAGGAATGGGGGAAAGAAATACAGTAGAAGAAGACTTGGTAGCTAGAAGTAGTGAAGGCAGCAGAAGATCAAGTAGGTAAACAGACGAGGACTAGTAGAAATCCTTGGGTCACAGAAGAAATATTGAATTTAATTGATGAAAGGAGAAAATATAAAAATGCAGTAAATGAAGCAGGCAAAAAGGAATACAAACGTCTCAAAAATGAGATTGACAGGAAGTGCAAAATAGCTAAGCAGGGATGGCTAGAGGACAAATGTAAGGATGTAGAGGCTTATCTCACTAGGGGTAAGATAGATACTGTCTACAGGAAAATTAAAGAGACCTTTGGAGAAAAGAGAACCACTTGTATGAATATTAAGAGCTCTGATGGAAACCCAGTTCTAAGCAAAGAAGGGAAGGCAGAAAGGTGGAAGGAGTATATAGAGGGTCTATACAAGGGCGATGTACTTGAGGACAATATAATGGAAATGGAAGAGGATGTAGATGAAGATGAAATGGGAGATACGATACTGTGTGAAGAGTTTGACAGAGCACTGACAGACCTGAGTCGAAACAAGGCCCCGGGAGTAGACAACATTCCATTGGAACTACTGACGGCCTTGGGAGAGCCAGTCCTGACGAAACTCTACCATCTGGTGAGCAAGATGTATGAGACAGCCGAAATACCCTCAGATTTCAAGAAGAATATAATAATTCCAATCCCAAAGAAAGCAGGTGTTGACAGATGTGAAAATTACTGAACTATCAGTTTAATAAGTCACAGCTGCAGAATACTAACCCGAATTCTGTACAGACGAATGGAAAAACTGGTAGAAGCCGACCTCAGGGAAGATCAGTTTGGATTCCGTAGAAATATTGGAACACGTGAGGCAATACTGACCCTATGACTTATCTTAGGAGCTAGATTAAGGAAAGGCAAACCTACGGTTATAGCATTTGTAGACTTAGAGAAAGCTTTTGTCAATGTTGACTGGAATACACTCTTTCAAATTCTAAAGGTGGCAGGGGTAAAATACAGGGAGCGAAAGGCTATTTACAATTTGTACAGAAACCAGATGGCAGTTATAAGAGTCGAGTGGCATGAAAGGGAAGCAGTGGTTGGGAAGGGAGTGAGACAGGGTTGTAGCCTCTCCCCGATGTTATTCAATCTGTATATTGAGCAAGCAGTGAATGAAAGAAAAGAAAAATTCGGAGTAGGTATTAAAATCCATGGAGAGGAAATAAAAACTTTGAGGTTCGCCGATGACATTGTAATTCTGTCAGAGACAGCAAAGGACTTGGAAGAGCAGTTGAACGGAATGGATAGTGTCTTGAAAGGGAGGATATAAGATGAATATCAACAAGACCAAAACGAGGATAATGGAATGTAGTCGAATTAAGTCTGGTGATGCTGAGGGAATTAGATTAGAAAATGAGACACTTAAAGTAGTAAAGGAGTTTTGCTATTTGGGGAGCAAAATAACTGATGATGGTCGAAGTAGAGAGGATATAAAATGTATACTGGCAATGGGAAGGAAAGCGTTTCTGAAGAAGAGAAATTTGTTAACATCGAGTATAGATTTAAGTGTCAGGAAGTCATTTCTGAAAGTATTTGTATGGAGTGTAGCCATGTATGGAAGTGAAACCTGGACGATAAATAGTTTGGACAAGAAGAGAAAAGATGCTTTTGAAATGTGGTGCTACAGAAGAATGCCGAAGATTAGATGGGTAGATCATATAACTAATGAGGAGGTATTGAACAGGATTGGGGAGAAGAGAAGTTTGTGGCACAACTTGACTAGAAGAAGGGATCGGTTGGTAGGACATGTTCTGAGGCATCAAGGGATCACCAATTTAGTATTGGAGGGGAGCGTGGAGGGTAAAAATCGTAGAGGGAGACCAAGAGATGAATACACTAAACAGATACAGAAGGATGTAGGTTGCAGTAGGTACTGGGAGATGAAGAAGCTTGCACAGGATAGAGTAGCATGAAGAGCTGCATCAAACAAGTCTCCGGACTGAAGACCACAACAACAACAAATGAAACTTTAAGATATTCAAATGTTTTAAAAGCCATCAATAATTTTCTTGATCACGCTTTAATCCCGTAGTTTTTATTTCAAAAAACGTGTACAGTCACAGCCTCTGCAGCGTTGTACTTTAATTGTAGCTCTGTTAATGCATGTTATGAAAATGGCTGAGACTGCTTTCTGTTCCGTAGTGAAACATGCACGTGGAACACGGTTAAAAAGTGCCGAGAAATAGGCTGTTCTTAATGTTTTCCATAAATTTACGGAGACAATCGGTTTTGAAGTTTTGCCAACTTAAATGGCTCTGAGCACTATGGGACTCAACTGCTGAGGTCATAAGTCCCCTAGAACTTAGAACTAATTAAATCTAACTAACGTAAGGACATCACAAACACCCATGCCGAAGCAGGATTCGAACCTGCGACCGTAGCGGTCGCACGGTTGCAGACTGTAGGGCCTAGAACCGCTCGGCGACCCCGGCCTGCGTAATTATGAAACTCATCATCGTTTTTTATGAATAGTGTACGTCTTCTTGCTTCTAATTACATATTGGACGCGAAATTCCTTTTTCCATTTCAAATACAAATTCTTAATTATCGATGTTTTATGAAAGACTGTTCATAAAAGTTGGTTAAATTAAAAAAAACATAACAATTTAATTTTTAAGGCAAAAATGAAAAACTAAATCCTCTTTATTTGGACCATGTCCATCGTTTTATAACACTGAAGTAGATAACTATCATAGAAACATGAAAAACAATCATTTTCACAGCATCAAGTACATCATACAAGTGCTGCATTTTTACATTTGCTACTGTACCATTACAATATGAACCCAACAGAACTGATCTGGAGCTAAGATGCGGGATTTGGCCCGAGAAGTAACAAGACAATCTGCCAGACGTATTGGAACTAACGCACGCAGCTTTTTCACACGTCACTGCCGATCGCTGGTGGGATGTAGAGCGGCTCGTGATAAAAGAAGAAGAAAAAATTCTGCGCCTGGTTGGCTTCGTGGATTCTGTTGTTGATAGGCTCGTTATCCACGTAGCAGGTGACACTTCCAGAATTGAAATGTATTTCTCGGATTCGGATAAGGAAGGATCTAGATTACCAGACGACTGACTGTAAGTAATCCCTTCAGTGGCTTCAATATTTAACTATACGGGGAAATCCTTGAATACTCTCTTACATTACACACAGCTTATGCAGAAAAATTACCCTGTGGTTAAGTCAGGAATTTTCATCATTCTTGTTTTTAGTTACAATAGAACGTTAGCTAAAAACGATAACGTGTTGCGGTTTTCGTCTAGTCGTCTAAGGAGCGTATTGTGGGAGATTTGCAGTGTAATATTTCATGCTGCTCAAAAATTAAATGGCATTCGAAGCTGTATTGCTCCTCTGCTCGTGTCGTTTTAAATGTGACCTACAGCTGGCCATGTCACTGCAGGCTAGCTGTAATCAGCTGACCGGCCAGTGCTAAGTTAAATGCACCAGTAAAGCTGTTGTCCCGTATCATGCTACTCGCGACAGCTTGGCTGCAGTCCCACGTGAAACTGAAATCCAATGAGGTTACAGCAAATGCGGAAGAATACATAGTGCAATGTTTACATCAGCTTTATTCTTATGATGAACGGTTAATTTTTTTTACGGACCTCGGTTTATAGTAGTCATTCCTCGTCAGGTGACGCTGCTATAACCTGAACGGGTTTATATCGATAGTAGGTCGGTGTCCATGATGTTCTGGTTGATCAGTGTACAACTGTATAGGTGCAGAGGTCATGTATACGATGGTGTTGCATCTATGAATAACAAATACTCAGGTTTTCAGTCAGGAATTAAAGCACATTCCTAGATGCTGAGTTTTTAGTGAAACGCCATTGGCTCCAGAAATTGCGTTGGGCAGTTGAAGCAGGTCGAAGTAAGGAGGCCGCCCTTCCTCCATGCCAGATGTGGGTTGGTAGCAGATTGATGAGTTGATACCTGTCTGCTGCCTCAGGGTGTTAGATAAAAAAATTTAAAACAACAAATATATATTGTTCAGAAAATACAATGGTCGAAGTATTGACGTACCAGGCAGCTAGCGTTGGTGTATCTGTCTGGTATATGCTAATGTAGACGTGGTGCATAGCAGTGGCATCAGTTCGAGTGACGTCATGAGGCTTGCAGCCATGCACCAGAAGTGTGCAGTATTGTCTGCACTGTGCAAAGTGGCTTCCAAAGTGGGGGACCAGTGTGCTCATCATCACACTGTAGACTACATGCAGGAAACACTGCCACCAGCCACTGTCTTCACCCATACCAATTGTCTTTTAGCTTTCCAATTCATTGGGTAGGGATGTATTGTGAAGCATTGGTAGTTTACATCCATACTCACTACCTGGAATCGCTCCAGTCAATGTCATCTTGCCCCACATGTGCAAATTCCATCTATTAACATGCGGTAGAGGAGCGACAGAACTTAGTTCTCTTGGTTCCAGTACGTGTTGTAGCTTTGCAGCTAAGCATTGCTATACTTTTTACAGTGATAATCAAACAATGGGATGTCCACGTTGGAGTGTCAACAATATTATGAAAAGGACAGATCGCTACTCATCATAAATATGGCATGTTAAGTTGAATATAAGCACAACGAAAATACTTATACATAGAGCTTTCAGCCAGAGCCTTCCTCTGAAAGGAAAACACACATACACACTCACACACACATCCGCACAAGTAACTACATCTCTTGTACATGTGAACACTAAATCTGGCCGCTCCAGTAAGGAGTTGTTTTTGTTTTTGTGGTAGCAATGTAGGACTTAATGGTTCATGTATTGCGTGACGAACTGCCTCTTGCAACGTTGCTACTTCAGCTTTTGCATTGCTCGAACTATTCCCCAGTGAATGTAGGAACTTGCCTGCAACCATTACTTCATCCAGCAAATTTAGTCGAGTTTGCACTCAATTTAAGTCGCTATTTATTATTCCCAACATTTGTACATGCTGGAATTGGTCAGGATGGGAAAATGAGCTGCAAGTGGGGAGTCCGGTGGAGTTGGGAGAAAACCTTCGAAAGAAAAGACTGTTTCCAGTCACTGATGGAGGTTTTACTCATGCGAAAGCCTACGCCTAACGGGTACAGTGAACTCAAACTCGCTACAGCAACAGGTCGCCACAATTAAATCAAGATGCTCTGCACCCCAAAAGCGAGGAACTAGTGGAAACATCTGGTTGCGAACCAAGCTGGCAGGAAAAGAGTGTTCTGAATACCGACGCACTCTCACTAACCTCTCTGATGCTGCCAATGTGACAGCCCCCCCTCCCCTCCCAGTCAGTCCTATTGGTGGACAGAGAGTGTTTCAATGGACATCCCTCTGTCAGCATTACTGAACATAGTGTCAGCAGTATAACCATGAGATAATGTTCACATAGATTGAGCACAGATGTTGCACAAAACATCTGGTACTATGCCGGCCCGGGCTCAGTCAATGTCTTACCGAAGAGGCAGTACCAGACATCACATGAAAGACAATTACAATGGAAAACTCGAAAAAATTTTGAACATCCATTTTCCCTTTCAATAAAACTTTTCACTGTACACAAATTGTGTGGCGCATCATCGGCCTAAATTTTGGGGAGGCCAGGAAACGTATCAGGAAATCCCCTTTACTACACTTTGAATGTACAAATGCTTAGTGTACCTAATGATCACCACCACCACCACTACCACTACTATCACCGCTAATATTGCTGGTAGCAACTCCTTAAATTCTAAAATTTCATGAGTCTCACAGTCTGCCCCAGCAGACGAGACTCTCTTCTTAAAGTCATACCGAGATGCTCTCCAGAGTATCCATGCCATAGTGGACACCTACTGACTAGAACACCTTTCCCCCACTACTGCAATCTGTCTATGGGTGTTTCCATCCAGAATTCCCACCTGCATGAAAAGCAAGCATTATTCAGTGTGCGCAAGTAATGAACAGTCAGCGTAGCACCTGTCTGAATGCTCCTCTTTTCGTTGTGAACCACTGCTGTCATTATGTGAAACAGTTCGTCATGTGTGAAAAAGTGCTTTCGTTTTGGACTAGCGCTTTCAATGAGTACTCAAGGACCGTCGCACAACGACCATTTGAGGACAGATGGGTGAGTTGGCCTTGTGCACTGATAAATTGAGAACCTTTGCTGTGTAAGTCACTACTAAATTTTGTACAAATCGCATATTCCTCATTTTGTTTTTGTTAAATGAAATGTTGTAGTGTCTACATTAATAAACAGCCTGTGTTGTCGAAAATTTACTCTCCTTCATTTTCGTTGCTTCACCGGAATATTCTCTCCACATAATTTCCCGCTTTCTCCTTCTTTTCCCCTTAATTCCCTTCGCCCAATAGCTGTGGTATACATTGTGTAATGAAATGCTGTATTTCCAGCGTTGCCAGCGTTATCACAATACTACATCTACTAAGACGACTACTGCTAATATTACTATTACTACCACCAATACTGCTGCTGCTAATAATAGTAATAATAATAATAATTAAACTCACTTGTATTTACAAACAAAGTAGCAGGTTCGGCGTTTGAGAGTTCTCACTTGTAAAATAAATGAATTCAACAATCCTTATTCTTCCCGAATCTTTCAGTGATATTGTTATACCACATGAGTTATCTTCCAAGTATTCGCAGTACTGGATTTACAATCGAAGTAGAGCAAGAGTTGATAAGCTATCCTGGACCATACTCTTCCTCAAATACGTTTTCACGCGTTAAGACAAGAATAACTCCGTTCAACTGAAGCAGTTGTTGTAGGAATTATAGAAATTAGAGAGGAAAGTTTGAAAGCTTCACAAAGAATTTGTTCCGTTTCATTGTCAGTCATTCTTTTGATTATGTCTCCCAAACTGACAGAGTGACATTTTTTTGTGCTGGCTGAAAATACAGTCCCCAGTTCTCTACGAAACTGCAAGTGACTGAAAGAAGTACCAAACGATTGTAGTAATGGATGCTCACTGTCTACAAGGATATACTGAGAACAACTGGCGAACTGGGTAGTATTGCTTAATTTAATAAGAGCAGTTTATCGCAGTATGATCATCCTGTTTCCAGTTGTGTTAACAATGTTATCCAATACCTCGAAGAACACCTGTTTGTATTTGAACATCAATGGATTGTCAATGTATGTATATCATTTCAGATCTATTCAAGGAAGCTTCAGGTTGTGAGTTAGTCGAGCCTTTCGTGGAATTTAAAAAGTCGATCAGTTTATCTTCATTCTCAACTTTGTCATTCAAACAACATTGTTGCAAAATTGTGCATCGTTTGTTTTTTCCTCAAACATGTTGAAGGCAGTTCTCTCTTTAAAAATATGCTTTGAAAAACAGAGGGAAGAAAACAAAGTAAGGGTCTAGGAGCTATTTTTGAAAGTGTAGTCATTGCACAACACTCTGGGCTATCAGTTACATTCTAAGAGAAGAAGAACGACGCACCACGAAGGATTTACCTGAATGGGACAGAAATCTGTAGATGTGATGTGCATGTGCAAAAAAAACAAATTATTACATTTTCAGAAAAATTAGATGACTAATTCAATAGATAGAGCTTCACAAACTAGGCACAGCAATAATGCGTCGGTCCACCTTTGGCTCCTGTACAAGGAATTATTTGACTTGGTGTTGATTGACAGAATTTTTGGATGTCCTCTTGAGGAATATCGTGCCAAACTCTGTCCTATCGGTGCGCTAGATCGTCAAAATGCCGAGATGGTTGGAGAGCCCTGTCCATAATGCTCCAAAAGTTCTCACTTTGGGAGAGATCTGGTGGACTTGCTGGCCAAGGTAGGGTTTGGCAAGTTCAAAGACAAGCAGCAGAATCTTCGGTCTGTGCATATGGGCATTATCTTGCTGAAATGTAAGCCCAGGATCGCTTCCCATGAAGGACAACAAATTGGGGCATAGAATTTTGTCATCATACCGCTGTTCTGTAATGGTGCCATGGGTGACAAACAAAGGGCTACTGCTGTGAAAAGAAATGGCAGTGCAGACCATCACTCCTAATTGTCGGGCTGTATGGCATGCTACAATCAGGTTGGTACCCCACCACCGTCTAAGGCGTCTCCAGACACGTCCTCAGCCTGGAATCTCATTGACTGGAGTAGAATTTCTTCAGTGATGAGTCCCACTTCGAGTTGAGTCCCGATGATCAACAAAGATGTGTACGGGGACACCCTGAACAGTGGTGGGATACAAATCTGTCTACCACCTGCCATATGGCCCGACAACCAGGAGTGATGGTCTGGGATGCTATTTCTTTTCATAGTAGAACCCCTTTGGTTGTCATTCGCAGCATCCTTTCAGCACAGCGTTACGTCGACGATATTATACATCCTGTCTTCTTGTCCCTTATGGCAGTGCCTTCTGGACTTACATTTCAGCAAGATAATGCATACCCACACATGTCGAGAGTTTTGTACTGTTTGTCTTCGTTCTTTCCAAACCCCACCTTGTCCAGCAAAGTCACCAGATTGTCTCCAATTGAGAACTGTTGGAACGTTATGGTTAGGGCCCTCCAACCAGTTCTGGGCCCTCCAACCAGCTCTGGATTTTGATGATCTAACACTTCGAGTGAACAGAATGTGGCACGATATCTGGCAGAAGAAAATCCTACAACTCTATCAATCAATACCAAGCCGGATAACTGTTTTAATATGGGCCAGAGATGGACCAACTCGTTTTTGACTTGCTCAATTTTTGAAGCTCTCGTTAATACATCATCCAGTCTTTCTGAAGTTGTAATTATTTGTTTGCCTGCACATGCAAATCACATCTGGTAATCTGCATCCAATTCAGAGAAACACTGGACTCGCATTTGGGAGGATGACGGTTCAATCCCACATCCAGCCATCCTGATCCTGATTTAGGTTTTCTGTGATTTTCCTAAATCGCTCCAGGCAAATGCCAGGATGGTTCCTTTGAAAGGACACGGTCGACTTCCTTCCCCATCCTTCCCTAATCCGATGAGACCAATGACTGCGCTGTTTGGTCTCCTCCCCCAAATAACACAATCCAATTCAGATAATTCCTTCATGTTGCATCTTTCGTGTATTTCATTTAAAACCGCAACTACCCCAGACGAATGGCTGCTATGATTATGGTGTTACAGTTCCATCTTGTTTCACTGTTTGAAGGAATGTGTTTACCAACAATACTGTGGAGAATTGCTGTGTGTTTGAAAGATTGGTGGAAGGAAGCAAAAATACCCTGAAGGCCCCTTACACACTGGCGATTTGGTCGAGCGACTTGCCCGCTAGATGGAGCCACGTCCGTCCTTTAACACGCAGTTCCCATAAGGCCTCTCACACTGGCGATATCGCTGCGCACCCGCCAGTCGCGGCGATTCAGGCGCGTTTGAGCCTTTCACACGCGGCGATCTGGCAGCGCCGCTGCGCAGCTGGGGAGGGGGTAAACAGCTCACGCCTCGCCTCGCCAGTGTGATTGTTGACATGCGTGCTATTGTGCTATTTTTGCTACAAAAATGACTTTCACCGTGGAACTTTTCATCATAGAAGTAGAACATCGCCCTGCAATTTGGGATTCAAGAAACAACGATTACAGTAATAAGGTCGAAAAACGTAATGCTTGGGAGGAGATGTGTAAGAAATTTGTACCTGACTTTGAAAATAAAATAGTATCGGAGAAAAAGGAAAGTGGTATGTATTATTCTGTTCATTTCTCATTAGAATACATATTATATTCTTGGGAACATTTTGGGTAAACTGTGCTCTTTTCCTCTCACAATTTTTATAAGAAACAGTCTAGAGTGCAAACTTTGTTTCAGTTTTCATAAGTTGTAACAGCACCTGGAGGCATCCGTAGCACCTTCTCCGCTCCATGCCAACTGTGGTATTGCCTGAAGATGATCCACATATGGACTGAAACTGTTGTTGTTGTTGTGTTCTTCAGTGTGAGACTGGTTTGATGCAGCTCTCCATGCTACTCTATCCTGTGCAAGCTTCTTCATCTCCCAGTACTTACTGCAGCCTACATCCTTCTGAATCGGCTTAGTGTATTCATCTGTTGGTCTCCCTCTACGATTTTTACCCTCCATGCTGCCCTCCAGTACTAAATTGGTGATTCCGTTCAACTGCTCTTCCAAGTCCTTTGCTGTCTCTGACAGAATTACAATGTCATCGGTGAACCTCAAAGTTTTTATTTCCTCTCCATGGATTTTAATACCTACACCGAATTTTTCTTTTGTTTCCTTTACTGCTTGCTCAATATACAGATTGAATAACAACCCTGTCTCACTCCCTTCCCAACCACTGCTTCCCTTTCATGCCTCTCGACTCATAACTGCCATCTGGTTGCTGTACAAATTGTAAATAGCATTTCGCTCCCTGTATTTTACCCCTGCCAGCTTTAGAATTTGAAAGAGAGTATTCCAGTCAACATTGTCCAAAGCTTTCTCTAAGTCTACAAATGCTAGAAACGTAGGTTTCCCTTTCCTTAATCTTTCTTCTAAGAGAATTCATAAGGTCAGTATTGCCTCACGTGTTCCACCATTCCTACGGAATCCAAACTGATCTTCCCCGAGGTCGACTTTAGCAGTTTTTCCATTCGTCTGTACAGAATTCGGGTTAGTATTCTGTAGCTGTGACTTATTAAACTGATAGTTCGGTAATTTTCACATCTGTCAACACCTGCTTTCTTTAGGATTGGAATTATTATATTCTTCTTTAAGTCTGAGGGTATTTCGGCTGTCTCATACATCTTGCTTACCATATGGTAGTGTTTTGTCATGACTGGCTCTCCCAAGGCCGTCAGTAGTTCTAATGGAATGTTGTCTACTCCTGGGTCCTTGTTTCGACTCAGGTCTTTCAGTGCTCTGTCAAACTCTTCACGCAGTATCATATCTCCCATTTCATCTTCACCTACATCCTCTTCCATTTCCATAATGTTGTCCTCAAGTACGTCGCCCTTGTATAGACCCTCTACATACTCCTTCCACCTTTTTGCTTTCCCTTCTTTTCTTAGAACTGGGTTTCCATCTGAGCTCTTGATATTCATACAAGTCGTTCTCTTATCTCTAAAGGTCTCTTTAATTTTCCTGTAGGCAGTATCTATCTTACCCCTAGTGAGATAAGCCTCTACATCGTTACATTTGCTCTCTAGCCATCCCTGCTTAGACATTTTGCACTTCCTGTCGATCTCATTTTTGAGACGTTTGTATTCCTTTTTGCCTGCTTCATTTACTGCATTTTTATATTTTCTCCTTTCATCAATTAAATTCAATATTTCTTCTGTTACCCAAGGATTTCTACTAGCCTTCGTCTTTTTACCTACTTGATCCTCTGCTGCCTTCGCTGCTTCATCCCTCAGAGCTACCCATTCTTCTTTTACTGTCAGTTGTTCCCTTATGCTCTCCCTGAAACTCTGTACAGCCTCTGGTTTAGTCAGTAGTTGCTAATAAATTCAAAAGTTTGCGCTCTAGACTGTTTTTTTTTTTAGAAAAATTAGAATACATTTTATATCTTGCTCATTTGACAAGTAAGAGCACCTTCACTGCTGACAAGATAATAAGCAAATTTGTCTCGTACACTCGTGGCATAGCGGCTTCTTACAGGCATGATGCTCTGTACATCGTCCAACCCAATTATTTCTAAAGTTTCATCCAATTTGGACCCATCTCATTTGTGAACGTAGTTGTGCAGAGGGCAACATGCTTTAATTATTACTGCATAGTAGTCCTCATCCACATTGAAAGGGCGATGAAAAATTCGGCGTTTGTTGGATAGGATTCCAAAAGTGCCCTCAATGTAACGTCGCGCCCTCGATAACCTGTAATTATAAACCTTTCTTTTCTCTGTCAAATTTGTTCCACTGTGCGGATGTTGCATGTTTTCTTCAAGTGCAAATGCTTCATCTCCAACAAAACAGAATGAAAGAGACTCACCTGAGTCAGTCAAAGGACGACGCTCTGGCAAATTTAAATTACTGTCTTTCATTCTTTTGTAAAGCTCACTGATTTTGTAAATTTATGAGTCCCCACTTTTGCCATATGAACCTACGTCTATGAATGCAAAGTAATAATCAGCGTCACAAACTACTAGTTACATTATTGAGAAAAAGTGTTTATAGTTATGGTATAAAGAGACACTGTGTTCAGGTTTAACAATTCTTACATGCTTTCCGTCAATTGCACCAAGACAGTTCGGTAAATCAGCATACACTTTAAATTTTTCTGCTTTATTAATCTAACCTTCTTCTGATGCGGGTGGCATGCATATGCTTTGTAGATCATCCCATATCTCCTGACAAGTGTCTTGCACGATTTTGGATATAGTTGAAATGCCACATTTGGAAGAATAATGTAGCTCTGTAAATGTACAGCCTGTAGCAAGGTACCTGAAATCAGAGAGTTTAATTTTTTTGCAGCAACTCAGTTACAGAAGAAGTGGAAGAACATTCGTGACTGTTACACAAGAGAACTCAACAAGAGAAAAGCCTCAAACAGTGGTTCTCCTGCAGAAACCCACAAAAAATATGTATATTTCGATATGCGTAATTTCCTATCACCTGTAACTGCCACTAAACCACCAGAGTTGGATGAAGCTGATGCACATACTGATGAGGCAAATAATTCTGATGTACAGGATGGAGTTACCTCCAATTCCCATAAGAGACAAAAGATGACAGATGAGGAGAAATTATTTCAGGTACTTGCAGCAAACATCAAGAGAAAAACGATCAATGGCTGAAGCAGATGACCCTGACATACATTTTCAACTATCATTATTAGACAATTTGAAATCTGTGCCACAACATTTGAAAATGGACGCTAAATTTGAAATAATGTCAGTTTTGGGGAAGTGCAGCAGTTCTTACAGTTGACTAGACAACTATAATTTTAAGTTCACTTCACAAATACCAATGCCCGTATACTCAAATTCACCCATAACTGTACCGGCATCTAATCCAAGCCCTTCTACATGAAACTGTGATGCCACACGTTCACCTGTATCATCTGATTCATCAGTTGTTACTGATTTATTCTCTGGGTAGCGAAATATCACAGTTTTGGCTTACTCTATTTTAATATTACACATTGGAGCAAATTACTGTTAAACCTACTTTAAAAATAAAGGTATATGTAAAATAAGCATTTTATTTACCTTAAAGTAATCATTAGTCTTTCCTCTGGTGAAATACTGTTCCCCATTTGCGTATATTGCCGTGTGAGATTTGGTCTCAGCATAGCACATAATTCATCAAAAGATGTCACAGACATTCTGAAATAGTTCATGAATTTTGCAGGCTTTTCTCTTAATTCGTAATTGTAAAAAAATGTCTATGTTTCTCTCGAGTATTCAGTAAAGGATGAATCTAGTATTTTCTTTGATGTCGGCGGCGTCTGTATTTCCTTTTCAACAACAGAGCGAAAAGCAACACTTCGTCGTCATAATCCATTTCGGAACTGGCTGGCACAAGCACACAGGAAGCTCCCACCACAGAGCTGCTGCCGCACGGTTGAGCCGCGTGCCTGGCGATTCTGTCGCATGGCTCAGCAGCGCGATAGTCGCGCATTGCAGCGATTGAATCGCGCAGCTGAATCGCGGTGACGAAATCGCCAGTGTGAAATCAGCTGAAGTGTGGAGAGAAAAACTCTTACTGGTTTTTTTACAAGAACAGCTCTGCTGCAAAAGTAGGTTTAAACACTGCGCAGAACAGTGAGAAAAAAGAGCTTGGGGAGATGCCCGTATTTCACGCACCTTAGCTTGCAGGCTATTTAATTCCCTCGCCAGAACGGAAGCACCATCATAGGTTTGGGCCACTAGTTCGTTCTTCATATCAAAATTCTGAAACATGCCACTCAGCACAGAGAACAAAGCAGCAGCAGTTCTAGCTTGGCTATCATCATGAAAACATAGAAAATGTACTTGAATCTCGCCATTGGAGTCCACTAGCCTCACAACAATAAAGCATTGTGATTTGTCTGAAACGTCTGTTCCTTCATCCACAATACAGCCATAAAAATGAGGTTCTATCCAAACTTGAATATATATGTTCACAAATCTCCTCGCTTATGGAATCAGTTCATTCTGTATAGTTTTTGAAAACCCCAGAAATAGCACATTTTCTCGCAGTGTGCTTTCAAATATACTTTTCTGTTTAGCCCAGTTTTAGAAATGGCTCTGAAATTTCGGAGATCCAGGGAATCTGCTGCCTTATTATGAGCGCTGGAAGCTAACTCCTACTTGTGACTCCTGTTAGAATTTTCGTAAGCTCTCTGTTAGCTTTCACTTTGTTGTTGTGTCTGATCTTCATCAGTTCGTGATGTTCATTAAGGAGTTCTGAAATACCAAACACTTGTTTGGATCGTTCTTCGAAGGAAATAAAACTACTTAGACGATCTTTAGAAGAAGCATACCATGCTAAACCTCTAGACAGACCTTCAGCAGACCATATAGTTTTTATTGTGCTTAAGAGCAAACGTGGCCAGCAGAATTATTTTCGTTTTGTGAGGCTACCACATGACCACTTGTGCTGCTCGTTCCGTCTGGCAAACAATACTGCTACATCAAGCAGCTGATCCTATATCTCATCCACTACTCCTTCCCTGAGGAGGTGTAGAACCGTCTGGATTACATCTCCCATCCTAGATACGCCGGAGATACGCCACCTAGGAGAAAGGAATTTACTTCACATTCCTCCCCTTTCAAAAAGTATCTGTACACAACTCACTATTACAGTCTCACTGCTGGAAAACACCAAATGTCCTATCCTTACAATACATAAACATCACAAAAAACAAAAAAGTAACATTTAAAAGGAACAAAAATGAACTTCTAGTGTACTCCAAATACATCAAAACACTGACACCAAAAATTATCGTACATACTTGCGAAAAAAAGCCAATGTCATATCGCCATTCACCAGTGTGGTCTATGTGCATAAGGCACCCCTTGTATTCCTTCGTTACTGACTTTTGATTTCTCCCTCTCTCTCCTAGACTTGTCATTCGGTGCTGGTGATGATATTGGCATTTGCAACGAACTGTCAACAACCTCTTTAAATGATTTAATAAGTCTCACATACGCAATAGAGGTCACTTTTGGCAGTGGAAACTTGTTGCTGATAGGTGATGTCATCTCCATGACCTGATGAAGTCCTTGATATCTGGTCAAGAACTTCTTTACCTTACCTATATGTGTGTATGGATTCATCAACAACATACATTGTCCAACTCTATACTGGTGTAACTTACTGACAAAATGCCAGCTTGTCTGTTTCTATCGCTTGAGTGCTTTAGTTTTTACTTTTTTCTCCTTCTGCCACACATTGTGCAATATTTTTACATCTTCTTTACTGAGTACCCATATTTTCAGAATTTAGGTTTTGTTTCCTCAAATGGCGGAGGCATCTTCCTACCATATGTCCCTTCTTAGGGTGAGAGCCCAATATGCCGTGTACCCTAGAATTATGAATATATGTTGACATGATGTACAGAATGTATATATCGCAGTCATAACATTTTGACAGTTGTATGATGAACATGTTCCTTTTTCTATTTGACTGAGAATGGAAAGAGCTAGTCCAAATATTTGAATGTGTAGCACATGGTGAAACTGTTTCATCAGATTGGTCATAAAATTAAAGCCCTGATGTGTAATTCTTGTGTTTATAGTGTCAAATTTTAGTAGCAAATTGTTCACATGGCTGGACCCGCTGTATTCACCAACCATTGTGACAAAACATGAAATGTGAGCTGTCATGGTCAAAATATAAAGGTTATCCCCTGGTTTTTGGTTGAATAGTCCAAAAACATTCATCTCAAACATTTCAAATAGTTTGTATGCTTCTGACAACCTTTCTAGTAGCACCTGTTGATGACTGAGATTGGAATGTTTTGTTCACAGTATACGGCAACGGCCTTGCCGCAGTGGATACACCGGCTCCCGTAAGATCACCGCAGTTAAGTGCAGTTGGGCGTGGCTGGCACTTGGATGGGTGACCATCCAGCCGCCATGTGCTGTTACCATTTTTTGTGGTGCACTCAGCCTCATGATGCCAATTGAAGAGCTACTCGAGCGAATAATAGCGGCTTCGGTCAAGAATACCATCATAACGACCGGGAGAGCGGTGTGCTGTCCCCATGCCCCTCCTATCTGCATCCTCCTCTGAGGATGGTCCTGGTAGGCCACTCGTGGCCTGAAGACGGAGTGTGCACAGTATACAGTACATATTGTGCAACATTGTGTCTCCCTGCCCTCCACCAAATTTTTTGGCTACTCCTCAGTCAGTTGCTTTCCAACCTCCTTGATCTGCCAGGAGGTGGCCATGTACTTGTCTTATACTTTGTCTTTGAAAGCTGCAGGTGCCACCAGCCCGCACTTTGTCATTCTACACAAGTCTTTGTGTGTAGTAAACTGTGGCTGTGCCCTGAATATTTAGCATTCTGCATCAGCAGACTTTTTACCTTGTTCGTGCACTACCTCAAACATGCTGCATAGTGTATTTATCAGTAAACACTGTTAAATTTGCTGTACCTAGCCTTTTGAACACGTCCTCCAAGTGATGTACATGCTCTTACATGTCTTTAGAAAACACAGTTATATCACTGAGATGAACCATGCACTGCTTCGGGTTTATTCCTCAGAACACTCCATCTAACAGTCTTTGGAAAGTAGATGGCACGCACATTCTTGAGACCAAATGGCATCCAACGATTTTGACAGCACCCCCATGGGACAGTGAATGTATACTTTGTCGGTTCTTCAGGAACCATTATTAACTGCTGATAATCACTTTTTAAATCCATCTGTGAAAAGTATTTACATCAACTCAAGTTGTCCAGAGTCTCCATCATATTTGGTATAGGATAAATGTCAGTGATAGTTCTTGTGTTTAGATATCTGCAATCACAGCAAAAACTGTTCTTTTTTGCACCATATGTTGACTTTTTGGGATTAATTACAATAGCTCCAGCTTATGGGCCATCAATATGCTCAATAATGCCATCAGCCAACTGCTGTTTGAAGAATTCTTTCATTGTTAATTGTAGGTGTTTTGGGGTCCTGTCTTGTTTTCTGTATACTGGAACACTATTGCCCACTGTTATCCTCTATAGCCCTACTGGTGTTGCTGTTAATGGCCCACCAGAATTAAATAGATCTGTGATTTGTAGTAATAGAGCTTCCATCACTGTTCTATCCTTTCCTCCTCAGTGCTTCACCATTTCACATAACACAGATGCATTGGTTGTCAGCTTGAGGCAAAGGTCTCTGCTCGACCTATCTAAATCATCATCCTCCAGGATGTCAATGTTGGCAATTAGTAAATCCTTTCTCTGACTTACCTCATCTGCGCCAAAATCATACACACTTGCTGGAACCACATAATCTCCATCTGTTTTCTTTAGACATACTATACCACCACACACGAAACATGCGACATATCCATCTAGTCATTGTAATCTGACAGCTCTATAACATCTCACGTGGTAGGTCAGTTCTTACACACATGCAGACTATCTTTCCTATAGCTCTCAGTATCGTATTATGCAAATTGAGCTTTAGTACATGCATGTGTAGTTAGTTTGGTTCCACCTTCTTGACAGGTGAACCTTGCGACTATGTAGCATCTGCAATGGTCATTCCCAGCTAGGATAATGTCTGACTGTGAAAGATCAGTTTTTACTTAATGATTATCTAGAGAACTAGTCTGAGGATTGCACAGTATCCTTGTCAACATGTGGTGATACTTCCATATACTCCAACACCGAAACTAAGCAATGTTGCTCCTAATGATGATGCATCATTGTCCCCTACTCCACCGAGTCTACCTTGTGGAGTCTTCAGTCTTCTCATACCTAAGAGGTCCAAATTAGCTACCAACACACGAGCCCCTGTGTTCAGCAAGAATATATACTACATCCCTTTTACCATTCTTAACAAGCAGTGTTCCACCTCTGCATACATTTTTTCAGTATTTCATTGTACTGGGAACTCCGTTTAATGAATGCTTGTCCCTATGCAGTCTATTCTGTCTCCTGTTTCGATAATCACACGCCTGATGCTCTACTTCTGTGCATTTATAACATTGAGGTTGTGGCACTGCTTCTTAACATGCCTCATATGCTTCAGAGGAGAACACTTTTCTGTTGTCATGTCCTTGGCCTTGGGTGGCAATGTTGATTTCCTCAACTTGCATGGCAAACATAATAGTGATGGCTAAATTGTTGGTTTTCCATTCTGAATCGAAGTCCCATCAAAAACACGATGAGCACCCTGGTTTGCACGCCTTGCAGAATAACCCTAACCATTCTGCATTTTACATTAATCATAGGCTTGTGCACCGATTTTTCTAATCCTGTCCAAAAATGCTGCTACAGCTCATTGCCCTTCTGTGACAAACATTCAAGTTGATGGAGCCTAGTAGGGCACTAAAAGCATGAGGTATTTTTATGATTCTTAGCTTGCAAACGGCATGTTGGGAGTTGAAAGTAACTGCCGGCGAGCCCATCCCTTAGTAAATCTTGCTGGACAGGTCTACAGCTGTATGGGAGAGACAGGGCAGTTGAGACAGGTCTCCAGCAGAACAATGCTAGCTATCTGCCGCGGTGCTGACAGAAGCCTGGGTTAGGACGACGGTCTGAAGGAACACGTCTACACAGTGGAGTCGTAAACCATGCACTGTGTGCAGAGCCACGCGTAATAAAAATTCATCTGTTTTCGTGTTCGCTGGTAGTGCAAATAGGCCAGTGAACCACTTCCCCTGGCTGCCTCGGTTGTATAAGAAAAATCCGGCATCTGAGAAACGTTTGGAGATCTAAATTACACCTCACAGATAGGACTAACAAGCTCCAAGGCAGAGACGATTTAGATAAAGATCTTTGAGATTGTATCTGTTCGCTTGTTGCTCTAGGAGGAGACACGACTTCGAAAAAAATAATCTTCCCCCTCTGTGAAATCTTAAAAATGCCAGTAATTGGCGGTTTCTTTCTTTTTTTTTTTTTTTTTTTCAGAGACGCAGGTTTCTTAGCTCTTGCCTTGGCTCGACATGAGTTTGTGCTGTCATGTGGGAGAGGAGATTTTTAGCGCCTCTAGAACCCTGTGATTGGCTCAAGACGGGGTGAAGGCGGTGTCATTCGTGCACTTTGCGGAAAATGGATTTTTTTTCCGGAGAGGTGCGAAGACTTTGGTCTGGTAAGCACTTCTGGTCGAAGCTCTGGCATGTGTGGTTGGTACTTGGGACCTGTTTTGAGACTGACTTCACTTGCGAGTGGTTTAGATTGGGGAGCCTGTGGTGAAGTTCTTACTGTACGGAACCGACAGTGTGACTTCAAACGTCTCCGACTACTCGTTTGCCGAGGGCACACTTATTCTTTTTTGGTTTACCAAAAAATGGTTCAAATGCCTCTGAGCACTATGGGACTTAACAGCTGAGGTCATCAGTCCCCTAGAACTTAGAACTACTTAAACCTAACTAACCTCAGGACATCACATACATCCATGCCCGAGGCAGGATTCGAACTTGCGATGGTAGCGGTCGTGCGGTTCCAGACTGACGCGCCTAGATTGGTTTACCAGTATTGACGTTTGGTAACCTAGTTCGCTCTGTCGTATAAGTGAGCCATATTTGTCCTTGATACGACCAGCAAACGGTGTGTCACACACTGAAATCTATCGTGATTTCAGGGCTCTGGTAGAGAGTAAATTGCGATTCGTCTGTCTGATCGCTAGACAGTGAGATTTTTGCATTTCTTTCGTGGCCGCTTTCGATTCACAGGTGCTGCCTTCACGTCTCACCTCCAGCTCACACATCTGGCCAGCTGCAAGTTAGAGCACCGCACGAAGCAAACAGGGTAACATACTGCTGCTCCGGCATTGACAGGGCGTACAGATCTCAATCGCCACTTGCGCTCAGCTGCACCTATGTAGAGAAACTTCAGTAGATTTGATCAAAGTCTGCTCAGCGTCAGATCAATTCAGATTGCGTTATCTACATTTTTAGGGCCAGAGTACTTGACTCACTCCACTAGTTAAACTGTCTCTGCCACCCAGGATCCTTGTCCATTGCAGTCTTAAATCACCTGTTAGTTGTCTACGGTATTCACCCAATAACTTGTTTAGCATAATTAATGTCTGTTTTGGGAAATTAAATGTTGTTAGAACATTAAATTTTGCCTACATTCTCAATCATTTATATAGTCCCCCACAGAGTTACCTTTCAATGTAACTGACATATTCTAAATCTTCCCTCTCATTTACACCCTCTGCCTCTTCTTCACTGTATCCTCTGTCATCTACACACTTTACCATTGTGGCTTGATTATTACTATTTATGCCATTTACAATGATCAATTTTGTTTGAGAAGAAATTCCACTTCTTGGTTTCATAAAATATAAGTCCTTATTTGTCCAACAAAATCTTACTTTAGCTTTCACAGTTCAATTCATACCAAAAATAATTTCCTCACTCAAACCGTGTATCAAGAGAAAACCCAGGATAAATTGTATGTTATTAATTCTAAATTACAATAATATTTTTTCACTATTTTGCTATGTCCTCCTGTGGTTCCTCTAATCTTAATCCATATTACAGATAACAAAATCTGGACTTTGTTTTATTCCATCCCTTAATTTTTCAGGTACACCACAAACTGGACTCCCTGTATTAATCAGATAGTTACTTACCCACATACCAGTTTGAACATGAATGTATGGATTTCCCTGTATATCACTATTATCTTTATTTTCTGCGTCATACAAAAGATCTTCCTCAATGTCATTGAACCGCGTATCTATCATTTCATCTTTCTTTATATGGTTCTACTCCTGGTTGCACCGTACTCACAGGAGTATTAGTCTTTTCTGATGCTAGGTTTGTATCGGTTAAGACTCAAATCATAGGATGAAGCAGCTTGGTGTGCTGCCACATACGGTACGTATTTTTCTGTGGAGTATGAGGCCGTAGGGTCACTTTCACAGCTGTCAAAGAAGCGTGGAGGCATTCAGAGCTGGCACACACCGTAAACGGACATTGCTTGTGATGTTGAGCATTCTTTCCTCAGGAGGCATAACAACACGTACCAAGTCCTTGGAAGCGCAGTCTTCTAGATGCTTTGCTAAAAACTCGCTTCAGGCATTGAGGTACCTTAAGCAAATTTGCTTTTTATGTTCATGTTTACTTATGTTGGAAGCGAGAAGGCGGGACATGTCTTTGATCCAGACGTAATGATAAGAGATTTTCACTCTGCAGTGGAGTGTGCGCTGATATGATAACTGCTTTTCTTCATATTTTGCTAATTGGAGAACAGCAGGGCGTTTTATCCAGCACTCATTGCGCGTATGTTGTTCGCAAGATAATTCTTGTTTGTGAACGATTAATTGTAATTATGTGTACATATCTGGAGAATCAGCTTAACCACAGAAAATGTGCGAACCCTGCAGAACGTAGCATTTTATCGTGTAGCCAAAGAGGTATCATGATCTCTGTGAGTCGATGACTTCGTATGTAGAAACAGTTTATTTCGTTGCACTGTGGCCATTACTCAGTCTCATTTGGGTGGCAGGAATGTGCGTTTGTTTATGTCGTGTCTGAAGTTGCGCACCATTCATAGCGGACCGCTCTGTAGGCCTTTCTGATGCGTATGCGTTGAAAAATATATCACATACAATCCCCCATTTGATGGCAACGAACCTTTTTTTTTTTTTTTTTAAATCGGAATGATGAGGCATATAAAATGCGCCGTGGAGTGTCTGTCCAGAAGGGGTGAATTCCGTATGCCTCTTTTCGATGTCGTCTATCATTTGCGTCTAGTAAATGTGTTTTTGGATACTGTCCTTCGTAATTTTTTCCTCCAGTGATATAAATCTCTTCTCTGTTTGCTGAAGATGGTTAAGCACTATAATGCTCGGTTTTATGGGAAAAGAAACCACTTTTCTTTTTGCCTTCCACGCAGTGTTATTTTGAAGCATCTTGCAATAATACCGAGTGAGGTAGCGCAGTGGATAGCACACTGGACTCGCATTCGGGAGGACGACGGTTCAATCCTGCGTCCGGCCATCCTGATTTAGATTTTCCGTGATTTTCCTTCATCGCTCCAGGCAAATGCGGGGATGGTTCCTTTGAAAGGGCACGGCCGACTTCCTTCCCCGTCCTTCCCTAATCCGATGAGACCGATGACCTCGCTGTCTGGCCTCCTCCCCCAAACAACCCAACTCCCCCCCCCCTCTCCCCCCGTTACGCTCTTCCCGCAGTCTTGAAATAATTCCAGCTCCTTGGGAATCGGAGTTCTTTTTGGCCATATGTGATCCCCATTGTTTTTAATTTCCAGGAATGTCGTGGAACATTGTCTGTTGGCGTCGCTGTCTCTAAACCGATGTAGTGTGCCATCCCAAGGTTTGCCGTGGTGCTTGATTTGCTCCCGCTAAGAATCCAACCTAGAACGGAGGGTATAACTAGAATGGATGATGATAGTTGAATCGGAGGACAATCTTTAACGATCTTGATGGGAAGGTCATTTCATCTTTTGGGTCCGCTAACTGAAGTCTCTAGCCATAGTGCTCAGAGCCATTTGAATCATTTGAACAAAACAGATGTGAAATGACGACTATAAATCCAGAACCTTACAGGATCATAGTTTCGTCCTAAATGTGGTCGACAGAGGTATTCGTTTAGCTCGCTGGGCACAGAATCAGATATTGGTTTTTCTTGCGTTAGTGAGCTTTGGGACAACAGTTTCTTATGTCATGTCCAAACTGAAGGCTTGTTAGAGTCTTCTTGTGTTACATCTGAAGCTTTGTGTTCAAGAGACAACTGACCCATCCGTCTATGCTCGGAACGAATTTCCTTAGTTATTTCCGCTATTGGAGCTGACACTGCAAGGCGAGAGTCAAAGTGAATGCACTTGAACCGGTGATCCAAAACTGTACCTATGGCTAGAAAAGTATTTCTTCCAAAGTCGTAATCTCCTGTGAACAGAGAATTTTTTACAGACGCCCCAAAATAAATTGAAGGAGTTGCGTGCTCCATTTTTTGTCGAAGTAGGATTGTTGTGGGAATGCCTAATCTTGCAGTCACGTAGTTAGCGCCACCGTTCTGGGGAATATTGTTGGTGCCAGGCATACCTGACAGGTGAAAAGGTGGTAGAAGCGAAATGTCTAACGGAAGAGAATCTCGGGAGTGAATCATTTCTGATATGTGTTCTGAGAATGAAATTTTATACTTACCATAAGCATTTCAGACAACAGAGTCTATTTTCCATCAAATACCAGCGCAGTAATGTCTGTGATTTTTGTTTCGAGTGTACGTTACTTTTACAGTGCGTTCACCTACTCTTGATCGAGGCACCGAGGAGGTAAGGGGAGCGCACATTCTGACTCTAGTTGGGAGCAGGAAGTGGTAATTTCCTCCATTCTCATACAGTGCTGTCACCAAATGTGTGTATTTTGCACCTTGTATCTATCGTCTACAACGTTAGAAACGACACACGAAAGTAACAAGTTTTCGTAAATATACAATATACCAGGTAATCAAAAAGTCAGTATGAATTTGAAAACTTAATAAACCACGGAATAATGTAGATAGAGAGGTAAAAATTGACACACATACTTGGAATGATATGAGGTTTTATTAGAACAAAAAAAAAAAAAAAACACCCCATGCTGATAGACGCGTGAAAGATCTCTTGCGCGCGTCGTTTGGTGATGATCGTATGCTCAGCCTCCACTTTCGTCATGCTTGGACTCCCAGATCCCCAGACCTCAGTCCGTGCGATTATTGGCTTTGGGGTTACCTGAAGTCGCAAGTGTATCGTGATCGATCGACATCTCTAGGGATGCTGAAAGACAACATCCGACGCCAATGCCTCACCATAACTCCGGACATGCTTTACAGTGCTGTTCACAACATTATTCCTCGATTACAGCTATTGTTGAGGAATGATGGTGGACACATTGAGAATTTCCTGTAATGAACATCATCTTTGCTTTGTCTTAGTTTGTTATGCTAATTATTGCTATTCTGATCCGATGAAGCGCCATCTGTTCGACATTTTTTGAACGTTTGTATTTTTTTGGTTCTAATAAAACCCCATGTCATTCCAAGCATGTGTGTCAATTTGTACCTCTCTGTCTACATTATTCCGTGATTTATTCTGTTTTCAAATTTCTACTGACTTTTTGATCACCCTGTAGATACATTCATGTTCAGATCAGGTGCTCATTTGTAGTACTGAATATGAAATTAAGTTAAACACATTGTAAGACATTTACTGTACGACTGCAGAGATCGGTAGTAGATGCAATTGGCAATAAATCTGCCGATGAGAACCATACTGCCTATGAGCCAAGAAAAGACAGAGCACAAAAAATATCTCTTTCGATGTTCATTATACAGTAATTTAAATATCGGCGGTATTAAGCGGTGTTGTAACGACAAATATCTATACCACGATGTATCGATATTTCTAACTCATCCCTAGCCGAACCACGGCTGCGAAAGTTTGTTCGACGTGCATAACATCTTCTTCTTCTTCTTCTTCTTCTTCTTCTTCTTGCGTTACGGCCTCTGTAGGACCACGGGTAGCCCCTTCGTGGACTGCATTTTCCTCTTCTTCTCCCAGAACCTCTTCATTCTTTCTCTTCTCCTCTCCCGCTCTTCTTCCGAGATCTTCAGTTTCCGTTTCTCCTGGCGGCTCCACTGGTGACACTCTATTCTTTTCCTGTATTCTTCTCTGTCATTGATCTCCGGCATATTTGTCGGTGTATATTTGTACCTCCAATTTTCCTTTCCTTCGACCTTGATCCCCAATACCATCCAGTCCTTACGAAGTCCAACAACCCACATGGTTCCTGTCTTTCCCCTTGTCCTCCCTGTTGTTTCCCACACTCACTTCGTCATTCTGTCCATACCCATCCTAACTGCATGCCCAGCAAACCTTGCCCTTTTGATTCTGATTTCCGCGGATATTGTTCTCATGTTCTGGTACAATTCTTCCCTAGGTCTTCGCATCCACCTCTCTCCACCTCTTTTGGGACTCTTTATTTTTCTCAGTATTTTCCTCTCTTCCTTCTCCAGTTGCTCTGCCCCATTTCTTTCTACTGTCATCGTCTCAGCAGCATATAATACTGCATTCCTCACTGTTGCCTTGTAGTGGCTTATCTTTACCTCTGTGGATATATTCTTTTTATTGTATAACCTCTCTCGTCATGCAGAAGGCTGACCTCATCCTCTTTATCCTCTCTGTTATTCCCTCCTTGCTCCTGTTCCTTCCTGTTATAAATTCTCCCAGGTATTTAAATTTGTTCACCATTTGCACAGTGCCTTCCAGTGTTTCCCAGTTTGCAGTGGTGTTTAATGTCTTTGTCTTGTTATAGGCGATCCTCAGTCCCACCTTTCTGGCTACCTTACTTTAGTAGTCGAGTTGTGTCTTTGCGTCTTCTTCCGTCTCACTTACTATTGCTATGTCATCTGCAAAGGCTAGGCAGTCCACTTGAGCCCTGTTGTCCTTTTTGTTCCCCACATGGGTCTTTGGTATTCCCATTTCCTTGTTTATTGCATAACATACGTAACACAATCACACTATCGCGTACCCTTCGCATTTACACATATGCTTTCAACCCCACAATTTTGTAACCCTTTCCACGAACTCGTCCATACACAAACTACCTTTTACACCCAACAACTCGAGAATGAAGGAGAGTTTTTCTTGTATCACAGAAGTGTGCAGAAGCCCTCACTGCCGCCCGCGGCTAGCCATAGCGGAAGCGCTGCCCACGAGTGCTGACAGTGATAAATGATAACTGGTAAGACTTGGCGAGGTTCAGGTATTCTTACAGCGTCGCCCGTTTACTGCACGTTATAGAGTACATTTATTACGCCTTACACATTCTGTTCTACAGGTTGTCACAGGAGGAATGGTCAATATTCAGGGACAGAATAGAAACGAACATTTGAAACAAAAAAATCCAGTAAACATGGGCTCTAAAATGCATATCTTCAGAGTTATGAGCACTTCCTCATCTTCTGTACTACGAAACAAAACTCTTCTAATGAAAGCTCTTTGCTTTCCATATTTTGAAGGAGGTAGCGTGAACTGGAACAAGGAAAAATGTCTAGTAAACATCTCGACATTTTTCCTTCTTTCAGTTCTCGTTACCTCCTCTAAAATATGGAAATCGAAGAGCTTTCATTAGAAGAGTTTTGTCTCGTAGTATAGAAGATGAGGAAGTGCTTATAGTTCTTAAGGTATGCATTTTAGAGGCCATGTTTTCTAGACTTTTTTGTTCTAAAGTGCATAACTTAAGAGCTGTGAATACTTTTCCAGTAGAAGATCTGTGTTTCACAGCAGTGAATATGAACAAGTGTTCATACCTCTTAAGATATGCACTTTAGAGCCAATGTTTCCTCTACTTTTTTCCTTGTTTTGAGCCACATTAACACCTCTTAGAATGTGGGAAGCGAAGAGCTTGTAGTTCATAGTTCTTAAAGTATGTTTACTAGATTTATTTGCTTCGAATGATCGTTCCTGTTATATGCGGAAATTTTGACCATTTGTCCTGGGATACCCTGTATAACCTGTAACTAAATAAACTGAAGGATTCGGACCGGCCATAATGCAAGGGCTACCTGATCTGTTTTGTACTCGCTTTTGCAGATCATGAGCACGCCGATTGTGACTAGTTACCAGTTGTGAGTATGGTGTTTACTGGTACTCCCGCCCAAATATAATGTGCCTCAACTGATGGATTTCTTGGGATATTCCTGGCCCCAATTAACACGACAGTAGTGTGGCCTGGAATTCTAACGCTAGTGGTGTGTGGGATGTACTACGCCCCATCCGGTTTTTTTACGTATTTTGAATATTTTGAAATTGAAATTAGTGGTTTAATCAACTGTAAGTTATTACTATCGATTAGTATAGCATGCCTGGGAAGTAGGGACGAATATTAAAGTGCTTTATAGAACATACAAAATTTATTGAAAATATATTTTTTCTTTTTACAAATACATTAAACAACTTCTCTCACTTATGTATGAAAAATTATATCCTCCGGGTGACCACCCAAGGCGCACGGCAACGAACAATGCTTTCATTGACGTTCTCGATGACGCGTTGATAATCATCTGGTGGGATGCCGTTAGCAACCCTTTTAATTTCATCCTTCAATTGGCGTATTGTTTGTGGCTTGTGTCATGTACACTTTTGACTTGACAAATCCCACACAAAAAAGTCAGAAGGCGTTAAATGGCATGATCTGGCAGGCCATTCCTGGTTGCCAAGCAAAGATAATTTTTTGAGAAAACTTTTCATTCAGCAGAGCAATCGTTACACGGGATGTGTGACAGCCGCACCATCTTACTGAAACCAAAAATCGTTATTTTCATCAATAAGAGGGAAAAACTAACCAGAAAGGATATTCCGGTAACGATCGCCGTTTATAGTGACGGCGGCTCCCTCATCACTTTCAAAAAATTAGGGGGCGTTTATTCTTCCTTCCCAGAACCCACACCACAGTCGTGCGTTGTAAATACATCTCATCTTCCACAGTCATTCGCAGATTTTCGTTACCCCAAATTCTGCAGTTCTGCTTATTGGCGACACACTGAGGTGGAAGTGCGCCTCATCTGAGAAAATTATTCTTTTTGTGAAGTTCTCGTTCCCTGCTTGTCGAGTCAAGAGCCATTAAGCAAACGGATGTCTCTTTCCATGATCTGAAGGCTTCAACTCTTGTATAAGTTGTATATTGTACACATGAAAGGATTTCATACAGTGAACTTGGTGATCAATTCGATTGTTGAGCTCGTCAGCGAGCCGATTTCCTGGGGCTTACGGTCGCATTGTCACGCACGGCAGCAATGTTTTCTTGTGTTCGAACACAAAGCGGCCATCCCGTTTTCTTAACGTTTGCAACAGAACCCGTGTTCTCAGACTTCTGGATCAACTTCCGAACTGATGATTCGTTGGAGGAGAATTACGTCCGAACGTCACATGCAATTCACGAACGGTTGCCGTCGAACTTTCACTGTTTTCGTAATAATTTTTTATCACTTGGATACGTTGCTCAGTTGTCATCTGCTCCATGACTGAAATAAACATAAAAAACAGTGCACTCCACACAAATGTTATCAGGCTACTAATGGGAAGGATCGCACATAACAAACCGTGAAAAACCACAGTTGCCAACCATCATATGACAAAATTGCGCAAAATTCAAATTCAACCTTACGTCGCGGACACACTTTATTATTGCATATTAATAACACATGGTGACAATAATAAGATGTAATCTTATTTATTAATTATTATTCACATATCAGTCACAAATATCTACATCTACATCTACATCTACATTCATACTCCGCAAGCCACCCAACGGTGTGTGGCGGAGGGCACTTTACGTGCCACTGTCATTTCCTCCCTTTCCTGTTCCAGTCGCGTATGGTTCGCGGGAAGAACGACTGTCTGAAAGCCTCCGTGCGCGCTCTAATCTCACTAATTTTACATTCGTGATCTCCTCGGGAGGTATAAGTAGGGGGGAGCAGTATACTCGATACCTCATCCAGAAACGCACCCTCTCGAAACCTGGCGAGCAAGCTACACCGCGATGCAGAGCGCCTCTCTTGCAGAGTCTGCCACTTGAGTTTATTAAATATCTCCGTAACGCTATCACGGTTACCAAATAACCCTGTGACGAAACGCGCCGCTCTTCTTTGGATCTTCTCTATCTCCTCCGTCAACCCGATCTGGTACGGATCCCACACTGATGAGCAATACTCAAGTATAGGTCGAACGAGTGTTTTGTAAGCCACCTCCTTTGTTGGTGAACTACATTTTCTAAGCACTCTCCCAATGAATCTCAACCTGGTACCCGCCTTACCAACAATTAATTTTATATGATCATTCCACTTCAGATCGTTCCGCACGCATACTCCCAGATATTTTACAGAAGTAACTGCTACCAGTGTTTGTTCCGCTATCATATAATCATACAATAAAGGATCCTTCTTTCTATGTATTCGCAATACATTACATTTGTCTATGTTAAGGGACAGTTGCCACTCCCTGCACCAAGCGCCTATCCGCTGCAGATCTTCCTGCATTTCGCTACAATTTTCTAATGCTGCAACTTCTCTGTATACTACAGCATCATCCGCGAAAAGCCGCATGGAACTTCCGACACTATCTACTAGGTCATTTATATATATTGTGAAAAGCAATGGTCCCATAACACTCCCCTGTGGCACGCCAGAGGTTACCTTAACGTCTGTAGACGTCTCTCCATTGAGAACAACATGCTGTGTTCTGTTTGCTAAAAAATCTTCAATCCAGCCACACAGCTGGTCTGATATTCCGTAGGCTCTTACTTTGTTTATCAGGCGACAGTGCGGAACTGTATCGAACGCCTTCCGGAAGTCAAGAAAAATAGCATCTACCTGGGAGCCTGTATCTAATATTTTCTGGGTCTCATGAACAAATAACGCGAGTTGGGTCTCACACGATCGCTGTTTCCGGAATCCATGTTGATTCCTACATAGTAGATTCTGGGTTTCCAAAAACGACATGATACTCGAGCAAAAAACATGTTCTAAAATTCTACAACAGATCGACGTCAGAGATATAGGTCTATAGTTTTGCGCATCTGCTCGACGACCCTTCTTGAAGACTGGGACTACCTGTGCTCTTTTCCAATCATTTGGAACCCTCCGTTCCTCTAGAGACTTGCGGTACACGGCTGTTAGAAGGGGGGCAAGTTCTTTCGCGTACTCTGTGTAGAATCGAATTGGTATCCCGTCAGGTCCAGTGGACTTTCCTCTGTTGAGTGCTTCCAGTTGCTTTTCTATTCCTTGGACACTTATTTCGATGTCAGCCATTTTTTCGTTTGTGCGAGGATTTAGAGAAGGAACTGCAGTGCGGTCTTCCTCTGTGAAACAGCTTTGGAAAAAGGTGTTTAGTATTTCAGCTTTACGCGTGTCATCCTCTGTTTCAATGCCATCATCATCCCGGAGTGTCTGGATATGCTGTTTCGAGCCACTTACTGATTTAACGTAAGACCAGAACTTCCTATGATTTTCTGTCAAGTCTGTACATAGAATTTTACTTTCGAATTCACTGAACGCTTCTCGCATAGCCCTCCTTACGCTAACTTTGACATCGCTTAGCTTCTGTTTGTCTGAGAGGTTTTGGCTGCGTTTAAACTTGGAGTGAAGCTCTCTTTGCTTTCGCAGTAGTTTCCTAACTTTGTTGTTGTACCACGGTGGGTTTTTCCCGTCCCTCACAGTTTTACTCGGCACGTACCTGTCTAAAACGCATTTTACGATTGCCTTGAACTTTTTCCATAAACACTCAACATTGTCAGTGTCGGAACAGAATATTGAGTCATACGCTTCTAATTTCTCATTCAATGCACATATTCACTAACAGAGAAATGTTTCTTACATTTACTCATAAACTGGTGAAGAACATCTCCAATTGCAGCCAATTTTCCTACTCCCTTCCTGGCTGCTCGAGTATCTTGGTCAACAAAAAGAGGACAGCGCAAGAGTAAGCTGAATCTTTGGAGGGGCATAGCAGCCCAAAAAATCTTCATCCCATTTCCATCAGATGCCCAAAAGCAATCCAGATTCAATCTACTTGCCTTGTAGGTTGCTGCTAAACACGGGAGCCCACTGCCATCATTTCGAGCTTCGTAATAAGTTTTGGTACGTTTTCTTTTGAATACACCTTTTTCTGACTCTCTATGGTCTTTACTGTAAACAAAACAGATTATTCAATAATATCAGAAAATATAAAAAGGTTGCAACACACTAATGGTGTATCACATCTCTGGCATCACCAACGACACCTGGAGGATGGGCAATAACATGCGACCTTGCTCTAACATTGTACCGTGAAAATTCTTTTCTCTATTTAGTTGTTCCATCTTTTTCCAGGCTGTAACTATCACCGACCGCATCTTCATCGTTTTCATCTCCTACCTTCTTCTAGGCGCTGCAGTCTGGAACCGTGGGACTGCTACGGTCGCAGGTTCGAATCCTGCCTCGGGCATGTATGTGTGTGATGTCCTTAGGTTAGTTAGGTTTAAGTAGTTCTAAGTTCTAGGGGACTGATGACCTAAGATGTTAAGTCCCATAGTGCTCAGAGCCATTTGAACCATTTTTTCCTACCTTCTCTGATGCTGTGTCATGATTACTGGCAATAACAACATCCTCATCATCTCCATCATCGGAATCAATATGCTCCTCATCAAGCACATTATCAACCAATGCTTGCACTTGTCCCTTCCTGCTCCATAACAATCGCTTTACAACAATATTTGCTATTAATTGTACAAGTAAATATCATATGTTATTCAAAATACGCACAAAAATGCAATGAAATAGCTACCGTGACTTTTTCTTCTTATGGGACGGGTGTGGCGTGTTGGGGTTTTACAAATCCTAGCACGCTCGAACTTGTTTCAACAGCATCTCACGGAAGTCCTGCTCTCAATTGAAGTTACAAAAACGCACTTGTGCCAGTCTACTGACATCTCGTAGCAGCTGTCTGAAACCACAAAACAGTGTGAAATGTCGTCTATAATTTAATTGTAAAAATTGGTCATAAAGGGTGTACCACATTCCTACACACTATTGCCGAGTTAACTTTCTCTGCCCACTTTTATAATACCACACAACTACACCAATTTATTCCTAAAATCTCCTACTATAAGATTTGTATTAAGCTTAACACAGTAATGAATATGTGATTGATTATCTGCAGCAAACACTCCCTTGCCAATACAATAGTCAATCAAATCACGCTCTTCGTTAGGCACTTATTTAGCACCGACACATCCTCTGTCTACTGTTACAAAGAAGCCTGGAGGAAGTACGACGATGAACCAATCACTAACTTCAATGAGAGTAATTTGTTACGTATTGTGCGTCTTTCTAGTGAGGAGACGACGTTCGATAGTGAGGTGGAAGACGCTATGCGTAAGCGTATTGTTTCATCTGTACCACTTTCGGACCTATGAAGCGTTGGATTACGAAGTTAGCTAATATCTTTTAATTTTATATTTGACTATGGGGACAAGAATAAATGTGATATTTACACTAAGAGTTATCCAGCATTACGCATAATGAGGTAAACGATGAAAATCAGTTCTTTAGGAACATATATGATAATGTAATCATGAACAAAATTAAAGTGTATGTACGGAATACACTTACATATTGTAAGGATTACTATAGAAATCGCTGCACATAAAAAGGTTTTTGGGGAACAAGGTTCCCTTGAAAAAACTAGTGCATTTGGTAGTAAACTTGGTGCACTTTCCACAGCAAGGGTTCGATTTAACAGCTGTGCCTCGGTGAATATGTAACGGTAAGAATCAGTATGTATTTACAGGGTGTGGTAGATAAGTAATGAGACTGGCCGCCGCGCGGCGCCCCAGTCGCTCGCAGGGCGGTCTCCACCTGTACGTCACGTGGTGGGGGATCTGAGCTAACAATAGAACCGGTTCGTAGTCGCGTCGGAGCTCTGGTGCAGTGAGGGTCGAGCTTCGCGTATTACGTTGTTTGTGTGCCCGTGACACTTGTGAAAACGCTGAAGATGGATCGCTCGATAGAACAGCGGTATGCAATCAAATTTTGCTTTCGCTTGGGCAAAACTGCTTCGGAAACTTTTGCTATGATTACAGAGGCCTACAAAGAAGACTCCCTGTCAAGAGCTCAAGTGTTCCGGTGGTTTAATGAATTTAAAAACGGGAGGGAATCCGTTGAAGACATGGAACGATCTGGACGCCCTTCAACGAGTCGTGTGGATGAAACGGTGGCCAAAGTGAAAGAACTCCTGGACTCCGACCGTCGTTTAAGTCTCAAAATGATCGCCGATGAGGTCTCCGTGAATAAATTTACGGTTCACCAAATTGTTACGCAAGATTTGATGATGAGTAAAGTTTGCGCAAAATTGGTTCCCCGAGTGCTCACCGCCGAACAAAAGCAACAACGAGTGGACGTTTGCCGTGAGATGTTGAATGATTTGGAAAATAATCCACACTTTTTAGACAACGTAGTAACAGGCGACGAATCGTGGACATTCCAGTACGACCCGGAGACGAAAGCCCAGAGCTCGGAGTGGCACACACCGGCATCCCCGCGGCCGAAGAAAGCAAGAATGTCAAAGTCCTGCATCAAGACAATGCTGATTGTGTTTTTCGACAAGTGGGGGTTAATTCACAAAGAGTTTGTCCCTCAGGGGAAGACTGTCAATGCCGAATTCTACAAAGAAGTCCTTCAGCGATTGCACAGAGCCGTCAAACGGAAGCGACAGGACCTTGCTCAACGCTGGCGTCTCCACCACGACAACGCTCCGGCGCACACAGCGTTCCTCGTGACCTCCTACTTGACCCGAATTGGAGTTGAAGTTTTGCCACAGCCACCATACAGCCCTGACTTGAGTCCTCCTGATTTCTTCCTATTTCCAAAGGTCAAAAGATGCCTGAAGGGTCATCGTTTCGACGATATTCCGAACATCCAACGTGCTGTCACGAAGGCACTAACTGGGATAACTCAAACGGACTACAGTGGGGCCTATGAAGCTTGGAAAACGCGCTGGCAACGTTGTGTCGACGCCCAAGGCGAGTACTTTGAAGAATATTAACGTTTTGTACAAATTGGATCAATAAATTTGTTTTTCTAGACTGAGTCTCATTACTTATCTACCACACCCTGTACAATATAATCTAAACCGAACAATTCTATAAAAGCTAGTGATTTGATTTAGAAAAACAGTGTGCAAAAAACCATATACTTCAGGGTAACAATCCATTTTACTGTTGTGTTCAGGTGTCAGGTACAGAACCAAAAGCTAATGATACAGTCCAATGTATAGCAAAATACTAGTATCTTGATTTTATGTGTACAAGAAAAGCGCGTTTGCCTTTTTGTCAGAAGAAGTCGAAAGTAACATTCTAAATAAAGTTCTTCATATCGAAGTCGTTGTCTGCGTTGACGTTTATTCTAACTGGGACCATCTTCGCTATTTCTCTACCGACCTAAAGACAGCCTTCCTCGCACCTGATGAAGACAGGATCCAGAATGTTGCACTGATTTTGTACGAAAATTACATAAATTGTTCAGCTGCTGTATTAGTTTTAGAGGAGCTATGATATTGAAAATATACTGCAAGGAGCTTCTAAGACTGTTCGGGCAGAGTTATAGATATTTCTGTTTATGTCCAACGACCATAGGTGTTGTCACTGGTATGATATTAGGTTGACACTATAGACCTCTGTGTTATCGGTGCTAGAGCCTCCTTGTTGCTGGCTGGGACGTGCCGCTTCTGAACTCTTCCGTGACCTGAGCTCTTCAGTTTGTGAAATTTTGCTTCATTCGACTACGCCGTAGCTGCTTTGCGCAGTAACATTAAAGAAAAATTCTCCATCTTGATGTACTGGAATTCTTCTCAACGTCGACTGCGTTGCCCTGATTCCGCCCTGACTCCGGTGAATAGGCGATTTTGCCGCCCTGAAGTACATGTAAAATAACGATTGCAACAGGGCCGTAGCCTGGTGTTGCCACGAGAAGACGGATATGTTTGTTGTTCAGGGCCTACGTTCCGTCTTGCCGACACCCCTTCTGCCCACTCTCTTCACTCCTATCCGCAGGCGGAATGTCCATGTGGCCAACGAGCTTAAATTTCATCGAGTGGCTGGCTATACGTCCGCCATGCCTGAAGCAAATTGAATTCCCACCTGCCATTTTTCTGTAGTCAAGGGCGTCATCTGTTTTTGTCACGCCCCCTTAAAACTGCCTGTAACTAGCTTAAAACAGTTCAGGCTAGTTTTTTTTTTTTTAAGTGAACGTCAATGATTTCTGTGTACAGTGGCAGCAACAAGGACAGTTTTAATCGAAATGTGCATAAGCTTTCCGATACAGATAAAACTGCAAGGTCACTCAAACCATGTTCGTCTATCCACAATAACTTCTTGTTGCTCGCAAACTGAATGTAAATCAACGCAATGTTACCGTGTACCAACTGAAGATTATGGAGTTTTATGGGTGTGTGACAGAAAAGGTGACTGGCGCATAAATTCAGTACTTTTGTTTGTATTTTAAGCGTATAGTCACAGCCTCAAAAACCAGTCAAATATGGACAGATACAAGTAATTAACACAAGTCCTAGCTGCGGCATGGCATATATTGGTCAAACTATCAGCTATTGGGACAGTGTCATTAGGGAGGCAGTTGAGATTAAATTAGCGAGCAACCTCGTTAACAGGGATGGAGGTTTCTGTTTAAACTCTGTTTGGAATCAGGCTCTCTCCCTTGTCAAAAAACAGAGGAACACAGTCAATGCTGCCTCACCTGCGAATTCATAGTCTCACTATCGATATAACATGGGGTGACCAGTATCCAAGCAATGTTCGGCAATAGCAGATCTATTTGGCTGCTGTAATCGTGTGTGCCGTTTATGCTCAGTACATCTGTCCACGGTCCTGATAGTTTGACCAATATATGCCATGCCGCAGCTACAACGAATACGATATACACCCGCCTTACGCAGTCCAAGATCATCCTTAACGGAACTCAAAAGTGTCTAATTTTAGATGGAGGTCGGAAAACACATTTCACATCGTATTTCCGTAAAATACGACCGATCTTATTGGACGTGTTTCCTACGTAAGGCAAAAAGGCAGTAGACTTAGCTGTTGACTCAGAATTATCATCAATCACCCGATGTACAGTTGGTCGATAGCGCAACGCACGTTCAATCCGTCTATCACTATCTATGTGCGCATGTTGCTAGCCCATGACTTTTGTCATCTCAGAGTATAGTTAGTTCTCTTTCAACTTTACCTGTCTGTCCAAACGATTTAGATTTACGTATATAAATGATCGATTCTGAAGATAAAATAATAATTGAGATGCAGATTTATGTTTCACATAATGCATTTATTCCCAAAATTTAGTTACTGTAAAAAAGATGGTAACTTATTATATATAAAGAACTTCGCAGTAATTTTCTTGGATGAGATAATTTCACAAACTTTCATAAATAGCTACATGCCTTAGCTGAATAAAAATGTAGGATCATACCCAATTTAATTATTTGCTGAGAATACTATGATACTTTACCAGTACCTTGAAGTTCCTAAAGCTCCTTCAACAGACCCGTTACGCTGTCACTACTGAACATAGAAACTGAATTACTTAGACTTTTTTACCAAATCAGTAACTAAAGTTTCTAGCTGTGCTATTCTTCTTTGTGTTGCACGATAAGTTGCTTTATGTACTTATTGAATGGCACATTCTCTGCATTTAGTCTGTCATACTGTGCTTTCAGCTTTTTTGGACTTGGAATACAGGTAGTATAAACTGATGTACTAGGCACTAAAAGAGTGAAATCCCGCTATAACTTAATAACAATAATTTTACTGCATAAAAATAGAAACTATCGAGATCCGTCGGTATCTCCAGACTTAATCAAAATCGGGAATTGACTAACTTTATTTAAATTCGTTGGGCACCTCTCAATGTTGTGACCGTTGTGGAAATGGCGGCTGAGTTAGCTTTAGCTGTACTGTGTTTGTGTCCCGTGTGTTGTTTTTCGTTTGCTCGTCTCGAATTATGTGTTCAGCATTCGACAGACTAATGAGAGGAAAGCTTACCACCATGGAATGCTTTGACACTATCTTACCACCATGGAATGCTTTGACACTGCATTCAATCATTTCATACGTCAATCAGTACTAGACACTAACCTTTGGTTAAGATTACATTGAGAAATCCACTTCCCCTCGTATTTCGTCTCCGGTCGACGATTTTTCTTCAACAATGCCTCATATTTTTCTTTTTAAGTTCGAAATTCAATCATTCTACACATCAGTCATTACTGGACACTAAGGTACCTGTCTCTGCGGTCCGAGTGTAAAATTACTTGGAATTATGGTTGATAAAAGACTATCTTGGGATGGACATATAAATTACTTAGCTAACAAACTTGCACGAGTTCTCTTTCAGCTACATAAATTAAGAAAAAAAAGTCTGCAAGAGTATGCTGCTACAATCTAATATGTACTGACAAGACGAATTGTATGAAACCATATTAAAATGTTGATAATAAATAAATATTATTTTCGGCGTAAGCATTCAATGCAACAATCACACAATCTAATCTGGTCGGGACATAAGAAGACTTCACTTTTTTACGTGGTGTTTTCAAGGCCACGGTCAGGAATATTTCTATTAATATCCAGCTCTTTTATTTTGGCGAAATACATATACGCTGCCACACTGAGCTGTTTTCAGAATCGAACGTGTCAAAACAAACCACTAGCTGACGACAGTTTAGAATCTCGATCGTTCGTAAAAGTCGATAAGTGTGTTAATCGACTAAAGCGTATATACGTCATAATGACGTCATATCATATCCAGGTTGGGTGAACTTAGCATCCTCCGGCCCTGAAGGCCGCCCTGTCCTCTTCCGTGGCCGCAATCGCCTCCTCCGCCGCGGCCGCCAGCATGGCGCGCAGCTCCTGTACCTGCGGCGCCTGCTCAGCCGCCGTCGACTGCCGGTCCCCCGCCCCACTCTCACTGGTGTGATATCCCGGCCGCCTGTTGGCAGTGGGAGCTGTCTGCTCACCTTCCGGCTCCGTCTTCTTACGGCGGCGCTTGCGGCGCCTCCGTCGTCGTCTCTAAAGCCGTCGGCATACGGACCGTGTTGCCGAACGTTAACGTTGAGCGTGCCAAGTTCAACGTGCTGCTGTCAGCTCAGGAATGATGCGACTTGTGCATACGGTACGTGGACCCCAACGTGGTACACGCGATCGCAACGCACTCCAGCGACAGCTGAGGGATGTTTCTAGTTCGTTAATCACACTGTTTACTCAACGGGAGCGCGTAAAATTCCCACGTTAGCTCTATTAAAATGCACATTTCTTCCATCGTCCACGAAAAGGAAAGTACCATGTCCAATCAATAAGGACACAGGCATAGAAAAGTTCCGTTACAAACAGTGCGTTACAAATTTGGAATGCTTCTCCGCATAAGATAAACATTATTTCATCATTCCCACATTTTAGTAAAACCCCAAGGTCAGTCTTACTTGATCACTGTTCTACCCAGTAGCAGAATCTTTGCAACATGTGAATTACGAACCGTAAAAGAAGAAGAAGCAAAATATCTTTATATAAGTAGCGTAAGCTGTCCTTTAGATTAAGTCAATCGAACAGTCACCCCTCCAAAAAAGGTGAACTTGTATTTACATAACATCAAATATTATAGTCTATACTTACACTAAACTAATAATAAAGTATCAGAACCTAATAAAAACGCTAATGTTAGGGAAAAAAATTGGTTGTGTCAGGATGCGAACCACCGCCTCTACGAAATTGCGCACAGATTTTTTTTTTAATCTCATTTTGTTCGGTTTTGTTCGTTGCATCTGCTCGGGGCGGACGTCATAAGACATCCGTTTAAGTTCGTTGTTGATCGATTAACTCAGTTTTTTTTATTACAGGACCGAACACGCTGAGCTACCGTGCCGGCAGTCTGATAGACAGTGACGCTATACATTACGCTAAACAAAAATCACACGTTTGTCCTCTAATCATAGTGTCTTACCTCTCGCTAGAAACCTTAATCGTAGATATTTTACTAACTGAAATTTAATTATAACAAATTGTACCAAGAATACTGCGTTTTGGGTCGATCTTCAGTGTGTCGCTGCCTTCAAATAGCCTACTCTCATTATACGAAAGTTATAATAATTCTCTTGCCACGAATATGATGTTTCTCATTATTTTATTGGAACGAATCACACAGTTAACAACTAGTTTTGCAGTGATTCTGAATTTGCTGGTGCTCGGAACGACATACACTCCTGGAAATGGAAAAAAGAACACATTGACACCGGTGTGTCAGACCCACCATACTTGCTCCGGACACTGCGAGAGGGCTGTACAAACAATGATCACACGCACGGCACAGCGGACACACCAGGAACCGCGGTGTTGGCCGTCGATTGGCGCTAGCTGCGCAGCATTTGTGTACCGCCGCCGTCAGTGTCAGCCAGTTTGCCGTGGCATACGGAGCTCCATCGCAGTCTTTAACACTGGTAGCATGCCGCGACAGCGTGGACGTGAACCGTATGTGCAGTTGACGGACTTTGAGCGAGGGCGTATAGTGGGCATGCGGGAGGCCGGGTGGACGTACCGCCGAATTGCTCAACACGTGGGGCGTGAGGTCTCCACAGTACATCGATGTTGTCGCCAGTGGTCGGCGGAAGGTGCACGTGCCCGTCGACCTGGGGCCGGACCGCAGCGACGCACGGATGCACGCCAAGACCGTAGGATCCTACGCAGTGCCGTAGGGGACCGCACCGCCACTTCCCAGCAAATTAGGGACACTGTTGCTCCTGGGGTATCGGCGAGGACCATTCGCAACCGTCTCCATGAAGCTGGGCTACGGTTCCGCACACCGTTAGGCCGTCTTCCGCTCACGCCCCAACATCGTGCAGCCCGCCTCCAGTGGTGTCGCGACAGGCGTGAATGGAGGGACGAATGGAGACGTGTCGTCTTCAGCGATGAGAGTCGCTTCTGCCTTGGTGCCAATGATGGTCGTATGCGTGTTTGGCGCCGTGCAGGTGAACGCCACAATCAGGACTGCATACGACCGAGGCACACAGGGCCAACACCCGGCATCATGGTGTGGGGAGCGATCTCCTACACTGGCCGTACACCACTGGTGATCGTCGAGGGGACACTGAATAGTGCACGGTACATCCAAACCGTCATCGAACCCATCGTTCTACCATTCCTAGACCGGCAAGGGAACTTGCTGTTCCAACAGGACAATGCACGTCCGCATGTATCCCGTGCCACCCAACGTGCTCTAGAAGGTGTAAGTCAACTACCCTGGCCAGCAAGATCTCCGGATCTGTCCCCCATTGAGCATGTTTGGGACTGGATGAAGCGTCGTCTCACGCGGTCTGCACGTCCAGCACGAACGCTGGTCCAACTGAGGCGCCAGGTGGAAATGGCATGGCAAGCCGTTCCACAGGACTACATCCAGCATCTCTACGATCGTCTCCATGGGAGAATAGCAGCCTGCATTGCTGCGAAAGGTGGATATACACTGTACTAGTGCCGACATTGTGCATGCTCTGTTGCCTGTGTCTATGTGCCTGTGGTTCTGTCAGTGTGATCATGTGATGTATCTGACCCCAGGAATGTGTCAATAAAGTTTCCCCTTCCTGGGACAATGAATTCACGGTGTTCTTATTTCAATTTCCAGGAGTGTATATACATATAGGCTTGAAATGAATGCCAATATGGCGCCCACAACTCTGTACTGAAGGGAGACGGCGTGCTTGTGACGTAGGTGGCGTTGTGCCATGTCATTGGTCAACGCTCAGACGCACGCTCAGAATATCTGACATGCCAGATATTGCTCTGCACGTTCGGAAAGACTCGCGAGCGTGCTATTCCATGCTGCGACGTCAGAAACTCGGCACGCTCAACGTTCGGATGCACGGTCCGTGTGCCGACGGCTTAAGGTTGTGCCTTTTCGCCAGCGCAGCCACCACCGGTGAAAGCCGGGCAACCACGCCAGTTGGCCACGTGTGACCCGCCACAGCGAGCACAGGTCGACGCTGCTTTTCTTCTGCCACAGGCGCGGGTGTCGTGCGCGCCAACGTACCGTGGTGAGTTGCGGCAGCATTTGGCCACATGTCCCTCGACTTGGCACCTGAAGCACTGTGGCTTAGGGTCCATGCCCAGGGGGAGAGCTTCTGCTGTCACAGGGAAGCGTAGAAGCTTCCTTAACCCGAAGATGTCGCCGCCGTCTGTCGCAGTACCCACTACGACGATGAACAACGGCGGCGTCTTCCTGTTCGTCCGGTTGTGCAGCTTGACAGTTGCACCCCGGAATCCTGCTCGCGTCAGCCCTTCCTGGACTGTCTCCTCGTCGAAAATCCAAGGCAGCCCCCTGATCAGGGCCTCGGATTGCTTCTTGCGCTGTCTTGGCGCGGTGGTCGGCCGCACTCGCTGCCTGCAGTTGTATGATAGCGCCTGAGTCAAGTGACTCGGCGCCAACCTCTTCGCTGCAGCAGCTGCCTATAACATCATATATCTCTGTCCACGACCCTCTACTGCACTGGATGTACAGAGGGGGGACAGGTAGATGATGTTCTTCACGCTTCCGATCCGGAACCCTACTGGGTTGTGGCGTCGGCGGCTTCTTCTCAATGACTGTCATCTTCTTCTGTGCGTTTCTGCCCATACTGTGACGCTAGAGAACACGACAAATTTGCAGAGTCGTAATAACGACACACGACAATTTGCACTAGCGTTGCGTCACAGTCAGAACACGGCTTCGCAGCTCTTCTCCACGCCTAGAGCAGGTAGCGCGTTTCACCAGAGACGCGCGCGCCTTCGCTGCTCAACTGCAACCTACCCATCGATTCGCTGCTCCTTTATGACTTTCCTCACTGTGAGGAAGTTCGAGAGGAAGTTTGTGGCCTGTTGGCCTTTACTCCCCTGAGAATCTTGTTGAATCTTCTTTCTGGACTGTTGGTTATATCTGGACTGGCAAGGTGTGCCGATGATATATTTCTTGTGCTTGTCGATGTGACGATTTTTCTTTTTCTTCTTACTCGTTGCTGAGGGGGATATCGTGCGTAACGTATCCTGCTTTATCATATTCTCCGTTAACCAGAGAAATGATTATACAGCGCATCTGCCATTCTGTGAAGATAGGGTAGGAATCAATCAGATTGAAATCCTCCCTGGAAAGACCAATAAGGCCTTCTGGATAGCCAAGTGGTTGATGTGGGAGTGGAGGTTTAGGATGGTTTGGTGGAACGAAAGGATAGGGGTTCTCGTGGTGGGGGTATGTGCCGTCTCGAAGCGAGCCAGCGATCTTCTTCGTTACAGCACTGTACGTGTCTGGAAGCGGGAGGAATGGGACTCCTTCCCACTCTTCTTCTCCTTGTGCAGTTGCTTCGGTGTCCTTGTTCTTGTGCTGTGTCGCCTCCCCTTCGGCAGGCTCGTCGGTCTGCGTGGCCACCGTTGTGAACTCCTTCTCTCGTGCAGGAGTCGTCTGGGTGGCGGTGTCTTCTCTTGTGGCGGAGTCTTCTTTGGCTGAGCGAAGTTCCTGCGCCAGCACAGCAATCTGACGCCGATCCTCTCGCCCAGTTCCGCCAACATGGCCGCCCTCTCTTCCGCCATGGCGGATTTGAAGGCGGACATGGCTTCTTGTACAGCGTCATTTAGACGCCTGTGGACGACGTCTTCTGTGCAAGAGACCACCTCTTCGTGTGTGGTGCTCACTTGCTTCTGCATCTTCTTCTCCGGTCCGCGCCAATTTCTCCTGTAGGCGCAGGAACGGGCGTTCACCGCGTGTGCGCCGCCGCAGTTGACGCAGGTACAGGGGGTGTCCTGCTTCTTGCAGTCGCGTGTGTCGTGTGCTTGCGCACACTTCAAGCACGCTACTGCACCGCTGCAGTGCTTGGCGACGTGGCCAAGCTTTTGGCAGCGAAAGCACTGCGCTGCAGTCTTCCTCTTCTTCTTGCCGGATGTTCCTGCTAGCGTGAGCAGCAACTCCGCCAAGGCAGCAGCTTTGCGTCCCTTTCCACGACACGACATCTCGAGTGCCAACAGCGATGCGTAACTCTCCGCAACCTGAGCGGGAATGAACTCATCGAGTGGACCTGGTCCAATATTTGTGCCTGTGGCCTTCCTCTTTCACCAGGCGCTCACTCTGTGGTCCGCGTCCGCTCGCTGCGACCTTGTGGAGCATTGCCGTTCCCTTTTCCGTCCACTGCAGTCCTGGGTGTTCTCTTTGCGGTCCGCGGCCGCCAGACGCACTCCTGGATGTTCCATCTTCGGTCTGGAGCGTTTGGAATCCGTCTGTGGTACCAGACATTCCCCCTGTGGCCCTCTCCCGCTCACTGTGATCTGCTGGAGCGTTGCCGTTCCATTTTCGGTCCGCTGCGCTTCGAGACGTTCCCTCTGCAGTCCGCGCCCGTCAGTCCCGTCCGTGGGACTGAGGACTGTCCAGCAGAACACGCATTGCGTTGATTCTGTACCGTGAGTGCCTAAAAGAAAAAAAAAATCTTCTATCACTGATTCCTGTAAGTGTCGGTCATGCCTGGCACGGTGATGTGTTAAAATATTCGTCACCTAATTAGGCTTCAGTCACGAGGCTGGCCTCTTATATACAGCCTAACATCGCTTCCACTGACACCTCACTCATTGACAATCTATCCTTCGACTTGCCGATGATTCCGTACTTCGACCGTCCACGACGTGCTTTCACCATTGATATCTAGCCTCATTATACAGGGGTTGCTCAAAAATATGGTAACACTGCGAGAAATGCATGCCTGAACATAAATGTAAATGATAGCTGCAGATTTCGCTGTTGTATTTGACCTAGAGTGGCACCTGTTGCATACCCTCAGTATGTTGCAAGTCTACATCTACGTGATTACTCTGCTATTCACAATAAAGTGCCTGGCAGAGGGTTCAGTGAACCACCTTAAAGCTGTCTCTCTACCGTTCCACTCTCGAAAGGCACGCGGGAAAAACGAGCACTTGAATTTTTCTGTGCGAGCCCTGATTTCTCTTATTTTATCGTGATGATTATTTCTCCCTGTGTAAGTGGGTGCCAACAGAATGTTTTCGCAATTGGAGGAGAAAATTGGTGATTAAAATTTCAAGACAAGATCCTGTCCCAACGAAAAACACCTTTGTTTCAATGATAGCCACTCCAATTCGCGTATCATGTCTGTGAGACTATCTCCCCTATTTCGCGATAATACAAAACGAGCTGCCCTTCTTTGTACTTTTTCGATGTCATCCGTCAATCCCACCTGATGCGGATCCCACACCGCACAGCAATACTCTAGAATAGGGCGGACAAGCGTGGTGTAAGCAGTCTCTTTGGTAGACCTGTTAAACCTTCTAACTGTTCTGCCAATGAATCGCAGTCTTTGGTTTGCTCTACCCGCAATATTATCTATGTGATCGTTCCCATTTAGGTTATTTGTCATTGTAATCCCTAAGCATTTAGTTCAATTTACAGCCTTCAGATTTGTGCGACTTATCGTGTAATCGAAATTTAGCTGATTTCTTTTAGTACTCATGTGAATAACTTCACACTTTTCCTTGTTCAGGGTCAAGTGCCACTTTTCGCACCATACAGATATCTTATCTAAATCATTTTGTAATTCGTTTTCATCATCTGATGACTTTACAAGACGGTAAATGACAACATCATCTGCAAACAATCTAAGACGGCTACTCAGATTGTCTCCTATGTCGTTAATATAGATCAGGAACAATAGAAGGCGTATAACACTTCCAAGGGGAACACCGGATATTATTTCTGTTTTATTCGATGACTTTCCGTCTATTACTACGAACTGTGACCCTTCTGACAGGAAATCACGAATCCAGTCGCACGACTGAGGCGATACTCCGTAGGCATACAATTTGGTTAGAAGATGCTTGTGAGGAACGGTGTCAAAAGCCTTCTGGAAATCTAAAAATATGGAATCAATTTGACATCCCCTGTCGATAGCACTTATTACTTCATGAAAATAAAGAGCTAGTTGTGTTTCACAAGAACGATATTTTCTGAAATCGTCTGACTATGTGTCAATAAATCGTTTTCTTCGAGGTACTTCATAATGTTCGAATACAGTATGTGTTCCAAAACCCTACTGCTAATCGACGTTAGTAATATAGGCCTGCAATTCAGCGGATTATTCCTACTTCCCTTTTTGGGTATTGGTGTGACTTGAGCAATTTTCCAGTCTTTAGGTAAGGATCTTCGTGTGCGCGAGTGGTTGTATATAATTGCTAAATATGGAGCTATTTTATCAGCATACTCTGAGAGGAACCTGACTGGTATACAATCTGGACCGGAGGCCTTGCCTTTATTAAGTGTTCGAAATACTATGAGCACATTGCATGAGCAAATTGTTGGTGCTCTTATAGTGGGTGCTTCCGTAACCAAGGCAGCCGAAGTGTTTGTTGCTCCAAGACACCTGATAGAAGATTTAAACCACAAACAGCGAAAGTGAAAAAACATCCATCACTAAGTCACAACGCGGACGAAAGTACACTGGTGTCCAAAATTAAAGCAACAAACCGTTTTATCCCCGTTCTGTGTCTAATCCACGGTGTAATCATACACACTGTCAGCAGATGTCGGTAAGATCGTGTTCTACACGGAAGATGGAATTACGGTCAACGAAGAACCACGGCATCGATGACGTCAGCGCACATATCAAACGGGGTAGGGTTCGCCAGCTAGTCCCACATCCACAATCACTGTGTACACAGTCACAGACAGTGCAGTATGGCACAGAGAAGACGCCTACCAGACTCTCTGCGGTGGGTGCCATAGGAAGAATGGAAGCAGTACAGTCGCAAACTTGTGTGGCCCGATAGCTTCATGTGAATCGTTGTGGCAACAGTTTATACAGACCGAAACTGTATCCTAAGATCAGTGCAGGGCTGACCATGTTCGACATCCGAAAGAGAGGGTCGTTATTTGGTTGTAAGGGCACGACAGTGCTGTCTCAGTACTGCACGGCAACTGGCATCTGACATTGCGCCATCACTGAACACAAAGTGTGTACAGAAGGCTTCGGCAGAGTGGCCTTTGGTGTTGGAGACTGCTGTATGTGTATCTCTGACGCTTCTTCACAGGAGGGAACGTCTAGAGTGGAGTCGTCAACATGCTACCTGGACGGTCGAATAGTGGGCCAATATTCCTTTCACAGATGAGTCCTGATTTGGTCTGGTGAGTGATTCTAGACGGATTCACATCTGGAGGGAATGTGAAACTGGATTTCGGGTCCCAAACATTGTGGAAAGCACTGATTACGAAGAGGATGTCTAATGGTGTGGTCAAGGACCACTCGAATCCCCTTTCATGAAACTGTATGGGTGAATCAGCAAGATTTAACTGCTGACAGGTATCGTGAAGAGGTCTTGGAAAATCATGTGCGGTTGTTGCAAGGTGCAGTGGACCCAGACTTCGTAACTATGGACGATTATGCTCGCCCTCATAGAGCACAGAAGGTTGTCGTTTTCTTGAAATAGAAGATATTGCATGCATGGCGTGGCCTGCTCGCTCTCCCGATTTGAATGCCATAGAGCATGTCAGGGATGCACTAGGGAGACAGGTTGCATCACGTCAGCATCCACCAATCACTCTCCAACATTTGTGAGCAGCTCTGGAGGAAGAATGCGAGTTACTGCCCCAAACATGAGACTGGCAACAACATTCATAGCATTCTCCGTCGTTGTCAAGCTTGTATTGCTGTCAAAGGCGGTCATACCCCATACTGAACACATTAATCAGTTGTCAGAATGCGTGTGCAAATCCGTTAAGTTGGAAAAAATGAAAAACATTTTTGTCTACCGTTTCCATGTTGCAGTTGTTTAAGTTTTGTACTCTTTACATCGTTTCTACACTCATGCTCATAAATTAAGGATAATAGCAGAATATGGTGCCACACAACGTGGCACTACACAAAACTGGCGCTAATAGCATAAATATGGGATATGATTACCATGCACACGTACACAGGCTGCACAATGGGTTGGCATACTCTGGATCAGGTGGTCGAGCAGCTGCTGGGGTATAACCTCCCATTCTTGCACCAGTGCCTGTCGTAGTTCCTGAAGTGTCGTAGTGGTTTGAAGACGTGCAGCGATACGTAGACCGAGAACATCCTAGACGTGCTCGATGGGGTTTAGGTCTGGAGAACAGGCAAGCCACTCCATTCATCTGATATCTTCTGTTTCAAGGTACTCGTCCAAGAGGGCAGCTCAGTGGGGCCGAGCGTTATCATCCATCAGTAGGAAGGTGGGACCCACTGCATCCCTGGAAAGGCAGACATACTGGTGCAAAACTACGTCCCAATACATCTGTCCTGTTACAGTTCCTCTGTCAAGGAGATGCAGGGATGTACATGCACCAATCATAATCCCACCCCACACCATCAAACCACGACCTCCATACAGTTCCCCTTCAAGACCATTAAGGGGTTGGTATCTGGTTCCTGGTTCACGCCAGATGAAAACCCGGCGAGAATCACTGATCAGATTATACCTAGACTCGTCCGTGAACATAACCTGGGACCACTGTTCCAATGGCCATGTACTGTGTTCTTGACACCAAGCTTTACGGGCTCTCCTGTGACCAGGGGTCAGTGGAATGCACCTTGCAGGTCTCCAGGAGAATAAAAAATGTCTGTTCAGTCGTCTGTAGATTGTGTGTCTGGAGACAACTGTTCCAGTGGCTGCGCTAAGGTCCCGAGCAAGGCTACCTGCAGTACTCCGTGGCTGTCTGCAGGCACTGATGGTGAGATATAGGTCTTCTTGTGGTGTTGTACACTGTGGACGTCCCGTATTGTAGCGCCTGGACACGTTTCCTGTCTGCTGGAATCGTTGCCATAATCTTGAGATCACACTTTGTAGCACACAGAGGGCCCGTGCTACGATCTGCTGTGTTTGACCAGCCTCCAGTCGCCCTAGTATTCTACCCCTCATAACGTCATCAATATGTGTTCTTTGAGCCTTTTTCAACACACAGTCACCATTAGCACGTCTGAAAACGTCTGCGCACTTACTCTCTGCACCGTACTCTGACATGCACCAACACACCTCTGCGTATGTGGACTGCTGCTAGCGCCACAGTGCGCGACTGCAGGTCAAATGAACCGCATGGTCATACCCCGAGGTGATTTAAACCCGCAAACCGCTCACCAGAGCGTTGTTTCACCATGTATCAGCATTATCCTTAATTTATGTGCATTAGTGTACTTTACTATCACCTGTTCGTACTGTTTTGTTGCAAAATAAACGCAACCTTGCAAAATTTCCGTTTGCTACTTGGACTCCAGTGTACGTTTCAGTGGTCGTGATAGATCAACATTGAGAGAATTTGACGAAAAGTAAGAAGACGACAGCTGCAAAACACACTGCAAAACTGAATACACCCTTGCAAACTCTGTCAACATGAAAACAACACGAGGGAAGCTCTGTAAGCTGCGAACTGCATGGCGAACTGGAATTCCAAAACCACTCATTTGCAGTGATGCAAATTACTGTAACAGAATAACATCATGCCAGTGTCATGAAACATAGGTTACAGAGAAATAGAAGAATGTCAATTTGTCGTTTGAGTCTTGTTTTGCACTGTTTCCAACGACTGGTATACATCATCTCATGTGACGATCCAAGAGTGAAACATGATGAGGGTTCGATGATGATTTTGGCAGCCATATCGAGATGTTCCATGGACCCAGTGGTTACTCTGCAAGGCTGCATTACAGCCAAGGATTATGTGACCATTGTGGCTGATCAGCACCATCCAGTGGAACAATATTGGTTCCCCATTGGAGATGCAGTGTTCCAAGACGACAGGGCTCCTGTTAACAAAGTTCGCATCGTCCAGAACTGGTTTTCGTGAGCACTTGGATGAAGTGTCACATCTAACCTGCCCACCCCTGTCATCAGATCTCAATATTATTGATCCTTTGTGGTGCATGATTGCTATCCACCTCCATCAACATTAGGTGAACTTGCCATTATTTTGCAGGAAGAACAGTATAAGATTCCCTTAAAAATCATACATGATCTGTATTTATCCATTCCGAGATGACTGGAAGCTGTTTTGAATGCCAACGGTTTTCCTGCATGGTATTATGAGTAATAATGTGTTGTGTTTTTGATGTTTCTGTACGTTTGTCCATACTCTGTTCTCACATGCACTCCCACGTTATTCTTCGTACATCATTACTCGTCCAACTTTCACTGCCCCCAGGGGCAACAACAGACTAGACCATCCTTATAACATTCAGTTTGAGCATACCTAGCTCACTTTGGGTGCTGATGTCACCATTGGCTTCATTCAAGACTCACAATCTGCTCTATCAACACACTTAAGCAACCATTACGAGCTGTCACTCAGGTGCGGTTCTAGACAGGGTAAAAATCTTGATTCACGACATTTTTTCATTAGTTTCAAAATGTGTTAAACACATCCCTAACTGTTTGTAAGTTGTTGATTATCTAGGTCGATTAACTATATTATTCGACTAAGTGTGTTTCACCTGAAATTATTATGAAATTCCAAAGAAACACACAAAAAACATGGCCACTGAACAATGAACCCTGAAATGTCAACATCAAAAGAAAAATTCCCCTTTCTGCCAACTACTGGCATTGTCAGGTTTCGATTGTGTCATCATCATTAATCACTGGAGACACAAAAAAGGCTCATTTCTGTACAGCAATGTAAGTTGTCCTTGGTATTTTGTAAGAACTTTTCTGATGTTGTGTTTAATTGTTTTCTTGGAGCAGTACTGAACTAGCACCCATTCATACTAATTTGGAGTTTGGATCTGGAAAGAATACATCCATCACAGAAAGCAAAAATCCCCAGTTTTCACAACTAAGAAGTCCCATTAGTAAAGCCTCTTCTTCTTTAATAGTAAGAACTGACTTACCACCTTGTGTCTTATCATGGAGACCACAAATACTGTTTATCAGATGTCCTTTCAGAATTTTATAAACTCCGCTAGCCTTGGTAACAATTATTTTTCCACTTAAAATTTCTGAGATGCACTCCTAAAACATCCAAACTAAATTTCTTCAGTTCACACAGTTTACATGTGCATCATTTTCGCAGTAACAACTGTAATGATTTCACCTGTCTGACGCAACAAAAAGAACTGTGGCCTACATGAGGAGTACAGGATACCAACCCTCAAAAAGCAGAAGCATAAGCTGCTGTTTGGCAAACACAAAAGAAACTTTGCTACTTTTGGAGTTATCATTTGATGATCCAGAGGGTGCCTATCAAGAACCCTGATGCTTTTCGGTGAGTGGTTTCCTTTAATCCTATAGTACTTACACTCTACAAGAACTTTCCCCTCAACATTTGTGGCCTCCAGGTCTAATTCATAAGTTAACATACAGACACTGCAATCACTTCTTCATACCAATACTAGACTGTTATACATAATTGTTGCTGCATTCACTGTGTCACAGAGTTGCTGTGTTTGTTAGGTCACATTCTTGCTGCATTTACAAATGTTTGTTCACAAAAGAACTTCACCCCAGGTTCCTCAGGTGTTCAATTTCAACCCAGTTTCACCACTTGTTAAGTTTTACTTATGAGTTTATAATAGGTAAGGATAATAGATTAATTTTTCTTATGGCTCTAGTTTTTATCGTGACGGGACAATGCATTACATGCATAAGACCTACGCATATAGGACTTTTTAGATTATTTACGCTAAAAAAATTTGTAGCTCATAAAAAATTAAAAAAATAATATCAGTCCGGAAAACATTAGTAGTTGGATAGAAAACAACATTCACATTTAGAATTGCCAAAAAGTAGTATTTCTAAGTAGAGAAAATGTTTATTTTCACATAAGATTCATTTTGGAAATTGCTCTCTTCGGACAGTTCAGTTCAGTGTCACATTAAAGCAAAGAAAATTTTACGAACTCTTCCTGTTATTTCCTACCTACTTTGTACTCTTAAGTAATGTCCTGTACTGATACAACTGAAGATATTTGATAGTACAGAAATGTTTCATTTGTGTGTAATTCCACTCAGAAATATTTGTGTGTAAATTATTTAAGGTGAGTTGCTGAAAATTTCTTCTTAAATAATTTTGTTATAAGTAAAATGTCATAAATAGTTTTCAGTTTTGAAGTTCTCTCTTCCTGCTTTTAATATGCCCAATAAGTGTAACAGGGAAAATAAAAAATAACACTCTCTTTAATTCTCTGTGCTTTATTCATAAAATGTTCTTAGAAAAGTACATTACTCAAATCTGGTGAAGCCAGTCTTACAGTTGCAGTAGAAGAAATACATAAAAAAGGTAAATAATGGAATGCACAATCAGTCTTTTTATTCCAGAAAATGGAATCTTTCAAATGGAGTAATACTTCACATAAAGTTCATTATTTATGCTTCCATTTTCTCCTGCTTATCATCTGGATTCTCATGTCCTGCTTTTGCAATAGCTGGTTTATTTGTCTGGACAATAGGCACTACACGCTCAGTTGAGTCTTTTAAGGGTGCCTGTAACAAACCAATAAGCAGCAACATTATTTCAGAGATTTTTTTTAGCACTTCACATTTGCCATTTACTGCATAAAATTATTTATTTCACTTCACTATTGCAATTTTGGAATTTGGACTATTATCAAATAGTACTGCAGAAGCTAAAAGATGCCCTAAACATGAAGCACAGGGCTTTTATATGGAGTTGCACAAACAAGCCATCAGACAGTAGTATGTTTAAAAAAATGAGGAGTCGTACAAAACAGGCCATCAGACAGTAGTATGTTTTTAAAAAAAATGTGAAAACAGTATCACATTCTGCTTCAGTACATGTCAGACTTTTAAAATCCTCAGACCTGTGTGCACGTCATCATCAAAGCTAAGTCTTTTCACTGTAGGAATATAGTAACACCAAATAAGGGAAATGTTCTGGCCATTGCGCAATGATGTAAATTACATGAACAGTTGCCAATGTGAACATCCTTAACACAAACATTATAAACCAATGTCCTAACACACTGTTTAGATGTAAACCGAGGCTGCTGGCATCTAAATACATTCACAAGTAATATCTTGCTGTGCACTTATCATAAATAGTACATTCCAGTGATAACAACTATAAGCTTCATATCGTAACATCCTTTTACATCTCTTGACAGTATAAAGCTTTCTATGTGATGATATAGTCGTAAGTTGCAAAGGTCTCACAGTGACTTGGGTGCTCATGCAGAACCTAGGAATAGTAATCTTAAACATAATGGGTGGAAAAGTACAGAAGGCACAAAATGCTTGCCTGTGAAAACAGCCTGGAGTTCGGGACAACATATTGAGAAAACACGTAACAAAATGTCACCCTCATAAAAACAGGGTATGTCTTTTTACTGATCTCTAACATCAGAAAAATAATGTAATTACATAAGAACACATGTACATGTAATAATACAAAACCAATGTACTTCAAATATTAGTAACAACAATGTAAGAAGTTATTGAACCATATTATGATGCACTACTAAAATAGATCAGACAAGATCCGGTCCAAAGATAAAATGAAATTACAGAAATAAAATGTATCCAAGAGCACTTGATTATTCCTCGTTACAGTGTATACAAATTGCAATGCAGGAGAAAACTTTAGGAACACTTATAAAACTTGATACACAGAATTTATGAAGAGCTAATATATCACGTAAGATAAGAAATTCTAAAAATAAGATACAGATGAAAATAAAAGTGGTAGCACATATCAGTCTCTGATGTTATTTAATAAATACATCCTAAGCACCAAACATATTGTAAAATAAAGGTACATACTCATATCTACAAAATGTTAGGCCAGTATACCTACATCAAATAGGAAAAGGTCATCTGCCCTTATGCAATGTTACTTTTATCATTTGCACATAAAAGGACTGGAAGTCACGTAAAAATCTTCTATTTCTTAAATCAATTTGATCATTAAACAAGTATGTATATTCACAGCCCTCTGTTATAAATAAATTTTCATATCCTGTCCCCATTGTATCTTATAACTGTATTATCACACAGAAACTGTATATTGTCAAGAGATGTAAAATTGACATTGATATTAAGCTTACAAGTGTTATCTCTGTAATATGCCATCTCTGATAAGCACAGAAAATATGACTGAAGAATTTATTATTACACCAATGGCCTCTGTTCACATGTAAATAGTGTCTTAGAATATCAATTTATAGTGATTTGTGTTAAGTATGGTAACACTGGCAAAAGGTTACATAATTTACATCATTTCACAATGTACAGAGCTTCGCATATTTGATGTTACTGCTCAACTTTGACAATGACATGTATACATGTCTCAGTATTTTAAAAGTCTGACATGTGCTGAAGAAAATTTAAGTAACGGTGTGTTTGTGTGACTCTATATATATATATATATATATATATAGAGGCACTGAGCTTTATGTTTTGTATATTTCCTAGCATTTGCAGTACCACTGAATAAAGGCCCAAAGGCCAAAATTGTAGTAGTGAAGTGATATAAATAATTTTCTACAGTCAATGTCGAACACAATGTCTTTCAAAAAATTCTACACAACTGTGAACCCTAACCATGAGATGTTAATGAGACATTAATTATTTCTGAGGTTCTCATACTGTAACTAATTCATGGTATGTTTTGAAGTTCCTTGGAAGAGTTGACAGTTTCCTTTAGCAAACAATATGTTGATGGATGATCTACTATTCAGGTGTTGTCATGTGTACAAGTTGCCTTGATTCCAAGAGAACTCAATTGTAGTCCAGACAGCAAGGAGGGCCGGCACTGGATTTTCAGGCCCCAGGTAAGCGTTCTTAGGCCCCTTCCCATCTTTTTTTTTACTTTTTAACATTTGATGTTTTGATAAAGGCTGAAAAATTTTAATCCGCAAAATAATCAAATGACACCTTTTTAAAAAAAAATTTTTTAATGCTCGCACTTTACATAAATTCTATACTTTACAAATCTATACTTTCTTTCTAGCTTCTTCAAATGTGTTTTTTTTATTCCAATGTAATCTAATGAGCAGCCCCAGTCTGACTATTGTGACCACAGATAATTCAACAAGCTGCTCTTGCCCCATAGTAGTTGTCAAAGAATGCCTCGTGACCGCTGTGCTCATACAACAGTAACAGGCAAAAAGCAGAAACCATAAGGCTACCATTACATCTGGAAATACATTATTAAAACTGCACTTATGAAGAGCATTGAGAGAGCACATAGAGGGAAGTGGCTAAACAAGCCAGACCCAAAGCTAACTGTGTGAATCTTTTTAACTACAAAATCTCTTCTTTCACACCCTGCCTATGAACATCCGGCACAGGCCTGTTTAGGGAACTAGGAATATTACTACTGCTTCCCAATGTACAGGAACACTTTCAATTATTCATTGCACAAGCACCAAACATTGTACAGATATCATACACATGTCATTTTGAAGAGAAACCCTGAAAGTTTTTTTTTCCATCTATACCGCCACAGCATAGTTTGGTAATTTGCTGATAGTCAGTGCTAGTTGCAAACATGGGGAGTTCAGGAGCAGAGTGAGCTTTCTGTGCATTGGAGTTTGAAAAAAAAAAAAAAAAAAAAAGTGTGCTACAGTTGTGCAATGGATGTTTAGAACCAAGTACGGTACGAAGCCACCAACAAGGAAGGCCATTTACCACTGGCACAACAAATTTATTACGACAGGTTGCTTGTGCCCAGCAAAGAGAAGCTGATGTCTCAGTGTGAGTGAAGTGAATGTGGAGCGTGTATCCCGTGAAATCGAAATGGCTCCAATGACAGCGTGGAAAGCCCTGCAACAGAAGCTGTTTATGAAACCATTCAAATTGGAGCTAGTGCAGAAGCTCAATGACAATGACAAAGACAAGCATTTTGAGTTTTGTTCGCAGTTGCAACAACTGAATGAGGATGAGGATGGCATTGTTGATCGTTTAATTTTTAGCGATGAAGCCAGTTTTCACACTAATGGGAAAGTGAAGTGCCTTGTCATGTCGAAAACTGTAAGGGCCATTCTTCTTCGCAGAGAGCACTGTCACTGGATATTCGTACTTGGACATGTTGCAGCAATGGCTGATGCCTCAAATGCAATCAGACTCTCCATTCATCTTCCAGCAGGATGGTACTCCACCCCATTTTCATCGCGAAGTACCCGAACACGGAGCTGCCGCATTGATGGATCGACATGCTACAGAAGGGAACAGCTGTTTCATGAAATGGCCTCCCTGATCACCAGATCTTACTCCGTGTGACACATTAAAGATCTGGTGTATATACTGCCTCTACCATGTGATGTAGCAGAGCTCCGGGAGAGAATATGGGAAGAGACTGCCACAATCGCGACAATGTGATACTGGAACAGGTATGGCAAGAGTTCGATTACCGTATTGATGTCTGCCGGGTCACTCATGGTTCAAATATCGAATGTTTGTAAAAAAAACCTTCACCCTCTACATTGTTAAAAATATACCTCTTTTCCAAACCAATAGCTCAGTTGATGAGATCAATACTACACGTAACAATACGACACGTAACATTCACAAAGATTTAATGTCACTTAAATGGTCCAGAAAAGTGTACATTATTCAAGAACACACATTTTCAATAATTTGCCAGTAGTGATAAAGTTCAGTTTAAGAGGAGCCTAAAGTGTTTATTTGTGGTCAAATCGGTCTACTCCACTGATGAATTTCTTAGTAGAAACAACTGGTGTGTGTGTGTGTGTGTGTGTGTGTGTGTGTGTGTGTGTGTGTGTGTGTGGTGGGCACGCAGGCGGGGGTGGGGTGAGTGGTGAGGGGGCGTGCACACTTGCGCACACATTTTACTAATAATATAAAAAACAATGTGATAATAGCACAATCTAACTTCCTGTACAAATTCAGTGCAGTAATCCAAAGACTGTAAATAAGTGTTGTAAAATGACTCTTCTATTCGGTGTTTATTACCTCATAAATGAAAATATGTTTAAAAACTTTGACTCTTTTCACATCTGTGACGATCATTCCACTTAGGGTGTGTGGAAGGTACATTAGCATATTTGCTCCTATTTCAAATATTTACTGTATATTCTTGTTCTTCTGACATGTGCTACATCCTGGAGGACTTCCTCACTATGGTTCAATTGGAACGGAAAGTACATCTGATCCAGTGTAAACACTGCACAAAGATGCCATGTTCTCTATGTGCTGTGATAGCATAGAATCATCTAGGATTATGTAGTTCCATAAGGAATCAATTGTGTCCATCATGTTACCCATATCAGCATACTTTGTAATTATGTTTCCTGCAACTATATCTAGAACAACATTGATAACATTTAGTTTAAAATTTTCCTCTGAGCTGAGGTTTAAATCTTCTTCTGGTGTTTCATCTGCAAAGCATTTTCTTTTACCCTTTTGTGTTTCTGTAGCATGTTTGTTACAATCAAGTCAGGAGTTATTACAAAATTTTATGCCACCTTGCAACTTTCTGCATAAATATTATCCCAACTATTTCTCAGTTCATTTAATTATTGCACTCGGCTCCTAATACTGGCACTTCTCAACATCTATTGTGGCTTCCCCTGCTGGAAACACAATGACACATACGTTTAGCGAAGTCAGTACTTTGTACCACACTTAAGACAATGACACACTCTGAAATAATTTCAAATACTTCTGAATGCCCTTCGGATCTATACATAGCTCTGTAACCAAATTAAAATTGAAAGTACATTCAATCGCCCTTCGTAATCCTGGAAAATGCTTATCACATGAACCCATATCAGGTATCCACGCAGACTATCTCATTTCCGATAGTCCATGGATATTTTCTTTCAAATGTTTCAATCTTTTGAGACTAGAATGAAGAAAGCTATACATTTTTGAAAGAAATCCACGCTCCTTTCCACAGCGTGGATACCATGAAGATTTAATGTGTTGACTGCTGCATGCATAGTGATGCAGGATTCACCACCAAGCAAGGTCAGATCACTTTTCACTGTGGGCAATGTAGTGCAGTATAAACGCATTTTGCTCTCCTCATGCTTAATTTAGCAAATAAAGTATCCAGCTATTTCAACTGATTTGTTCTGAACATTTTGTGACAGGTAATGAACCATGTGGTTTCCTCCTTGAGACATTTCAATTGTACTTAAATTCTCTTTCACAACTGGACAGAACTTTGCCAAAAACTCTATGAGACACCCAAAAAATTGCCACATTGACGATTTCAAAGTCACAATCGTCACTCAAAGCTAAACCTCTTTCCATGAGAAAAGACTCACTTTGATTATGTGATACAGAACTTCGATCCAATACTGCTTTTCTGTTACACTGTTTCGGTCTAAAAGATTTTCTATGACTGAACAACTATTTTCTAACTTGTGCCCGTCTAAGTCGAACGTTTTGTCAATAGTGCTCCTTTCATGTCGACTCACTTTTTGTGGCCAACAGATTCTTCTACCTCTAAACTAATGAAGCACTTTTCTCCCCTCCACAGATTGATATATAAAGCTAAAAGCTTCTCATTCTCTGTTGATATAGCCATTACAATAGGTTCAGTTTCAGGAACAGTTACATCACTGCCACTTGCTCTAATACTACCACTACCACTTTTTAGTGTGCATTCCTCCTCAACGCAAATGCCACCCTTTCTGTCATCTCTGTCTTGATTGAGGTTGTCCCATCCCTGCACCATCGCTGCTACAGACACTTCTAAACATTGCCTTTCTTGCATTTCAACACCTGCAAAATTTTGAAAATGACACCAAATTTTTGAACAAGAGGGTATCTACACCACAACAGTTGTAAGAGGGACTGTGTAACTAACAATATAACTTGTCTCCAAGAACCCTTATCTTGTTCACTATCAATGAAGGAAGTCTCAACAACTTCATTGTGTGCTTCTGTCTCCCCAGGCACTCCTAGTTTAGCAACTGGCAGAAAAGGTAACAATGTCTGTCCAATTTCATAGCACTGTTCTGAGGACCTAAAGCAGATATCTGTGCAAAATTTAACCACGAACTCCACTTGTAAACAGATGATCGATAAATTAGAAGTGAAATAAAAAATCAATTTTGCTTTAATCACAATGCTTGCCCTATGAATTTTATGTCAAAAGAATGTACACTGAGGTTCATACATACCTTTTTGGGTGCTTTAATGGTGAGAACACCATCTGATGATAACTTTGATGTTACAGCATCTATGTCAGTATTTTCAGGCAATTTATAACGACGGGTAAACTGTCTTGATATGAAACCATGTTGGTCTTGACGTTCCTCATGATTACCCTCAATTACAATGAAATCATCTCTAATCTTCACTGATACTTCATCAGGTTTGAAATGCTGGACATCAAGATTTACCTACAAAAGAAACAACCGTCAACATAAAATCCTAACAAAAATTGCATACAGTATTTTGTTTTGTATGGAGGGTTTACATCTGCAAACAACTTAATTTTTTTTCCTCCTCATATTATTATTTAACTGCAGACTGTCAGTCAAATTTGCATTACTTGGCCGAATTCAGTTACTGATATTTTTTCATAGAAGAAAGTGTTCAAGAAATACAGAAATCACTCTTCCATGTAGATATTTTACCTTTGATGGGACATACAACACGCCCCCACATTGACAAAAGAATAGCTTTAATATGGAAAGTAAGCGTGGGATGGCTACAAACTAGCTTGCTAATGACAGTAAGTTATACTCTGTATCAGTTTAGGAATGTCCATTTACTTCTTGTAATACAGGTCCACAGCTTTTATACATTTCAAAAATAACATCACATTTATTTTCAGCGTTAACTGTTTTATTGCACAATTGCAGTTTCAACCCAAAAGTTGTTATTTTGAAGCATAATATGTGTGGTTATATTATATCATAGGAACAGGTTAAAATAATGTTATTATAACAAGTATCATTCTTGAGAGTAATAGTGTCGCTGTTTGTTATCAATGACAAGAGAATGTTTTTTATTTACATGATCACGATGACAGACTTCAACCTGCATGCAAATAACAAAACTACTCATGCTACAAACAACAACAATAACAGACATTATTACCACCACAAGCAACACAGCTGTACAGTACTGTTATTATTACCCTATTTTATGCAGAAAGATATAATCCTTACCCTTAAAAATGGCACAAAAGATGAAACTACAGTACTGCAATAAAACAGTTATACCTAAAAGCAAACATGATATTTTAAAAAATCTTAGGAATGATTCATAAAAATCATAAAATATTTAAAACATGCAGCTACTTTAGAAAGGTGAGAGGTTCCAAGTGGCCCACATTACATAGCAAGCACTCAGTAATTGGATACTCAGATGTTCACAAGGTAACCTTTATGTATTCCTAGTGAAGGAGCTGGATGAAGTAGGGATGAGTGAAGTATGAATCTCAATACACAGCTCTAGCAGATGAACAACGAACTGTAGTTGGCACATGCACACACATCAAAAAATAATTTAAAACTAACACTTTCCGCTATTCAGATGGTACTACATTATGTAGATACAATAACAATGAGAGATATGGTGAGAACTGTTCCACTTCAGATACTTCACTGAGCTGTTCTCATTCACAAACTCAACTGATAATAAACATAATGTTTAGCTATTTAATGTAATCTACTAGGTTCTGTAAGAGCGTGTGAACCATGACTATTTGACCATAATGAACCCTCAAAAACTGATGCCATTATAAATAAAATTTAACTGCCACATGTATGCAAGATCACCACCTGAGAACATCTTGACCAATTTGGTTGATTTTTTTCTTTTTTGCTGTGTTTGTTATTCTGATGACTAGGTTCGTATAAACAAAAAGTTTTGGAAAACCCAACAGAAAAGTCGGAAATTAACATAAACTGCCATATGTACGAAATATCATCCGTTAAGAAAGACCTGACAGATTTGGTTGATTTTGACTTTGTTATGTTAGTAACTGCCAGGACTAGGTTAGTATGACAGAAAATTTTTGGAAAATAAAAATCAGTTGTGAAAGATCATCACTTGAGAATGGCTCCAATAAATGATACTTGTGTTTGTGTGTGTGTGTGTGTGCATAACTGTGGATGGTAATGGTATTTTTGGTACGAAAAAAAAAAGAAAACTGCATTCAGTTTGACAGTCCTGCAATCCCATGGATTAAAAAAGAGGAGACAGAGAGAGAGAGAGAGAGGGAGAGAGAGAGAGAGAGAGAGAGAAGAAAAGAATAGTTGCTACTCACCATAAATTATGTTCTTGGCCAACAAAGCCTTTGTCAAAAATAGATGATGGGTTCGTGCATGCGCGCACATTGTTTCGATTTGTTTTGTTTTAGGGCGTACATATGCGCCAACGTCAAAACCGAGGAGGGAGGGGCAAACTTAAAGAGAACGTAAGTGGTTAAAAAAGGGCATTCTGTCAGGAAATGGCGAACCATCAAAGGTTGAGCGCAGTGAACACAAAGTGCTGGGGTCACACACACATGACGACAGTCTCTGGCAGCTGAAGTCAGACTACAAGCAACAGCAGCAGCAACAACAAATGATTGGAGAGGCAACTGGGTGAGGGTGAGTAGGAGGCTGGGATGGGGAGGGGTACTAGGTTAGGGGTGGGGGATGGTAAAGTGCTGCTGGGGAGCATGCAGGGACACAGTGGAGAGAGGGTAGGGTAGCTAGATGCGGTTGGGAGGTTAGACAGAGGGCGGGGGGGGGGGGGGGGAGGTAGCGGAAAAGGACAGAAGTAAAAAGACTGGGTGGGTTGGTGGAATAGAGTGCTGTGTACTGTTGGAACAGGAACAGGGAAATGTAGGAATTTTTTGCGCAGACAGTTCCAACCTGCACAATTCAGAAAAGCTGGATGTGGAAAGGCTCCGTATGTCACAGGCTGTGAAGCAGTTATTGAAATGAAGAATGTCATGTTGGGTGGCATGCTCAGCAACAGGGCAGTCCAGTTGTTTCGTGGCCACAGTTTGTCGGTTGCCATTCTTGCGCACAGACAGCTTGTTGGTTGTCATGCCTACATAGAATGCAGTACAGTGGTTGCCGCTTAGCTTGTACATCACATGACTGGTTTTACAGGTAACTTTGCCTTTGATGGGATAGTTGATGTTTGTGACCGGACTGGAGTAGGTGGTGGTGGGAGGATGTATGGGACAGGTCTTGCATTTAGGTCTATTGCAGGGATATGAGCCATGAGGCAAGGGGTTGGGAGCAGGTGTTTTGTAGTGATGGACGAGGATATTGTGTAGGCTCGGACATGAAGAAATGTAGTCGAAACCCTGGCGGAGAATGTAATTCAGTTGCTCCAGTTCTGGGTGATACTGTGTTACAAAGGGAATCTTCACAAAGATTTTAGGGAGAGGATTTTAATTTGCTCACTGTGTGACAAGCTCGCCCATATTTTATGTAAGTGGCCAGCCAATAACAATTTCCTGTGACATTCTTGTAGCTATGTTTCCCCTTTCCTTAGGTTTTACTTTCTTATGTAGCATTTTCCTTCTTTTCCTGCTTTCTTTGAGTGTGTGCTTTAGTTTTCTTAGGTCTGTCCACATTCGTTCCTTTTAATGTGTGTCAGGGCGCTGATGACCTCGATGTTGAGCGCCCATAAGCCCCAAGACACCACCACCACAACTTTTGTCCGGACAGTGGGGCTTTGGGAGGTGGTGGCTGACTGAAAAGATAAGGCATGAGATATTTGTTTTTGTACAAGGTTGGAAGGGAATTTATGGACTGTAAAGGCCTCAGTGTGACCCGCAATGTATTTCAAGAGGGACCGCTCATCACTGCGGAGGTGACGGCCACAGGTGGAGAGGCTGTATGGAATTTAGTATGGGGCACGTGGAAGATGTCGAAGTGGAGGTATTGCTGGTAGCTTTGATATGAATAGAGGTACTGATGTAGCACCTTTGAGGTGGAGGTCAGCATCTAGGAAGGTGGCTCGTTGGGTTGAGTAGGACCAGGTGAAGTGAATGGCGGAGAAGGTGGGGAGGTTCACTGGAACGTGGGTAGTGTGTCCTCACTCTAGATCCAGATCGTAAAGATGTCATCAATGAATCTGCACCAGGTGAGGGGTTTAGGAATCTGGGTGTTTAGGAAGCATTCCTCTCAATGGCCCACGAATAGGTTGGCACAGGATGATGCCATGCGGGTAGCTGTATCCCGGATTTGTTTGTACGTAATGCCTTCAAAGGAGGAATAATTATGGGTGAGGATATGGTTGGTGGTGGCGACTAGGAAGGAGGCTGGCAGTTTGGGATCCATTGGGCATTGTAAAAGGTAAGGCCATGTTCATCAGGTATGTTAGTTGAAGGAAGGTGGCACCGTGTGGTTAGGCAGCAGGAACGTTGACAGTCAGTGGAGGAAATGGTTGGTTTCTTTTATATAGGAGGATGGGTTGCGGGTTATAGGCTGTTGGTCTACAAGAGCAGACATTCTCTCAGTGGGGACACAGCAACCAGCCACAATGGGATGTCCTGAGTGGTTGGGTTTATGGGCTTTAGGAAGCATGTAGAAGATACAAGTGCAGGGAGTGGTAGGGGTGAGGGGAGAGATGGATTCCAGAGAGAGGTTCTGGGATGGACCTGAGGATTTGAGGAGACACTGGATATCCTGCTGGATTTCTGGAATGGGGTCACAATGGCAGGGTTTGTAGGTGGATGTATCAGACCGCTGGCGGAGTCCTTCTGCCAGGTAATGTTTGCGGTTCAAAAAAATAGTGGTGGAGCCTTTGTCAGCAGTTAGGATTATAAGGTCAGGATCAGTTGTTATGTGATGTACTGAGGTTCTTTCAGCGGATCTAAGGTTAGTTTGCATTTTGAGTTATTTGGGGAATGATGGTGAGGCAAGGCTCCACCACTGTCGCTTTGAACCACAATGATTACCTGGTACAAAGACTTCGCCAGCTGTCAGATACGTCCACCTACAAACCCTGCCACATTGACCCATTCTAGAAATCCAGCAGGATCTCCAGTCTCTTCTCAAATCATTAGGCCCATCTTAGAACCTCTCCCCATAGTCTCTTCTCACCCCTAATACACCCCACACACCTAGCTTCTATGTGCTTCCTGAAGTCCATAAACCCAACCACCCCAAATGCCCCATTGTGGCCAGTTACTATACCCCCATTGAGAGAATCTCAGCTCTCGTGGACCAACACCTTCAGCCTACTACCCACAACCTATCCTGCTATATAAAAGATATCAACCACTTCTTCCACTGACTCTCCACAGTTCCTGTTCCTTGAGCACATGGTACCCCATTCGACACTTCTGATGCCATCTCCCTTACACTAACTCCCTAATGCCCATTGCTTTACTGCTACTGAATACTACATCTCCCAACACCTGATGGATTCCAAACCTACTACCTCCTTCCTAGGCACCATAACCAAACCAAATATCCTCACCCACGATTACTTCTCTGTTGAAGGCATTACCTATGAACAAATCTGGTGGTCGATTATGGGCACCCACATGGCACCATCCTATGACAACCTATTCATGGGCCATCTAGAGGAATCATCCTAAATGACCAGAATCCTAAACTCCTCACCTGGTTCAGAGGCATTGAGGACATCTTCGTGATCTGGATCGAGGGTGAGGGCACCCCACCCACGTTCCTCCAGAACCTCAACACCTTCTCCCCCATTCACTTTATCTGATCCTACCCAACCCAACAAGCCACCTTCGTACATGTTGACCTCCATCTCAAAGATGGTTACACCAGTATATCTCTGCAGATCAAATCTACCAAACACCAACAATACTTCCAATAGCTGCCAACTGTTCCATACCGAGAAGCTCCTTCCGTAGCACCTATCCACCATGACCGTCACATCCAGTGACGAGCAGCGCTTCCCAAAATATACCAAGAGTCTCAGCGAGGCCTTCACAGATCGTAATTATCCTCCCCACCTCGTAGTAAAACAAATCTCCTGTGCTTCACCTTTCTAGTCACCCATCATGTCCTAAAGTCACACCATCTGGCCACAGAGTAGCATTCCCCTTGTAACTCAGTACCACCCAGGACAGGAGCAACTGAATTACATTCTCCGCCAGGGTTTGAACTACTTCTCGTCATGCTCTGAAATGAGAAATGTCCTGCCCACTATCCATCCCCCCCCCCCCCCTCATGGCTCACATCCCAGCAACAGACTTAGATGCAAGTCTGATGAAGATATGTGAATGCTGGTCAACTACAGTGCAGCAAATGTTTACATATTCTTTTTAGACACTACCATAGCGGTACCTGTCACCTACAATCACATGGTTAAGTGACCACTGTAGTGGAAGATGATTCCTCACTGAGAACTACATTGTAATGTATGAGGGCAGAGCAAACAGCTCGTTACTACAGTTTTTCCTGTTGCTGACATAGGGTGGTAGGTTTCTACATTCTGATCAGAGAGAGTTCCACTGAAAATGATACGATTTCAAAGTCTCAGATAGGCGATGAACCGAAAGTGTTCATGATCCTTGCTGTTTTTCAGGTTGCACAACGGCAGATATAGGAAACACAGTTAAACTTTTACTGCATCACCTTGATTATTCTTGTTATGGGAGGTGTGGCACATTATGTTGGAGCGTGTGTCGAAGTGTAACACGAATCACCTAACTGTTCTTTAACAGTAATGAAACGGGGTTGTATCAGCAACAGATACTTATTTCTTAGTACTACATTCTTTGATATCGGGTACCCACCGAACACACGTAGGTTGTTTTGGCATCGAGAAATGTTCTATTGTTGTACTAGATGAACGCGTTGCAGTACGCGTGTCAACGTTAAACAACGCTAAAAGCTGTCAAGACTGTCAAATTGAAGCTGAGAATATATAGTATAAAAGGCAGACGAACATGCGAAAGTTACAATAGTTTCAAACAGCAACAGACGCAGCCCTATTTCGCTGCATCAACATACAAATATAAGTTTCCCGATTAAGTCTTTACCTCGAATCCTCCTTTCCACTTTCTTATGTGTGATTTTCCGCTACGACGAATTGGCTGATGACGCCACGAACGCAGGTGTCCCGACCGTAAAGGCATAGTAATACTCCTTGGAATAAACATATCATCGGAAAAAATTCTCGATCCATGATCTGATATCGGCAAGTGCTCCTCCACCAGAGCTCTAAGTGGGCAAAAATCCATCTGCAAACACAGAACAAGAAATTAATTACATTTTGACTTCGCTAAATTGATTAACTCCTCACTTGCACGTAAACTTTTACTTACTCTCACAGGTTCGGAAAGTGTAGACGACGCTAATCTCAACAACCAATTCCAGCGAGTGCGAAATCTCAGTGACGGGAAACACCGGCGCACCGTATATATACAGGAGCGTTTCGATTAGAGAGATCTCTGGAATGGACCCGTCGAAGCGAGAAGGAAAACGATACTATCCCCACCACGTCGTCCCAGCTCTGACCAAGCGACCAATGAAAACTCAGAACTGGAAAATCGGTAGCAGCTGATTCTTGTTTACAGTCTAAGGCACTGCTGCTTCTTTGAAAATATGCCTACTGATGTTTGAAAAATGTTTCCTGTGAAAATTTTGTGTATTGGCGACAATTTTACTTGTTTGTGAAAAATTATGTGTAGCGTCTTTTTCGTACTGCTGTTTTGTACAGTGAAATCAAATGACGTATGCGCGTATGAAGTGAAGTCTGAAGCTTCTAGAATAGTTGCTGGTTTTTCTACCTGAAATGTTCGGTGTACTTCACAGTGTAGTAACGGTAGTAAAAACAAGCCCTATATCGTGAATGCTATCAAATGGGCGCCAAATAAATTATATGAAGTGCCGTTATTTTATACAGAGCGTAAACGCATAGCACTATGTGGAGACGTGGTATTTTTTTGTCGTCGTAATGTTTGATCCGGTATTCACACACACAATATCCATTGTACTTAGACTGCTGCTTCTTTGAAAATTTGCCTACTGATGTGTGGAAATGTTTCCTCTGAAAATTATATGTATTTGCGATAGTTGTACTTGTTTGTGAATATTATTTGTAGTGTCTTTCTTTCGTATTACCGTTTTATCCAGTGGAAACAGATAACCTCTGCGTGAACAAAGTGAAATCTGAAGCTCCTTGAATAATTTCGAGTTTTCTACCAGAAATGTTTGGTGTGTTTTACAGTGCAGTGGTAGAAACAAGCCCCGTATAGTGAATGCTATCAAATGGGCGCCAAATAAATTATATGAAGTGCAGTTATTTTACACAGAGTGTGAACGCATAGCACTATGTGGAAAATTGGTATTTTTCGTCTTAATGTTTGATACTGTATTCACGTACGGCATGTCCGTTGTACTCCGACACATTTGTTGTCTCAGACCTATTTACGTTTTGATTTAGATCTTTGGTTCAAAATTATACAGGCGTCTAAAGCTAGCGAAATGAGGGATGCTCAACTACCGGAACTACCGATAGATGGCTCTATCGCGTGCCGGCCAAAGTTCATATCGTTGAGTGTCCGCCAGAGATCACTGGTGTCCGCCATATCTGAATTTGGCAAGAAACGAAGTGTCAAAACACGGATGAAAATGTTTTTCGTTCTGCGCCCTCATAAGTCTTTTATATTGGATGTTCTAGATATCTACACATCAACATAATGAAGTGTCTCTAATCTAGCGAGAAAAAACAGTGACAGTTCTGCTATAAAATTCCTAAATTCGAGTGTGTTTTGGAAGTTTGACAAGCTGCCCTATAAATCATTTACTATTAATTTTATGAGTGCTTTTTACTTATTTGCCCGTTTTAAAACATTATTTAAGATTCAATGGAGGTCAACAAATTACCTTACTTGCCAAAGCTATTAACTACAGGTATAATTCGAAAAATCTAGTGTGCAAAACAGTGAAGACGTCTCTTCAAATAAAAAGTTGACATCGTTTGCGTTTGCTTAGGGGTATCTTTACTGACAACAGAAATTACAACTGAACTGTCAAAGTATTACTTACGTATAAACGTAAAAATTTATTATTTTCTTTATCTGAAGTGATGCATTACCGATCTACACTGTAATTGCAACATGCACTTACGAATTTGGCTCTCTCTTTGATCAGAAATTTAAATGCCATGATTTTATTAACTGCTGTACGAGATTGGTGTATTTTAACTAAGTGATAAAGTAGAAGCGCCAGTTTTTGACAGTGCTTCAGTCTTTGATACGAGACAAGAAATACATTTAAATGAGACAATCACAAAGGCCAACGTTAAGGCGTCACTTAAATGCATGAATTGTATCATTTGGAAGTTAAGTCTAGTACTAATATTATATTGGACTGATCCATGATGATGTAGGAAGTGAAGGAACTTGCTGAAAATAACATCGATCACAGCTGTTAATTTTATGGTTGGGGTGTCTTAAAACCAATTTTCCAGTCTGACACCCAAACAATGACTGGTACCATGGTTTTATTTTAAAATGGAATTCAAAACATGTGAGTGAGCAAAATTAATTACACTATGAATTATAACCATGGAATTTTATTTCTGTGAATTTTGGTTCCAGTCTTTGAGATGGTGTCTGTCACTGGAATGACTGGTTGTCAGTATAGGGCCCAAGCAAACACCAAACCTGAAAGCGAAAGCTGCAGAAGCTGGCCAGACAGGCACCCCAATGGCTGCTACAATCTGTGTGAGACAAGGGTGTCATTATATTGCAAATTTAGTGTAAAAAGTTCCATATTGTCTGAATTTGTTCTATACTGACAGGACATTCTAGTCCAGCCGAGTTTCTTATCTGCAAAAGTACACTAGCCAATACCAGTGGCACAAAGGTAGTGCCAAATTACAAACTATCCGGTAACAACAGAAGTATTGCTGGACAATGTACAGTAAATAATATCTAATAACCTGAGAAATTCAGAATTGGTTTGAAGAAATAGAACAGTATCTGGAAAGAGAGTAACATTCTCTACATTCTCTCTCTCTCTCTCTCTCTCTCTCTCTCTCTCTCTCTCTCTCCCCCCCCCTCCCTCCTCCATGTTTAGAGTATTCCTGTAATAAATAGCTAATAGCATACCAAGAACATAAGGGTGTCACAGTGGAGATTTGTTTTCTGGTACGGACGTCTGATACAACTATTCCACAGCAAAACTTATTTTCAATAGGTGTGGTACCAGTGCACTCTCATAGGATAACAGAATATTATATCCTCCAGGAATCACATTGGGTACACCACTTACAGCATTAACTGTACAGCAACTACAATGTTCTGTGAGCAAGTAATACCAGTCAGTATCTTTAATTTTAACAAAACTCTTTACTCCCATAATTACCTGCTTCTATGTGTGCTTTTACTACAGGTTATTGGTAAAGCAAATACTAATTGAATAGGTCTTCACACTTTTAATACTTACCAGAAATTCTGAAAAAAGTAAATTGTTTTATTACTGTATAATTAAGAGGTGTTGACTGGTTTCTTTGAACATTTAATAGAAGCCTTCTTTTTACCTGCTATTGATAGAGAGCCATTCCAAGTTCTCTACAGAACAATCTCTCCCATTTTTCATGAGGTTTGTTATCCTGTACACTAATATTGCTTCTTCTAAATGGTAAATAATGCATTCAGACATTGTTGGTATTAAAGGTAATTCATGAAATAAATTATATTTAAACCAGAAAATTAAAGATTCCACATGGCACATGAAAAGTACTTTGCTACACACATGTATGTACAGATTCCAAATTGTCTGGTAATTTGAGTTACAAACTTTTTTAAATAGAAATATGAAGAGCACAATACTTTGGGCCTGCAACAACTCAAACGTAAAATACTTTAGTTCCCTATGGGTAACTTTGTTCTACACGTGACTCGTGCAACTGCTTTCACTCTTAATGGAAAACTAAATGGTTTATGTTAACGTTAACTAGCAAAAAGTGTAACCATTGTTACATAATTTCTGTGAAGTAAGATTCCTTAATGTTAATTCCTTCCTTTGCTGTCATAACTTCAGTTCCATGTGGGACATATGAACTAACAAAATGAAATGCTTTTATTACTATGACCAAACAAAATATTTTTAACATTTAGTACACAGTTCAAATCAGCAAAAAGTGCAACCATATAATTAAGGTAAATGATGAAAATTAGGCATGTAACAAGTACTGAAATTTCCTAGATTGCCAAGTGCAACTGCAATCACTGTATTCTGTACTTTGTAGTGCTAGAAAGATAATTCTATTTGCATTATCTCCCCCCCCCCTCAAACACAGGAAAATATAATAGAAAGACCTCCTAGCAAAATAAAGACAAAATTCAGAGAATTAGGTTTCACCTGACTCAGGCTCCCTTATTCTAGAATGGTTCTAAAGTAAAAAGAATGCTTATGATCAATTGGAACATTGTGTTCATTCTAGGAAGTATTAAAACAAGAATTGACAGAGTAACAATTTTATTGCTCTTATGTTGCAGAGTATCCACAAACATTACTGTTTGAAACATAGGGCCACTGCATACTCCATTAGATCAAATTCAAGTTAACATGGTTATTGAGGGAAATATTTTCTCACACTGAAAGCCATCTGTCAAATAAGTCTCAGAACTTTTTTTTTCCATTAATTTCACACAAGTCACCTGTTTTTAATGCAAGTGCATATTTTGTAACACCAAACATCTTAAAATAAGCTTATATAATAAACAATTACAATTTTGTTACAATATCTACACAGGACGTAAAGAGTTAATTTTACTTCAATGTGATTCGTCCTTTGAAGTTCATCATTACACAACAACAAATCTATGGACGAAGTTTTAAAAAAGCTGTCAAAATGTCACACCCGTCTGCATGGAATGTTCCATTACATAATCTTTTCCAATTTGCACACTATACTTGATTAAACAATATGAGTTTATTTAACTTCTGCCTTATACTTGATTTGTTGTTTAAAATTTTCTCAGCAGACATTTTTTCCCATATGTTTTTAAGCGTATGCAGGAGTACAGGGATGCAATCTTACAAACAAGTTGAGTCTGATGTAAGTCCTCAATCCCAATTTCATAACGGTAATCATGACCAAGAGCAGGAAATGGGTAATCTACAAAATTATTTTTAACAGAATGCAAAATCTTGGCCTGTATATATTTCCGTCGCATATCCCCAGCAATCACAAACATCTGAAACAGTTTATCTGAGTATTCTACAACAGAGTATACACAGCCATTTGTTTTAACCAGTTCTCCCCGGTTAACAAAATTTACAAATGCATTTTTACTGGCCATATTGGGAAAAGCATAGAGAGCATCACATTCTAATGCAGATTTAACTACTGGTGGCTTCAGTATGTGAAGACAGTCTTTGCATGTGATCTGCCTTGACAAGCGCAATGACACATATCCTGCAATATAATAGACTATGTTTTGCTTGTAAAATGAGAACTTAATCTTATCATCAAGAAGTGCACACCACTTCTCTATTTCATTTTCTGCAACACTTTCATCACTTTCTACTACATGCTTTCTTGCATGAAAATCATAAACAGGTGGCACACAACACATTAAAATTTGATCAATTCTCATTCATTACAGTGACACTGTTACCCAAGAGAAACTTTCTCATGGAACATTTGAACTGGTATGCATTTGGATTGTTGTTCCAACCACCTCTGGGCCGAAAGCAGGGAAAAAAAGCCCTATGTGATCTTGTGACAGTTTATATGTCAGCAAATACTTGAGAGGAGATTCGACACGAAGCATACTTGACAGAGCTATGTGCCTGACTGATTGCATATCGAAAATTATCTCAAAAGCAAAAGTACTTCTTGCATGGAGCAGCAACGGAACACCAATAATTTTTAAGCTTTTGATATAATTTTTAGTGTCTGAAAATACCAAGCCAATAAGATTTGTTGTCAAGTCTCAGGGGGCTCTTATACCCTTTACCTAATGGATTTCTGGAGTTCAGAATATCAAAAATCCTATCAATATAATACAAAAATTCTACTGTTGCTTCACTTCCTTTAAAATTTGGTTCACCAACCCTCCTCAAAAACTCTATACTATCTGCCACACTAGAATTCAAAGTCTGTGTAGCTAATGAAACATTCATTTTTCTATTTACATAACTTATATGCTGCTCTGATAGTATGTTGGCAAATGTCATACCTTCTTCTTGTTGTACCTTCTTCAATTGCCCAATGAAATGCCATCTAATAATGCCAGTTGGAGACTCGATAGATACTTCTGCTACAGCATTTATGGCTAACTTAATCATATGACACATGTCAAAGATACAATAAACATTGTATTTTTCCACAGGATGAGGAAAGTGGCTTTTAAAATCACCCTTGGAAAAATTTAAAGTACAGCCAAGTGCTTATATTTACCTTGCAGCCATCACATGTAACACACCAAACCCTAATGCCAGAACTATGCAGCCTCTCAAAGCAGATTTTATCAGTGTGGCCTGATTATTTGCCTGTACACCGTTGATAAAGAAATATGCAATCGGGCATTTAAATTTGCCTTTAATAGAGCCAAGCATGAAAGTCAGAGCCTTAGATGCCTCTACTACTTCTTTTGACTGAGAAACTTCCCCACCAAAGTCTAAAAAAAAAAAAAACTGTGTATTGCTTAGTTCCTCGGTCCCAAACTACTTGCTTCCTAATTGCCATACTGTCTACAATTAGACATGAATCGCTGAACTGGTCCCTTACAATTAGGTTCAAATCAATGTACTTAAAAAAATCTTTTAAGAAGCCAGGTTCACAGTCTACACTTGCCATCCATTTGGAAATCAATGATTTATGGGGCAGAGGCATTAATTTTTGCAGGTAATCACATGCTGCTGGTGAATAAAAGTACACAGTCATCACAAACATTTTCACATTTGTTGTGTATCTATTACCCTTTGTCGAGAGAGAGTTGTTCACTAAATTGCACACTAATTCCACTTGTGTTCCTTTCTGATGATTGAGGAAATTATGTAACTTCTTAGGAAGATGCCCATTCTCCTTCAATGAACTTATGATGTCATCCATGGAACATAGTTTCTTCTCTCTTCTTCAAAGTTTTTCACAGACGCACTTCAGTTTACGTTTTAATTCGTGCACAATGTCTGAGAAAAAATTGCAAGTTTCGGTCGCCTTGTCTTCCATTTCTACTTTCGACTGTATACCACAATCAATTACTGAAGAACCAACTGCACTCTGAAACAAAGAAATAATTTCGTTATATATGATTGAAATATCTCAAGGCTTGATGAAAAAATATTATAAGAAAACTTTGAGCGTGTGAAAACATCCTTATACTAACGTTTTTGACACAATTCGCAGCTTCTGCATTGGATAATTGGGACATGCTTTCCACGGAAGAATTCTCATTGACAACATTCTCCACGCAATCAGTAGGTTCTGCAGCTGGCAAATCGAGCACAGATTCTATGACAGAACGCTAAAAACAAAAATATGGACCTGTATTACAACATTGCTTAGACCTATGTAGCTCATTTGTGTTCGTACGAAATAAATTCACAAAAGTAAAAAGCACACACATAGCAAGGAAATTAATGAGCTACCTCAAATGGAGAAGCATTCGTTGTCACTCAAAATCCTAACAACATGTCATCGTCGCTGTTTATTTGGTGGCATCAAATGAGTCGGAAAGTCAAAAACTGATGGCACTGCTTCGGGTTTGAGACGTTTCTTCCACGTTCTAGGGCTCACTACGTAATCATCTTGTCGCAAATGGTTTCCGCAAAGAGAACTGCAAGACGTAGGATTAAAACCTTTCCGCTTCACGGAAGTAATACACTTCTTTAGCAGCTCTGGGTGCTTTAGGAGAAACCTGTTCAAAAACATCGCATTAGCAAACGCACTAAGTCTGTATTTTTATCGTATTGTATCGGTAGTCATATTACCTGTGAAATGGTAAGTCACTTTCCTTATTCCATCGCTTCGTACAATTGAAAGCGGAACAAGAAATCACCATTTCGATAATACTTAATTCCTTATACACCGTACAGACCGAGAGAAACTTCTTGCCAAATTCGAATATGGCGGTCAATACAGACGACAGTAATCAGCTGGTAGAGCCATCTATCGGTAAGTCCGGTAGTTGAGCATCCCTCATTTCGCTAGCTTTAGACGCCTGTCAAAATTATTCTACCAAATGTAGGCTTTAGTCACGTAATCTCGACTTCCTAAAGTTGCTTAAACTGAACCCCCTTACTTTTTTTACGTTAAAAATTCTTCCAGTATTAGTACAGTCTCTTACTCTCGTGCTGATTCCAAGAGCGTAATACGAAGGGTTGATCAAAAAAATTGGTCTGTCTAAAACGACTATAGTTATTGATGTAGTTCACAAACAGGTCAGATGGAAGAAGGTCAATGAGCAGTTTAATGTTCCAAAAATAGCGATTGCGAACTTGTCCAACAAGAAGTACAGTGCACTTCAGGGAGCAACAGAAACAAAAAGAGCCAGACCTACACTTCTGAGTAAAGATTTTGAAGAAGAGGTGTTTAATGTCGTCTTGTCAAAGTTTCTTTCTTTGTGCTTATCCGCAATACCATGTGAAGAATGGCTATGCAACTGAATACGCTTGCAAATACGAAATTCCTGGGAAAATGTGGGTAGTTATTAAACGACACAAAATCAAACTGTCAGAAATAAATACTATAGGAACATCCTATTGCAGGGCTCTTTGGTTCAGAAAAGGTAGCAGAAATAATGGTGAGCCATAACTTTTAACAGAAGTGTGCAAGATAAGTATTGGATCAGTGTGTCATTGAAGTTATTTGTGCGATTTGGCAGGGATGATGAATAAATATGAAATACTCTGTGAGTGAATAATGAAAATTACGGTACATTTAGAACGCTGATATAATTTTCTGAATACTTTCTGACAGAGGTCAGGAAGGACGCCTTTTGGGATTTTTTCAAAAAATTTGCAAAATGGGGACGCATACCGTATTTTTAGAATTGTTCCATCTTTGTTCCTGTTGTTGGTAAGATAGCATTCATCTCACACTATAGCCGGCCGCGGTGGTCTAGCGGTTCTGGCGCTGCAGTCCGGAACCGCGGGACTGCTACGGTCGCAGGTTCGAATCCTGCCTCGGGCATGGGTGTGTGTGATGTCCTTAGGTTAGTTAGGTTTAAGTAGTTCTAAGTTCTAGGGGACTTATGACCTAAGATGTTGAGTCCCATAGTGCTCAGAGCCAGCCATCTCACACTATAGGCACAGTCTAACGTAACAGTCGCGACACTTCGCCTAGATTTTGTTGCCTTCAGCGCCAGCAGCGCCCCAAGCGGCCGGTAGGTTGAACTGTGAGTTCGGCCGATCGTGAAATCGAATAGTGACTGTTTATTTTGATTTACACAATGGTTTCTACCATCGGGAGCGTTTGTAGCGCAATAAATTGCAGCAGCAATAGGAAGAAGACACCACAGCTGTCGTTTTCAGGTTTCCTAAGGATCCTGAGAGGTATATACCATCATGTTACTAAAGTGTATCGTCAGGATTCACTTGCAAACTGTATGTGTATAAATGATGAATGTTTCGTTTTAGGAGCAAAAAATGGCTAGTTAATAGCAGACGAGAAGACCTTATGAAGAAAGACCCGGTTTACCTGTATAATAATATTAGGTTTTGTTCGCTACATTTCGAACAAAACCAGTTCATGAACGCAGACAATAACAAACTCGTGTGGAATGCAGTACTCACACTATTTGACATTCCAAATAAGGCACCTCAACTGACGATGAAGAGGAAACTGCCACAAAGGTTCGACAGTCAATCTAAAGCTGTAAAACAGTCCTATGACACAGAAGCAGCCAGTACAACTCTCCATGTATTAGTGCCAGATTCGTGAGAATCATCAACACAGACCTGCTTTGACGATGAAGTGGTTAGATTAAGTGCAGCTGTTCGTGTCTTACAAAAGCGTGTGTAGTGTCAAAATGTGCAGATCGCTAGACTTCGAGCGAAACTATTATGGGACAAGGAAAGTGCCTACAGACAGACTGTTTGAAAATTATTCAAATCTTTGGTGTTGCGTGAAATGTAATATAATCAGCTCATTATAATGTTTTCTGCATATTTCTCCCACTATTTGTTAGTTGCTTGTCCCACTTAGAATAATATAAAGATGAAGGTCGTACTTGTGGCAACAGGCGACAATGACAAACACAGTAGGCCTACAGAACGATAAACGAGCTGTCCATCGCTTTTGCATGTAGAGGTACATGTCTGTGCTTCTTACATGTGATTCTGTGTGTTTATATTCTTTTGATATCGACGTGGTAAGCTGCAATTCTGTCCAATGTCACAAGTGTTTCTTCACGAATGTGTTGTAGCTTGCCACTATATTCATGGTTTTTGTCCATACTTGCGCTTAATTTAGAATCATTTTTAGAAACATATATGCCTTCTGATACTACACAAACTCTTGGAGGCAATAAACTAACTCGAATAATTCGGAAATAACGTAGGAAATGGATGCAAACAAACATTATGCTTACGACGCATCTGACGTTCACCTTACCTGCCGCTTGGAGCGCTAGTGTCGCTCCACCTGTCAAACGGCAACAACTTTTACAGCAATGTCGCGACTGTTATATTAGACTGTGGTTTACACCCAGAAGAATTATGTACAATGCATTGGCTTGTATAAAAATACGAAACACTTTAATTTCTCTATATTTCACGTTTCTATCCACATGATTTATGCACAATTGATTGGATTTTTTTTAAAAAAAATGACTAGACGCTATTTTTGACTTTCGTTATTGTTATGGTTCCTTCGCTCAGACATTCATTACATCACGAAACACACAATAACATCCAAAATTGTTGAGATTAAAGCTTAATAAGTAATTCAACTGGGATGAGCATACCACACAACAGCTGTAACTTCGTTTCTAGACATATATTTACATTTAGCTTTCACGTTACCGTGTAACTTCCCTGATACAACAGCAAAGATCGATATATGTTCTCGTGAAGTCGATTTAGGTTTATTTAAGTAACTGTGATGTAGAGCTCTCCAAACCTAGCGTGAGATGAATGCTGCCCTTGTCGGTAACAAGCGGATGCGATGCGAGTGAGTCCACCACCACCTAGGTGGTGGTGGTGAGTCGCAGTGAACAATCAGTATGTGCAGGACCAACTTGGACATATATCACAGGCAGAGGGACACGCTCAAAAATTCAGTAATATTTTATTTAAAAAAACATACAATCACGATTTTTTGAACAGAATTAACTCTTAATTAATACTATAGGACCAAAGTATCATTTACAATTTGTTTTACATTTTTCTACTATTGTAAATACAAACGACCAAGTACTAATCCCGCCGGCCGCGGTGGTCTCGCGGTTCTAGGCTCTCAGTCCGGAACCGCGGGACTGCTACGGTCGCAGGTTCGAATCCTCCCTCAGGCATGGATGTGTGTAATGTCCTTAGGTTGGTTAGGTTTAAGTAGTTCTAAGTTCTAGGGGACTGATGACCTAAGATGTTAAGTCCCATAGTGCTCAGGGCCATTTTTACTAATTCCAATGTTCGGTGGTAAGATCATGTCTTCAATCACTCAAAACATTTTTATAAGCTGAAAAGGACCGTTCTACATCAACTGAGGTAACTGGGGAGTATTTGAATTTGGGTGCTACGCTGGTACATCTTGTTTCTAGCATTAGTTCACCCATTCCATTAATAAAACTATCAATTTGGTACAAGGGTTCAAAGCCTGGGTTACTGTTTAAAATGTTTTCAAACTTTTTTTTAAGTTTTCTTAGGAACACCTCCAGCAATGAGTAGTTCACTAGAATAATTTTATGCATTAACTGAATAGATCCATTCAACACGAAACCTTGAGTTTCAAGCTTTTCAATGCTTGCACATATGTGGGAGAAATGAGTGCTTATCACAGCAATGTCTTTTTTAATGCCGGAATCATTAAAAACTTCATTCCACTGGAAAATTGCTGAAGGCTCTGAACTATCGAATTCGTTTACTATCCCTCTAACGGCCTCGAAATGTTCATTGTAAAACAACATGGTTTCGACTCATGTACCTCGATGGGATACCACTGGTTCGAGAGACAAGGGCACATTGGGCAGTTTTCTTTGTTAGCCTTGATGCAAGTAGGAGCTTTTTGAAACACTTTCTTTGTGGATTAAACCAGTTTATTTACATTCACAAAGGTGGAACATACTTCTTCAGCAAGGCGATGTACTCCATGAGCAAAGCACATAACATGAATCAAACTGGGATAAAATACTCTGAGGGCTTGTCCTGCTTTGATCATTTAGGGAGCAGTATCTGAAATAAACACAAACTCCCTTTCATCTGCAGAAGATTCTGGAAATATTTTTCTAATACCCTCATTCACAAATCTCGCGATTGTAGAATGATTTACTTTTCCAAGTTCTTTGCAGGCCGCCAAATAGGAAGAAGAAGGCTCTTCTTTCAAAGCACCAACAATAAAATTTAAAATATGAAGGCCACAAATGTCTGAAGTTTCGTCAACTGAAATCCATATAAAGCTGTCCTTGAGTCCACTGCATATTTCTTCCAGAACATGTACATGAATTGTTGGTATGTAATATTTACTCAATATTGATTTATATGGTATATTTTTATTTAAGCAATAATTGTGCTGGTAGCCTTTGAGGATAGGATTTGTAAGTCTGAGAAGAGGAACATTGCTTGCAATGAATGCTTCACAAAGATCCATGTTAAACTGACATTTTTGGTTACCTTTTGGACAAATCCCTGCTACTGCAACTTGCTGTTGTGAGAAGGTGTTGTAGTGGTCATTGCTTCTGCATTCCTGTGATATGAAGACTTGTCATGACATACTGGTCTATTTGAAAATATTTTTTTTCACGAAACGTTTCTCTTGCAAACTCGACAAATGAAACAATTCCGTCATATGTAAATTTTCCAGAATGGTCAGCTAACCACGAAAAGATGTTTCTTTTTTTTTGGGCGGCATAAAACACAACACGTTATGCGCAACACGTCTTAAACACGTTCAACTGCGTCCAAGTAAATAGAAAGCTAAACTGAAACAATGGACGTGCGACTAAAAGCTTAGGTAGTTTAATTGTTGCCAACGCATACGGTACGACAGCGGAGGGGATTAAACGGCGGCGTGGGGGCAGGAGCATTGACTCTGTCTGCCTGTTCCTGTTCCACTTGTGTAATGTTTTCGCTAGGCAGTGGCCTCTCAATTAGCGATTGCACGCAGTTCTAGGTCGCAGTCAATCTGTGAGACATCAAAACTAGATCGAGCTAGAAACCGCCCATCTGAATTTTTAAAATATTGTAAACACAGAGCGAAAATATGCATTGTCACTAGTTTTTAGATAAAATATCCAATAACCGGTGAAAAGGAGGAGCCAAATATGCAAATGCATATGCAACATGCAAATGCTTATATTCCGGTCTCTGGTAATTACATATAGTGAACCCAAGATCTAAGTTAGGTTGGAAGGTTGTGTGTTTTAAGGGTGATGATGTACAAGTGAAAACTGTGGAAAGTTTGGATCTTCCAGTTAAAAGTTGACACTGATATGTGTTTACGTGCAATACTCGAAAATACACACAGAAGTTTAGCCTATATGGGTACTGAAGTGCTGGAAAAAAATATTTGTCTTTTGAATAAACTCTTTTTAAACCTTTGGTAAAAGTTACCTTTTGGACACTTGACTGAATTTTTGGTAGCATATGTATGATCTATCTATATAATATGCTTCAAAAAATTCATTGTAGCCATACATGAAAATCCCCGCTTCATCACCACCTCGGAGATGCTGTGTCCAATTGCTCGTGTGCTGACTATAACACTACGTTCAAACTCATTTAAATCTTGATAACCTGGCATTGTAGCAGCAGTAACCGATCTAACAACTGCACCAGACACCTGTTGTCTTATATAGACGTCGCTGACTGCAGCGCCATATTCTGCCTGTTTACATAACGCTGTATATGAATATGCAAACCTATACCATTTTCTTTGGCACTTCAGTGTATCTCTGACCAACGTCATTACTCTTGACCAGAGGTAATCGGTTGTCACATATTGGTACAAAATTAACCAGCATATCTTATTTAACTTGAAGCCTTCTTCTTTCCAGTTAAAATTATTGTGGTGTTTATAAATTTCTATCTCTTCTCTGTGCATATCTGCGTAATAACATGATGTTTTAGCTTGCACGCTCCTCATACTAAATTTTATTTCATGACCGCCATCTTCAGAAAAGTGTTCTGCGACAGCCGATTTGTCAGTGTGTCCCAGATGACAGCTCCTTTTGTGTTCAGTTAGGCGGATAATTAATATTTCGTTTCGTTGTTCAAATATAAACCATGCCATAATTACACACAATCTTAAGCACCCCAGTGTTTGCAGAAGGGTGTCGTGAGTCTTTCACCAGTCTTAAACATTCACTAATCTTCTTGGTGGGTCTAAAGATTGTTTCAAACGAAACTTGGCTAGAACTTTCCCACTACAGCCCATAATATTCCTCAATATTAACTTCTCAGATGATGGCTGTTGTTGTTGCATGTTTTTGGATAATTTTCTTCTAGGATGGAGTGCTTGAGCTACCTCATTATTAGCATATCCATTTTTCTTAAACGCTGTTCACAGATAATTTAGTTCCTCTTGCAAATAAACTGGCTCACAGATTTTATTAGCCCTGTCAACCAATATTTTAATGACACCTGTCTTCTGCCTGAAATGATGGCTCGAATCCTTATTGAGGTAACAGTCACTATGAGTATCTTTCCTGTATACCTTATGACCTAAAGTCCCATCTTCCCATTTAATTACTGGAATATCCAAGAAACTGAGCTGTCCATTACTCTCTGCCTACATAGCAAATGGTACGTTTCGATTGATACTGTTTAAATGCACCAAGAAATCATTAAATTCCTCTTCCCCATGGTTCCATATCACAAAAATGTCATCAACATAGCGACATCACTTAAAAAAGGACTTTTATTGGCTGACTGCAACGCCAGCTGTTCAAAAAAATCTATAAAAAATAGCTACAGCATTGTCACTCCTTCAATTTGTTCATAGAATTCATTAATATACTGAAAATAAGTCATGGATAGGCAATGTCGAAACAAAATTACTATATCAGTGGGAAACATATCAGCTATGTAAGAAAGATCTTCGTTAATCAGAACCATGGTGAACAGGGACACCACTTCAAAACTGGCAAGGGTATCACTTGGTCTGACAGTAATTTCCTTCAATTTTTTGATAAAGTGCATAGAATTTTTAATATGATGAGCAGTTTTCCTGATATGAGGTTGTAACAAGGAGGCGGGATGTCTAGCCAGCTCTTGAGTAGCACTCACTGTCGATCTCAGTAGGACATTAGGCTTATGAACCTTAGGTAGGCCATATAATCTACAAGGGTAAGCTTCTATTTTACAGAGATACTTTATATCCTCTTTAGGAGTGGAAGAACTTTTTTGTTAATTGATTGGCAACTGTTAACACTTTCATTGTACGATCTTTTTTCAACTTTTTATAAGCGATATTATCAAATAGCCATTAGAAGCATAAATACGTTCTGTGTCCACAGGTAACAGAGTTACGCTCCCAGTGGTGCCTCTTCCTTCTCGAATTCCGTATTGGGTGCCAAGCAGAAGGGAGATACTCTGAAACCATCATCCAAATTGGCATTCACTATTCTTTCTATATTTTAAGTTATTTAACTGTAACGTTCAAGGATTATTCGACCGTTATCGTATCCACAATAGTCTGAACAGGCATATGGTGGACGAGTGGGGACTGATGACGGCGTACCCTTCCAAATGAACCAAACCGGAAAAAGCGCTATTCCAGTTCTTGAAGACTCAACCAGAAGTGCATATGATGCCATGGCCATATTTTTAGCACAAGAAGACATCAAAACCTAGAACGAATGGTGGCCACTGAACTTAATTCTCGAACTGGAGTAGCCGCTGTAATACACACAGATGGTAAGCTATCAACTGTATCTAGTAAAGTGAATAAATATAACGTTTCAGGCAGAAGACAAATTTACGAATGTATTGCCTAAAATATATGTGTGATGAATGTCACATGCTTCCTTGCTATATTTCTCAATTCTTGTTAAATTTGTAATGGTAAAAAGTATGTATGCAAGAAGCCATAATAAACAGATAAATAAATAAATCCAGTATCCTTGACATCGATTTGTTGTGCAACCTTAGAATATATCCTGAGCTCAAACACAATGAGGTATTTTTGACCGAATGGCCTCTTCCATGCCAACCAGCATGGATTCCGAAAACACTGATCATCTGAAACCCAGCTCACACTTTAATCACATTACATGCTGAAACCCACAGATAAAGAAGATGCAGTAGTTCTCGATTTCCAATATACATTTGACTCACAAGGAATGTCTAGACTGTGAGATCACAAAAGGCCTCTAATGTTTACGGCATTCGATGCCCCACATATTGTCTACTATGCAACCACAATGTTGGGTGCTAATGGCAACAGAGGGGGCGACTGGAGGTACCCAATGATGACCATAATATCAGACTTTTTTGGTACAAAACAGAACAATGGCAACGATAAACCGAGCAAACACTGAATTAGATCTACAACAACAGTTGCGAAGTTGACATTTCGTCAGAAAGGAATTCAAGGAATTTCACAGAGTGAGAAAGAAGTGGCAGATGAAATATTAGAGTGTCTGCAAGATGAGTCAGTGGAATGTGTGGTGTCGTATATGCTCGAGTGTGTGGACAATGTACGTAAGGAGTACGATGACAACGATATGTTCTTAAGAAGTCGTAATGGTACTGAAACAGGTGGCAAGCCAAGCAGCTCATCACCCTTGTCAGAAATGTAAAATGTAGTAAAGGACAATTATTGTCCAAAAAGAGGATACTAAACGTAATTATGTGCATGGAAGACCATCTGCAGCATAGTGAAAAAAAACAATTATGAGCAGATTTCGAATAATTCCGCAGCAATATAACTGTAATTCACAACAAAAACTATGGACGTTCATGGGAGGACAAGACGCACTTGTTACAGGAACTAGTGTTTGCACATTTCAAGGATGCTCGATACAGTTTACAGGATGTGCGTGATAGTGACTTACTACGTTACACACATCATATTTCGTGTGACATAGATTACAATGACTTCAAGGGAAGCAGTGGATGGTTGCATAACTTTAAACAGTGCTACAGAACTAGACGACGTAACATAGCAAAATTTCAAACATACACTCCTGGAAATGGAAAAAAGAACACATTGACACCGGTGTGTCAGACCCACCATACTTGCTCCGGACACTGCGAGAGGGCTGTACAAGCAATGATCACACGCACGGCACAGCGGACACACCAGGAACCGCGGTGTTGGCCGTCGAATGGCGCTAGCTGCGCAGCATTTGTGCACCGCCGCCGTCAGTGTCAGCCAGTTTGCCGTGGCATACGGAGCTCCATCGCAGTCTTTAACACTGGTAGCATGCCGCGACAGCGTGGACGTGAACCGTATGTGCAGTTGACGGACTTTGAGCGAGGGCGTATAGTGGGCATGCGGGAGGCCGGGTGGACGTACCGCCGAATTGCTCAACACGTGGTGCGTGAGGTCACCACAGTACATCGATGTTGTCGCCAGTGGTCGGCGGAAGGTGCACGTGACCGTCGACCTGGAACCGGACCGCAGCGACGCACGGATGCACGCCAAGACCGTAGGATCCTACGCAGTGCCGTAGGGGACCGCACCACCACTTCCCAGCAAATTAGGGACACTGTTGCTCCTGGGGTATCGGCGAGGACCATTCGCAACCGTCTCCATGAAGCTGGGCTACGGTCCCGCACACCGTTAGGCCGTCTTCCGCTCACGCCCCAACATCGTGCAGCCCGCCTCCAGTGGTGTCGCGACAGGCGTGAATGGAGGGACGAATGGAGACGTGTCGTCTTCAGCGTTGAGAGTCGCTTCTGCCTTGGTGCCAATGATGGTCGTATGCGTGTTTGGCGCCGTGCAGGTGAGCGCCACAATCAGGACTGCATACGACCGAGGCACACAGGGCAAACACCCGGCATCATGGTGTGGGGAGCGATCTCCTACACTGGCCGTACACCACTGGTGATCGTCGAGGGGACACTGAATAGTGCACGGTAAATCCAAACCGTCATCGAACCCATCGTTCTACCATTCCTAGACCGGCAAGGGAACTTGCTGTTCCAACAGGACAATGCACGTCCGCATGCATCCCGTGCCACCCAACGTGCTCTAGAAGGTGTAAGTCAACTACCCTGGCCAGCAAGATCTCCGGATCTGTCCCCCATTGAGCATGTTTGGGACTGGATGAAGCGTCGTCTCACGCGGTCTGCACGTCCAGCACGAACGCTGGTCCAACTGAGGCGCCAGGTGGAAATGGTATGGCAAGCCGTTCCACAGGACTACATCCAGCATCTCTACGATCGTCTCCATGGGAGAATAGCAGCCTGCATTGCTGCGAAAGGTGGATATACACTGTACTAGTGCCGACATTGTGCATGCTCTGTTGCCTGTGTCTATGTGCCTGTGGTTCTGTCAGTGTGATCATGTGATGTATCTGACCCCAGGAATGTGTCAATAAAGTTTCCCCTTCCTGGGACAATGAATTCACGGTGTTCTTATTTCAATTTCCAGGAGTGTAGATGCACAGCAAACTGCGGAATTGCTCTCAGAATTTTTAGATGAAATAAATCAACCTATCACATCGTTCAGTAAGGAATTTGTGTTCAACTCCGACCAACCGGGATTTGAAGAGAAAATGCATATGAAATGAACCCAAGAAATTACAGCTGCCAAGATAATTGTAACAAGATCAGTTAACATCAGTGCCTTAAGACATTCGTATACAATTATGCCGACTGTTAATCTGGATGGTAAGTTGGCCGGAAAGTTACTTACTGTGCTGTGAGAATCTGGAGATGCTCTGCTCCCTATGATTCTTTCTCATGTGCGTGATCTTGCAAGGGTAATAAGGAATATTTACATCACAGCAAGCAAGAGTGAGAAAATGGGCGAAAGATAACTACAGCTATGGTATGAGCACTGATTTCGACCAGTAGTTAGTCAAAATAACTTGCTTTTGTTTCATTGTTGGTCTGCATATAAAATCATGTTTCTTTAGAGCTAATTATCCCTACTGAAAGGTGTGTGACACTGCAATGTTTTTTCCATGCCTATAAAACTCGTATTATTGCAATATTTCCAGCTATAGCCAGTTTTGCGATAAGCTCCAAAACAGGCTGTTTCGCATTCACTTGCAAGCCATCACAATGTATCAGTTCTCATCACCCCGTTACACCAACATGACTTTACACCGATCAGCAAGAACATTATGACCACCTACCTACTATAAATGTAAATGCTTCCAGATGGTAGCAACACCACCTGGCAAGGAATGACTGTTAGTCAGACACATGCACGTTGTGTGAAGAATCAGTGAGCATGCTGTTTTGTGTATAGACTGGAGAAGGCATGCAATCTATCTGAGTGAGAATGAGAGCAGATGTTGATGGGCTGGAGGCTCAGCACAAGCGTTTCGGAAACTGCACGACTTGTTGGGTGTTCAAGGGTTGCTTTGATGAGTGATTGCAACACATGACGAAACCAGAGTGAAACCAAATCCAGACTTTGTGGGGTTGGACGGCCACCCTCATTACAGATATCGGACATCGTAAGCCTGGTAGACGGACAAAACAGGACAGGCAGTGAACTGCGGCAAAACTAACATCAGAGTTTAATGCTGGGCAGAGTACAAGTGTCTGAACACACAGTGCACCGAACACTCGTAACGATGGGCCTCCACGGCCGACGACCCAGGCTAGTGCCAATGTTAACACCACGACATCAGCAACTATGACTGAAATGGACACATGACTGTCGGCACAGTGGCAGGGCGTTGTATGGTCTGATGAATCCTGATACCTTCTTCATCATACTGAAAGGGGGGTAGGTGTGAATCCATCGTCTTCCAGGGGCACAGCTGCTTGACACCTGTACTGTGGGACACAGTAAATAAGTGTCCAAGGAATAGAAAAGCAACTGGAATCACTCAACACAGGAAAGTCCACTGGACCTGACGGGATACCAATTCGATTCTACACAGAATACGCGAAAGAACTTGCCCCTCTTCTAACAGCCGTGTACCGCAAGTCTCTAGAGGAACGGAAGGTTCCAAATGATTGGAAAAGAGCACAGGTAGTCCCAGTCTTCAAGAAGGGTCGTCGAGCAGATGCGCAAAACTATAGACCTATATCTCTGACGTCGATCTGTTGTAGAATTTTAGAACATGTTTTTTGCTCGAGTATCATGTCATTTTTGGAAACCCAGAATCTACTATGTAGGAATCAACATGGATTCCGGAAACAGCGATCGTGTGAGACCCAACTCGCTTTATTTGTTCATGAGACCCAGAATATATTAGATACAGGCTCCCAGGTAGATGCTATTTTTCTTGACTTCCGGAAGGCATTCGATACAGTTCCGCACTGTCGCCTGATAAACAAAGTAAGAGCCTACGGAATATCAGACCAGCTGTGTGGCTGGATTGAAGAGTTTTTAGCAAACAGAACACAGCATGTTGTTATCAATGGGGAGACGTCTACAGACGTTAAAGTAACCTCTGGTGTGCCACAGGGGAGTGTTATGGGACCATTGCTTTTCACAATATATATAAATGACCTAGTAGATAGTGTCAGAAGTTCCATGCGGCTTTTCGCGGATGATGCTGTAGTATACAGAGAAGTTGCAGCATTAGAAAATTGCAGCGAAATGCAGGAAGATCTGCAGCGGATAGGCACTTGGTGCAGGGAGTGGCAACTGACCCTTAACATAGACAAATGTAATGTATTGCGAATACATAGAAAGAAGGATCCTTTATTGTATGATTAATTATATGATAGCGGAACAAACACTGGTAGCAGTTACTTCTGTAAAATATCTGGGAGTATGCGTGCGGAACGATTTGAAGTAGAATGATCATATAAAATTAATTGTTGGTAAGGCGGGTACAAGGTTGAGATTCATTGGGAGAGTCCTTAGAAAATGTAGTCCATCAACAAAGTAGGTGGCTTACAAAACACTCGTTCGACCTATACTTGAGTATTGCTCATCAGTGTGGGATCTGTACCAGATCGGGTTGACGGAGGAGATAGAGAAGATCCAAAGAAGAGCGGCGCGTTTCGTCACAGGGTTATTTAGTAACCGTGATAGCGTTACGGAGATGTTTAACAAACTCATGTGGCAGACTCTGCAAGAGAGGCGCTCTGCATCGCGGTGTAGCTTGCTCGCCAGGTTTCGAGAGGGTGCATTTCTGGATGAGGTATCGAATATATTGCTTCCCCCTACTTATACCTCCCGAGGAGATCACGAATGTAAAATTAGAGAGATTAGAGCGCGCACGGAGGCTTTCAGACAGTCGTTCTTCCCGCGAACCATACGCGACTGGAACAGGAAAGGGAGGTAATGACAGTGGCACGTAAAGTGCCCTCCGCCACACGCCGTTGGGTGGCTTGCGGAGTATAAATGTAGATGTAGATGTAGAAGCTGGCAGCAGCTCCATTATGCTCTGGGGAACATTCATGCGAGCATCCATGGATCCAGTGGAGCTCGTACAAGTTACTATGACGGCCAGAGGGTCAAACACTGGTTGCAAGCCATGTACACCCCTTCACAACAATCACGTTTTCCGGGGGCAGTGGCATTTGCATTTTTCAAGAAGATAATGCGCCATGTCACAAGGCCAGGAGTGTAATGGAGTGGTTCCAAGTGATGTGCTGAGTCCCCAACACGCCAAATCTGAACCCAGTTAAACATATCTGGAATGTGATTGAATGTGGTGTTAGAGCTCATTGCCATCCTCCCTGGAATTTACAGGAATTAGGTGACTTTTGTGTGCAGAAGTGAGCTAGTCCCCTCCAGCGACCTACCAATGCCTCACTGCTTTTATGCCACAATATGTTGCTGCTGTTAACTGTGCCAAAGGTGGACATACATACTGGTAATTAGGTAGGTTGTCATAATGTTCTGTTTGATCAGTGTGTATGCATTCTTTACGAGTGGATGCCTAGCTGAATGTCCTGCATGGTTTGTAACTCCCAAGGAGTTCCCCTTTGATCTTGATGGTGCGCACCTTTGTGGTCACTGTACAGGCCATTTTTCATTCGGTGTTCATGATGCGAGTTAATGGTGTTTTGAACATTTCTTCAATGTCAACAATGTCCATTTTTGTGAAGTTGATCTCTGCACCTCCCAGACATTTTGTTCCTGTCGCCCTCCTGATGCACATGGTCAGTCATTAGCAGCTAATATTTTTCCTGTCATCAATTTCAAATGGGCCTTACGAAAGACTGAACTTGTGACCTCACACTCAAGGGGTTCCTGATCAGTGCCACATCTACGCTTATCTACACTTATCATCAAGTTGCATTGTGTAGAGTATCAAGCGCAATTTATGATTCAATTGAGGACCTTTTGGTAGGGCGGATGCAGATGGTTATCTTGGATCGTGAGTAATTGGCAGATGTAGAAATAACTACAGATCTGCCGAGGGAAGTGTGTTGAGACACTTGCTGTTCATATTGTATGTTAATGCTCTTGTGGACAATATTAATAGTAATCTCAGATGTTATGTGGGTGATGCAGGTATCTATAATAAAGCACTGTCTGAAAGAAGCTGCATAAATGTTCAGTCAGATCTTGATAAGATATCAAAGTAGGGCAATGACTGGCAACTTGCTTTAAATGTTCTGAAATGTAAAATAGAAGACTTCACGATATGAGAAAACATAGTATTCTACGACTATAATACCAGTGAATCACAGCTGGTATTGGTAAACTCATACAAATACCTGGATGTAACACTCTGTAAGGATATGAAATGGATTAATGGCATGGGCTCAGTCGTGGGTAAAGCAGGTGGCGGCCTTCAGTTTATTGGTAGAGTACTGGGGATGCGCAACCAGCCTAAAAAGGAGATTGCTTACAAATCACTTTTAGGATTCATCATAAAATATTGCTCAAGTATGTGGATCGTGCACCAAATAGGACGATTACAGAGAAGGGCAGCATGAATGGTCACAAGTTCGTTTGATCCATTGGAGAGCGTCTTATAGGTGCTGAAAAAACTGAGCCAGCAGACACGTAAAGCAGACGCTATCCCAAGAAACCCTATGCACAAGGATTTCAGTACCAGCTTTAAACAATGACTTTAGGAACATACTACAACCCACTACATATTGCTCCTGTAGCGATCGTGAGGACAATATTAGATTAATTACAGCATACATGGAGGCATTTAAACAGTCATTCTTCCTCTGTTCCATACATGAATGGAACAGGTAAAAGCCCTAATAACTAATACACTGTTGCATACCCTCTGCCATGCTCTTCACAGTGGTTTGCAGAGTATACGTGATGATGCGAAAACAGAGGGTCAGGACAGCATGGGGAATGTGTGGTCTTGGGTGATATTGCTGAAAGAAAATATCATGGAGACCTCAAAGATAGGGCACAACCTCTGGCCTTAACACAACTGTCGTCCAAATTATCGTCTGTGCGAACCAGAGGTGACTGCATTGTGTGCACAATGACGCCTCATATCATAACAATCAGGTGGTGGGTATGTATAATGATGACAAATGCTGCCTGACAACATGCATCCTTCTTGGAGTCTCCTCAGAAAGATAGATTGATCATGATGCTGTAAGCAGGACCGAAACTCATCAGAAAGGATGATGATGTGCCATTTCTGTGTCCAGTGTTACTTCTGGGTGCACCACTTTTTGCACACCTCCCCGTGTTGCTGCATCAAGGAAAGCCACAACAATGGTTGTAGCACGGACAAGTGGTGGTGCTCTCAATGTCATCTTACTGTCCATGTGGATTCCTGCCTTACACTCAACAATTCAGTTTCCTTACTGAAGATATCTGATCTGACTGTATGATCCTGCGAGGGTGAGTGAACAGTGTCTCTCCTCTGAGACGCTATTCACATGGGGTGTCGAGATCCTATATAACACTGAGTATGGCCATCTTGAAACCATGGATTTCTTATTAGCATAATAACTGTGGCATACCCAAAAAAATAGTAGCAATTTTCTGGAACAATGAACTACAGTCTCAATATGCCAGAATTCAATCAAATTACGCCATGTTGTAAATGTTTCTGCCCTTACACGATGCATAACATGATCTTTTCACAAACAACCAAAAATTCGAATGTGATTTTGGAATGAGAAACCCACTGCATAATCATTCCTTACATGCAATATGTAGATGACGTTACACCTATGTACACTGTCCAGTCATTAATGTGTCTACCTGTAAAAAGCCTGAATAACCACCTTCTGCAGCGTAAATCATTGTGAAACATGCAGAACGAGGCTCAATTAGGTTCTGGAAGGTATCTTTAGGAATCTGGAGCCATCCCAACTCCAGTGCCATGGCCAGCTGCGCTAGGCATCTCTGTTGATGATCCGTAGCATGTTATACATTTCAAGATGGCGAGTCCACTTGAAACGTCCACATTAGTTGAAAAACGTTCTGTTATTCGTCTTTTACTTGCTGAAGGCGAGAAGCTGGTGAATATATACTGTAGAATGTCTAAAGTTTATGGTGAAGGTGGTATGAATCGTGCAAATTTTTACAAGTGGGTAGAGCAGTTCACAAATGGTCCCGACTCAGAGACTGAAGAATATCGTTCTAACCGACCAGTTGCAGTTTCAACTCCCTCACTTGAAAGTCGAATTGATCACATTATTCATGCCCACCGCGGTGTGACCGTGGAAATGATAGTTGATAAGGGTCAAGTTCATAACACTACCTGTAACAAGCTAAAGTACCGCAAAACATGTGCAAAATGGGTCCCAAAGGAGTTGATATGGCTACACAAGGAAACAAGGTTGAGAGTGTGCAAAGAGCTAAAGGAACGTTATGAAAGAGAATTTGAGCACTTCCTCAAAAAAATTTTCACTTGTGATGAAACTTGAGTTCACTATTATGAGCCAGAATCAAAACGACAAAGCGTGGAGTGGAAGCACACCAACGCACCTGTCAAGAAAAAATTCAAAAACCAAGCATCAGTAGGAAAAGTCGTGTTGACGGTGTTTTGTGATGCTGAAGGTCCAGTTTTTTGTGATTATCTCGAAGAGCAGCGTACAATGAACATCCAATACTACTCGGATATGCTTTTAAACAAGATGAAGATACAGACGTGGTGGATCTCAGAGGAGAGGTGTGATTCTCCATCAAGACAATGTACATCCACATATTGCTCAACCGTGAAACCATCAACAAAATGGGTTGGGAAGTACTGCCTCATCCCCCTTACGGCCTTGACTTAGCACCTAGTGATTTCCATTTGTTTGGTGCACTGAAGGAGGCATTACATGGGAAGAGAGTCCCGGACAACGAGGACATGAAAAAGTTTGTGGAAGACTGGTTCAAACATCAAGATAAAGAGTTCTTTGCAGTAGGAATAAAAAAAGCTTTTATCCCGTTGGAACAAGTGCATAAATGTTCAAGGGGAATATGTTGAAAAGTAGAAAAAGTATTGTTTTGTAAAAATAAATGCTTTTATCTCCAGACCAATGTGTCTCTTTAATTATTGAATAACCCTCATTATATAAAAAATTTTGGCGAAAATAGTTCAGTTTAAAAACTACTATCTCAAAATAATGCCAACATCTTGCCTGCAGGGTGTTCAGCACATGTGGTACACCATGTCGTCTGTCACGCAATGAAGAGATGCGAGTTTGAAATGGGAAATTTGGTGCTTAAAGTATATGGGCGCTTATCTTATCATGCACAAAAAAGAGTCTAAACCTTAAAAGGAAACTTTGCTCATGCTGTAAGAGAATGCCAAAATATTATAAGACACATCAAACAAGGTGGCCATCATTGCATCCTGCTAGAGGGACAATTCTGCATGGATTTCCAGCACTGAAGTCATATTTTATAACTCTTGGAGACAACTGTCCAGTTGTATCATGAAAATATTTTGATGACAACTGCGCAAAGAAAATATAATACTTTTTTAGATTTCTTGATAATGCTATAAATATTTCAAAACCTCATTATGTTTTTCGAAAAAAATAATGTTCTATCTTTTTAAGCCTACAACATCCTAACAGATTTATGCCCACAACATAGCTCAAAGAGTTAATAACAAAAGTTTTGGATTTATTTGCTCGAATGCCCTCTCTAGTTTTACAATTGATGAATGAGAGTCTATCAGAATCGTTTTGATTACATGGTACAAACATGCATTGAAGTACCTAGACGATCACTTTGACTTTTTGGAAGATAATAATTTGGCAATAATGGGAATATTTGTTTTGATAATACATTTATTTACGAGGTCTCTCAATGTACTGCGAAAAATTATCACTCACCAGTTTCATAAATATAGACGAACTTTATGAGTTCTGCAGTGTTACGGACATGTAAATAAAATTACCGAGGAGTATGAACAAACACCTCCATCAAATGAGAAAAAATCTCTCTATGAAATCTTGGCATGAACTATTTCATCACTCGAGTATATCAAACTTATTAAACATTTTCCAGTTCATCGTGTCATTTCCATGTTCTAATGCTGAGAGGGAATTTCTCTATACTGAGTGTTGAACATGTAAAGACGGAACTACAAGAAAAATTAGCATTCAGTACAATTGTAAAGACATTTATAATTACATTAGGAAGAACAAAAAATTCCTCAAATATGCAAAAACACAAGGCAAGTACTCCTTCAAAAATTATAACTAATTTATTTACTAATTTGTGTTAAACATTTTTGTGATAATTACTTTGTAATAGTGAAGAGTTTATTTTCTTAATTTTGTGTCAAATCTGATAAAAGAGTATTGTAATTGTTTTTCTCTCATTTCTGTACATTTGGAGGCAAGTCCCACTTTTGTTTGCAAAGTCTCACATATAAATTTCTGATTTACTGCATATCCACGAGTAATACACTACTGGCCATTAAAATTGCTACACCAAGAAGAAATGCACTTAATAAACGGGTATTCATCGGACAAATATATTATTCTAGAACTGATATGTGATTACATTTTCACGCAATTTGGGTGCGTTGATCCTGAGATATCAATACCCAGAACAACCACCTCTGGCCTCAATAACGGCCTTGATACGCCTGGGCATTGAGTCAAACAGAGCTTGGATGGCGTGTACAGGTACAGCTGCCCATGCAGCTTCAACATGATACCACAGTTCATCAAGAGTAGTGACTGGCGTATTGTGACGAGCTAGTTGCTCGGCTACCATTGACGAGACGTTTTCAATTGATGAGAGATCTGGAGAATGTGCTGACCAGGGCAGCAGTCGAACATTTTCTGTATTCAGAAAGGCTCATACATGACCTGTAAAATGCGTTCGTGCATTATCCTGCTGAAATGTAGGGTTTCACACCGATCAAATGAAGCGTAGAGCCACGGGTCGTAACACATCTGAAATGTAACGTCCACTGTTCAAAGTGCCGTCAACGCGAACAAGAGGTGACCGAGATGTGTAACCAATGGCACCCCATACAATCATGCCGGGTGATACGCCAGTATGGCAATGACGAATACACGCTTCCAATGTGCGTTCACCGCTATGTAGCCAAACACGGATGCGACCACCATCATGCTGTAAACAGAACCTGGATTCATCCGAAAAAATGATGTTTCGCCATTCGTGCACCCAGGTTCGTCGTTGAGTACACCATTGCAGGCGCTCCTGTCTGTGATGCAGTGTCAAGGGTAACCGCAGCCATGGTCTCTGAGCTGACAGTCCATGCTGCTGCAAACGTCGTCGAACTGTTCGTGCAGATGGTTGTTGTCTTGCAGACGTCCCCATCTGTTGACTCAGGGATCGAGACGTGGCTACATGATCCGTTACAGCCATGCGGATAAGATGCCTGTCATCTCCACTGCTAGTGATACGAGGCCGTTGGGATCCAGCACGGCGTTCCGTATTACCCTCCTGAACCCACCGATTCCATATTCTGCTAACAGTCATTGGATCTCGACCAACGCGAGCAGCAATGTCGCGATATGATAAACTGCAATCGCGATAGGCTACAATCCGACCTTTATCAAAGTCGGAAACGTGATGGTACGTATTTCTTCTCCTTACACGGGGCATCACAACAACGTTTCACCAGGCAACGCCGATCAACTGCTGTTTGTGTATGAGAAATCGGTTGTAAACTTTCCTCATGTCAGCACGTTTCAGGTGTCGCCACCGGCGCCAACCTTGTGTGAATGCTCTGAAAAGCTAATCATTTGCATATCACAGCATCATCTTCATGTCGGTTAATTTTTGCGTTTGTAGCACATCATCTTCGTGGTGTAGCAATTTTAATGACCAGTAGTGTAGTTGCAACCCTAGCGAAAACTGTGACATAGTCGACGAAGCCTTTGGTTGAGACCCTCCACACGGCGCCAAACCAAACGCCTCCATTCAATTCTGGGAACAATGCTGCAAACTGTGAGCTCTCCTTGCGCTCTGTACATGAGGCCAGCAGTCTTTCACCACCTCAATCAGCTGCCCGTATGAACTGAGGATGGCCTCAGAACCCATGTGACAGGAGTCATGGTGCCAATGTGAGCCACAACTTGCACATGACTGGCCTTAGAACCCATTTGACAGGAGTCATGGTGCCAATGTGAGCCACAACTTGCACATGACTGCACCCAAAAACCAATGATCATGCCTTTTTCGATGTGAAGTATATCGTTCCATTTGAACAAAACCAATGATCATGCCTTTTTCGATGTGAGGTATATCGTTCAATTTCAACAATACAACAACGACTGCACTGCCTTCCACGCCCCCCCCCCCCCCACACACACACACCCCATCCCAAAAAAATGCTTTATATATCCTCTATTACCAGTGCTGCCACCTGCCACATATGAATGGTTATTGTACATTGACATCGAACATAGGCGGTGGACACATTAACGTGAATGGGCCGTGTATTTTGTGTGGTTGTGTTGAAATGCTATTTATTTACATATCCAAGCTTTTACTAGACATAATGATAATTTTAAAGACCAGAGTTCACAAGCAAAAGGATTTTTGATTTTGTTCAAGGCCTGAGTCAAATCTACTAAGATTTTAATGGTGTCAATAAAACAGCTAAAGAGAAAAACGTATGTGGCTGAGATCATGCAGGCTGACATTCCACTGTACAAGCTACTACTGTCATACATCTTGCTAGATCTTAGTGTGAATCTGAAGGAATTGCAAGAAATAAAAACGTTTGGAACCCCCGTTTCCCACTTTGAAAAGTCTGGTTACTTTCCTAGAACGCATCTGGCAGAAGTTAGAGCTTTTTTGTTCGACTACAGCAACTGGTGACGAAATATACTATTGTTTTTCATATAGCTCTCGATGACCTTCCCACCATAGCTCCTAATGGTATTTTTAGTTATAGGAATTCATTTATAGGAAAACTACTTGTTATTAGTTGAGAGAGATAGGTATTGAAAGAAAAATAGACTTTGTGAATAAACAATAACATGTAAGGTTCAAGGTTTAGAAATGTTCTTGGGCATGGCGTCATCCAAACAATGTGATATTCACGCAAGCTGACTCGATGCCAGCATCAGGTGGTCCTGATGACAGATTTGTCATCCGCTGGGCGCAGTCTTGTACGACCCTTCCTTCTTGTTATCGATCTTGGTTTTGCTATACCTGTAGGTGGCTCCGCTGGTGAACTGATGGGAGGTATACACGGCTGTGATATGAGTCACAGTGCTCATTCTCTGTGCCATCATCTCCAACTTCCAAGTTTGTACAAAAATCATATCTGCACAAATTTGCAGTCCATGGACTATGGTCTGTCTTTGCAGATATAATGTGTGCAGACAAATCTCTGGGAAAAAATGGGCTTTATTTATATTTGGCTTATTACAGTCATCATATTTGGTGTAATGCACAGGAACAACATAGCGACTGGAATGTCATTAAGCAGACTGTTACAATTATTTTCACCTACAATACCTTAAATTCGTGTCTAATACTCGATAGTTCTGTCACAACAGACTACCACTGGGACTCAACATCCTTCTATCATTATCGTCACCTAGAAATCCTTCGTCCCCCCAGCCCCAACTTACACCAACACTGCCTGGATCTCCATCTCTATTAGTTCCTTGAAATCCTAGAAAAAATGGAAACATAGCCATGTCTTCTACCTCTGCTACCTTCGCAAACCCACATCATATACAGATTCGTATAATTCTCACTCCCTCTTTCCTTCCTAAAGCACCATCAGATCCAAAAAATTAATCGCTAAACCCAGTGCCAGTACCTGATAACCCTCCCACTGATCATCACTCCAGATACTTTGCTCCACCACTACAAACATATTCCACCTTCTAAGCACATTTATGCCTTATCAATTCTCTCCCAGCAGAACTTAAATCAACTCCCAGTAGTCACTGATGAAACCCATCCTGAAATATACCCCTCTTTCCAAACCACCCACAATGCTCCATCACACACCATCCTTTCTTTTTCTCCCTCCTCCCTCCTTCACCATCTCACTGACATTTAGTCACAACCTGTGGTTCCACAGCACCTCATAGCCATAGTCATCATTTTACCTCAGTCATGACCATGATTTTGTTTTGTCTGCATGTTTGTAGCCAGCAAATCTAATATTTGGTCTGGATTCCAATTCGTTCTAGCTCATTTAGCATTACCTGGAATGCACATGTAGTATTCTACTGTGGACGGGAGTTCGCACTGGGCATGGTTGATGCCCACACTCACTTTACAAATGGTGTGCTGCAGAGTCTCCGGTTTGTGATTGGGGCTCCGAACCTGGCAATAAAGCACATTAGATATAAATGCCCCTTGGGTTCCTGTCAGGGGAGTTGGAGCAAACTCTTGAAAGCTGACGATACAGCCATTTTATGGGTTACAAAACTAGATACTGATATTTAGTTAGTTTTACATGTAGTTTTGTCTTACTGTATTCTTGTTATGCAGGGTGGGTCATTAACTATTGCCCTCTAGAATAACTCCAAAAGTATGACAGTAGATGAAAAGTTTGTGGGACAAACGTTGCATGGGGCAACAGGGGCCATAATATGACGTTGGTTTTTTGTTGCTAGTTGGGGTCTCGTCAGAGATATAAAGATCAACTTTGTTTTTTAAATGGGATGCTATGGTTTGGTACTTATTTTCTGATAGCGGCTACCGAGACGAATCCAATTATGTGTCCAGTAAGGTCTTTGAAAGTCAATGAAGGTCAAAAAGGTGGCATGAACGTCCATTTACAGAAGGTGTTCGAAGTGATGACCATTGGTATCAATAAAGTGCTGCAATCTTCTTATCATGGATTGAATGGTATTCCTTATCACTTTGGCACATATCGAAGCATATGCTCTGTCAATTCTCTCTCGTATGCCGTGCAAATAGTAACTATTCACCGAATACGGCGTATCCCTCTAACGTGTCATTATCATGTAAACACCATTCGACGGTTTCGCAATAGAACACTAATAGGAACGGTAAGACTAGTATCGACGAATCAAACGAATGTGAATGATGTATTCCTTCGAAGAACAAGTCGATGTTGTTGTTGTTGTGGTCTTCAGTCCTGAGACTGGTTTGATGCAGCTCTCCATGCTACTCTATCCTGTGCAAGCTTCTTCATCTCCCAGTACTTACTGCAACCTACATCCTTCTGAATCTGCTTAGTGTAGTCATCTCTTGGTCTCCCTCTACGATTTTTACCCCCCACGCTGCCCTCCAATGCTAAATTTGTGATCCCTTGATGACTCAGAACATGTCCTACCAACCGGTCCCTTCTTCTTGTCAAGTTGTGCCACAAACTTCTCTTCTCCCCAATTCTATTCAATACCTCCTCATTAGTTATGTGATCTACCCATCTAATCTTCAGCATTCTTCTGTAGCACCACATTTCGAAAGCTTCTATTCTCTTCTTGTCCTAACTATTTATCGTCTATGTTTCACTTCCATACATGGCTACACTCCATACAAATACTTTCAGAAACGACTTCCTGACACTGAAGTCTATACTCGATGTTAACAAATTTCTCTTCTTCAGAAACGCTTTCCTTGCCATTGACAGTCTACATTTTATATCCTCTCTACTTCGACCATCATCAGTTATTTTGCTCCCCCAATAGCAAAACTCTTTTACTACCTTAAGCGTCTTATTTCCTAATCTAATTCCCGCAGTATCACCTGATTTAATTCGGCTACATTCCATAGAACATGTTGTCCTCGCTAATGGAAATGACAACTGTTCATTTACACGTGACATATTCTTAAGCACTGACAAAAACTCTCAATCTATCTATTTCTTTATCACATCATTCAAATTACTATTCTGATATTAAAGACGACACTTTGTATGCTGAAGAAGCGTGATTTTCTTCCTGTACGGCGACCGAGCGAGGTGGCGCAGTGGTAGGCAGACTGGACTCGAATTCGCTAGGACGACAGTTCAAACCCGTCTCCGGCCATCCTCATTTAGGTTTTCCGTGATTTCCCCCAATCTTTTCAGGTAAATGCCGGGATGGTTCCTTTGAAAGGGCACGGCCGATTTCCTTCCCAATCTTCCGTAATCCGAGCTTGTGCTCCGTCTCTAATGTCCTCGCTTTCGATGGGATGTTCAACACTAATCTCCTCCTCCTCCTTCCTGTGCTGCATGTTTACTTCACACATAGTGTTTCACTTTCCCTTGATGTAAACAGCAATATCATGAGGCGGTGTTCTTGATTTGAGGAGAGCATGTTTTGGCAACATTATAAACGAACAAATGCATAAATAATTAGCATTTTGGGTCAAGTTCTTAATGCACAGAAATTGTTACTCCTTTGTGAAACATCTGTTCCTGTAATGAAAAAAATATTCCAAAATAACACTCCAAAATAAGAGCATGGGGTACAATATGTGCAAAAAGAAGGAATTGATATGATGAAAATTTCAAATGACTTATTTGTTGTCTAATCACAACATCCACTCACTGGATTATTTCAGATTAAACACTGAAGTAAAATAAACAATGTGTAGACTGCTGCTGTGGCACCGGCTGCCAACAGCAAAGGGAACGCAGGTGTAACATCAAACTGTTAAAGAAATATTTATAGTACACTGAAACATTACAATCTTTAGCGCAACATACATGCTGTATGTACGAAAAAATACTATACAGGACACTAGCTGTGATGCACTTCTGTATGTCTGTGATGCACTCATGCGAACCATGAGAGCTTCTGTAAAGTTTGGAAGGTAGAAGACGAGGTACTGGCAGAAGTGAAGCTGTGAGGACGGGGCGTGAGTCGTGCTTGGGTAGCTCAGTTGATAGAGCACTTGCCCACGAAAGGCAAAGGTCCCGACTTCGAGTCTCGGTCCGGCACACGGTTTTAATCTGCGAGGAAGTTTCATATCAGTGCAGACTCCACTGCAGAGTGAAAATCGCATTCTGGAGTCTTGATCACTATTTATTTATTACGGTGACCAGTTTCGGCCACTTCTGTGGTCATCTTCAAACCAATGAATAAGAACATCCTTCTGCTGGAGAATCTCCAGCAGAAGGAGGTTCTTACTCATTGATCTGAAGATGACCACAGTAGTGGTTGAAATCGGTCACCGTAATAACTTAATTGTGATCAAGACTGTTTTTGATAGTAAATATTTGTAACACATTGATCACTGTTCACTCCCATAATGTATTCAAAAGTAATTGATTGAATTAGTTCACAACACCACCAGCTGAGGACACTGGAAGAAGCAACTTCCCCACCCCTTCTCCCACCAATCTCTACCTCCGCTCCTCCCTCGCCCCTCCTGCTACTTATTATTGGACAAAGCATCAGATGGAGGCAACAGTTTAATATTGATACCTGAAAAATTCCTGTCGAAACACATGCTCTCTCTCTGTTTCTCTTCCTCTCTCTCACACAACCTCCCTCTCAAGTTACTTCCTGACCAGCGAGCATCTGTCGAGTGTCACTGGAAACCACATGAGTCTCTCTTTCGTCCTGAACAAAGTATCGGATACCTGGTAAATCATCAGCACTCCCGAAAATGCTTGGCTATAGATGTTTTTGATATACACCATTTGCACTAATCTCACTCAATCAAATTGAAGGACTAATTTAGTAAATGGTTTTGAAATATTCCATTTGCACTACCCTCACTCCATCAAATTGATTGACTAATTAATTAAATCGATACTCACTGTGTGGAACAGTTTTTACTTGCTACATAGTGGTGGGTACTGGGACTGGCATATTTCGCAGAAAATTCTGAGGTTCTCTGGAATTCAGTCCTGGAACTGACCAGTTTCTAAACCCTACTCTTCCTCCTTCTGGAAATTCCTTGCCTCCTATTGGAGGGTACTGGCACAGTTGGACGATTGGTGTGAAATCCATTACATAGCTGAAAATGTTAGTGAGGATTTCAAATCTCAGCTCAGTTGCACTGTCCTTAAACATTTCAGGAGACAGGGCAGGGGTTTGACTGGAGAGAAGCACTCAGCGCTACACACAGCAGCCATCACCACATGGACAAGGCACTTTGTAAACACATAAACTTAAACCACGATCCATTCTGTAGTAGTTGTCACAGTCAGATGTTGGAGATTGTGAAAACTTCCATAGGCACTACCGAAGCATGTTGGTCATGTCGGCAGCTGCAAGTCCATCTCCCAGCATCCACACGCTAGCTGTACCGGATGCAGATAGGTTGGAGATGACTGTCCGGCCATCAACTAGTCAGTTTACATGGGGAAGAAATAATCGACCAGTGCAAACATTAGCTATATTGAATCTTCTTAAATTACCAAGTAAAAATTGCTTACATATGTGTCACTTGTCAGAGTCGTATCTAGAATTATCAGGGATCCCATATCACTCCAACTGCACACACCCCTATACCATTACAGAGCTTCCACCAACTTGAACAGTCACCTGCTGACATGTAGGGTCCAGGGATTTATGAGGTTGTTTCCATACCTCTACATGTCCATCCGCTCAATACAATTTGATACGAGACTCGTCCGAACAGGCAGCATATTTCCAGACATCAACAGTCCAACGTCGGAGTTGACGGGCCCAGGCGAGGCGTAAAGATTTGTATCGTGCAAACATCAAGGTTAGACAAGTTGGCCTTCGGCTCCGAAAGCCCATATCGATTATGTTTCGTCTGAATAGTGCGCATACTGACACTTGTTGATGGCCCAGCATTGAAATCTGCAGCAATTTGCGGAAGGGTTGAATTTCTGTCGCGTTGAATGACTCTCTTCAGCCGTCATTGGTCCTGTTCTTGCAGAATCTTTTTCCGGCCGCATCGATGTCAGAGATTTGATGTCTTACCGGATTCCTGATATTCACGGTACACTCATGAAATGGTCGCACGGGAAAATCCCCACTTCATCGCTACCTCGGAAATGCTGTACCCCATCGCTCGTGCGCCGACTATAACACCACATTCAGACTCACTTAAATCTTGATAACATGCGATTGTAGCAGCAGTACCCAATCGAACAACTGTGCCAGACACTTACTGTCTTATATAGGCTTTGCTGACTGCAGCTCCATATTCTGCCTGTTTACATCTCTCTGTACTTGAATACGCAAGCCTGAACCAGTTTCTTTGCAGCTTCAGTGTATATCAGCGTAACTACAATTAAATATTACGATTGCAGCAGCAATCTGGTGACATTTAGTAATAATGGAAGTGCTGGAAACACCTCACCATGAGGTGGCTCTGGAAATATAAATTTCCCGCATAAATCTATATCCTCCCAATGAGTCAACATAATTTTCCATGTAAAATCTTTCATTTCCCTTATGGTTACCGATGCGTTGAAATCGCGGTTTTCCGTGTTAGGTCTATATCTCCCTTACGACTGGACATAGTCCCATCCACATAATTTTCTTTGCACAGTTTTGAACATTGACCTCAGCAACTTTACAATCGGCTGAGTTGTGAGGGGAGTGCGGGGTGCGGAGGAAGCAAGCATTGGCGTGCGTGGGGCGCGGAACCGTTGGCGGGGGGGGGGGGGGGGACACGGCACGCCTACCGGTTGCAGTGCTGGCACTACAAATTGCGCGTCATGCTTACACGAAAGCAGACGAAAGGCTTGGAAGTAAAACTAGCTTTAAATGTTGTTCGTAAACGGAACTGAAATCGTCACGTACATTAAAATCTATATATATATATATATAAATGAATGTATGTATGTTTGTCTACTATGCGCTGACAAACCATTCATCCGATTGCAATGAAACTTTGGTGAGTTGTTCTCCGAACGCCCGATAAGAATAATGGACAATGTTCAACTACTAAGTCACTGTAGCATGTGTAGCGCAATTGACAAGGTAAGGGCTTGTCATGCAGCGGACCCGATTTCGGTTCCCAGTGCTCGCAATTTTTTTTTCATTTTATTTCATTCCCCGCAATGTTAAAAATTAATTATAAAATTTAAAGGTCATATAGTATAAGGTCATATAGTATAGTATATAGTATAACGTAACTGTCAATCTCTGTATATAAAAATGAATGTATGTATTTCTGCCCTCTGTGCGTTCCCAAACCACTCATCCGATTGCGATGAAATTTTGGTGATTTGTTCTCCGTACGCCCACGATGGTTCCTAGCCGAAAAAAAAAGAAATAAGACACATTCTTGAGGAGATATGACGTCATAAACAAGGAGATGCCACCGCGGGAAAATACCCAGATTTATGCATCCACAACTTGAGAATGAGAGCACTTAGCGACTAGCAACAAACGTTACATACAATTTCAAACCTTTACGAACATTTTTCTAGCTGACACTCCCCACAAAATAATGAAATGAAAAAAGGTTGTCGCTTGCTACATTTTCTCAGTACATACCGTAAATCTGCCGCAGTGGGCATGACGTTTTAATGTATTATTTCGTTACTATTAACTCTAATCGCAACATATTTCGCATACAGTATCCACATATATCAGTAAATGCGCCGGCAAATTTATATCTCTTTACGACATATAATTCAGGAGATATGACGTGGTAAACATCGAGATGCGTGAAGAAGTGCCGCGTCAGGCATGACGTTTTGTTCTATTATTTCTTCACTACTAACACTATTCGCAACACGTTTCGCAAACGTGTTAAAAAAAGTATATAAAACCACGGGCATATTCCTAAAAAACGTTGTGCCAAAATTTTAAATCAATCGGTCAACAACTTTCCGAGATTTCTTCCGTTGCAAAGCACGGGCGTACGGCTAGTGTTTAATAAATACCTTAACTGCAGCAATGAAGTACAACTGCACAATAAAAACACGCAGAACAGTAGAGCGCAAAACAATAACGAAGCAGATGACAATGGCTACCTTGTACAACACAGTCAGCTACGTAATGTTGGCAGCAGTCGAAACTGCGTGCCTACCGAAGCCTCCCGACTTTTACCGATTCAGGACTTCGGAGAGGTCTGCCATCTAAAAGTTTACATACTGTACACATTTCAGACAAGCAGTGCAATTATCGTTTATATGTGTCTCTCGATTCTTCTCAGTTCTAGGAAATTATTTAACATTTAGGTCTCCCACCCAGTCAGATTCGAGAACAGATTGCAGGTATTTTCAGTCAGCACTTCCAGAAGGTGCTGCGTCCCGCCAATACTCTGTCAAACAAGTTTTGTAGAGCACAAGCGTCCAGCACTATGTGATAATGACCAGCGCTCCCGTGGACGAAAGAGTAGGAAAGACATCACCGATATGGGTTGGTATACTGTAATAAACATCGGCGCCAATAGTGCGACAAAGAATAGGTGAGGATCTGCTTAGGGGAACCGATGAGTGGACGATCTGCACATCCGTATTGTTACAGCTGTATTTCCTGCACAGCTTGTGCACTATAGCAGATCATAGCATACAGAAAAATATCGCAGTTGCGCTAAGTGTTGACAACTACATTTACAAGGAAATTTAGAATACGTGGCCAGAAGTGGGATCATGTTCACATGAGTAGAAGTGACCTAAAATCGGTAAAATTACGAAAATTGGTGGAAAATACACCAAAATGGGGGAAAATAGTGGAAGGAAGTATTTACATGTCTACTGGGTGCAGGAAAATTCTTGTACGTGGGAACGAGTATTTGACTGCACGAGGAATACGATAAAAAGTCGACATGGAAGCACTGCGAACCAGCGAAACAGTAATTTTTCGTGGACAGCCGTAAGACGGGTGCAATAGATTTCTCAACGTGAATGACCACCAAATGTAGAATAATAAATTTGTGTATGTCAGATCACAATCCCAGGCGTGATCCCAAAGTTATCAGTGAGCCCCTTATACATTTTTTATGAAATGTCCGGACATGTGCCTACGATAAACTTTACGTCCTCCTTAGCTAAAGAGCACTGTATTAACAGCTTGTGGACTGCAATAGACAACTAGCGAATGGATCGTGTGTTTGGCCCTGTGCAAGACTGTTTAAATGTTTTGAACTCCAACAAACTTTATGTACAATGCACTTCCGTGTACTCTCTACCAATCACAAGCATGCGGTGTCAGCTAATAAATATATTACAAAACAGTTGCTGTATAATTTTTAGCAACGTTATACCGTATGTCTACTGAGACAAAAGGAGTACAAGCAGGTTGACTGCTGCCTTTGATGCTTTCCTAGAAAGGAGAACGACTTGCCTCTAAACTGACGTGGATCTGCATTAAAGGATGAAAGTTTCTTATTTATTTTAAAATCGTGTTTCTAAACGTCAAGTTGATATCTAAGAAATGTGTATAACTTATTTTGATATTGAAATGTGTTAAGTACCGGTGCAGGCAAATACAGATACTTGAAAATTAAATTTCGAGTGAAAGTACACTATGTGATCAAAAGTATCCGGACACCTGGCTGAAAATGACTTACAAGTTCGTGACGCCCTCCTTCGGCAATGCTGGAGTTCAATATGGTGTTGGCCCACCCTTAGCCTTGATGACAGCTTCCGCTCTCGCAGGCATACGGTCAATCAGGTGCTGGAAGGTTCCTTGGGTAATGACAGCCAATTCTTCATGGAGTGCTGCACTGAGGAGAGGTATTGATGTCGGTCGGTGAGACCTGGTACGAAGTCGGCATTCCAAAACATACCAAAGGTATTCTATAGGATTCAGGACAGGACTCTGTGCAGACCAATCCATTACAGGGATGTTATTGTCGTGTAACCATACCGCTATAGGCCGTGCATTATGAACAGGAGCTCGATCGTGTTGAAAGATGCAACCGCCATCCCCGTATTGCTCGTTGACAGTGGGAAGCAAGAAGGTGCTTAAAACATCAATGTAGGCCTGTGCTGTGACAGTGCCACGCAAAACAAAGGGTGCAAGCCCCCTCCATGAAAAACACGACCACGCCATAACATCACCGCCTCTGAATTTTACTTTTGGCAATACACATGTTGGCAGATTACGTTCACCGGGCATTCGCCTTACCCACACCCTGCCGTCGGATCGCTACATCGTGTACCATGATTCGTCACGCCACCCAACGTTTTTCCACTGTTCAATCGTCCAATGTTCACGCTCCTTACAAAAAGCGAGACGTCGTTTGCCGACGTGATGTGTGGCTTATGAGCAGCCTCTCGACCATGAAATCCTAGTTTTTTCACCTCCCACCTAATTGTCATAGTATTTGCAGTGGATCCTCATGCAGTTAGGAATTCCTGTGCGATGGTCTGGATAGATGACTGCCTATTACACATTACGACCCTCTTCAACTGTCGCCGGTCTCTGTCAGTCAACAGAACGCTTTTGTGCTGTACGCGTCCCTTCACGTTTCCACTTCACTATCACAAAGGAAACAGAGGACCTAGGGATGTTTAGGGATGTGGAAATCTCGCGTACAGACGTATGACACAAGTGACACCCAACCACCTGACCATGTTCGAAGTCCGTGAGTTCCGCGGAACGCCCCATTCTGCTCTCTCACGATGTCTAATGACTACTGAGGTAGCTGATATCGAGTACCTGGCAGTAGGTGGCAGCACAAAGCACCTAATATGAATAATGTAAGTTTTTTATCACATAGTGTATGTGGAGCTCAGGCTACCTGATGCGAAATCAAGACTACCCAGAACGCCAAACAATACGTCTGCGAGAAACCAATCCGTTTTCAATGAAATTTTCAGATTCCATGTAACTGCAAATCGAAATGATTCAGATTAAAATGTTGGCCCTGAATACTGCTAGTCTTTATCTTGAGTCTTGCAAACAATCACTGTAACAGAATCATTATTGTAATTACACAGCAAATGAACATAAACGTTAATGCATCTGACTCTCTGACAAAAATGCTTGAAAATTCACAACATGCTAACAATCACTGTGCCTAACAAAGGACAAGAACTTTGGTGCTATGTGTGCAGGGAATGCTCGTCCACTCTGTAACTTTTTGCTGTTAGGAATAATGATGTGACTGTTAAAAATTAAATTTCATTTGTCGTACTTGCGAAGTAAAATGTCAGGCGGTATCTTACCAATTTTCATAAAAACGCTTTTCGGTACGCACCTCGCGATGTGCAGTACAAGGGTTCAAACTAAGTCATGACAGTAAATAAAAATGGGGAACTAACCTGAACGACTGATAAATCAGAACAAAGACTCCAAGTTTAACTACACTTCATTAAGCAATGACAACAATACACATTTTCTTAAAGTTCTCACACCTATCAAGTTAGCAAAATATTTCTTAATAACACTCCTGTGTACAATTGCCTTCTTTGACACTTCTTTCAACTATAAGACAAAACGATATGTTCCATTATAAAATTTCTACACCAAACTTCAACACTATGTATTGTTCTAACGATAAGAAGCTACACAGTTAAAAATATAAAACACCTTAATGGTTGTCCTCTATCATTCTTCCATTAATGTTATCTCATTTGTTCAATCTCTTTCCTCAAATCATGTTATTACAAAAACCTGTTTAAATAATGCTGCCTGCACGACACAGCAGGCCAGCTTCCATCCTTTTCAAACCAAGGACATTGCTGACGGTAAACACAAAGTGACTTCTACACAGAGATCACTGCTTCTACAGCACACTCTGACATCTTTGGTCTCAAACACAGTCTTAAAAAGAATATGATTATATCGATACTACAGAGGTTGAGTAATTTTTTCAAATTCGCAACTTCATTCATATTTATGTTCAAAGCTTCCTGAAAGTCGTCATGAAAAACAGGACAGCCTTCTTTCAAGGATGATAAAAAGTAGATGGAGTAATCGATTGAGAGGGGTTGTAACAAGTTAGGATTCAATGGTAGAATGATGACACATTTTAGAGAGAGAGATGTTGTGGCTGATCGTTTATTACATGTTTAACCATTTTTTCCTGTTGTTCTCTCAGGCTGTATCAGTTGCGTGGCATAAACTGCATTCGACTCTTATACAACTGTGTGTTCTGTGTATGACTTAAGCCCAGCCCACACGCAACGATCTGTCTGCGCAGACATTGGCACAGATGTCTGTACATGCAAAAGATCGCTGCGAATGTGGTGTGTTCACACGACACAAACCCCAATCTTCTACTCACCCGACATCTGTCGGTGTAGATAAGAAATATCCGTGGCAAGCGACTACGCTCCCCGTAAACGTCAAAATTTTAATTCAGTTATTTTGAAATATAGAAATGGAGGAAGTTCTGTTGTGGTCTGTGTTCGAAACTTGTGTTGCAAAAAACATTCAGACCAACCGCAGGAAACAGAGAAGGCGGTCAAAATGGTGTAGACAGTGGTTGCTAAAGCGAAAGCAGTTTTCTCACGTACATTTACTGCAAGAGTTGCAGGGCGAACCTGTTTTGTTTTACATTACCTCGTGTTCCATTTCCTGGCACATTGACACTCCAATTTCATCTTCAATTGTACTCCTGCTTGGTCTTGGCGTTTCTTGATCACTAAGAAAGCCAAGCAGATCAAAATACCATAACGTTGGCTGGTATACTTGATCTACTCTTACACCAGATCTTATAGATTTCTGAACTTTGGATTACTCTTTTCGGTAAACAGTTCGCTGACAGACTTAATTTACTTGACTTCCCTTCATGAACTCATCCTTCAGGACCGCGTAAATAGCTTCACATGTGTTGGGTATTATTTTACTCAACGCTTGTTTCGATATTGCAGTTGAAAATTACAAATCCTTGTAGCCCCTTCCTGTTGCTAGGAATCTTAATGTTACCGCCAGCCGTTCATGAGGAGAAATTGCCCTTCTCATACAAGTATTCTTTCTCATAATGTGAGGGGTTACAAGCTTTAAGAGATAATTATAAGTTTCGACATCCATCCGCAAATAATTTCGCAACGATATTTTTTTTTATTACCGTTTCTCTGTTTGACGAGGCGTCAACTGCCCGCAATTTTTCAATTAGAGCATTGTATGCTGCTGTCTTTTTGTCTCGGTCACTATATTCTTTACTTTTAATCTTCCACAAACATGGGTGGTTTCTATATATTTCAATGAATTCACTTACAATCTCTCGAGAACACTGACGAGTATCAGCCATTTTAATGCCCTGTGCGCACAAATACAAACACTAGACTGAGCAAACAGCTGTTTCGCGCCAGATTTGCGGCGATCTCCTGTCCACACGCTCCAACTTGTCTGCGCAGATGTGGTTTGAACCCAAAGATTTGAGAGGTTTCGCTCAAACCTCCAACTCCAACTTCCAGGTTTGCACACACCTCAGGTTGGTGCAAATCTTCCGTCCACACGCAACGATCTGTCTGCGCAGATGTGATGTGCGCAGACATTTGCGCAGACAGATCGTTGCGTGTGGACGGGCCTTTAGAGCGGTATGTACCTGCGATCATTAACAACCAGCCGCCCCATACCACAGTCAGCAGAGGACTTCCAACGTATGTGTGATGAATCATGTCCACCAAACCAATGGTAAACCTATTTCAGTACCCTCCTCTTGACAAACAAAGATGTATACGAAGTACTCCATTTCCCTGTCACATCTTAGACATAAGTTCAGTCTTCAGTTTCAAAACTGCAGTGATTCTAAGTCAGTGACAGAGGTTTGTGAGGTACTGCAAACCATGTGTATACATTTACTTGAAATATGTTCTGCGTGGAAGAGACTGTATTCTCCTCATGGAGTTAGTGCAGCATGGCGTGTAATTTCACATATCAGACACCACTGCTACACATTTGTCTATTTCCTCATAAGATCGATGGTGTCTTTTCCATCCCATCCGTCCACTGGTACACTGTTGGTTACCACTTAATGATTGGCTGACCTAGCTTTTTTGAGTTGGAGAAAGAGTTTTGGTAGAGGAGCAACACCTTATGGGGATGGCTAGCACTGAAACAGTGATCACGTACATGACTGCAATGTGAAAAATCAGTTGAAACGGAATGCAGAGCCATCAGCTATTCCGCCACTGTGACAGAGGAGTTTAAATGTAGAGGTCGTCAATCACCTTGAGATAGCAGTTTGGAAACTCTCCACAATTCCGCCAAAATCTTCCAGTTTCCTTATGTTGTAACTGTCTTTTATTTAAAATCATCCAGTGTGTGTGGTGTATTACGGTACCAGAAGAAACAACATGACTCATACTGTGCGACGTCTGGTTTTCTGTGAGAAGCAATGGATCCGAATATGTCAATGTCAGTTTAGAACCTGATGCAGACCTCGAAGTCGTGGTGGAAAAACAAAATGTATGGCAGTGTACAAAACATGCTACAGCAGGAAAAAACAGTGTTTCAAACAACGACACAGGACCACAGGGAGGGTCTCTTCGATTTATAGTATAGTTTGTGGGATATGGTAATCCTCCTACAGTACAGGCGATGCACCTTTACACTGGTCCGTGCAATGGATCAATAGCTGTATATTTAATAGGATCACCGCATGTGCTCGATGCCGGCACACAGACGGTATTTATTTTCGATATATGGGATGAGAGAGATGCGGTAAAAATCTTATCGAGTTCTCTATCGGATGAAGTTAGTGGAGCTTTCATAGTTCGTAATTTTCTCTTTTGGATGGTACAGAATAACGATAATACATAGCATGTTGGGGTGATAGACGTGAATGGGCCCTGAGGGACACGAATCTGTAGTACCTGTATGTAGTTTGGAGAAGCACACCACGATGCAGTAGCAAAATCCTCACCCTTTTCCAGTTCCTGTACTGTCTTTTATACTACTTCATGTTGCAGGAGCGGGCTTCATTTGGTACTGACCTTACACATCATGCTCAGTGGGTGGAGCTATGACAACATGTTCCTGTTTCCAATGAAAGGTCGAAACACAGTCCTCTTGCACCAACTCAGCTTAGCCTGTTTCTACACAGGTTGCATAAGGTGGTAGATATAGCTTTCTCCGACTTCTACTCAGTTCCGACTTACATTGGAACGATCACATGTGTACAGCTGCAGAAATGGCAGAAGTTGCAAGATGCATAGGGGCTACCTAAAACGACATTGGAATTTTACTGTCGCAGATAGATATGAGACTGCCAGAAATATTATTCACTAGTGGCTGTAATCATTAAAACTTGTCCATAGGATCCAACACAGATATGTGCTTGAATGGAGTGACTTGATTCCAAATCCCAGACAGCATTTCTAGCGGACAGCATAATACTAGAGATCTGAAAGTTAGTGTACATTTCTTATGACCTCAATCAGCACACCATCTCCATCTGTTGTTTGTGATCCTTCTCAATCAACCATTACCTATACCCCAGTCGATGTATCACTGAACGTCTGACATGGCATCCAGTATTTACTGGAGAAATACCTAGCAGCGGCGAAGTGAGGGAGTTGAAATACTGGTTTCATACCACGGTCCTTAGTGGAATCACTTTCTAAATTCGGCAATTTCACTGCGAGGTTGCAGCGTCGACGACGTGTAACAGCAGTGTTGGTCTGATACTATACACTCCAGCGATCACCGTCTATATTCAGTGTCGCGGTATCTGTCTGGCAAAAAAATCACTTCATTCAGAGGTAATGCCATACCTCGGTTTATAAAGCCAGTATAGCTTTTAACATGTATACTTGTATGCACCTTTAGAACCAAGACCACTTGTGACAGTAACATACAGTAGTTGTTGCGATCGGGTTTTTTAACATCTGGCGGTTTGTAAGACGATTAAGCCTCACTTTCTAAGACGCAGTGGTACCACTCGCAAGAAAAACTTATGAGACATGTCCACTCACCGTTAATTTTCGGTCAGTATTATTTCGTATCACCAGTAATCAGTTATTGACGAAGTATTATACTTAGTAGTAGGGGATGAGTGATAGGTTCGCCTTGAGTATCAGCCTTGTAAAGTATGTGTTTGTGTTTCAACATGTGCAAAGGAAATGACTGTGTCCAGTCGTAAGGAAGGTATGGATTTGACGTGGAATACTGTGATACCAAAAGGAAGAGCATGTCAAGTCATAAGAGAGGTACAGATATTTCTGTTTCCAGAGCCACAGCCGTCAGCAGGGTGTATTTCCAATACTTCGCTCATTGTCGAATGTCATTCCACTGAGACCACAATTGTAACATTTAATTGTAAGTCAAGCAATCAAATACATATGTGACCGATTTCCTAGGGCGATTCTGTCTAGGGGTGCATGGCGCGCCGGCGGTGGCCTGTGGAGGGAATGATTCACGTTTCCCATTAACAGCAGGAGCCGTCCGAATGGAAAGGCCTGTTCGGATGCAGGACTGTAGCGTGTCATTCTCTAGACGGCCAAATAGCGAACTAATACTTAGTATGTGCTGGACAGCTTTCATGATCGCGTGGAAATTTGAGAAGATTCAATATGGACATGTATTTGCGCTGGAACATTGCTCCCTCCCATGTAAATTGTCTGATTGACTGCTTCTTCACATTTCTCGTCTTTATTTGGTTGAGCACATATCTCGTCTTTATTTGGTTGAGAGAAGATAGATTGTGGTGTATGTTGAGTGCATCTAGCAGGTGAAAGATGGGTGGAGAATATGTTTGCTGGTTCTCTAGACATGAGAAACACCTTAGTTGACTTTGTAAATTATAAGGATGATTTGGAATCTGTTATATCACCGACATCGATATTTGCGGGTGGAAATATCAGTTTCCTCTATTTTTTTCGAGTTTTCACATAAAGGTCTTCGCAGACGGGATAAGTTTGTGGTGTCACCGCCAGACACCACACTTGCTAGGTGGTAGCCTTTAAATCGGCCGCGGTCCATTAGTATACGTCGGACCCGCGTGTCGCCACTGTCAGTGATCGCAGACCGAGCGCCGCCACACGGCAGGTCTAGAGAGACTTACTAGCACTCGCCCCAGTTGTACAGCCGACGTTCATAGCAGTGGTTCACTGACAAATTACGCTCTCATTTGCCGAGACGATAGTTAGCTTAGCCTTCAGCTACGTCATTTGCTACGACCTAGCAAGGCGCCATTACCAGTTTATATTGAGCTTCTTATTACTGTACCGTCAGACCGATGTTCTACAGTTATGGATTAAAGTTAAGTATTACATCATCTACGTACTTTATTTGCAATTCTCAAGACATTGTCCTGTTCCAGACCTCACGCCAGTCTGCGTGTAATTTAACGCGTGCATTTCGGCCTCCTCTAGCAACACGGTGTTGGCTCTTCTGCCAACACTACACGCGGGTCCGACGTATACTAATGGACCGCGGCCCATTTAAAGGCTACCACCTAGCAAGTGTGGTGTCTGGCGGTGACACCACAAAGTTTCTAGTTACTTAATGGTTTACAGCACACTCCACCTTGCTAAAGTTTCGGATTTGCAGAGAAATAATTTCCAGTCTTTATCTTCTGAATTATGTTGCGTGAGCGATTGGTAGGCTACTGCTATGTGCTTGATATCCAAGTATAGCATAAGTGGTTTAATATTCTGGCAAACCATGTGAAAATACATCTGTTCTGGTAATCCCATAGTCTGGAGATGTGTGTAGAAAGCAAGCTAGCAAATAGGTTGGGGCCAGAAGCAGTGACGCCTTTGTGCTGAGGGAACCGACCCAGCCTTTGTGCAACAGTCTTTGTAGTATATGTACGAGTGTCTGGTGGTCGCTAATGCTTGTCCTCTCGTGAGGGAGGTATAGATTTAGCACATCGATAGTTGTAAGGGGAATGAAAAATATTTTTCGTGGAAAATTATGAGCGCTAAAGATACTGAGATTCGTTCCAGAACCACAGTCATAAAGAGGAGACATATCCAGTACATTGCTCGGTATCAGACCATAGCAGCAATCCTAATATTTAATTGTAGTTACACTGATAAATCTGTGTCTGGTTCCCCTTATTCTTGTGAGTCTGGAGATGGCCGTAGAAAGTGTAGCAGCAGGCAAGCAGGTCGGGGCAAGAAACAGTAATGCCTATGTTCCAAGATGGGGCTTACGCATCCTTTGTACATCAGTTCAGAGAGCCCGAGAAAGCTTGTGGCTTATGACGATTTGGCTCATGGCTCCCCTGGGCGGGTGAATAGTGAACTAATACCCAGTTTGCATTGAGTTGCCTTTTAGAACGTGTGTGTTGCATGTATACTCTGCAGAAATTTGAGAAGATTCAATACGACGTTGTTAACACAATAAGTATTGATAGCATTTTCCCTGGATGTGGGGTCGTCCACGGCTGGCTGGCCTCTCTCTCTGGTTGACACGCTCTTCCGTGGCTGCGGTCATGGGCCGTGGTAGTTTCCTCTGTGGGCGCTGCACAGCGGCACGGTGAATATGTGGGATGTATTTGACGATCTGTAAATCATTTTCGCAGGGTTTAACGGTCAGTGCAATGTGGCGATCTGTACAAAATAGTTTTTTGTCACTGAACGTTTCGTCTGCAGAAAAAAAGGCGAACAGTGCTTCCACACCGGCAGCATCAGTAATTTGGCGGGTAAATTCAGTAAGAGCCAATCAGAATACTCCATTCATTCACAAGACATCCTTTGTGCTGGGGCATAGGAACCTCTACACATGGTAAGAACGTTTGTGTTTCGGAGATGTTTGTTGAAAGCAGAACTTAACGATTTCCAGGAAGGGTAACACGTGATGGATGGGGTGCCTCGTTAGGACAATCAGGAAGAATGCAGTCGGTGTTATTCTGGACTATTTTCATGAACAGCTGCTTTTAGGACAAGATTTTCCATTCAAATAAGTAAGAAAAGGCGTCCGCTACACTTTCAACTTCCTAGTATCGACTACTTTTCAAGGTCATCCAACCACTCACTTCCACTTCCGAAATACAGGCACATAGAGCGATGTGGAACTGAGTGGTTGGATGACCTTGAAAAGTAGTTGAAACTAGGTAGTTGAAAGTGTAGTGAACCGCTTTTCTTACCTATGTGAACACGTACTTCGACAGAAATTTCTCAGGTTTCAAGTATGAAAGGGACCCGAACGGACACCTGTGCGTGGCTCGGCAGCTGACGGCCACATCGTCACTTCGTGGGGGCCGCCGGTGCATCCCGACGCTTGGCAGTATGTGCGGTGGCATTCTGTATGGCCCAGTGGACAGGGGTCGGCGGGCCGTGCGTGCTTCGCTTTCGAAAGATTTTTAACTATGTAATTACACATGACGTGTGTTTCGTGACGGTATTCCTTGCACAATTGGAATAAAAAGACCTGCATCTTTCCAAAGAGCAGAGAATGATGAGCAAGAGAAATCCAAGGCCACAAGCTGATTTTTTTTATAAATAAATAATATACCTTTGAATTTCCCTTCGTGAAGCCCTTCCTCTCCACTGTAGAGCCGCCAATTTCCAGGTGAAGGAAGTGAGGGGGGAGGGGAGGGGGCGAGGGGGGCAGGGATGGGGTGGCGGGGGTGGTGATCGATTTTCTGAAAAATTATTTAAATAAATAAATAAACTATATTCCATACACTGCCTTTAATCCCCTAAATTGTTTAAATAAAGAATATTCCCCACAGTGTCTAAATTGTTTAAACAATATTCCAGACACTGCAATCAATTTCTGTACACATTCTTTAACTAAATATAAAACTATATTCCATACTGCCGTAAGTAATTAAACAATATTCTACATATTGCCTAAATTGTTTAAACAATATTCCATATGCTGCAATCGAATTCACTCGAAATGACCCAATTTCCGGGAGGAAAGGTGGGAGGGGGTTTACCAGAGGGGGAGAGGTTAACTAATTGATCAATTTAATTAAGTATTCAATCAAACTGAAAAGAGTGAGAGGAGCTATTCCAGTAACTCAGATCTGAAAGTGTGTCTGTAGCAGCGAGGGGGAGAGGGTGGGTTGGAGGTTTCTTGACGGGGGAGAGGGGTGGGAGAACAATAGGTTAAGGACCTGTCAATCAAAAGGAAGGATCCTTTTATATGAACAATAGGTTAAGGACCTGTCAATCAAAGGTGAACAATAGGTTAAGTAGCTGTCAATCAAAGGAGAACAATTGGCTAAGTACCTGTCAGTCAAAGGAAACAATAGGTTAAGTTCCTGTCAATCAAAGGAGAACAATAGTTTTTCTCCTGAGTGCATACCTGCCCCTGATGTTGGCAACTGCACTAACAAAATGTGCTTGCTCTCTCTCTCTCTCTCTCTCTGTCCCACTACTTCTGTTATCACACATCTATCGCCTCACTAGTGTGGATACTGGGAGACGGGTATGCAACTGCCAGCATGAGGAACATACGGGGGTAGTGTAAGAGGGTCTACAGAAATTCCTGCATTCTCTGACATCTGACATTGACAACTACTACAGAATGGATCGGCGTTTAAGTGTATATGTTTACAAAGTGCCCTGTCCATTTGATGATGGCTGTTATGTGTGGCATTGAGTGCTTCTCAATACATCCCAGTGGACTCTGTCTTGCAGCGGGAAGGTGGAGTGGTATTTGATTAATTAAAGGTGGACTTGTTGTTGTTACTGTCTGATCACCCCGTAGACCCTTTTCCCCATTCTTCTTCCTGGTGTAGCAGATAGAACTAATGTGGAAATGCTATAGTGCTTTAAGAAATGCAGGTATCAGACCTGTAGTTGTTCAGGAAATTTTAAATTACAACTATCATTTTGAACAGCACTGATTCCAATCACAACGTCAAATTTCCGAATGATCATTTTATTGTTTCTGATAGTGGTATTGCATGCACACTGCAATCAAACCCCTGCCCTGTCTCCTGCAAATTGTTCAAGGTCAAAGCGTGATTGAGCTGAAATTTGAAATTCTCGCTGCCATATTCAGCTACCTCCAATGTAATGGATTTCCTGTCAAACGACCTAACTGTGCCAGTAGCCACCAACAGGTGACAAGGAAATTCCAGAAGGGGGAAATTAGGGTATGGAAAGTGGATGGTTGCGGGACTGAATCCCCCAGAGCCCCAGAATTTTCCGCCAAATGTGCCAGTCCTAGTATCTACCAGTAGGAAGCAATGGAAAGGTGTCTCACACAGAGGGTATTAATTTAATTAATTAGTCAATCAATTTGATTGAGTGAGGATAATACAAATGGACTATTTGCAAGACATCTACAGCCCAGCATTCTGGGGAGGGCTGGGTACCTACCAGGTATCCGCTACTTTGTTCAGGACAAAAGTGGGGTAATCACTTGACAGAGAGAGAGAGAGAGAGAGAGGAATTTCCTGGATATCGATATCAAAGAGCCACTGCCATTGGATGCTTTGTGTGACACAAAGTAACCAGTAGCGTGAGGGGGGAGAGGAGGATGGGGCCTGGAAGGAGAAGGGTTGGGGAGGTTACTTCTCCCAGCGTCATCTGGTGGTGATATTGTGAACTAATTTCGTCATAATTTCGTCAGTATCTGCGCAGTAGGGCGAGCACATGGAGCAGTTGCTTCTGCTGCCGTGGTGCAGAAGATGTGTGTTTCAGAACAAAACAAGAAGTGAGTCTGGTATCAAATTTCAAAGGAACCGACATCTGGTATCACATATTCCTCTGCAGGCGACTGGCGCCTTCCCATCCAGCACTCGGGTCTCAAAGGGTTGCCAGTGGTCCAGCACGTGTGGTGCAGTGTGGTGCGCATGGAGATGCGGTCGATGGGTTTTGGCCACATTTGTTTAGTGCAGTCTAGAACAATGTAATTGCATGTGGTGAGTGTTGTCTGTTGATATCCATTGCATTATTGTATTCCTTGCGTGATCTGAAAATTAAATAAAATTAAAATAAAATTAAAATTAAATAAACAGCAGAGAATTATGAGCTTTCCCTGCCAAACAAATAGATCCAGCCCCTGCGAATTGGTATGAAAACTGAATTTGATAATCTTATTCATATCTGTAGAGCTTGACACTATCCACAGAAACTATTTACGTCAACGATCAGTTCAGCAACAGTAGTCTGATCTAGAGGAGTTTTGATGTTACATTTTAGATCTTTATTTAAAGTGTTAAATTCTGCTGCATCCTTGGGTATGTTGGTCTTGTAAATGACCCTCTCATAGAAATCAAAATGAGGGGTAGTGTAATTTGTTTTATTTTTATGGCAATGAGCTTTTTTAGCATATTAAAGGGCTATAAGTTTCTTGTGGTATTATTGAATTATCAGATTTCACTCCACAATTAACTACTCATGAATGGATTTTAAAATAATGTCAAATTCTGTGGCATGCAATAATTTACTAAATTCTAAATTTAAAAGATACGTTTTTGGGTTAAGATAGGCTTTCATACTATATACTGCATGTATCTCATTATTAATCAAGCAAGACACAAATTTCTTCATAAGTATTGAAGAAGCATAATTTTTCTGAATTTTCATATATGCTGACGCATATTTAGGAAAGAGATTTGTAGATAGTATTGTTTGTTAAAGAAAATATGGCTTTGAGGATTTTGCCCTTTGTGGTGCTGTATGTGGCAAAAGATTTTTTTATTTGTCTACATATTAGATTTATGAATTTATCCATAGCTGATCGATTAACAAAGATTTGGAATTTGTGTCGGACTGTTTATATATTTCACACCCTTCTAAGAGGATCATTTGGTAGCCCTTGTTATTTATGTGCAAAATTTCTGTGCGGAACAAAGGTGGAGGAGGAACAGTGTGTTTCTCGATTTAAATATGTTCTGAAAAAGTTGATTTATATGAATTTTCACCACCATTGTTAAGTAAGGGCTCATGAAAGAGAGTCTTAAATGCCATTTCCATCTGTCCCATATAAAAACTCATACCTATTATAGATTAAATTTCATATACTGAAGATTTGACAAATCTGTCAGTTGCAGGCTTCTGTTTATGTATAAAGAGTAGCTTGGTGACATCATTGGTGGTTAAAGATACAGTGATGTCATATTTTTAAACAAACTGGTGATATGATACGAAATGTCACCTTAGAATGGGAGTGTAGATATTCTTAACAGTAAAGCCATTTTAATGAGTGTAGAGGAATTTATGACCTTTTTGGTTTTATTTTTATTAAGTTTTTGCACAAGACTTACTTGATATCCATTTTGACCGCTATATACTTAAAGTTATTAAGTTCAGAAGAAACAGTAGAACGGGATGGGGGATCTCATTAATACAGTCTATCATAGTGTGCAAGAACGTGAATTTGTGCTTAAAGAGTTAACAAGAATGATTCATAATATTCCAAATTTTTCAGGCTTCTGAAGATGATAGATTAATTTGTTTAAACCAGTAATGCGAAATAAAAGTAATTGTGCAACTGACAACTGAACTTTATTCTGAATGTTTGTAAAAGCATGTCCACATGACGACACTTCCCTCACGCACAATCATTGGGGCATGGGAACATAGTGCATGCCCAAGAATTAGTAGAAAGAACACACATATATACGTGTGTGTGTGTGTGTGTGTGTGTGTGTGTGTGTGTGTGTGTGTGTGTTCTCATGTCCATACACTGCCTCATTGTTTGATCTGCTACTCATCCATTTTTTTTTTATTTGCTCAGGCGTTTTCTAAATAGCGGATGTATGAGAAATACAATGTGGCAGCAATGTTTTTTATCAAGTTTCAAAGAGTCACAGTGAGGTTTAATATTTGTTGCTTGGAAAACTTCAGCAAAAAGACTGGCAATAACGTTTCGTTAGCTGGCAGACTGTGACTTATATACCATGTTGATCTGTTTATTTCACATTTCAAAACAGAGAAGTTCATTGATTATTTCTTTAAGTGAGAACTGCTTAAGGGAGGTTCTTGGTCATTCTGTGAAAGTTAATTGATTTCCTATTTTATTTTATAAATACACAACTTCAGTCAACAGGGATTAATTGTAGATGAACATCTTCATACTCAACAAAGTCAGTAATTCCATAGATCCCAAAATCCACAATACTGGAGCTTGTGTATTCCAATTTTGTATTTCTTGCATCATTAGTGTCTGTCATTTCAATTCTAGTAGTTTGTTGCGAAGTTGCACATACCCCACATTTTATTTAGTGCAAATGTCTGGCCCCTTAACATTTGTGCTATTAGGTTTCCAAAACACGAATATGCATCCACAGTTTTCCTATGCACTTTTTGTAAGTTTGTAGGCATCTTGTTGTCTATTTTCCAACTTCAAGACTTACTTCACTCTTCATAGGGATATTGTTGAATACTTTTAATATAATATTTGACACTGACTGCATCACACTACAAATTTTTATTCAAATAATCTTTAGAAGCAGCATTCTGTACTTTCATATGACTTTTCTTTGTCCGTAATCATCTATAAATTTGAGTATGGTTTCTTTGAGTCAGCTGACTTAATTACACATAAAATGCATTAAAATATAACCTCAACACACTACACAACGAAACTCATAAGGACCCCAGCTGCTTCTTGCCTGGTAAAGAGCACAAGAAATTCGCAATGAATGAGAAAAGCAGTATGCTCTTACGCATCGCCTCCATTCTGAGGAAATTAGGCATACACAAATGTTCATGTATATTTGTGCTATTGTAAATGCAGGCACATGCACAAAGTTGAAAAGAAAAAAAGTATCTTGTGGACACACTTCAACAGCACTATCTGATGACTTGCCCTGAAAGTAGCTCTATTGACATTAATCTGCCCGATTCAGTTCCTACCTAACCACACCCTCGAAAATCGCAACATATTCGGAAACAAATAGACAAATTTTCGTGACAAGAAATAATACCAACGTTATTGCTGTTCATTTCATACTTCGTAATTTAAGACGTAACAGCTCTGCTTAGTGACTTGATCTGTAATGAATGCTACTGACATATAACCTATCCCTTAGGTTCCCTTTTATCCAGGCCCTCAGAAATAGTGACACATTCGGAAAAAAGCTCCCATGTAATTGTGACACGCTCGAACAGAAATGACTTTGCTGTTCATTTCCACCGTAGTAATTTCATCTCTCCTTTTTTAGTCAAACTGAAGTTACAAAATCGTAGAATTTCTTTGTCCTGGGCGAGTGCACACTTATATGTGGAATGTGAAAACCTTCAAGTATTGCAGCACCTACTTGTCTTACATAAATACACTCCTGGAAATGGAAAAAAGAACACATTGACACCGGTGTGTCAGACCCACCATACTTGCTCCGGACACTGCGAGAGGGCTGTACAAGCAATGATCACACGCACGGCACAGCGGACACACCAGGAACCGCGGTGTTGGCCGTCGAATGGCGCTAGGTGCGCAGCATTTGTGCACCGCCACCGTCAGTGTCAGCCAGTTTGCCGTGGCATACGGAGCTCCATCGCAGTCTTTAACACTGGTAGCATGCCGCGACAGCGTGGACGTGAACCGTATGTGCAGTTGACGGACTTTGAGCGAGGGCGTATAGTGGGCATGCGGGAGGCCGGGTGGACGTACCGCCGAATTGCTCAACACGTGGGGCGTGAGGTCTCCACAGTACATCGATGTTGTCGCCAGTGGTCGGCGGAAGGTGCACGTGCCCGTCGACCTGGGACCGGACCGCAGCGACGCACGGATGCACGCCAAGACCGTAGGATCCTACGCAGTGCCGTAGGGGACCGCACCGCCACTTCCCAGCAAATTAGGGACACTGTTGCTCCTGGGGTATCGGCGAGGACCATTCGCAACCGTCTCCATCTCCATGAAGCTGGGCTACGGTCCCGCACACCGTTAGGCCGTCTTCCGCTCACGCCCCAACATCGTGCAGCCCACCTCCAGTGGTGTCGCGACAGGCGTGAATGGAGGGACGAATGGAACGTGTCGTCTTCAGCGATGAGAGTCGCTTCTTTCTTGGTGCCAATGATGGTCGTATGCGTGTTTGGCGCCGTGCAGGTGAGCGCCACAATCAGGATTGCATATGACCGAGGCACACGGGGCCAACACCCGGCATCATGGTGTGGGGAGCGATCTCCTACACTGGCCGTACACCACTGGTGATCGTCGAGGGGACACTGAATAGTGCACGGTACATCCAAACCGTCATCGAACCCATCATTCTACCATTCCTAGACCGGCAAGGGAACTTGCTGTTCCAACAGGACAATGCACGTCCGCATGTATCCCGTGCCACCCAACGTGCTCTAGAAGGTGTAAGTCAACTACCCTGGCCAGCAAGATCTCCGGATCTGTCCCCCATTGAGCATGTTTGGGACTGGATGAAGCGTCGTCTCACGCGGTCTGCACGTCCAGCACGAATGCTGGTCCAACTGAGGCGCCAGGTGGAAATGGCATGGCAAGCCGTTCCACAGGACTACATCCAGCATCTCTACGATCGTCTCCATGGGAGAATAGCAGCCTGCATTGCTGCGAAAGGTGGATATACACTGTACTAGTGCCGACATTGTGCATGCTCTGTTGCCTGTGTCTATGTGCCTGTGGTTCTGTCAGTGTGAACATGTGATGTATCTGACCCCAGGAATGTGTCAATAAAGTTTCCCCTTCCTGGGACAATGAATTCACGGTGTTCTTATTTCAATTTCCAGGAGTGTAGGAATGTCCCATATTCTGTTACAAACGCTAATATAACAAAGAAAATTACTAGCACACACAACGACGTGAACCAACTAAAAAAAATTTTAAAATCTTTATTTACACAAATGTTCACATAGACATACCTTACTTATGCAATACACAGAACACCAATAAATATTGCATCAGTATTTACATTCACCACATGCCAAACAGTGGAGCAAAATTTAATCTCCTTAAGAAAACTCTAATACAAATTCACGATGGCATTCGTGTCGTTTTTATATAACATAAAATATATTTGCCTTTAACGCTGTCGTTAACGAAAACTTTTCCTTAAGACAACGGGTAAAAAGCAGGGCCAGCGCAAGGCACGTGCGGCTGCACGGGGCGGCACTTTCTGAGAGGCGAGGGCAAACTCAACATTCATATTCATGCCCAAGAGGGGATTCGAAACCAAACCTCGGAGGGAGCGGCTTCAGGAACTGTGGCATGCCGCCTCGACTACCTGCCCGCCGCCCCTGTTGAACAAGGAGAGGGAGGAGGACTAATTTCTTCCTTGCCACTGCGGTATCACCGTCGTGTTTACGCCGGAGGAACAGAGAGGGGGAAGCAGTCTGGCGTTCACGCCAGCATTCTTATGAGTAGAGCGCAGCCAACCTGTTATGCGCTGTGCGTTTACTCACAACATATTTTGCAGAAGAGGAAATGTAATTTGGAAATTCGAATGCAATGTTCGATACTGCGGTTACATGATAAGCGTGAAGCAATTTTGCTAAGCACTTCAATGAGTGTTTTATTCTTCCCACATTATAATAAAAAATGGTTAAACATTACTACAGTCAAACATGTCCAACACCTACAATGGCTAGAAGTATTCCGAATGGGTAAATACGCTGCAATTCATTACAAGGGATAAAGACATTGTTAATAAGCCTGGCATAGGTTGGGTTTCGATGTATTTTTGACAGTTTTTGCTATCCATTTCTGGGTGATAGTCTGACGTTTTTGTTTTTCAGCCATAAACATCTGTGTCTCCTTGTATGAACAACAATTAAACTGTGACCGGCGCTTTTCTTTGACAATACTACTCGCACACTATCATGTTGCCAACATTTATTTACTGTATAATGAGTGTGTATCCATGTTTCATCTTAGTAAACTACTGGTAGCTTTGATTCTGATGAAAACATGAGAAAGTATGGTCTTTTAGCAACAATTCCCTCCCGCTCGCACAAAACAAAGCGTTAATTTTGATACCTTCTAAAACGAAAATCCATAGAAAGAACATTGCTTCTAAGGGTTTCCTCGCTAGCTTTGAAGTTCATTTCTGTTTACAAAAGTTGTGCAGTTTTCGCAAAGGTCTTATTTCGTTATATTTCAAACGTCCCCTTAGAAAAATTATACATGATTGTGTTTAAACTGACACACAGTATTTTTAGCGCAACGAAATCTGACTTTCAATAATCCCTACAAAAGAATGGCCCAGACTAACATTAACCTATACCTTTCACAAATCACTTACCTCACAAAAATCTTCGTTACTCGAACTACTGCAATACAGCGAGCGCCACTACTGCCAGCTAAATAAAAGATTCAAACTACTGAAGGCACTAACTACTGATAGGCATAGTTAGCAAATGACAGATTTTGATAGAGAACAAACAATGTATTTACCTTAATAGTGTTCAAAAGTCATAATAGATATATAGCAGTTCATGACATCCATTCTTACAAATGTACTGTTTCTGATGGACACACGTCCAGATCATCCGCTCTCAAAAATCCGCCATCTCATTTCCCCACATCCACCACTGCTGGCAGCTCACCTCCAACTGCGCAACGCTACGTGCTGTTAACAGCCAACTGTCCAACACTACAATGGCAGACAATAATGCAAACTAGCCACAGACTGCACACAGCACAGCCAGTTATTTTCATACAGAGCGCTACATGACGTTACCAATAAGGAAACCTAAACAGCCTACTTACATAGCCCCCATGCTCCCCACAAAAAATTTTACAAATTGTTTTGGGCAGTGGCCAATACAGATTTGAAAAAAAAATTTCATAATTACAATATCAAAGAAATCAAAAGAACACACTTGTTGATACTATGTTGGTCAAAAGCTAAAATTTTCTCACAGTCCATAAAGACAGTCCTGATCATTCATCACAGTAAAATAGCAGTGTTTTTCTCAAAATCTGAGCAGTAAAAGAAAATGCACACAGAAGTAGTGGATTTCCATGCAGTCTTGAAGAAGTAATGTTGTCCTTCCAACGGAAAGACAGTGCTGACTCTTGACATGCAGACAGGTAATGGGCCACAACAGAGCAAATCCACCGCAGAGTCAGTCGAAGTTTTGAAGAATATTGGTAGCTAGGTCATCACAGAGTAGACCCACTGCAGTCCTGGTAGAGATTACGGTATTGGTGGGCCACCAGAGTTGCAGACCCAGTGCAGTCATTGTAGAAATAATGGTATAGGTGGGCCATCAAAGATGCAGACCCACTGTTGAGACGGCCAGCAGTCATCTGTTGCGACCGTGCAGGTGCACAATCACCATTGAAGAGTTTTGCAGAGAATATAGCAAGTCCATAAACCACCACTTGTGCACTCAAAAAGTTTTTGGAATTGTCCTTAGAACCAGCAATGCTGTTAACCAGTCACTTGCTGAATTATCAAGACACGTGGAAGCACTAACAGTCCTCTTTTTTTCACATATTGTGCATATACTATGACCAACAGAAATGTGTCCATTGAAATGTATGCTTACAGGTTACTTAATTTGATGAACTGGTGACCATTACACCTTTATAACATGAGAATACAATTACTGAGATACAGAAAACATCATGAAAACATAATAATACAGATAACATTTGTAGTAATAAAGGCTTTACAAAAGAATAGAAATAGATGTATACATCAGTGTTACAGGAATTATGACATAAGTAAATATATAAAACAATGAGAATAGTTTTCGAAACATTAATTTCACAAATGAGCATTAAAACAAAACAGAATAAATAATGTCTAAACATCTTTACAAAGTAAATAACATACACTCCTGGAAATTGAAATAAGAACACCGTGAATTCATTGTCCCAGGAAGGGGAAACTTTATTGACACATTCCTGGGGTCAGATACATCACATGATCACACTGACAGAACCACAGGCACATAGACACAGGCAACAGAGCATGCACAATGTCGGCACTAGTACAGTGTATATCCACCTTTCGCAGCAATGCAGGCTGCTATTCTCCCATGGAGACGATCGTAGAGATGCTGGATGTAGTCCTGTGGAACGGCTTGCCATGCCATTTCCACCTGGCGCCTCAGTTGGACCAGCGTTCGTGCTGGACGTGCAGACCGCGTGAGACGACGCTTCATCCAGTCCCAAACATGCTCAATGGGGGACAGATCCGGAGATCTTGCTGGCCAGGGTAGTTGACTTACACCTTCTAGAGCACGTTGGGTGGCACGGGATACATGCGGACATGCATTGTCCTGTTGGAACAGCAAGTTCCCTTGCCGGTCTAGGAATGGTAGAACGATGGGTTCGATGACGGTTTGGATGTACCGTGCACTATTCAGTGTCCCCTCGACGATCACCAGTGGTGTACGGCCAGTGTAGGAGATCGCTCCCCACACCATGATGCCGGGTGTTGGCCCTGTGTGCCTCGGTCATATGCAGTCCTGATTGTGGCGCTCACCTGCACGGCGCCAAACACGCATACGACCATCATTGGCACCAAGGCAGAAGCGACTCTCATCGCTGAAGACGACACGTTCCATTCGTCCCTCCATTCACGCCTGTCGCGACACCACTGGAGGCGGGCTGCACGATGTTGGGGCGTGAGCGGAAGACGGCCTAACGGTGTGCGGGACCGTAGCCCAGCTTCATGGAGATGGAGACGGTTGCGAATGGTCCTCGCCGATACCCCAGGAGCAACAGTGTCCCTAATTTGCTGGGAAGTGGCGGTGCGGTCCCCTACGGCACTGCGTAGGATCCTACAGTCTTGGCGTGCATCCGTGCGTCGCTGCGGTCCGGTCCCAGGTCGACGGGCACGTGCACCTTCCGCCGACCACTGGCGACAACATCGATGTACTGTGGAGACCTCACGCCCCACGTGTTGAGCAATTCGGCGGTACGTCCACCCGGCCTCCCGCATGCCCACTATACGCCCTCGCTCAAAGTCCGTCAACTGCACATACGGTTCACGTCCACGCTGTCGCGGCGTGCTACCAGTGTTAAAGACTGCGGTGGAGCTCCGTATGCCACGGCAAACTGGCTGACACTGACGGCGGCGGTGCACAAATGCTGCGCAGCTAGCGCCATTCGACGGCCAACACCGCGGTTCCTGGTGTGTCCGCTGTGCCGTGCGTGTGATCATTGCTTGTACAGCCCTCTCGCAGTGTCCGGAGCAAGTATGGTGGGTCTGACACACCGGTGTCAATGTGTTCTTTTTTCCATTTCCAGGAGTGTAGTATTAGAAAAACTCTACAACATAACTCTCATCAGCTAAACACATAAAGACAGGAAAAACACAAATAAACAAGGGTACACAAACACATAGCAGAATAACACAAGAGGAAAGTATAGGGTTTGTTTTCAGTGTAACATTTGGTACTGCAGTCCAACCCAAAACTTCATTCCATAGATCTTTCGTCTTATTTAACATTTGTTTCCACCAAAAAAATCCTATCAAAGCATGCTTCCTGTATTTATATGTTCACATATTTCTTACCTCATTATTTATTTTCAATTATCTTACCTCATCATTTATTTCCAAGAAAATGCTACCTAAACCTGTTCTCTCTAAACCCTACTTTTTTGTTCATATCCTCTTTCAAAATACTTTTTTGGCCAAACCATTTTCTTATAGCTTCTCAATGCATTTCTTCCAATTCATCACAACTCGTTCTCTTATATATCCTACCCTTTCTTAGGCTAACTTAAATCTACTAAGCTCAGATATATATATTAAGGGACGAGGCAATACAGCAGCACATAAATTAACACAAACAGCAATGACAAAAGAACGCAAATTGGCAAAGCAAGCAGCAAATAATATAAATTAGCAAAGCAAATGCAACATAATCACTAATATGAGCCAATGTGCAGCAACAAGAAAAATAAATCAGTAGTAAAACTAGTTAACAGAGTAATACAAAGTCAAATTCAGTAACACTATGCCCGGCAAACAGCAGCAGCAAATGCTATAACTTATACCTAAATATGACAAAGCTCATTCAGAAAAAATATTACACTAAAGATATGAAATGTATAATACCTATGTCAGATCATAACACTAGAGTGATGCATCACCTTAACTAACACTACTAAAAGTTACCCAGTCATTGATAAAAATTATGTATGCAATTGCTGTGAAGGGAAATGTCTATTTGTGCTCTCTTTTCTAAGAAAGTACATCATAAAATTATTCTTTACTGGGTCTGTAGACAGAAAATAGTGATATTAGTACATCTATTAAATTTTATTAAAACCAATGCTGCAGTGCAACTAGAAACTAGATATTAAACAAAATGATCAATCTCTCAACTAGAAAGACAATAGATGTAAAATGTTTCTCATTATTTCATTAGGCATTATAGTAAATATCATAAATTAAGAGCTCCACAGTGTAATCATATGTTTTCAAGTTCGAGCGTGTCGTATTTGCGATGCTTTCTACAAAGGAATGTCAATAGCGAGGATAATGGCCTCTTTTTTTCTCCACCTAATGGCTTTCTTTTGCCAGACGACTGTCTCTGCTGGGCGCCCAAAACGCATTACATCAAGGTCACTTACCTTTCTTACCGAAATATTTACGACAGCAGTTTCCGCTACAGTGGCAGTCTCATATAAAAAAATTTCACAGGTTTAGAAATTGCGTTTCAAATGTGTAGAAACAAAATCCTGTAAATATAAAAGTGTCCAAAAAAGTTTCGCCGGCATTGTGACACATTCACGCATATACACACATTTCATAACTCTTAAAGTACGATTCTCGGTTTCCAACATCCTTTTTCACAACCAGAGTCCCTAACCACTACTCATTATTCCATAGTTTATTACACATGTACGTATTCGTAGACACTTCTTCAATATTTCATCATAATAAATACATATCATAATAACCATTCCTCAACAGCGTAATACACATCGTCGTCGTAATAATAACATCACAACACCTCAGTGAAATCTCGAAAACGCCGTAGCTTTCTGCAATAATTTCAAAACCTAAAAAAAATTCTCTGCTCATTTCAATAGTGTCATCTACCTCAAACGTACTTAAAAATCATGATCCCATACCAAATACATCATTCAAAGCTCTCATAGTATCACAATGCTTCGGAAAAAATATGAAAAGTTCACAAAGTACAGACAAAATACAATTTTGTAAGTGTGAAGTTATCCTACTGTGTAATTGCGTAAACATGTGTCACTGATTAAGTAAAAAAAAATGTTTGTCTCTTTCAGTTAAATGATCACATAGCTGTGTAATTTATGTGTTAGAGAAATATGGTACCGATGTGTAAAGTTGTATAAGCAAATACCATATTAGCTAGGGCTCCTTGTGCTTGCCAGACACATGGTACACAAAGTAGGTGTGCACCCCCTGAGGATTAATGTAATTATACCCTCAGGTGTTACAGATTACAGCAATGGAATGAAATGTATTAGGGAAAACCTTTGTATCATTGTAATTCAAAAATCTTTAAAAATAAATGTTTTAAGTACAAAATTAATCACTCAGATACGTGTCCTTTAGCCCTAAATGTGCGTCTTGCTATAAGATAATTCTGTGGAAGTGTCGTAGTTATCGTCCTCCGAAAACTAAATTCTGCTGAAGTCTATGTACTTACCTAATGATAAACAAAAGTGAAATGGTATGCATATAGATATCGTAGTTATTACGTACATTACCATGATCAAGAAAGTACTATACTGTAACGTATTGTTGTAATACGAAAAAGGCTGTCACATTGTAGCTATACCACAAATATTATTACTAAAACATGTTTTACTTTCGAGAAGAATTCAGAAAAACAGTTACACTGCATAAGCAACAATGTAAATTGTGTCACATATTAGTAGCGTCGTGATATAATCGTGTAGCTGTCAAAGAAACCAAATGCTAAGTCGTATTTAATCCCACAGAAAGTACTTCAAATAAAGAATATATTTTCAAGTAAACCAAAATGTTGCATTAAAATCTCATTAGCAGTACCTGTATATGTTCTAAGTACGTAAGCCTTATAGTCGTTAAGTAATCGTGCAACTAACAAGCAAGAATGTACACACACAATAACACTGTGTCGTCTGTTCACTATAACAATGCATTCGTAATTTCTGTTTAAATAAGTTCTCTTGGTTCTTGACTGGGTATTTAACTTCAAACATTGTTGCATGTTAACAGTTTCTAAGTGTGACAAAGAGTACTAGTAACGTGAAGTGAAAAATTTTATAATAAAGACTAAATTAAAAAACAGATTATCTCTCAATAAACGGTTTTACATGTGAAATGTAGTGCAATCCTTCCACTCTTCATAGTACTCACATTTTCAACTTGAACGCAATTATCATGCGGTATACGTCGGTAAGGAATGTTACAATTTTCTCAAGGTTAGCGTCTATGTTATTTTTCGCTGAGCCAGCCGGCGCACGTGGCTGCCTGTGGTGCGAGTCATTGTCTGTCTCTTTGTTGGCGCGCATCGTTATTGGGATTAGGAGACCTAACTTCTACAAATTCACCATGTCGAGAGGGCCCTGCCCTGTTTGAATGCCGCCAGTTCTGTTGCAATTCAAGTCTGTCGTTACGATTATATCGTCTGTCGTCATGTCGGTAGTTCCTGTAGTTTCTTTCTTGTCGGTTAAGTGGTGGAGAATTTCTCCCTGAATTATCTCTGCACGGTGGACCGTTGCGTCTGACGTTATTCTGTCTCCCGTGATAATAATAGTTCTGGTTGCCATATTGTCTGTTTCTATGATTGTCTCTGTTATATTCATTACTACGGAAATGCGATCTTTCTCTGTAACTAATATTCTGCCAACGGTTGTTATACGGGTGGTGTCTGTTTTGGTCACGATTTACGTTGTATGAATAGCCTTGTCGTGTCCATTTATTATTTCTGTCATCGCGGAATTGTGATGGATGTGACCTGTAATTGTTGTGCTCCTGTTTTCGTGTTCCGCGATTGTCAGTGTCAATTTCCAATTCTTGTAACAGTTCCTGAAAAGCTTCAATGTCGTCTTTGCAACGTCCTGCCAAAATAATATGTCGTAAATGTTCAGGCAATTTGATTAAGCAAATGCAGATGAGTTCTGAGGGGCTGTAAGGGTTTGACAGGTACTGATTCTTGTGCAACATGTCTTCAAAATATTTCACAAGACTGGAAAATTCAGATTTTTCGAAATGTTTCATCATTATGACGCTATGTTTTACTCGGTCTTGTGTGGCTTGAGACCAATATGTTGAGAGTAAGGCATGATAAAATTCTCCTTCACTGTGGCAATCGTGAATGACCGATCGCATTCTTACAGCTGGTTCATTCTCTAGTAGCCACACATGAATTCTAATCTGTGCTCTAATGACCTGTTGGGAGGAAAACAATGAGGGAATTGATGGAGCCACGCTTGTGGATGAATGTCGTTGCCAGAATTCTTAAATGTTTTGAATTTACGTGTAGTAGTGAACAGCTTATAGTCAAAATCATCGTGTCGGTGAGAAATTTTATCTCCACCCAAGTTGTATCTCAGTCCTAGGTAATTGCATTGATGAATTAAAGTCACCCAACCCAGTTGACATAAACTGCCTCTCTGAACACCATGTGACCACTGGTATAGGAACTAGGTCTAAGCACAATGAGAAACTCAGACAGGAGAGTACTGCAAATGTTAGAATAAGGAAAGATTCTCATAAAAGTTTAATTAAAAATAATTTAAGTATATTTCATCAAAATATTGGGAGTTTAAAGAATAAAATAGATGAGCTTCTGGTTTGTTTAGAAGATTAAGAAGCTGAGGATGAATTAGATATACTATGCCTGTCTGAGCATCACATTGTTACTGATATGGATAAGGTAAATATAAGTGGATATAAGCTCTCTGCACATGTAATGAGAGAAAATATGGAGAAAGGAGGAGTTACCATATATGTCAAAAGTTATCATTGTGCAAAAAGTATAGAAACAAAAAAGTTTTGTGTAGAGAACCATAAAGAAGCATGTGCCTATGAGCGTAAATTAAATAAAGGCATATTTATAATTGTAACTGTATATAGGTCCCCATCAGGAAATTTTCATCTATTTCTGAAAAATTTGGACTCCTTGTTGTGCTATCTGTCAGATAGGGGGAAGCAAATTATTATTTGTGGGGACTTCAATGTAGATTCTCTGAAAGAGGGTAATGGGAAAAATGACCTTGAAGTAGTACTCGGTTCTTTCAATTTGACACCCGTTATTGATTTTCCTACTTGGGTGGTAAAGGATAGCAGCTCACTGATAGATAACTTCTTTATAGACCAAGATAAGTTTAACCAGATAAATGATCAGCCTGTTGAGAATGGTCTTTCTGATCATGGTGCACAGCTAGTTACAATATATGACATAGCTCCATTCAGCAATACTAAACAGTCCTCCAAAGTAGTATGTTCAATCAACTATTTAACAATTGCAAATTTCAGGGAAAGCCTACAGCAGTTAGACTGGGATGAGGTGTACCGTGAACCTGATGTCAATTTAAAATATAATTTATTTCATGACATTTTTGTAAATGCATTTGAAAACTGCTTCCCCAAGAAAATAGTTAAATATACTCGTAAGAAACCTTGTAAAAAACCATGGCTTACTGAGGGTATAAAAATATCTTGTAACCGGAAAAGGAAAATGTATCTGACAGCAAGAAAGAGTAGTGACCCAGAAACTATCAAACATTATAAAAACTACTGTGTTATATTAAGAAATCAGCAACTCTGATAATAAAATTAAAACAATTTGGAATATTATCAAAAGAGAAACAGGTCAACCAAGGGCACAGGAAGACAGTATTACCATCAAATTGAATGAAAACTTTATGAACAAAAAGTCAGAAGTTGAAATATTTTTAATAATCATTTTCTAAATGTTGTGCATATAGTAGGATCCAGGTGTTCATTAGAAGATGCTAGGCTGTTAATGGAAGAGGCCATACCTATGCAATTTGATACAATTGAAATCTCACCCACTTCTCCCTCTGAAATTAGGAAAATAATAAACTTGCTTAAAAGCAAAAACTCACATGGAATTGATGGCATTTCCAGCAAAATACTAAAAGCTTGTTCTCAACAGATAAGTAAGATTCTCAGCCACCTGTGTAATAGCTCTCTGGAACAGGGCATTTTCCCTGACAGACTGAAATATGCTATTGTTATACCTTTGCATAAAAAGGGGGATAGATCTGATGTCAACAATTACCGTCCAATCTCCCTTCTAACAGCTTTATCCAAAATTTTTGAGATAGTAATGTATTCAAGAGTAGCTTCACATATCTGTAAAAATGAAGTACCAACAGAATGTCAGTTTGGTTTCCAGAAAGGTTTTCAACAGAAAATGCCATATATGCTTTTACCAATCAAATTTTGAATGATCTGAATAACCGAACACCACCCATTGGGATTTTTTGTGATCTCTCAAAGGCTTTTGATTGTGTAAATCATGAAATTCTGCTAGACAAGCTCAAGTATTGTGGCATGAGTGGGACAGTGCACAAATGGTTTAATTCGTACCTAACTGGAAGAGTGCAGAAAGTTGAAATAAGCAGTTCTCATAATATGCAAAGATCAGCAGATGCCTCAAACTGGGGAACTATCAAGAATGGGGTTCCACTTTCATTGCTTTTCTTAAGAATAGAATACTTGGGATGTAATAGGTAAGTGCTTTTCATACAACGTACAATTAGTATTGTGGATGCACTTTCTAACTTATGTCAGAATTTTTCTCCTTCAAGATTGCAGGATAGGAAAATCTATTTTTCTTATGATCTGTTACTTCAAAAATTGGCCAGTCAGCAAATAAGCACTCATCATCCCAATAGCGAGAGTCAAAGTAAAGCGAAGAAAAATGAAGTGATAGGGCGATGACTAATTTTTTACCCCTTATTCCATAATCAGACACGAAAGAAGTGACACATGGAAATTACGACAGATGTCGAGTGTCAGTTCTTTGAAATGAACAACTGCAGTGCAGTGAGTTAATACATTTCGACTAGCTTAGTACCTGTCGATGCCTGGGTGTGCATTTATTGCATTATTATGTTACTCTGTATCCTTATTCTTCCTCTCTCCATTGTCTTCTGCTCCACTCTTTGACAGTTTCACCTGCGTCTGTAGTGAAATTCGGCATGAAATTCAATTTCTCAAGGCTCAATTCTTATGACTTCACCTCCTGAACAGTGTATCCTACAGTAATATAATTTTCCGTTTACGTGCCGTGGAATATCAGGAAATTGTCTGTGAAGTATGTTAGTACACTGACATCAACAGTTAGTTTCACGTAATCGTTCTTTACAGGCTGGATCGAAACATGTCCGACGGTAGAAAGACTGTCTGGCTGTGAATATAGTAAAAGTCGGGCGCTGAAGGAAGATGACGATAAGAAGCAAAAGGATGCACTACAACGATATTTCAAGCCGAAGAGTGAACGACCTAGCAGCGGCGAGGGTGGAAAAATAGATCCTGAAAGTACAGAAACTAGTGGAGCTACTGTAGCTACATCTTTATCTTCAGGACATGAACGGAAAGTTGACGAACACAGTACTGCGACCACCGCATTCATTAGCAATGCTGACGTTGGGCCATTCACAACATGTTCAACAGACCTCGTCTGGACTCAAGACCTCCTTTGTGACGAAAGCTCCGAGATTGAAACATCAGGCAGAACTGAAATTAGGCGATCCGATTCGGAAAATACCGGAGGAACATCAGCCGAGGCACTCACCACCGGAGAAGGGACTGAAGGCGAGCCTAAACTGGAAGACACCATTGACTCAGATCCCAGAAGATGGCTGGAAATTATTACCGACTGCATTCGAATGACTTTGGTCACGCGAGGTCCTCCAGAGCGCATTAAGGATGCTGAAGAATGTCCTGAAAACGCGGACAACCGGCGTTTCAGCCCTGTGCACTACAGCTATTCTTTGGAGAATTTAGAAGAAGCAGATAGACATTGGCTGGTATACTGAAAGAGCAAGGATGCTGTGTTATGCTTTTGTTGCAAACTTTTTTCGTCATCTACAGTAAAAACTGTAAAGAACGGTATAAGCGACTGGCGGCATCTTGCTTCGTATCTCGAAAGTCACGAGAAGTCTACCGAGCATTTGAATTCACATAAAAAGTAGATTGTGTTTTCCGAGGGACTGAAAAAGTCACGAACTGTCGACGCCCATCATCAAAGGCTTGTTGTTGTTGTTGTTGTGGTCTTCAGTCCCGAGACTGGTTTGATGCAGCTCTCCATGCTACCCTATCCTGAGCAAGTTTCTTCATCTCCCAGTTCCTACTGCAACCTACATCCTTCTGAATCTGCTTAGTGTATTCATCTCTTGGTCTCCCTCTACGATTTTTACCCTCCACCCTGCCCTCCAATACTAAACTGGTGATCCCTTGATGCCTCAGAACATGTCCTACCAACCGATCCCTTCTTCTAGTCAGGTTGTGCCAAAAATTTCTCTTCTCTCCAATTCTATTCAATATCTCTTCATTAGTTATGTGATCTACCCACCTAATCTTCAGCATTCTTCTGTAGCACACATTTCGAAAGCTTCTATTCTCTTCTTGTTCAAACTATTTATCGTCCATGTTTCACTTCCATACATATACTTTCCGAAACGACTTCCTGACACTTAAATCTATACACGATGTTAACAAATTTCTCTTCTTCAGAAACGCTTTCCTTGACATTGCCACTCTACATTTTATATCTTCTCTACTTCGCCCATCATCAGTTATTTTGCTCCCCAAATAGCAAAACTCCTTTACTACTTTAAGTGTCTCATTTCCTAATCTAATTCCCTCAGCATCACCCGACTTAATTCGACTACATTCCATTATCCTCGTTTTGCTTTTGTTGATGTTCATCTTATATCCTCCTTTCAAGACACTATCCATTCCGTTCAACTGCTCTTCCAAGTCCTTTGCTGTCTCTGACAGAATTACAATGTCATCGGCGAACCTCAAAGTTTTTATTTCTTCTCCATGGATTTTAATACCTACTCCGAATTTTTCTTTTGTTTCCTTTACTGCTTGCTCAATATACAGATTGAATAACATTGGGGAGAGGCTACAACCATGTCTCACTCCCTTTGCAACCACTGCTTCCCTTTCATGTCCCTCGACTCATATAACTACCATCTGGTTTCTGTACAAATTGTAACTAGCATTTCGCTCCCTGTATTTTACCCTTGCCATCTTTAGAATTTGAAAGAGAGTATTCCAGTCAACATTGTCAAAAGCTTTCTGTAAGTCTACAAATGCTAGAAACGTAGGTTTGCCTTTCCTTAATCTTTCTTCTAAGATAAGTCGTAAGGTCAGTATTGCCTCACGTGTTCCAATATTTCTACGGAATCCAAACTGATCTTCCCCGAGGTCCGCTTCTACCAGTTTTTCCATTCGCCTGTAAAGAATTCACGCTAGTATTTTGCAGCTGTGACTTATTAAACTGATAGTTCGGTAATTTTCACATCTGTCAACACCTGCTTTCTTTGGGATTGGAATTATTATATTCTTCTTTAAGTCTGGGGGTATTTCGCCTGTCTCATACATCTTGCTCACCAGATGGAAAAGTTTGGTCAGGACTGGCTCTCCCAAGGCCGTCAGTAGTTCTAATGGAATGTTGTCTACTCCGGGGGCCTTGTTTTGACTCAGGTCTTTCAGTGCTCTATCAAACTCTTCACGCAGTATTGTATCTCCCATTTCATCTTCATCTACATTCTCTTCCATTTCCATAATATTGTCCTCAAGTACCTCGCCTTTGTATAGACCCTCTATATACTCCTTCCACCTTTCTGCTTTCCCTTCTTTGCTTAGAACTGGGTTTCCATCTGAGCTCTTGATATTCATACAAGTGGTTCTTTGTTCTCCAAAGGTCTCTTTAATTTTCCTGTAGGCAGTATCTATCTTATTCCTCATGAGATAAGCCTCTACATCCTTACATTTGTCCTCTATCCATGCCTGCTTAGCCATTTTGCACTTCCTGTCGATCTCATTTTTGAGACGGTTGTATTCCTTTTTGCCTGCTTCATTTACTGCATTTTTATATTTTCTCCTTTCATCAATTAAATTCAATAGTTCTTCTGTTACCCAAATCTGTTGAAGTTTATGGTGCTTTTGTGAGGTACACTCAGAACTCCTGTTCGCTCATTTCTTCATTCCCCAAAATAGGTTGCAAGGTTAATGACCTTGTTGCAAAAGAAATTGCAGTCATAGATAGAAAAAGAATAATAATTCCATGGAGGTATAAGGAGGGGAGATGGCACTATGGCCGTCTGCTGTACGTCTGTTGAAGCCGGTGGGCCGCCATGTTTGATTGGTCAAAACAGTGACAGAGCTCTTGTTAGAATTGCGTGTTCTTCATATTTAACGTTATGTCTGCGAAATAATTTCAGATGATGAGTGTTACAATGTTTACAAGCATAACACAACGTCAGAATAGCTTTTTCAGGTGTTTTCGTTTTGTTTTTAATGCGTTTTTGCCCCAGCAATACAACTGATTTGGTCTCGTTAACTTAAGTGTTTCTTTTGGATACGAACTTCGAATGATGAAAAATAACAGTGTACAAAGCTATTTTCAAACTCAAATCACCTTTTACTGTATTTTTGTCGATGTTAACTGAAAGCAGAACCCGAAAGCTATGCTAGTTTACATACCGGATGATATTTCTGACTCGTTTACACACTTATACAAAATTTCATTTGTAAATACAAACATCGTTTGTGCTTTGTCAAGAAAAATAAGCATATGAACCCACAGAGCCCTACGAGCTTCATTGATCGGAAATCTGAAATAAAATAAGAAGAAAACAGTTTCACAAAACGTAAACAAGGCCGCACATCTCATGAATATAAACGACAATATTTTACGAATGGGGCCACTTACGCATGGAACGTGATTCCTTTTAACTTGGTAGCACTATTCCAACGGTTAGTACACCCGTAAACAACGCAAACCGGAATTTTAAAATGAAAAAACCTCCAGCAGCTCTAGACAGTAGCACAATCGGAAACGAGTCTTCTGACCAAACTGCAATGGCGGAGCTCGGTTTCTGTCGGCTTCAAGTTTGTGACGTCATGGCATCTCCCCTCCTTATACCTCCATGAATAATTCTCATTTTACTGAGAAATACATCAATAAGAAAGCTCAAAGAAGTATATGCTCTCATAATTAAAGCGTACGGGCAATTCTTCTGTCATCTTATATAAATACATATATGTTCATAACGCTTCAGAATTCTATGAAATTATAAAACCGTCAAAGTTGCACAGAAGCTTTTTTAAAAATTTAAACAGCGATCAGTTTTGGACTTTAGTCCATTATTAAGCTATCCACATAAGTCCTACCATAACACGGCAATGTTTGCACGCTGACTACATTGCTTGTATGAGCGGCTAATTGCAATATTCTACTTACATACGACAGTACAATGCTGTGCTCACTTTTTTTGAGATACCGCTTACGGATCTAGCAATTATTTGAGAGTAAGTGTTGGCAATACTGCACATTGGTTACTACTTTGTTTTCCAATTTCCACTCATGTAAACTTTGGAAAATGTGATCGTGCAGAAGAACGTAAACATAGTGTTTTGAAAGTGTTATGTGATCAGAAAATGGAATTATTTGGTGCTTTGTTCTTTTTGGCCAAATGTTTAGCTATTACATATGGGGTAATTATATTGCTGTGTTGTTCATTGTTGTTTTAATGGGTTTTTAATCAGTGTTCTGAAACATTTACGAAATTAAATATTATTTGATACAGTTTCAGTCAGGAGTAGACTATGATGGAGTATTAAATGTGAAACTGCGCCATGCTCTTGATCACGTTCCTAGCCCAGAGTTCACTGATCGTGGTGCAATAACGATACAGAGCATACGAACTGGAGCTGTTTCAGCACAACAGATTTCCCTTTCTGCATTTGACAGACAGAAGTTGAAGGTTTGCAGAAACTTGCAAGAGTCTCAGACTAATTACAGATCTTGAGTCATATTATTACAACTTCGATATCATTACGATATTTTGAAAGAAAAACATTCTCATTGTTTATTTTGTTGTAGCACCTGGCAGAAAAAGACGTCTTGTACAGGCTTAATGCAACCGTTCGGACTGTGGATGGAAAGGAAATTTCATTTTTGACATTTGTGAAAGCTGTAAGTAAATGTGAATTTATAATGCTGCTATGCTCCAGTTACCCTGAAACTATACTACTTGTATCATTGTAATTTTTTCTGTAGATTAGGGCGAATAATTGAAAATGGATATTTGGATGTGTCCCCCTTATCTACAATATTTTTATGTTAACTTTTAGTGCTCTCTGGTGGAGTCGGGGCTCTCAGATATACTAACAGTCTCACTGGACCATACAGGAATGCCTGTTGCTGTGACAGCAAGTACTATATCAGATGGGTGCCATGGAGACCTAGAAATTATTGAAGATCTACGCAACTTTAACACCAGTGTATTTGTCAAGCACATGGAACAGGGACCTGTGTAAGTTTTGTATTTCGTGTTTACTATGATTGTGTAAGTTATACCTATGTAATAGTATTGTAGGATGTGAGGGAGGATGCTTTCAAAAATTTCTGAAACTGATATCTTAAAGCTTAAATTGAAATTGCACTTCATAAAAAGATGTAGGTTGTTGCAACATATGCCATAAAGTCTAGCAAGGTCAGCGATGTCAGACCAATATCAATTAAATCGGAATGTAAGTATGTGGATGTGAGTTTGAAAAATCAAGAAATGTGATTATGAAATGATGGTTGCAGCAACAAACTGGTCTGTCCATTTAGGTTTATCTTTGACAGTGTTAGTTCCATGTTGCACACTTTAAACCATGCTTCATAACTGCACCAACCATCACTAGTTTGTCAGACTCCATTGCTGCCAACATTTTCTACATATTTAATAGGCTTCTTAAAAACCAGGAGTATTTCACACTACAGTGGAAAGTTTGATCACTATTTTGATGCATATTGTTTACAATGTAGGCAACATATACTATACATTAGTTAAGTTAGGGAAAATATAACTACCTTCAGGTAGTGAAATTCCAGCTGCTGCTAATAGACATATAGCTTTCAGAAGTAGGTTGGTTAAGGGTATGTAGGAGGACAAGATCTTTCAAATCGCAGACCGTCCTCATGACAGGTGGGACCCTTCCAATCTGAGGCCTGAGTGATCTGTCCTGCCTTTCAGATAGCCCCTAACCTATCCACCTTCCCTCCTTGGTAAAGAAACTTAACAATATAGTATTTCCTAATTTTGTATGTGACTATCCACATTAGCCTAACTGGAATTTTGCCTTCTGAATGTAAGTAATATTAGTAATCGTGTATCCTTGTAATGTTACAGAAAAGTGTAATCTGGTAGTTTAATCAGTCTCAGTATCTCCCTGCCACATTAGAATTTTTGGCTAATATCAAAGATTGTGATACCACATATTGGCTTTGACCTGTGCCATCTTCAAATTGATGCATACGCCTATGTAAAGTTTATACAATATGACAACCATGGAATCACACATGACACAAACAAACAGACAAAAACAACACAAAAAATATTTAATTGCAGAAACTATCAAGTCAAGTGTGTGAATTAGGGCATTACACACAGGGACAAACTAAATGTACAACAATCCAAATTATGAAGACATACCAAGTGAATACTAATGCAAAAGAACCAAGTGAAAACCTCAGCAATTAACAAACCCCCCCCCCCCCCCACACACACACACACACACTAAAAACAAAATAAGCATTAACGAACAAGGAACCTCACCTGATTGACCTCCAAATATTGTCACACCAACACCACCACATGTACTCATTCTTTGTTTGAGAAGCAGTGGCTTTGGTCAATTTCGGAAATTCACCATGCTGCACAGACAATTGATCATAAAGCCATATAACTCGAGAAATTTAATTGTTGCAGCTCTACCTACGACTAACTAACTGCTAGTATATTTACACATAAGATCCATACGTAGTATCAAAAATGAAAAACACAAAAATTAAGTTTCAAACCATTAATAATACAATGAACTAACAATTCCAAAAACAAATCATTAGAAACCCAGTGCTCAGTAACATTACTCACAAACAATTGAGAAGCATCTAAATCCCACACTGAAGTGTGTAACCGCTGATACCAACAAGCCATGGTCCATTTCAAATAGCTGCACCACAGTGACATCACACTACACAGTTATGTTACAGGTCATTAAATAAATTATTATATCAATACAGTTCCTTCAGGTGACCCATCCAGTACTTATGTACTGTACTGCATGTCATGTAACTTCTCTCATCCTTTGTGTGGTGTGTTCAGCAACTTCATAAAGTACAGGGGAATGTTTTATTTGTGGACCGGTTTGAATGTAAACTGGCAGGAATCTGCACAGAGTAAACTCCTGCTCTTCGCTCCTATGTCTAAAGCTTTTAAAAACCATTGTGTCAGTCTTGCAGTGTCATCTTTCTTATACTCCTTCCCCTATATTTCAGTGTATGATTTCCATGTCCCTTTTCAGTTGCTACCCTGTGTTGAAATTACAAGCCTAGCTGTCTTAAGTTATGTTTGTAAATATATTTTCTTACTTGATACACCAAATTCCATAAATTATGTTTATGTGGTCATCATTGGGTAAATTTCAGTGTTATTTAGAGGAAAAGTACATATTTAAGGTTTGTATTTCTCACTAACTTAGGTTACAGATGACCCTCTTTCCAGTGACCATTTCTACCTCTGGTTCAGTCTACTGCTTGTAGCAATCTTCAAAAGGAAACCACTGAGATGGGTGATCAGCAGAACAAACTGAACATGAGGACAACATCTAGGACTGGTTGGTGTACATCTTCCCTTCCACTGATTTATACACGCCAAAGACACCAGGTCTTTGTAGGAGGCATTACATCCCTTTGTGAAGTGTGCAACACTGCTCTACATCTGAGGCTGTGCATGTGACTGTGTAACAATTTAAATACTGTGCAACAACAGAAAATCCTACAACTTTTGCACCATGAGAGCCAAAGCTCAAGGTGAAATAAAAAAAAAAAAAAGTGATGATGGTGCTTCCTTTTCACTTGCTCTGTAGAACTATGGGAAATCAGGGGATTACTTACAGCAGTGTGCTGAGGCAGGAATGTCTCCAAACATCATCTGGAAACATTGGCAAAACACTTTGCAATGGCTACTGCTACCACCAGCCAGATACTTGCAGACAGTATTCATAGTAACCTCAGACTTTTTGCAGATGATGCACTTATCTATAATGAAGTAATATCTGATATAAATTAATAGAGGGAAACATTCCACGTGGGAAAAATACATCCAAAAACAAAGATGATGCGACTTACCAAACGAAAGCGCTGGCACGTCGATAGACACACAAACAAACACACACACACACACAAAATTCAAGCTTTTGCAACAAAATGTTGCCTCATCAGGAAAGAGGGAAGGAGAGGGAAAGACGAAAGGATGTGGGTTTTAAGGGAGAGGGTAAGGAGTCATTCCAATCCCGGGAGCGGAAAGACTTACCTTAGGGGGAAAAAAGGACGGGTATACACTCACGCACACACACACATATCCATCCACACATATACACACACAAGCAGACATAAGCTGCATAAACGTTAGTGAGATCGTGATAAGATTTCAAAGTGGTGCAAAGATTGGCGACTTGCTTTAAATGTTAAAAAATGTAAAATTGCGCACTCACAAAATGAAAAAATGTATTGTATGACTATAATATCAGTGAGTCACTATTGGAATTGGCCAACGTGTTATACCTCAGGCTGTTGATAATATGTAATTACCATTTTAAGGTAAATTACCTTGATATCTTAATGAAAAGGATATTCAGTTGTATATTTACAAAATACATCTGTTATGTTCAAAGGCACACATATAGGGGAAAAGGGGAAGGGTGCGGTCCACCCCTCCTCCTTTCCAGCTGTTAGAGAAAGGAAAATGTGTAGTGTAATCAGGTGTATTTTCTTTCAAGAAAATGATTTAAACATTAGTATTACATAGGTTTTTTAACAGTTTCTGTACTGGAACCTTTTTATGGGTACCTTACAAGTCACCATTAATCCTGCAAAATTCACCAAAAAAAGTGCAGAAGAAGACGCGCAGTGAAGATATTATTCAAATGGGTCAGGAATCGGTAGATGTGATGTACGTGTACAGACAAGCAAATGAGTACAGTTTCAGAAAAATTAATTGATTTATTCAAGAGGAAGAGCTTCACAAATTGAGCAAGTCTGGACCTTATGCATGCAGTTATTCAGCTTGGCATTCATTGATAAGAGTTGTTGGATGCATTCCTAAGAGACATTGTGCAAATTCTGTCCAACTGATGTGTTAGATCATCAAAATCCTGAGATGGTTGGAGGGCACTGCTCATAATGCTCCAAACGTTCTAAATTGGGGAGGGATCCAGCCAAGGTAAGGTTTGGCAAACACAAAGACAAGCAGTAGATACTTTCACCATATGCGGAAAGGTATTATTTTGCTGAAGTGTAATCCCAGGATGGCTTGCCGTGAAGGGCAACAAAATGCAATGTAGAATATCCTCAATGTACTGCAGTGCTATAATAGTGCAATGGATGACAACCAAAGGGGTCCTGTTATGAAAAAAATAGCACCCAAGACCATCACTTCTTAGTTTCGGGCAACATGGCAGGTGACAGTCGGGTTGGTGTCCTATTGTTGTCTGGGATGTCTCCAGGCACATCTTTGGCCTGGAATCTCGTTGACTGGAGTAAAATTGTCTTCAGTGATGAGTCCCACTTCGAATTGAGGTCCGATGACCAGCAAAGATATTTCCGGAGACGATATCGCTCGGGGAGCTAATCCAAGAGCTCTATTAGTGCCAAGCCAAATAACTTTTTGCATAAGGGCCAGAGGTGGACCAATGCGTTATTGGCCTGCTCAATTTGTGAAACTCTTTCTGTTGAATAACTCATCCAATTTTTCTGAAATTGTTATCACTTGATTGTCTGTACATATAGATGCTGGTCATTGGGACTCAGTTAGTTATGGGACACATCAGTGAAGACAGTTCTACTCCAGCCTGAAGACATGTGGTACAAACTTCAAGATTCTGTTAAATGTCCGACTTGCTCCATGAAATACTGGGGAAGAGTTTTAAATGTACCCCCTGGGAATCTGAGTCAGTCATGCTTTTCGTTAGTGACGAGACAGTCTCTCATTCCTGTATCCTTACTATAACTTTCTCCTCATTTTATCCAGTGTTTCAAAGAAGGCTTAGAATAACGATCAGACTTGTACAATTAAATTTAGGTGTGAATTGGTGAGGGGATGTGAATAAGAATGGGGGATACTGAGCGTGACTTTTAACTAAGATTATATTTTATCCTTTCTTTAAGTTTTAGACATGCATATCTATTTCAACAAGAGTTGTTCATTCATTCATTCGCACGCAATGCCCTATAAATCCCAGCATGAAGGAGAACCTTCAGGGATGTGGGGACAGTCAAGATATAGTAACAGACAGGAGCAACCACTGCTTTTTTTTAATGTAATTGTGTAAAAGTTATTTTCTTCAGTTGTGGTGTTTGCTTTTCAGGCCCGATACTGCTACCTACATACAGAAATTGGAGAAAGAGAAAGAAGCAAGAGAAAGAGGTGAAACACAAGACAACCGCTCTTTCCTAGCAAAATATGTAAGTTACATGAAGAATTTCTTCTGGACGTTGCTTAATTTTGTCATTTATGTAATTGTGTGTGTATTCTTTTTTATTATCCAAGGAATGATATTTGGCTGGAGGTGAATTTTGACGTTGCAGTCATTTTGTTTGGAAAATTATGCATTGTTTCTGGTTTTTAGTTATCAATTAATAACAGTTGATGTGTTTGAAAGCGTTTCATATATATTTGGTCTTTGACATAGACGTGAAAAAAAAAAAAAAAAAAAAAAAGAAAGTGATAGAATTAGTTTCATTTGCATTGTAATGTAACATATTAAAATGACAAATATATGTAAACTGTGTTACAACCAAAAGCCTTATCTATATTGAAATAAAAATTCACATGAGTAAGTGAGAAAGTTACAGAAAGACAGAATGGCTGGCCTTTTTGAACATATTTCCAATATAGTGAGTTAATACATTTAAAAGGGAAAAAAACTAATCCTAGCTTTTGGAACTATTGGCTCTTTTCCTCAGGGAGGAAAGAGGGATAAGTTAGGGGAGGTTATGAAAGGGGGGGGGGGGCGAGATCATGGGATGATAGGGGGACCACCTGCTGTGAGTACTAGGGAAGACCATTATTTTTTCCTTTCGTCCTCACAACTTGTAGGTCTTGCTCATCCTGGGGTTTCTGCCCTTCCTTCCTAACCTCCCCTGATGTACCTTTCTTTCCCCACTGGGGAAGGAAATAGTAATTCCAAAAGCTGGGATTAGTTTTTCATATTTAAATGTGACTTTCAGCAGTATTGGAATTAATCCACAAGTACTGGCCACCCATTCAGTCCCATTGTTATTCAACATACTTACTGATTGGTTTTCTAAACCACAGTTACACAAATATTCATATTTGAAACCCCAGTGGAAAAGTATGTGAATATAATATACTGACTTGCTCTTGGCATGGAGTTGATAACATTAAATTAAATGACTTAGAATATCATATCGTGAGGAAAATTTTCTAGTTAAGTGAATAGGTAACTATTATTCTTAATAGTGCTTGTATTCATGCCCAAAACACAAATGTTTTCTGCTTGACGAAGATCCAACTATTGTTAAAATTCTCATTTATTTAAGGAGTTGAAAATTTATCTCTTGATTTGGCTGTTTTCTGTCATTTTATTTTGCAGCAGTGAACAGTTATCAAGTAGTACCTTCCCCTTCTCCTCCTGTCTCCTCAATATGATTGTAACTTCATATTTACTCTGTATTCTTTCACACATGCTTTAAGCAAACATTCATTCACAGTTCTTGTACTTTGATGTTAACAAACTATTTGATATAGTACTTTGGCCATGTAAATTGCCCACAGAAGTATCAGGTCATTCATAATTTGGTTTACACACTATGTTTATCTACTTGTATTATAAGTGCATGTTGTATGTTTCAGTGGATGTACATAGTCCCAGTGGTGATCTTTGTGCTGCTGTCTGGTGCTGCTAACCCTGAAGGTGCTGCTGGCGGAGGGGGAGGTGGTGGGGGTGGCGGCGGTGGTGGCGCTGGCAGGTAGATAGCTCAGGTGCAACTTAATCGCCTGATCCACTGCCTGGTTACAGCTGGACTAACAGTTCACTGGCTTATGCTGTATTCGCTTTACCTGACGTTGTACAATATGATTCCGTTTCGTTCCTTAAAGTGTGCTTTTATCAGAGGCTCACAAGTAAACTATTTATGAACATTTGATGAATGTTGTGAAATCACATTGAATACAACTGTTGATACTTTTTATGTTTGCACACAGTCATATTACATTGAATATGATGTTCTGTTATTATGTGCTCAGGTTTTCGATGTATGATTGTGGTTCTCACTTATGCCGTCTAATAGCAATACTGTAACTGGTGTAGGCTTGTTGCTGCAGAACATTGTTGAACGCTTAAGCTGAGACAAAATGTGACTTTTTCTATATTTAATAATTTAGAATGAAAATATTTATTGCACTGTTACTGAAAATATATTTAAAATTGGAAATTTGAATATTGTTGTGTTGTATATGATTAGTAGTAGAGAAAATAAAACTGAGCTATTGAGTTCACCCAAAAGTGCAGATATATTTTAGGGTAATTACTAAAGCTAGTCATGTTTTAGTAACTGCCCAGTACTCTTCAAATATTGAAAAAATATGGTTGTTTCCTGTCTCTGGAAGTGGATGGATGTTTATTGTATTTCATAAATATCATTGGTACAATTCTATGTCGCATAATTCAAGAATTGCACATTCCAAAGACAACATGCGATTCCTCCCTGCCTCCCCCCCCCCCATTCTCTCTTCCCCCCCCCCCCCCCCCCATCCCTCCCATTTCCATCGCCTGGAAGTTTGACTTCGTAGTCATTATGAATATCTTTAATTTAATTACCCCAGTCTCTTCAGCTCTGATATTTTTGCATTTGATATTACTGCCGTAACATGTTTGTTTTGTTACTGCTTCATGCTTGCACTGAAGTATCATTTTAGGCATTGCATGGTATGGTGATTTTTGTCGGTGCAATATGGTATTTAAAAACTAATTCATTATTGGCAAGTGTAAATGAAGACTTGAAATTCTATTCAAGTTTCATTCTTACAGAATTTCGTTGAAGAATGCAAGAGTGTGATGTTGGGGAAAAGGTATCTGGTATTTCAGTCTTGTTTTTCTGAGGGCACAGTTTGCATATTTGTTTACAATTAGTAGAATATTTCTTAATTGAATTTGGGAATTTTGCAGCAAGTGCCTGCAATGGCTTTTTTTTTTTTTTTTTTTTTTTTTTTTTTTTTTTAAGGGCTTTGCATGTGGAAAGTACAATAATCAACATTATACATGTTCTCAAGCTCAGTTCTATATTTGTAGAGGTGCTGCTTTATTAAAGTTGCTCACAGTCAGTTGCCTGAATAAAATTAATGTGTTTACTACTGACTGGAATTCATAAATGTGAACAATTGTCTTTTTATTAATATGACAAACAATTGTCAATTTTTAGTATGTCCAAGGCCCTCTTTAAAGATGTGAATGAACTTTGTGGTCATGCTCAGTAGATTAAGTGAATAATTGTGACTTCACACTAATTCCTGAGCAACATTCTGTAGCATTACCTATTAACAGTGTTAAAAAAAAATGACCTAATAAGTATGCGCATTTTGTGTGTAATATATGAATGTTAGGTAAAAATGTTGTCCTTTATTTATTTTGATGGTTAACTGTTTACTGAAATAAAAGAAATATATGTATGCCTGTTTTATTAAAAGTGTTATGAATTCAGACAGAAAATTTTGAGGGTGTTGGGAAGTGTACACTGTAAAAACAGAGGCCAAGACACTGTAGTTTCAGCTGTGGCCATTTTCTTCTGTATTAAACTGCTCTTTCTGTGGAATTGTGGTTTATTCATCTCACGATGCACATTTGAAATCCATTTGGTTTGCATGCAGAAGATATGTCAAAAATTTACAATACACTTAAAATGATTTTTACACTAGTAAATAATAACACTAAAATTATGTTTCATGGGATATGCAACATACTGTATTCAGATTGCCCTGCAGAAATAACATTTCAGTGTCAGTGTGTCATATAGCTTTCTTTCGAGTAGACGTCAATTCATCTGCATTAACTTTTTCCTTTTTAATTTATTATAAATTTTCATTGCCTTATATTGAGGTCTGTGAGCATGTCAGAGTTAATATTTTAAGTTTTCTAAATAATGGAGTCTTCATTTTTTATGATTTAGAGTGCACATATTTCAGCTGATTTTTTTGTTTTTGTTTTTAGTATCTGCACTGTGTTTGTTGGGTTACCCAAAAAATCAATACCACACCTACTAATAATTGATCCAAAGTAGCTTGTATATGTTACTTTTCATATGTACATGTCAGTTGCAGTTGATAATATTTGCATTACAAATGCAATGCTGCTCAATTTCTTTGCTAGGCAGTCAGTGTCTGTCTGCCAGCTCAAATTTTTATCCCAATTTTATTGAAAGAATTTGACAAAGTCAATTTCTTCTATACCTTTGTTGTGAGTAATGTTTTGACTGTTCGGCTTTGAATTGCATCATATGAGGTTTAGATATGTTTAGGTTCAACTCATTTAGCTGCAACCAAGTATCTCAGGTTCTGAACATACTGACCAAAGATTCAGGAATTTATCCTGGATCCTTATTTTCAAGTAACACAGAAGTATCATCTGCAAACAGAACTAACAGGAAGCTGATATTTAATGGTAAGTCATTAACATAGAAGAGAAACACGACTGAGTCTAGTATGGAGCCTTATGAAATACCTGAGATTTTTTTCTGTCAGAATAATAATCCGCTCCATTTATAGAAATGTTAACTCTTTGCTTTCTGTTCGATGAGTAGGATTTAGGCCATTGTAGGGCATTGACCCTAATGGCATACTTTTCCATGTTTGTAAAAAATCAATGCATGGTTTACAGAATCAGACACTTTCATGTAGCTGCAGAATATCCCTACCACCTTATTTATTGTTCTTTCAAATGCTGAACTTATATTCTCAGTGAAACTGTTTACTGCGTGCGAGGTGTTTTTCTCTTGTTGCAAACCAAAATGATTGCTTATAATAACAGAGAATTCTGCAGTGAAGTTTTGGTTTTGGGTAACAGCAATTTTTCGTATATTTTAGATATGACTGAGACAACTGAGGTTGGATGATAATTCCCAGTGAGTTCTCTTGAACTCTTTTTGAAAAGCTGTTTAACATCAGCACATTTCAGTACCTCTGGGAACAGCCCTCTTCAAAACTTTATTATTTGGGCTAGTGGATTTGCAGATATGTTTTGTACTGCTTTAATCACTTCAGTGGGTATTCCAACTTAACCTCCAGAGTTTTTGTTTTTTAATGCTAGGGTTGCATTTTCTATGACCTTCACCGAAACTTTAAAAAAATTTTGTGAAGTGTTCGAAGTATTCAACACCAGTGGGATTTACTTTTTTGTGATAATCTGTTACGTTGGCATCAGATGTTACTAATTTATCACGAAATCGTAGAAGTAGTATGCTCTTTGAGTTGGATGTAGAATAGTTTCCTTCAGTGTTAGTTTTTGAAATGTCTTAGTTACAGAATTTAGCACCTTATTCAGATTTAATGACTGACAACACAGCCTCTGTCATATTTTATGGCTTAAAATTAACCTTTGGTATATGGCTCAAATACTGTATTACTTCAAATGTATTCAGGAGGAGAGAGATGCAATTCACATCTGTCTTTGAAATATTTTCATGGGAATTTCAGAGTGCAGACCTGAGTTCAAATACTTGTAAGATTATCATCCACATTGGGTGACAACATAAACATTGTGTTTTGTGAAGTCTAAGTTTTACCTTGTTAGTGTAGTTCTTCAAAAATGAATGTTGTGTTTCTGTGGCTGTTTCTGCAACATAAGAGCATTCAGATCAGAACAAGTATTGTGAAAATAATTGTGCCAAGGTATAAAATATTTAGAGAAGGTTCTACAGAATCTATCAACATAGGAAATAAGAACTGCATTAAAGTACCCACTGATGGTGGCATGTTATGTGTTAGGGCTTTTTTTTTTTTTTAAGCAACTGTTTGCGTAATCGGTGAATCTGAATTCCCACAATTTATTCTGCAAATTTGACTGCTGTAAGCCGGCCGCAGTGGCCGTACGGTTCTAGGCGCTCCAGTCCGGAGCCGCGCTGCTGCTACGGTTGCAGGTTCGAATCCTGCCTTGGGCATGGGTGTGTGTCATGTCCTTAGGTTAGTTAGGTTTAAGTAGTTCTAAGTTCTAGGGGACTGATGACCACAGCAGTTGAGTCCCATAGTGCTCAGAGCCATTTGAACCTTTTTTTTTTTTTTGACTGCTGTAAGGACTTCAAAACCACATGATGTTTATTAATTATGCCAGTCAACATTGATTAATAGAAGGCATGAAATTAAAGCAATAAGTTTATTAACATGGTTAAATGTGGATTTGTAAGCAAACAATGTTGATTGTAGTTGGCATTTAAGTTAAATAAGTGTCTTTTAAAGAGTATTTTCTGTTCCTCCACGTTTAGTAGTATTAATGTTACATTTTTTTTGTTATTTTTATTGTTATCCAAAAGAATTGTCTCAACCATTGTTCAGGTTTTAATTTTCAATGTGAATGTACAATTATGCTACATGAATAATACTTTCAATGACTTGCTGTACACCCTGGACTTAATTGTAGTAAGGTGTAATTTGCAAATACTAATGCTTACCATTTAGGCATATATTTCAGTGAGGCATATGAACAGTTTTCACACACTTCTGATGATACAGGTGTATACGCTGTAACACATTACAGCAGTGCCAGCTTGCTGATTTGATGACACTGCTTGACAGCATGCTGCCATTATTCATTCATGTACACACTTTTTCCCATAAAATCCATCAAGGACAAGTGCCTACAGGGATGTGGAGTGAGTTAAAGCAATTGCTGTATAATTTAGTACTCAGTTATGTTGAATAATCCAGAAGGATATGTAATGATACTAACATAAGTTTGAGCCGTACAGGCTGCCACAATAGCTATTACGATAAGCCTAGTCACAATGCCTTGCATGTGATTTTATGGAGATAAAACTAACTGAAGAACAATGAAAAGAGTTAAGTTTTCAAGCTGTGCATGGGAAATTCTTCATGAAAATATGGTCTGGTTTCAACACTTCTTCAAAATTAATGCTAGACAGCCACTACAGTACATAAGTACACACTTATTACAAATAAAAAACTTATGTTGTACTTGAATATTGTGTTTCTTACAACACTGCAGAAGGAGGTTTCACAAAGATTCACTGAGTGTCCACTTCATTTAGCAATGATGTCTCTGTAACAGGAAAATTAATGAAACAGACAACCGTGACCAAAGAAACATGTTGGTGAGCAGATATAGGATTTGAAGGTCAATGCCTAGACATCATTTATCTAAAGTAATGTGATGCATTTCTAAAAATAACTCCAAAAGATCACCTTTGCAGATTTTAAGATTTTCAATCGCTGTTAAGTGCAAACCATTCTGAGCAGTTTTGCAGAGCCGGCTCTGTTAAAATGTCAAAAATACAAGTATGAAGAAAACTGAAGAGAGCCAATCCATAACATTCCCTTATTAGTGATAAAACACTTTTTAACGATACCAGTGAACACACATTTTACAAATCTAAGACAAAAAAATCTTGATACTATTGTGCTGCCCATTCAGTGTGACCTTTGCAATGTCAGAGTTTAAAATTTACTGTCATGTATTCTTAATGGAAGAAAACCTTTACAGTATGTGGGTACTGACGTATTCCAGAACTGGTGTACGCTGAAGCTAGTAATTGACAGTGTGTACCTCATCCACCTATAAGATGGTGGTGTCCCTACAACTTCTATTTGCCCCCAGGGGCTCAGCATTCATTTGCTGAGTACGGGCTTGGCGACCCCGGGGTCCTGAGCTGGGGACTGGTCGGCGCCGCCGGTCTCCTGTCACCGTAACCCCCGGACATGCTTCAGTGACCACCGTATGGCGCGGCGGTGGAATGTTGTGTGCTGCGGGGAATGGTAATCTTGGCTTGACTGCCTGGATTGCGAGGAAGGCCAACCTCTATAAAAACCCCTCAATCTTCCGGTATGCTCCGCGCCTATGAGATGCATGGCTGTTGAGGTGGAACAGTCGCAAGCGGGCAACCTCTGGGGCACCTGCCACACCCCAGTTGTATAAGGCTTACTCAGGCATGCGGGGCTCTGTCTGAGCGGACCTTTAGTTCCCTAGCTGCTCGTGGGACCGCAATGGACCCTTCGACCTCTACATTTCCCCCTACCAGTGGCTTGGGTGGGCCACTGTTAGGAAAACACACCCCATCGAAGAAGCGACTTCGTGCTGCGAGTCCTCCAGCGCCTAGTGTTGATCGAGATTTATCAGACTGTCGTAACAGAGCACATGCTGATACTCAGAATGTGTTTTTGATTACTAAACGGAAGGAGGGTAGCTTTGAGAGGGTTTCTCCCTTTTACATCCACAAGGGTCTTGAGGGAATTGCAGGAACACTTAAATCTGTGAAGCGACTGCGCAATGGGACTCTGTTAGTTGAGACATCTAGTTCCCATCAGGTCACTTCTCTTAGGAAAGCAACCTGTCTCGGTGAGTACGCTATCGAGACCGAGCTCCACTCCACTCTGAACTACAGTAAGGGTGTTGTGACATGTAGGGACTTGGTGGATATCCCCACAGACGAGTTAAAATCTGAATGGGCTGATGAAGGTATTGTTGACGTGCAGCATATTATGAAACGAGTCGATGGGAACCTTGTCAAATCCGACTCGTTTATTCTCACGTTCAGTTGCCCACGACTCCCAGAGCATGTTAAAGTGGGGTTCTTACGTTTGCCAGTAAGGCCATATTTCCCCAACCCAATGCGCTGTTTTAAATGTCAGCGCTTTGGGCATACTACGTTGGGGTGCAATGGGATAGCCACTTGTGGTAAATGTGGTCAGCCTGCTCATGAAGGAGCCGATTGTTCATCGCCTGTGAAGTGCGTGAATTGCTCTGGGAGTCACCCTGTCTGGAGCCGGGTCTGCCCCATCTATCTCGATGAACGGAAGATCCAGGAGATCAAAACATCTAAGCGCATCCCCTATGGTGAGGCCAAGAAGCTCTTTAAGGCCATGCAACCTCCTGTGTTTACGACATCTTTCGCTTCCGCTCTGAAAAAACCGGTACAAATAGCCACTGTTGCTACCCAAACTGAGGTTGCTAGTGTTAGCACCAATACCTGCGTTTGCCAGTGCACTTGTGCTGCGTGCGGTTGTTTTGAAACCTGCGGCTCACCCCGCAATGTCGGACAAGGCCGTGGTTGCTGACATTGGGGTCCTTCCTGCCTCTTCCCATATCGCGCCTTCTGCCCAGGCGGGTACAGCTCCACCTGCTGCCAAGGCTCTGCCTTCTAAGCCCCCCAAGACAAAGACGCCGAAGGTGAAGGTTTTGCCACCTGAGGAGACTGGTCAAGGTCGGTCCGATGACGAGGCTATCGTACTGTCTGACATCTCCCGTGGGTCGTCATCGGAGCTGATGGACATTGATGTCGACCGGGGGCGATCTTCTCGCCCCAGGAATAAATCTCCGGCCAGTACGGGCTCTCCTCCAAAACACAAAGGCAGGGTGAAAGTTCAGCCACCCTGATCACTGGCTCCCATATTACAGTGGAACCTGAATGGGTTCAGGACGCATGTGGCCGAATTACAACTCCTTGTACGAGAGTGCCCTTTGTGCTTATGTCTCCAAGAGACACATTTTCGGGCCACTGATGCTCCTTCTTTACGGGGCTATACCGTATATCGGAAAGATGATCTGACGGGGGAAAGGGCAAAGGGTGGTGTTGCGGTTTTTGTCCGTGACATGCACCCCTCATCTGAGCTCCCTCTCGTTACAGACTTGCAAGCAGTTGTAGTTGACCTTCTTGTGGGTCGGAGGCTCACAGTCTGTTCACTTTACTTACCACCTCAGGATGCGATAGACTCTGATGCTCTCACAGACCTTATTAGCCAACTCCCCCACCCATTTCTTCTTCTGGGGGACTTCAATGCTCATAATGTCTTATGGGGCTCTTCGACTACTTGCCCCAGGGGTCACATTCTGGAAAACCTCGTGATGTCTGATGAACTGTGCATCCTCAACTCTGGTGCTCCCACTCATATTTCTGTACTGACTCTGGGTCGTCATCAGCTATTGACCTTTCCTTTTGCTCTCCAGCACTCGCGGATTCTGCTCTGTGGGAGGTTGCTGCAGACCTCCATTCTAGTGACCACTTCCCCTTTTGGATTTGCCTCCTGGCTGAGGCTATGGTATTACCAGTGCCGCCCCGGTGGCACCTCTGCAGAGCTGACTGGACACTTTTCAGCCAACTGGCTCTTTTGGAACACCGTGCCAGCGTCCACGAATGGGTAGACCATGTTACAGCCGTGATCTCCCATGCTGCTGACTTGTCAATCCCACGGTCATCCGGTCATCCCAAGAGGCATCCTGTCCCTTGGTGGACCACTGAGTGCCGCACAGTCATCCGAGCCCGCCGTGCAGCTCTGCGCCGCTTCAAGTGCCGTCCCTCAGCTGACAATCTTGCGGCCTTTCGGGTGGCAAGGGCCCAAGCGCAGCGAGTGATTAAAGAGAGCAAACGACAGTCATGGCAATCGTTCTTGAACTCCATCTCCCGTTCCACTAATTCTACGAAAGTATGGGAAGCCATCAGGAGGATTTCCGGGAAACTCGGCCAGCTACCTGTCACGGCATTGCTGCATCAGGGAAGTCTCCTCACGGTGCCGAGAGACATTGCCCAGACACTGGCCATGCATTTTGCGGAATCTACCGCTACTATTTACTGTGCTCCAGATTTCTGCCGCTACCGCACTGCCATCGAGAGGGGTCACTTGGACTTCCGGTCTCCAAATTCTGAACCCTACAACTGCCCCTTCACAATGTGGGAACTGGATTCGGCGCTGTCTGAGGCTCATGATACTGCGCCTGGCCATGATCAAATCCGGTACAGCATGCTGCAGCACTTGTTACTGCCTTCCAAGGAAGTTCTCCTGAATTTTTTTAATATGATATGGTTATGTGGCACGTACCCTGACTCGTGGAGGGAGGCGATTTTGATCCCCATCCTCAAACCGGGGAAGGACCGAACGCATCCCAGTAGTTATCGAAGTATTGCTTTGACGAGCTGTGTCAGGAAGACGTTAGAACGCATGGTCAACTGTCGCCTGGTTTGGCTGCTCGAAACCAGGCAGCTCCTTAGCCCCTCGCAGTGTGGCTTTCGGAGATGTCGTTCAACTATAGACAACTTGACCCTGCTTGAGGCGGCCATCCAGCAGTCCTTCCTACGTAACCAGCATTGTCTCGGTGTCTTCTTTGACATTCATAAGGCGTATGACACTACTTGGCGCCGCCATATCCTCAATCAACTCCATGAGTGGGGTTTTCGTGGCCGTCTCCCCATCTTCATTCGGTCCTTTCTTTCCCACCGCCTCTTTCGATATAGGGTTGGTAATGTGATATCTGATTTGTATGTGCAGGAGAATGGTGTTCCTCAGGGAAGCGTTTTAAGTGTCACCCTCTTTGCCGTCGCCATTAATAGTATCACGTCCACTATCCGGAGTCCTGCCCAATGCTCCTTGTTTGTGGACGATTTTGCTGTTTTCTGTTCTTCCTCCAGTCTTGTCACTGCTAGTCGGCAGTTGCAGCTTACGATACAGCGATTAGAGGCATGGACTGCGAAGACGGGTTTTACCTTTTCTGCAGACAAATGTGTGTGTGTTCATTTTAATCGTTCTCGACGTCTTTTTACCGCCCCTGAATTGCGTCTGAGGGACACCATTCTTCCTTTTAGCGACACTGTGAGGTTCCTGGGCCTCACTTTTGATTCCAAGTTGTCGTGGTTGCCTCACCTTAAAGACCTCAAGGTGCGGGCCCTGAAGGCACTGAATATTTTGAAATGCCTGAGCCATCGGTCCTGGGGAGCAGATCGGGCGCGTCTGCTGCAGTTTTATAGGGCTTTCGTCCGATCGCGTCTTGACTATGGTTGCACCGTGTATGGGTCAGCAAGGCCTTCGTATCTGAAGATTCTTGACACAGTACACCATGAGGGTATCAGGCTGGCCACTGGTGCCTTCCGTACCAGTCCCATCCCCAGCCTGTGTGCTGAGGCAGGGGAACCGCCGCTCGCCATCTGGCGGAAACTCCTCATGGTGCGACGGGTGTGTCAATTCCTTGCCTGTCCTACCTCCCCTGCGTACCCTACCGTTGCCCGACCGCCTATGGAACGTCTCTTTTCCAGTCGTCCCAGGGCAACGAGACCATTTGGGATTCGTGCCAAGCATTTGCTTGAGTCCCTTGGTGTCGAGCGTGTGGCCCCCCAACGACAAGGTTTTACTCGCCTGCCTCCCTGGTTGCTCCAGAGGCCCAGCGTCCTTTTAGACTTGTCGGAGTACCGGAGGAGCTGCACTCCTGCGTTTGTTTTTACCTCCTTATTTTATGATATTTTAAACCAGCATCCCGACCATGTACCAGTATTTACGGATGGCTCCAAACGAGGGGACTCTGTTGGTTGTGCTGTTGTTTTCCCTGATCGAGTCGTCAAGTTACGGCTTCCTGCGGCGTTTACCATCTTTGATGCCGAATTGTTTGCGATCTTGCGGGCATTGGAGCAGATGAGATGTGTTCCCAGTCTTAAGTTCCTCATCTGTTCTGACTCCCTGAGTGCCCTTCAGACCATGCAACACTTGTACCCAGCGAATACGGTCGTCCAGAACATCCATGATGCCCTACTCCACCTGCAACAGCAGGGGAAGGAGGTTTCCTTCTGCTGGGTGCCGGGGCATGTGGGTATTAGGGGAAACGAACTGGCGGATGTGGCTGCCAAAGATGCGTGTTCCCTCCCTCACGTTGTTGCATGTGCCGTCCCCCTCCATGCTGTTACCTCCCTCCTGCGTTTTCGCATTCTGCGTCAGTGGGAAGAGGAGTGGCTGGCAGTCGGTGAAAATAACCTGCGTCTGGTCAAGGCCACCACGCAGCCATGGCGTACGTCCTACCAGTCATGCAGGCGGGATGAGGTTCTCCTCACTCGCCTCCGCATCGGGCACAGTCCCTTAACGCATGGTTTTTTACTCCGGCGGGAGGACCCCCCAATCTGCAGTGCTTGTGGCGTCCAGATTACTGTCCGCCACATTTTACTTGACTGTCTTTTATTCTCTGACCAGAGGGCGGTGGTTTCTTTGCCACCGGATTTGCCCTCTATTTTACAAGATGACGCAACGACTGTAGTTAAGGTCTTACGGTTTTGTGTCCTGTCCAATTTGTTGCCTCGGATTTTAGGGAGAGGGTTTTAATGTGCTGCTGGGTGACTGGCTCACCCAGGTTTTAGGTAAGAGGTCAGCCAGTCACGATTACCTCCTTGTTTCCCTTCGGTTTCTGTTCTCTTTTCCTTGTTTCCCTTCCTTTTTAGTGTGTTCCTTCTCCTCTTGTTTTGCCTCTGTATGTGAGGATTTGAAACTGCGTCAGGTCTGTGTCTTTTAGCCGTTCTCCTTGTTCGCTGTCCGTCTTAGTCCCTTCACTGCATGTGTTCCTGTTTTTATGCGTTTGGGCGCTGATGACCCCGCTGTTTAGCGCCCGTAAACCTCAAACACACACACAAACACACACTACAACTTCTATTTCAGTGTTCAAGAATTTTTATATGTGACACTGGGAAACTGATGAATGGGTTTTGAGGGACACAATGACAAGGAACTCCTGGGACTCTATTCTTCTATCAAGCAGATTGTTATTAACATGGTACTAGGGCCTGGGAGGATTTTAATTACAGGCTCAATATTTACGTAATTTCCAAGGTAAGTATCTTGCACGTGTTGCTTCCTTTTCTGCAAAATATGGAAAAGAAAGAAGAAATTCTTACAATGGTGGTGAGGTGTGACACATTGATGACTGAGTCACAAGAGGAGCTCGAACTGAGAGACCCATTGTAGTACAGATGACTGCTTTTAAGGCAGGCCCACAGCAGATAGACATGGGCTATGAGCAAATAGTTCACAGTTTTCTGCTTACTACACTCAAGAGCCAAAGAAACTGGTACACCTGCCTAATATCGTGTAGGGCCCCCACGAGCACGCAAAAGTGCCGCAACACAGTGTGGCATGGATGAGTGCTGGAGGGAATTAACACAATGAATCCTGCAGGGCTGTTCATAAATCCGTAAGAGACCCACCAGAGAGGAATAACCTAGACAAGTAGAGTCAACAGTTTGTGGAAACGAGATGCCCCTGTAAGTGGAAGAGTCCTGGTCAACGTGTCTGAGGGAGTGGAGATCTTTTCTGAACAGCACATTGCAAGGGATCCCAGATATACTCAGTAATGTTTATGTCTGGGGAGTTTGGTGACCAATGGAAGTATTTAAACTCAGAAGTGTGTTCCTGGAACCACCGTGTAGCAATTCTGGATGTGTGGGTTGTTGCATTGTCCTGCTGGAATTGCCCAAATTTTGTTGGAATGCACAATGGACATGAAATGATGCAGGTAATCAGACAGGATGCTATGTACATGTCAACTGTCAGAGTGGTATCTAGACGTATCAGGGGGTCCCATATTGCTCCAACTGCACATGCCCAATACAATTACAGACACTCCTACAGATTGAACTGCTGACATGCAAGGTCCATGGATTCATGAGTTTGTCTCCATACCCATACATATCCATCTGCTTGATACAATTTGAAATGAGACTTGTCCAACCAGACAACATGTTTCCAGTCATCAACAGTCCAATGTCAGTGTTGATGGAACCAGGCGAAGCATACAGCTTTGTGTTATGCAGTCATCAAGGGTACACAAGTGGGCCTTTGGCTCCAAAAGCCCATGTTGATGTTTCGTTGAATGGTTCTCACACTAGCACTTCTTGTCCCAGCATTGAAATCTTCAGCAGTCTGTAAAAGGGTTGCACTTCTGCCAAATTGAATGATTGTCTTCAGTTGTGTTGGTCCCATTCTTTTCCCAGCCGCAGCAATGTCGGAGATTTTATGTTTTGCCTGATTCATGATATTCACGATACACTCATGAAATGGTCATACAGGAAAATCCAAAATCCCCATTTCATCACTACTTCGGAGATGCTGCATCCCATCGCTCGTATGCCGACTATAACACCATGTTCAAACTTACTTAAATCTTGATAACCTGCCATTGTAGTAGCAGTAACCGATCTAACAACTGTGCGAGACACTTGTTGTTTTATATAGGTGTTGCCAACTGCAGCGCCGTATTCTGCCTGTTTTCTTATATTCCTTATTTGAAAATGCATGCCTATACCAGTTTCTTTGGCACTTCAGTGTAAAAGGTTTGTGTAAAATGAACTCATCCTACCAATTTGAGACAACACATTAGCAACTGTGGTGTTGAAGTGAGGGCACTGACAATATACCAATCATCTAACATCTTCACACTCCCTTTCATGACAGCACACATACCTCCCTGCTAATAGAGTTGTCCCATGCTGCTTAATGTACATTTATATGAAATGAAACCAAAGTACTCAGTTACTTAGTATTCTGTGAAACAGGTATGTTAATGACCCAGACTGTAATTGACATTAAATAAAATCAACTTTTAGTCACAAGTGTTCATTACTGCGCAATGCAAACCCTTTGAGTGATAGCAAATTTTTCCACTAGTGGAAATATGCCACCTTCATTTAACAAAGTTCTGGCTGTGAAGTAGATTTTATTGAAAACCAGTTGGTTCAACTTCAGGCACTTTTTTCCAGTTCTTGCATTAATTTTCCATTATCTCTGTACCTGATACAAAAAATGTTTTTGAACTGCTTCATTTTCCTTCTACTTTCTTACATTAGTTATAAATGATATATTAATGTAGAGCTGAAAGTTCAGTTAGAACCAATATTTACAGTGACACTTTTGTGCATTGTCACTCATGCAGTATTCAGAATTGAAACATATAAATGTCTGGAAATAAATGTCCATTTTGCACTACATAAAATCAGCTGAAAGCATTTAACAAAATTAATACACATAACTTTTTAGCAATTTTAGATACACAGGATGCTTATAAATGAATGGTGCAGTTTTAAAAATTAACAATAAATTGATTCATTACTTTATATGAGCAAACCTTACACAATAAGCAGCAACAACTGCCCAAGTATTTGATGCGCTATCTGCTGTTCACTTGGCATGCTTACAGTGCAGGCCTAGTGTCTCTTTCCAAGATGATGTCGCAACAGGAAACGACTTTCTGTGTGCTCAGTTTGAGGTGTTGAGATCTGTGGTTACAGTGCAGCATTAGGTTCATGCACGCTTTAAGAAAGACCCACCAGAGAGGAATAACCTAGATAAGTAGAACCAACAGTTTGTGGAAACGAGATGCCCCTGTAAGGGGAAGAGTCCTGGTCAACGTGTCTGATGCAAATGTCATAAGAGTGCATGAGACATTTCCCTGAAATTCTCGCAAGTAACACAGTGAAGCAAGCAGAGAATTATACCACAGATTATGGTGTATAACATTCTGCATAAGTAACTATATTTTAGTGCAGACCCTTACGCAAGCAGGCAAAGTGAAAAAGTGATTTTCGTGAAGAGCTGCAGTTAAAAATAGAGAATACTGATTTTTAAAATGACTAATCTTCTGCAATGAATCCACTTTCCATGTAAGTACAAGGTGAACACACACAATGCCCATATCAGGGGAAGCAAGAAACCACATACACTGATGGAGCATCGGCATTACTCTCCAAAATGAATGTTTTCCGTGAAGTGTCATACGAGAAAGTGCATGGCCCCTTTTTTCTTCAAACAATAAACAGTCACAGGTAACTCACTTCAAGACATGTTGGAAAGCTGGTTGTTACCTCAGCTGAACACCGGTTATGATGATTACATTTTACAACTGGAAAGTGCTCCGCTGTGTTTTCACAGGAATGTACAAGAGATTCTTGATTGTGTCCTTGACTAATGCCGGGTTGGATGAGCTGCAATGCAACAACAGTCAACAACCCTCTCCCCTGGCCATCACGATCACCATATTTAACAGCCAACACTGTCTCCCTTGAGGAAGAGTGAGATCAGATACAGCATGCACTGCAGACCATCATGGAGGACATGCTACACTGAGTATGGGAAGAATGTAATTACCATATAGATGTGTGTGTCATATGACTAGGTGTAAGCATATTGAAGGACTGTGATTAATGCTCAGAAACTTGGGCAGTTGGTACTGCTTTTGCTGTAAGGTTTGCCTAAATAAAGTAATAAATTGATTTTTTATTAATTTTTAAAACTATACCATTCATTTATATCTAGGAACACTAGGGGAACATTGCATTCTAAGCTTTTCATGAATGAGATTTTCACTCTGCAGCGGAGTGTGCGCTGATATGAAACTTCCTGGCAGATTAAAACTGTGTGCCCGATCTGCCAGGAAGTTTCATGTAAGCTTTTCATGTCTGCTTATGATTTATTGTCTCCCAACCACAAGCTCGCTTGCACATTCATTCTCTCTCTCTCTCTCTCTCTCTCTCTCTCTCTCTCTCTCTCTCTCTCTCTCTCTCTCCTCTCCCACTCTCTCTCTTCTCTCCCTCCCCCGCCCCCTCCCCACCCCCAACCCTCCACCCCCCTCCCCCCCGCCCCTCCACTTTGCCCACTCCCCCAAATTCTTGCCCCCCTTGTTTCTAAGGCTGTGCCCTCTGTTACATTACTTATGGTATTTCTGATCACATAGGGACTGCCTTCGTAATTCTCTTTCCTTGTTTACTCTGTTATCATCTAAGGATTCCCTTCATAAATTCTGTCATGTAATTTCTTGTTTTATCATCTAGTCCTTGCTTCATTAAGTTTGTCTCCTAACTTATTTCATAGCGCTTCTCTAATCCATGCCCTCTGACCTCGACCATCTGGTCCCCTGTCCTGTCTGTGTTTGCTTCTGCTGCTACACTCAGACTCCAATATTATTTTCTAGTTAACTTCAATCCCATCTGCAGAACTTGCCTTTTAGCTATGAACACAACACCTCTCCCCTTGGAAAAGCTGATGTTACTCTTCAGAGTGGCGTCAATTTCTTGGATAGTTATTTTGGATTTTTGTTTTCGTTTTTCTTATGTTGTACGTAGTTACAATAGTGCAACAATTACATTCAAATAGTTTTATCTTGTACATAGTTTCAGTAGTATAGCAATAACATTCAACTACACTCCTGGAAATGGAAAAAAGAACACATTGACGCCGGTGTGTCAGACCCACCATACTTGCTCCGGACACTGCGAGAGGGCTGTACAAGCAATGATCACACGCACGGCACAGCGGACACACCAGGAACCGCGGTGTTGGCCGTCGAATGGCGCTAGCTGCGCAGCATTTGTGCACCGCCGCCGTCAGTGTCAGCCAGTTTGCCGTGGCATACGGAGCTCCATCGCAGTCTTTAACACTGGTAGCATGCCGCGACAGCGTGGACGTGAACCGTATGTGCAGTTGACGGACTTTGAGCGAGGGCATATAGTGGGCATGCGGGAGGCCGGGTGGACGTACCGCCGAATTGCTCAACACGTGGGGCGTGAGGTCTCCACAGTACATCGATGTTGTCGCCAGTGGTCGGCGGAAGGTGCACGTGCCCGTCAACCTGGGACCGGACCGCAGCGACGCACGGATGCACGCCAAGACCGTAGGATCCTACGCAGTGCCGTAGGGGACCGCACCGCCACTTCCCAGCAAATTAGGGACACTGTTGCTCCTGGGGTATCGGCGAGGACCATTCGCAACCGTCTCCATGAAGCTGGGCTATGGTCCCGCACACCGTTAGGCCGTCTTCCGCTCACGCCCCAACATCGTGCAGCCCGCCTCCAGTGGTGTCGCGACAGGCGTGAATGGAGGGACGAATGGAACGTGTCGTCTTCAGCGATGAGAGTCGCTTCTGCCTTGGTGCCAATGATGGTCGTATGCGTGTTTGGCGCCGTGCAGGTGAGCGCCACAATCAGGACTGCATACGACCGAGGCACACAGGGCCAACACCCGGCATCATGGTGTGGGGAGCGATCTCCTACACTGGCCGTACACCACTGGTGATCGTCGAGGGGACACTGAATAGTGCACGGTACATCCAAACCGTCATCGAACCCATCGTTCTACCATTCCTAGACCGGCAAGGGAACTTGCTGTTCCAACAGGACAATGCACGTCCGCATGTATCCCGTGCCACCCAACATGCTCTAGAAGGTGTAAGTCAACTACCCTGGCCAGCAAGATCTCCGGATCTGTCCCCCATTGAGCATGTTTGGGACTGGATGAAGCGTCGTCTCACGCGGTCTGCACGTCCAGCACGAACGCTGGTCCAACTGAGGCGCCAGGTGGAAATGGCATGGCAAGCCGTTCCACAGGACTACATCCAGCATCTCTACGATCGTCTCCATGGGAGAATAGCAGCCTGCATTGCTGCGAAAGGTGGATATACACTGTACTAGTGCCGACATTGTGCATGCTCTGTTGCCTGTGTCTATGTGCCTGTGGTTCTGTCAGTGTGATCATGTGATGTATCTGACCCCAGGAATGTGTCAATAAAGTTTCCCCTTCCTGGGACAATGAATTCACGGTGTTCTTATTTCAATTTCCAGGAGTGTATTTTCTTGTTTTGTACATAGTCACAATAGTACAATAAATCACAGTTTCAAGTGTACACCATACTTCATTTGTTTTTGACAGTTAGTGTGCTCGGCAATTTTCGATTACTAGAAAAAATGGAGCAAAGAAATTGCATCAAATTTTGTGTGAAAATGGAATCAAGTGCTGTAAAACACTTGAAGTGTTGACAGTGGCATATGGTGACTCTGCTCTAAGTAAAAAAAAAAATGTTCACATGTGATTCAATAGCTTCCAAGTTGGCCGAGAATGTGCCAATGTTGAAACCCGCTCTGGACTCCCCGACACATTAACAGCTGATGATAACGTTGAAGCTGTGAAGAAAATTGTTTTGGAAAATCGTCTAATTACCATAAGAGAAGTTGCTGAGGATGTTGGCATATCGGTCGGCTCGTGTCATGCAATTTTTTTTGGATGTTTTGGGTATGAGACTTGTGCCAGCGAAGTTTGTTCTAGAACTTCCCAATTTTGATCAGAAGAACGGTTGAATGATCATCACCCAGGAGCGTTTGAATGATGCCAATGATGATCCTGATTTGTTCAGAAGGGTCATAACTGGTGTCGAAACATGGGTTTATGGTTATGACACTGAAACCATAGCCCAGTTGTCCCAATAGAAGCATCCCAAAGAGCCAAGACCGAGAAAATCACGCCAAGTTTGATCAAATGTCAAAGTTTTGCTCACTGTTTTTTTCAATTACCGTGGCATAGTTCTTCATGAATTTTTGCCTCAAGGCCGTACAGTCAATAAGGAGTATTCTCTTGAGGTTATACACCATTTGCGTGAAGTAATATGCAAAAAAACATATGGAGTTGTGGAAAAACAATTCATGGCTTTTGCATCACAACAATGCACTTGCTCAGTCATCGTTGCTTGTGAGAGAGTTTTTGGCGAAAAAAACACGAAAATCATCCCTCAGCCACCATATTCACTGGATTTGCCCCCTGTGACTTTTTCCTGTTCCCAAAACTGAAAAACACTATGAAAGGACAAAGATTTTCAATGCTTGAGGAAATAAAAACTGCATCGCTGGAAGTATTTCAGGCTGTACCAAAAAGTGCTTATGAGAAGTGCTATGAGGATTGGAAGAAGTGTTTGCACAAGTGTATTGTTTTTGAGGGGGTTGATTTGAAGGAGACAACATGAATATTGATGAATAAATAAATATATTTTCATAAAAATATAAAGTCACCATACTTTTTGAACACACCTCATACTTTCTTTTTGATTGATGACGCTCTTTTGGCAATGGGAACATTCCTTACTACACTCATGCTCATAGATTAAGGATAATGCTGATACATGATGAAACAATGCTCTGATGGGCGGTTTGTGGGTTTAAATCACCCCAGGGTATGACCATGCGGTGCATTTGACCTGCAGTCATCGCACGGTGGTGCTGGCAGCAGTCCACATACACAGAGGTGAGTTGGTGCATGTCAGAGTACAGTGTAGCGAGTAAGTGTGCAGACTTTTTCAGATGTGCTAATGGTGACTGTGTGTTGAAAATGACTCAAAGAACACATATTGATGACGTTGTAAGGGGTAGAATACTAGGACGACTGGGGGCTGGTCAAACACAGTAGGTCGTAGCACGGGCCCTCCGTGTGTCCCAAAGTGTGATCTCAAGATTATGGCAACGCTTCCAGCAGACAGGAAACATGTTCAGGCACTACGGTATGGGACGTCCACAGTGTACAACACCACAAGTATACCGATAACTCACCATCAGTGCCCGCAGATGGCCACAGAATATTGCAGGTAGCCTTGCTCGAGATATTACCACAGCCACAGTTGTCTCCAGACTCACAGTCTACAGACGACTGAACAGACATGGTTTATTCGCCCGGAGACCTGCAAGGTGCATTCCACTGACCCCTGGTCACAGGAGAGCCCATAAAGCCTGTTGCCAAGAACACAGTACATAGTCAATGGAACAGTGGTCCCAGGTTATGTTCATGGACAAGACCAGATATAGTCTGAACAGTGATTCTCACTGGGTTTTCATCTGGCATGAACCAGGAACCAGATACCAACCCCTTAATGTCCTTGAAAGGGACCTGTATGGAGGTCGTGGTCTGATGGTGTGCGGAGGGCTTATGATTTGTGCACATACGCCCCTGCATGTCTTTGACAGAGGAACTGTAACAGGTCAGGTGTATCGGGATGTCATTTTGCACCAGTATGTCCAACTTTTCAGGGGTGCAGTGGGTCCCACATTCCTCCTGATGGATGATAACGCATGGCCCCACCAAGCGGCCATCGTGGAGGAGTACCTTGAAACAGAAGATATCAGGCGAATGGGGTGGCCTGTTTGTTCTCTAGACCTAAACCCCATCGAGCACGCCTGGGATGCTCTCGGTCAACATACTGCTGCACGTCTTCAAACCCCTATACCTCAGCAGCTGCTCGACCACCTGTTCCAGAGTATGCCAACCTGTTGTGTGGTCTGTGTATGTGTGCATTGTGATCATATCACATATTGATGTCGGGGTACATGCACAGGAAAGTGGCGTTTTGTAGCACATGTGTTTCGGGATGGTTTTCGCAACTTATCACCAATACCGTGGACTTACAGATCTGTGTCATGTGTGTTCCCTATGTGCCAATGCTATTAGCGCTAGTTTTGTGTAGTGCCACATTGTGTGGCATGACATTCTGCAATTATCCTTAATTTACGAGCATGAGTGTAGTTGAACACTTTATTATCAACTAAGGGAACATTTATTACATAACCCAATATACTTCCAGATATGAATATTTATTCTTCAGTTAAATTTAACAAGAGGTATTCTTATGATTCGGCTAGAGAAACAGGAAGCTTTACATCTTTCGACTCATCTCTTATTAAACTTTACAATTTGTGTAGGATTTATTATATGCAGCTACAATGTGCCCTTCTGCGTATTAACAGTAGCCTTTATCGTCTGTTCATATTCGGCTTCTATTTACCCAAATGCAGCTGACAGTTGTAACACTTGTTTGCATATTCTCACAAACATGGCCCTCTTACATCCTGTATCTGCTTCCTTAACATGACATTTAATGAATTTTTCCAACCCTTCCATTGCTGACATGAAAGTGTTTTCATTTTTTTTTTTTTTATTATTCTTCCCGTTCTACTTATTCTAGACGACATGGCTCTTAGTAATGGCACTTGTTCCTTATTTAACCTCAAAAGTCTTTCAGAGTTCCTCTTCATAGCCTTTATTGTTCCTTACATGTAACATCAACTGTGCCAAATAATATTTTACTTACCTGCCCAAAAATTACACACATCTCTCTTCCTTCTTGTCTCTTCCTTGGTGTACCTTTGTAACCTTTTCTTTTTGTTGTGTCGCTTGTTGGTGTAACACGCTATTAATCCTTCATTTAGTTTTTTCAGTGTGTGTCTGCATCTCTGCACTGCTAATTTTGCATGTCTTTCAGCCTTCTGAAAACATCCTGTTATAGCATCTAAATTAATACATTACAATTCTCCAAGTGGTACTGTAAGTATAAACTTTCCCTAAATTATCAATATACAGGCCTCAAGACTTCTCTATTTTCGTTACTTCAAAATCTTTTGTCATTGGTTCTGTGCTGGAACTTGCATGTAGTGCTATGATTAATAATAGTAGAAACATTATCCTTGCATTTGCTATGTCTGATAATAAAAAGTACTGTTTCAGACAGTTTGCGTGCAACTTTGTTTCTGTGTATCTTTATTATGAGCTGTCACATTCGGCATGTCTGCGCTTACTACTTGGTATGGCCCTTGCCATAATGAATCTAGCTTTCTAGATCTGCCATGTCTTACTGAATCATTAAAGAGCAATACTTTGTCACATACCTTAAACTATTTTGGGTCCTGTTTCTTATCGTATTTTTTCCTTACCAGTTTTCTTACTCTCTACCATCAGATCTCTGGCTATTATGGGTGCTTCATGGATCCTTGCTCTTAATGTAATTACATACAATCCATAGTCATAATTACATGTGTTCACTTTTTTTGCAGTATTCCTGGTGTGTTTGCTTTTTCTTTTCCATATGGTCGTTTGAATTGTGCATACACTGTGCTACTGTGTGGTGTGGTATTAAACGCATAAAATTACATATGGTACCCACTTGTCCCAATAACTTTCATCACCTGTTTCAAAAAGCCTTAAATATTCAGTCAATGTACATTAACTTCTCTCCAGTGTACCATTAGATTCTGGATGGTAAGCTGTAGTCTGTGTAATCTTAATCCATAGCAATTTACACACAATTTTGAAAACATCATTCAAGAAACTTGAACCTTGGTTCATTAAGAGAATAGGTGAAATTCCACCCCTTAATTCTATGTGTTATGCAAATGCTTCGGCTACTGTGTCAGCATCTTGTCTTTCTGTTGGCACTGCTAGTTAAATTTATTCAAGTCATCCTGCAAAGTTAACATATATCTCTTACCTGTATTTGATACATCTAAAGGACTCACTATGTCCATTAAACATTTTTCAAACAGTGTTTCAGCTGTGTCTTTTATTTCCAAAGTCATTCACATTTTATGCTCTCGAAAGTCCTATTCATATCTTTTGTGTCCACCCAATGGAATATCATGCATTTCTCTCAAAATATTCCCCTTATCTTGGAGACTACTTTCCTCATCAGTATTTGTTTCCATTTCAACTGCTCTAGTTATTTGCAAATGTCACACATTCATGCAATTACTGTCCTTGCTTGCTTCTGCTTCATAGCTCTTCTCTGTTTGTACATTACTGTTCTACACACAACTGTTTCTCGTCTATTTGTTCCTGTTCTCTGTGGATTATACTACTGATTGCACCTGCAGTGTTACTTAACCTGTCTGGTTTGCAGATTACCCTGTAATTTTATTCTTCAAGTGTCAATTTCCACTTCAGGAGTTTCAAACTCAGGTCTTTCACACAAAAGATCCATGTCAATGGCCTACGGTCTGCCATCACTGTAAACCTTCAGCCATATATGTATGGCCAAGACTGCTTTACTTCATATACTATAGCAAACAATTCTCTCTCTGCTGTATTATAGTTTAATTCCACATTTTTCAATGACCTGGATGCATATAAAACAGGCAAATATTCACCAATGTTTTTGCCTTGCAACAAAACTGCCTCCCAATGCGTCACTGCTTGCATCGGTCATCAGTATGAATGGCGTCCCAAAGTCTGGACACTTAACTAGTGGTGGAGTAACCAATTTCTCCTTCAGTTCCTCAAACACATTGTTTTGTCATTTGCTCCATTCTTATGCTACTCCTTTCTTTAATAGCTCCTGGATTGAGTACACAATTTTGCTAAATTTAGCAGGAAATCTCTGGTAGTATCCGATTAAGCCTAGTAACCCTTTCAGTCCTTTTGTTGTTCTCAGCTGAGAAATAAACTTCACTTTTCCATTATTTTCTAATTAACTTCAATATCATTTACAGAACTCAACATACCCTGGAGAAACAATGTTTGTCTAAAAATTTGTCTTGTAATAGGCATGCACAAAAACTTTCAGAAAGCTGACTAGCAAGAATGTGTGAGTAAGCATAGGGCTGTGGATGATATCTATGCTTCAAATCTAGAAGAACATCAAATGAAGATTGCTCAAATGCTGCTTCCAACCCCAGTATTCCTTTTTATTGAGAGAATGTGTGCCACAGCACACAAAAATAACTGATCAACCACCTAAGAAATAACAAAAGAAGAGGAATCAGCAAAACTTTTCATTCTATTGTGATAGAGTAACTTAGCATGTCTTCTATTGCAACAAAATTTGTGCTGTCGATGCTGATAAGGCAGAGACAAGTGCATGTTGCTATCAGCCAAGATTGCATTGATCTGCTAGGTGAACAAGATAACTGCTTCCTTGAGCATATAAGAACCGTAGATGTATGTTGCAGTACTCAAATTCAAGATGATTTTTATGTGGAGCTGGGAGAACATTGCCAGATTCAATAATTAGAAGTAAAAGTTATGCTGGTCATGCTTCTCTAGCACAGCAGTATCATTCACTATGAGCTTGTTTTATTTGTTACTTGGGCTTGAATAATAGTTTTATTTAGATCAACTGCTAGGTAAAGGGAAGCTCTCAAGTGTGGATTAAGAAATTCATGTACTAGAACATGATGCCATAAGAAATTCAGGTACTAGACCATGAGGGCTTTAAGAAATTCTGGTACTGGACCAAGATAATGCTTTTGTTCATTTGGTGCTTGTTGACAGTTTCTCACAAAGAACAATGTACCAAAGAAACCTTTGACTTGTAGAAATGGTGGGATTAATGTTTCTTCAATTTCAAGTCATCCTTATTGTATACCATAGCAAGACCATAGAAGAGATTAACCAAAAAATAGCAGCAGCTCACAATAGAATTGAAGTGGAAAACCACTGGGAACAATATTCAAGGTGATTCAAAGAAACGGGGAATTTTGAAACTTGAGTTGGTAGCTGTGGGCAGTTTGTAGCACTGAATAATGCATGACAGCCTGTTGATGACACCTTGCCATACATCACATCGTATTGCAATTCCATGGAACTTCAGGTTCTGTTATGTTGTAAGGTGATGCCTTCCCTACTTCGCCCTTGGGTTGACAGACTTCTTGCTCTCATTGTGGATCTTCTTCTGGGTTGCGTAGCAGTTGCGGGATCTTCTCTTCTCATGCTGCAGCATTTGGTTTCGCCAGTAACATGTCAGGTCATCTTGTGGTTGGGCGTTAGTGGGCTTGGTTACTCAAGTCACGGATGAAGAAGTTCTCCGATTGCCGTGCGGCCGCTAAAATCGTTATTACACTGCTTGCCAGAATCGATCCTGTAGCATAGGAATACAAGTGCCGTATGTTTCCTTGCAGTTGGATAGTTGCAGGTCCTGAGCACGGAGTTGGAGACCCTTATAAGTTGCCAAACAGCATTCAGTGGCAGCCTCTTCAGCAGCTCGTTGTTGCACCTGCCTGTCTTTCTCGTCTGCAGGCACGTGAGTTGCTGTACGACCTCTTCTTCTGTGGTTGCCTCGATCACGTCGTCCACCTCCCTGTGCACCAGGAACACAGGGAGATGCCGCTCCACAAGTCGGATGTGCCTTTTGTCTATGACATCCTCCACCGGTGTGAAATTGGCGGCAAAAGTGTTGTCTAATACACTGGCTTTGGCATCAGGCTCAGTGATGATGTCACGTCTGAACTGGAGGAGTGGGGCTCACTGACATCATTGCAAGAAGCTCTTTGTCATTCTCGAGGTTGTTCTGTCTTCTATTCAGAGAGTGGCAGTTCTGCTTGCTCAGTCACGGTTCCAGTGGTTTGTGATTGCATACTTGATTTTGCAACACATTCTGTTTTTCATGGTCTTTGTTGTCAGCTGCATTGTGACCTTCCACTCTTGGAACAGGCAATTCTTCTCTCACATAGGATGCCTGGTGGGAGCTGGCTTCGAGCGTTCCTGCTGTCATCTTTGCTCTTGTGGAATGGCTGCTGCGGCTGCTTTGTGTGTCAGGCAAGAGCCACATCGGCCCCCTCTGCCTCTGGGTCATGTATGGTGGCAACTGCCTCTTCCAGGTTGTCCCAAAAGTGGTCTCAGTCAATGTTGCGGTACTGCTTGTGGCCTTCCGGTGGAGGAACTCTGTCAATGGCCAGATCGAAGATCACTGGGAGGTGATATGATATTAGTGCCGCATGTATAGTTGCGATGGTGTGATGTGCGGTACCTTTGATGATCGCAACGTCCAGGACATTGGGGCAGCCACGAAAGACCCCAGCACCATCGCGTCGTGTTGTTGGGCCACTTGCATAGTCTCCTCCCACTCATCACCATCACCAGGGAGTTCCATTCTGGGTGCTTGGCATTGGAGTCGCTGCCATTGAATAGGTTGCCTCGCATTGACTGCAGCATGTGGAAGTTGCGCGGTTGCAGCAGCCATCCTGGTTGTTGATAAATGGCCACAAACTCCACCTGGCCCTGTGAGATGTTGACGCAACACCAGTAGCCTCTACTGTGGTCAACTCTGGCAACTGGAAGGGATAGTGATGTAGTGATGCTTTCACATACACCACTGTTACGCCACCCGCCGTCTCTTGGTCATTGCAGTAGCGCCAAAAGTTTGGCGCCTGCATGTGTACTCCTGGTTTCAAGCAAGTTTCGGTGACAAGGCAGAGGTCCACGGCCTTGTCATGCAGAAACTGCCAAAACTCGCCAGTTTGGTCTCTAATACTGTTCACATTCCATATGCAAACGGTTAGCTCCAGTATTGATGTGTTATCCATGATGTGAGGCAGGGGCTGCTCATGTGGTGGTGGCCTGTTTGGCCACAGTCAGGCAGATACAGTCATCTGTGGTAGCTGCAGGATGAGCTGCTTAAATTCTCACAGCATCTCACACAGTTCTGCAGTTTCACTGGGCAAAGCTGGCATTTCCATCATCTGCATCATTGGAGGCAGGGCTTGCTCAGCGGGTTTCGAAGCAGTGGTGTCACTGGTAGGCTGCCTGCCCCATATTCCACCCAGTTTCTGGCCCTGGCTGTCGTGGGCTCTGCTGCTGGTGCTGTGTCAGCAGGTGCGGGCTGCTCTGTCTGCCGCCCACGCCCCTGGACATCTGAGCAGAAGGGGGGCAGAAAGTCTCTGGGCTGGTATCTGATCTTGTTGTCATCAGTGACGTGGGTGTAGTGGTAGCCACGGTGAAGCTCCTGCCTGCCTGCACAGGCCAGGAGGGAACAGATTGCCCCCCTGGCTGCTGCTCTCTTAAAGGCCGTGTAGCCTCTGTAGTTTGCTAATGCATCTCTCTGCGGTTGCAGCAGGTCAGAGTTCGTTTTGGGGAATGGACACTCCCTGCTGAAACAGTTTCCTACTAATTTGATGCAGCGTGAGGTAATCTGGCAGTATTTCATGATGTAGTCAATTCCTTGACATCCAAAGCACTGTGAAGTTCCTCTTCTGCACTGTAGTTTCTCCACAGTGACTTCTTCACTACCCACCCTCCTCTCTTGCATAGGATTGTCATCCAGGACAACCAAGAAGAGGGGTATGTTGCTGTTGTCTTTGGGTGACTCCATCCATAATGTGGTGCGGATGACATAGCCCCTTTACTTCTAGCAGCTCCCAGAGGTGCCCGTGTGGGATTGCTGGTACCCCATTGGGCGCCTCCCCAAGTGGCGAATAGAGGAACGTCCTCCAGATATGGAGGGTACCAGGGAAATAAAATACCTGGGGCAGACTTAAACCAGTAGGTATGAGGGCCAATGGCTTGGAAGAAAGGCAGAGGAGTCCCCAACCATCAACTGCTGCCTTGCAGTCAGCAGAGGGATCTACAAAGGCTAAGGATGTTCCCCTGAAAATGGAACTAGCTACCCAGCAAGCTGTAAGAGGCAGCCTTTCCTTCTTTAATCTTTTGTTACATTTCCTTTCTTTTCTTCTCCTAGCTGTTCAATTTCTTCCATTTTTTTCTTTTCTAGTGCTCTTTTCTTCTTTCTGCAAACCCTCTTTGCTACATGGTGCTTGTCATTATATTCATTCAGATTTGCTCTAGTTCTTCTCTGAAATAATTTCATTCATGCTATGTTACACTCCTCAATTCTTCTCATACATTCTTCATCAAACCAATCTGCCTTCCTTAGAGCCCGTACATGGCCCAAAACCTCCCCAGCTGCCTCCAAGGATTGCAATATTACATTGCTTCCACATTATATCTATATGTTCAATTGATGTATATGTTCAATTGATGTGCATCTGATATGCTCTCCGATTTCTTCTAACTTTAGTTTCTTAATGTCAAAACACTACTGTTTGTGGCCTTTTTGTTTACTCAATAGTGAGATCCTTTGTCTGTACTTAAATCTCACTAGATGATGGTCTGAATTGCAGTCAGCTCTTTGTTTGCTCCTAACATCCATATGTTTGATCCATGCCTCCGGTCAATCAATATATGGCCTATCTGATTCCTAGTTTGTTCATCTGGTGACATCTATGTTTCTTTGTGTATCTTTTTGTGTGGACCGCAAGCCCGCTACGGTCGCAGGTTCGAATCCTGCCTCGGGCATGGATGTTTGTGATGTCCTTAGGGTAGTTAGGTTTAACTAGTTCTAAGTTCTAGGGGACTAATGACCTCAGCAGTTGAGTCCCATAGTGCTCAGAGCCATTTGAACCATTTTTTGTGTGGTAAACATGTACTACTGACAGCCATGTTTTTACTTATAGCAAAATCTACAACCCTAATTCCATAGTAATTTAATATTTCATGGAGGCTATGTCTTCCTACAGTTGGCTGATATGCCTCTTCTTTTCCTATTTTTGCATTCAAGTCTCCTATTAAGATCTTAACATCATGTTTAGGAGCCTGACCATACAACTTGCTATAAAACTCATTCTCCTGTTGTTCATTTGCCTCCTCTGTGGTTGCATTTGTAATTGTTATGTTAAAACATTTTCCCCTTAATCTTAATATGGACATCTGTTCATTGATTGGTTCGAAGTACATTACAGCATTTCGGTCTTTCAGCGACCATAAAACCTGTACCAAAGGTATTCGTCCTCCCGCCACTATAGAAAATCATGAAATTTCCTGAGTCCATTATGTCACTTCCCTTCCACCTAATTTCCTGGAGAGCCAATAGTTTTACACCATAGTTATTTACTTGCATTAGCAGCTGCTGCAGGGCTCCAGCTTGGTATAGACTCCACACATTCCGTGTTCCTATGTACATATTTCTTATCCTTTTTTTGTTTGCTGGGGCCATCATCAAAATATCTGTCCGGCTTATTCCTTTGTTAGCATTCACAGCAAGTGATTTTTTACAGGGAAAGTGTGTTAAACTTCCCTGCTAAATATTACATATAAAGTGTTCTCCAAGATCCTAACTAGGAGGCTTACTCCCTATGTGGGAGAGAGAATTGGCTTTAGACGAAATAGGTCACCAACTGACCAAATATTTACATTATGCATAGTACTTGAAAAATGTTATGAACATACAGATAAACATACATCAGCTTTATATCGATTTTAAACAAACCTATGATAACATCTCAAGAGTGACATTGCAGAATGTGATGGAAGAGACAGGAATACCTAAGCAGCTCGCTAAACTTACAATGATGACCCTCAGTGAAACCAACTGTAAAGTAAAAATACAGGGCAAAATATCCAGAGAAGTGGAAGTGAAGAAGGGACTGAGTCAGGGTGACAGTATCTCCTCACTGCTATTCAACCTCAGCCTAGAAAAAGTCTTGAGTCAGATAGAGATAAATAGAGGAGGAACCATTTTTAATCGTTCACTGCAGTACTTTGCCTACGCAGATGATGTGGCATTACTCACACGAAACACTGCTGTGCTGGCTGATGCCAATCAACAATTGGAGAGAGGTGCAAGGGAACTTGACCCGGTAGTCAATGTCGAAAAGACCATATATATGACAATGACCAACCAGCGAAACCTACCAAATTTAGAATAGCCAACAAGGAGTGAGAAGGGGTGAGAGACTTCAAGTATCTCGGATCGACTATCACAGAGACAAATGACACCAGTAGCGAGGTGAAAGCTAGAAATGCAGCAGGCAACAGGTGCTACTTTGCCACACTACCCATGCTTAGGAGTTCACTCCTATCCTGAAAATCTAAAATCCTCATTTACTAAACAATTATAAGATCAGTTTTATGTATGGTGCCAAGACATGGACCATGACTGCAAATGAGAAAAGGATCCTTAGCATTTGGGAGAAAAAGGTTCTGCATAAAATATACGGCCCAATATACGATCAAGAAGGTTGGCGCATCCGTACAAATGCAGAATTAGAACAACTTTTTGAAGAACCTGACATTTATCATTACCATTAAAATAAGAAGACTGTGATGGGCAGGACACGTGGTCAGAATGGAGGAAGATAGAACATGTAAGAAGATTTTTGATGGCAAGGCTGGAGACAGATGACAGAAGGGACATTCCAGAAAGAAATGGGTGGATGGAATTGAAGATGACATGAAAAAACTAGGTGTCAGAGGATGGAGACGGAAAGCCATGGACCGGATGGAATGGCAGGATATTGTGATGCAGGCCAAGACACTCCTTGAAGGTGCCCTCCCACTGGATGACAACCGGTGGGGGAGGGAGCGCTCTCTTCTGCTGTTGTGTGTCAGATGCATCACCCCGTTGTGTCAGGGACAGATTAAGCAGTTGGTGGTGTTTACACCGCCTGCTGCTGGCCCTGGCAGTGTGCTTCCTAGTGGGCCTTATGGACTCGTCTTTGTGCATTGCAGGCAGGGTCTTGGTCCCCTTCCATGATGTCTTCTGGTGTGTGCGCACCATCGGCTGGAGGTGTCAGCGGTGGAGCACATTGGGGCCGCATCCAGCATAGCATCAGCAGGACACTTTGGCAGGTGCACTCCGAAGAAGCATTGGCAGCCTGTTTCTTTGATTTTTGGGCTCCAGCGATGAGCCCCATCAGGAATTGAAAGTTCTTGCCGCCTCCATTGCGGCTGTTGTGCCCCCATTTTTGGGGTGTCTCAGCACGCCATTGCTGGTTTCAGCCACAGGTCATCCAGCAGTGGCTTCTCTGATGTTGATGGAAGTGGATGAGGGTGCCTGCAGCCCTCCTACAGCCAGAATCTGTGTGAGGGTCATCAAAGACAGACCGTTGTTCGTCATCAGAATGCGCCAACACATATTCTTGGCACCACTCTTTGTGCGTCGATTTGCCGTAGGTGGAAGGCGGGACGAGCCCGCCGCATCACTCATCTCACCAGCCGAGGCTGGGTCCACATAATGGCTTCTCAATGCTGTAGGAGGGACGCCTATCTTGGTGTCGTGGTCCATCGTAGGTAGTGGACAGGTAGGTAGCCGCCTCGGCTTCTGCGAGAGCAAGCTCTCATGACGGTTGCCTTCCCGAGCTGCTCATCTCTGTGGTGCGGGCCAGCTCTTGATCCTTGTCCATGTGCTCGGTTGTTGTAGTTGAGAGGCCAGATGGGTCCACCAGCTGAGTGAGCTCGGCTGGACAGCAATCTGCCATACCCTTCCCTTCATTGGTACAGTTTGCATGCAATGGATCTTGGTGTGGGACCTTACCATTTAATTAACATGGATGCTTGGAGCGGTGCAAACCATGCATTTGTGATCAAGGCGTTTTACAAGAACAATGACAGTGCAGAGGAGGCACATACAGAATTCTGCTGTAATTTTAATTTAGGGCACTACAATCATGTGCCATCAGCACATGCAATTAAAACATGGATACGTAATTTTGAGGAAACTCGTTCAGCAATGGAAAAGAAACCTCTTGGCTGCATGCAAACCATTCGTACACCAAATAATATCGAAGCTGTTCAAGATGCTGTCATAAGAAGCCCATGTTGGTCAATCTGCCATCATTCAGCATCTTTAGAGTTCCATAGTTCAAGTGTTTGAAGAATATTAGTACAGGATGTGCAATACCAACTATACAAGTTGCATATCATCCAGGACTGAAACACAAGGATCATGTTTTGTGATGACAGTTCTGTTAATTAATGCTTCAAAAGATAAACTGCAGATGTCAAAGCCCATTTCCACCTCAGTGGATTTGTTAACACACAAACAAATTTTAGATACTGGGCACAAGACAATCTTATAGAGCTACGCTAGTGCCCATTCCACAGCAACAAAGTTACTGTGTGGTTTGCTATGCCATCATATGGTGTGATAGGCCGTTATTTTTTTATTTTATTTTTTTTAGTTTGAGAATGGCCATGCAGTTACAGTCACATTGAATCTTCATGTCGCCATGCTTGAAGCCTTCCTTGTGCAATGGCTACAAGGATTTCCACACATTACCGACACAGCCTCGTTCAACAAGATGGGTCAATATCATGCACAGCACGAAAATTAGTAACTGCTGTATGCCAGTTGTTAGGGGAACATGTAATTTTGAGAAATGGTAACAATCAATGGCCTTCCAGATCCTCTAATCTGTCAGCTTGTGATTTCTTTTTGTGGATCACCTTAAAAGTAAAATGTTTCTTAGCCGACCTGCAACAACAGTATAAATGAAAGCCAAGATTCGAGAAGCAATTGCCAGTTGGGAAGTTATGTCAAACAATGAACAATGTAATGAAGAGACCACAGGAATATTTGCATAGAGGAGCTGCTCACCTGCAAGACTTCATCTTCGAAAAATAAACTGTACTGTATGTATTCTAAAAAGGCATTTTGTTTACTATTAAATGACGTAAAATATTTTTTAAAAATTTGTGTTCATCAAGTTATTTAGTTTTTCAAAATTTTGCATTTCTTTGACTCACACTGTATAGCATCACATATATTCTGTGTAGAAGAATATCAAACTGACTAAATGTAACTGATTAAATGGTACCATTAGTAAATGAAGTAAATTATTGAAGAATTGTTTCATTTTGAAAGATGCTGTGTAATTTTTTACTAGCAGGATAAAAATTTAAAAATTCATGTAATACTTTGTGTCCCAGAATAATGTTCCTGTGATTTGAAAGTTAATAGTGAAGAAATTAGAACTAGATGGCACTTAGTATGTGAAGCTGTGAGTGTGAGGCTTACGCACAGCCACTCTATTATGAGGTTGGTTTGAAAAGTTCTCGGAACGGAACAGGGAAAAAGTACTTACATCACTGAAATTTTTTTTTATTTTTCAATGTAGCCTCGTTGTAGATTAATTCACTTGGTCCAACGATGTTCCAGTGCCTTGATCCCATCTCGAAAACGAGTTTCCTTCAGGTCTGCAGAATAGTTGTCAACTCTGCCTATCAGTTCTTCGTCTGAAATGAATCTTCGTCCACCCAGAAAAATTTTCAGTTTTGGGGATAGGTGGAAGTCTGACGGAGCCATATCAGGTAATTTAGGGGCTCTGGAAAGGCTCAAAATCATGAAAAGTTCAATTTTTACTTTTTTGCGTTTTCTGAATCTGCAGACTATTACCTTTTAATAGATATATAATTTATTCAATTCCGAAGACTACAACTATTTTTAAATTTTTTTTTGAAATGTGTTCTACATGGGCGTGACCCACTGTGGCGCTTTTAAACTGCTGTCAAATGGTGTTATTATTAACGTCCGTGTTCATCAGGTACATTTTAGTGATGTGAGATAAAGTATGTGTTGTGGCTAACCTGTGATGGTTCAATATATATCGCTGGTGTGATTGTCGATTGTTTCATGTTTATTTACTCTGTCGTTATCTCGAAAATATTCGTAATTAATTCTGTTTCTTGAGTCTCTGTTTTGTTGAAGTATAATAATGAGTAAAAGTAAAGTTATTAGAAATCCTCTGAAGGCTTTTAAGAAAAGGAGAAATGTTGGAAAGCCAAAGGTATGTGTTATTACTGTAAACAATAAAGACGATAACCAACTGAGTGAACCTAACCTCTCAAGTACACCTGCCCATAGCAGTCAAAGTGGGAAAGAAAATACTTCACAGAAGAAGCTTGGTTCAATGAGTGAAAACTATGAATGTTTTATGGGCGAATCGGATGTGAATGAAATATTTGATATGTCGGTTCTCAAAGGAATTTTTTCAAACTGTGTAAGATGTATTCATTGTAGTGAAGTTGGTCTGGAACTCTCCATAATAAAGCACGTAGGACTTGCTAGTGAAATACAACTGAAATGTGATAAGTGTTCATACATGACCACCTTTTGGAACAGTGTTGCAGTAACTGCAACTGAAGAAAATGGTTACAAAATCTACGAACACAACATTAGATTTGTTTATTCCTTGCATTCAGTTGGTAAGGGTGCTACTGCAGGTGCAATTTTCTGTGGCATCTTCCAAATCCCCCAACCAAGTTTACGACCTATAATAAATTAATAGGGTCTAAAGTAGAAGATGTCTGTATAGAATCTATGAAGAACGCTGTGGAAGAGGCAGTAATGGAAAATAATGGTAACAGAGATTTGACTGCAGCGTTCGATGGTACCTGGCATAAACGGGGACACACATCTCTTCATGGTGTAGTATCTGCCACCAGTATGTATTCATGGAAAGTTTTAGATGTAGCAGTAATATCAAAGTATTGTAGATGTCCACAAAAATATAAAGGTACACACGAAAATAATTGCAAAGCTAACTATAGTGGCAGTAGTGGAGGAATGGAAGTGGCTGGTGTTGCCAGTATATTCCAGCATTCTGAGGCGTGTGATAAAGTGCGATATGTTAATTACCTTGGTGACGGTGATTCTAAAAGTTTCAAACATGTTCAAGGACTGAAGCCCTATGGTGGTGATGTTGTAGTGCAGAAATTTGAGTGTATTGGACACGTACAGAAGCGAATGGGAACAAGACTTCGGCGACTGAAAGCTTCGTACAAAAAACAAAAACTCAGTGATGGTAAAGGGTTGGATGGGAAGGGAAGGTTAACTGACAGTATAATTGACAAAATACAGAACTATTATGGAATGGCTATTAGGCAAAATACACAAAGTGTCGATGAAATGAAGAAGGCTGTTTGGGCTCTTTTTTTTCATACTTATTCAACCGATTAAAATCCCCAACATAGCTTGTGTCCCAAAGAAGAAGACAGTTGGTGTAAATATAACAAAGGATTGCTAACTGGTGAAGTGTACACTCATAAGCATAGTCTGCCTCATGCAATAATGGAGGTGATAAAACCTATTTTCAGAGACTTAGCAGCACCTGAACTGTTGAAAAAGTGTATTCACGGAAAAACTCAAAACCCCAATGAAAGTGTAAATAGTGTTATATGGTCGAGAATCCCCAAGACTGTATTTGTTGGAATAGAAACACTTCACTTTGGTGTGTATGATGCTGTTGCGACTTTCAATTATGGCAACATTGTAAGGTGCAAGGTATTTAGAAATATGGGAATGAAGATAGGTTCTAACATGGTACGAGCGATGCTTGCTTTAGACAAGGAACGCCTTCGGGCTGCAGACAGGGCTGTAAAGAGTCTAGAAATACAAGCAAGAGTAAACAGGAGGAGGAACAAGAGGAAGCTGGAGGAGGAGTTTGCAGAGGATGAAGATAATCCATCCTATGGACCTGGAATGCACTAAAAAGTTAATCCAATCTTTGTCGCTCGATTCCCAAAACTTTTATTTTCTCATACTAATTACATGTTTTCTAAGGATCTTCCAAACATATTTGTTTCAAACTTTCCGTAAATGTTACACAGTACCTTCTGCATAATTTAACACAGCCTTTTTCCAAAATACTGTATATTTTTGAATATATAAATAAAAAATTGCAAAAAAATGTTGTGAATTTTCATTACAATTGAAAAAAAATCATCTTTAATAACTGAACTAAAATTTTGTAAAATCCCTGTGTTAAGTTGTAGCCCATATTCCAATAAATAAACTGTAAAAAGTTCAACTTCCTACCTCAAATACTTTGTGAGGAAAGATGTAATTTATAAGCGTTATTTTAACATTGCAAGTATAGGGGTTTCCGGAGCCCCTTAAGGTGAGTGTAGCAACAATTCATGCCTTAGTTCACATAATTTTGCCATGGCGACAGCATGTGTGCGGGTGTGCATTGTCTTGATGGAAGATGACTTTCTTCCTTGCTAAACCTGGTCTTTTTCCCTGTATTTTATGCCACAGTTTGTCCAGGAGGTTAGCATAGTATTCTCCTGTAATTGTTTGCCCAGTGGGGAGATAATCTACAAACAGAATTCCCTTTGCATCCCAGAACACTGATACCATGACCTTTCCCACCGAGGGAATTGTCTTTGCTTTCTTTGGTGGCGGAGAATCAGCATCTTTCCACTGCTTTGATTGTTGCTTTGTCTCTGGGGTATAGTAGTCCACCCAAGTTTCATCTATAGTCACAAACTGGCACAAAAAATCTTGAATGAGATTTTCACTCTGCAGCGGAGTGTGCGCTGATATGAAACTTCCTGGCAGATTAAAACTGTGTGGCCGACCGAGACTCGAACTCGGGATCTTTGCCTTTCGCGGGCAAGTGCTCTGCCAACTGAGCTACCGAAGCACGACTCACGCCCGGTCCTCACAGCTTTACTTCTGCCAGTATCTCGTCTCCTACCTTCCAAACTTTACAGAAGCTCTCCTGAGAACCTTGCAGAACTAGCACTCCTGAAAGAAAGGATATTGCGGAGACATGGCATAGCCACAGCCTGGGGGATGTTTCCAGAATGAGATTTTCACTCTGCAGCGGAGTGTGCGCTGATATGAAACTTCCTGGCAGATTAAAACTGTGTGCCCGACCGAGACTCGAACTCGGGACCTTTGCCTTTCGCGGGCAAGTGCTCTGCCAGCTGAGCTACCGAAGCACGACTCACGCCCGGTAGGAGACGAGATACTGGCAGAAGTAAAGCTGTGAGGACCGGGCGTGAGTCGTGCTTCGGTAGCTCAGTTGGCAGAGCACTTGCCCGCAAAAGGCAAAGGTCCCGAGTTCGAGTCTCGGTCGGGCACACAGTTTTAATCTGCCAGGAAGTTTCACAAAAAATCTTATTCATTTCTCCTAAAATGTGTCGATATGTCCATTCTCATGCATTTCTGATACTGCGTCAAGAGTCACAGCACCCATCTTGCAGATAATTTTTTCATTTCTAATTCTTCGATTAAAATGTGATATACTCTTTCAGATGGCATCTGGCTAGTGTGAGCAATTTCACGCACTTTCAGTCAGCGATCCTCCATTACCATTTTGTGCACTTTTGCAATAATTTCTGGAGTAGTGACACATCTTGGCCTACCACTGTGGGGATCATCATCTAAGCTCTCCCGACCAAATTTAAATTCATTTGTTCACTTGGCAACAGTTGAATATGAAGGAGCGAGTCCTCCAGTATATTCTGGAAATTGGCATGAATGTCTTTTGCTTTCATACCTTTCTTTATGAAGTACTTAATCACTGCTCGAGTCTCGATTTTTTTCCGTCTTCGCAAATCACTACACAGGAACAACAAGTCACATCACCGCCACAGCTCTCTTCCAAGAGCACTGACGAGGCATGTGTTTACTGGAAACAGTCCAATGAATATCACTTGAACAACTTGTTGCGCTAGTGCTGACCTCTCATGGTGATTCCAAGAACTTTTCAAACCAGTCTCGTATTTTTAGTGCAGTCTGCACTCATTACCTGCTGCACTGAATTTCCATCATAATATTTCCATTTGAACAACATCCATATATTTGAAATATGATAGAGGTACAAAAATAATCAAGGGTAGAATTTGATAATATATTTTCATGTATAACAGTTATACGATTATGCGCCAAGATGTGGGGGGGGGGGGGGGGGGGAGCATCCACCTCTTTCCCCTCCGTCCTTACCACAGCTGAGTCCTTCTCAATGAGGAATCTGAGTGCCCTGCTCCTTCTTTCCAAACCTACCTCTCATTTCTCCCTAAGGAAGGAAATGGGTGCAAAAGCTAGATGATAATGCTTTTTTTATCTCACTCTTGGTAATAATGAAATTTTGCTCCCTGAAGGTAAGTAACATTCAGCCATTCAGTGTCTCATTATTTTAGAGTTATACAGGTGAATATTACTTTTGATAAAAAAAATATCTGAATAGTGTATGTGGAAATATCATTCACTATTTTCCTGGTATGCAACAGCAAGGAACATTTTATCTGATTGTCTTGCATGATGAGGCAACATTTAAATGCACAGAACAGCCAGTGACTGAAGTCCACAGTGTTCTGGAGTATACAGTCAGTCTTCTTTCAATTACCATGTGGTGCAGGGTTTGTTACTAGGAAGAATTGGGTTTTGCAAAAGGTAATACACATTGCAGGACATGCTGCTCCCAAGTGCTCACTGACATTAGATAGACAAACCCCCCCGTCCCCCCTCTCTCCAGCAAGATGTTGCTATGTGATATTGCTGCCAACACACTATGATACAGCATTTGTTGGAAGCTGAATAGAGAGATGAGAAAATGTTAAGTCTTCATCCATTTTCCAGATTTGAAACATATTTGTAGCCGTGGGAGCGTATCGAAGACACATGTGCAATTATATCACAGATACTGGCTACCATAAAAAATGTGACTGTGACTGATCATTAATTCTTAAACATGGAAATTGTAGTTCATATTTGTTGCTTTGTTACTGAGGTTAAAATGCCAAGTTTCCTTCAGTGAGGTGTAGAATAACTTCCATGTTAATAACAATACAGTGAAGATGTTAAGTAATAGACAGTCACAACAAAAAGACTGCTAAACAAGTAAGCTTTTGGCCAAAAGGCTTTCTTATGAATTAGACAACATATGAACGAACACATTCACACAAATGCAGTTCATACACAAATGACCGCTATCTCTGGCTGCTGAAGCCATACAGTGGTCATGTGCATGTGAGCTGTGTTTGCCTGAATGTGTGTGTGTGTGTGTGTGTGTGTGTTGTCTACTTGGAAAAAAAATAAAAATAAAAAAAATAGCCTTTTGGACGAAAGCTTACTTCTTTGCAGTCCTTTTGTTGTGGCTGTCGGCAACTCAACATCTCTACTATATGCTGAGTAGCTGCCTATCCTTTTCACAATATTGTGATTATTCCATCCTCGATTTTCCATTTTTTAATTTAACTATCTACATAATTGAGGGGCCCAGTGGAAAAGGGGGGCACCACCTGCGCAGTGATTTTGGTACAGGAAGACATCCAATGCCATCTAGTATCGTAGGTGGGAACTTCTAGCACAGTGGCATGTGCCCATTCCTTTAAAGAGAGCATATTATATTTGCTGTTAAAAAGGACTGACACAGTGTCAGTGGAAAAGAGGCCCATGCCAACAGTATCTCTGTGTCTCATGAGTCGATTCATCTCATTGGTTGACTTGGTTTCAGAAAGCGTTTCTCAAATGTTGTTCGTATGTTTCCAAGGTGGCGGCAATAGGTGTTGCTATTAATGTTACTCATGAAGAAAATGCAACAGTGCATGAAAAAAAAAATGGAAAAAAAAGAATTTGTAAAGAAAATGAGTGGAAAGATAATGAAAGGAAGAGGTTAAGAACCAATGGAAAAGAATAAAAATCCCAAAAAAAATAAGACTGTGCCCGAAAAATTGTTTCTTAGTGCCAGTGACCCATGCTGAAAAGCTAGTTTCTGCAAATACTCAACATTGAATGAAGAACAGGAGGAGGTGATTTTTATTGAGTTTTATCGGTTGGGAGATTATAATAAGCAAAATGCTTATTTATTTGGATTAGTGTGGCCTAATAAGTGCAGAAAAAAGTGTGTCCAAAGAAGAGGAAGGTTCCGATAGTAAGCCAGAGGAAGGTTTCTTTCAGGTATTTTATTTGTGACACTCCAGTTACTGAGGTTGAAGTGTTTAGGACTGCATTTTTAGCTGTTCATGCCATTTCTTTTAAACATATGAGGACTGTCCATAGCAATGAAGAATGTGACACTGAGAGTCATGAATCTACAACCCATGTATCTGTACATACACCTAGACAGGAGGCAAGCATTCTAACAGTCCTCATGCCATTGATAACGAGAGAAAAAATAAGGTTAGAAATCGCACTGAAATGTTTCCGAGGTACATATCTAGTAGAACGCAGAATTCAAACAAGACGTACATAAACTCTGTTCATTTGATTGCTGGAATGTGTCGTTCGTACAGTGAAGATCTTAAAAATACAGATGAAGTCCCAGTGAAACAACATCTGTATAACCATTTTCAACACGGAATATAATATTTGTTTTAAACTGCTGTCAAGTGATACTTGTCGTATTTGTGATTCCGCTAAGGCACATAATAACACCGAATCCACAGACATCAAACTACACCTTCAGAAATCTGAAGCTGCGTATAATGCTCTGAAAAGTGACTCAAGTGAGTCAAATCAGGGTGGTAGCGAAGCACTCGTTTTCTGCATGGACTTACAGTAAGCATTGACAACAACATATATTTCAACAAAAACACTTTTTTATGAGACAACTCTGGACATATAATATCTGTATTCACCGCTGTAGTGATGAGAAGGCAGTGATGTGTGTTTGGTCCAAGGATGTTGCAGCTAGAGGAGCCAATGAAGTAGCTAGCTACGTTTTAAAGGCTTTAGACATGTTGAAGGAAGATCGTCATCGATGTCTCATCATTTATTCTGATTCGTGTGTTGGACAAAATAAAAACTATATTATCCTAGGTCTGTGGTTGTACCTCCTAGATGATAAAATGTTTTGATGTTGTTGAGCACAAATTTCTCCTCCCTCGTCACACATTCCTGCCATGTGACAGGGAGTTTGGAGTTATTGAGAAGCCGAAAAGGAAGACGCAGGCTATGTACACTCCAGCAAAATGAACTGAACTTATAAGAAAGAGCAAGCAAAAGAACCCATTCATTGTGGTTGAAATGAAGAAAGACAACTTTGTCATGTATAATGAACAGTATCACCAAATGTAACATTACTGTTGACAGAAAGCCTGCAGACATCAGAAACACAATGGTGTTTAGATTAGTGAGCGGTGAACATTCTGTATGTATCAAATATTCACACAATCAAACTGAGAAACCAGTGCGAGTTAGTAAAGTGTTCTGGATGAAGCTTGCAGATTGCCAGTTAGTTCCTAATTATCCAATTGGACATCAAATTAAGGCAGCAAAGTTCAAGGACCTTCAAAGCTTACTGCAATTTGTGCATCCAATATATTCAAGTTTTTATCAATCATTGATAAGTGTTGGTAGTGACAATGCAATGGAACCGGAAAACATTGATGGAGTTTGACTATTAATGACATGCTATGTAATGTGTCTACATGTCAAGGATTTCATTTTCTGTACTTCAAATTGTAACAAAGTGGCCTAATATTTAATAGTACTTGCAAAACACCATCTAGTTACTGTAATAACTATTTGTATCACAGCAGAAGTTCACATTACTATACAAAATTGTATTTCCGTAATTCCCATGTCCTGACACAACGTACTCTGGTGGCATGTGCCCCTTTTCCACTGGGCCCCTCAATTAATACCTACATTTAAGTATCATTATCTTTGAACATTTGGAAGTAAGGTATGGGAAGCCCTTAAAAGCCACATTAAGAATTTTGTAAATTTGTTAGGGGTGGTCGGGATGAAAGCAGGGAGATATTCTACAGGTTCTATGGTTTAATACGAGGGCACCCAATAATAACTGGAATTCTAATGCCATGCATCATATACTTGCAATACCAGGTGCTGCGCTGCCAGAGGGTAGTGGTAGTGATAGTGCTTAGCGTGGTTTCTCTGGCAATTTGTAAGTGTGCATATTCTGCAGGTGTGACATGAGAAAATGGCTACTTCTTACAAACAACGTGTGGTTGTGAATTTTTTTTTACTCGGCAAGAACTCAGGGAAAACTGTTGTGCTTATGCAGACAGCTTACAAAGAACATTCTTTTAGTAAAACTCAAGTGTACAAATGGTTTTCTTGGTTTAAAAAGGAAGTAAAGACCATTAAAGATAGCCCCATTCCAGTCACCCTTCAGATGCTCAAAGCGAGGTCAACATTGGCAAAATCCGTGATCTGATCAATGGACATCAACAGAGGACAATCAACCAGCTTGAGGATTTACCTAGGTTATCCTGGAGCTCAATTGAGCGCATTTGGACCATTGATTTGGTGATGCAGAGTGTGGCAGCAAAATTTGTGCCTAGATTTCTCACCAGGGATCATCACAGTCAAGCCTGTCATGAAATGGAGGACACATTCAAAGACAATCCAAATTTTTCCAATGATCCAGGAAATAAACAACAGTCAACTCAATGGCAGTCAAGCCTTGTCAAAAAAAAAAATTGCTCCGCAGATGAAACTGAATGTAAAGGCAATGTTGATCTGTGTTATTTTTTTTTTTATATATATATATCAGAAGGATCATACACAGAGAATCCGTCCCTCAAAACCAGACAATAAACCAAAAATTCTATTTGTAGGTTGTGACAAGGCTGCACATAAGTTTGACACAAAAATGTCCATCTTTGTGGAATTTTAGCGAGTGTTCCTGCATCACGACGACACTCCCATGCACACAACTCTCAGTGTTCCCCAGTTTTATTGCCTCAATTAAGATGGCTACCTTGGCCCATGCATCCTATTCACCAGATTTAGCACTCTCAGACTTCTTCCTTGAAAGGGAAGCATTTTACCAATATCGAAGACGTAAAATGCATTGGCATGAAGGTGCTACCGGGTATCAAAGAGGGTGAATTTAAAAGGTGCTTCCAACACTGGAATGTACATCTAGACAAGTGCATTAATGCTAATGGAGCGTACTTTGAAGGAGATTAAAGTTGTGCTTGAAAAACAATAAAGTAAATGCTTTTTACAAAAAAATTCCAGATGTTTTGGGGTCACCCCTCATATGTGGTTTCTTGTAAGTACAATAAATTACATGAATACATGACTATTCCTTGCCAGTATAAGTAATAACCTGTTATTGATGTTTGCATATAATGGACATTAAATGAATATATTTGATTCATTTGATCAATATTGCATTAAAGTTAAAAGCCCAAACAAGCTCATAGCCAAAAGAGTATTTCCTCTGTGAATCAATGATAATGCAAGGAATTATACCAGGTATAGAAGTATGAACAAGATTGGCACAGGAGCTTTGAGTCTCTTAGAAGCCTACTACTACACAGAAGTAGGAAACCAGAATTTCCTTACAGATGGTGCTAGCCTTCAGTGTAGGGCTCATTAGACCATATCTGCAGTGCCATCTGCTTCCTGTAACAGCTGACGACGAATGTCAACATACAGTAACCCAAGTTCCTTACATCAGTATCTGTCTCAAACCTGTAAACATGTCGAGCTTAGTGCCTACAAACTACGATTTGTGGACAGCATTGGTTTTCTGATATCATTTGAAGAAAACTGCTGCAAAATTGCATTGAATGCTTGTCGAAGCTTTCGGTGACCATTCTCTTGGGACAACATAGTGTTTTGAGTAGTTCAACAAATTCAGAAGTAGTGATTTTGACATGAGAAACAACGAGCCAGGAAACCACTGAAAAAGTTCAAAGATAACAAATTGCAGGCTTTATTGGATGAAGATGATACTCAAATTCAAAAGGAACTCGCTGAACAATTGAATGTGCCACAGAAAGACATTTCTCTTTGGTTGAAAGCTATGGGAATGGTGCAGAAAGGGGGAAAATGGGTTCCACATGAACTGAATGAAAGACAGAAAGCAAATTGAAAGATCACTTGTGAAACGTTGCTCGCCAGATAGAAAACAAAGCCATTTCCGTCGAATAGTGACAAGTAATGAAAAATTGATATATTTTGAGAATCCTAAGCGTCATAAATCATGGGTGAATCCAGGTAAAGCATCGACATCCACTGCAAGACCAAATTACTTTGGAAAGAAGGCAGTGCTCTGTGTTTGGTGGGATCAGAATGGTGTCATCTATTAAGAGCTGCTAAAAACTGGCGAAACCATTAACGCTGATCGCTACCGACAGCAAATGATTGATTTAAATTGAACATTACATGAAAAACGACAGGAATATGGAAAAAGGCAACACAAAGTCATAGTCCTCCATGATAACGCCCCTTCACACACAGCAAATTGGGTCAGAGAAATGATTGTGTTCAGTTGGGAAATACTAGGGCATGCAGCTTATTCTCCAGGCTTGGCTCTGTCCGATTATCATCTGTTTGCATCACTGGGACACGCTCTTGCTGAACAATGCTTCATTTCATATGAAAATGTACAAAAATGGATCATTGACTGGTTCTCTTCAGAAAAAGTTGCCCCCCTTTTTTTTGCGTGGTATTCATAGCCTGCTGGAGAGGTGGGAGAAATGTATAAATAGCAATGGAGATTCTTTTGAATAAAATATTATTTATCAGTTTCAAACGACAGATGTGTAATTATTACAATCAAATTCCGGTTTCATACTTCTACACCTGGTAAACTAACTGAAAGCAATATCACCCCATCACTGAAAGCAATATCACCCCATACCAAGTCAGAATTTAAAAAAAAGGTAAGGAATATTATAAAAGACCATAGACCATGACGAGTTTAGCATATCTGTTTTTTCAACTAAGGTAGTGTCCCATATCTAATGAACTCAATGTCTATGAAATATGTAACTTAACTATTCCTTTCCTTTCATTATTTATACATGCTTAACTTTCAGTCACTTAGTCTAGGTGCAGCACCGAGCGAGGTGGTGCAGTGGTTAGACACTAGACTCGCATTCGGGAGGACGACGGTTCAATCCCGCGTCCGGCCATCCTGATTTAGGTTTTCCGTGATTTCCCTAAATCATCCAGGCAAATGCCGGGATGGTTCCTCTGAAAGGGCACGGCCGACTTCCTTCCCCATCCTTCCCTAATCCGATGAGACCGATGACCACACTGTCTGGTCTCCTTCCCCAAAACCAACCAACCAATCTAGGTGCAGCAAACTTCTCTCACATTTCACTTATAAGCTGCACTCCCTGAAATTCCATACTTTATGCTGTTTCAAATCTACTGTGTGTCAATGTGGTGAGAAAATTATCTTTGTTTAGAAACATCACTGCCATAATACTTTACAAGAATACTGTAAATCTGTTCAGGAGTATCACTGTCGTGGTAATGGTATTACGAATCATGAATTACAGAGCACAGATGATTGAGTACAATATTGTAAATGGTGGCCTCTGCATTTACAATATGTTTGGGAGAATATCATATAAACATGATACAAATAAAGAAAAACATGTAAGTATGGAAATAAGTCTTACAAATATTGTCTTTATTTTGCAAGTGTCAAGGTTGATGTAACATAAGAGAGCCATTGACACATCACAGCCTATTTTCCAATCTTAAGTACAGTAGGACTAGATATACTCTTGCACAAGTTCACCAGTACACGATGTGTCACACAGTATAAACTGTCCATAAAGCAGTTATATTAAAACATGCATACATTTATTAGCTCAATCATATCATATTGCACTAAAAGTGGAACACTTGCCATGTCATATTATAAAAGTTGACACTGAGTTTTCTAATTAAGAACATGTGAAAGTAAACACAGAACCTTTGGCCTTTGTATTCTAACTACGGACGGAAGTGATAAGTTGCAGCAAACAACTCGTTAAATAGTCTATCGAGTTTTACACCACTTCAGCTGGCAACTCACAAACGTGTGTCGAATAAAATAATGCCTATGCTGTGTTAAAGTATATCACATAAAACAATATTAACCCTTACATTAACTATATTATTTAGCTATTACAAGTTTGGAAGATAACCTTATTTTGTCTTTCCAACTACATGATAGCACATTCAGTTTGGAAGAAACAAGATAACTCAGACTAACAGCTGAGAAGTTGTCACATCAGAATATTGGAAGCCCAATTCTTCAGCAAATAAGTTGCCATCTGTTGTTACAATTTCAGCATCAGTCATGTTTAGTTCCAAAGAAAGCCCAGGTGGCAAATCTGCAACCACAAATGATATATCGGAATCTCTGTCGAGGAGTCCTGATTCTTGAACAACGACATCTTTTGAAACAGGGTTCAGGAACTCTGAAAAAAGTATACAAATTAATTTCTTGATTATACATATTCAAAACATCTGCACATACTAAGAAGTAGTGTTAAAGGAAGAGCAGGAACAAGAAAAATTCTCTTCGATTTAGTGACAAGAACTGATTTTTTGTCTGCTGCTTCAGACTTTATTGCGATTGCAAAAATTATATAACTTAGCAGTCTATTCTGTGACTATTGCACATTACACCCAACTGCAAGTGTTATATTGTACATAACATATTTTAAGTTGACTGGGGTGAACTGTTAAATTTGCTTGTAATATAAAAAGAATTCAATGTACAGAGATTAAATAAGTTTACTAATTTATTGATGATAAATATGGAAGTGCTGTTTCAAAGATCTATATTTGATTACAATTTTATGTGCAAGGCTTTTCAAACCATGGGACTAATCACAAGCAATATTATGCGTATATTGTTTCCAACTGTATCTGTTATTTATAAAGTGTATTTTGCCACTTCTTGTTGGCTTATTTCCTGAATTAATACTTTAATACCAACAATTATCTACCTGCAAGATTCTTTTTGCGTGAGGTAAAAATCACGTCAGAAAGATTCATTGTATACACACACAATTTTCTGGTTGGCAAAATTTTGTTTAATGTACAAAAATTCTCAAAGCTTTCAATTTTAAAATTTATAAGTGGAAAATATTTGTTATAGTGACCTATACAACAAACTATGAAAGAAAGTTATTGCATAAGGACAGATCTGCCCCCATGAACCATGGACCTTGCTGCTGGTGGGGAGGCTTGTGTGCCTCAGCAATGCACATAGCCACACTTTAGGTGCAACCACAGTGGAGAGGCATCTGTTGAGAGGTCAAACAAACATGTGGTTCCTGAAGAGGGGCAGCAGTCTTTTCAGTAGTTGCAGGGACAGCAATCTGGATGATTGACTGATCTGGCCTTGTAACATCAACCAAGCCGACCTTGATGTGCTGGTACTGTGAACGGCTGAAGGCAAGAGTAAACTACAGCTGTAATTTTTCCTGAGGGCATGCAGCTCTACTGTATGATGGCGTTCTCCTAGGCAAAATATTCCAGAGGTAAAGTAGACCCCCATTCTGATCTCCGGGCGGGGACTACTCACGAGGATGACGTTATCATTAGAAACGAACCTGGCATTCTACAGATTGGGGCATGGAATATCAGATCCCTTAATTGGGCAGATAGGTTAGAAAATTTAAAAAGGGAAATTTGAAGTTATATATGGTGTGAGTTAGTGAACTTTGGTGGCAGGGGGAACAGGACTTCTGGTCAAGTGAATACAGGGATATAAATACAAAAGCAAATAGAAGCAATGCAGGAGTAGGATTAATAATGAATAAAAAAATAAGAATGCAGATAAGCTAGTATGAACAGCGTAGTGAACGCATTACTGTAGTCAAGATAGACACGAAGCCCACACCCACCACAGTAGTACAAGTTTATATGCCAACTAGCTCTGTAGATGAACACATTGAAGAAATGTATGATGAGTTAAAAGAAATTATTCGGACAGTTAAGGGAGATGAAAATTTAATCATGATTCGAATTCAATAGCAGGAAAAGGAAGACAAGGAATATAGTAGATGAATATGGACTGTGGGAAATAAATGAAAGAGGAACCCTCTGCTAGAATTTTGCATGGAGCATAATTTAATCATAGCTAACACTTGGTTTAAGAATCATGAAAGAAGGTTATATACATGGAAGAGACCTGGGGACATCAGAAAGTTTCAAATTGATTATACACTGAAAAGCCAATGAAACTGGTACACCTGCCTCCTATCATATAGGGCCCCACGAGCACAGAAAAGTGCCGCAACACAACAGGGACGCAACTAATGTCTGAAGTAGTGCTGGAGGGAATTGACACCATGAATCCTGCAGGGCTGTCCATAAATCCTTAAGAGTGGTGGAGGTGGTGATTTCTTCTGAACAGCATGTTGCAAGGCGTCCCAGATCTGCCCAACAATGTTCATATCTGGGGATCTTGGTGGCCAGTGGATGTGTTTAAACTCAGAAGAGTGTTCCTGGAGCCACTCTGTAGCAATTTGAGAAGTGTGGGGCATTGCATTGTCCTGCTGAAATTGCCCAAGTCCAGCTGAATGCACAGGGGAGATGAATGGATGCAGGTGATCAGGCAGAATGTTTATGTACACGACACCTGTCATGAGTCATATCTAGACATATCAGAGGTCCCATATCACTCCAACTACACACACCCCACACCATTACAGAGCCTCCACCACATTGAACAGTCCTCTGCTGACATGCAGGGTCCATGGATTCGTGAGGTTGTCTCCATACCCGTACATGTCCATCCACCTGATACAATTTAAAAGGAGACTTGTCAGACCAGGCAACATGTTTCCTGTCATCAACAATCCAATGTCAGTGTTGATGGGCCAAGGTGAGGCGTAAAGCTTTGTGCCGTGCAGTCATCAATTATACACAGGAGGGCCTTCGCCTCCAAAAGCCCGTATCATGGCCCAGCATTGAAATCTGCAGCAATTTGTGGAAGGGTTGCACTTCTGTCACACTGAATGATTCTCTTCACTTGTTGTTGATCCCATTCTTGCAGGATCTTTTTCCAGCTACAGCGAAGTTGGAGATTTGGTGTTTTACTGGGTTCCTGATACTCACAGTGCACTTGTGAAATTGAGGTACAAGAAAATCCCCACTTCATCACTACCTAGGAGATGCTGCGTCCCATCGCTCATGCGCCAACTATAACACTACTTTCAAACTCACTTAAATCTTGATAACCTGCCATTGTATCAGCGGTAACCGATCTAACAACTGCGCCAGACACTTGTCTTATACAGGTGTTGCCGACAGCAGTGCTGTAGTCTGCCTGTTTATCTCTGTATTTGAATATGCATGCTTATACCAGTTTCTGTGGTGCTACAGTGTACAATGGTATGACAGAGAGTTTGGAACCAGATCTGCAGATGTGAACTCCGTTCACAGTTTATTGGTTATGAACTGTAGATTGAAAATAAAAAAAAGCTGCAGAAAGGTACGGATTTAAGGAGATGGGACCTGGATAAACTGATAGAACCAGAGGTTAGAGAGAGTTTCAGAGGGAGCATTAGGGAACGATTGACAAGAACAGGGGAAAGGAATACAGTAGAAGAAAAATGGGTAGCTTTTGAGAGATGAAATAGTGAAGGCAGCAGTGGATCAAGTACGTATAAATACAAGGGGTAGTATAAATCCTTGGGTAACACAAGAGATATTGAATTTAATTGATGAAAGGAGAAAATATAAAAATGCAGTAAATGAGGCAGGTGAAAGGAAATATAAACGTCTAAAAAATGAGATTGACAGAAAGTGCAAAATGGCTAGAGGACAAATGCAAGGATTTAGAAGCACTTGTTGCTAGGGGAAAGATAGATGCCGCTTACAGGAAAGTTAGAGAGACCTTCGGAGAAAAGAGAACCACCTGTATGAATATCGAGAGCTCAAATGAGAAACCACTGTAAGTGAAGAAGGAAAAGCAGAAAGATGGAAGGAGTAAATAGTGGGTCTATACAAGGGAAATATACTTGAGAGCAGTGTTATGAATATGGAAGAGAATGTAAATTGAAATGAAATGGGAGACATAATATTGCATCAAGAATTTGACAGAGCACTGAAAGACCTAAGCCAAAACAAGGCCCCAGGAGTAGACAACATTCTGCTAGAACTACTGCTAGTACTGGGAGAGCCAGCCATGAAAAACCTCTTCCATCCGGTGACCAAGATGTATGAGACAGGCGAAATACCCTCAGACTTCAAGAAGAATATATTTCCAATTCGAAAGAAAGCAGGTGCTCACAGGTGTGAAAATTACTGAATTATCGGTTTAATAAGTTACAGCTGCAAAATACTAGTGTGAATTCTTTACAGAAGTGTGGAAAAACAGGTAGAAGCCAATCTTGGTGAAGATCAGCTTGGATTCCAGAGAAATGTAGGAACACACAGGGTAGTACTGACCCTACAACTTATCTTAGAAGGTAGGTTAAGGAAGGCAAACCTATGTTTACAGTATTTGTAGACTTGGAGAAAGTGTTTGACAATGTTGACTGGAATTTCCCTCTTTCAAATTCAAAAGGTGGCAAAAGGCTGTTTACAATTTTTACAGAAACCAGATGGCACTTATGAGTTGAGGGGCATAAAAGGGAAGCAGTGGTCGAGAAGGGAGTGAGACAGGGTTGTAGCCTGTCCCTGATGTTATTCAATCTGTATATTCAGCAAGCAGTAAAGGAAACATAAGAATGAATGCTGAAGTTTAGATGGGTAGGTCATGTAACTAATGAGGTGGTACTGAATAGAATTGGAGAGAAAAGAAATTTGTTGCACAACCTGACTAGGAATAGGGATCAGTTGCTAGGACACAGTCTGTGTCATCAAGAGACAACAAAGTTAGTACTGGAGGGAAGTGGGGGTGTGAGAGGCGGGTGGTAAGAGTTGTAGATGGAGACCAAGAGATGAATACAGTAACCAGATTCTGAAGGATGTAGGTTATGGTAGTTACTTGGAAATGAAGAGGCTTGCACAAGACGGCAAGTAAGAAAAAAGTACATGGAAATTCTTTTTCAGTCTTGCATTACTATTTTGTTAATCATAGTTCACCTATAAATCACTTTTTAATCTATCACACAAATACCACTGAATAGTGATTATAATGGGAACTGTGTGAAACAATTCAAAGATCCCTGAAGGTGTCTCTTAAAAAAAGTGCTGTTTTCTACTTTACATAATATTCCTATTACTTGTTTTCACTTACTTTTTATACTCATCTGGTATGTAGGTGCTGTTGCCATTTAAAAGTGATGATCAATCAGTGAGCCCATTTACACTCAAATTGAACTAGATACATCTACCTAATATTGTGTATCTCAAACTTTTTCCCTGTTGGTTGCAATGATAAACGTATCATGGCATGGACTCAATGAGGTATCACGAGACAGAGAGCCATCCTGATCCATGATCAATCAGTTGCACCTACACCTCACATAGATTAGTTGAAGCTGAGTCCAAGATATGCATTTCTTACTCAACAACATCCCAGATATGCTCAACAGGATTCACGTCTGGTGGCCAGCCACACATTGTCACATTCACAACGTGTTCCTCAAATTATTCTTACACAGTTGAGGAGCTATTGGGTGGTGTATTGTGTGGCTGTAGATGAACAAATGGATGCCAAGAATAGAACTGTTGGTGAATTTGTAGTTACAAATGAAAATTTGTAACAGACTGGGAATTCCTGCTTTTCACGAGCAGTTTCTGTAACCATTACACTATCTGAGCAGGTCCTACAGGCCCAACCCAAAACTTCATTGTCACTTATGTTCCCAATTATGATTTCAAGGAGTACATGTGGTAGAAGTGTTTGGCATATCTGAACAGTCTGCACTTTCTGCAGTCTGCAATTTCAGCTTTGCTGCTTTCATCCCCATTCATCCATTCATTTCAGTGCCTTTAATTTATTTCATAGAACAGTCAGTGCAAATGTATTATGGGTGCTATTTCATCATGTATAAACTTCCCGCTCTGTTAGAAAGCAGGATGTTATCACCTCATGTTAATGTTACTCTGTGCCAACAAGTGCAAAGAGCTGTCAGTCCAGGCAACCTTTTTCCATGCACAGAACACCAAAGGGCAATGTTACTGTGCCTATACTTTTCATTGTGTCCTGTTATTAGCAATATGGAATGGTAAACATGTGGAAATAGTATTACAGCAAGTTGCACCCAATAGCAAGGATGTATTTCTGGGTGGTATAGATGATCACTAATTATTGTAACATAGCATTAGATCGATACGAGATATGTTGCAGCAGTGTCTCTCTACCTAATGCTACAATCCATGAGAGTGGACACCAATCTCTGTCATCAACACATTGCAGCCCACAGTACTGGACTCACTTGGTGGTGATGGTGATATTCCCCAAACTTGGACATCTATGGTACACTCTTAAAGCTGTAGCATGTGAAATGTCTACATCTACATATACATCTACACACACACTCCGCAATCCACCATACGGTGCGTGGCGGAGGGTACCTCGTACCACAACTAGCATCTTCTCTCCCTGTTCCACTCCCAAACAGAATGAGGGAAAAATGACTGCCTATATGCCTCTGTACGAGCTCTAATCTCTCTTATCTTATCTTTGTGGTCTTTCCGTGAAATGTAAGTTGGCGGCAGTAAAATTGTACTGCAGTCAGCCTCAAATGCTGGTTCTCTAAATTTCCTTAGTAGCGATTCACGAAAGGAACGCCTCCTTTCCTCTAGAGACTCCCACCCGAGTTCCTGAAGCATTTCGATAACACTCACATGATAATCAAACCTACCAGTAACAAATCTAACAGCCCACCTCTGAATTGCTTCTATGTCCTCCCTCAATCCGACCTGATAGGGATCCCAAATGCTCAAGCAGTACTCAAGAATAGGTCATATTAGTGTTTTATAAGCGGTCTCCTTTACAAATGAACCACATCTTCCCAAAATTCTACCAATGAACCGAAGATTACTATCCACCTTCCCCACAACTGCCATTACGTGCTTGTCCCACTTCATATCGCTCTGCAATGTTACACACAAATACTTAATTGACATGACTGTGTCAAGCGCTACACTACTAATGGAGTATTCAGACATTACAGGATTCTTTTTCCTATTCATCTGCATTAATTTACATTTATCTATATTTAGAGTTAGTTGCCATTCTTTACACCAGTCACAAATACTGTCCAAGTCATCTTGTATCCTCCTACAGTCACTCAACGTCGTCACCTTCCCGTACACTACAGCATCATCAGCAAACAGCCGCACATTGCTATCCACCCTATACAAAAGATCATTTATGTAGACAGAAAACAACAGCAGACTTACCACACTTCCCTGGGGCACTCCAGATGATACCCTCACCTCTGATGAACACTCACCATCGAGGACAACGTACTGGGTTCTATTACTTAAGAAGTCTTCGAGCCACTCACATACTTGGGAACCAATCCCATATGCTCGTACCTTAGGAGTCTGCAGTGGGGCACCAAGTCAAATGCTTTCAAGTCAAGGAATATGGCATCCGTCTGATACCCTTCATCCATGGTTCACAAGATATCATGTGAAAAAAGGGCGAGTTGCGTTTCGCAGGAGTGATGCTTTCTAAAGCCGTGCTGATGTATGGACAGCAACTTCTCTGTCTCAAGGAAATTCATTATATTCGAACTGAGAATATGTTCGAGAATCCTGCAACAAACCGATGTTAAGGATATTGGTCTGTAATTTTGAGGATCCGTCCTTCTACCCTTCTTATATACAGACGTCACCTGCACTTTTTTCCAGTCGCTGGGGGCTTTACGTTGGGCAAGAGATTCGCGATAAATGCAAGCTAAGTAAGGAGCCAATGCAGAAGAGTATTCTCTGTAAAACTGAATTGGAATCCCATCAGGACCTGGCGATTTATTTATTTTCAATCCATTCAGCTGCTTCACAACCCCAGGGATGTCTATCACTATGTCCTCCATACGGGAATCTGTACGAGACTCAAACGGCGGTATGTTTGTACGATCCTCCTGCGTGAAAGATTTCTCAAATGCTAAATTTAAAATTTCAGCTTTCATTTTTCTGTCTTCCATTGCCAGGCCAGACTGATCAGTGAGTGACTGGATGGAAGCCTTTGACCTGCTTACCAATTTTACGTAAGACCAGAATTTCCTTGGGTTTTCAGCAAGATCTTTAATTGCTTGTTTGTGTACTTGCCATTTACTAAAAGGTGGTAGGAGTAGTAGCGATGTTAATGGCTCGACTGCACATTGTTATTTCTAATGTTGGGTACTATAATATCTATTTGGTTATGGCAGCAGTGCTTTCTGTTATCTGTTACACCAACAGTTTATTATCCAATATGGCAGTATCAGTAGGAGTAACAATACAATTGAAATACATGGTGTATTCAGTTCTTGTTCCTGATGATTCATAATTTTGCATAAACATATCCATGCAGTTAACTACATTTCAGGAAGTTGAGGTACAACAAGCATTGCTACAATTACTACCACTTTACTTCACAGCTTAGCCTCCATTCTTGTTGATTGGTGGGGGAGTAGGGACTGTTCTCGTGAGACATTATGGTTATAAACTTTGAGAAATGGAAATGTTAAGCAATTTGTCATGCAATACATGTCTCATGCATATGGCCTGCATTGGAAACTACTAGTTATGACTGCTGCTTTTTTGTGAACCTTACAGGAGTATCTTTTCAGTAAATCTCAGATCACATTACTGGTTGTCAGTGTTGTTTATATAAGCTACTTCACAAGGTGGCACAGTTGCTATGACATTGGCCACACCCTTTCAAGAGTAAGTTCCAGCTATAGTCAGGTTTCCTGTAAATCAATGCAGGATGATTTCTTCAAGATGGCCATGGGTGATGCCTTGTTCCATCTTTGTCTAGTGCTATCTTCATCCTTAGACAAACCTGATCATTCAGCCTTGCATTATAAGCTGCAAAAAATTAACTGACCGGTTTTGAAATTAGATGAGCTCACATCATTGCACAAAAGTTTGTTGGTATAAATTAGTCTGCGTATTAGAGCAAGTCAAAATAAATAACTTTAAACACTTTCTAACAATGAAAAATCCTAGATAGAATGCAAAAATATTATGAAAAGGATAGTTGCTACTCACCATGTGGTGGAGATGCTGAGTTGCAGATAGGCACACCAAAAAGACTGCTATGCAACAAAGGCCTCGTTGGCCAAAAGCTTATTGTGTGACAGTCTTTTTGCTGTGCCTATCAGCGTCTCAGCATTGAAACACTTTCTCATCTTTAATAAATATATAATTTCTATCTTAGTCACTTGTTGCTAGCCAAGTTTTCCTGTCTCTATGATCTCTGTCCCATATTGTATTTGTCTTGTCGGTGTTCGTGGTTTCATGCACTGATACTTTAGTCTCACACTTGCCATTTTATTGGAGAAAGTGAGATTCTTCAGACAATTATTGCACTTTCCTTGGTAAGAACGTGTAGTCTATTCGCCTGATTTCAGAAAATCATAAGTGTGAACAAGTGTAAAATAAGAAACTGTCTGCCTGACCGAAACTCGAACTCGGGACCTTTGCCTTTCACGGGCTGGAAACATCCCCTAGCTGTGGCTAAGCCATGTCTCTGCAATATACTTTCTTTCAGGAGTGCTAGTTCTGCAAGGTTCACAGGAGAACTTCTGTAAAGTTTGGAAGGTAGGAGACGAGGTACTGGCAGAAGTAAAGCTGTGAGGACGGGGCGTGAGTCGTGCTTGGGTAGCTCAGATGGTAGAGCACTTGCCCGCGAAAGGCAAAGGTCCCGAGTTTGAGTTTCGGTCTGGCACACAGTTTTAATCTGCCAGGAAGTTTCATATCAGTGCACACTCTGCTGCAGAGTGGAAATCTCATTCAGGTATAAAATAGTTTACTTGCCTTCCTTGTGAGGTTGTACTAGATACTGCACCTCCACCTCCTTCTTGACACCACTGAGAATCTCTCCGGCTGATTGCTCCAGGGTGATTTCTTCTGTGGCACACTCACACTCAGGAAGTAGTATATCCTGTGGAAGAACTCTATTTTCCTTATTATCTTCAATGCTGGCAGTGGCAGCTGCTGTCTCATCCTGTGACACTTCACTTCGTAGATACTGCTGCATGGCTTGTTGCTTTTTCTGAAATATGTGATCAGTTATTAGTTCAGTTTATTTACAGCATTTGTGGGAGAATTTTCTATCAAAGCACAGTGTAGAAAGGGAAAAGTTGGTTCAGTAATGAATATGTTTGTTGAATCACCAGTGTACTCAGGTGTAACTGTAGTATAAATACAATCTCTTGGCAAAGTAGTAAAATCTCTCAGGGGAGCATTACTGGTCAGGTATGGCAAGATGTGACATTGCCATAATAGAAAAAGCACAAACTGTATCGACAGTGCCATGAACTCTACCATGGGTTTGATTCTGGTGAAAAGACGTTCTGCAATCATTATGAGTAATATGGACTGTACACTGAGGTAACAAACGTCATGGGATACCTCCTAATATCATGTCGGACCTTCTTTTGCCTGGCGTAGTGCAGCAATTTGACGTGACATGGACTCAGCGAGTCATTGGAAGTCCCCTGCAGAAATATTAAGCCATGCTGCCTCTATAGCCATGATTGCAAGGATTCTGTCCACAAACTGACCTCTAGATTATGTCCCATAAATGTTCGATGGGATTCATGTCAGGTGATCTGGGTGGACAAATCATTCATCTGAATTGTACAGCAATTTCTTCAAATCAGTCACGAACAACTGCGCCCCGGTGACATGGCGCACTGTAAGCCATAAAAATTCCACCATCGTTTGGAATGTGAAGTCCATGAATAGCCGCAAATGGTCTCCAAGCAGCTGAACATAACCATTTCCAGTCAATGGTCAGTTCAGTTGGACCATAGGACCCAGCTCATTCCATGTAAACACAGCCCACACTATTATGGAACCACCACAGCTTGCACAGTGCCTTGTTTATAGCTTGGGTCTGTGGCTTCATGGGGTCTGAGCCACACTTGAACCTTAACATCAGCTCTTAGCAACTGGAGTCAGGACTCATGCAACCAGGCCATGGTTCTTCAGTCATCTAGGGTCCAACTGATATGGTCACCAGCCAAGAAGAGGTGCTGCAGACAATGTCATGTTGTTAGCAAAGGAACTCATGTAGGTCATCTGTTGCCATAGTCCGTTAATGCCAAATTTTGCCACACTGTGCTAATGGATACATTCGTTGTACATCCCACATTGGTTTCTGTGGTTATTTCACACAGTGTTCCTTGAATGTTAGCACTGACAAGTCTACGCATTGGTTGTTAAGTGCATTGTCCATGTTGATAGGTAACGCCTAAAATTTACTATTCTCAGCACACTCTTGAGACTGTGGCTCTCAGTACATGCAATTCCCTAACAATGTGTCTTGCTCCAACTACCATTCCACATTCAAAGCCTGTTCATTCCTATCGGGTGACCATAATCACTTCAGAAACCTTACCACATTAATCACCTGAGTACAAATGACAGCTATGCCAATATGTTGCCCTTTTATACCTTGTGTATGCTATACTACTGCCATCTGTATATGTGCATATTGCTATCCCATGACTTTTCTCAACTCAGTGTAAATATTGGAATATCTGAACTTTTTTCTCACAGTTCATCTATAACATCTTTATTTGTACAAAGCTATTCAGAAAATAAAAGAATATTTGCGCATAGGGTTTGCAAACTTGTATGTGACAATGAGTTATATGTTCTCTGTGTCCATATAGATGTAAAGGCTTCTATAGCACCAGTAGTATTGTGAACCTGTGCATATGGTGAGTGAAACATGTACAAATATACTGTGCATGTCACAGAACAAATCGTGGCAGAGGGTACATTGTACCAGCGTTAGCTCAAAGGGAAATATAACTACCATACACATCCTAACCTCCCGTTTCTATTTGATCGCTAAACTAGATATTTGATGAAGACACTGATTCATCTCGCATCAGTATGCACACAAACATGTAAATGCTACAGTTTCCATTGAACTTTCTCTGGAATAATGAGAAATTCAGATTGAATGAGAAGCCTCCAGATCCCTAAAATGAGAAAAACAAAGTAACATTAGGTAGTAATGAAATATATCAGAACCACCTATATTTTGCAAATGACACGTTATTGTTTACCTTTAGCTCAAATAAACTTAAAAGGGTCAAGCGAAAAAAAAAAAAAAACTTAAAAGTCAATTATAATAAGTCGATGGTACGAAAGAAAATATTGCAGATAAACAATGAAGTCGTAGCACCAGTTTATGAGCTTTTGTACTTAGGATAGTTGTAGACAACTACTCAATGGACAGCAAAAGAGATCAACAGGAGACTAAAACAAAAAAAAGAAGGGAAATTTATAATCAATGTATTACAATGTTTTACTTATGGCAGTAAACTAAGGTTCACTCAGTGAGCAATGAAATTATGCATGTTCAGAGTTACTGTTAACTAAACAAAATTGTAGTTATAAAATTACATAAACAAAGAGGTGCTTCAGGGAACAGAATGGAGTGGAAGACATAATTATGACCATGAAAACAAAGAAGTGGGTGGGATATGGGTAGATAATCAAGGAAGTTATATCCTCAATAAAGAGACAAGAAATTTTGGAGTCAACAACCAAATGCAGGGTGTGCAGATGAAAGAAAACACACAGGAGCAACATGCATATAACTGAAAAACATATGTAATCAAAAAGTTAATGACACTGACTGTGAGAACTATATCAAAATGTTTTGCATAAACATAACTGAAAAATCTTGGAGCACAAGAAATTCAAAGTCTGTAATACAGTTTTATTCTATGCCTACGTTTTTCCTTGAACAGGTGTACACTTAAGAATGATTTACTGACTGACTGCAAAAAGAATGCAAGCCACTATTGTGAATAAAGATTCCCAGGAACTGCTTACCAGGGTGGAAGGTGATGGTGCATCTTTATTGGCGAAGGTCCAAAGATGCCCAACACCATGGGGTGCTTTGCTACCCTTCCGGAAGTGTGGGTTGATAGACAGGTTGTGGCGCACAGAGTTCTTCCATCGGTCATCATTTGCCTTGTAGTATGAGAAACGTTCCCTGCAAATTGAAACCAAGGTTTTCTTAATTAGTATACATTCTTACAGGGTTCCAACAAATTTAGTAATATTCTATAACATAGAACCTAAACTATTCCATTTATAATGAGAGTTTATTTTTATAGCAATTGTTGTTTTCTCTTAATGCAGATTATGTAGTTAAAAACTGCTCACTAGAATACATTTTGGAAATAGGACACTATTGCTGTAAGGAAATTAACCTGTCTCAGTCTGAGGCATGATATTGGATATAGTAGACTCTGCTTCTCTCTCTCTCTCTCTCTCTCTCTCTCTCTCTCTCTCTCTCTCTCTCTCACCACTCTCTCTCCCTCTTATGCTTAATCTGTGATTCAACAGGTTCGTGACTTAAAGATGTATGCACAACTGGTCAGCAAACAAGTGTATCTCACAACTGCAGGGAAATACCTCCATGATTTATGTTCTGTTAGCTAGCCCTCACCATGTTGTCTGTCTGCTTCCACCTTGGAGCAATGCTATTGAGTCACTGCTGGAGAGCTGGTTACTCTTGGTGTTTTTCTATCCCTGTCAATACATGCTGTTAAACCAAATGTCACAATAGACTAATATGGGACAACTCTAACAGATTCACACTTAAAATTCTACTTCAAAAAGCATTTTGTTTGTAACAAGAAACTCCCAAACTTTATCTGATGGTGCTGGGCATCACATGAAACATTCCATGAGCTATACTTCTTTAAGCTGAGTCCCTCTACTCACTGCAACATCACAGTTACCTGCCAAAACACCAGAACAAAATGCACCTGCCTATTCTTAGGAGAAACACATCTGGTATATGTATGACCTGGTGAATAAAATCTGTAGCCTTGTGAGGCTGTTAGTAGATGACTTAACCGTGTACAAGGAGGTATAACCATTCATAACTTATTGTGTACTGCAGAGAGACTTGCAGTTGATCAAGAATACCTGGGACAAAGATTGGCAAGTAACCCTCAACATAAAGAAATGTAATTTAATGTACTGTGCCTAAATAGATGAATGGATTTGATATTTATCAATTATCATCCACTGAATAAATCATTATATTCACATATTTAAGAATTAATGTCTGTAATGATTTAAATTGGAAATGGCCATGTATGTTGGTGAGGCAAAAATTATGATCACTTGCTTGATAATGTATTGGTCCACCTTAGGAATGTGATACGGAAGCAGTTCTGCAGTGCGTAGATTAAACAAGTCATTGGTAGGTTTCCGGAGGTATGCGGCACCAGATGTCTATGCATATGTCCTGCAATTCTCGTAAATTATTAGCTAGTGGTTTGAGGGCACAGAGCTGCTAACATACAGCGTCCCAGTAGTGTTTTATTGGGTTCATATCAAGCAAATTTGGTGGCCAAGACATCAGCGTGAGTTCACTTATCATGCTCCTCAAACCACTATAGCATGGTTGATGCATTGTGACACAGACATTTATCCTGCTGGAAGATGCCACCATCGGTGGAGAAGACATCAAGCATGAAGGGATGCAGGTGGTCCACAATAATTTTCTTGTAGTCCACAGCTGCAGCTGTCATGATACCTACGATTACTACTGCAGGTCCCACAGAAGCCCCAGTCATTGTCCCCCAAAGCATAATACTGCCTCCACTGAACTGTATTCGTGGTGTAGAGCTTGTTTCAAGCAGCAGTTCACCTGGATGTCAATGTATCCAGACACAACTACCAACTTGGCATTACAATAAATGTGATTCAGCCAACCAGGAGGCACGTGTCTACTGATCCACAGTTCAATCTCGAAGATCCCATGCCTACTGCAATCGTACTTGACAGTGTCATAGGTTCGTCTGCTGTGGAGCCTCATGTTCAACAATGTACACTTCACATTGTGCTCTGAAAACACTTTTGCCCGCATCAACATTTTAGTATGTCATCAAATGTGCCACAAAACGCCACGTATACCGCAAGCCTCCAGCCCCCACGTTCTGTGATGAGACGCGGATGTCGAACACTTTGTTGCCTGTGTCCTTCGACCTTTCTCCATAGACCCTCACGGCAGTAACGTGAACAGCCAGCCAGCTTTGCCATTTCCAAAAGGCTCATGCTCAGGCCACTATCAATTTGCCCTGTGTCAAAGTTGCAGGGAACGGGGGTGGGGGATAAGTTAGTGGTACCAGAAAGACCTCCAACACACACAGGGTGGCTTGCGGAGTATTGATGGAGATGAAGAAGATGATGAAGATGAAGGTAGAGAAACAAGTGACAGAACGATACGTCAGAAGACTACAGAACACGTTTTCATAATCTCCCTGTTGCCCAGAAGACTCTCACCACAAGAATGATGCGTGACATCGCTTTAGCCTGTGTTATGTGATGAACGAACACCTAAATGACTATATAGGATAATTCATCTGCTCCTGTCAATGTCTCTTACGCAACCTGCAATTTTATATCTGGTCTTCAAATCCGTGCGCAAGATTTTCGGCCGGCCGGTGTGGCTGAGCAGTTCTAGGCGCTTCAGTCTGGAACCGCGAGACCGCTAGGTCGCAGGTTCGAATCCTGCCTCGGGCATGGATGTGTATGATGTCCTTAGGTTAGTTCGGTTTAAGTAGTTCTAAGTTCTAGGGGACTGATGACCTCAGATGTTAAGTCCCATAGTGCTCAGAGCCATTTGAACCAAAATTTTCATATTCTCTTGCTCTCTACGTGCAAATTACCGTTCTACGGAAAAAATAAACAGGACCTTTTTGTAAAAAAAAAAAAAAATTAATGTAGTTACATTTTGTACTAGGATATGGTTTCGAAGAAGCCCATGGTTCTCTATTTATTCAAAGAAAACGTACAAGACTGACCTTCAAACGCACCTCCACCCCCCCTCCCCCCCACACACACACACACTCATTCCGCACCAGTCAGGATTTCTACTATGTTGTTTGTGGCGCTCCTTCCCACCGCTGTACAAAAATTTCCAACAACACCAACTATTCCAACTGCTATTCCCGAAATTCGACCTTTTTTGTTGTCTACTGATTGGGATATTACGCCACCAGCATTGTCCACTGTTCAGTTAAAATAACTAATTTAAACGAGTCCATGAGGATAATGAAAGAAAAACGACTTTCGTCAACTTAACACTAAAACTAATTACGTTGACAATTCTATCCATACTTAACCCTTTTAAGCTTGTAGTTTCGTAGTCAGACGGCCTGACGAATGCAGTAATGTAATTGTTTATTTTATGGTGTTAAAATTCACATAATTGTTAGATAAAATTTATACAAACGTCAATTTTACAATTTGTAACTGCTCGACTATGCCAGTGGCTTAATAAGACCAGTCTACCGAAGACCAGAAAAGGTCGAATGTGGGAAATAATTCCTGCAGTCGGAAATTTTTGTGTAGTGGTAGGAGGTAGTGCCACGAGCAGCATACTAGAAATCATGACCGGTGGGGGTGCCTTTAAAGATCACTTTTGTACATTTTCTTGAAAAGCCCGAAAACCGTGGCCTCCAGCGAAGACGTATCCCGTTACAAACTTTACGTTAGATTTTCTACAAAAACTCCGTCCGAATAGGCTTCGGCAGGCCTAATGGTACCAACCGACCGCCGTGTCATCCGCAACCGATAGGCGTCACTGAGTATGGATATGGAGGGGCACACTGCTCCCCCGGCCGTTGTCAGTTTTTGTTACTGGAGCCATTACTTTTAATCATGTACCTCCCCAACTGGCCTCACGGGGGCTGAGAGCACCCCACTAACCAAAAGGGCTCAGTACACCTGGGCGGTCATCCACCGTTTAAGGATATCAAGCTATAGGTTACGGAAGAATCAAATTTTTTTTACCGAATAGTTTTCTTAAAATCGGATGTTAAGTAATTCATAGCTACCGTCGCGTCCGCTCCACTGCTTTGCCGATAAGACACGTGGCTGTCGCTCTCTGTCGCGCGTGCAGCAGCGACAAGATTCAAACACGTTTGAATTCAAACGTCGCCAGTTGCAGCGGGAGACAGGCAGCGACACAGATGTCGCTCACGTAGGACACTTCCGTAACTACATCTGCGGTTGTGTTTTGTCGCCTGAAGCTGTCGCTCGCTTCTGTCGCTCCCGTAGGACACGGCGTAAAGAGCTGGCCCAGCGCGACAGCACGTAACTTCGGTGATGATCCGATGGGAACCGGTGTTGCCATTGCGGCAACGCCGATGGCAATTTTCCTACAAAAAGGTCCTGTTCATTTTTTTCTCTATAGGACTAATAGTTTGCGCGTAGCGAGCAAGAAAATATGAAAATCTCTCAAGTGGTTTTTAAAAGCCACAGATAACATTGCTGGTTGCATACAACGATATCGTTAGGGACAGCTAAATTAGCCTGTATATAGAACTGGCAGGCAGGCGTTCTGAGACTATGCATGCCTGTTTCTCAGTTTGCACGTGTTGTACGACAAGACCGGCCACGGTGTGCCAAACTTCACGCTGGCCGCGTGCAGACGAAGGCTAGGTCTGTCTCAACTTCGCTCCGTCCTCCTCGGAAGTACCCAGTACAGGACGACACTACGTTTAATATTGCTGTTTCCCCTTCGCTATTCCTTAGAGGTATGAAGGATATTCACAGGTCCAGCCGCTGCACGAAAAGGGACAGCCCAGCGATCAAATGGTTCGAATGGCTCTGAGCACTATGGGACTTAACTTCTAAGGTCTTCAGTCCCCTAGAACTTAGAACTACTTAAACCTAACTAACCTAAGGACATCACACACATCCATGCCCGAGGCAGGATACGACCGTAGCGGTCGCGCGGTTCCAGACTGTAGCGCCTAGAACCGCTCGGCCACCCGGGCCGGCGCCTAGCTATCTATCACGCCTTTAAAAATGAACGAGAATGTCAGAAGAGAGGGATGAGAATTCTCGATGTATGTTATGCAGTCGCATAAGCAACGGGTACTGCAAATTTGGTATGAAACATTACAATGTCATGCAGAAAGAATTTAAAGAATTAGTCACCGAGGGAGGTGGTGCAGTGGTTAGTACACTGTACTCGCATTCGGGAGAACGACGGCTCAAACCCGCATCTGGCCGTCCTTATCCAGGTTTTCTGTGATTTCCTAAATCGCTTCAGGCAAATAGCGGGATGGTTCCTATGAAAGCACACGGCCGGCTTCCTTCCCTATCCTTCCCTAATCTGATGGGACCGATGACCTCGCTATTTGGTCACCTCTCCCCCATCCCCACCCCAAATCAACCAAAGAATTAACTGTCAATGAAGAGCAAAAACTTACAACGATCGACAGACGAGGTTCACTGTTCTCTCCATTACGAACTAATTTGTGCTAAATTTGCCTGTATGCAGCAAGAGAAGAAATGGATGGTACAAGTAGTGAAATGTATGAAGTATAGTGAAATGTATGAAGTTTTCAATGAAACTGAACAAAGATTATTGAGACTGCAAAGTACGTTGGTTAAGTCAAGGGGCACACCTGCAAGTATTTTTCAATTTAAAACTCAAATGGTTCAAATGGCTCTGAGCACTATGGGACTTTAACATCTGAGGTCATCAGTCCCCTAGAACTTAGAACTACTTAAACCTAACTAACCTAAGGACATCACACACATCCATGCCCGAAGCAGGATTCGAACCTGCGACCGTAGCGGTCGTGCGGTTCCAGGCTGAAGCGCCTAGAACCGCGCGGTCACAATGGCCGGCATTTAAAACTCGCTATTGTTGAATTGATGTAGGAAAAAGTAGTGCAGGGACGAACATTACAACTTCTGGAATGGATTGCAGTCCTAGCATTTTAAATGGACTTGACTGTACGTTGCCTTCAGTAAGACTTGCAAGGTGAGAAACAACTTCTTTCTGGTGTTGAGGATGCATTTAAAAAGGAAATCGCGTAGCAGAAGCGACACATTCTGACAAACACAGCCCAGTCCCCTAAGCTCACTGGCGTTAAAGGAAACGTGAGGTTTGAGTAATTCATTGTGGCCCTGAAATAATTACAAGACGTTTTTAGGACACTGCCGGTCTTACATCTGTTTTCGAGACTGCCGTTTCAGTTGAAAGCGCCTCTGTCCATGTGCAGATGTAACTGATGGATCTGCAACGTATTCGCCGTTTTAAAGATAAATTCTTTTAAGTTAAAACGGTCCACCACGTTTACATTGATTTCTTGAGGTAGAGTTTCCACCTCTCCGTATTGAGGTTGTTACAATATTCCGATAAATATATGTGTGTCAATGGCCTATTTTCGATAATGAAACATTTATGTCACGATAAAGTGGCAACCCGAGTTTCAAAAATCTGAGAAATCTTCCTTGTCTGTCCGTACACTGACAGTTTGTACCTGATAACAATTATGCCTTCGGCGCGCCAAAAACTAACAAAAAATACTGAAAATTAATTTTTGTTTGTGATCTTCGTTGTTGAGAAATGTGAAATATACAACCAAGTCGTATGCAGTGCGACTGCATTGCCACTTGAATGCTGCACATTCGCAGTTTCCCCTCCTCACGCTCAGACAGCACGGCTCAAGATCCAATTTCTTGGCGGCCCCTGTTCTATGACTACACTTCAAACTTCTATTAATCATGTAATCTGCACTTTAGAGCTGTGCAAACAACTCAATCATTTGTCAGTAGATCAATGGATGGAGGTTCTATGCAATGCTAAGTCCCAGTATTTATGTAGGTAAGTTTTGCCGACAATGAAATTCGTGGGATGTGGCAAGACAGCCTGCTTTTGCTGGTTTGCACTTGATTGATGCTAATATGGGTCTTCTGAGCAAACAGCGATGAGTGATTAGAAACTTTTTGTTAGAAAGTGTATTTTGGTGAACACGTTCCACGGTCGTTCTATGCAGTGCCTTTGCCTGATTGCACTTCGTCACATCTGTCTCTAATTTATACCTCCATCACCCAGTGTGTACCAAAAATGAATCACAGTTAATAATGATCAAATTAAAGAAGCTTTTCAAGAAAATGTCACAGACATATCATCAATTTTTTATCCAGTGTTCTGTCTTTTAGAAGCTGCTTAGTGTACTGCAGGAGCAAAAAGAACCACTTTTAAAAAATATACATTTTTTCTCATTATTCGTACTCTGGCTATGTCTCTTGACTATAACTATGAAAGAAAAGTGTCGCATATCACCTTGATCATACACTATCATACTTTTAGATACACCACTTAACAATTACACTGATTTCTTAACTACAGAGTTATAACATGTTTTCAGTCAATTTCATAAAACTTCATTTTCGTATCGAACACAAATACGTGACTCGTAGCACCAGTAATGGTAAAGGTTGAAAACTTTTACGCGAAGTTAAGGTGTTTTCGGTATAAAATGGCCAGATACAAGTAGGACCCAATCACTAAGGGTTTCATACAATCTTATTTATGTACATAAAGTTCATCCATCCTTTTTGGAAAGAAGATCTCGACGATGTTTGCCTATTATCGACGCTGATTCTGTCAAGATGTCGATCCCAGGGATTCAAAGACTTTCGAGAATGAAGTCGTATAACAAACAACAGAAATATTTTTTCATGTTATATAATTACAGATTCACAATTTTCTGATTCTTTTCCTTTAATAGTACAGTACATGTATTTCTTGCCAAATTTCAGGATTCTACGTTAAGATGAAGTACCCTATAGGTTTTAATGAGTGCGTTTGCGAGTGTCAAGATGTGTGACATTAACGGCCGTATCTTTTGATTGTACTGACTTAGAAGCTTGACATTCTTACACCACCAAAGGACTAGAAACATCAGTGTGTGACAGAAATTTAATCTTTATACGTCTACTCATTGCTGAGAAAAAGAATTTTGAACAGATGGTTAGACACGTGATCCTGTAAGGGTTCCGTTCTTACCGGTTGAGGTTCGGAACCCTAAGAAGGGTCGTTTAGATGGACTATACAAAATTTGTGTCAAATGGTGATTTATTAAGAAACAGTTTAAGAGATTCGATAGAAACGCCAAAACAGTTGTATAACTACTTCACCCTCCATCCATCGTTGAAGTGGCAAATTAGTTACACAGATATCAAAAGACTTGACGAGATAGCTTTGCGAGGCTTTCTCTTTTTCGCCCTGTTATCTCCTAAGGTTGAACATTTTACAGCTGTTTTTTCCTAACAATTAGGAGCGTATCCATTGTTAGTAGCTATTGATTTTACTAAAGATATATCTTTTTCTAAACAATCCTGTTCTAAAGGTATGCTCACAGCACGATTAACTGCAGAATGAAAGAAGGCAATTTTGTGAGCTTGAGGATGACACGAATCTGCTAGGATAATATTATCAGAAAAAAATATTTTTACGAAAAATGTCGAAGCTAATTGTGTTGTCAAATAACTTAATTTTCAAATCAAGAAAATTGAGTTCTCTCTCAACGTTTTGCATCTCTTTTGTGAAATGCATTTTCTCGTGAAAACTGTAAAAAACATGAAACATTAGTTACAGATCTTGGTCACTCCCTTGAAATATTATGTCATCAACATAACAGCTGTAAAATGTTCAACCTTAGGAGATAACAGGGCGAAAAAGAGTGAGGGTAATAACTTTATTCCATTTTTGCCGGCCGCGGTGACCAAGCGGTTCTAGGCGCGTCAGTCCGGAACCGCGCGACTGCTACGGTCGCAGGTTCGAATCCTGCCTCGGGCATGGATGTGTGTGATGTCCTTAGGTTAGTTAGGTTTAAGTAGTTCTAAGTTCTAGGGGACTGATGAGCTTAGCTCAATGGCTCAGAGCCATTTGAACCATATTCCATTTTTGGGGAACGTATCAGACAAGATAAGGAGACTTCTACAGAAGCAATTCGGTTACAGAGTTGCCTTTTCCGTAAATAATAGCTTGAAACAACGAGTATTTCATACTATTGGGGCACGGGAAGAACTTGGCACTAAATCCGGAGTTTACAAAATTACTTATAACGACTGCCCAAACTACACTCCTGGAAATTGAAATAAGAACATCGTGAATTCATTGTCCCAGGAAGGGGAAACTTTATTGACACATTCCTGGGGTCAGATACATCACATGATCACACTGACAGAACCACAGGCACATAGACACAGGCAACAGAGCATGCACAATGTCGGCACTAGTACAGTGTATATCCACCTTTCGCAGCAATGCAGGCTGCTATTCTCCCATGGAGACGATCGTAGAGATGCTGGATGTAGTCCTGTGGAACGGCTTGCCATGCCATTTCCACCTGGCGCCTCAGTTGGACCAACGTTCGTGCTGGACGTGCAGACCGCGTGAGACGACGCTTCATCCAGTCCCAAACATGCTCAATGGGGGACAGATCCGGAGATCTTGCTGGCCAGGGTAGTTGACTTACACCTTCTAGAGCACGTTGGGTGGCACGGGATACATGTGGACGTGCATTGTCCTGTTGGAACAGCAAGTTCCCTTGCCGGTCTAGGAATGGTAGAACGATGGGTTCGATGACGGTTTGGATGTACCGTGCACTATTCAGTGTCCCCTCGACGATCACCAGTGGTGTACGGCCAGTGTAGGAGATCGCTCCCCACACCATGATGCCGGGTGTTGACCCTGTGTGCCTCGGTCGTATGCAGTCCTGATTGTGGCGCTCACCTGCACGGCGCCAAACACGCATACGACCATCATTGGCACCAAGGCAGAAGCGACTCTCATCGCTGAAGACGACACGTCTCCATTCGTCCCTCCATTCACGCCTGTCGCGACACCACTGGAGGCGGGCTGCACGATGTTGGGGCGTGAGCGGAAGACGGCCTAACGGTGTGCGGGACCGTAGCCCAGCTTCATGGAGACGGTTGCGAATGGTCCTCGCCGATACCCCAGGAGCAACAGTGTCCCTAATTTGCTGGGAAGTGGCGGTGCGGTCCCCTACGGCACTGCGTAGGATCCTACGGTCTTGGCGTGCATCCGTGCGTCGCTGCGGTCCGGTCCCAGGTCGACGGGCACGTGCACCTACCGCCGACCACTGGCGACAACATCGATGTACTGTGGAGACCTCACGCCCCACGTGTTGAGCAATTCGGCGGTACGTCCACCCGGCCTCCCGCATGCCCACTATACGCCCTCGCTCAAAGTCCGTCAACTGCACATACGGTTCACGTCCACGCTGCCGCGGCATGCTACCAGTGTTAAAGACTGCGATGGAGCTCCGTATGCCACGGCAAACTGGCTGACACTGACGGCGGCGGTGCACAAATGCTGCGCAGCTAGCGCCATTCGACGGCCAACACCGCGGTTCCTGGTGTGTCCGCTGTGCCGTGCGTGTGATCATTGCTTGTACAACCCTCTCGCAGTGTCCGGAGCAAGTATGGTGGGTCTGACACACCGGTGTCTATGTGTTCTTTTTTCCATTTCCAGGAGTGTATTACTTTGAATAGGCAGGTAGACCCATTAAAGTAAGATATAAAGAACACATGCTAGGTAAAATGGGGAAAACGTATATAATTCCACGTTTGCTGAACATCTATGGCTCTTACAGCATACGCCATGTAAACGAATTGCTACACGGTGTGAGTAAGGGTTACGAACTGGACCTGCTCGAGGAAGAGATTTTCAAGCAGCTGTCTCAAAAAGATGGTTTTATTCTTAATGAACAGGTTCAGCTTAGAAACAAAAATTTTTTGGATAGTTTTAAACCCCTCCTTGCTCCACTGTAATATGGTCTGGCTGACCAGAAGTTAGTTTTCTTGCCTTTTGATGCTGGTGAGATGCGCATTTCCTGTCTTGTTGGGATTTTACGTATTTCTGATGTTTGCTGTTCGCGGCTTTCGATGTGTATGTGTGATTAAATGATTCAGTTATGTTTTTATTCACGACGACAGATGGTTTCGTTTTACTATAACATTTTGGTTGTTTTCGCTAGTGTGTATCTTAGTCTTTAAATTACGCGAGATTCTCGCGCATAACACTAGTGTCCTCTGTCGTTACATGTGTTCCTTAGCGCAAGCTTCATCTGCTTGACACTAGGACACAGGTAAATTGGTTTCATATTTTCTATTGTATGTAGGTATCTTAAACTTTTAATAATTTTGATGCGCATGAGTATGTATCCACGGGGTTTTAATGTGCGCGAGTGTCTCGCGCATACCACAAGTGACCTCTCTCGGTGAAACTGTCTGCCCTAGGGCTTCCACACCTTCTTCAAGCTAGTTCACAGGCGAAGTACTGATGCTATGCCGTGTTCGCATCGACCATCTCTTCATAATTATGTTGTATAAATGGAGATGTTTTAACTACTAAAGACGCCTTTGGCACGATTGTTTTTTGTATCTCCACTGCAGGATGTGATTTTAGTAAGGCACTAAAAGTTTTTGTACTTGTAATACTTTGTTAATTTTACGGTTACTTAAGCTATAAGTGTTTTTTTTTTTTTTTTTTTTTTGTTCTCACCCCACCTCCTCCTGTTCCTCCAACATCTCCGCATCCTTTACATTGTTCGCAGGCTTGATCCCCCCCACCCTCTGGTTTCCTCCTTCCTCTCCACCCCCCGCCCGTTGCTGCGCCTCTATCGCTGTATCCCTCCCTCTCTCCACCTCCACACCCTCCATCTCCTTCATCAGGGCAACTTCCAACGCCTCCCCCTCCCGGATGACGAACTTCGCTGTGACATCTACCCTTCCTTCTAACTATAGCCTGGCCTTGTTCCCCCCCCCTCCCCAGGGCCCCCTTTTCCTCTTCCCTCCTTCTCCCAGAGCGGATTTTCCTCCGTCCCCCCCTCCCCTGAGACCCTGCCCCCATACTTGCCTCTCTCCTTCCCATATCCCTCCCTACCTGGCCCTCTTCCGCGCGCCCCCCACTCACCTCCCCCATCTCTTCCCCTCCCTCCCTTCTCCAGGTCTCCCTCATCTCCTAGCGCCTGGCAGATCCTCTGTGTTGCTCTTCATCAGTGTGCCACATCAGTGTTGTTTAGTGCTGTTTCTCGTGTGCGTCAAGAGGTGTGTTTTAATTGTGTCCTGCCTTGAGGTTCGCCGCCGGTGTTACGTTATGTGCTATGCCGTCCGTCGCTACCTTTATGCTCCAGTCTTACTGTGCCTTGTGTTTCTTTTAACCGTCGCAGTGTGTGGCTTTTTATGTGTGCTACTTTTAAACAGTTTTTTTCTCTTCATTTTACAGTCACCCCGTTTTTTGTCTATTGCCTTCCATGATGTTCCCCTTTTTTATATTTATGTTCACCTTATTCTCTCCTTTGCTGTTTTTAAATGTCTTCTATTGTTTTGTTCTATGTCTTTCGGCTGCAGAGCAGCGCCTATGCTGCTGCCAGCCTGCCCCGATGGGGAATTGAAATACAATAAAGGAAAAAAAAAAGAAAAAAAATTTTTTTGTTCTCAGTTATGGTGCTAAGTTTTTGCTAATGAAGGTGTCTTCCTGTTCAAGTGTATTTTTGCTTCTGATGAAGGTATATTTAGATATACCGAACCCGTGGTCAAGGATATTAATAAATCTTTATCCTGCAACTGTTTGGCTGTTATCATTTACCCTGAAGACAGGATGGAGTGCCAGAATTAAGTATTGCGTTGGTGCATCATTTTTGTTTTGCGTGTTGATATCTCGGTTGCTATGAATTTTTTTTATCTAGTGTCACTTTTTATTTGTATTTCACTGTTACGATTTGAGTTTAAATACTGTCATTTTTTCGTTTGGAGATAGTGAATGCAGCAGTAGACGCTAGAAAATGGAATGCCAAGTGGAGAAATCGGAACATTTCCGGTATATTCTTCAGTCTGAGTTCAATACATGGGTGACAGCAGCGAAGGCAGCCAGAAACATTTGCGCCGTGTTTGGGAATAATGACACTGGACAGAGCACCGCAAGGAAATGGTTCTCTCGGTTTAAGGAGGATCATTTTGACATCAGTGACTCTCCCTGTTCAGGAAAACATTCGGGGTTTGATGGAGATCGTTCAAACCCATTAATCCACAATGATCCATGCCAGTGTACCCGAGAACTGGCAAATGTAATGAACTGTATTTATTCCACCATCATGTAACATTTGCATCCAATGAAGAAGGTTCAAAAATCGGGTGTATTGGTACCGCAAGCTCTAAGCCAAAATCACAAAAATCTGCGGGAGGTCATATGTGCATCTCTGCTCGCTCGTCATCAATTGGTTGTGAACAACACCTGCCATCCCTGTCCTGTATCGTTGCTGGTGACGAGAAATGCTGTCTTCATGCTAACATAAGGAAAATGGTTCAAATGGCTCTGAGCACTATGGGACTTAACATCGGACGTCATCAGTCTCCTAGAACTTAGAACTATTTAAACCTAACTAACCTAAAGACATCACACACATCCATGCCCGAGGCAGGATTCGAACCTGCACCGTAGCAGTCGCGCGGTTCCGGACTGAAGCGCCTAGAACCGATCGGCCACCACGGCCGGCAACATAAGGAAAAGACAGGAATGGTTGACCCCAAACAAAGCAACAATTTCCTGTACAAAGAGCTGTGCGCATCCCATCCGCAAAAGACAATGTTATGCATCTGGTGGAAAAGCGACGGTGTGGTGTACTACAAATTGCCCCCCCCCCCCCCCCATCACTGCTGACATTTATTGTTAACAACTGAGACGTCTTGCAGACGCAATCCAAGAGTAACGACCAGGAAGACTGCGTGAAGTGATGCTACTCCACGATAAGCCCCTTCACCATTCTGCTGACTGACATAAAACACTATATAGAGTTGGGTTGGGAAGTCATTCCGCATCCAACTTCTTCACCTGATCTTGCGCCCTCAGATTTTGATCTTTTCCGCTCTCTATCAAACAATCTGTAAAGCACTTCCTTTACACATGAAAATGCGCTCCGAATGTGGGTCGACGAATTCTTCCCCTCGAAACCACACGTGATTTCTATAGCCGCTGAGTCGCACAGTTACCCCAGCGTTGGCAGATGGTTGTTAAGTAGTGAAGGAGAATATACTGTATTACTGGTGACTACACTCCGTTACGTGTATCTGTTGTGTTTATTAAACCTACACAAAACGCTACGAAGTTATGCACCAACCCAATATGTCGTCGCATTCAAGTTATCGTCTCCTCCCCTTTAAATGTTACATTCTTTACACAATCCGAGCGAAACGGGAGTTTATTCCGTGCAGCGAGGCTGGGCAGCACAGGCGTACGGGCTGCTGCTAGGCATTGATAACTCGGCGTTCGTCATCCTCGAGCAGCGCCTTACCTCGTTTTTGCAGTGTTTATTCTCGTTAGGGAACAAATGCGCTAACAATGTTAAAGAGAACACTATGTCCTGAATTGTTCTTGGATATACACCTAAAATTTGCCAGCCTCCATACTTCGGCACTTAAGGCGGCTGCTTAGTTCGCCTAAACGTACTGGTAATGATCCCCTAGTCGGTAAAATTAAATTTTTGAGAGATAAAAATAGAAAAGAATGAGATTTTCACTCTGCAGCGGAGTGTGCGCTGATATGAAACTTCCTGGCAGATTAAAACTGTGTGCCCGACCGAGACTCGAACTCGGGACCTTTGCCTTTCGCGGGCAAGTGCTCTGCCAACTTTTTTTTTTTTTTTTTTTTTTTTAAATCTCATTTTGTTCGTTTTCGTTCGTTGTATCTGCTCTGGGCGGACGTCGAAAGACACCCGTTTCAGTTCGTTGTTGATCCATTAACTCAGTTCTTTTATTACAGAGGGCTGCTAACCCTCTGACCGAACACGCTGAGCTACCGTGCCGGCGAAATTTTCACTCGAGGGAAGGCTTGAACCAATGACCGCTCGTTCCGTAGCTGCTCACGCTACCACAGGACCACGGCGCTCCTGAACCAACTGAGCTACCGAAACACGACTCACGCCCGGTACTCACAGCTTTACTTCTGCCAGTACCTAGTCTCCTACCTTTCTTTCAGGAGTGCTAGTTCTGCATGGTTCGCAGGAGAGCTTCTGTAAAGTTTGGAAGGTAGGAGACGAGGTACTGGCAGAAGTAAAGCTGTGAGTACCGGGCGTGAGTCGTGTTTCGGTAGCTCAGTTGGCAGAGCACTTGCCCGCGAAAGGCAAAGGTCCCGAGTTCGAGTCTCGGTCGGGCACGCAGTTTTAATCTGCCAGGAAGTTTCAAAAATAGAAAAGGTTATACAGGGTGGTTGTAATTAATCTTTCGCTATTTGAGCCAGTGTAGACGGAAAACTATTTGCAGTATGGTCACCTAACTTCATAGGAATGATGTACAGACTGCGCGCTGCATTATTTGCGTTAGGTGCCGGTGCTGAAACGGCGACTTAGGGTTGAAAAACAAGCATCAGTATGAATTAGGTTGCAGGCTGTCAACGTGAGTGTCTGGACCAGGTGAGCAGGGCTTTCTTCGTAAAGCTGTTTCATCAAAACAGCAGCAATAGTGTTACTGCTCTTCCTCGACTATCGACGCATTAAACAAATACGGAGTCGTCCTCTATCCGCACGGGGGCTGAAGACATACGAGATCTGTTCAAAAAATTCCGGAACATTCGTAATGTCGCTCCAATGGTGTATTTGAGCGAAATGCGGTTGGCATCCCTGCACACGCCTGTGTTTAATGTGAAGCTGTCGAAAGTTTCATTATTGTGTGTCTGTTAGTTATTGTTCAGTGCTGTACTGAGTAGAAAGTTGTATCGCACAGTTTACGAATTTCGAGATGGTAGAGTTAAGAGTAGCAACGCGCCTACATTAAATTTTGCGTGAGACTCAAGAAAACCTTTACACAGACACACCAAATGATGCAGAAAGCCTGCAGTGATGAGTGCTTATGCCGTACTCGGTGTTACGAATGGTTGACGCGGTTTAAAAACGGTCAGACCGAAGTTAAAGATGACGCCCTTCGACGTCTACTGACGACGCTCATGTCAGGAACGTTAACGAAATTGTGTGTGACAGTCGAAGGCCAAAGAAGAATGTAACATTTCAGTTGGATCATGTCATGAAATCCTGACACAGTATCTTGGAATGCATCGTGTTGCCGCCAAGTTCGTCCCACGGTTAGATCTTCGCCTCGCAATCTGTGAAGAGCTTTTGGATCGCACAAATGAGAACGAGATGCTCCTTAAGAGAATCATTACTGGTGACGAGACGTGTGTGTATGGTTATGATGTTGAGGCCAAGGTTCAGTCTTCACAATGAGTTGAGAAAGGTTCTCCAAGACCAAAAAAAGCTTGTCAGGTCAGGTCAAGTGTCAAAGCCATGCTGATAGTTTTCTTTGACTTTGAAGGGTTAGTTCATTACGAATTCGTGCCACAGGGACAAACTGTTAAACGATGGTACTATCGGGACGTGTTGCGACGCTTTCGAGAAAATGGGAGAAGGAAACCGCCTGGAATATGGCGAGACAATTCATGGCTCTTGCATCACGGTAACACACCCGCACATTCATCCCTATTGGTGCGTGACTATTGCACAAAAAACGAAATCTCTGTGCTGCCTCATCCTCCGTACTCTCCAGACCTGCCCCCTACAGACATTTTTTATCAACATTGAAAACCCCGTTGAGAGGACGAAGATTTGCAACAATATACGACGTAAAAGAAAATTCCAGCAAGAGGCGTACAAAGACTGCTTCTTGGAGTGGAAACGGCGTTGGTAGCGGTGTATTAGTTGTGGAGGAGAGTATTTCGAAGGTAACCATGAACAATAAGTAAAACGTGAAAGTGGAAAAATTTTGTAGACAAAGATTCGCGATTTTTCGAACACATCTCGTATGATTCGGAATTTCGAATTAACTGGTGATGTGGGAACTGCCCCCGGGAGAGGCCGACGGCCAGTTGCACCACGTATTCAAAAATGGCTCTGAGCCCTATGGGACTTAACATCTGAGGTCATCAGTCCCCTAGACTTAGAACCACTTAAACCTAACTAACCTAAGGACATCACACACGTTCATGCCCGAGGCAGGATTCGAACCTGCGACCGTAGCAGCCGCGCGCTTCCGGACTGAAGGGCCTAGAACCGCTCGACCACAGTGGCCGGCCACCACGAATTGTTGAACAAGTTACTGTTGCCACGGCTGAGAATGCTCGACGCAATGTGCTATCTTCAAGCGGTGCACTCTGTCAATACATGTGAAGAAAACCGAATCGCCGATCGTTCCAAGGTGCGTGATCACCATGATCATCAAATTTAAACTAGTGTGATTTCTTGATGTGAGGTGACCTGAAGAACAGGGTTTATCATCGGGACACTAACACACGTTGGATGTTGAAGATGAGCGCAGCGAGGAAAGTAGCCAACCTGAGATATTCGGAGCAGCAGTAGAGTAATCTGCACTGCGGTTCCAGCTGTCGTGGATGCAGATGGTTGTCATACTGACAAGGAACACCTTGAGTGCGCGGTCGCAGACGGCCAATGATGTTTGCGGCATTCGACCCCCCACATATTGTCTACCATGTAACCACAATATTGGCTGCTAACGGCAACAGGGGACGGGACTGGATGTATTGTGAGCACAGCATGAGGCTACGGAGCACAGTTGAACTGCTTAGTCGACGAGTAACTCACGACAGTGCTTAGTGGCGTTGATACCAAGCAGATCAATGACAACGATAAACAAAGCAAACATTACATTATATTTACAACAGCAGCTGTCGAAGTTGAAATTTTATTAGAATGCAACCCACAGAATTTCGCAGAACGAGAAAGCAGTGGCAGATGAAATATTAGCGTTTCCACAAGATGAAGCTGTGGAATGTGAGATGTCGTATACGCTTGACTGTGCGCACATTGTACATAGGAGTGCAATGATGGCTATATGTGCTTAACAAATGAAAGTGATACTGAAATAGGTGCCGAGTCATGTATTTCATCATTCTTGTCAGACACGGAGCCACAAATCCCATCTCCAATGAAACGTTGTAAAGGAGAGTCGTTGTCCAAGGAGCGGGTACTAAACATGTTTAAGTACATGAAAGATAATCCACAGCATATTAAAACGGCAGTTATGAGCCGATTTCGAATATGTCCGTAACCATACCATCGCGTACTGCATCAGAAAAACTACGGATAATCAAGGGAGGACAGCGCGCTCTTGTTACGAATATTGGTGTTTGCGCGTTTCAAGGATGGTCCATACAGTTTACAGTTTACAGGAGGTGCATGATAGTCATCTACTACGTTACGCATTTCAAATTGCACGCGGCATAGATTACTGTGATTTAAATGGCAGCCCTGCATGGTTGCCCAACTTCAAACAGTGCTACAGAATTGGAAGACGTAAGATAATGAAATTTCAAACAAAGCGTCAACTTGACAATGCACATAAAACTGCGGAATCGTCCGGAAAATTTGTCGATGAGATAAACAAACTTATCTACATCTACATCTACATTTATATTCCGCAAGCCACCCAACGGTGTGTGGCGGAGGGCACTTTACGTGCCACTGTCATTACCTCTCTTTCCTCTCCGTGCGCGCTCGAATCTGTCTAATTTTACATTCGTGATATCCTCGGGAGGGAAGCAATATATTCGATACCTCATCCAGAAACGCACCCTCTCGAAACCTGGACAGCAAGCTACACTGCGATGCAGAGCGCGCGCCTCTCTTGCACAGTCTGCCACTCGAGTTTGTTAAAACATCTCCGTAACGCTATCACGCTTACCAAATAACCCTGTGACGAAACGCGCCGCTCTTCTTTGGATCTTCTCTATCTCCTCTGTCAACCCGACCTGGTACGGATCCCATCATGACGAGCAATACTCAAGTGTAGGTCGAACGATTGTTTTGTAAGCCACCTCCTTTGTTGATGGACAACATTTTCTAAGGACTCTCCCAATGAATCTCAACCTGCCCCCCCCCCCCTTACCAACAATTAATTTTATATGATCATTCCACTTGAAATCGTTCCGTACGCATACTCCCAGATATTTTACAGAAGTAACTGCTACCAGTGTTTGTTCCGCTATCATATAATCATACAATAAAGGATCCTTCTTTCTATGTATTCGCAACACTTACATTTGTCTATGTTAAGGGTCAGTTGCCACTCCCTGCACCAAGTGTCTATCCGCTGTAGATCTTCCTGCATTTCGCTGCAATTTTCTAATGCTGTAACTTCTCTGTATACTACAGCATCATCCGCGAAAAGCGGCATGGAACTTCCGACACTATCTACTAGGTCATTTATATATATTGTGAAAAGCAATGGTCCCATAACACTCCCCTGTGGCATGCCAGAGGTTACTTTAACGTCTGTAGACGTCTCTCCATTGAGAAAAACATGCTGTGTTCTGTTTGCTAAAAACTCTTGAATCCAGCCACACAGCTGATATCCCATCGTTCGGTAAGGAATTAATTTTTAACTCCGACCAATCGGGATTTGAGGTAAGGTTCTACGGGACCAAACTGCTGAGGTCCCTAGGCTTACATAGACCCATGCCCGAGGGAGGATTCGAACCTCCGACGGGGCGGGGGGGGGGGGGGGGGGCAAGGCGCCGTAGACCGCACGGTTACCCCGCGCGGCACCTGAAAGGATCCCTGGAAATTAGAGGTACCAAGAGAGTTTTATCAAGATCAACATTAACACCTTAATGTATTCGTAAACAATTACGCTGACTGTTAATCTGGATGGTAAATTGGCTGGAAAGTTATTAATTTCGTTGCGAGAAGTTGGAGATGCACTGTCCCTACGATTCTTTCTTGTGTTTCTGATCTTGCAAGAGCAGTAAGGAGTATTCACGTTACAGCAAGCAAGAGTGGTAAAATGGGCGTAAGAGAACTACAATTACGGTATGAGGACTGCTTTTGGACAACAGATGGTCCAAATGACTTGCTTTTGCTTGATTCTTGATCTGCATATAAAAATCACTTCCTTTGGAGCAAACTAGCCCTTCTGAAAAACGTGTGGCATTGCAATTCATACCCACCTTGAACCATTCGAAAAATTCAGCCTGTGAATATTTGTTTTTTTTTTTTTTTCGTGCCTATACATTATATTATCGCACCATCTGCAGCTACGCCTACACCTACGCCAGTTTCACGTTAAGCTCCACGACAGACTGTTTCCGACGACGCCCATTTTGTGAAGTGTAATACATATAGCCCACAGAAGACTGATCTCTGCACCTCCCGGACACCCATTTTCTGTCGCCCTCCTGATGTACGTTGTGAGCCATTGGCAGCTAATATTTTTCCTGCCATAACTGTTAACCCAATACTTTCAAACGAGCCTTACTAAAGATTGAACTTGCGACCTCGCACTCAAGGGGTTCCTTGTGATCAACGTGTGTAACCTGAATGGTAACATGGTATGCTGTTAACGAATGTTAACATCTCGTGTGGAAGTTAAAATGTGTTACTTTCAATGATTTATTCGTTATTTTTCCACCACATGTCCTGACAAATGTATCCGAAAAGTGTCACTGTCCTACGATCACTTATTTTTCATTGGAACTCTCTCAGGTAGCGAAAGTTTAGTATAACATCCCTGTATTATGGCTGTTTACTCACGACTCTAGAATTATTTTAAAAAATAGTCTCCTTTAACAGTATTTCATTAGACCGCAACATACAAAGTGTTTTTCTCTGTAACTTACAAATAAATAAGTGAAATAACTATTTATTTGGACAGGTAAACTTCGGAAACGTTACTCTTGCTGCAGAGTTCCGAACGTAGTTTATTTAGTTATTTTGCACTTATAGTAACGAGTTACAATTTTTTCATCAGAACATTACTTTCTCTGTAGTTAACCCAATTCTGCACAAATCTGTTTAAATCAAATTTCTGTAAATTTTACTTAAGGAAACTAGATACATTCTAAGTATTAGGTGTAGTTGCAGCATGCTGTACAAAACTGGGATTGTTCACGTGGATGTTCTTGTAGCGGAATATCCATTTGTGTGAGGTGTTCAAATGAGTGCCTATTTTCCTGAATGCACATCTCCATGCACACCTTCTACTCTAAATGACCTGCGGACGTCAAGGTATCGACATGCATGATACCCACTACTAACAAAGCCTATCCTTGCACGACCTATCGCCGGCAGCAAGACAACCGCTACTGCTCTTTCCACCCGACCTAACTATCGCAGAGACTTTTTTCCCTTGGCTCTTGCCTTGGCACTTTTTTTCCTCTGTCCTTCAAACCGCTACCCTTCGTTCGATTTCGACCCAATCTATCTCCAGATGGGCGCGTATTAATGGTTAACCTTAGCCAGACGTACGCAAACATCGCAGTACCCACATCCTGCGACACCTCACTTAAGTGAAAACTAACCCTTATGCAGAGATGGCAGTAGACCTATTGTGTTGGCCATCATGCTGGTGTGGGCGTGGAGGGGCTCCACCTCTTGTTGAAAAAAAGGAACATAAAGTTGCTGTTGTCACAGAGCGACAAGCTTCCTCAGTGCACTATTTGAAGTTATCTTCGGTTAGATTCTAGAATGCCCTCACTCTGTCGTACGAGGGTAGTTTGATAAGTCAGGTGAAGAAGAAAGAAAAATGTTTGTTTCGTAACCAACTCACCTTACATGTCGACATAGTCGCCTTTAATGGATATATACTTGGTCCAGCGATCCTCCATCTTTTTCATCTCGTTGGAAAAATAGGTTCTGTCAAACTCTAAAAAATACTCGTTGACTGCAACTGTGATTTTCTCATTTGTTGACAATTTCTTCCCGCCAAGCCAAAGTTTCAAGTTGAGGAATAGGAAGAATCACTTCAGGCTAAGTCTGGTGACTAGGGTGGATGAGGAACCAGTTCAAAAGCCCAATTCATGCGCTTTCGCTATTGTTATTGCTGAATTGTGGGATGGTGCATTATCCTCGTGAAAGAGCAGTTTTTTGCGTGCCCATCTTGGTCTCTTTTCAGCCAACGCAAGTTACAAACGATCCAGCAATGAAGCATAATACAGTCCAGTTATGGTTCTGCCTTTTTACACGTAAACTATGATAGTTATTCCTTGGAAATCCCACAAAACAGTGGTTATCACCTTACCAGCTGAAAAAATGGTTTTGCCTCCTCCTGTGCACTTTCACCAGCCTTTGTCCATTGTTTTGACTGTTGTTTTGACTCTATTGTTTATGATGGATCCAGGTTTCAAATGGCTCTGAGCACTATGGGACTTAACAAAAAAATGGCTCTGAGCACTATGGGACGTAACATCTGTGGACATCAGTCCCCTAGAACTTAGAACTACTTAAACCTAACTAACCTAAGGACAGCACACACATCCATGCCCGAGGCAGGATTCGAACCTGCGAGCGTAGCGGTCGCTCGGTTCCAGACTGAAGCGCCTAGAACCGCTCGGCCACACCGGCCGGCCGATCCAGGTTTCATCAACAGTCATAAATCGGCGCAGAAAGCATTGTGGGACGCGATTAAATATCACCGTACATTTTGCTGAAATGTGCAGCATGCACTGTTGGTTGATTGTGAGAGTTCGCGACACCCACCTCGCACACAGCTTCATCTCCTATTCTCCGCGCAGGATATAATGCATCCGCCCCGTTGAGATGCCTACAGTCTCAGCAATCTCACGAATTTTGATTTGGTGGTCTTGCATTATCATGTATACACGACAGGTCGGTAAGCGCAAACTAACGAGGTTCGGTTTGCCACAGATACTGGCGTGCAATAAACACTGCACGCACAGCCAACGAGTACTTTGACATGTTGCTGATGCTCGGCAAATGCCAACACGATTCCATTGAAGCTGCTATGGCTTAGGCCGTGAGATGTCCTGGTCGGAAAGCTCAGTCAGCCAGATACGTTCTGGGGCTGTAGCTGGTAGGGTTGGTAGATGTCAAGACGAATTTCTGGGTCAGGAAAGGGAAGCGTGTTGGTATTTTACTGGGATAGGATATGGAGGGGGAGGAAGCGTGGGATATGTTGGTATAGGTATAACAACAACCCAATGTTGGAGAATTTTGGATAAACAGTGGAGTTTTGATTTTCGAGTTTACAGGATTTATAGGATTTGCGAAGTTGTTCGAGGAGCGGAATGTTATGTAGTGGTAGAGGACACATGTAGGAGAGAGAAGATGGGTACACAAGGCGAGACATAGAGGAATGCGTTCTAGGACTTGTAAGGGGTCGAGTAATTTTGGAAGTGCTGAGATTCGGGGTATAGTGGTAAAGGTGAGGAATGGTCGGATAAAATTTTTCCAAGTACGGAGGATTGTGAAAGGGTGTAATGCTGTTGTACAGCCTGCTAAGTGATTTTAGTAATTTTAGTTCAAATTCAAATCGCTCTGAGCACTATGGGACTTAACATCTGTGATCATCAGTCCCCTTGAACTTAGAACTACTTAAACCTAACTAACCTAAGGACATCACACACATCCATGCCCGAGGCAGGATTCGAACCTGCGACCGTAGTAGTCGCGCGGTTCCAGACTGAAGCGCCTAGAACTGCTCGGCCACACCGGCCGCCGTAATTTTAGTCTATTGTGGGCTCTTTGTTGAGTGGTTAGTGGGTGGAGCGTGGAGTCACTATATACACACTTCATATCCCCAATCAGGCTTGCGAAATGGGGTTTGTGGTGACATTCTGGTGCTGTTCAGGCTATGAGGGGCACTGAAACTATAATTATTTCACCAGCGGTACGTACGTGTAAGAAAATGTGTCGAAATTGGCTCATTCCTTCCAAGTGCTTAATGTTGTTGATCATCAACGTAACCATAGCATTAACGACAAAAATTCGATGTTCCCTCTTGTGTTCATTTTCAATGTTTGTGAAGAAAAATCTTAGGAAATCCTTCAGTAACTTACTGTCGTTCTATATAAGCAACTTATACCTACATCTATAAGCCGCAAGCCATTTCACGGAAAGTGGCAGACGACTCTTCTAGGAACGCACGCTCTCGGAACTTTAACAACAGACCACACCACGATGCAGAACGCATCTCCTCCAGTATCTGCCACTGGGTTTGGCTGAGCATCTCCATAACGCTGTCGCCCTTACTAAATGAACCCGTGTTGCTCTTCTTTCGACCTTCTGTATTTCGTCTGTCGATCCTACCTGGTAGGGATCCCAGAGTGACGAGCAATACTCAAGTATTGGTCGAACGAGTGTTTTATAAGATGCTTCTTTTGTTGATGAACTATATTTCTATCGGATTCTCTCAATGAATCTCTCTCTGGCATCTGCCTTTCCAGCGATTAGTCCTACTTTAATCGCTCCGTACGCATAGTCACAGATTTTTAATGTACGTGACTGCTTGCGGTGATTGATGTGAAATCTTGTAATCATAGAGTAGTGGGTCTTTCTGGCTATTTATGCACAATCCGTTACATTTGTTTATGTTGAGGGGCGATTGCCGCTCCTTGCGACAAATGTCAATCCTCTGTAGTCCTTCCTGCATTTCGTTATAATTTTCTAGTGTCGCGACCTCTCTGTACAGAACATCAACCACGAAAAGCCTCCATGTAACTTTCGACGTTATGTACTAGGTCCTTTACATACAGTGTGTCCATAATTAAAGTTCCAGTTTCAAAACGCTGTACAAAGAGAACCACTGCTCAGAATGACGTCAAATTTAAACAGTATATTGTTGATGCAGGAGGAAACGCAATGTAAAAAAAAAAAAATTAACGAAAATCTGACGAGTACACTCATGCTCATAAATTAAGGATAATTGCAGAATGTGGTGCCACACAACATGGCACTACACAAAACTGGCGCTAGTACCATAGGCACATAGGGAACACAGACGACACATATCTGTAAGTCCACGGTATTGGTGATAAGTTGAGAAAACCGTGCCGAAACATATGTGCTGCAAAACGCCACTGTTTCCTGCGCATGTACCCCGACATCAGTATGGGATATGATCACCATGCACACGCACACAGGCCGCACAACGGGTTGGTATACTCTGGATCAGGTGGTCGAGCAGCTACTGGGGTGTAGCCTCCCATTCTTGCACCAGTGCCTGTCGGAGCTCCTGAAGTGTCGTAGGCGTTTGAAGATGTGCAGCGATACGTCGACCGAGAACAGACGTGCACGATGGGGTTTATGTCTGGAGAACAGGCAGGCCACCCCATTCGCCTGATATCTTCTGTTTCAAGGTACTCCTCCACGATGGGAGCTCGGTGGGGCCGTGCGTTATCATCCATCAAGAGGAAGGTGGGACCCACTGCATCCCTGAAAAGGTGGACATACTGGTGCAAAATGACATCCCGATACACCTGGCCTGTTACAGTTCGTCTGTCAAAGACATGCAGGGGTGTACGAGCACCAATCATAATCCCGCCCCACATTATCAAACCACAACCTCCATACAGGTCCCTTTCAAGGACATTAAGGGGTTGGTATCTGGTTACTGTTTCACGCCAGATGAAAACCCGGCGAGAATCACTGTTCAGACTATATCTGGGACCACTGGGACCACTGTGCCAATGACCACGTGCTGTGTTCTTGACACCAGGCTTTACGGGCTCTCCTGTGACCAGGGGTGAGTCGAATGCACCTTGCAGGTCTCCAGGCGAATAAACCATGTCTGTTCAGTCGTCTGTAGACTGTGTGCCTGGGGACAACTGCTCCAGTGGCTGCAGTAAGGTCCCGAGTAAGACTACCGTGGTTCTCTGCGGGCACTGATGGTGAGATATCGGTCTTCTTGTGGTGTTGTACACTGTAGACGTCCCGTACTGTAGCGCCTGGACACGTTTCCTGTCTGCTGGAATCGCTGCCATAATCTTGAGATCACACTTTGGGACACACGGAGGGGCCGTGCTATGACCTGCTGTGTTTGAACAGCCTCCAGTCGCCCTAGTATTCTACCCCTCATAACGTCATCAATAATGTGTTCTTTGAGCCATTTTCAACTCACAGTCATCATTAACACGTCTGAAAACGTCTGCACACTTACTCGCTGCACCGTACTCTGACATGCACCAACACACTTCTGCATATGTGGACTGCTGCAAGCGCCACCGTGCGACGACCGCAAGTCAGCTGCAGCGCATGGTTATACCCTGAGGTGATTTAAACCCGCAAACCGCCCACCAGAGCGTTGTTTCACCGTGTATCAGCATTATCCTTAATTTATGAGCATGACGCTCAACATGTCTGCTAGAGCGAATGATCGCGCGCTGCTGGTAAAGCTCTTTTACAAGAACAGTGACTGTGCGTCGGTAACTCGACGTTTCGAACACTCGAGGATTTGAAATTCGGCATTGGTCCGACGTCTCCTAAGAGTCTGGAGACTGGAGAAAATGATTAAAAAATACGTTGTAAGGATCAGTATACACACACCAACAGACACACACCAACAGACACGCGGCCCACGACGGTTTCTCAGTTTGCGTCCGAGACGCTCAACATGTCTGCTAGAGCGAATGATCGCGCGCTGTTGGTAAAGCTCTTTTACAAGAACAGTGACTGTGCGTCGGTAGCTCGACGTTTCGAACACTCAAGGATTTGAAACTCGGCATTGGTCTGACGTCTCCTAAGAGTCTGGAGACTGGAGAAAATGATTAAAAAATACGAAAATACAGTGTCTGTTGAAGTGCAATATGGCAGAAGGAGGAAAGCAGTTGATCCGACATCTGTCGAATCAGTGGTCACAGCATTATAGGAGAGGTCCGTGCAGACACGCAGTGCACCGGAAATTGGCCGAACGTTGGGCACACCTGTGAGCATGGTGCACAAAATCCTAGGAAACACCATGAATTGCTATCCATAAAGAATCACACATGTTCAGGGTTTGTTTTCCGCTGACCTGCTAGCAAGACAAACGTTGTTCGCTCTGGAATTTCTTGCTCGCATGACAATGAATGGCCATGGAACATTCTGTGAACAGGCGAAACCCATTTCCATCTCCAAGAACATGTCAACATGCAGAGATGCAGAATATGCGCAACGGAAAATACGCACGCATATCAACCGGTACCACTTCATTTTGCAAAGGTGTGTATATCGAGCGTGTCGACGACATCGTTTATTGTAAGGCCAAATTTTTTTCCTGTAACCCGTACCGTCACTTTAAACGCTATCAGTCTTTTGTGCACAAACATCATGCCAATCCCTCAATAGCGCGGATGTGTGGGTGGGATCATTTTTATGCAAGACGGCGCTCCTCTGCCTTGCACAACCAATGAAGTGGCTGCTACGGAGGCATTTCCGAAATATATACTTATCAGCCGTAATTTCTCTACAGCATGAGCTTCCAGAGCACTTGATCTTAATCCCCGCGACTTCTGGCTGTGGGGTTATCTGAAAGATGTTGTGTTTAGTGCTCCAAATACGAACGTAGCTGAATTGGAGGCACGCACTGCGTAACACATTCTGAACCTGACCACCTAGACACTCCGATCTGTTGTGGAACATACTGTTTCTAGATTTCAACTAGTGGCACAAAGCGGTGGAGAGCATATTGAACACGTCTTGCAGCAGTCTCACAACAGTTAGAAACCGACGTCATTTTGCTTTTTACGTGGTTTTTGGCCTCAGGATAATTAAAAACCGATGTCATTTTGCTTTTTATGCTGTTTTTGGCCACAAGACAATTAGAACCCAATTTTTCCCATCCGATGTGGTACGACGTTGCCATGACAGATGGGCTTACCTAACTAACATTGCCACAACTGTTCACTGCCGAACTTACACAGTCACATGGTGCAATGTGCAACTAAAAACCGTAGCCGTCGTATTGCGATGCATCTGTCGTTCGCAGCCGATCCCATTTACGTTCAGATGCCTACAGCGCCATCTATCGGTCAAATTTTCGTTTTTTTCCTCCTCTCGTTTCCCCCTGCGTCAATAATACGCAGTTGAAGTTTCACGTCATTCTGAGCAGTCATTCTCTTTCACCAGCATTTTGAAAGTGGAACTTAATATGGACACTCCAAATGTTGTGAAATGTAAAGGTCCTGTAACGCTCTTAGGGTGAGCCCGAAGTTACTTGCGTTAGAAGACTTCCCGCCGTTGAGTATGACATGCTGTGTTTCGTTTGCAAGAAACTCTTCAATCCAATCACATAGTTGGTCTGATACGATCGTATTTTATTCATTGGGCGACAGTGCGAAACTGTATCGAACGACTTCCGGAAGTCAAGGAACACGGAAGCTACCTGGGCGCCCGTAAAAGGGAAAGTCCTTCGCAGTTGTTCCAATCATCCACCGCGCCGTGTGTCAATTTTGCTTGCGCGTACAATAACTGTAACTTAAGAACCGTTACTGTTCTCTGATAAACAGCCAAGTTTAATAACAAATGTCAACGCTCTTACGTTGGGTTATCCCAATTGAAACCTAGGTAAATCTAGGTAATCATTGCAACTGAGGCTGTTGTTCATTTAAAATCAACGCTCTTGCTTTTATATGGTGCAAGTGGCTCTGAGCACTATGGAACATAACATCTGAGGTCATCAGTCCCCTAGAACTCAGAACTACTTAAACCTAACTTAACCTAAGGACATCACACACATCCCCGCCCGAGGCAGGATTCGAACCTGCGACTGTAGCGGTCGCGCGGTTCCAGACTGAAGCGCCTAGAACCGCTCGGTCACTTCGACCGGCGCTTTTTAATCAATGTAAAACATCGTGCTTTCGGCGAAGCATGATAATTATCCAAGTTGTATAGCATGATAATTATCCAAGTTGTATAGCTAAATTACCGTCTTTTGCATGTGTAATGGAAGTCTTATTAAGTCCAGACGCGTTTCGCTTTATTCTAAAGCATTTTCAGTAGTTAGGTTTTTTGTTGTTTAATTCATTCGATGAGTATTCAGCACACAGTGCTTTCACTGCACTAAATATTCACGTTTCTGTGATGAGAAGAACTACTGTCGTCACACAAAATGGCGAGAAGACAGTAGTACTTCTCAACACAGAAATATGAGTATTTAGTGCAGTGGAAGTGATGTGTACTGAATATCCAAAACATACACCCAGAAGAACATTAATGAAGTAAACAACAAAAAACCTAACCACTGAAAATGCTTTAGAATAACGCGAAAGGCGTCTGGTCTTTAATAAGACTTTCATTACAGTTGCAGAAGGAGGTAATTAACCTATACAACTTGTACATCAGCAACTGTGGAAAAAGGGGACGAAAAACAAAGATGACAACAACATGCATATGATAATTATCGCTTGCAACGTTTGATAAGGACGAAAAGAGCAACCTAGCACACACGACACCACGAAAAGTCGTAAGATAGCTCACTCTCTCTCTCTCTCTCTCTCTCGCTTAAGACGCTGGATCGCGTGACGAGTGTTCTGAGGGGAGTGGGGGGCTGGGGGTGCCAACGTAAAGCACAGATAATATTTAAAGCGAGCCTAGAATCGATACAGCGCTTCCGCGCTCGCGATTTGCAACGCAGAGGCTGCGAGGTATCGAATCGCTTCCGGATACTAAGAATTAGGCACGCCACAGCCACGGCCGGCAGGTAGGCAGCGCCGGTGGCGCCTAATCCGGGCTGTGTGAGCGATGGAGACGTGAATGTCTGCGCGGCGCGTGTCGTACCATGCACGGCCCAGCCACGCGCCCCCTCGCCCGTTCACGCAAGGTGCGTAGCGCGTACCGGCGCGTGCTTTGCACTGCAGCTGCCCGGCCCCTCACCCCACTTCCGCCTCCAAAGCTCAGCACCCCTGCAGGCGACCAGCTCCCATCTTTTTCGGACCACAAAACGGCTGCCCCGACAATTGCAATGAAACAATTGCCGCGATCTAATCACGCTCTGCCCCCACCACTCGTCATCAGGGGGAAATAATTGAAGGCTCTAGTGCCACACAGAGCTATCCCACAGGTGACTAAATTTGAGAAAAATGCGTTCTACCATTTATTCCCGAACTTCATTTAGTGAAAAAAATACGAGCTTACCGAGTATCGGATCTAATCCGCGACTAGATTCAGGAGTTTGTTGCAGTAATTTCCTATCTAAGGAACTTAAAAAGTGTTACTGTTCTCTGATAAAGTCAGTTTTAAGAACAAATGCCATACTCACAGCTCCGGATGTAAGAAATTTGCGAACCCGGGCAAAAAGTTAACAGTGGCACCCGCCCCCCCCCCCTCTGCCCCCCTCAAGCTTATGTGACAGGACAAAAATTTTAAAAAATTGATTTTTTCAAAAATATGTTCATTTTGTACAGCACAGCTTCCTGAAGAGTTTGATATATAAAACACACATGTTCGAGGAAATGTAAGACATGTTATTTGATCTTAAGTGTGTCAAAGTGCAGTGCCACACCTCTTTACACAGCATTCCTCTAACGCACATCACTGTATTTTGCTCTGTGGAATTCAAACGCGTATATTTTGTAACGGAAGCCATCAAATGTATATTCAGGAGAATGGAAATTAAAATGTCATGTGGTGCCTTTCCTGTTCCCACTCGGCCAGTTTGAATACTACCCCCTTTTTAAAGAACTCACAATACTGGGTAGGATTATTTGTAACCAAGGGGAATAAACATAGGGAACATAAAAGCAGTAAAGACAAGAGACAAGCAAGACGGTACACATTTCTTCAATCCTAAGGTCCCAGCATTTTTTTTTTCTCTCTAATCTTGCTGCACCTTTACATGGCGTGTTTTCCTTTCTGCGAAAGAATCTATTATCATCGTTCGTATAATGTTTTGCTACATGAAAAATCAAAATGTCATAGTCTAATACTGAAAAAGCTGTTAATGGTACCCAAGAGTGGGGGTGCTTTGTCGATTTGATTACGTCTATTTTGTCACTGTCAACTATACAAAATGAAACAGGCCTTTTTAATATTGCAGCAATTGTAACACACGCCAAGTAAATGGTCATTTTTATCTATATCATTACATAAATAACATGGCAGTTCTATATTAGGAAATAGTTTCACACATTGTTCATTCGCTCCAGTTTCTCAAGCACGAGATCGAAAAGTAGGTAGTAGTAGTACGAAATTTTTATACAAATTTGGAATCGTCATATTCTTCCATATAATTTGTGTGATGTCCCCGTTTCTTCTGTTTCCTCGTTCGAACAAACAATCTTATCACTAATTCTGTAACTATTTTTGCCATTGTCAAAACTTATTCTTCTGTTAACTTCACTACCCCTGCCAGGATCATCGGTTTAGTTATCCCGCTTTTATTCTCCCGTTAGGCGTTATTAAATGTGTTCGTACAACTCGTTTTCCGCGCTATTCCGAGAACAGAATCAAGCGGTTGTTAACCGTGGACTGTACATTTGCTCCTTACTAGTGTAGCAATCTGACAAAAATTTCCTGTCAAAATTTCATTTTCTTGGATACACCGAGAATATCACATAAACAAACGGCAATTGGCATTCACCCGGCGGGGTCAGGGATTTTCTCTGCCTCGTGATGGCTGGGTGTTGTGTGATGTCCTTAGGTTAGTTAGGTTTAAGTAGTTCTAAGTTCTAGGGGACTGATGACCATAGATGTTAAGTCCCATAGTGCTCAGAGCCATTTGAACCATTTTTGAGCATTCACCCGTTCACGTTCATTCGTCTCAGATTATATAGTCCTGTCCCCTTTTGTCTGCGGTTAAGTTTATTTCTAGATGCGATGGGGATTCCCCTGGCAGAGACATCACGTACACTATGCACGCATCAAAAATAAACTTATGATTCGTTCAGAAATAAACTTGGAATGTGTTAAAAATCTTCAAGGACCAGCAGGGATGCGTTTCAAACTAATATGAACAATCGATTGATCCACGTGCGTTGGATGTGTACCACCGTTTTTTTTTTTTTTTTTTCTTCATCAAGAATATGAAATTGTTCAAATGGCTCTGAGTACTATGGGACTTACTAACTGAGGTCATCAGTCCCCTAGAACTTAGAACTACTTAAACCTAACTAACCTAAGGACATCACACACATCCATGGCCGAGGCAGGATTCGAACCTGCGACCGTAGCGGTCGCGCGGCTCAACACTGTGGCGCCTAGAACCGTTCGGCCACTCCGGTCGGGGCAGATACTCCGGTTTGCCCCCCCCCCACCCCCCCCCTCGTATCCGGGAATGATGCCTTATCTGTGTAAAAGAAAACCAAGGGTTTCAGTATGAGCGAAGAAATAGTTATGACACCCATAACAAGAGGAACATAAAAATCTCAAGCTGTCGGCTGTTTGGAAGACAAGATTGTTGTACAATGGTTGCGCTATAAATGATTAATAAACTGCTTAGAGAAGTGTAATGTCTGTCGCCAGGATTATTCAGGAAGAAAACTGCACAGGGCTTGGAACAGCACGCACTATTCCCTGTTGGAAAGTTTTCAATAGTGACTGGTCAAAATTTTGTTATTTTTATATGTTTTGTATGACCGTGTTGCAAACAATTTTATTTATATGTTACATGAAAAATTGTTGTAAATAACTTTCTTTATTTGTGAAATGATACGTAATGTAATTTTGCCGCAGTCTGTCCAATCATGACTGTTAAACGGAACAGATCTAGTAATAATAAAGTACTGATAATAAAGAATGCAAAGGGGCTCCGTTTCATTCCCCTTCCTTGACTTCCGGAAGACTATCGATACAGTTCCGCACTGCCGTTTAGTGAAGAAAATACGAGCTTAGCGAGTATCGGAGCAGACTTCTGACTGGATATAGGACTCAGCACATCCATCTGAACGGAACAAAATCGACAAATGCAGAGGTAATTTCGTAGAACCTCAAGGGATGAGGTCTTACTACTTACAAATTTATTACTGATGTAGCGCGTAACATTGGAGGTTCCGTGAGGCTATTTGCGGACGATGCTCGTCTCTATAGCCTCGTTTCTCAATCTTTTTTTCTTTGGGGCACACTACAGTACGTTTCAAACTTTTGCTGCACCCTTACACGTGAATTTTCCTATGTGCAAAGAAAGTAAACGAATAAAGCAAACACAATACATTTTTAAAAAAATTACGGATAGACTGTAAGATACAAATTTTACAAATTTATTACCTAACACTCCAGAATAGGAAAACACTAATATAAACATATGGCATACAATAACAGAAACTATTTCTCTTAAGCAGGAACATAAAAAACAGCAGACTCACGAGGTAGACAGAATACAAATTTGTTATTATGGGACGACTACGAGATAAACATCTCACAAACTCGACTTTGAGATATCCACCAACATTTTTTTACTGACACAGCAGACAATGGTCCGCAGCTCGTGGTCGTGCGGTAGCGTTTTCGCTTCCAGCGGCCGGGTTCCCGGGTTCGATTCCCGGCGGGGTCAGGGATTTTCTCTGCCTCGTGATGCCTGGGTGTTGGGCCATGTCCTTAGGTTAGTTAGGTTTAAGTAGTTCTAAGTTCTAGGGGACTGATGACCATAGATGCTAAGTCCCATAGTGCTCAGAGCCATTTGAACCATTTTGAACCAGCAGACAATGAGCCAAAGAATACGACAGCTGGGCCGACAACCAATCAAAAGATACCACCCGCCGCAAAAAATGGACTTTTTTGCTGAAGATTTTTCATTCTAGAATTGAATCCAAAAAATATATAATTATTATGACACAAAATATGTTCATATGCGTTATCACATTGGGCTACTCGACGAAACGGTTTGGCGAATATTTTATGTTCTAGGGAGATCGACGAATGATTCATGGGCGGACATATGACCTTGAACGTCAGTAAATCTCTCTCCACATGAAAGGCAATGTCCCAACTGACTGACTAACTCACTCAACATCGTCCAGCCCAAACCGCTAAGGGCAGAAACTTGAAATTTGGAGGGTGTATGGATCTTATACTGTAGACGTCTTTTAAGAAGGGATTTTTCAAAATTCCAATCCTAAGAATGGCAAATAGGAGGTGAAGGGCTTTTTTGAAAAATGTCGCTATTACGACTGTTTTGAAGGTAGACCTACGAACATTATTATTTGGCTTCTATGTCAGAATAAAAAACATGTTTTTCACTATTTTTGGAAATTTAACCCTTTGTGGGTGAAAGCCTTTTTTGAAAATATATCATTGGTTCAAATGGCTCTGAGCACTATGGGACTTAACATCTTAGGTCATCAGTCCCCTAGAACTTAGAACTAATTAAACCTAACTAACCTAAGGACATCACACACATCCATGCCCGAGGCATGATTCGAACCTGCGACCGTAGCAGTCCCGCGGTTCCGGACTGCAGCGCCTAGAACCGCACGGCCACCGCGGCCGGCTAAAATATATCATTATGAAAGAACTACTAAACAATTTTTAAGCTACATCTATAAACATTGGTATTTGACTTTTCGGTTACAAATGGAAAAAAATACATGTTTCAGTGTTTTTGTAAACTGAACCCCTAAGGGGGTGAAGTAGGGGGTGAGATTTTTTATGAAAATATTTTATTGTGAAAGCATTCTTAAAGCTAAATCTATGAAAGAAGTACATGTCTCACTGTTTTTGGAAATTCATCCCCTGTGGGGGTGAAATGGAGATGAAAATTTTTATGGGAATATTTCATTGTGCAAGCAGTTTTGAAGCTAAATTTATGACCCGTTATATTTGGCTTCTCTGTTAAAAATGAAACATACACAACTCACCGCCATAAAGCGGTGAAATAGGGTCACACTGATTCACTTTCTCAACATCGCCCAGCCCAAACCGCTAAGGATAGAAACTTGAAGTTTGGACAGTGTGTGAATCTTATACTATAGGCATCGTTTCAGAGGAGATTGTCCGAAATTCCACTCCTAAGGGGATGAAAGAGGAGATGAAAGGCTTTTTGAAAGTATGTCGCTATAGAGGAAACTTTGAAGCTAGAACTACGAAAACTGGTATTTGATTTTTCGGTATGAATAATATGTGTTTCAGTATTTTTGGAAATTCAACCAGTATGGGGGGTAAAATAGTGGGTGAAAGATTTTTTGAAAATAAATAATTACTAAAGAACTACTAAAGTATTTTTAAGGTTACATCTATGACAACTGGTATTTGATTTCTCGGTTGGAAATTAAAAAAAATCATACGTTTTAAGTGTTTCTAGAAATTCAACCTTTAAGGGAGTGCAATAGAGAATGAAAATTTTTAAGAAAATATTTCGTTACATTAAAAAATTATAAAGTTAAATTTATGAAAATTGGTACTCCAATTCTCGGTTTAATATGAAGAAATATTTGTTAGGGGACGAAAGCTGGTATGGAAATGTCTGCAGAAGAACGCAAAAGGCACCATTAACAAAAACTTTGGAGTCCAGCTACCAGAATCGCTTTTTGGTCAGAAGTACACTCGGAAACGACAATGCTTATATGGCCTTAATTAGCGTGAAAAGCTTGGAAGGTGTTGCAATTTGTGAACAATATAAAATTCGATTGAATAAAAACAAAAACAAAAAAATCTCTGCAGGCCATACCGTCTATGCGAGCGAAGCAGCTTTCGCCAAGTTAGTAAAATGTATTGCGTATAAGTAGGCGAAGACATTCACAACCGTTTGATTACACTAGTGACACTGGAAACAGTAATCACCTTCAAATACCTGGTATTACCCATTTTCAGCGACCTAAGATACAATGGCACCATAAAACAAATAGTAGGTAAAGCAGGTGCTGGGCTGAGCTTCACAGGAAGAATCTTTAGGAAATGTAGTTCATCCACGAAAGAAGTGGCTTACAAAACACTTGTTCGACTGATGCTTGAGTACTGCTCAACAATTTGGTCCCTTACCAGCCAGGATTAACAGAAGAAACCGAAGATCCAATGACTATATTTAGTGCTTCGCCTAGTCAAGGGATCGTATAATGGGCGCGAGAGAATTACGGAGGCGTCACCAGCTACGGTAGCAGACTCTACAAAAATGGTTCAAATGGTTCTGAGCACTATGGGACTTAACTTCGCAGGTCATCAGTCCCCTAGAACTTAGAACTACTTAAACCTAACTAACCTAAGGACATCACTCACATCCATGCCCGAGGCAGGATTCGAACCTGCGACCGTAGCAGCAGACTCTACAAGACGGGCGTCGTGCGTCATGGAGAGGTTTACTGCCGAAATTTCGAGTGTACTTTTCATGAAGAGTAAGGCATCGTATTATTTCCCGCCACATACGGCTCGTGAAATGATCACGACCAGAAAATCTGAGAAATTCGATGTCACAGGTACGTTTACCGACACTCATTCTTCCCACTTGCTATTCGTGAATGGAACAGAAAAAGGAACAAGTGACACAAAATGAACGTCCGTCAGAGACCTAAAGGTGTGTCCACATAATGCCTTCTCCCTCAGCCGGCCGGTGTGGCCGAGCGGTTCTAGGTGCTTCAGTCTGGAACCGTGCGGCCGCTACGGTCGCAGGTTCGAATCCTGCCTCGGGCGTGGATGTGTGTGATGTCCTTACTTTAGTTAGGTTTAAGTACTTATAAGTTCTAGGGGACTGATGAGCTCAGATGTTAAGTTCCTTTAGTGCTCAGAGCCATTTGAACCATTTTGAACCTTCTCCCTCGTGCGTAATCGAAAACACATGCACAAAAACAGTGGGAAGAACGCACGTACGCTTGCGCGTTCTCGTGCAGACACGTTGCCTCATTGCGCAAGCAGTCTGCTTCTTTGCTCGGGAGTTTGTGCTGCATTTAATGTGATGAAAAGGCGACAGAAAAAGAGTCGACTGTGTGTAAAAAGTATCTAAGCAACAGAGACACAAGAAATACAAAATGACAGCAATGACGGAAATGACGTTTGTTTGCAAATTTCGGGGGGTTATAGGAATATTTTTGATTTTCCGCTTGGGAAACTGCAACGGTAATGCTGACAATAACATTTCGTTAATTGGTTCAAATGGTTCAAATGGCTCTGAACACTATGGGACTTAACTTCGGAGGTCATCAGTCCCCTAGAACTTAGAACTACTTAAACATAACTAACCTAAGGACATCACACACATCCACGCCCGAGGCAGGATTCGAACCTGCGACCGTAGCGGTCGCGCGGCTCCAGACTGCAGCGCCTAGAACCGCTCGGCCACTACGGCGGGCCGTTAACTGGTTACCCACGACCTATCTATCAGTTTGAATTATTTAGCCGGCCGCGGTGGCAGATCGGTTCTAGGCGCTTCAGTGCGGAACCGCGAGACTGCTACGGTCGCAGGTTCGAATCCTGCCTCGGGCATGGATGTGTGTGATGTCCTTAGGTTAGTTAGGTTTAAGTAGTTCTAAGTTCTCGGGGACTGATGACCTCAGATGTTAAGTCCCATAGTGTTCAGAGCCATCTGAACCATTTTTTGAACTATTTATTTCGCATTTCAAAACAAAGGATTACGGTAAGTATTCCTGAAATTGAGAAATACGTAACGGAGACTCTCAGTCGTTACGTGAAAGTTAATTGGCTTTTAATGCGTCATTTGTATTTTATTCAATAAAAAAGTTGTTTACTCAAGAATAAATATATACATTCTCAGACTCGACAAATTCGGGAATATCACAGACCGCATAATCCACTAGAACGAAGGTTGTGTTTTCCAATTTTGTATTTTTTGCATCATCGATGGCATTCATTTCAGTTTCCAGTAGTTTACTGAGGAGCTCTTCTTCTTCTTCTTCTTCTTCTTCTTCTTATTTGGTTTGGCCATCTTAGGACCACGTTAATTCGCTTCAGCTTCGTTTCTTCACGTCTTTCTTCTTCCCCAATATTCTTTCATACTCATACTTTGCAACCTTCTTCTTTCTTCTCCAAGATGATTTTGTTCTGGGCCGGCTTGTGTGGCCGTGCGGTTCTAAGCGCTTCAGTTTGGAACCGCGTGACCGCTACGGTCGCAGGTTCGAATCCTGCCTCGGGCATGGATGTGTGTGATGTCCTTAGGTTAGTTAGGTTTAAGTAGTTCTAAGTTCTAGGGGACTGACGACCTCAGTAGTTAAGTCCCATAGTGCTCACAGCCATTTTGTTCTGGGTCTCATTCTGTCGTCGAAAGCTTAGAATGCCTGAATTTTTTATTTAAAAATCACCCTGTTGTATATCTCTGCTTCCTGTATTCTCATTTCTTCCAGATCTCTTTGAATCTCTTGGATCCATCGTACTTTGGTTTTCTTGTTCATAAGAAATTGTGTGATTTGCCGTGTTAACCTCCCCTGGTCCATTCTGAGGATGTGTCCGAAGAACCTGCTCCTTTTTCTAATGACGACAGGCTCCTTTTTCTAATGACGACAGAATTTTTTTCTATCTTGGTATATAGTTCCTGGTTGGTTCGGTCCTAAATTGACTATCTTCTGTTCTTCGAGATCCTAATATTCTCCTGAGAATCTTTCGTTCTATCAGTTCTAGCCTCTTGATCACTCCGATTCTTGCTAGGTTGGGTGTTTCTGCTGCATATAGAGCTTCAGGGCGGTTCAGTGTTTGGTAATGTTTCAATTTTGCATTTATCGAAATATTCTTCTTACTTTAAGTATTGGTAGTTAGTTTACATGCTAAGTTCATTTTGTTTATTCGTGCTCCAAATGGTTCAGATGGCTCTAAGCACTACGGGACTTAACAGCTGAGGTCATCAGTCCCCTAGAACGTAGAACTATTTCAACCTAACTAACATAAGGACATCACACAAATCCATACACGAGGCAGAATTCGAACCTGCGACCGTAGCAGCAGCGCTGTTCGGGACTGAAGCGCCTAGAACCGCTCGGCCACAAGGGCCGGCACTCGTGCTCCCATTGCTTCTTTTTCGGTCAGTCCAATGTCTATCTACATCTACGTGATTACTCTGCTATTTACAATTAATTGCCTGGCAGAGAGTTCAATGAACCACCTTCCAGCTGTCTCTCTACCGTTCCAATCTCGAACGGCACGCGGGAGAAACGAGCAATTAAATTTTTCTGTGAGAGCCCTGATTTCTCTTATTTTATCGCGATGATCATTTCTCCCTATGTAGGTGGGTGCCGACAGAATGATACCTCCTAATATCGTGTCAGACCACGTTTTGCCCGGCGCAGTACAGCAGCTCGATGTGGCATGGGCTCAACAAGATGTTGGAAGTCCTCTGCAGAAATACTGAGCTATGCTGTCACTGTAGCCGTAAGTAATTGCGAAAGTACTACTGGTACAAGATTTTGTGCACGAACTGAGATCTCGATTATGTCCCATAAATACACTACTGGCCATTAAAATTACTACACCAAGAAGGTGACGTGCTACAAACGCGAAATTTAACCGACAGGAAGAAGATGCTGTGATATGCAAATGATTAGCTTCTCAGAGCATTCACCCAAGGTTGGCGCCGGTGGCGACACCTACAACGTGCTGACATGAGGAAAGTTTCCAACAGATTTCTCATACACAAACAGCAGTTGACCGGCGTTGCCTGGTGAAACGTTGTTGTGATGCCTCGTGTAAGGAGGAGAAATGCGAACCATCACGTTTCCGACTTTGATAAAGGTCGGATTTTAGCCTATCGCGGTTGCGGTTTATCGTATCGCGACATTGCTGCTCGCGCTGGTCGAGATCCAATGACTGTTAGCAGAATATGGAACCGGTGGGTTCAGGAGGGTAATACGGAACGCCGTGCTGGATCCCAATGGCCTCGTATCACTAGCAGTCGAGATGACAGGCTTCTTATCCGCATGGCTGTAACCAATCGTGCAGCCACGTCTCGATCCCTGAGTCAAAAGATGGGGACGTTTGCAAGACAACAACCATCTGCACGAAAAGTTCGACGACGTCTCGGAGACCATGGCTGCGGTTGCCCTTGACGCTGCATCACAGACATGAGCGCCTGCGATGGTGTACTCAACGGCGAACCTGGGTGCACGAATGGCAAAACGTCATTTTTTCGGATGAATCCAGGTTCTGTTTACAGCATCATGATGGTCGCATCCGTGTTTGGCGACATCGCGGAGAACGCATATTGGAAGCCTGTATTCGTCATCGCCATACTGGCGTATTACCCGGCGTGATGGTATGGGATGCCACTGGTCACACGTCTCGGTCACCTCCTGTTCGCACTGACGGCACTTTGAACAGTGGACGTTACATTTCAGATGCGTTACGACCCGTAGCTCTACCTTTCATTCGTTCCCTGCGAAACCCTACATTTCAGCAGGATAATGCACGACCGCATGTTGCAGGTCCTGTACGGGCCTTTCTGGATACAGAAAATGTTCGACTGCTGCGCTGGCCAGCACATTCTCCAGATCTCTCACCAACTGAAAACGTCTGGTCAATGGTGGCCGAGCAACTGGCTCGTCACAAGACGCAAGTCACTACTCTTGATGAAATGTGGTATCGTGTTGAAGCTGCATGGACAGCTGTACCTGTACACGCCATCCAAGCTCTGTTTGACTCAATGCCCAGGCGTATCAAGGCCGTTATTACGGCCAGAGTTGGTTGTTCTGGGTACTGATTTCTCAGGATCTACGCACCCAAATTGCGCGAAAATGTAATCATATGCCAGTTCTAGTATAATATATTTGTCCAATGAATACCAGTCTATTATGTGCATTTCTTCTTGGTGTAGCAATATTAGTAGCTAGTAGTGTATTGACGTAACCATGGTGGGCGCTTTGTCCAGAATCTTTTGGAAACAAATAGCGAAAAGTTGTGGCCCGGAAACATGGCGCACCGTCATCCATAAAAATTCCGTCGTTGCTTGGGAAATTCATGAATGGCTGCAAATGGTCTGCAAGTAGCAGCTGGACCAGAGGACCCAGTACATTTCATGTAAACACAGCCCACACCATTATGGAGCTACCACAAGCTTGCACAGTGCCTTGTTGACAACTTGCATCCATGGCTTCGTGGGGTCTGCGCCACACTCGAAACCTAGCATCAGCTCTTACCGACTAAAATCGAGACTAATGTGACAAGATCACGGTTTTCCAGTCGTCTAGGGTCCAACCAGCAGGGTAAAGAGCCAAGGAACAGCGATGTGCTGTTAGCAGAGGCGCTCGGGTCGGCCGTCTGCTGCCGTAGCCCATTAACGCCAAATCGCCTCGCTGTACTAACGGATATGTTCGTCGTAAGTCCCACATTGATTTCTGCGGTCATTTCACGCAGTGTTTCTTGTCAATTAGCTTTGACAACTCTACTCAAATGCTGCTGCTCTCGGTCGTTAAGTGAAGACCGCTGGCCATTGCGTTGTCCGTGGTGAGAGGTGCCGGCCGGTGTGGCCGAGCGGTTCTAGGCGCTTTAGTCTGGAACCGCGTGACCGCTGCGTTCGCAGGTTCGAATCCTGCCTTGGGCATGGATGTGTGTGATGTCCTTAGGTTAGTTAGGTTTAAGTACACTACTGGCCATTAAAATTGCTACACCAGGAAGAAATGCAGATGATTAACGGGTATTAATTCGACAAATATACTAGAACTGACATGTGATTACATTTTCGCGCAATTTGGGTGCATAGATCCTGAGAAATCAGTACCCAGAACAACCACCTCTGGCCGTAATAACGGCCTTGATACGCCTGGGCATTGAGTCAAACACAGCTTACATGGCGTGCACAGGTACAGCTGCCCATGCAGCTTCAACACCATACCACATTTCATCAAGAGTAGTGACTGGCGAATTGTGACGAGCCAGCTGCTCGGCCGCCATTGACCAGACGTTTTCAATAGGTGAGAGATCTGGAGAATGTGCTGGCTAGGGCAGCAGTCGAACATTTTCTGTATGCCGAAAGGCCCGTACAGGACCTGCAACATGCGGTCGTGCATTATCCTGCTGAAATGTAGGGTTTCGCAGGGATCGAATGAAGGGTAGAGCCACGGGTCGTAACACATCTGAAATGTAACGTCCACTGTTCAAAGTGCCGTCAATACGAACAAAAGGTGACCGAGACGTATAACCAATGGCACCCCATACCATCACGCCGGGTGATACGCCAGTATGGCGATGACGAATACAGGCTTCCAATGTGCGTTCACCGCGATGTAGCCAAACACGGATGCGACCATCATGATGCTGTAAACAGAACCTGGATTCATCCGAAAAAATGACGTTTTGCCATTCGTGCAACCAGGTTCGTCGTTGAGTACACCATCGCAGGCGCTCATGTCTGTGATGCAGCGTCAAGGGTCTCCGAGCTGATAGTCCATGCTGCTGTAAACGTCGTCGAACTGTTCTTGCAGATGGTTGTTGTCTTGCAAACGTTCCCATCTGTTGACTCGGGGATCGAGACGTGGCTGCACGATCCGTTACAGCTATGCCTGTAACCCCGACTGCTAGTGATATGAGGCCGTTGGGATCCAGTACGGCGTTCCGTATTACCCTCCTGAACCCACTGATTCCATATTCTGCTAACAGTCATTGGATCTCGACCAGCGCGAGCAGCAATGTCGCGATACGATAAAACGCAACCGCGATAGGCTACAATCCGACCTTAATAAAGTCGGAAACGTGATGGTACGAATTTCTCCTACTTACACGAGGCATCACAACAACCTTTCACCAGGCAACGCCGGTGAACTGCTGTTTGTGTATGAGAAATCGGTTGGAAACTTTCCTCATGTGAGCACGTTGTAGGTGTCGCCACCGGCGCCAACCTTGAGAGAATGCTCTGAAAAGCTAATCATTTGCATATCACAGCATCTTCTTCCTGTCGGTTAAATTTTGCGTCTGTAGCACGTCATCTTCGTGGTGTTATTTTAATGGCCAGTAGTGTAGTTCTAACTTCTAGGGGACTGATAACGTCACATGTTAAGTCCCATAGTGCTCAGAGCCATTTGAAACATTTTTTGGTGTGAGGTAATGTCTGAAAATTGGTATTCTCGGCGTATTGTTGATACTGTGGACCTCGGAACATTGAATTTCCAAACGAGTTCCGAAATAGATTATCGTATGTGTCTAGCTGCAAGTAACATTCTGCGTTCAAAGTGTGATAATTCCCGTCGAGCGGCCGTAATCATTTGGGAAATCTTTTCACATGAATCTCCAGGGTACACATGATATCCTCGCTAACGCACCCCCCTTTTATAACTTGTGTACGCGATATTACCGCCATTTGTATTTGTGTACATCGCAATCCTATAACTTACGTCACCTTAGTGAAAATTTCCGTATCAGAACGTTTTCTAAACGTTTGTGTAACGTGTATCTGACTCGGGGCGTGGGTACCAGCACAGCATTCACTTAGTTAGATGTGGGAAACCGCCTGTAAATCCCATCCTGACTGGCCGGCTCATCGGCCCTCGTCGTTAATCCGCGGGGCAGATTATGCCATCTCAGAAATTGTATTTTTCTATTTTCATATAAGGGCATTTTACGGGGAGAATGTATGGCGCCACTGAAGACTGGCGGCGCTGTCGAATATCTGGTCACACGCAGTCAACACGCCGAAGACAACGATCACACATGAGCATTCTCCCTGTTTTCCCCGTGAGTTCTTTATCGCATTTTTCGTAATATCAGGTTAACGGAATTGTTTTGAAGACGAGTCTAATCTTGTCGCGTTGGCTGTTTCATTCAAATAAAGAAAGCTTGAACGCTAATAAATTATTGTTGAAACTCAAAGACGGAGAAAATAATTACACAATATTTTAAAGGAAAGTTAATGGTTTTTGTAGGAATTTAAGTGTAATGATCAGTCAAATGAAAACGAGGCAGCTGGAAAAAATTAAGTAACTATTCATTATTAAAAATGTAATTGCCATAGCTGTTAATACATTTATACCACTGCGGTTGTCTACGGAACCAAGATTGTATTTAGGCGTGCACCTCTTCGTCGAAAGGAAATCGGCAGTGACGAATGTCTTTCTTCTGGACTTCAAAAATATGCAAATCGCATGGAGAGAAATCAAGTCTGTATGGAGGATGTATAAGGACTTCCCAGTGAAATTTCTGCAGCGTAGTCCAAAAACATGGGCCCGTCCAACATGTCGAGTACGTTGCAGAAGCCCTTACACATCCTCCACGCAAACTGGACCACTCCCAATGAGATTTCCATATTTTTGGAGCCCTGAAGAAACATATTCGTGGCTGTCGGTTTGGTTGGGACGAAGAAATGCACGCCAGCGTACAATCATCGTTCTGTACGCAGCGGAAGACATTTTCCACGAAGACACTGACAATCCTGTGTCAAGGTGGAATAAATATATAAAGTGTTGTGACTATAACTTTCTAAAATAATAAACAGTTTATTAATTTGAAACTTCCTGGCAGATTAAAACTGTGTGCTGGACCGAGACTCGAACTCGGGACCTTTGCCTTTCGCGGGCAAGTGCTCTACCAAATGAGCTACCCAAGCACGACTCACGCCCGGTACTCACAGCTTTACTTCTGCCAGTACCTCGCCTCCTACCTTCCAAACTTTACAGAAGCTCTCCTGCGAACCATGCAGAACTAGCACTCCTGAAAGAAAGGATATTGCGGAGACATGGCTTAGCCACAGCCTGGGGGATGTTTCCAGAATGAGATTTTCACTCTGCAGCGGAGTGTGCACTGATATCAATATCTCATTCTGGACACATCTCCCAGGCTGTGGCTAAGCCATGTCTCCGCAATATCCTTTCTTTCAGGAGTGCTAGTTCTGCAAGGTTCGCAGGAGAGCTTCTGTAAAGTTTGGAAGGTAGGAGACGAGGTACTGGCAGAAGTAAAGCTGTGAGGACGGGGCGTGAGTCGTGCTTGGGTAGCTCAGTTGGTAGAGCACTTGCCCGCGAAAGGCAAAGGTCCCGAGTTCGAGTCTCGGTCCGGCACACAGTTTTAATCTGCCAGGAAGTTTCATATCAGCGCACATTCCGCTGCAGAGTGAAAATCTCATTCTGGAGTTTATTAATTTTTTCCCTATGTCGCATTTTTATGCGATTGCTTCTTATATACTGATCAGTCAGAACTTTATGACCACCGACCTGCTATCGATATAAACCGACAGCAGCATCACCTGGCGAGACCGAGTGCAGATTCTGATGGCCCAGAGGCTCGGCACCAGCATTTCGGAAACTGCACGACTTGACGGGTATTCGAGGAGTGCTGTGATGGGTGTCTTCAACACGTGGCGAAACCGAGGTGGAGCCACGTCCAGATGTCGTAGGCTGGTCAGACTGGTAAAACAGGACAGGCGGCGAACTGTGGCGGAACGAACATCAGACTTCAGCATTGGGCAGAGTAGCGGAGTGTCTGAACACACAGTGCACCGAACACTCCTAACGATGGGCCTCCCCAGTCGACAACCCATGCACGTACCAGTGTTATCACCATGAGATGGGCAACCACGACTGAAATGGGCACGTGACCATCGGCATTGGAAGTTGGCGCCGTGGCGGAGCGCTTCGTGGTCTGATGAATCCAGTTACCGTCTTCATAAGCCGATGGGAGGGCGCAAATCCGCCGTCTTCCAGGGAAACAACTCCTTGACAACTGTACGCGAAAGAACTTGCCCCCCTTCTAACAGCCGTGTACCGCAAGTCTCTAGAGGAACGGAGGGTTCCAAATGATTGGAAAAGAGCACAGGTAGTCCCAGTCTTCAAGAAGGGTCGTCGAGCAGATGCGCAAAACTATAGACCTATATCTCTGACGTCGATCTGTTGTAGAATTTTAGAACATGTTTTTTGCTCGAGTATCATGTCGTTTTTGGAAACCCAGAATCTACTATGTAGGAATCAACATGGATTCCGGAAACAGCGTTCGTGTGAGACCCAACTCGCGTTATTTGTTCATGAGACCCAGAAAATATTAGATACAGGCTCCCAGGTAGATGCTATTTTTCTTGACTTCCGGAAGGCGTTCGATACAGTTCCGCACTGTCGCCTGATAAACAAAGTAAGAGCCTACGGAATATCAGACCAGCTGTGTGGCTGGATCGAAGATTTTTTAGCAAACAGAACACAGCATGTTGTTATCAATGGAGAGACGTCTACAGACGTTAAGGTAACCTCTGGCGTGCCACAGGGGAGTGTTATGGGACCATTGCTTTTCACAATATATATAAATGACCTAGTAGATAGTGTCGGAAGTTCCATGCGGCTTTTCGCGGATGATGCTGTAGTATACAGAGAAGTTGCAGCATTAGAAAATTGTAGCGAAATGCAGGAAGATCTGCAGCGGATAGGCACTTGGTGCAGGGAGTGGCAACTGTCCCTTAACATAGACAAATGTAATGTATTGCGAATACATAGAAAGAAGGATCCTTTATTGTATGATTATATGATAGCGGAACAAACACTGGTAGCAGTTACTTCTGTAAAATATGTGGGAGTATGCGTGCGGAACGATTTGAAGTGGAATGATCATATAAAATTAATTGTTGGTAAGGCGGGTACCAGGTTGAGATTCATTGGGAGAGTGCTTAGAAAATGTAGTCCAGCAACAAAGGAGGTGGCTTACAAAACACTTGTTCGACCTATACTTGAGTATTGCTCATCAGTGTGGGATCCGTACCAGATCGGGTTGACGGAGGAGATAGAGAAGATCCAAAGAAGAGCGGCGCGTTTCGTCACAGGGTTATTTGGTAACCGTGATAGCGTTACGGAGATGTTTAATAAACTCAAGTGGCAGACTCTGCAAGAGAGGCGCTCTGCATCGCGGTGTAGCTTGCTCGCCAGGTTTCGTGAGGGTGCATTTCTGGATGAGGTATCGAGTATATTGCTTCCCCCTACTTATACCTCCCGAGGAGATCACGAATGTAAAATTAGAGAGATTAGAGCGCGCACGGAGGCTTTCAGACAGTCGTTCTTCCCGCGAACCATACGCGACTGGAACAGGAAAGGGAGGTAATGACAGTGGCACGTAAAGTGCCCTCCGCCACACACCGTTGGGTGGCTCGCGGAGTATGAATGTAGATGTAGATACTGCGGGACAGAGACAAGACGGCGGCGGCTCCGTTATGATCTGGAGAACATTCATCTGGTTATCCATGGCTCTAGAGGAGCTCGTGCAAGACACCATGACGGCCAGGGAGTATCGCACACTCGTTGCACCACGTACACATGACTATCATGTTTCCCGACGGCAGCGACTATTTTCAACAAGATAATTCGCCATGTCACAAACCCAAGAGTGTGATGGAGTGGTTCAAGGAACACAGTAGCGAGTTCTAATTAATGTGCTGTCCCCAACTCTTCAGTTCTGAACCCTATCGAACACATCTGGGATGTGGCTGAACGTGGCGTCAGAGTTCATCGCCCCTCCCCCCGGAATTTAGGGGAATTAGGTGAGTTGGCAATTACATTTGAAATAATAAACAGTTACTTATTTATTCCATCTGTCTCGTTTTCATTTGACTGCCCATTACACTTAAAATTCCTACAAAAATCATTACTCTGTAACTATTTTCTCTGTCTTTGAGTTTCAACAATAATTTATTAGCGTTAAAAGCTTTCTCATTTGAATGAGCCAGCCAGTGTGATAATTAAACTCCACTTCTTAACTTCGTCCAGCGACCTACCAACGTCTCACTGCTTCCACGCCACGCCGCGTCGCCGCTGTTACCAGTACCAAAGGTGGACATACCGGCTATCAGGTAGGTGGTCATAATTTTCTGGCTGATCAGTGTATATGTTACGTGATAGAAGACTTTCATTTATGATTTTTGAAAAAAATAGGGAAGTTCTGTGCCGTTCAGTGGCGACTGATTGAATGCTATTAACGACAGATCCATTAGAAGTTATCACAGTCGTCACCGAGCGAGGTGGCGCAGTGGTTAGACACTGGACTCGCATTCGGGTGGACGACGGTTCAATCCCGCGTCCGGCCATCCTGATTTAGGTTTTCCGTGATTTCCCTAAATCGCTCCAGGCAAATGCCGGGATGGTTCCTTTCAAAGGGCACTGCCGACTTCCTTCCCCGTCCTTCCCTAATCCGATGAGACCGATGACCTCGCTGTCTGGTCTCCTTCCCCGAAACACCCAACCCAACCACAGTCGTCACCACTGTCCTATGTGGCCTACCATTTTTTCCTTCTCACGCCCGCAAAAGTTGGAACCAACAAAAGTATGGAAAGTAATATTATCACTCAAGGACGACGGAGCATCAAACAGCACCAAAAGTCTCACGATGTATCACTATACAATCTCCGAATGTTTGTCGGTAGAGGTCGAGTTCAACATGTAAACTAATAAATCGTATTTCATACCCTGGCAGCTCTCAAAAATGGAACAAACTCAACCGGGTAACGGCCACTGTTAAAATCTGATTATGAAATGGGAGTTGTACAGTGCGATCGAATGTCGCGTACATGAAAATAAATGCGTTTGTAAATAGGAGCTGCACTGCATCAGTTCGATCAGACACCGCAAAACAGCGTCACAGTTACTAGCGACAAAGTATTTTTGAACGTAATTTCCGCCATTTGACTGTATATTAATATTCATTTATTTCACCCATCCCGATTTCGGCTTTGAATCCATTACACAGTGCAAGATGAACTTAGAATCAATAATGTCTACAGATTTAAACCAGTCGTCATATTCCAGGATTTGAGTACAGATAAAAAATGCCTAATATGGACGACATTTTGTAGAGAAAATTTCAAAATACTATACTGCGCATACACTGATCAGCCAAAACATCATAACCACTGCCCATTGCGACGTTGGATGCCGCCGGGTGGCGTTTTGGCACGTGAAGCTGTAACAAAAGTATGTAATCGAGGCAGACACGGACAGCGGATCATCCTAGCGAAGATAGGGGCTACAAATCGGGAAATCCATTGACATAAGAGACTTTGGCAAAAGGCAGATTATTATTACGCACAGCTTGTGAACGAGTATCTCGAAAACGGCGAAGCTAGTCGAATGTTCACGTGCTACTGCCGTAAGCATCTACGGAAAGAGGTATGACAGGGAAAGTACCACAAGGCGCTAAATAGTTGGACGTTGTCGACTCTTCACAGAACGTGGGGCTCGGAGGCTTGTCTGCTCTGTAACATACGATAGATGATTATCTGTGGCATCTCTGCCGAAACAGCACAAAGCTGGTGCATGCACAGGTGTTTCGGAGCACACCTTTCATCGTACATTGTTGAACGCGGGCCTCGGCAGCAGACCGCCCCTACGTGTTCAAATGCTGACACAGCGACAAAGTCAATTAAGATTGCAGGCGGCATGGGACCAACGGGACTCGATCACCGATCAATGGAAACCTGTCGGCTCTTCGCATGATTAACATTTTTGCTACACTAGGTCGGTGGTCGTCTCCACAAACGCCGTCATCGAGGTGAACGGCGGGTCGAAATGTGCAGCTCGCCATGGACGCAGGCTTGTGGGACCAGTATTATGCTACCGGAGACATTTTCTGTGCTTGCATGGGACCTGTGGTACTAATAGAACAAACGCTGACAGATGCGAACCATCTACATCCCTCCCTGCGCGTTGTCATCTTTCAGCAGTATATTTGTCCGTTTCTCGGAGCCAGAATCGTGCTACAGTGGTTTGAGGAATATTATAGTGAACTCACGTTGATGTCTCAGCGACCAAATTCGCCTGAGTAAATCCTGTGGAATACACCTCGGTCGCTATCGGGCACCATCGCCGACTACGAAAATGAGCGGTCCATTATTTATGCGAATCACATGAACTGTGTAAAGACATCTAACGCCATGTACCTCCACAAACCTGCCAATAAATGTTCAAATCCCAGATAGCAGAATCAGAGATGTATTTCGTTCCAAAGACGGACAAACAAGCTATTATGCAGGTGGTTGGCTCATCAGTGTGTGACGACCGATACAGTGCTGTGACCTGCACGCATCACGTCTATACATAAACTGAAGTTAACATTTATCAAAACACCGCCAGAGATCTTTACAACGTAGCACTCCTGTGTGAGCCACATGAATTTTGGATTACCAGAGGTATCACCAGGAAAGGGAAACGGGATTATTTATTTGGCTGGTGCTTACATAAAAATAGTTGAAATGGCTCCGAGCACTATGGGACTTAACATCTGAGGTCATCAGTCCCCTAGAACTTAAAACTACTTAAACCTAACTAACCTAAGGACATCACACACATCCATGCCCGAGGCAGGACTCGAACCTGCGACCGCAGCGGTCGCGCGGTTCCGGACTGAAGCGCCTAGAACCACTCGGCCATACCGGCCGGCGGTGCTTACATACCCTTACAGTATATGTTCATAACAGCCCCTTACAAAGATACAATGCAATACAAGTTCTCAAAGTGCAAATATAACCATTTTAAGATACACAAGGAAACTTGATCCCAAAAATAATAACATAGATGGAACAATATAATATCGTAAGCCACTCTCACCTGGTGACTTACATAAAAGAAAGCACTTATTTGTGTCAGCACCATAAAACCCATAAACCGATACACCTGCAAAAATCCTGAGCTGAATGATATTCCCCACACAATGCCAAAGCATGGCTGCGCTTATAGTATATTTTTTAAATCTCGGCTGTACAGTACAGGGAGGATGGAAGGATAGGTAAAGAAACAAGCGGGTGGATGGGAGCGCAAGGGAACAATATCTCTGGATCTTCACTTGTAAAGGATATTTGAAAACCATGTAGTGTCTGGACACTAACCCTGATACCACCAAAAGCCATCATCACCACAATTGCTTTGGGATTTCTGAGAGATCGTTGGATAATATTCTGCTACCGCAGTCGCGAAGGCTACACGTATTGCTCTCTTGACAACCAAACGCGTTTCATTCAGTATCTCCCTGCCTGTTGCCCTATGCTTCGTTTTTTTAGAAGTTTCTTTACAATGACTGTATACCAAGGAGGGTCCCTGCTCTACTAAGTGCACACCTATCACGGTGGACTAATCTTCTACATCTCAGCCACAGTCCTGATAAAAGGGTCTTTCGTTATGAGTGATGCCTTTTAAAATTTTAATTCCCAGTTTCTAATAAATTTTTGTGTGCTTCCAGGTGTGAACATATACAGTACAATTTACAGTTTCATCGAGCAGCGACTCACACTTTCTGAACGTTTATAAATAATTTAAAAAATTTACCAATGTTGGTTGGTGCTCAAGGATTTTTCACCAGAGAACTGGGTGGCCATCACCACTGTTTCTGTATTTAGGCTATACGTCGCACAGTGACCAAGTTTGGGCGGGATTTTACTCTACACGACAGGAATCCACGAAGGAGATAACGTAATGCGCGAAGTGAGGAACATATCGCAGCAGTAGAGGCCAGTATTGAGAAACAGCCGAATATGTCAGTTTGGAGAGGATCTCAGCTGTTGCGGCTATCTGAGGCGTGAAGTTGGCGAATCTTGCAAAAGGATTTGAGCCAGCATTCGTACAAGGTTGTATTAACTCAAGAGCTGAAGCCAAACGATCACATATTACGTTGTGAGTTCGTTGATTGGAACGTACAGCAATCGGAAGCCGATATTGATTCCAGAGGAAAAATCATCTTCACATGTGTGTGAAATCTTATGGGACTTAACTGCTAAGGTCAACAGTCCTAAGCTTACACACTAATTAACCTAAATTATCCTAAGGACAAACACTCAAACCAATGCCCCAGGGAGGACTCGAACCTCCGTCGGGACCAGCCGCACAGTCCATGACTGCAGCGCCTCAAACCACTCGGTTAATTCCGCGCGGTGAAAAATCATCTTCTCAGAAGTGAAACTGGCTTCGTGAATACGCAGAACAGTCTTTATGGGAGCGAGAAAAGCCCGCAGATAGCCCATGGGGTGCCGCTGTATTCAGAAAAACTCACAGTGTTGTGCGGTTTATGGCGTGGCGGCGTAATTGGATTTTGTTTCTTTAGAGATGATGGCAATGCCAGCCTCTGCAGATCCATATTACGCGAATTTCTGTAGCCAGAACTTGAGACCATATATACTGAAAACATGTAGTTCCAGCTCTACGTGTCACACAGCTGATGCTACGCTCGATTTGCTGAGGTAGAAGTTTGGCGACCGGATCATCTCAAGACCTTTGGCCGCCACAGTCGTGTGATTTAACACCAATGGATTTTTTTTCTTTGGGACAACATCAAAGCCTAGACCTGTGCTTGCAAACCACGAACTTTGGAACATTTGGAGGCGAAGCTTCCTCAGCCTATCGCAGAGATAACGCCACTAGTGTTGGGCACAGCGATTAACAGTTGGAGCCATCAAATGGTTCAAATGGCTCTGAGCACTATGGGACTTAACATCTGAGGTCATCAGTTCCCTAGAACTTAGAACTACGTAAACCTAACTAACCTAAAGACAGCACACACATCCATGCCCGAGGCAGGATTCGAACCTGCGACCGTAGCGGTCGCGCGGTTCCAGACTGTAGCGCCTAGAACCGCTCGGCCACTCCGGTCGGCGTTGGAGCCATCCTGTGCTTGCATTCTGGAAACATCCCCCAGGCTGTGGCTAAGCCATGTCTCCGCAGTATCCTTTCTTTCAGGAGTGCTAGTTCTGCAAGGTTCACAGGAGAACTTCTGTAAAGTTTGGAAGGTAGGAGACGAGATACTAGCAGAAGTAAAGCTGTGAGGACCGGGCGTGAGTCGTGCTTCGGTAACTCAGACGGTAGAGCACTTGCCCTCGAAAGGGAAAGGTCCCGAGTTCGAGTCTCGCTCGGGCACACAGTTTTAATCTGCCAGGAAGATTCATATCAGCGCACACTCCGCTACAGAGTGAAAATCTCATTCTGGAAACATTCCCCAGACTGTGGCTAAGCCGTGTCTCCGCAGTATCCTTTCTTTCAGGAGTGCTAGTTCTGCAAGGTTCGCAGGAGAGCGTCTGTAAAGTTTGGAAGGTAGGAGACGAGATACTGGCAGAAGTAAAGCTGTGAGGACCGGGCGTGAGTCGTGCTTCGGTAGCTCAGATGGTAGAGCACTTGCCCGCGAAAGGCAAAGGTCCCGAGTTCGAGTTTCGGTCGGGCACACAGTTTTAATCTGCCAGGAAGTTTCAAAGCAAAATTTACTTTGATACATTGAGTGGTTTATTTTTATTTTTTTTTATGTTATAAAGTATCACTCTTAATGAAAGACCCTTTACATCTTCCTATCCAAAGCAAGATGTTTCGAGTTCCATACTGAGATACAACATTCCCATCGGAATGCCGACGAGTGTATCCATTCAGTATTGTCAACAGCCTTTTTTTTCCTATACTTGGCTAGCCCTGCGGAGAAGTATCGTGAGAATTTTGAGTGCTTCATACTGCGCGCGTGTGACATGGCAGTGGAACAGCTCGCGATGCAGAGATAGCTGCAACGGACGAGTGGGGAAGCGGCAGTCGGCCCGCGCCCACGTGGCGGACCCCAGTCGATACCCGTGCCTGGTACCGGCGGCCCCATGCAGCCAACACACAGCCGTCTCCAGAAGGGTCTCGCGGCCGCCTCACCTCCACGGAAACTTCCCGGCCACGCTGCCCGTCCCTCATATACAGGGTGAATCCAAAGCCGCGCCCATCGTGGAAACACTCTAGTGACAACAACATTCTATGTCTAACAGAAATCATTACCAAATTTGGACAGCAGACAGCTTACCTTCAGATTGGACATCGGTATTAATGCATCCATTACATATACAGGGCAGTCAAGTGAAAACGAGACAAATGGAAAAAAAAGACTGATCAGATGCGTGTAAGTCTACATCTACATTTACATTTATACTCCGCAAGCCACCCAACGGTGTGTGGTGGAGGGCACTTTACGTGCCACTGTCATTACCTCCCTTTCCTGCTCCAGACGCGTATGGTTCGCTGGAAGAACGACTGCCGGAAAGCCTCCGTGCGCGCTCGAATCTCTCTAATTTTACATTCGTGATCTCCTCGGGAGATATAAGTAGGGGGAAGCAATATATTCGATACCTCATCCAGAAACGCACCCTCTCGAAACCTGGACTGCTGCTACACCGCGATGCAGAGCGCCTCTCTTGCAGAGTCTGCCACTCGAGTTTGCTAAACATCTCCGTAACGCTATCACGCTTACCAAACAACCCTGTGACGAAACGCGCCGCTCTTCTTTGGATCTTCTCTATCTCCTCCGTCAACCCGACCTGGTACGGATCCTACACTGATGAGCAATACTCAAGTATAGGTCGAACGAGTGTTTTGTAAGCCACCTCCTTTGTTGATGGACTACATTTTCTAAGGACTCTCCCAATGAATCTCAACCTGGCACCCGCCTTACCAACAATTAATATTATATGATCATTCCACTTCAAATCGTTCCGCATGCATACTCCCAGATATTTTACAGCAGTAACTGCTACCAGTGTTTGTTCCGCTATCATATAATCATACAATAAAGGATCCTTCTTTCTATGTATTCGCAATACATTACATTTGTCTATGTTAAGGGACAGTTGCCACTCCCTGCACCAAGTGCCTATCCGCTGCAGATCTTCCTGCATTTCGCTGCAATTTTCTAATGCTGCAACTTCTCTGTATACTACAGCATCATCCGCGAAAAGCCGCATGGAACTTACGACACTATCTACTAGGTCATTTATATATATTGTGAAAAGCAATGGTCCCATAACACTCCCCTGTGGCACGCCAGAGGTTACTTTAACGTCTGTAGACGTCTTTCCATTGATAACAACATGCTGTGTTCTGTTTGCTAAAAACTCTTCAATCCAGCCACACAGCTGGTCTGATATTCCGTAGGCTGTTACTTTGTTTATCAGGCGACAGTGCGGAACTGTATCGGACGCCTTCCGGAAGTCAAGGAAAATGGCATCTACCTGGGAGCCTGTATCTAATATTTTCTGGGTCTCAATGAACAAATAAAGCGAGTTGGGTCTCACACAATCGCTGTTTCCGGAATCCATGTTGATTCCTACAGAGTAGATTCTGGGTTTCCAGAAATGACATGATACGCGAGCACAAAAACATGTTCTAAAATTCTACAACAGATCGATGTCAGAGATATAGGCCTATAGTTTTGCGCATCTGCTCGACGACCCTTCTTGAAAACTGGGACTACCTGTGCTCTTTTCCAATCATTTGGAACCTTCCGTTCCTCTAGAGACTTGTGGTACACGGCTTTTAGAAGGGGGGCAAGTTGTTTCGAGTACTCTGTGTAGAATCGGATTGGTATCCCGTCAGGTCCAGTGGACTTTCTTCTGTTGAGTGATTTCAGTTGCTTTTCTATTCCTTGGACACTTATTTCGATGTCGGCCATTTTTTCGTTCGTGCGAGTATTTAGAGAAGGGACTGCAGTGCGGTCTTCCTCTGTGAAACAGCTTTGGAAACAGGTGTTTAGTATTTCAGCTTTACGCTCACTGATTCCCTACGAATTTAACCAAGTACACAGACATTTCATCCATTTCAGAAATCGAGAATCTCAATGATTTTTGTCCGTTATCGACGTCGATGCTGGCAAGATTTCGGTCCCAGGGATTACAAGACTTTCGAGAATGTTTTAATTTTAAGTCTGAACTCGCATAACAAATGACAAAACAAATATTTTTTTGTTTAATATAATTACAAATGAAACATTCTTTTGATTTTCTCCTTTAATTCTTTCTTCTTGCCAAATTTCATGATCCTACGTCAGGGGGAAGTATTCTACTGGTTTTAATGAGTGAGTGTCCGAGCATTAAAATATGTCATGATTGGCCATATCTTTTAATGCATTGACCTAGAAGCTAACGTTTATCATACCACCTTGGGATCATACACGTTAGTATGTGACGTAAATTTCTATTTGATACGATAACCCGTTCCTGAGAAAAAGTGTGTTTAACAGAGAGAAGGACAACAGGGTGGTCTTATAAAGTTTCTGTTTTTACATTTGACATACGCTGCCCTAAAAAGTAAGTACATTGAATATTATTTCAAAAGTAATCGCCATAACTAACTGTTAATACATTCATCCCACTGATAGACAAGACGGTCAATGCCTTATATGGAAAAATGTTTGCGGTTACCTAATACTACGAATCTGTACGACAGGGACCTTTTTTCAACAGTAGATTACGATACCAAGCCGAATTAACGAAATTTACGATACCATTCATTTTTCATCCACGTTTTTCCGTATACAAGATGAGCCATAATAAAACCTACAAACTGCAGTGAGCCGGCCGACGTGGCCGAACGGTTCTAGGCGGTTCAGTCCGGAACCACGTGGCTGCTACGGTCGCAGGTTCGAATCCTGCCTCGGGCATGGATGTGTGTGATGTCCTAAGGTTAGTTAGGTTTAAGTAGTTGTAAGTCTAGGGGACTGATGACCTCAGATGTTAAGTCCCATAGTGCTTAGAGCCATTTGAACCGTTTGAAACTGCAGTGGCGGATTCCTGACTGGAAATATAGGAGAAAAGGTCCTATTAACATGTGTCGGGAAATGCGTCGTTGCCGCAGTTGGTGGTGTTGGCGAATGTAAGTTCCTATGACGACGTGCTGTGTGTTCCTTGTATGTCGCAAGCTGTGTGATTGATGCAGCGAACTGTAAGCAGCAGAATGGCCCGGTATTGCGTAGCGTATTAACGCCAGATTTCGCCGCACTGTCCTAACGGGTACATTCGTCGTGCGTCCCACATTGATTTCTGCTGTTATTTCTTGTCTGTTAGCACTGACAACTCAACACAAAAGCCGCTGCTCTCGCTCGTTAAGTGAAGGCCGTCGGCTACTATGTCCTCCGTGCTGAGAAATAATGCCTGAAATTCTGTACTCTCGGCACAGTCGTGACGCTGTGGATCTCGGAATGTTGAATTCCTAACGATTTACGAAGTGGAATATCCCATGCATCTAGCTTCCAACTACCATTCCGCGTTCAAAGTCTGTTAATTCTGTTAATTTCCATCTTGTGGCCATCATTTTGTATCCCGCCTGGAAGGCGGCGCGTGGCTCCGCTCCTGTAAACTGAAGGGTAGGCCGAATGTAGGAAGTGAGTAGGAGTAGGAAAAGGTGAAATGCTTGGTACTGCAATTAGATTATAACTCTTTTTACTTTACTTTGCGTACAGATGAGCACGTAGGTGCGAAGCCGTTCATCCATCAAATCTAACAGTTACTAGTAGTTGGACAAACTAAAACTGAAGTAACACAGTCTGTAATTGCTAGCCCCCTACGAAGTAGAAACAATGTTGCTACGTCGTCTCCCCGGAGTCAAATGAGGTGAATCTGGAGCAGCGTTCGTAGAGCTGCGCAGCGCCGGCTAGAGGCCGCTGTCGTATGTGTCGGTCTCGTAGTGCCAACCTACGAACTTGCATCTACGCCGTGGCATCGTAGCTATCGATACCACACATAATCATGCTGGAAACCTTTTCACGTGAATCACCTGAGTACAGATGTCGTCTCCGCCAGTGCACTGTCCTTTTATACCTTGTGTACGCAATACTACCTCCGTCTATGCATGTGTATCCCATGACTTTTGACTCCCCAGTGTACAACGATAGCCACAGTAACAGAAAATGTCAGATGTGCCAGTAGATGCAGCCACACTGTTGTCACGCGTTAAAAGAAGTAATAACACATTGGAAATCAGTAAGCAGTAACATGAGCCAGCCACATAAAAAAAAACACGTTAAAACCTCCGTCCAATTAAACTGGACTGGAGTCCTGACGCGAAACAAAATTTCAACAATTTTCGTGCTATTGATTCACTGTCGCCTCAAGTATTCCTCAGTAAACAAAAGATTTCCCTCCTATCAGCATACAACATTCAGGACATTAAACATGATGCGACGTGAGTGTGACGCCGCAAGCAACAATGCCGGTGTGTGTTCTTGCCGCAAGAAATATGCATGCGTCATTCGGCAGTGGCTGGTATGAAGGCAAGAGAGGACCGCTTCATCCTTTAGTAGAGTTCGAAAAGATGTGCGCCATGGTAGACAAGGCAGATCTCATCTACTAACGGACAGCGACCGTCGAGCACTGCGGAGGCGGTTGTAAAAAATCACATGAAATCAATGGATGGAATTCCTCGACAGTTTCAAAATGCTACCAGCAGTTGAGGCCAGCATAATAACTGTACGCAGGGAGTTAAAAAGAATTGGGCCCTGTTGTAACTGAAAATTAGAAATTTTTTTCACAACAGAACTTTTATTGAAGTAAGTTCACAAGGTTGATGGCTGAACATACAAACGAAAGGTAACAATAACGAAAAAAGTGTCCTAATTGAGGCAAACAAAAGTTCACTTCTTATTTTCCACAAAGGTTCGTGGTAACACACTAACATACTAGTAACAGTCCAATTCCCAGACGAAGACGTAATCTTTGACTGTTGCAGTACACGAGGTCGGCATCCGGCGTGAAGTGTACTTCGGACCTGGTTCTAGCCCCTAAATAGCTGTCTCCAGCCACTCAGATTTCGGCGTACTGATACTTCCTGCAGGCCGTGGCTCGAGCTCCCCCTGCAAAAAGTAGTGCTCGGAATGTCTGTTTCCATTATCTTGTATGTAAATAGCCGGTGTTTACCATGGTGCTTTTGGGTACGCCTTGGGCATAGACAACCTCATCCTCTGTGGTATTATATGGGTTGCCGGCCCTCAGGGGCTACCTTGGCTCCGGTATAACAGGTACAATGGTGGAGCAGATCCTAAACCCTGTACAATTCGATGGAAACGTTTGAGTTTGGCGAATTCCTGGAGAACGTTACCTTGCCATCATGTGTAGTGCTAACAGGCTTTCGAAAGCACCATAGTACAGCAACTGCATTAATCAAAGTAACTGATGACATTAAACATGCTATTGACAGACGTGAAGCTACCATCCTAACACTGATTGACTTTTGGTACAGTTGACTTTGACATATTACTAATTAAAATGAAGCAGCTGAATTTCTCAAACTGCGCAATACACTGGTTCGACAGCTACCTCAAAAACAGAAGTCAACAAGTCATTTGTGGGTCGGAAAAGTCATCATGGAAAAACGTGCGCTCTGGAGTTCCCCAAGGCTCCGTCCTTGGTCCATTACTCTTCTCACTGTACATTAATGATATTTCTTCAGTGATTCACTCCTGCAACTACCATCTATATGCCGTCGACATCCAACTGTACATAAGTGCAAGCCCCAAGAACATTGCTGACGCAGTAGCGAGTATGAACGCAGATCTTTGCTCTGTTTCTCGATGGGCACAGAACCTACGTCTGAAACTAAACCCCAAGAAATCCCAGGTCATACTTATATCTCATCCAAAGTTAATCAGCCGGTACTTTCGCGAAACAGTCCCTCAAATACTCCTCAATGGTACCCAACTACCATACCAAAAAACAGTAAAAGACCTTGGAATAATCTTGGATGAACACCTAAACTGGGAAGAACAAACAGTCACAGCTTGCCGGAAATCGCTCTCCTCCCTACATGCAATTCAAAAATTTAGAAAAATATTTCCAACCCATGTTAAACAAAAATTAGTCCAAACACAAGTCTTGCCTAATCTTTACTACTGTGATGTAGTTCAACACGGCACAAATAGTGAAAATTCGAGATGCCTCGAGCTAGTGATGAATGCTTGCGTTAGATACGTATGCAATATACGGTTGTATGATCATATTAGTCCTTCATACTCCCAGCTAGGTTGGATACGCCTACATAAGGCACGCGATCTCCACACGATGTGCTTACTTCATCGATTTCCTAGCCACTGGTGCCCCCAATACTTATCTTCTCACATTAAATACCTATCATCATTCCACAACCGCAATACCAGATCGGATACGTCTAGCATCTTGGCTGTACCTTTAAATAACACAAAATCTTTCTCCGTGTCATTCTCCATCTCAGCCATACGACTATGGAACGCGCTCCCCTGTGATCTGCGTCTTATCCAGAACCACTCAACATTCAAGAGGGAACTCAAAACTTACATATTAGGGACGGTATAGCCACCATTGCTGTGCCCGTCTCATCTCTTTCTTTCTCCTCTCCATCATAGCTTCGAATTTTACCACTCTATTTCTGTTCCTCTAACCTATCTACCTCTTCTATATCTCTTTCACCCCATTCTATCGTCTTACGACTCTGCTTGATGAGAATAACTCACAAGCTGCAAGAATATAACGAGAAAATTCCCAACTAGCGATAGGACTGACATTCATAAAAGAAAAATATGTTTACTTTCATATACATAGTCACTACTATTATTATTATTATTATTATTGATTGTTATAATTATTTTTTGATTGTTATAATTATCATTGTACTACGTTTATAATCTGTATTTTTTTCTTTAACATAAATACTGTATAACATGTTATATGTCCTTAATGTTCTGTAGAAACTGAAATTTGTTGAATCTGAGTATGCCTGGTTAGGTGTAAGAGAGGGCCTGAAGGCCCTAATCTTGCCAGGTAAAATAAATGCATAAATAAATAAATAAATAAAATAACAGGGAAATATGGACGAGATATGTTTTGTGCCTGGTTTTCGTAGTTTAGGTGTGGTCCCCTTATTGTACTTAAGAAAACACTAAATGCAGAAGGATATGAACAAATTTTACAGCATTAGGTACAGCAACAGTAAATGAACCCTGACATAAAGCAGCATCTCTGAGGTAACGGCTTGCGGACAGTAACATTTCTGTAATGGCTTGACCTGCCCACAGTCCCACCTGAATTCAGTGGAACATCTGTGGGATGAGTTAGAACATCGTCTTCGCTGCTGAGACCAGCGTCCTATATGACTACCATCTCTGAAGTAGACTCTTGAGGCAGAATGCGATTTCATTCCTCTAAAGATATGCAGACATGTTACTGAGGGTCTCCTAGTAGAGTTCGAGCCGTCATAAAGGCAAATGATGGACACCCACGTATTAATGTCCACTAATAGGAGTCCGAATACTTTTGATCAGATAGTGTATTGGTAACTAGCCTGTCGGAATCCGCCTAGAAATCACACTTTACTGGCCAGTGTGGTAAATCAGTAGGTATAAATCAGCACTCGAACTCGTTCTAGGCATAGTCCGCTTACCCGTTTTTCTATCGGTTGTTTCGAAATGGATATCGGGGTTTTAATACTTGTAGCTTTTATTAAACTCAACTTACAATTATAAATAATACATCAAATTGATCAGTGTGGAAGAAATGTATTCGGAACCGCGAGTACTATTAGACTGCTGCTGCACAGTTTATAAGTGAAAAATAAAAATTTGTGCCGGAGCCCGAAACTGGATTCCCGTTTTAGGCGAATGGTCGCCATAAACAGCTTCGGCTATCCGAGCACACCTCCGCTGTCGACCCGAATTTCCATACGTCACTGTCTACGTCATGAACTCACAAAATTGCTGTGACACCCCCACAGGAAGAGACGTAACTGTCGCGGCCTGTCTAGGTATGTAATACTGTTTTCAGTGTCTATGTTTAATGAAGTACATGATGTAATGGGTGGTTATAATTAAAGTGCAGCTACTCATGAAGGTCTAGTATGGGCTGTTACTGTCGTAAGGCAGCAAAGCTTGGTACATATGCCAATGCGTTAGTGGGGAGGTGATTTTGATGGAAAAAATTAGTTCCAATTTTGGCCACCAGGTGCAAATCTGGCGCTGTGCACTGTTTGTATGACGGTATGACATTCACGCTGCCATTTGACAATCCATAACTGAGTGTACAGTATGGCTATCGAAAAGAGAGATTGTGCACTATTAGCGAAATTGTGTTATTCGAACGGCAGCAATTATAGCGCTGCATTGAGAGAGTATCGCCGAGTGAAAGGTATGACGAGAAACACGATGCCAATGAAATTCGAAAACACATCTGAGTTTGGTGCGTCACCTGAAAGAGGAAAGCGTCCTACCTCAGCGGAAATTATTGACGATGTTGCCACTGCTGTTAACTGACCACGCAGCACGTGCCCGAGGTAGTGGTAATTGTCCAGCAGTGTCACGATAATTGTGCATCCCATAGTCAACAGTACGGAAAGTTTTGTGGTCTGTATTAACTGGAATCTGTACAAGATCCAGATGGTGCAGCCATTGGAAACTCACGATCTGCACCAACTTTCTGGATTTGCTTTTCGGTTTCTACCACGGACTGAAGTTGATGTCATATGACTGGGCAACATTCTATGGAGTGACAAGGCACATTTTACGCTACAAGGAGCATGCATACACAAAAGTGGCGAATTTGGGATACTGTTAAACCGCCGATAAAACACCGGAGCGATGGAATGCGTACAGAACAGACCGAAGAGATGCAAAACAGGCTATAGCAGCAACCAAACCCTCACGTTATGCTGATCTATACGCAAAACTTGACACACGTGAAGGAGAGCGGACCTTAATCGACTCGCTAAAGCAAGGCATCACAATTCAGAAGACGTTCACCGGTTCTACGAAGTCAATGAGGAGACCAGAAATCTCCACCTTACTGCGACTCCCTTGTACAGTATGTGATTCCTGCTTTGGAAGAGCTCGGCTGTGTAGAATCTTGTTTTCATGGAAGATTGGGCAATGCCTCCTGTCGCTCACCCATATCTGATTTGATTCCATGTGACTTTTGGCTCTGGATATCTAAACGAGTGCGTTACGGGGGACACGTTCGGTCTCTACGTGATCTGAAGGCCAATATAGAGGAACACGTTGCTCAGATTCTACCGGAACTGCTGCAGCAACTGTTGGTCACGTCCTTTTACGATTGCAGCATCTAGTCAACGTCTCTGGTGCTCGTATTGAACAAATTGTGTAAGCGCCGGTTAATAATAAAATCAACATTATACCGTTCTCCCTTGTTTGACCTATTCTGCCCACGTCCCTATCTAACCCATTACACATGGAAATATTTTAGTACATATTTCTTGCATTCACGGCTTCAAGATTGCACCTGGTGCCCAAAACCGGAACTAATTTGTTTACAAGCGTAAATAGGTTCTGCATTAATGCTTCAGCATATTTACCAAGTTTCGCTGCCATTCGGTAATTACAGTCCACACTGGACGTCTGTGAGTAGATGAACTTTAATTATAGCCACCCGCTACTATGCAATGACCTTTCACGCGTAGCCCCAACAAAATCAGTTCGGAAGAATAGCAGTTTCAAGCGACGTCTGTGTGGAGACCTTCAAGGAGACGGTTACTACTGCGTCCTTATCATTTCCATGGCTTACTAATGAAGAGTACTGGAAATGCCCGAACAGGAACTACAAACCCGTGGATCAGCATATTATATATATAATGTACACAAAAATCGTTGTGATATTAACTAAAATGTCAGGATCATGCACGTAAGCTAAGCACAGCTTCTCTTCCCACTCCTAAAGCTAGATGGGTGCCTCCTTTATACGCCACTTCAGACCTTGAAAACAATAAACTTTATAATTTAGTATTTCACCCATCTTCAACAACTGTAGATATGCTGTTGTTGTTGTTGTGGTCTTCAGTCCTGAGACTCGTTTGATGCAGTTCTCAATGCTACTCTATCCTGTGCAAGCTTCTTCATCTCCCAGTACCTACTGCAACGTACATCCTTCTGAATATGCTTAGTGTATTCACCTCTTGATCTCCCTCTACGATTTTTACCCTCCACACTGCCCTCCACTACTAAATTGGTGATCCCTTGATGCCTCAGAACATGTCCTACCAACCGATCCCTTCTTCTAGTCAAGTTGTGCCACAAACTTCTCTTCTCCCCAAACCTATTCAATATCTCCTCATTAGTTACGTGATCTACCCACCTAATCTTCAACATTCTTCTGTAGCACCACATTTCAAAAGCTTCTATTCTCTTCTTGTCCAAACTATTTATTGTCCATGTTTCCCTTCCATACATGGCTACACTCCATACAAATAGATTCAGAAACCACTTCCTGACACTCAAATCTATACTCGATGTTAACAAATTTAACGCTTTCCTTGCCATTGTCAGTCTATATTTTATATTCTCCATGACATCAAACAGACATGAAATGGGAACTATCACGAATAATGGTGAAGATCTGATTCGTGTGAGTTTAAGTACCTTGGTTCCACGATCACCGTTGAGGCCTACTCAACGAAGAGATCAACACCAGAATTGAGGCAGCCTGGATGAAGTGGTGAACAACAACCGGAGTCACTTTTGACCGCAGGATGAAAGATAATTTAAAATCAAAAATCTGCCACACTGTCATCAATCCAGTCGCCTTGTATGGTTGAGTGCTGGCCGACTACAGTTGAGACAGAACACCGCCTAAGTGTAATGGAAACGAAGATGCTAAGGTGGACAGCGGGCCTCACTATGTTAGATGAGGTTTCTAATGACAGCATTAGGAAACAGTTTGGTGTTCCACCGATCCAAGACAAGATGCATGAGACTCGTCTTCGACGGTTTGGGATATTTGACGAGCTGGTGATGACTCTATTGCCAAGGCGGGTTACACACTTGAAGTCGTCGGCAGTAGACCCAAAGGACGACCTAAGCAACGTTGGGCTGATACTATTCATAAAGACCTTAAATGCGTGAACATCCATCCATATGCAGCCCATGATAGAGCGAAATGGAGAGAACGGACCCACGTAGAGGACCCCGCAGGCACGCGGGACAAACGCTGAAGGGAAAGAAGTTAAACCGCACGAAAAACCACTGCACTCGCCGTATGTGACTGTGTGCTATGGATTCAAAAGCGCCTTTAGTCTCGGTATTTTCTCCTTTGAAGAGAATACACCCAGAGAGCATGTTAGGTGTGCACAGCATGTGATTCCTGCTTTGAAAAAGCTCAGTTGTGTGGAACCCTGTTTTCATGCGAGACTGGGCAACACCTCACGTCACTCGGCCAGTGCAATATCTGCTTAATCCTACTTTCCACGAACGTGTTATCTGCAGAGATTTTCCAGATGCGTAACCTGCAAGATAATCTGATTTGAATCCGTGTGACTTTTGGCTCGGGATATCTAAACGAGCGCGTTACCAGGGACACATTCGGTCTCTACGTGATCTGAAGGCCAGTACACAGCAGGAGCACGTTGCTCAGATTCCACCGGAACTCTCGCAGAAACTGTTGATCACGTCGTTTTACGGCTCCAGCATTTCGTCGACGTCTCTGGTGCTCATATTGAACAAACTGTGTAGGCGCCGGTTAATAATAAAATCAACATTATACCTTTCTCCTTCGTTTGACCTATTCTGCCCACGTCCCTATCTAATCCATTACTTATGGAAACACTTCAGTACATCTTTCTTGCATTCACAGCGCCAAGATTGCACCTGGTGGCCAAAACTGCAACTAATTTGTTTACAAGCGTAAATCAATTCTGCATTAACGGATTAGCATGTTTACCAAGTTTCGCTGTCATTCGGTGATTACAGCCCACACTGGACCTCTGTGAATAGATGAATTTTAATTACACAGGTCAGCAAAAAAATATTTTTTGAAAGTTGTTTGAAATTTGATAACTGACATTTATGTACTTTTCAGCGCTGATTTCAAAAATACAATCCATTTTTTTCTACCACGTCAGGCTTTCTCACAAAAAAGGGAGTATTTTTGGATATAATAACAAAATTTAAGCAATTTATCACATTTTTTCCAACGTTATAAAATGTTATTTTATTTATAAATCATGTTCTAAACTACATTTCCAGTTCATTTCCATTTCTCTTTAAGCTCATATGTCCTTATAACAACGCTTTCGCTTTCTATCGAAGCTTCTTTTATTGCCTTTGCGGCTGTGGACTCGTTGAGGATCATCTCTTTTTATCATCCAGCAGTAGTCCGCTATCATGTTGACGTTCCATCTTCCTTGATATCTTCTTTGCATTTCTTAACAGCTATGAACACTTGCTCAGTAGAGGAGATCTGTTTCACATTAGCGAAGATGAACGAATGGTCATAGGTCCTCAGGTATGCAATTTAGAGCCCACGTTTACTGGACATTTTTTCTCGTTTTTGTTCACACTAACATCACTGAAAGTTACCAGTCCTACACTCTTCGCAACACAAGAACCGGTACATGTATTCAACTGTCAGAGGTATCAGAATGGTTTTCTTTTATAACCTTCGACGCATTCGTTTCCGGTACATGGATCCTTACTTCAAATTGATAAATTTATCGTTCTCCATCATCCTAGAAAGTCTGTAACATCATCATGGAATCACCCCTTGTATACGTACATTTACAGACGCCCGCGCCTATAACTTTGACGCTCTGTAGTCTCGTTGGATGAAGTTTTCGGACATGGGTTCCTATTCAAAATACGATGTACTCACTCCCCTCTACAAGTCCTAGAAGTCTGTAACGGGAATTACCGACCACCCTGTATATCATCCAAAGAATCTGGAGGAGAGGGTATTGGTACTTCAGTTCCATGAGGAACAGGGCGAATGGCTGATTGAATGTTAGGGTAGGAAATATCCTTTTTGTTTTTCAAACTGAAACCTTGTACGTTGCAAGAACAAAAACAGCAGTCATCACTATGATTTTGAGCTCTCTCCAAACCATTGGTATTTCAAAACGTAAGTACTGCTTTTTACGTTGAAACCACTGCCACAGTTCTTCAACACGCACTGAACAAACTTTGTGTGGGGCCCAAGGCTTATCTGGATCGCCTAACTTTATACCGAAATAGGCGAAATATACTTTTACAACAAAATCGAAAATGTTTCTTGGTTGCTTTTTAACGGTATAGTTACCTCAAATGTAGCAGAAGCAATTTCTGGCGAGTTTATACAGCCTCTGGTAGCCATTGTCTATAAAGCAACATCACAAGACAAGAAAAGAGTCACTACTTTAAAGCACTAGGAACAACAACACGCGAACAGCACAGAGTGAAGAGGTACTGTGAACTGAAGGAAAATAGCAGAAGCTCACTGCTTGGTGATGGCGGGGGAAGGGACAGCATGGCAGACAGGCACTGACACGAAAATACTAATGGTTTTTCCTAATTACTCTTTATTTTACGTATATCTAGTATAAAAACGGCTAAATAACAGTTTATGGAGATCCTAAAAACCAAAATTCAAACTCACTAGAGTGCTGAAATATCGAAAAAATCTAAAATTAGACAAGCAGTTTGTGAAATACCTGTACGTGATGGAATTTTTTCACTATTTTTCCCGAAATCAGCGTTGAAAACACTATAAAAATCACTTAATAAATTTGAAACATTTTTTATGTCGCAGACCTGTGTTATAGCCACATACAATGACCTTTCACGCGTAGCCCCAACAAAATCAGTTCGGAAGAGTAGCAGCTTCAAGTGACGTCTGTGTGGAGATCTACTGCGTCATTATCATTTGCATGGTTTACTGATGAAAGAGTACTGGAGATGCCCGAACAGGAAGTTCAAACCCGTGGATCAGCATATTTTATGTATAATGTACATAAGAAGCGTTGTGACATTAACTAAAAGGTCAGGATTGTGCATGTAAGCTGAGCACAGCTTCTCCTGTAGCGCCTAGAACCGCCGGCCACTCCGGTCGGCTGTTAATTAGCAGTGGCACGTCATGCAGAAGTTACTTTCGTCCTTAAGCTCTGCACAGCAGTTTATTTTTAAATATTGGCGTGAAGACCGACGCAGTGCATGAGTAAAGGAGGGACTGAGTGTTTCTTAATCATTAAATGGACCTTTCTTCGGTAAACGTAACAGGCTTCACGTATATGTACCACGTTCGTCTCGTTTACCGTGCTGTCAGGCGTTTCTTTACGACGTGCTACTATATTTAAAACGAATTCCTGAGGGTTATTCATTTACTATGCCAGATGTAGCACGAGCAGTAAAGAAATTGAAGTTTAATCGCTACTGACGCTTACCTGAATCTGTGACGAAGACAGGTATTGCGTAACGCGGTTCGACCGGCCGTAAAATGTCAAGCATTGCTGCCCATGTCGACGCAAAGGATAGGATCCCATCGATTCGGGTAGAGCTTTCAAAGCGTGAGGGGGTGGAGGGGGAGGGCATGCGCTCTATTTATTGACAGTGAAACCTCACAGTTCGGATTAATTGCGACGAACATTACACCGAATTACTGAAAGGCCGAAATCCGTACACACTCGCATTAAAAAAAATGGATGTCTGTGCACGTATGTTCCCCATCTCCTCCTAAACCACAATACCGATTTCAACCAAGATTGCTACACATATCACTTACTCTCTGGAAAGAAATGCTGTGAGGGCAAGAACTAGCGCCCTCCTATTGGGATGGGTGTGACAACTTGGGGAGAAGAAGATTAAAAAAAAAAAAAATGGTTCAAATGGCTCTGAGCACTATGGGACTCAACTGCTGTGATCATTAGTCCCCTAGAACTTAGAACTACTTAAACCGAACTAACCTAAGGACATCACACACATCCATGCCCGAGGCAGGATTCTGCGACCGTAGCAGTCGCGCGGTTCCGGACTGCGCGCCTAGAACCGCGAGACCACCGCGGCCGGCGGAGAAGAAGATTCGGAAAGGCCGACAGAAAGGGGAAGGAGGTGATGGATACAAATATGGTGTAAGAGGAGATGGACAGAAAGAGGGGATATGGGGGCAAAAACCAGCCACTTGTCAAAGAGGTAGAGATGGGAGTGATATAGGAGCGTAGCACAAGACGCGCGAATAGCCAGACTTAATACATATAGCATTTGACAATAAGAGTACTTATAGACTTGCAACAAACTGTACACATAATTCTAAATCTTTACGAAATTTTTTCTTGCTGAGAATCCCAACTAAATGATGAAATCAAAAATGTTTATCGGTTATTACTTTATAATGTTACTTAAAATCCGTCTTGATTGCAAATTTTTTTATTCATATGACCGGTTTCGGTTCATTCAGAACCATCTTCAGATCTGATATTTCAGTTACAGGAGTAACCCGTCCAAACCCAGCAACTTTCACATGCTACGTCACATGTGACGTTGCTGTTATCCCGTAAGACATTATGTCTGTTTTTGCAAAGGTTACTACTTTTCCGCTGTTCGTGAAGTAAAAGTGCCACATTAGGCACGACGTTTTAATTTATTTTTTCTTTTCAACTAAATGCATTCGTGATACATTTTGCAGATAATATCCACATACATCACTGAATGTACCTGCCAAATTATATCATTGTACGGCACGTAGTTTAGGCGATATAACATGATAAATAATGAGATGCATGAAAACTGCCGCATCGTGCATAACATTTGAATTTATTACGTCTTTGTTACTAGCTCTATTCGCAGCAAATTTCGCAGCCAAAGCAATATTCACATATGCCGCTGAATGTACTTACAAAATTATATAATTCCACGACACATAATTTAGGAGATATGGCGTCATAAACAATGAGATGCGTGAAAAATTGCCACATCATGAATAATGTTTCAATTTACTACGTCTTTATTACTAAATCTGCTCCTCACGCATTTCGCACCCAGTATTTAAATATACTACAGACGGAGTCATAATGATCGAGCTGCGGGAAAACGAAACTCCGGGGCAAAATTCGCTATAGATACAAGTGAAATATGAGTACGTAGATATCTTACATACACTGGTGAGGCAAAACATTCTGACCGTCTGATTAATAGATTGTCTGTCAATCTTTGGAACGAAATACATCATTGATTCTACGAGGGTCACTCCAAAAGAAATGCACACAATTTTTGTAAGAGTACAGTTTTCATTCTGCATGTGTGAAAGTTTTACAGTGTGTAGATACATCCTTCCCGCTTGTTTTCAAACTTAGTTCAACCTGTTCCCATGAGTGGCGACGTCACAGCATTTCTTCAAGATGGCTGCTACACTTGGCGTTCGTCAGAAGCAATGTGCTGTCATATAATCCCTGTGCTGTGAAAACGAGAGAGTGGGAAACATCCACAAGAGGTTGAAAAAGGTGTACGGACATGCTGCTGTCGATCGCAGTACAGTTAGTCGGTGGGCAAGCAGGTTACGTGATGAAAGCGCGCACGGCAATATTGAGGTTTGTCCCCGCAGCGGCAGGTATCGTACTGCACACACTCCAGACAATGTGCAGAGGGTTAACGAATTGGTGACTACTGACAGACGCATCACAATGAACGAATTGTCACGCTACGCTGAGATAGGGGAAGGAAGTGTTTGCAGAATACTGAAAGTGTTGGCGTTAAAAAATGTTTGTGCCAGGTGGGTTCCCAGGATGTTGACAGTGGCTCACAAAGAAACAAGAAAGCGGTATGCAGCGAACTTTTGCAACAGTACGAAAATGGTGAAGATGAATTTCTTGGAAGAATTGTGACAGGTGATGAAACATGGCTCCATCATTTTTCACCAGAGACGAAGAGGCAATCGATGGAGTGGTATCATGCAAATTCACCCGAGAAAAAAAATTCAAAACCACACCTTCTGCTGGAAAAGTTATGACTACGGTGTTTTTCGATTCCGAAGGACTCTTGATTGTGGACATCATGCCAAGTGGAACTACCATAAATTCTGATGCATATGTGACGACACTGAAGAAACTTCAAGCTCGACTGAGTCGTGTTCGACCACATCGGCAAAAGCAGGATGTTTTGCCGTTGCACGACAATGCACGGCCACATGTCAGTGAAAAAACCATAGAAGCGATCACAAAACTCGGATGGACAACACTGAAACACCCGCCTTACAGTCCTGGCCTGGCTCCATGTGACTATCATCTCTTTGGGAAACTGAAAGACTCTCTTCGTGGAACAAGATTTGAAGATGATGGCGCCCTTGTGCGCGCCTCCAAACAGTGGCTCCAACAGGTTGGTCCAGAATTTTGCCGTGCGGGTATACAGACGCTGGTTCCAAGATAGCGTAAGGCAGTTGAGAGGGATGGAAATTATGTGGAGAAATGAAAATATTGTTCCTCAAGGATGTATCTACACACTGTAAAACTTTATAACATGTAGGATAAAAGATGGATTTAAAAAAGAATAGTGTGCATTTCTTTTGGAGTGACCCTCGTTTGACAGTTTGTTGGTAGGTTTGTGGAGGTATGCGACATTATATGTCTACGCACAGGTGATGTAATTCGGCCGGCCGGAGTGGCCGTGCTGTTCTAGGCGCTACAGTCTGGAACCGGGCGACCGCTACGGTCCTGCCTCGGGCATGGATGTGTGTGATGTCCTTAGGTTAGTTAGGTTTAATTAGTTCTAAGTTCTAGGCGACTGATGACCTCAGAAGTTGAGTCGCATAGTGCTCAGAGCCATTTTTGATGTAATTCGCGTAAATAACGGGCCGCTGATTTTCGTACGCGGTGATGGCGCCCGATAGTGATCCAGATGGGCTCCATACGATTTGTATAAGGCGAAATTGGTGCCGAGACATCAACGTGAGTTCACTATAATGCTCCTCAAACTAATGTGCTACGACTCGGCCTCCGAGACACGCAGAATTATACTGCTGAGTGATGGCAGCGTCGTCAGGGAAGACATCAAGCATGAAGGGATGCAGGTGGTTCGCAGCTGTCAGTGTGTATTCGAATACTACTACAAGTCCCATGCAACCGCAGGAGAATGTCTCCCATAGCATAATATTGCTTCCACCTGCCTGCGTCCGTGACGCGCTGCACGTTTCAAGCCTCCCTTCAACTCGATGACGACATTTGTGGAGACGACCAGCGACCTACTCTACTAAAAATATTATTCACTCGAACAGCGGACACATTTCCATTGATCGACGGTCGCATCCTGATGGCCTCGTGCCCATAGAAACCGTAACTGACTATGTCGTTGGGTTGGTTGGTTGGTTGGTTTGGGGAAGGAGACCAGACAGCGTGGTCATCGGTCTCATCGGATTAGGGAAGGATTGGGAAGGAAGTCGGCCGTGCCCTTTCAGAGGAACCATCCCGGCATTTGCCTGGAGTGATTTAGGGAAATCACGGAAAACCTAAATCAGGATGGCCGGACGCGGGATTGAACCGTCGTCCTCCCGAATGCGAGTCCAGTGTCTAACCACTGTATGTCGTTGGGTCAACATGTGAACACGTATGGGTGGTCCGCTGCGGAGCTCCATGTTCAACAAAGTACGATGATCGGTGTGCTCCGAAACACTTTTGCGTGCACCAGTATTGTGATCTTTCGCCAGAGATGCCGCAGAGGACCATCTATCCTATTTTACAGAGCAAGCAAGCCTCCGAATCCCACGTTGTGTGAAGAATCGTGGACGTCCAACCATTTAGCGCCTAGTGGTAGTTTCACTGTCCTACCTCTTTCCGTAAATGGTTCAAATGGCTCTGAGCACTATGGGACTTAACATCTGTTGTCATCAGTCCCCTAGAACTTAGAACTACGTAAACCTAACTAACCTAAGGACATCACACACATCCATGCTCGAGGCAGGATTCGAACCTGCGACCGCAGCGGACGCGCGGTTCCAGACTGAAGCGCCGGCCGAAGTGGCCGTGCGGTTAAAGGCGCTGCAGTCTGGAACCGCAAGACCGCTACGGTCGCAGGTTCGAGTCCTGCCTCGGGCATGGATGTTTGTGATGTCCTTAGGTTAGTTAGGTTTAACTAGTTCTACGTTCTAGGGGACTAATGACCTCAGCAGTTGAGTCCCATAGTGCTCAGAGCCATTTGAACCAGACTGAAGCACCTAGAACCGCTCGGCCACCCCGGCCGGCCTCTTTCCGTAAATGCTCACGAAAGTAGCTCGTGAATATTCGTCTCGCTTCTTCGTTTTCGAGATACTCCTTCACAGGCTGTGCGTAATAATAACCTGCCCTTTGTCAAAGTCGCTTATCTCAATAGGTTTCCCCATTCGCAGCCTGGGGTGATACCCCGCCCGTGTCTGCTCCTCTTACATACTTTCGTTACCGCGTCACGTGACCGCAACGCCATCATGCGTCATCCAACGTCGCCGTGGACAGTGGTCATAATGTTTTCGCTAATCAGTTTAGCACGGATTCAAAACATGCGATTCTTGTTTAAAACAATTAATTCTTTATTCGCACGAAGTAATGAGTGCTGTCCACAGGTGACGTCAGATTAATTCCATATTTGTAGATTTCCAGAAGGCTTCTAACACCGCTACTCACAAGAGAATTCTAATCAAATTGCGTGCCTACGGAGTAACTGACGGAAAGTCATCGAGCAATACACATGTAATACCTGACGTTTCCCAGCGAAGCAACAGAACCCAGTACGTTGTCCTCGATGGTGAGTGTTCATCGGAGGTGAGGGTATCATCGGGAGTGCCCCAGGGAAGTGTGGTAGGTCCGCTGTTGTTTTCTATTTACATAAATTATCTTTTGGATAGGGTGGATAGCAATGTACGGCTGTTTGCTGATGATGCTGTGGTGTACGGGAAGGTGTCGTCGTTGAGTGACTGTAGGAGGATACAAGATGACCTGGACAGGATTTGTGATTGGTGTACAGAATTGCAGCTAACTCTAAATATAGATAAATTTAAATTAATGCAGATGAATAGGAAAAGGAATCCTGTAATGTTTGAATACTCCATTAGTAGTGTAGCGCTTGACACAGTCACGTCGATTAAATATTTGGGCGTAACATTGCAGAGCGATATGAAATGGGACAAGCACGTAATGGCAGTTGTGGGGAAGGCGGATAGTCGTCTTCGGTTCATTGGTAGAATTTTGGGAAGATGTGGTTCATTTGTAAAGGAGACCGCATATAAAACAATAATACGACCTATTCGTGAGTACTGCACGAGCGTTGGGGACCCTGTCAGGTCGGATTGAGGGAGGACATAGAAGCAATTCAGAGGCGGCCTACTAGATTTGTTACTAGTAGAGTTGATCATCACGCGAGTGTTACGGAAATGCTTCAGGAACTCGGGTGGGAGTCTCTAGAGGAAAGGAGGCGTTCTTTTCGTGAATCGCTACTGAGGAAATTTAGAGAACCAGCATTTGAGACTGACTGCAGTACAAGTTTACTGCCGCCAACTTACGAGTACATTTCGCGGAAAGGCCACAAAGATAAGATAAGAGAGATTAGGGCTCGTACAGGTGCATATAGGCAGCCATTTTTCCCTCGTTCTGTTTGGGAGTGGAAGAGGGAGAGAAGATGCTAGTTGTGGTACGAGGTATCCTCCGTCACACACCTACTGGTGGATTGCGGAGTATGTATGTAGATGTAGATGTAGACGTGTTCCTGATCTACACTCCTGGAAATGGAAAAAAGAACACATTGACACCGGTGTGTCAGACCCACCATACTTGCTCCGGACACTGCGAGAGGGCTGTACAAGCAATGATCACACGCACGGCACAGCGGACACACCAGGAACCGCGGTGTTGGCCGTCGAATGGCGCTAGCTGCGCAGCATTTGTGCACCGCCGCCGTCAGTGTCAGCCAGTTTGCCGTGGCATACGGAGCTCCATCGCAGTCTTTAACACTGGTAGCATGCCGCGACAGCGTGGACGTGAACCGTATGTGCAGTTGACGGACTTTGAGCGAGGGCGTATAGTGGGCATGCGGGAGGCCGGGTGGACGTACCGCCGAATTGCTCAACACGTGGGGCGTGAGGTCTCCACAGTACATCGATGTTGTCGCCAGTGGTCGGCGGAAGGTGCACGTGCCCGTCGACCTGGGACCGGACCGCAGCGACGCACGGATGCACGCCAAGACCGTAGGATCCTACGCAGTGCCGTAGGGGACCGCCCCGCCACATCCCAGCAAATTAGGGACACTGTTGCTCCTGGGGTATCGGCGAGGACCATTCGCAACCGTCTCCATGAAGCTGGGCTACGGTCCCGCACACCGTTAGGCCGTCTTCCGCTCACGCCCCAACATCGTGCAGCCCGCCTCCAGTGGTGTCGCGACAGGCGTGTATGGAGGGACGAATGGAGACGTGTCGTCTTCAGCGATGAGAGTCGCTTCTGCCTCGGTGCCAATGATGGTCGTATGCGTGTTTGGCGCCGTGCAGGTGAGCGCCACAATCAGGACTGCATACGACCGAGGCACACAGGGCCAACACCCGGCATCATGGTGTGGGGAGCGATCTCCTACACTGGCCGTACACCACTGGTGATCGTCGAGGGGACACTGAATAGTGCACGGTACATCCAAACCGTCATCGAACCCATCGTTCTACCATTCCTAGACCGGCAAGGGAACTTGCTGTTCCAACAGGACAATGCACGTCCGCATGTATCCCGTGCCACCCAACGTGCTCTAGAAGGTGTAAGTCAACTACCCTGGCCAGCAAGATCTCCGGATCTGTCTCCCATTGAGCATGTTTGGGACTGGATGAAGCGTCGTCTCACGCGGTCTGCACGTCCAGCACGAACGCTGGTCCAACTGAGGCGACAGGTGGAAATGGCATGGCAAGCCGTTCCACAGGACTGCATCCAGCATCTCTACGATCGTCTCCATGGGAGAATAGCAGCCTGCATTGCTGCGAAAGGTGGATATACACTGTACTAGTGCCGACATTGTGCATGCTCTGTTGCCTGTGTCTATGTGCCTGTGGTTCTGTCAGTGTGATCATGTGATGTATCTGATCCCAGGAATGTGTCAATAAAGTTTCCCCTTCCTGGGACAATGAATTCACGGTGTTCTTATTTCAATTTCCAGGAGTGTATATAACCGACATAGGAGACAATCTTTGCAGATCATGCTAAGTCATCAGACAATCAAAATCAATTGCAAAATGATTCAGACACGATATCTGTATGGTGCAAAAAATAGCTATTCTCTCAGTAAGGGAAAGTGTGAGGTCACCCACGCGAGTACGAAAATAAATCCGTTATTTTTCGGTTACACGATAAATCACACAAGTCTAAAGGCTGTCAGTTCAGCTAAATACGTAGGAATTACAATCACGAATAACTTAAACTGAAACTACCATGTGGATAATATTATGAGGAAGACAAACTATGGACTTAGAAGATGGACGAGGTCTAGTAAAAAAAAAAAAAAAAAAAAAGACTGCCTACACCACGCTTGTGCGTCGACTGCTACCGTTTTGCTGTTCGGTATTGGATCCTTACCATCCAGGATTTACGGAGGATACTGAAAAGTCCAGAGAAGTGCAGCTCATTTTTTTATCATCGCTAAATAATGGAGTAAGGTGACGCATATAATAAGCGACTTGGTGTGGCAATCGTTCAAACAAAGGCTCTCGTTGCGGTGAGAACTTTTTACGAAATTTCAATCACCAGCTTTCTCCTCTGAATGAGAAAATATTTTATTGCCGCCAATCTACATAGGGAGAAACGATCATCGTAATAAAATAAGACAAATCAGAGCTAGTACGGGAAGATATAAGTGCTCATTTTTCTCCCGCGCTGATTGATAGTGGAACCGTAGAGAAATAGTCTGATGGTGTTTCGACGAATCCTCTGTCAGGCATTTAACTTCGAATTGCAGAGTAGTCATGCAGATGTAGCAGGAAAGCACTATGGGGACCGCCTAGCTTAATGTTCCCGTATGACGGACGTTACAACCATCAACAGTGTCACATGCCCCCAGTTCATCAGAGACTGAGGTGAGGTTTGGATTTTAATACAGAATATTGGCACGAAGTCTCGTGATCAGGAACTTGACGCCACCACTTCTGATCTTAACGTCCAAATACTGGCAGCGAAAATTTTCTACCACTAGGATTAGAACTCCGAGTCGAGAGCCATTGCACATGCGTGCGATAGCGATACCCGCTACTGAGGTTTGTCTGGGCTACTCCAGCAATCCTTACGTATGTACTCTACAGACACTATAGCAAACGTGAAGTAATGTCCTTTCCTGAGAACTACAGTACGATTTAGCTCATACAGAAACATAACACAAAAACTAAAAAAATCAGAGAGAATTATATATTTATTTCCGGGAAATGGAACTGCAGTTCACTACCAACGTAATAAAAATATTACAACCGCTAGCCGAGAGACCTGTTCTTGTCTGTCAGCAACTTTACAGGGTGATTAAGTTGGAAAATATCTACCCCTCTCGTATTGGTGAAAAACTAAAGAAGATACTTAAATGACTGTCGGTCGAAGAACTACGAAAGCAGATCAACGGCCATTATGACATTGAGTGGTAACAAATCCCTCAACCTCTTGATAGATTACAGTATATGAAAACTGAAACACTACGAAAAAGGCCCTTTCGTAATATCACGTTTCAAAAAGTATCTGAACGCGATACGGCATGTTAATTTTTATAAATGCAAAGCAATTGGGCGTACGTGGCTCGAATGTAATTGCGTTGCTTCCTTAACAATGACCTAGAAAACATCATCGATCTTCTTATGACGTTGTCTAGCAACGTTAAGCGCTATACGAGAGCTCACAATGTATCGCAGACGCCAAAAGGGCCATAATATCTTAGTTTATCCGACGCAACTGGTCTGTCTCTGAAAATGTTATTTGCTAATCGTAAAATTTAATGCATTGTTGATCGTAGTGCTAACATAACGTTCCCTTTACAGGAAACGTGTGCCTCAGACAAGCGGACGAGTGATAAACACTGCAGTGATCTACGGACATCAGCATGGGACGACAGACGTCTTAACCAGATGCCAGCAGCGGTCCAATGCAAGTGATTTAAACTTTGTAAGTAGATTTTAATTTTATGCTTTCCACAACAGTAAAACAACAGCATGAAAACAATGAAAACCGTACTCAGTGTAATTTTATTTTAATGATACTATATGGTGTCATTCGAGACGTAGTGCCTCGATTCTTAAGTTCATGTCTTCTATAAATGGGTGGACACCTAACAGAATGATGTTACGGAGTTTTGGCGAGAAGTGATATCTTACTTTGCTAGATGAAATGAGACACAATAATATCGCTACAGATGTCCACTCTCACACGTGTTTCCTTCGATTAACATGTGTTTATACCAAGAGATATCTGATGTACTGTATGCTATTAACCTGACGATACATTCGCGTACTGAAGAGTAAACTATTCACAGCACAAGCAGCGTAATTTGGTAAGTGACGGGTAACCTTCGCACGCCGTGAAGTTGCTTGTATTAGACTCCTTCACTGTTGTTCTCGATCGATCGCGCGGCGCTCATCGCCGCACCGCCTTGATCGACCAGCGGTCGACAGCGGCGGGCGGTCGACGAACCGCGGCCGGCTGCACCGGCGAGCAGACCAGCGCACAGTATCGCAACGGCCGCCAACAGCTGTGCGCCCGCAGCTCGCTTCCGCCGGATCAAGGGCAGGTGGCTCGCAGCTGGCTGTCCGTCACGGAAGGCGGCGGACGATTTAAACCGCTCAGCAGTCAAATGTGCACTCGCGACACAGGTCCAAAGAAAAAGCCATCGGCCCTAGTAACTACAATCCGACGCGTAAATGGCCATAAGCACACACTGTCTTCGGCGCGTACAAGCTCACTGGGTAGTTCACACATCATGCAAAAAGAAGGCCTATTACTCATTCCTGCGCCATGTATTGCGAGCTTTACAACCCATCTACGAGCCTGTGTTCGCAAAGCTGAATTAATAAAAATCTCGTGTTGTTGTTGTTGTGGTCTTCAGTCCTGAGACTGGTTTGATGCAGCTCTCCATGCTACTCTATACTGTGCAAGCTTCTTCATCTCTCAGCACCTACCGCAACCTACATGATCTTGTATCTGTTTAGTGTATTCATCTCTTGGTCTCCCTCTACGATTTTTACCCTCCACGCTGCCCTCCAATACTAAATCGGTGATCCCTTGATGCCTCAGAACATGCCCTACCAACCGATCCCTTCTTCTAGTCAAGTTGTGCCACAAACTTCTCTTCTCCCCAATCCTATCCAATACCTCCTCATTAGTTATATGATCTACCCAACTAATCTTCAGCATTCTCCTGTGGCACCACATTTCGAAAGCCTCTATTCTCTTCTTGTCCAAACTAGTTATCGTCCATGTTTCACTCCCATTCATGGCTACACTCCATACAAATACTTTCAGAAATGATTTCCTGACACTTAAATCTATACTCGATGTTAACAAATTTCTCTTCTTCAGAAACGCTTTCCTTGCCATTGCCAGTCTACATTTTATATCCACTCTACTTCGACCATCCCAAAATAGCAAAACTCCTTTACTACTTTAAGCATCTCATTTCCTAATCTCATTCCCTCAGCATCACCCGACTTAATTCGACTACATTCCATTTTCCTCGTTTTGCTTTTGTTGACATTCATCTTATATCCTCCTTTCAAGATACTATCCATTCCGTTCAACTGCTCTTCTAAGTCCTTTGCTGTCTCTGACAGAATTACAATGTCATCGGCGAACCTCAAAGTTTTTATTTCTTCCCCACAGATTTTAATACCTACTCCGAATTTTCCTTTTGTTTCCTTCACTGCTTGCTCAATATACAGATTGAATAACATTGGGGAGAGGCTACAACCCTGTCTCACTCCCTTCCCAGCCACTGCTTCCCTTTCATGTCCCTCGACTCTTATAACTGCCATCTGGTTTCTGTACAAATTGTAAATAGCCCTTCGCTCCCTGTATTTTACCCCTGCCATCTTCAGAATTTGAAAGAGAGTGTTCCAGTTAACATTGTCAAAAGCTTTCTCTAAGTCTACAAATGCTAGAAACGTAGGTTTGCCTTTCCTTAATCTAGCTTCTAAGGTAAGTCGTAGGGTCAGTATTGCCCCACGTGTTCCGATATTTCTACGGAATCCAAACTGATCTTTCCCGAAGTCGGCTTCTACTAGTTTTTCCATCCGTCTGTAAAGAATTCGCGTTAGTATTTTGCAGCCGTGACTTATTAAACTGATAGTTCGGTAATTTTCACATCTGTCAACGCCTGCTTTCTTTGGGATTGGAATTATTATATTCTTCTTGAAGTCTGAGGGTATTTCGCCTGTCTCATACATCTTGCTCACCAGATGGTAGAGTTTTGTCATGACTGGCTCTCCCAAGGCTGTCAGTAGTTCTAATGGAATGTTGTCTACTCCCGGGGCCTTGTTTCGACTCAGGCCTTTCAGTGCTCTGTCAGACTCTTCACGCAGTATCATATCTCCCATTTCATCTTCATCTACATCCTCTTCCATTTCCATAATATTGTCCTCAAGTACATCGCCCTTGTATAAACCCTCTATATACTCCTTCCACCTTTCTGCTTTCCCTTCTTTGCTTAGAACTGGGTTCCCATCTGAGCTCTTGATATTCATACAAGTGGTTCTCTTTTCTCCAAAGGTCTCTTTAATATTCCTGTAAGCAGTATCTATATTACCCCTAGTGAGATAAGCCTCTACATCCTTACATTTGTCCTCTAGCCATCCCTGCTTAGCCATTTTGCACTTCCTGTCGATCTCATTTTTGAGACGTTTGTATTCCTTTTTGCCTGCTTCACTTACTGCATTTTTATATTTTCTCCTTTCATCAATTAAATTCAATATTTCTTCTGTAACTCAAGGATTTTTACTGGCCCTCGTCTTTTTACCTACTTGATCCTCTGCTGCCTTCACTACTTCATCCTTCAGAGCTACCCATTCGTCTTCTACTGTATTTCTTTCCCCCATTCCTGTGAATTGTTCCCTTATGCTCTCCCTGAAACTCTGTACAACCTCTGGTTTAGTCAGTTTATCCAGGTTCCATCTCCTTAAATTACCACTTTTTTGTAGTTTCTTCAGCTTTAATCTACAGTTCATAACCAATAGATTGTGGTCAGAGTCCACATCTGCCCCTGGAAATGTCTTACAATTTAAAACCTGGTTCCTAAATCTCTGTCTTACCATTATATAATCTATCTGAAACCTTTCAGTATCTCCAGGCTACTTCCATGTATATACCCTACTTTTATGATTCTTGAACCAAGTGTTAGCTATGATTAAGTTCTACTCTGTGCAAAATTCTACCAGACGGCTTCCTCTTTCATTTCTTACCCCCAATCCATATTCACCTACTATGTTTCCTTCTCTCCCTTTTCCTACTGACGAATTCCAGTCACCCATGGCTATTAAATTTTCGTCTAACTTCACTATCTGAATAATTTCTTTTATTTCATCGTACGTTTCTTCAATTTGTTCATCATCTGCAGAACTTGTTGGCATGTAAACTTGTACTACTGTGGTAGGTGTGGGCTTCGTATCTATCTTGGCCACAATAATGCGTTCACTATGCTGTTTGTAGTAGCTTACCAGCATTCCTATTTTCCTATTCATTATTAATCCTACTCCTGCATTACCCCTCTTTGATTTTGTGTTTATAACCCTGTATTCACCTGACCAGAAGTCTTGTTCCTCCTGCCACCGAACTTCACTAATTCCCACTATATCCTACTTTAACCTATCCATTTCCCTTTTTAAATTTTCTAACCTAGCTGCCCGATTAATCGATCTGACTTTCCACGCTCCGATCCGTAGAACGCCAGTTTTCTTTCTCCTGATAACGACGTCCTCTCGAGTAGTCCCCGCCCAGGAGATCCGAATGGGGGACTATTTTACCTCCGGAATATTTTACCTAAGAGGACACCATCATCATTTAACCATACAGTAAAACTGCATGCCCTCGGGAAAAATTACGGCTGTGGTTTCCCCTTGCTTTCAGCAGTTCGCAGTACCAGCACAGCAAGGCCGTTTTGGTTAGTGTTACAAGGCCAGATCAGTCAATCATCCAGACTGTTGCCCCTGTAACTACTGAAAAGGCTGCTGCCCCTCTTCAGGAACCACATGTTTGTCTGGCCTCTCAACAGATACCCCTCCATTGTGGTTGCACCTACGGTACGGCTATCTGTATCGCTGAGGCACGAAAGCCTCCCCACCAACGGCAAGGTTCATGGTTCGTGGTTCATGGGGGGGGGGGGGAGAGGGGGGGGGAATATCTCGTAACATGTGAAAATACGTGCTAGACCGGGAATCGAAAAAGGATTACCTGCTTTTGCGAGTATTAGCCTTATCTATTAGGCAATCTGACCACGCTTCAGTCCTGACTTAAACCATCACTCTCACTAATTTTTCCACTACAAAGGTGTGACTCAATTAAGGTTGCTGTCACAGTAGCACAGATACCGGTGAATTCCGCCGAAGACCGACATCAGCCAAAGACGGCTGATGTTTCAAAACGGTGCGCCGTCACACTGCAGCCGATCTAATCGCCCGAAGGTATAGCCTTCGGACGACAATGGATGAAATTCGAACCAGTTTGTTTTATTCGGTCAAATCGACCGACATTCTTACACACGAAATGTGTACTATGAGAAGCTGGTATGTTCAGTCCAAGAAAGAGTGAGTTTGTAGCCTCCTGAGGATGAAGTATATCACACTCGGTCTATAGTTCGGAATCTATGGACTGAAACAGTAGGTTTATTGGAAAACATAGGCATTCAAAATCTTTATCGAAGCTGTAGGCGTACATTGTAACGTCAAAAAATAAATTGTTCAAGAGAGAAGGATGGCATATCTTATGCTTATATTTACTGCAACAAACCCTTTTTGCGTTGTGATACGGGGTATCAGATGCCTAAAAATTATTATTACTGCTTACAGACATATTTAAGCTAGTAGGGTGGTGACTCTGTTACATGAAATGTAGTATATGCGTTTCCAGTGCTTTAGGTTTTCAAAATATCTCGTTCTAAACTTTAAGCTTGTCTTTCACAGGCATGCTGAATCACCTATGTATGCACAACTTCAAATAAATACAGAAAAATGAGTGTTTGTAATATTACTTTTCGAGGCCACCACGAACCATTTGAGTATATAGCAGAACGTTTCTCCCTTCACCTCACATATGATCGTAAAGCTTGGTATGGTTATTCTGATAACTGAGGACAGAATGTACAGTACTTGGCACTTTTTTTCCGAGACGTGTGTACTGTAGCTCATTCACATGCATTCGGCGTCTTTTTAGTAGCAAAAGCCGCAATGCAGCATTCTTCTCCAAGCACAGAGACGTCATGGTATCCTCCCACCCTAGGAGGTTAAAATCTAACCTCTTCATACATAGAATAGATTCTAACCTAACATAACCTGTTCGATCCCGCCAAAAACTGACAAAGGACCCGGACGCACTGCGACCAAGCTATCGGCCAATGTTATCGGACGGCAGCTGCTTCTGAAGACTGTTGGTGTCACTGTGAACGCAACCTAAGTTGTTCACCTCAAACATTCCTAAAACCGTTTAAGATATCATAGTTCTGTTTTCGTCCAAACGTATTGCGAAATAATCATCACTAAACGACGTACAGTCTTTTATCATAGCTATTTTAATTACGGAGCTATCAACATGAACTTCGCCTTTTCAAATGGACTTACTAAATACCTACATTTATAATTTGACGTTGATACCTACATCAGAATATTTTATGAGATGAAGATAACAGTAGCCGATACCGGTAATGGTGAAGTATAAAAGTTTATGTGATCAAGACGGACCTGTAATATAAAGTGCCACAATATGAACACGAACTCACTTTCAGTCTTCAATTTTGAAATGGAACGATGTTAATTTCTGCTGGTAGTATCGTAGATGTAAAATGGAGAATCTAACAATGTTCACTCTTCAAAATCTGATTATTAGTTTCGGAGAAATTATAATATTTACCATTTAGAAATTTTCTTTTTTGAACATGAAATCGATTACTATTTTACGCAGTATATTTCCGCATTCACTGATGCAGGCCGGAGTGGCCGAGCGGTTCTAGGCGCTACAGTCTGGAACCGCGCGACCGCTACGGTCGCAGGTTCGAATCCTGCTTCGGGCATGGATGTGTGTGATGTCCTTAGGTTAGTTAGGTTTAAGTAGTTCTACGTTCTAGGGGACTGATGACCTTAGAAGTTAAGTCCCATAGTGCTCAGAGCCATTTGAGCCATTTCACTGATGCAAGGACTTCCGAACATACTGAAGAGATTCGTTCGATATCATTCCACATGCTGCAACCATGCAATATTTTAAAAACCTCTTGGGTCGTCGAAATCTCTGAGTTTATCCTAAGAAAAAATTCCATTGGCGTCAAATTAGGCGAAGGTCCAGGCTAACTGATAACGCCTTCACATCCTATCCAGAGACCAGGAGAGAGTGTGAACTCTTTCCTGACCACAAGAGAAGTGATCCGGGCCTCGTGCTGGTACCACAAATATCTATGTACAGGGGTCGGGCAAAAATATGGAAACGCTGCGAGGAATGCATGCTTGAACATAAATGCAGATATTAGCCAAATCTGTAGGTTGCGCTGTTGTATCTGACCAAGAACGACACCTGCGCAATGTCTTGTTTGCTCTGACAAACACTTCACGCAGTATCATATCTCCCATTTCATCTTCATCTAGATCCTCTACCATTTCCATAATATTGTCCTCAAGTACATCGCCCCCGTAAAGACCCTCTATATACTCCTTCCCCCTTTCTCCTTTCCCTTCTTGGCTTAGAACTGGGTTTCCATCTGAGTTCTTGATATTCATACAAGTGGTTCTCTTTTCAAAAAATGATTCAAATGGCTCTCAGCACTATGGGGCTTAACATCTGTGGTCATCAGTCCTATAGAACTTAGAACTAACTAACCTAACGACATCACACAACACCCAGTCGACACGAGGCAGAGAAAATCCCTGACCCCGCCGGGAGTGGAACCCGGGAACCCGGGCATGGGAAGCGAGAACGCTACCGCATGACCACGAGCTGCGGACGGTTCTCTTTTCTCCAAAGGTCTCTTTAATTTTCCTGTAGGCAGTATCTATCTTACCCCTAGTGAGATAAGCCTCTACATCCTTAGTAAGGAATTAAAATTATAAGCCTCGTCGTATGAAAACAGTTCCTAGTAATAGTGTAGCAAATTCGTCACTAGGGATCACAGACAGCCAACCACGGGATGTTTGCTTGTATCTAGGCGTGGTGAAGAACTTTATTCGGTAGTTTAAAAATTACAATGTGCTTCTGGAAACCCAGCATAATTCATGATCAACCTTAAGTACCGATTTTTCAAAAGTATGCGTGGTGTACATTAAAATTAATTACCAAAAGAAATATTTTTAAATGTAAACCAATTCTGCTTTCTGCCAAATTTCGGAAGGAACGATGTAGTTGCATGAAAATTGCATTCATTAGATGTTCTGTACCGCGAGTATTTTTGCACCGAATGTTTACGACAAGTACCATTCACGTAACTGAGGAATGTAACAAAAGAGTGATAGAGCCATCTTTACTAACCCAAGTCGTTTGAGAAATTCATTTGCCTACCTTACTATTATTTATCAAAAAAAAAAAAAAAGGTTCAAATGGCTCTGAGCACTATGGGACTTAACACCTGACGTCGTAAGTCCCTAGAACTTAGAACTACTTAAACCTAACTGACCTAAGGACATCACACACATCCATGCCCGAGGCAGGATTCGAACCTGCGACCGTAGCGGTCGCGCGGTTCCAGACTGAAGCGCCTAGAACCGCTCGGCCACACCGGCCGGCATTCTTTATTCATCACCTTATTAACCCACCACACCCACCAATTTCGATACGAAAAAAAAATGCTAAGAAAAAAAACTGCAGAATGAATTTAGGAATCGCTGATCGGCAGCCAGACATGTCGATCGCTACGCCAGTGGCGCTTTCATTGAGAAGGGGTGCATAAGCGGCAGTCGAAACAGCTTCTTTCCTCGAATTCTAGAAAAATATCCGCTTATGGACCTCACACATCATCATTAAAAATTCTCAACTACCAATTATCTATCAATCCTGTCAATTTTGAGTCCCTGTTATGAAGTTTAAGGGTAGCTTTCCCAAAAAGGGAGAGTGGGTATTGAGCCAAAATGTCTCAAGAGGCTTTCATTTTAGTTCGCTCACAAGCCACCTGCCCAATATGAGTCGAAACGGCTGGCCTTCTGACAAACCTTTCCCTGGAAAACAGCACTCGGCACATGTGAACGACGCAGACAGAATGAGAGCCACTACAGTTGCGCTCTACCAAAACTACGTCCTTCATCATGATCTAAGGAAATAATTTTCTGTTGTTATTGATAAATGCGAAAGTTGTTTATTAATACGAGAAACACGTTTTACGTTAACACTGAGGAAACAAAAAACATAGGATACCGCCTAATGTCGTGTCGGACCACTTTTTGCCCGGCGTATTGGAGCAACTCGACGTAGCATAGACTCAACAATTCGTTGGAAATCCCTGCAAAAATACTGAGCCATGTTGCTTTTATAGACGTCCATAATTGCGAAAGTGTTGTCGGTGACGGTTTTTTGGCACGAACTTACCTCTCGATTATGTCCCATGAGCTCTTGACCATATGGCTCTGAGCACTATGGAACTTAACTTCTGAGGTCATCAGTCCCCTAGAATTTAGAACTACTTAAACCTAACTAACCGAAGGACATCACACACATCCATGCCCGAGGCAGGATTCGAACCTGCGACCGTAGCGGTCGCGCGGTTCCAGACTGTAGCGCCAAGAACCGCTCGGCCACACCTGCCGGCCTCTTGACCATATCGGTTGGACCCTAGACGACTGGGAAACCGTGGCCTGGTCAGATGAGTCAGATTTCATTTGGTAAGAGCTGATTGTAGGATTCGAGTGTGGCAAAGACACCATGAAGCCATGGACCCAAGTTGTAAACAAGGCGTTTTGCAAACTGGTGATGGCTCCATAATGGTGTGGGCTGTGTTTACATGAATAGATGGCGTCCTCATGTCCAACTGGACCGATCCTTGTCTGTAAATGGTTATGTTCGGCTGCAGCCATTCAAGGACTTCATGTTCCCAAACAACGATACCCTTTTTTATGGATGACAATACGCCATGTCACTGGGCACAACTGTTCGCGTTTTTTTTTTTCCAATTCGATCGAATGATTTGGCCACCCGTCGAACATTATGGGACGTAATCGAGAGGTCGGTTCATGCACCAAATCCTGCACCGATATCATTTTCGCAATTATGGACAGCTGGCCGCACGGCTCAATATTTCTGCAAGAGAATTCCAGCGACTTGTTGAGTTCACGCCAGGGAGAGTTGCTGCACTAAACTGGCCAAAAGGAGGTCCGACACGGTATTAGGAGGTACCCCACGACTTTTGTCACCTCAGTGCATAGCTGGAACGAAATGTTATCCAACATCATAATTTTCTTCTCTTTCAGTTATCATTGCAATTCGCCAATTGGAAGGAAAAGGAATGCTTAGGCTGGTATTACACTATCAAATTTCTTTGTCCAATATCTTTGTCAAATATCTTTGTCAAAGAAATTTGATGATGTAATAGGGAACTTTGTCAAATGTCGTCAAATATTTGATCAAATCTAGGGCCTCGCTGTAGATTTGATCAAAGAAGTCGCTTGTCTTCTGTTCGCTGGAATGCGACATGTTAGCACGTGGAGCGCTAGCATCGGTGCAGCGTTCTGTCATCTGTAGTGTTATTATAAACGTTGCTGGTAAATAAAATTGGTGTGTACCGACAGCTATAGAATTAATAGAGATGTATGAAGCTGATGTGGCGCTTTACAAACTGAGGCACCCTAAATACAAACATAGATTAAGAAGATTGGAGACCTGACTTAACCTAACATAACATAACCTAAGCTAACTTTCTCCAGTAGCAAGGAATCGGAGTGTTACTGTGAGCCTGTCTTCTGCAGATATAGCACTTCTTACGTGAGTATTGTGCTTTGTGATATGAGGATACACTTCACTGAGCACATACAGAAATGTATGCTCATCCATTCTTAAGTAATTTATGAACGACTTGACGTCCTACACTACAAGATCAAGTAACAAGTTTTGTTGAATGCTTTTATCGTGTCGTCGTAAAACCCACGGCTTCACCCAGGTATGATTCCTTTTTTTTCCCTCGCTTCTCTTCCGCATGTGTACACAGTGCAATTATGGTACATGCAACTGCTGCAGTTAATAACTAGTTGTTGTTGTCAGCCATCTTGAACTTTGACGAAAAATATGATGACAGTGTAAAACCCTTTTTTAGCGCCACGTCAAAGATCTTTGTCAAATATATTTGACGAATAATTGATCACATCTTTGATCAAATCTTTGACAAAGAAATTTGATAGTGTAATACCGGCCTAACCATCGACGGCGTCAATGGGTGGAAAATGTTAATCTGATGATAGTATGAGGCAACGACACATCACGTCGAAGAGAAATATCCTGCAGTTGCACGAGGTCGACCAGGAACAACCAGTAACCCATTCGAAAAGCAGTTGTGCCAATCTGCTCAGCGTCAGGGTCACGCTTGTATCTTCGCAGCTTTCACAGTGAAATATCGGCCTCTGAATCCACTGGGGCTTGGTATGATACACTACTGGCCATTAAAATTGCTACAACACGAAAATGACGTGCTACAGACGCAAAATTTAACCGACAGGAAGAAGATGCTGTGATATGCAAATGATTAGCTTTCCAGAGCATTCACACAAGGTTGGCGCCGGTGGCGACACCTACAACGTGCTGACATGAGGAAAGTTTCCAACCGATTTCTCATACACAAACAGCAGTTGACCGGCGTTGCCTGGTGAAACGTTGTTGTGATGCCTCGTGTAAGGAGGAGAAATGCGTACCATCACGTTGCCGACTTTGATAAAGGTCGGATTGTAGCCTATCGCGATTGCGGTTTATCGTATCGCGACATTGCTGCTCGCGTTGATCGAGATCCAATGACTGTTAGCAGAATATGGAATCGGTGGGTTCAGGAGGGTAATACGGAACGCCGTGCTGCATCCCAACGGCCTCGTATCACCAGCAGTCGAGATGACAGGCATCTTATCCGCATGGCTGTAACGGATCGTGCAGCTACGTCTCGATCCCTGAGTCAACAGATGGAGACGTTGGCAAGACAACAACCCTCTGCACAAACAATTCGACGACGTTTGCAGCAGCTCGGAGACCATATGTGCGGTTACCCTTGACGCTGCATCACAGACAGGAGCGCCTGTGATGGTGTACTCAACGACGAACGTGGATGCACCAATGGCAAAACGTCATTTTTTCGGATGAATCCAGGTTCTGTTTACAGCATCATGATGGTCGTATCCGTGTTTGGCTACATCGCGGTGAACGCACATTGGAAGCGTGTATTCGTCATCGCCATACTGGCGTATCACCCAGTGTGATGGTATGGGGTGCCATTGGTTACAAGTCTCGGTCACCTCTTGTTCGCATTGACGGTACTTTGAACAGTGGACTTTACATTTCAGATGTGTTACGACCTGTGGCTCTACCCTTCATTCGATCTCTGCGAAACCCTACATTTGAGCTGTATAATGCACGACCGCATGTTGCAGGTCCTGTGCGGGCCTTTCTGTATACAGAAAATGTTCGACTGCTGACCTGGCCAGCACATTCTCCAGATCTCTCAACAATTGAAAACGTCTTGTCAATGGTGGCCGAGCAACTGACTCGTCACAATACGCCAATCACTACTCTTGATGAACTGTAGTATAGTGTTGAAGCTGCATGGGCAGCTGTACCTGGACACGACATCCGAGCTCTGTTTGACTCAATGCCCAGGCGTATCATCAAGGCAGTTATTACGGCCAGAGGTGGTTGTTCTGGGTACTCATTTCTAAGGATCTATGCACCCAAATTGCGTGAAAATGTAATCACATGTCAGTTCTAGTATAATATATTTGTCCAATGAATACACGTTTATCGTCTGCATTTCTTCTTGGTGCAGCAATTTTAATGGCCAGTAGTGTATTTACTTTTCTTGGTTTTTGTATGGCCGTAAATTTCACTAGATATCGTGTCCAAAGCTGCGAGAGCGATGATGGGACAGACACCGGGGTCGCGGTCTTCACGCACCACTGCGGCAGAATCGGCCGGAAGCCGTTGCCTCACGCCATTCTCCTTGCTGGCTCGCTGACCTGTGGGCGCTGACAGAGCGCAGGTATCCATTCACGAGTACTGGTGTTGCTAATGGGACACACACCCACTCCCCGCGCCCAGAGGATGCCTCGATTACTTACTTGTAAGCGCTTCATATCCACCTTCGACTGCGTGACTCTATGTTAACATCACTTGTTACGCACACCCGCTTCCGAAACTACCTCGGAATTAAACAGTAAATAATGTAAAAAAAAGCTTTAGCGTGTCAGTGTTTGGTCAATTGTTTGACTGGAGCGGAAAAATGACTTCGTAGAAATTACACAACGGATTTTTGTTCAAATTTTCATAGTCAGTGGGAAATAGTCAAACAAAGTATCAAACTGACCAGTGCGAAGTCTAGATCTGTAAAGAAAGATTTAATTGCTTGAAAGTAATCAGGGTAATTAAAACATAATTAGTGATTTAAGGAAGTTTTAGTCTGAATTTTCGTAGGCAAATGAAGAATGGGAAATGGAGAAATACGGTATCACACTGACCAACATGAGGTCTGGATATGCAAAACGGGATTTATTTGCTTGAAAGTAATCAGGGTAGTTAAGGAGACTTAATTACTGATCTGAGGTAAAGTTGAAATATTTCACGAACAAATGCTGCTAACTCCATAAATGAAGTGTTGCAATGATGTGATGCTTAACTGAGAATAAAAATTTGAAATAACAACAGTAACGTCGAATGTTGTGTAACTATTTGTCTAAAAGTAAGACAAATAGTCAATTATTATAGGTTTCTCCGTCTTAACCTTACTACAAGTAAGAAATATATTGATAAGAGAAACATTTGACGAGGCTTAGAATGTTGCTCGGAATCATGAACAGTAACCGAATGACTGCCGATTGAGATTTCAAAGATCCTTTTTTAACTTAGAATCTTTGAATATTAAAGAGTGCTAGAGGACATTTCTCTGATAGATTATGCATACCGTGTAGTTTCATTTTTTGTACATGATTTCGATCATAATTCAATAGGGTTTCAGATGTTCCCCTGATCCATTTTATTTCTTATTTTTAGACAAATTATTTCACAAAACAGTTGACCTTTTTCCCAACTTTATTACCTATATTCCCATCCATGGCCCCACACTTATAGCATCTACATATATACTCCGCAAAGCCACCTCATGGTATGTGTCAAAGTTTACCTCTGGTACCACAATCCCCGCTTTCCCTATTTTTCTGTTACATCCACGAATGGTGTGTGGGTTGGCTCTGAGCACTATGGGACTCAACTGCTGTGGTCATCAGTCCCCTAGAACTTAGAACTACTTAAACCTAACTAACCTAAGGACATCACACACAGCCATGCCCGAGGCAGGATTCGAACCTGCGACCGTAGCAGTTGGTGTGTGGGAAGAAAGAATTTGATTTATTGATAGAACACTGGGTAAGTGCAATCAATATACAAAGGAGATCGCTTACAAATCACTTTGGCGCCCCATTTTAGAATATTGCCCAAATGTGTGGGCCCTGTACCAAATAGGACTAACAGGGGATATTGAACACGTAGAGGGAAGAGCAGCATTTATGGCCACAGGTTTGTTTGACCTGCGGGAGAGTGTCACAGTGATAATGAAGAAACTGAACTGGCAGATTCTTAAAGATAGGCGTAAACTATTCCCGAGGATGTGTACTAACGAAGAACAGGCTGTAAATGACTCTAGGAATATACTACAACCCCGACACTTACATACCGTGAGGACTAGTTCAGAATAATTACAGCACGCACAAAGGCATTCAAACAATCATTCTTCCGAGTTCGATTCCTAGCTGGATGGGAGCTTGTCTCCACTCGGGGACGGGGCGTTGTGTTGTCCTCATCCTCATTTCATCATCATCATCGACATGCAAGTCGTCCAATGTGACGTAACCTCAAAAAACTTGCAACTCGGCTGCCGAACTTACCCAGGTGGGACTCTCGGCTAAATGAATGCTATACGACCGGCCGTCGTGACCCAGCGGTTCTAGGCGCTTCAGTCCGGAACCGCGCGACTGCTACGGTCCCGGTCGCAGTTTCGAATCCTGCCTCGGGCATGGATGTGTGTGATGTCCTTAGGTTAGTTAGGTTTAAGGAATTCTAAGTTCTAGGGGACTGATGACCTCAGATGTTAAGTCCCACAGTGCTCAGAGCAATTTGAACCAATGCTTATGATTATTTCATTTCAGTGGTACAATGGGATGTAGCCTCTACCATGTAAATGGTTCACCCCCTGCCCCCACCATCATGAACATTATCTCCAAATTAAACTTTAGAATGAAAAAAATTTCTTTTCAACATTTCATTTTTAAAATTATGAAAGATAAGTGACATTTAGTTGTTGTAGGTGTTTTATGAAACCATGAACTAATGAGTCAATGAGACAATCGTTATTGCTTATTTCTAAAACTTTTTTTCATAATAATGCAGTTCTCAAAGCATCGCAAGTGCTACCTACATCATCTGAGTCACATGTTACAAAACATGTTTCCTCTGTAACATTCCTCTCCCTAGTGCTACACTTGTCACTTGGCTGCTGGGCTCCTTGTAAGCACTGCCACCAATAATAATAATAATATACTCTGTAGGCCTCACAGCAATTTAATAGTAGGTACATAGTTACCGTTGTGTTGTGTTGTCAATACGTCGTTTATCTGTTGCAAAGTGAATAAGTGAATAATGAAACAATTTTTGATCCATTGCGGGAACTACCTGCAACTCGGAGAGGGCATTTTCATGAGCTATTTAAGCAAATATAATGTGTACGTCTCAGGTTTACTATCGCCGATGGATGGCACAAAGTACATAATGTGTGTGGGCTATGTGAGGAAGATATTTGTATATTCGTTTCACAAGCTGTAACCTCCACCACATTGTGTCACGTTTTTACGCTAGTATTTGGTGGCTTCTGTAATCGGTATTTCTGTCTTATGAAATGTGATAACAGTTATGGTCATTTAAAATAACTTAGTTTAATGACTCGAACACAGTCGACCCATTTTATCCCTCAGAAAATTTCGTTTTACCCCTCAGTGGGTAATTACCCCTTTTGCTGCGAGACGTGCCAGCTCTGCGTACTAAACTTCGCATCTTCCATATCTCCAAACCCACTAAAAATTTACTAAAGTATTCTTTCTACTTTGCTGTATACGCACATCAAGTAAAATTTCTTTATTTGCTGTCCTTCTCCGAGTTGCAGTTTTAATGACCAGCGATGTAGATGACCTTGAACTCTCATCTCGACAGATAGAGGAGAATCCTATACGGTGTTCGGCGAAGGAAATGTCTCGAAAATTAAAATCGATGCTTTTCCCATGGGATCCTTTTTCGAATAGTAAATCATGTTTGAAAACTGCACCCTATTGTCATAGAGCTGTGTTCTACCCTGTCGTATGCCAGTTCCAGAAAACACATTGCTCCATGGAATACATAATTTCAACCTCCTTTCACGTTTTAACTGTGGAGGTGATCGCTCTGAACTGCAGCGCACTATTTATAGGCAATACATATTTCGATTACAGCGCCACTTCTAGTGGCTATTCTAACTATTTGGAATCTTCTGTATAACATTCGATTTCACTATAAACATACCTTTTGTCGTTTCAAATCAGGGATTTCTTCGCTGGACAACTAGAGGGTGGCTACTCAAACGTAAAAAAAAAAAAAATTCCCTGAGAATTCCATGTTGAGGAGGAAGATGGTCTCAAGAAGCCCCTGATAACTTACCAGCAGAAGGGGGGGGGGGGAGGGGTGAAGGCAGCAGCATACCACAATAATGACCCATATCAGTCATAAGTAGTGATTTAACCGCAGTTTTTAAACATCAATAATTTATATGGAATGATATATAATTAACACACTTTTAAATATCAAGTATTTTGAAATTTGTGATTTACAAAACTCAATGAAATTGAATTTCAATACTACGTTAAAAACGCAAAATTCCCTGAGATTTTATGAAATTCCTGCAATTCCCTGAGATTTCACTCATGTTTCCAAGTAAAAAACTTCCCTGGAATTTCGGGTTTTCCAGAAGAATCGCCACACCGACATTGCACATTGGATACACCCGCTGGATGATTTGTAGTCTCACAAAGAAAATGTTATTATTGTCCATAATTAGATGAAGAAGTCCATTACACATCGCCTACGCTATGGGCGATTAATCACTCCAAACAGTACAGCTTTAAACACTTAAAGAATAACTACCTGTAGGTAGGTAAGGTGAAATGACCAACATAAAACTACACTACTGGCCATTAAAATTGCTGCTCCACGAAAATGACGTGCTACGGACGCGAAATTTAACCGAGAGGAAGAAGATGCTGTGATATGCAAATGATTAGCTTTTCAGAGCATTCACACTAGGTTGGCGCCGGTGTCGACACCTACAACGTGCTCACATGAGGAAAGTTTCCAACCGATTTCTCATACACAAACAGCAGTTGACCGGCGTTGCCTGGTGAAACTTTGTTGTGATGCCTCGTGTAAGGAGGGGAAATGCGTTCCATCACGTTTCCGACTTTGATGAAGGTCGGATTGAAGCCTATCGCGATTGCGGTTTATCGTATCGCGACATTGCTGCTCGCGTTGGTCGAGATCCAATGACTGTTAGCAGAATATGGAATCGGTGGGTTCAGGAGGGTAATATGGAATGCCGTGCTGGATCCCAACGGCCTCGTACCACTAGCAGTCGAGATGACAGGCTTCTTATCCGCATGGCTGTAACGGATCGTGCAGCCACGTCTCGATCCCTGAGTCAACAATGGGGATATTTTCAAGCCAACCATCATCTGCACCAACAGTTCGACGACGTTTACAGCAGCGGACTATCAGCTCGTAGACCATGGCTGCGGTTACCCTTGACGCTGCATCACAGACGGAGCGCCTGCGATGGTGTACTCAAGGACGAACCTGGGTGCACGAATGGCAAAACGTCATTTCTCGGATGAATCACGTTCTGTTTACAGCCATATGATGGTCGCATCCGTGTTTGGCGACATCGCAGTGAACGCACATTGGAAGCGTGTATTCGTCGTCGCCATACTGGAATATCACCCGGTGTGATGGTATGGTGGACCATTGGTACACGTGTCGGTCACCTCTTGTTCGCATTGACGCCACTTGGAACAGTGGGCGTTACATTTCAGATGTGTTACGCCCCGTGGCTCTACTCTTGATTCGATCCCTGCGAAACCCTACATTTCAGCAGGATAATGCACGACTGCATGTTGCAGGTCCTGCACGGCACGGGCCTTTCTGGATAAAGAAAATGTTCGACTGCTGCCCTGGCCATCACATTCTCCAGATCTCTCACCAACTGAAAACATCTGGTCAATGGCGGCCGAGCAACTGGCTCGTCACAATACGCCAGTCACTACTCTTGAGGAACTGTGGTATGGTGTTGAAGCTGCATGGGCAGGTGTACCTGTACACACCATCCAAGCTCTGTTCGACTCAATGGCCAGGCGTATCAAGGCCGTTATTTCGGCCAGAGGTGGTTGTTCTGGGTACTGCTTTCTCAGGATCTATGCACCCAAATTGCGTGAAAATGTAATCACATGTCAGTTCTAGTATAATATATTTGTCCAATGAATACCCGTTTATCATCTGCATTTCTTCTTGGTGTAAAAATTTTAATGGCCAGTAGTGTAGTTTAGGAGATGCGTATGCCACTGGAAGGAACATTCAGTGGAAGAGTCGTGAGGAAATGTAATCTGCCCAGAAAGAAGTGGCTCACAAAACACTTGTTCGACCAATACTAGAGTATTGCTGATCATTCTGGGATCCTTACCGGGTTGAAATAATGGAAGTGATCGAGAAGGTCCTACGAAGGGCGACGCGTTTCGTCACGGGATCGTCTAGTCGGCTCGAGGGCGTCGAGGACATTATCAACAAACTCCTGTGCGAGAAGTTACAAGAGAGGCTTTGCTCTTGTCTTTCCCAGAGAGGACTTTCCGAGAAATATTATTTTCTCCCTCATACGAGGTGTGGCTAGAAAAATACCGGACTAGTACTGGTGAAACAATAAAACGAATGCAATAAGGCTGAAAGTCGCGTGGCCTGTCACGTGACTCTCGCTCCGCCTACTGCTCGAGTTTCATCTGCCTCCTGCACTCAGTCTGCCCGTGGCGTCTGTTTTAAGTAGTTGACGTTTTGTCTGTGCGTCGGAAAATGTTGAGTGTACAGAAAGAACAGCGTGTTAACATCAAGTTTTGTTTCAAACTAGGAAAATCTGCAAGTGAAACGTTTGTAATGTTACAAGTGTACGGCGATGATTGTTTATCATGAACACAAGTGTTTGAGTGGTTTAAACGATTTAAAGATGGCCGGGAAGACACCAGTGATGACACTCGCACTGGCAGACCATTCATTGTCAGCAAAAACTGAAGCAAACATTGAAAAATTCGGTAAACTTGTTCGACAAGATCGCCGTTTAACAATCAGAGCAGTGTCTGAGTTAACAGGAGTTGACAAGGAAAGTGTTAGGCAGATTCTTCATGAAAGTTTCAACATGAACAAAGTGTGTTCAAAAATGGTTCCAAAGTGTCTCACAATTGAACAGAAGGAACGCCGAAGAATGATTTGTTCTGACATCCTGGAAAACATTGAAAGTGATCCCACCTTCTTACAAAATGTTATTACTTGCGATGAATCGTGGTTTGTTACTTACGATCCCGAAACTAAACGCCAATCGATGCATTGGAAAACTCCTGGTTCTCCACGACAAAAAAAAGCACGAATGTCAAAATCGAAATTCAAGGCAATGATGATTGTTTTTTTTGACATCAAAGGGATTGTGCACATTGATTGGGTACCAGAGGGACAAACAGTGAATCAGCATTACTACATTAGCGTCCTGGCTACCCTACGTGAGCGAGTACGGAGAAAACGGAACGATTTGTGGACAAAAAAGTCATGGATCCTTCACCAAGACAATGCCCCAGCTCACAGTGCGTTGTCAGTGAAGACGTTTTTGGCTAAACACAACATTCCCATCTTAGATCATCCACCCTACTCACCTGATTTGGCCCCCTGTGACTTTTTTCTTTTCCCTAAAGTCAAGTCAGCTTTGAAAGGAACTAGATTTGAGACTGTTGAAGCAGTAAAAGAAAAAGCGACGGAAGTAATGTATGGACTTACCGAAAATGATCTGCAGCATTGCTATGAACAGTGGAAAATTCGTATGGAGCGGTGTAGAGACCGAGGAGGAGAGTACATTGAAGGATATAACATGAAATTGTAAATAATTGTAAATAAATGTTTTTTCCAGCATCAGTCCGGTTTTTTTCCAGCCGCACCTCGTATGTCTCTCAGGCAACGGCCTTGCCGCAGTGGATACAACGGTTCCCGTGAGATCACCGAAGTTAAGCACTGTCGGGCGTGGTCGGCACTTGGATGGGTGACCATCCAGGCCGACATGCGCTATTGCCATTTTTCGGGGTGCACTCAGACTCGTGATGCCAATTGAGGAGCTACTCGACCGCATAGTAACGGCTTCGATCAAGAATACCATCATGACGACCAGGACAGCGGTGTGCTAATCCCACGCCCCTCCTATCCGCATCCTCCACTAAAGATGTCACGGCGGTCGGATGGTCCCGGTAGGCCACTCGTGGCCTGAAGACGGAGTGCTTTTTACATATGTCCCTCAAAACGTCCACGGCGAGAAAAGGAAATTAAGAGCTCAGAGACATAGAAACGTATAGGCCTGTATCTGTGACGTCGGTCTGCTGTAGAATTTTGGAACATGATCGCGTATTATGACATTCTTGGAGACGGAAAATCTCTTTTGTGAGGATCTATAGGCCCGCAGCTCGTGGTCGTGTGGTAGCGTTCTCGCTACCCGCGCCCGGGTTCCCGGGTTCGATTCCCGGCGGGGTCAGGTATTTTCTCTGCCTCGTGATGGCTGGGTGTTGTGTGATGTCCTTAGGTTAGTTAGGTTTAAGTAGTTCTAAGTTCTAGGGGACTGATGACCATAGATGTTAAGTCCCATAGTGCTCAGAGCCATTTGAACCATTTTGAGGATCAATATGAGTCCCGAAAACAATCGCGTGAATTCCAACTCGCTATGTTCGTCCACGAGACCCAGAAAGCAGTAGATACAGGCACCCAGGTAGATGCCGTGTTCCTTGACTTCCGGAAGCTGTTCGATACAGTTACGCACTGTCTCCTCCAGCTGCGTGTTTGAATTTAAGACTTTCTAGCAAACAGAACACAACGTGTCATTTTCAACGAAGAGGAATCTTCAGGCGTAAAAGTTTCTTCAGGCGTATCCCAAGAGATACTTAAATGACCCGCGCGACCGCTACGGTTGCAGGTTCGAATCCTGCCTCGGTCATGGATCAGTGTGATGTCCTTAGGTTAGTTAGGTTTAAGTAGTTGTAAGTTCTATGGGACTGATGACCTCAGATGTTGAGTCCCGTAGGGCTCAGAGCCATTTGAACCATTTGAACTTAAATGGCCTAGTGGATAACGTCGGAAGTTACACAACGATTTCCGCGGAGGTAGCTTGTCTTAGGACATAAAGACCCTTTATTGTATGATTACACAAAATCTGAACAATCACTGGAAGCTTATGTGTGTCCATTCTTACTATTGGAGGTTTAAGAGACTTCGGACGCACACTTATGTAATAAAATGGAACACCTATAGCAGTCCTTGTGATATTATTTATCATATGGCTACCAGTTTCCGGTGCTTCAATGCACAATCTTCAGGTCTTAACCGACGCTGAGGGTGATAACTCCAATCGTATGCACGATTCATCAGTGGCCAGCATGTATGTTTTGTCTCCAATCATCAACAACAAACTGACTGGAGAAATGTTTTCAATATCAGTTGGCAGTTGATGGTTGGAGAGACAGCATCGTTCTTACAGGTAGTCTGCGAAAACGAGTTCATTGATGATGGCCGCTGATGAATCGCGTATACGATTGGAGTTAACCCCCCCCCCCTTCCCCCCAGGGTCAGTTAAGGCCTGAAGATGGTGCAATGAAGCACCGAAACTGGTACCCATGTAATAAATAACATAATATGAACGGCCGTAGGTGTTCCGTTTTATTATATTATTGCAAGCAGTTACATCCATAAAATACCTTGGAGTAAGCGTAAAGAGAGATCTGAAGTGGAACTACCAGATAACACTAAATGCGGATAAGACAAATTCCAGGTTAACATTCACTGGAAGAATAACCAGAATCTGCAGTCCAGCCACAGGAGTAGCTTACAAAACCGTCGTTATCGCAATACAGTACTTGAATATTGCTCGTCAGTATGGGATCCGTACCATATAGAACTTACTGTTTGAGAAAATAGAGAAGATTCACAAAAGAGCAGACCATTTTTAAAGGCTCATTTACAAAGCGGGATAACTCACGGAGGTGCGTAGCCAACACCAGTGGCAGACGCTGCAAGAGAGGTGCTCTGCGTGACGGTGTGGTTTAGTGTCACAATTCCGAGAGCATGGGTAACAGGAGAAATATTGAATTTAATTGATGAAAGGAGAAAATATAAAAATGCAGTAAGTGAAGCAGGCAAAAAGGAATACAAACGTCTCAAAAATGAGATCGACAGGAAGTGCAAAATGGCTAAGCAGGGATGGCTAGAGGACAAATGTAAGGATGTAGAGGCTTATCTCACTAGGGGTAATATAGATACTGCCTACAGGAAAATTAAAGAGACCTTTGGAGAAAAGAGAACCACTTGTATGAATATCAAGAGCTCAGATGGCAACCCAGTTCTAAGCAAAGAAGGGAAAGCAGAAAGGTGGAAGGAGTGTATAGAGGGTTTATACAAGGGCGATGTACTTGAGGACAATATTATGGAAATGGAAGAGGATGTAGATGAAGATGAAATGGGAGATATGATACTGCGTGAAGAGTCTGACAGAGCACGGAAAGACCTGAGTCGAAACAAGGCCCCGGGAGTAGACAACATTCCATTAGAACTACTGACAGCCTTGGGAGAGCCAGTCATGACAAAACTCTACCATCTGGTGAGCAAGATGTATGAGACAGGCGAAATACCCTCAGACTTCAAGAAGAATATAATAATTCCAATCCCAAAGAAAGCAGGCGTTGACAGATGTGAAAATTACCGAACTATCAGTTTAATAAGTCACGGCTGCAAGATACTAACGCGAATTCTGTACAGACGGATGGAAAAACTAGTAGAAGCCGACCTCGGGAAAGATCAGTTTGGATTCCGTAGAAATATCGGAACACGTGAGGCAATACTGACCCTACGACTTACCTTAGAAGATAGATTAAGGAAAGGCAAACATACGTTTCTACCATTTGTAGGCTTAGAGAAAGCTTTTGAAAATGTTGACTGGAACACTCTCTTTCAAATTCTGAAGATGGCAGGGGTAAAATAAAGGGAGCGAAGGGCTATCTACAATTTGTACAGAAACCAGATGGCAGTTATAAGAGTCGAGGGACATGAAAGGGAAGCAGTGGCTGGGAAGGGAGTGAGACAGGGTTGTAGCCTCTCCCCAATGTTATTCAATCTGTATATTGAGCAAGCAGTGAAGGAAACAAAAGGAAAATTCGGAGTAGGTATTAAAATCCGTGGGGAAGAAATAAAAACTTTGAGGTTCGCCGATGACATTGTAATTCTGTCAGAGACAGCAAAGGACTTAGAAGAGCAGTTGAACGGAATGGATAGTGTCTTGAAAGGAGGATATAAGATGAACGTCAACAAAAGCAAAACGAGGATAATGGAATGTAGTCGAATTAAGTCGGGTGATGCTGAGGGAATGAGATTAGGAAATGAGATGCTTAAAGTAGTAAAGGAGTTTTGATATTTTGGGATGGTCGAAGTAGAGAGGATATAAAATGTAGACTGGCAATGGCAAGGAAAGCGTTTCTGAAGAAGAGAAATTTGTTAACATCGAGTATAGTTTTAAGTGTCAGGAAGTCGTTTCTGAAAGTATTTGTATGGAGTGTAGTCATGTATGGAAGCGAATCATGGACAATAAATAGTTTGGACAAGAAGAGAATAGAAGCTTTCGAAATGTGGTGCTACAGAAGAATGCTGAAGATTAGATGGGTAGATCACATAACTAATGAGGAGGTATTGAATAGAATTGGGGAGAAGAGGAGTTTGTGGCACAACTTGACAAGAAGAAGGGACCGGTTGGTAGGACATGTTCTGAGGCATCAAGGGATCACAAATTTAGCATTGGAAGACAGCGTGGAGGAAAAAAATCGTAGAGGGAGACCAAGAAATGAATACACTAAGCGGATTCAGAAGTATGTAGGTTGCAGTAAGTACTGGGAGATGAAGAAGCTTGCACAGGATAGAGCACCATGGAGAGCTGCATCTAACCAGTCTCAGGACAGAAGACAACAACAACAACAATGTCAAGTAATGACTCGATTCCTTCTAGATTATCTCAATAGGATACCATGAAGGTTAAATCAGAGAGATTCGATCTCACACAGTGGCCTCCAGCGATCAGCTCGCGACTGAAACGGAAAAGGGGAGAAGTGACAGTGGTACATAAAGTACCCTCCTCCACACACCTTGAGGTGGCTTGCGGAGTATGGTAGTAGGCGTAGATGTACAGAGCGTAAAGCCGTCCTCTCACGGGACGTGAAAATGCATGTTGACGACGAGCTGGTGACGTCACACTACACTGCGGAGCATGAAACAAAGAATCTGGCATGTAAGATGTAAGACTTTTGCCACGTTGAGAGGAACGTGGCCAATGAGATGTGACATCGTTTTACGTTATCAGCAGAACATATGAGCCGTCATATTCTATGGCGTTAAACATCGTATTTCCTTGTTTTTTTTTTTTTTTTTTCCTCACGGAGTACGTGGTGCAATATCAGCAAATTGAGGATCTCTCGGAAACGCGTCGTTTTAGCTACGATTCGTTATAATAAAGTGACAGGAAAGTACTTATCGGTAGGTAACGGCTTCCTAGAGTGGATGTTTTTTAGTGTTAAAACTTGTGTGCTACGAAAGTATACAGTTTCAATGCTACGGTGCAAAAATTGGCAACTGACCCTATATAATGGAAAGTGTGAGGTTATCCACATGATTGCTGAAAGAAATCCGTTAAACTTCGGTTACATCATAAATCAGTCAAATCTAAAGGCCGTAAATTCAACTAAATACCTAGGAATTACAATTATGAACAACTTAAATTGGAAAGAACACAAAGGAAACGTGGGGAAGGCGAACCAAAGACTGCGTTTCATTGGCAGAATATTTAGAAGATGCAGCAGACCTACTAAAGAGACTCCCTATATCACGGTTGTCCGTCCTCTTCTGGAGTACTGCTGCGCGTTGTGGGATCCTTACCAGATAGGACTAACGGAGTACATCAAGAAAGTTTAAAGAAGAGCAGCACACTTTGTATGATCGAGAAATAAGAGAGGGAGTGTCACTGAAATTTGAGGTGGACTTCGTTAGAACAAAGGCGTTTTTCGTTGTGGCGTAAAACTTCTCACGAAATTTCAATCACCAACTTTCTCCTCCGAATGCGAAAATATTTTGTTGACGTTGACATATACAAGGAGAAACGATCATCATAATAAAGTAAGGGAAATAATAGCTCGCTCCTTTTTTCCGCGCGCTGTTCGAGAGTGGAATAACAGAATTATTGTGAGGTGTAGATTACCGATGTAGATTCGCCACGCAAGTCGCCGTAGTGGCGTCAACTCGAAAGACTTGCACCAGGCGAACGGTCTACCCGACGGGAGGTCCTAGCCACACGGCAATTCCATTTACCCGTGTAGATGTAGGTGTAGATGTATCAAAAGCGCTTTTTTTGGTACAATGTGCATGTTAAATAACAAATAATTACATTTGTAGATACAGTGTTACGTCGCAAAATTGGTGGCTAACAGTTCTTGATGATGCTGGATGTGTACTAGATAGCATTGGTGGGTACGCCTTAGTGCTCTCCAAACAGTAGTGCGTGCAACTTCACGAACGTTGACGTCACCATGCGGAATGAACCCGCTATAAATTTCCATTTCTTCCCAAAACTATCCGAGCAGTAGCAGAATTACGGGACCTTCAAACTTCGTGATCATTTCCTTCACAACGACACTTCTCACAGGACATTTACCCGTTCGAATACCCTTCTTATGGCGATAGGATCGTAAAGCTGCAGTAGCGAATTCTCTATTCTGATAGTAATGCTTCACTAACGGTACCTTTTCTGGTAAAGTTAACATGACGCGATTGCTGGTGCATCTGACTGTGTCATCATGCAATGGGGTTTCCACGACAATTCTAGGACTTCCGGTAGTCCAGATTCTGCAGTTGTTGGTGTTGACAGACGCTGGGGGTGTGAAATGGGAGACTAAACACCTGTGTCGAAACTGTACCCTACTTGATAGCGCCGTGAGCTTTAAAGATAATCTGGAGCTATGTAAATAAGTTATACACAACTGCAACCAGTCACTTTTTTTCAATAATAATGCTTTATTTCTTCAAGAAGGTCAAGTATTGTGCCTTTGTTGGCAAAATGTAGTATTCGGAGATTCTGTTCTATGTTGTTTCAGAATGATTGTGTTGGGCAAGATGTGAGGCAAAGCTGGACTTGTTCAGGTTGTTAAGACGGAGTGCATCTGTGTGTTCTTTAAATCTTGTTGTGAAGCTTCTACCAGTTTGTCCAATGTAGAAGCTTGGACATGAGTTGCAAGTGAGCTTGTACACACCTGACTTTTGATATTGTTGTATAGTGGTTTTGGTGCTGTGTATGATTTTATTTTGCATTTTGTTGTTGGTGAAGAAACTTATTTTTATGTTGTATGTCTTGAAGAGGTTGGCAATTTGGTGAGAAATCTTCCCTACACCGGCTCCCCAACCCCCCCCCCCTCCCAATGACCCACCCCCTCCCTCTCCTTACATCCTAACCACACCGGTGTCAATGTAATATACTACCACAGAACAAGACATGTACCATATCTCTAAATGTTAAAGCCATCCATTGCTAACATAAATCAGTACTTGATACATATTAATTCTAGCTGGAACAAACAGAAGCTGCCTTTACCAATATCCCAGATCACTCTAATGTTAGAATAAAAATAAGTCAACAGTTAAAGAATTTTTGTTCATGATTTTTTAAAATATTAAATATACAGCCATACAAACAGCTTTAGTCCATTACAATCACTGTAACTCTTATGTGTATACCTTTAGCTAAAATAAACAGAATCTGCTCTTGATAATACCCCAGATCATGTTAACGTAACAACAGAAATAAGCCAACAGTTCATATGAAGATTTGTTATTAATTTAAATATACAGGTCCTAGTCATACAGACAGCTGCACCTCACTACAGATACAATAACTCTGTATTATTGATTCCTTGGGATTCATTTTAATGCCAAACATGATAATTGCTATATTAAAAAAAACTACCTGTAATATACAAGTAGAAATAAGATATCAGATCAGGTGAAATTTGTTCTTGTAGTAATTTATTTATTTAATTGATCTTGTGCTCTCATGTTATCGCCATTCTGATTAAAATACTTGTCCTTATATCGACTTTAACACATGTAAAGAACAACAAATTACATCTCTGTACAAAGTAGGCTTATGCCGTATCTTTCTGTCAAGATCTTTGTTACAAGCAACAGTTGTAAAGCGTATGCTGGATGCTGGTAAAGTGTCACTGTCAAGGTGTAAACTAATATAGTTTGTGTGAAAGTGTTCTGGACATCAAAATGGAGGCAGACAGATACGAAAAAAGCCGCCTATACTGTCGCAGTAAGTAAAAACTAAATTTACATCCATATCGACAGATAAACTATAATCATGGCGATACGTTAAAGTGTGACCCATCTTTCTGCCATAGAACCAGCACCCAGCATTATGCTACTACCAGTAATGATGTAACTTCCCGGATCCTCCCGAAACCATCTGAAGATGAACCTGAAAAGGTTCGAAAACCGGTTCATGTAATAAAGCATTATTATTGAAAAAAAGTGACTGGTCGCAGTTGTATATAACTTATTTACATTCAATATACAGTCACGGTTCTAAAATATTCATAATGGATAAGCATAATTTATCTGGAGCTTCCAGACCACCCCAATCAAAAAAAAATTTTTTTTTCACCTTTTGTTTTCTAGAAGATTCTGCGTGTTTCTTCTTCATAAAGGAAGTATTACTTAAAAATCATTGTTTTTTTGTGAATAACGTATCTGCTGCAATTACTGCTGCAAAGGCCAACGACTGGAATGTTTCCCCAGTGTCACAGAGGGCGTCTCGTGCGCCGACAGCCCATCTCTCGTGAGGTTTGATGTCCCGCCAGCGTCCACGTCAACGTTAGCTGCCTCGACTTGTGGGTGGACGGTCTTACGCACAGCGTTTCTTCCAACGCGTCATTCGTGAAAGGATTAGGGGAAACAGTGGTGCCACTTGCACCCTACGCGACACACCACATCTTAGCCGCCTCAACTCTATACAACATCGGGGGTCACGTCTTGCGATCGGAGCGTTCTATACAAGTCCCGTCGAGAGTCTTCATGCTGAAGCCGGTGAATTGCCACTAACCTACCGGCGCGATATACTGCTCTGTCGGTATGCCTGTCGGCTATTATCAATGCCCGACAACCCGTCTTATCGTTCCTTTTTTGATGACTCTCTCGACTGTCAATACGGGTTGTATGTATCTGCCCTGCTACCCCCTGGAGTTCGCTTTCGTCGCCTCCTTCAGCACCTTGATTTTTCACTCCCTGCAACCTTTAGAGTGGGCGAGAGCCAACGCCACCTTGGCTCCAGGCTCAGGTTCGCGTCCACCTTGACCTCAGCTCGCTCCCAAAGGAGGTTATCCCAGCTTCGGTATACCGCTCGCGGTTTGTCGAACTTCGTTCGAAGTTCATTAATACGGTCTTCATTTATACATATGGCTCTAAGACCAATGACGGTGTCGGGTGTTCTTTTATTGTCGGGGCACACAGTTTCAAATACCGGCTCCATGGCCATTGTTCGGTCTTCACAGCTGAGCTATTTGCCCTCTATCAGGCTATTCTTTACATCCGCCGCCGCCGACATTCTGCTTATGTCATCTGCTCTGATTCCCTGGGCGCCATCCAGAGCCTCAGTCATCCGTATCCGGTTCACCCATTCGTACACCGGATCCAACGCTCTCTTCAGTATCTGGCGGACGACGGTTCTCCGGTTACCTTTATGTGGGTTCCTGGCCATGTCGGTATCCCTGGGAACGAAGCTGCAGATGCCGCGGCCAGGGCTGCGGTCCTCCAGCCTCGGACAGCTTCTTGTTGTGTGCCTTCATCTGATTTTGGCAGGGTCATTTGTCAGCGCATATTATCGCTGTGGCATGCCGATTACTGAAAACAAGCTTCGGGCCTTAAAACCTCTCCCCACGGCTCGGACGACCTCTTCACGCCCTTCTCGGCGGGAACAGGTCGTTTTGGCCCGGTTACGGATTGGACACTGCCCGGTTCAGCCACCGCCATCTGCTGACGGCTGCGCCGGCGCCGTTCTGCCCATGTGGGCAATTACTGACGGTACGCCACATTTTAACGTCCTGTCCGAATTTTAATACACTGCGCCTTGATCTTGGCCTGCCATGTACTCTGGATGCCATTTTCGCGGATGACCCAGGAGCAGCTGCTCGCGCTCTTCGTTTTATCCACTTGACAAACCTGTCCAAGGACACTTGATTATGCTGTTTTCTTTTAATCCTTTGCCTGTTAATGTGCCTTTTATAGTGTTGTCCTTTTTAGTTGCTGTTGTAAACTTGTGCCTCGCAGTGCATTCATAACTTAGTCTGGGCGCTAATGACCACTGTAGTTGTGCGCCCTAAAACCACAAAAAGAATCTTACTAGTAGGGAAACACTGTGCAGGGTACTCACGATATCCAGGAGTAGATACCGGAGACGGTGAGCTCTCCCTTTTCGCGCAGGGCTTGCTCGATGAGCTCCGTGTAGGTGAAGGGCGGCTTCCGCGGTCCAGTCGGCGTCTTCGGGGAAGCCACGGCCGGCGGCGGACCGGCCTTACGAGCTTCCACAGGTCGCCCTGCAACACCAACAACGCATATCAAAATAAATTCCATTCGGGCCAATAATCTTTCATCACGTGCAAAGCACTGCATGTTTAAAAAAATCACATGGTAGCCATAGTGACTGTCCTTGGCATAACAGAGACAGTGAAATTGTAAGCAGGCTGTTGGTAACGTCACCTAGCGCTCTGTACGAAAATCACTGGCTGTGCTGTGTGCAGTCTGTGGCTGGTGGGCATTGTTGAAATAGTCGCTATTGTAGTGTTGGGCAGTTGGCTGTTTGCAGCGCGTAGCGTTGCGCAGTTGGAGGTGAGCCGCCAGCAGTGGTGGATGTGGGGAGAGAGATGCGAGAATTTTGGGAGCGGACGATCTGCACGTGTGTCCGCCAGAAAGAGTAAATTTGTAATACTGGATGTCACGAACTGATATATATATATATATATATATATATATATATATATATATATATATATAATGACTTTTGAACACTATCTATTAAGGTAAATACATTGTTTGTTCTTTATCAAAATCTTTCATTTGCTAACTATGCCTATCAGTAGCTAGTGACTTCAGTAGTTAGAATCTTTTATTTAGTTGTCAGTATTGGGGCTCGCTGTATTGCAGTAGTTTGAGTAACGAAGATTTTTGTGAGGTAAGTGATTCATGAAAGGTATAGGTTATTGTTAGCCAGGGCCATTCTTTTGTAGGGATTATTGAAAGTCAGATTGCGTTGCGCTAAAAATATTGAGCGTCAGTTTAGTGATGATCAGAATAAGTAAAGAGAGAAATATATGAGTACATTCAGTTTTGCTCAGCTGTTTGAAAATCAAATAACGTAAGGGGTTTACCAGCAGCCGGCCGCGGTGGCCGTGCGGTTCTGGCGCTGCAGTCCGGAACCGCGGGGCTGCTACGGTCGCAGGTTCGAATCCTGCCTCGGGCATGGGTGTGTGTGATGTCCTTAGGTTAGTTAGGTTTAAGTAGTTCTAAGTTCTAGGGGACTTATGACCTAAGATGTTGAGTCCCATAGTGCTCAGAGCCATTTGAACCATTTTTTTGTTTACCAGCACAGTAATTCACTAATTTTTCTAAGGGGACGTTTCAAAATGAATGGAAAATTGGAAGTACAGGGTGACCCAAAAGTCTGTTAACACTTGAAAACGCACTGATTCGCGCAATAATGTTTATAGAGAAGTAAACTAGACACAGATGCATGAAATGAAATAGGGTTTGACTGAAACCAAAAACGAGTGCACAAACCGGCCAACAGAAGGGGCTGGACACCAATACGTCAGTGACGCTGCATGAGAATCGGGGTATAAAATGAAATGTAATGAGAGTGGGAGTCAGATGCACCAGCAATCCCGTCATGTTGACTTTACCAGAAAAGGTACCGTTAGCGAAGCTTTACTATCAGAATAGAGAATCCGCTACTGCAGCTTTACGATTCTATCGCCATAAGAAGGGTATTCGAACGGGAAAATGTCCTGTGAGAAGTGTCGTTGTGAAGAAAATGATCACGAAGTTTGAAGCTCCCGTAATGCTGCTACTGCTCGGACAGTTTTAGGAAGAAATAGAAATTTCAGCGGGTTCATTCCGCATGGTGAAGTGAACGCTCGTGAAGTTGCACGCACTACTGTTTCAAGAGCACTAAGGCGTACCCTCCAATGCTATCTTGTACAACATCACAAACTGTTAGCCACCTATTTTGCGACGGGGAGACCATTTACAGTGTGGGAAGACGACGATTGGTTGTCTAATGTGTTGTGGATCGACTAAACCCATTTCACACTCCCAGGGTCTGTCACCACCGACAACTGCAGACTCTGGACTACCGGAAATCCGAGAATTGTCGTGGAAACCCCACTGCATGACGACACAGTCATGATGTTGCTTGGATTTACGACATCAAGCACGGTGTAAAGAGAGACTACATGGATAGTGGATGACTGAAAAGGAGTGATTAATCACGTAATACTCTATGGCAATCCGATGGAAGGGTTTCGATATGCCGAATGCCCGGAGGACGTTTCCTTCCATGATGTGCAGTGCCAACAGTGAAGTAGGAAAGAAGTTGTGTTACGGTACGGGATGTGTTTTTCGTGGTCCCTTTGTTGCGCTTAAGAAGACGCTAAATACGGAAGGATACGAACACATTTACAGCTTTGTGTAATGCGTACAGCAGAAGAACAATTCGGAGACGATGATTGTTATCAACGTGACAATGCACCCTGTCATAAATCTGCATATTTGAGACAATGGCTTATGGGCAAAAAATTCTTGAAATGGACTGGCCTGCCCAGAGGCTGACCTGAACCCAATGGGATACCTTTGGAATGATTTAGAACGTCGAATTCGCTCCAGACCCCAGCTTCCAACCTGAGTGCCTTCTTCAGTTTCTTCGGCTCTTGCGGAAGAATGGGCTACCATTCCTCTACAGACATTCAGACATGTAATTTTAACCAACATGGTCGGGGGGTACCAGCGACCTGTTATCGTTGATGATCAACTAGAAAAATTCCCTAATGGATCATTGAGACACGTCACTCAAAGAATTCCCGGCAGAATTCAAGCAGTCATAAATTTCAATTATGAACACACAGTAGTATCACAGAGACAGCCCGCCCGGTTAGCCGTGCGATCTATCGCACTACTTTCCGGACGGGAAGACGTGCCGGTCCCCAGCACGAACCCGCACGGCGGATTAATGTCGAGGCCTGGTGTACCGGCCAGTCTGTGGATGGTTTTTAAGGCGGTTTTCCATCTGCCTCGGCGAATGCGGGCTGGTTCCCCTTATCCCGCCTGAGTTACAATATGTCGACGATTACTGCGCAAACACTTTCTCCACATACGTGTACACCATCACTACTCTACCATGCAACACTCGTCTGGTGTGAGACGTTCCCGGGGGATTCCACTGGGGGCCGAACCGCAGAGTAACCCTGGGTTCGGTGTGGGGCGGCTGTGGGGTGAGTGGATTGCTGTAGCCTGTTGTGAGGTTGTGAACCATTGAGGGCTATGGCGGGGACGAGAAGCCTCTCCTTCGTTTCTAGGTCCCCAGTTCCATACAATACAATACAATCCCGGCAACGGCCTTGCCGCAATGGATACACCGGTCCCCGTGAGATCACCGTAGTTAAGCGCTGTTGGGGGCGGCCGGCACTTGGATGGGTGACCATCCAGCCGGCATGCGCTGTTGCCATTTTTAGGGTGCACTCAGCCTCGTGATGCCAATCGAGGAGCTACTCGACCGAACAGTAGCGGCTTCGGTCAAGAATACCATCACAACGACCGGGAGAGCGGCGTGCTGACCCCACACCCCTCCTATCCGCGTTCTTCCTCTGAGGATGACACGGCGGTCGGATGCTCCCGGTAGGCCACTCGTGGCCTGAAGACGGAGTACAATCCCGGAGACACGCGTTTTATGAGCGTTGATATCGCAGTGAAGGTCCTCCGATAACTGCTGATGGTTTCATGATGAAGCTCAGCCTCCAGATGAGAAGACCGTGGGACTCTTGTTATTAAGTTCTGCATATTTTTAGTTTCGTTTTTGTCGCAAAGAATTGTAGGCAAATTTGTAGCGTTACACATATTTAGGCGAGGTAATCGGCTGTCCACTATCGGTACGAGGTGATATGACTTTGTTGCAAGGCTGGGACGCAAGCGGGCCCAGAGCACAGAGCGCACCGTGGCCAGCCCGTTTAGTTGACCGTCTCCGGCCAGCCAAGTGCAGAGATGTGCAGCGTCACCGGAAACGGGGAAGTCCCGGTATGGGAAATTTGGACGACGCGTCGATCGCTTAACAAGGGGAGGCCGCCAATTGTGAAATTCAGATTCGATTCATACTGCGCATAATAAAAGCTCATGGCCAGAGGTGTAATGTGGCAAAGCACCAAGATGCACTTCTCAGCCGTTGTCGAGAAAATCGACGGTTAAAAGAAACCGTTGTGGTGAAATACTCTCTACGATTAATAGTTTCCTACAGCGTCGTGGCACAGCGGTAAGCGCTCGGGTTTGTAATTAGAAGGTCGCCGGATCGAATTTCGCACCATGCAATTTTTTTTATTATTAGTTTTTTTGTAATTCAAATATATATATATATATATATATATATATATATATATATATATATATATATATATACTATTAATGGATTGCTTATGCATGTTGATGAAGGCGGATCGCTCTCCAAGTGTACCGCCTCCATTTTTCCGTTTTTTTAACAGGGTGTATCAAAGCTCTCCCGTCCGCACTGATTTTCGACGATGTTATAAGTTGCGCTAGGGACCGCATCTGCCTTCTTTCGAAGTTAGCAGGCAACTACGCTGTTATGCGGCGGCTCGTTTCGGCCCATTCAACATCTGTCCTTCAAGTGTAACGAGCGAGTAACGGAGTTTATATTTCATACCTGCCACAGCGAATTTGTGTTCGTGGGGTCTCTATTCTAATTCGAACGTTTGACTTACGCTATACGTATTCGTTTCGGAATATCGTTTCTACGTCTTCCGTTAACTATACGTGGTTAACATTATGAAGACAATTAATAACGTTTGTGAAATATAACTTTGTTTGCAGAAAACATAATGATGTTCGAAGTCGCCAGTTTTTCCACGACAAACGACTTTCAACAACTTATTATATGCATAATTGTTGCAACTGATTGCCGGGATATATATATATATATATATATATATATATATATATATGTGTGTGTGTGTGTGTGTGTGTGTGTATACATATATACATATTTGAATTACAAAAAACTAATACTAAAAAAAAAGTTGCATGGTGCGAAATTCGATCCGGCGACCTTCTGATTACAAACCCGAGCGCTTACCGCTGTGCCACGACGCTGTAGGAAACTATTAATCGTAGAGAGTATTTCACCACAACGGTTTCTTTTAACCGTCGATTTTCTCGACAACGGCTGAGAAGTGCATCTTGGTGCTTTGCCACATTACACCTCTGGCCATGAGCTTTTATTATGCGCAGTATGAATCGAATCTGAATTTCACAATTGGCGGCCTCCCCTTGTAAGAGGGCCGGCTGTGCTCCCAGAAATGGAGGGCTTTCAGACAAACTGAGAGATGGCTTCTTACAGCTCTATGAGAGTCTATAACAAATTACATAAAGCACTAAAGCAAACCTGAATACATCGGCGATCTCAGACAAATTAGACGCATACAGTGACACTACAATATTTCAATATCTTTAAAATTACATATGTTAATATTTCAGAGTGAATAAACATTTACATGGTGAGCCTCTGAATTAACAACTTTTAATTGCTTTATGCGATTTCAACAAGCGATATCGCAGATGACAGCATTGCACTATAGCTACCACCTCCGGAAGTATCTGTATCTATTTTATTGATTGGTTTACGACGTCTTTTACGTGTTTCATTGTGTAAATTTTGGCCAGAACATCATATCCGCCACAATATTACACAGCAAATGGGTGCAGCATGAATAGCTCACATTTTGTCACACTTCTGTATTTATTTAATGAACAGTTTACTATTTTGCCACTAATTTTATTGAAAAGTTGACTGCAAACCAGTGTTTAGCTAGGAAGAAATGATAATTAATCGAAACCCTCAGCTACCAGCAGGTGTTGTTGATACACCTCAATGGGGACAGCTGAAAATGTGTACCCCGACGGGGACTCGAACCCGGGATCTGCTGCTTACGTGGCAGACGCTCTTATCTCTCTGAGCCACCGAGGGCACAGAAGACAGCGCGACTGCAGGGACTTATCCCTTGCACGCTTCCCGTGAGACCCACATTCCCAACTGTCCACAACCTACATTCGTAATATTTCTAAAGGATATTTGTCCATTCACTCATTCATTACTTGCGCCAACTAAGGTGACGACTCCCGTAAGAGTTCGGGCAAAGTGTGCGCATTCGCACACAAGAAGGTCAATGGCCGGTCGGGGCACACATTTTCAGCTGTCCCCATTGAGGTATATCAACAACACCTGTTGGCAGCTGAGGGTTTCGATTAATTATCATTTCTTTCTAGAGAATCTGCATGGTCATCACTGGTATCTGTTCTTTCGGAACAGTTACTGTCTTCATATCGTTAATCTAGGACAGTGGTTCCCAACCTGGGGTTAATTGCCGACATTTTCTAAGGGGTAAAAACAAAACGGTTCAATTGCGTTTCGACTATGAAACTAAATTATTTTTTGTGGATCATTACTATTATCGCCACTGCCTAAGACTGTAGTTATCAATAACTGCATTTTTTCAGTTGCTGGAATTAATGCGTGACACTGCGTCGTGAAGGTCAAACCTTGTGAAACGAATGTATGAACCTGGCCGGAGTGGCCGAGTGGTTCTAGGCGCTACAGTCTGGAACCGCAAGACCGCTACGGTCGCAGGTTCGAATCCTGCCTCGGGCATGGATGTGTGTGATGTCCTTAGGTTAGTTACGTTTAATTAGTTCTAAGTTCTAGGGGACTGATGACATCAGATGTTAAGTCCCATAGTGCTCCGAGCCATTTGGTTTTTGAATGTATGAATAACAACTTCCTCATACAGTCCACTATCCAGACACATATTTTGTATCACGCATCTATAACAGCAAAACTGAGCTCTATACATCACAAATGCTTAAACATCCTATGAAAATCCTTTCACCAAGTTGTAGGTAGTTCACACAGTGGACCAGGAACTGCATTATTACTCTCACTTCGCAAAAATGAATTAACTGATAGCACAACACGACAGTAACTACACTCCTGGAAATGGAAAAAATAACACATTGGCACCGGTGTGTCAGACCCACCATACTTGTTCCGGACACTGCGAGAGGGCTGTACAAGCAATGATCACACGCACGGCACAGCGGACACACCAGGAACTGCGGTGTTGGCCGTCGAATGGCGCTAGCTGCGCAGCATTTGTGCACCGCCGCCGTCAGTGTCAGCCAGTTTGCCGTGGCATACGGAGCTCCATCGCAGTCTTTAACACTGGTAGCATGCCGCGACAGCGTGGACGTGAACCGTATGTGCAGTTGACGGACTTTGAGCGAGGGCGTATAGTGGGCATGCGGGAGGCCGGGTGGACGTACCGCCGAATTGCTCAACACGTGGGGCGTGAGGTCTCCACAGTACATCGATGTTGTCGCCAGTGGTCGGCGGAAGGTGCACGTGCCCGTCGACCTGGGACCGGATCGCAGCGACGAACGGATGCACGCCAAGACCGTAGGATCCTACGCAGTGCCGTAGGGGACCGCACCGCCACTTCCCAGCAAATTAGGGACACTGTTGCTCCTGGGGTATCGGCGAGGACCATTCGCAACCGTCTCCATGAAGCTGGGCTACGGTCCCGCACACCGTTAGGCCGTCTTCCGCTCACGCCCCAACATCGTGCAACCCGCCTCCAGCGGTGTCGCGACAGGCGTGAATGGAGGGACGAATGGAGACGTGTCGTCTTCAGCGATGAGAGTCGCTTCTGCCTTGGTGCCAATGATGGTCGTATGCGTGTTTGGCGCCGTGCAGGTGAGCGCCACAATCAGGACTGCATACGACCGAGGCACACAGGGCCAACACCCGGCATCATGGTGTGGGGAGCGATCTCCTACACTGGCCGTACACCACTGGTGATCGTCGAGGGGACACTGAATAGTGCACGGTACATCCAAACCGTCATCGAACCCATCGTTCTACCATTCCTAGACCGGCAAGGGAACTTGCTGTTCCAACAGGACAATGCACGTCCGCATGTATCCCGTGCCACCCAACGTGCTCTAGAAGGTGTAAGTCAACTACCCTGGCCAGCAAGATCTCCGGATCTGTCCCCCATTGAGCATGTTTGGGACTGGATGAAGCGTCGTCTCACGCGGTCTGCACGTCCAGCACCAACGCTGGTCCAACTGAGGCGCCAGGTGGAAATGGCATGGCAAGCCGTCCCACAGGACTACATCCAGCATCTCTACGATCGTCTCCATGGGAGAATAGCAGCCTGCATTGCTGCGAAAGGTGGATATACACTGTACTAGTGCCGACATTGTGCATGCTCTGTTGCCTGTGTCTATGTGCCTGTGGTTCTGTCAGTGTGATCATGTGATGTATCTGACCCCAGGAATGTGTCAATAAAGTTTCCCCTTCCTGGGACAATGAATTCACGGTGTTCTTATTTCAATTTCCAGGAGTGTACATAATGGTACTACACTGCTTTAGGACATGTACGGTATTATTATTGTTAATGGCAGTGGTCATGTACAATGCGTTGGCAGCTTGAAGACTTCGAATTTCTGCTACTTCTGAAGTAAGAAGTCCGGCAATCAGCTGATTGACAAACAGTAAGTATGTTGCAAACATATCTATTTTGTTGATTTTATTTTAAATGCGAACATTTTAGGTTAGGATTTATTGTGATTGTTATTGATAACGTCAAGTTTTCTGTAACCAGTCACTGTTTATTTGTATCCACAATGCGTTTATAAGCTTCAAATCTCCATCATCAGATGTATCACCTATGTCAAATTAACACATGTAGATCCACCTAATGGAGGTTTACCTTCGAAACGTATTGGATATAAACAGCGACTGATAACAGGAAACTTGTTGTTAGATGATTTTAAATTGTGATGCAGGGTCTGGGTAAATTAAGTTCGCTATGGAGGAGAGTGGTGCAGAGGAAGTATGTTTTGTAACAAATGTCTACCCTCACTGTAGATGGTTAGTCTTGTTTTGTGAGGAGGAACATCACACATCTTTCGCCATTTAAAAATGTTTAGTTAGACATTTATGATGATGATGATGAATATGGGGATGTGGGGGAGGGGGGTGTATTGTGTATTGAACCGGGGACCTAGAAACAACGGAGAGTCTTCGCCCCGCCGTAGCCCACAGTGGTCCACAGCCCCACAACAGAGGCCACAGCAGTCCACCCACCCCACCGCCGCCCCACACCGAACCCTGGGTTATTGTGCGGTAAGGCCGCCACCCGCCCCCCCTCCCCACCCTCTCCCCCCGCGGAAGTTTCATACCAGACGAGTGTAGCCCCAGATGTTTGCGTGGTAGAGTAATTATGGTGTACGCGTACGTGGAGACAGCGTTTGCGCAGCAATCGCCGACATAGTGTAACTGAGGCGCCGAGGCTGATGGAAAACCGCCTTAAAAACCATCCACAGGCTGGCGGCATACCGGATGCCGACACAAATCCGCCGGTCGGGAATGAGGGAGGGGGGAGGGAGGTACTAACTCATGTGTGATTGCACACACGGGTGATATCTGAAAGCGGGAGACCCGGGTTCGAGGTTCGAGTCCCGATCCGCCACAAAATTTTCATTGTGGTCGTTCCCTTATACAGCTGATGGTTGTTCGTATTCGTAACTGCGAATACATTTCATGTATATAATGATTGCGGCGGTTGCCGCAGTACCTATTCCTTCAGACGTGCATGCATTTGCAAAGGAACACTGCATCGTACTTATTAACAGCACAGGTACTGCAATCACGTATCGAATTTAATAAAACTGTGCAATTCACCACCAAGATGTCAGACGTAAAAAGAAATTTCGAATAGATAAAGCACTCCTGCCTAGCACGCAGAAACAAGTTTTCTATTGTCACGCAAAGCATTTAACAGATTGTCAGTAGACATCAAGCGGTAAACTGAAGACCCTACGCATTCAAAGGCAAAGTAAAAGAGTAGATCAGCTTATTAGTCATGCCAATAATTGACAAGTATACTTGGACTCCGGGACGTAAGTACTGCTCAAATCTAATCTTCGCATTGAATAGGCCTGAGTTTGCATTATATAGATAGCTGATTGGTTCTGCGTTAAGTTAAATGCTTTGTTCGAAGATAAAAACAAAATCAAGGCATTTCGTTTGATTTATTAACCCCACTGTTCAGCACTGAAAGTATCTGTATAGCAGCGCAAATGTCGACGATGTGTATCTTGTTTGGAAACAAACTTGTTGCTTTCGCTCTCAGTATTTACTATATTCTGTTCATCGTAAGAATAAACCTGGTGTTAAACAAACACAAATGCGATGACTGGTCAGAAGCTGTAGCAATCGTTCAGTGATGAAGTTACGCTCTTGGAAGTACGTCCTACTTATGTATTAGATATCTTATTACTAACTTGAATGCTGAAGATTAGATGGCTATATCACATAACTAATGAAGAGGTATTGAATAAAATTGGGGAGAAGAGAAATTTGTGGCATAACTTGACTAGACAAAGGGATCAGTTGGTAGGACATATTCTAAGGCATCAAGGGATCACCAATTTAGTACTGGAGGGCAGCGTCGAGGGTAAAAATAGTGGAGGGAGACCAAGAGATGAATACACTAAACAGATTCAGAAGGATGTAGGTTGCAGTAGGTACTGGGAGATGAAGAAGCTTGCACAGAATAGAGCAACATGGAGAGCTGTATCAAACCAGTCTCTGAAGGCCACAACAACAACAACATTACTAACTTAATTAAAAACTTTCAGATATTTCAATGTGTTAACAGCCATCAACGTTTTTCTTAATCACACTTTAGCAGGGTAGTTTTTATTTCAAAAATTGTGTACAGTCACAGCCTTTTTGTTGTACTCCGATTGCCGCGCTGTTAATACGCGGTATGAAAATGGCTGAGGCTGCTGCCTGTTCCGTACCGAAACACGGCTTTGAAGCTGCCCGACGAAATGTATTAGATACAGTTGTAACAGAAACACTCATTGGATATATGGCGGAATCGGCAGCGTAGTAGCATGATAATTTGGCGCAGTTCGTGGATCGCCTTGATCATCTTTTCTTTCTCGTTCAATTTGAAATACCTACAGCTCGTAATTGTAAAATTCATCATCATATTTTATGAATAATGCACGTCTTCTTGTTTCTACTTACATATTGCACACGAAATTGTTTTCATTTCATATATAGATTATTAACTGTCGTTATGAAAGACTGTGACTAAAGATTGCTCAAATTACGAAAACATAACAATTTAATTTTAGGACAAAAATGTAAAACCAAATACTCCTTATTTGGACTATGTCTATTGTTTTATACCAAAGATGTAGTCTCACACGAAACAGAGTGATAAATGTCGTAGAAATACGAAAAACAATCATTTCACAGCATCGAGCACATCATAAAAATGCTGCACTTGTACAGTTGCCACTTTACGATTACAATATGAACCCAACAGAACTGTTGTATTGAGGCAAGTTAAAGGATTTGTCGTGAAAATAACACTGGTATTCTGCCAGACGTACTGGAACTAAAGGACGCGTCACTGCCGAACGCTGACGATGCAGAACGGCACGTCATAAACAGAAGAGGAGAAAATGCGGCGCCGGGTGGCTTTGTCGATTCTGTTGTTGATCGATTCGTTATCAACGTAGCAGATGACAATTGCAGAATCGAAATGTATTTGTCTGTCTCGGATAAGGAAGGAGCTAAAATATTACCAGACGACTGACTGTAATTAATACCTTCAGTGACGTCAACATTCAACAATACGGTGAAAAACCTGCAGTATGCTTCTGAATCATACATTGCTCGCTCAGAAAAATTACCCTGTGTTTATGTTAGGAATTTTCTTCACTCTTGTTTGTAATTAGAATACTATATTAATTGAGAACTAGAGCATTTTATACTTTCCGTCCGAGCTTTTGGTAGTGGTGGAGTTATTTCACTGTCATTGAGAATTAAATGACATTCGAAGCTCTATTGTTTCCCTGATCCTCTCTTTTTACGTATGAACTGCAAGTGCTCACATCATTCCAGGTTAGCTGGACCGCTGGCTGGCAAATGCTGCCAAAGTTAAATGCGCCAGCAAAGCTGTTCACCCGCTTTGTCGCTCAGTCTAAGTGCGTGTTAACACAGCATAAAACGTATCCTTACGATCGCATTTGACTGTGCAGGTCACAGCTTGACTTCCGCTCCATTTAAACGAAATCCAATGAGATTCAAGCAAAAGCGGAAGAATACATGGCGTGATGTTTATATCAGGTTTATTCCTATGATGAACAAAGTACAGCTGTTGACGGTATCGCGAACTTCACCCTCACGTTACATTTAGTACTCCACGGTTCTACCTCGAGTGCGCTTTTCCGACACTTTTAGAGGTAGCAGGCCTACGCTTCTGTTTTCTATTGTACGTTCTGGTGATTGCATATTACAGGTTTTTTCACTGTCGTGAAGGCATTTTCACAGAAACTAAAGTAATTAGGGTAACACACGGAATAAATCATAACATTTTATTACTTCGAAACAGGCTACTGGGGCCCACATGTTCCTTAGAGCAAAAGACTCGAGAAGTATCCCTGAAAAGCAGTCTCGAAGTAATTCATGCAATTAGCAGTCTTAGTGCAGAACACTGGTCAGAATCTATTGCTGAAGTAATCCGCAGAGCTCCTTCGACATACTATACTATTACTTACGATGCGATTTACGAACACAATGCGTACACGAATGCATGGAAAACACTATGACCCGCGGTTCTGGCGTTAATGTGAAGGAAGTAGATGTCTTAAGGCCCCCGTAAAAAGACCAGATTTGTTTGTCAAATTCGGTGTTTGTTTTCCACGGGTTTACCAGACAAGTGCGCAGACGTACAAATAAAGTTTGTCAAAACTAACATCGCCTATGAAGCAGCTCACACACTGAGTCACGAAGTGTTTTGACACTAATGGGTATGACTACCGATACAGTAAAAGCAAATTTAAAAGATAAATATAGTGACAAAAATCTAGTTTAGAAAATGTTACACTCAGAACCTCATGATTACATCAACTTTCTCCGAATGGATAGTCAAATTGTATAACTTGTTAAAATTACTTCGTCCTCGGACTGAAAATTTATTCCAGTTTCAGAACGATGATCTATAAGAAACTTCCTGGCAGATTAAAACTGTGTACCGGACGGAGACTCGAACTCGGGACCTTTGAAATATCTGGCGACTGAGGCAATATTATTTTGCTGCAGTCCCATTTGCAAGTCATGCCTAGAATATCGCTTTTGTTGTTTACGTCTTCCTGTGTAATATTTGGCTAGGGAAGAGGCAACAACAATACTATTCTGGTAATGGCCCGTGATCTGTCTTTTTTTTTCTTTACATTTAATCCTTTAACCTGTTACCACAATAGAGCAAACTCTCGATACAAAGAGGTAAACTGCAAAAAATATCCTTTCGCGCTCAAAATGCGCGGCGAAACTTCAACATTCGTACAGGGCAGTGGATATTGCCACTCGATGGCAATAACGTCACATCGATATTTCCACTCGCATCCTGTATTGAATAATTCGGAAATAATCATGGAGAACCTTAATTGCTTCGTGCATTCAAACCACTCTGCATTACACTGGCTATAATGTGGTAAGTTTGAAAAAAATCCGCTTAAAAAACGATAATTATAAAATTATGAAAATTGTGACGTTTTGCTTTGTTTCTCGCAATCACTTTTGAACGAAAACCTGTAAACGGCAACGGAATGAATTTATAGAGATTCTTTCCGACATCTACCGATCACAAACGGATGGCAAGGTATTTAAGACTTTATACTGATAGTTTCCTCATACTGATCACAAATTTAGGAATTTCACACCCTGTACCTGCTGACACTGACCTGAGGCAAGAGATTTACTATTACTGCAAGATTCAAGTTATACTCATGAAAATCTTTTCACCTCATTATTTTCGATTGATAAGCACAAGGAAAATAATATACAGAAATAAGATCCCGGGTTCGATTCGCGGCGGGGTCAGGGATTTTCTCTGCCTCGTGATGACTGGGTGTTGTGTGATGTCCTTAGGTTAGTTAGGTTTAAGTAGTTCTAAGTTCTAGGGGACTGATGACCATAGATGTTAAGTCCCATAGTGCTCAGAGCCATTTGAACCACACAGAAATAAGACGCATTATTGATCAACAACATAAAAGATATTTAGAGGATAGTATTTTTATTCATTTACTTCAATTTATTGCTAATACTATTGCTCATTCTATGGCTGTTCAGGACCATACGCAAAATCAACAATTACATTACGCACTCCATGATGCCATCATAAAAAACATGATAACTGTAAATCGTTTCAAGTTACCCGCTGCTTCAATTAACTACATTTTACGGTACTATTTTTTACACTATATTTAAAAGAATGAAAAATCTATCATACAGGTGCAATTTCCACAGCAAATATGCGAGGCACATCCCGTGATCCTTTTTTACGACATTAGCCAAAGCTGAAACACTTAACAATACGTATAATCTGCAGAAATTTACTAAGTCATGCATATCATCACCTAACAGGGCATTCCGACTTTGCCTCCCTTCTCACATCCTTTCTTAAAACGCGTGGAAACTTCCGGATTTCAACAGTAATAGTAGACCTCTTGCCTGAGATCAGTATCAGCAGGCCAAAGAATGAAACCCGTCAAGTTGCGATCAGTATCAGGAAACGAGCTGTATAATTTTTAAATAGCCTGATCGGCTGAAGTCGGAAAAAGTCTCTAAGCTCGTGCCGTTGACGTTTACACATCACATTCTCATAATTTTATAATTACCGCTTCTTAAACGATTTTTTATCAACCTCAGCACATCATATAAACAGTCTGTGTAAAACTAAGTGTTTGTATAAACAGAACAGTTTAGTTTTTTTCTCTCTGATTATTTCTGAACTATTAAAAGCCATGAACCCGACTCCGTGACCGAGGAAGGGCACTGGGTGGAAATATATCCATGTGACCCTATTGTCGCTCGAGTGGCAAAATCCGCTGCCTTAGTACAGTATGTCACCTTCGAAGCATGCTACTGTCTTTCGTTTGGCAAAAGCAGGCGTAAACGGACAAATTTGAGTGTAAAATTGCGGATCAATTAAATCAGCAAATAATTTGACAAACGCGAGAAATGTGACAGATTGTTTGATCATCAGATGAGATTTTATGGCACATGGTGAACAAACTGCACGCGTGAAAGTTTGTAACTGTGCACAACGTGCTGCCAGAGAATAACGTTTTTTTGTACTTCTCCGACTTGGAGGATAGAATGACATGTAAACACTGTGTCGAAAGTATCGCGATTAAAAAAGTCATAACCTGGTTTCATTTAATGCAAAACATTTTATCAGCGGTGGGACGTACCACAGCTAAAACGCCTATTGCCGATATTACTAGGATACAAAATGGTCCGTATATGTTTTACTTTCTAAATATTTCAAAATATGATTAGTTGTGAATTGGGTAGTGCTTATTCTTCCTAGGTCCTGCCTAACTTTATGGTGAGCTGCTTACATTGCTCTATTTAACATGAACATAGGACATAACATTACTTTTATAAAGCAGCAAATGCAGTTTACACTGTTCGGTGATCGAGCCTGACAGTGCCCCCCCCCCTCTCTTTTATACGGGCCTGAGATGCAGCCGCCCCCCCCCTCCCCCCTTTTTGCGCAGGAAATCTTGACTGATGAAATGCCCATTTTTCAAGATACAGGTTAGGACAGTGGGCGACCGTTTTGCTTTGAGTTGACCAAGCGAACTACTTTAAATATGGAATAACGCTTGTGGTAACAAATTGATCTGAAGCGTAACACGAGGTCTACGATCGTGTTTGGGGACTGTTCAAATGGTTCAAATGGCTCTGAGCACTATGGGACTTAACTTCTGAGGCCATCAGTCCCCTAGAACTTACAACTACTTAAACCTAACTAACCTAAGGACATCACACACATCCATGCCCGAGGCAGGATTCGAACCTGCGACCGTAGCGGTCGCGCGGTTCCAGACTGTAGCGCCTAGAACCGCTCGGCCACCCCGGCCGGCGGGGACTGTTCGTCCATATGCGATAGACGTCACTATGAAGACGTGTTTTGTCATTGGCTCGCCATTACTAATTTCAGAATCATCTGTCGTCACAAACAGATGCTCCATATTTAACTTTTTTTTAATAAATAACTTAAACTACAAGGTACATTTACACGACTTCTGCAAATTCACAATTAAGTTCGTGGCATAGGGTTCATTTAATCACCTTGAAGGTCTTTCTCTACCGTTCCACTCTTGGAAAGCGCGCGAGAAAAACGCACCCGTAAATCTTTCCGTGTAAGCTCTGATTTCTCTTATTTTATTACGATGACCATTTCTCCATAGCTAGGTGGGCACCAATCAAATATTTTCGCATTTGGAGGAGGAAGCTGGTGACTGAAATTTCGTGATATCGCAACGAGAAATGCCTCGTTTTACTGACGGCTACCCCAACTCGCGTATCATATTCGTCCTACTCTCTCCCTGTCTCGCGATCCGTTAACACAAAACGAGCTATCGTCCTTTGAACTTTTTCTATGTCCTCTGTCAATCCTATCTGATATGGATACACACCACACAGAAGAGGACGCACAAGCGTAATGTAGTAGACCGGTTGCATCTTGTGCCAATAACACGGTCTTTGGTTCGCTTTCCCCACAACGTTATTTATGTGATCGTTATCATTTAAGCTGTTCGTAATTGTAATCCCTAAGTATTTAGTTGAGTTGACAGCCTTACATTTGTGCGAGCTACATAATGGAGATTACATAACAAATCTCCGAAATATTTAAGTGCATGTATGTAAATATGCCGTGAATTAACAATAAAAAATAGACAAACGGAGGAGGGCTAAACGTAACTCTTACCACAATGGGAAAATAAACTGACAACCATTTGCGCAAACGCGGACAAACAGAAATAAAATTTATTCGCTGTTTTTGAACAATTGATACAACTGCGCATTGTACTGCTACACATATTGTTTCGTACAAGACGGCAATGTTTAAAAAATTATTCGTTCGGTACCTGTTTACCTCTCTGTTTCCTGGACCGCGGCATTTCTTGATAACCCGGGACAAGCCGGTGAATTGTGTACAAGGAAGTGGAACAATACAAGTTCCAGCATTTGTTATTTACGAATCGCGCACCACAGAACACTGTTCTTCATAAACTTAAGTCTTAAATATGACGTTAAGTTGATTCATCGGCCTTGCACTTGTAACAGACAACTACTGCACCTTCTTTCTGTGTTCTCAGACCTGTGACACAGCGCTGAAACAATCACACTGTTATTTTGACAATGACAGAAATACAGACTGTTAAACACCCCACGTTCGTAGCTGGGTCACTACAGGCCACCACACAATGTAATTGTATGCTTGACACGTATGGATGATCAAGCTGTGTGTGAAGCGTGCTTTATCGTCTGTTGAGTAAATTTACGCATACATTATAACTCTTCGAGCTGACTGACCGATTTTCAGTCACAGAAGTTCCGTATTACATATGCTCGATAGCGTGTACCGACAATGTGCAAGCAAGCAAACGTCAGATGTGAGGCAATCTCCGTAATGGGATTACGTCGAGGAACAAGAAGACAATCAGTCGCCAATTGCTGAAATTTGTCGGTATGCGAAAATTAGCCTTGTTTCAACAGCTTTAACCCTGCTCCTTTCCTTACATTATGAAGGTACACACATAGCCTCTTTCGGGTCCCAATGTCCCAATTGGTATTTAACCCTCCGTCACTCGCGCGGATGACTGGTGTCATCCACAAAGCAAGTGGTCTATTTGTACACTTTGAACGGTTTTTATGACTGGTTTTATGATTCTTTATTAAATGAAAATATAATACATTTAATATTTATACACAGTATAATATATTCTAACGTTTGAAACAGTTTGACCATTCGAAGAACAATATCTTCAGCTGAATTACCCGCATTACATGTCCCTCTTGTTGCTTACCGACGTACAGTTCTGAATTCAAAGTGTAAGCTGTTTTTGCATCAACCAAAGCAAACACTTTTAACCCATACTTTGCTGGTTTGCTGGGAATATATTGCCTGAACGGGCAGTTTTCTCGAAATGCCAACAGCTGTTCGTCAACAGTAAGATATTCACTAGGTGAAATATATTTTTGGCAATTGCTCGTGAATAGTTCAAGTACCTCTCTGATAGCAGCCAACTTGTCTATCTCTCTGCGAACACCTTTATCAAACAGAAACCTGAATCGGTTTTCACTTATGTATAAATAACATGACCTCTCTGATAGCAGCCAACTTGTCAATCTCTCTGCGAACACCTTTATCAAACAGAAACCTGAATCGAATTTCACTTATGCATAAATAACATGATTCAAGTCCTTTTCCCTTTGAGTTATCCCACAATTTCAATATACTCTTCCTAGAACATCTCAAAGATCCACATAGATATACCAATGAAAGCTCTGATCTCTATCGCGTCTGTTTCTTTAGTGTCCCTTTCCCTAGAGAAGTTACCACGAACTTAATTGATGTATATATTAGTGTATGTTGCGATAATGCTTATTATGTTTTCATCCAAGAACAAATTCAGAATTTCTATTTTTGTCTTTTTTATAGGAGCTTGATTTTTTGGTCCAGGCAAATGCGTAATAATATTACAAGGTCTGCTTCTAACAATGGTGGGATATTTATTTTTCCTCTGTTTAGTTATTCCATCTTTCCCTAAAAGAGAGTTACTTCTTCCTGAGACTCATATTCATCATGCTCTGACACTTCTTGTTCTGTTCCTGAGTCATGACCGCTTTCATGAACAGAATCCTCAGTCTCTGAGTCAGCGCTATCACTGAGCATCTTCATCACTCAGCTCATTGAACCATTCCAGCCATAAATTAGGATCTCTACTCAACTCTGTCCGACGTTTATTGCCTCTGACACTTCTTCCACAATTTAAAAATAAGGAGAATACTGCGTAACACGGAAGGTAACTGATCAGTTTCAGAACGTCTAAATGTACGCACATGAAATAGCAATTGAATCTAGGAAAGCAATAAAGTAAAGCAGACTTACACTGCTTCAGATTGTTTCAGCAGAGCTCGCACGGATGACAAGTGTCCTCCAGACTATAATAATGTTTCATAAACAATGTATCTTTCGTAACTGAAAGACAACAATGATTGGAGCTAACAGCCGGAGAGTTAACAGAAAGGTACTGAAAATGGCGCGAACTGAATCCAGCCCAGACAGACAAAATTGAACGAGAAAGTCATGTGGATGACGAGTGTCGTCCGCGCGAGCAACGGAGGGTTAAGGGCGTAATACTCAACAATTACTAAAAAGTATTATAAATTTAGGTTGTACTTCCTAATCTGCGTTTACATTTGTGCCAGGATTACTTAGTTTCGAAAGTATTTCCATATATGTAAATATGCCGTGAATTAACAATAAAAAAATCACAAAAGAAGGAGGGCTAAACGTAACTCTTACCGCAATGGGAAAATAAACTGACTACCAGAACTCTTGTTTTGTTAAGTGATTGTCATTTGCTTTTCGATCTGAATTGTTATCGAAGCGTAACACACGTGATAGACAACAAATAATTTCTGAGACATTACCGCAGGAAAATGGCTGTACTTGTTTCTGGTTTCCACGACTCTTTGTTGATTCACCACACTATTTGCACACACTAGCCAGGAATATAAAAACCGTATAGGCTTAAAGTGTAACTTGATCTTATTTCTTCCAGCTGTCACCGTAAAATTCTCATTGTCGTTACAACCACAACAACACTCCGAAAATTATCGTTCATAAGAGTCTTAAAAGAAGATTTTTGTATCACTTACTCTGGATACAGCTTGTCTTGTTGACTAGGAGTCAGTGTTATAATGTTTCCATTGGATGCCTTCCAGTTTGTGTAAAAAGCTCTGTAGTTCCACGTCATTTTTTTTCTCTTTTGATGAAGCACCCACAGAGCTTGCACTTTGCCATCTGAGGCATCAATATCTGAAGGGTGTTTTAGTTCAGATCTTCGGTGAGTGGTGTCGTTACTGGTGCGATTTTATTCTTCCTAAATATTCTCCTCATTTTCAAATGCTTTTACTAATGCTTCCAAATGCTCATCAGAAAGAAATCGTTTCATCATAATGGCCACAAGAAATTACAGCCTTAGTTACATGAACTGCGTCAGCAACAGACAGTAGACAAAATGTAACTGGTAGCGATAATGCTCTGGTAATTTGAACGTGTAACTTAACACATTCCAAAAAGTAAGCGAAGACCTTCATTGTTATTAAGCTGCAATAAGAGGGAGAAAACTTGTTTTTTTTTCTTTTGAGCCTTAATCTATGTGAGAATTATTGAAAGTCAAATCCATTAAGTTTCGAGCAGTAGCGTTCAATAAAAATGTGAAAGAACTGACAAAAGACACTTTTAAAAAGTATATTCCCCAGAACCGACTACAGGAAGGAAAACATTGAAAATATTTATAAATCCAGGCTAGGCGTATCCGGTGGCACTCGACATTTATGTAGACTATTGCAGTTTTGGTGAAGGAAGAAATTTTCGCAAATTCAGTTTGGATGGTAAAGGGAGGGCAGGTGGTAGTGTGAAATTACTGATCACCAGACTTTGCACCAACTCACCCTTGTGAGGCAAACTGAGGAGCTACTTGATTGAGAAGTAGCGGCTCCGAACTCTGCAACTGACATACGGCCGGGAGAACGGTGTGCTGACCACATGCCCCTCCGTATCCGCGTCCGATGACGCCTGTGGGCTGTGGATGACACGGCTGCCGGTCGGTACCGTTGGGCCTTCCAAGGCCTGTTCGGACGGAGTTTAGAGTTTTTAGACTTTGCACCAATGGCCCACATTAAATTCCAGACATCTCTGCGGTGTCTCGTGAAGTGAGAGGGTGTTACGCTGCTGATTGTAATCCGTAGGAGAGCAAATTAAACTCTTCAGCCCCTTCGTGATACTCCAAAGAGGTAGGCTATGTGCTGGCATCGCTATTCACCCTGTCACTTCTGGCAACATCATACTGCACAGACATGACACCATACCACGCACTATTCTACACTCAGACATAACTCCCAAGCTCTGCGTGGAAGGAGCTTTCGTATGTGGAGGAGGAAATGCGAACCTATGTGTACAGCATTTGTGGATTTGGACAATGTAGGCTCGGCTGCTCTCTTAAAGATTTCAATGGAAGCAAGGATAAAATACATGGAGCATACGGCTATTAAGTAGCACAAAAGTAGACTGCAGTTATAACAGTGGAAGAACATGAAAGAGAAGCAGTAATGGAGAAACAGAGGTGTACCAGTGCGGGTGTACCAATGTGCTCCTTGCACCCGCGGGGCGCTGCCAAATTTGGAAATTTGTGGTAATGTCTTTTGGGACAAAACTACTTAGGCCTAAACTATGGGCAGCACACACACCCATGTCCGAAGGAGAACTCGAACCTCCAACGGGGGAGCTGCATGGACCATGATAAGCCACCTGAGACCGCGTGGCTACGCCGCGCCGCGCGCTGCCAAAGCTGCCCCTCTCCCCCCCCCCTCCCCCCCAAGGACCCCTTTTCGGTTCTTTCGGTAAATTTTTTGTGTGGAGATTTAGAAAATTTTAGAAGTTTGTAAGTACTTTTTATAAAAATTAAGCGTTATTGACAAATATAACATAAACTACAGGGTGAACCACAAGTCTGCTAACATTTAAAAATTCAATACTTCACCGAATAATGTAGACAGAAGTAAAAATTAACACACGTATTTGAAATGACAGGGGGTTTTATTGAAATCAAAAAAAAAATGCACAAAATGTCCGACAGATGGCGTTTCATACGATACAAAAGCAATATTAGCGTAAAAATTGATTTTTAACAAAGACAATGTTCTTTATAACAAATGGTCAACTTGTCGGCTGTCATTCATCAACAATAGCTGTAGTCGAGGAGAATTTTGTGAACAGCTCTGTACAGCATACCAATAGGTTTCGTGAGAAAGTGCCGTCGGATGTTGTCTTTTAGCACCTCTAAGAAGTCGGACGATCGCAGTAGGCTTGCGGCTTCAGGTAACCCCAAAACCAATAACTATACAGATTTGAGGTCTGGGGACCGGAGAAGCCAAGCATGGCGGAAGTGGCGGCTCAGCACACAATCCTCACCAAACAAATCTCTCACACGTGTACCAATATGGTGTGGAGCGCCATTCTGCATAAATGTCGGACCTACCAACAGGTGTTTATCAGCCAGGCCGGGGATGAACTGACTGCCTCTCTCACTACAGCTCACAGCTCATTTCGTACACGATTCTGGAGTCTCTGACGTGTTGCTGCCCTTTTGGGGAGTTTTAGCACTCGTTTTTGGTTTCAATTAAATACCACGTCATTTCAGGTATGTATGTGAATTTTTACCTCTCTGCCTACATCATTCCGCGAATTAGTGCATTTTCAATTGTTAACGGACTTTTGGTCATCCTGCATATTGGTGAAAAATAAAGCACATAATAAATTAAATCTATCATTGCAGCTAACAAATTACAAATTGTATGAAGTCTCTAAAAATATGAAAATAAAATAAATTCTATTTGTTATTGCTTATGCCAGCTATTACGCATTGGTTTTAGTATGGTGTATAATTAAAAAAATTATTTCCTCCTCATAAATTATCCACAGAGCACAAATTATTGATCTTAAATAAAAGAAACATTACTGTAATTAAAGTGTTGTTCAGAGACAAGGCTATTAACAGGAGTGCCCTAGGTAAGTGTAATTGGGCTGCTCTTATTCTCTGTATTCATATGTAAATGACCTGATGGGCAGGGTAAGCTGCAATCTGCGGTTGTTTGCTGACGATACGGAAAGGAGTCGCCATTGAATGGCTGTAGGAGGATACGAGAGTTCTAATTTGATGACTGGCAGTTTGCTCTAATTGTGAAAAATGTCAAATTAATGCTAATGAGCAGGAAAAACAATCATTTACTGTTCGAATACAGTATTAATGTTGTGCTGCTTGACACAATCACGTCGATTAAATATCTAGGCGTAACGTTGAAATGAAATGAGCGTTTAGCGTTATTGGCCGCGATGCTCCTTGGTGCAGGTCTTATTACATTCGACGCCACATTGGGCGACCTGCGCGCCGGATGGGGGTGAAATGATGATGAAGACAACACAACACCCAGTCTCTGAGCGGACAAAATCTCCGACCCAGCCGGGAATCGAACCCGAGCCCATAGGACCGCATTCCGTCACGCTGACCACCTTTTTTTTTCATTCTGTTCGATATTGTTCGTTGTGTTTGGTCAGGGCGGACGTCAGAAGACATCCGACTATGGACCAAAGAAAGAAAGTAATTTGGTCGGATGAGTTTCGTTTCACAATGATTCCATCTTCTGGCCGAGTTTACGTCCCAGGAGTTAAACAGGTCGGGAGTTCGATGATGATATGAGCAGCCACATCATATCGGCCTATGATTACTGTACAAAGTTGCATTACTGACAAGGCTTATGTGACTATTTTGGAAGATCAGATCCTCCCGAAGGAACAATGTTTGTTCCCCAATGGTGTTCCAACACGATTAATCTCTTATTCACACAACTCGCATCATGCGCAACTGGTTTTGTGAGCACGAAGACGAATTGTTGCATCTATTCTTTCTTTCACTGGTGCCATGTCCCACGATGACGCAGGGTCGGCATTGTTAGAAACGGATTTAGCAAGGTTAGTGGAAAGGGATGGCTGGATGACATTCCTGCCGCCACCCCTCACCCCTGCTGTGTGCGTCGACTGTAATTAATGGAATAATGCGAGCGTGTTCAGATGTCTGCAAATAGTGTAACTGAGGCGGAACGTGGGGACCAGCTCGGTATTCAACTAGCGGGATGTGGAAAACCGCCTAAAAACTATATCCAGGCTGGCCGGCACACCGACCGACGACGATAATACGCCGGGCGGATTCGATCTGGGGCCGGCGAGCCTACCCGAATCCAGGAAGCAGCGTATTTGCGGTCTCGACAAACCTGGCGGGGCAATTGTTGCATCTATTCTGGCCACCATAAGCAGCAGATCTAAATATTATCGATACTCTGTGGTCTATTTTGGAGAGGAGCGTACGTGATCGATATCCACCTGCGTCGTCGTTATGGGAACCTGTCACTATTCTGCAAAAAGAAAGTATAAAATTCCCTCGAAAACGATACAGAACCTGTATTTATTTATTCCAAGACGAATGGAAGCTATTTTGAATTCCAACACCGCACTAGGTATCGTAATATGCTGTGTTTCTGGTGTTTCCATGTTTTGTTCAACCTCTGTATCTTTCTGAGTAGATTGTTGGAAATTAAACGGATAACTGTTAGACTGGTACCGGACAGTGGATACCCAGCCATTCTACAAGCCGGATAGTCGGATATCCGGGGGCTGGATTTCGGCCGAATATTGCCACGGAGTACGTTGCTACGTGTAGGTCTGATTGTGAGTGAGCCACCGGATGTCAGGCGCGAACGATTGGGCGTATTCGTGCAATTTCGGGCATCATCGTACATGAGTGAAAGTAGCGAATGGCGTATTGATTGATTCAACTATCCGTTTTGGTGCGTATTGCGATCACTTTTTGTTATTTGAGGTTACTACTTAATCGGGCAGGTAGGTTAGAAAATTTAAAAAGGGAAATGGATGGGTTAAAGTTAGATATAGTGGGAATTAGTGAAGTTCGGTGGCAGGAGGAACAAGACTTTTGGTCAGGTGATTACAGGGTTATAAATACAAAATCAAATAGGGGTAATGCAGGAGTAGGTTTAATAATGAATAAACAAATAGGAGTGCGGGTTAGCTATTACAAACAGCATAGTGAACGCATTATTGTGGCCAAGATAGACACAAAGCCCATGCCTACTACAGTAGTACAAGTTTATATGCCAAATAGCTCTGCAGATGATGAAGAAATTGATGAAATGTATGACGAGATAAAAGAAATTATTCAGGTAGTGAAGGGAGACGAAAATTTAATAGTCATGGGTGACTGGAATTCGTTAGTAGGAAAAGGGAGAGAAGGAAACATAGTAGGTGAATATGGATTGGGGGGAAGAAATGAAAGAGGAAGCCGCCTTGTAGAATTTTGCACAGAGCATAACTTAATCATAGCTAACACTTGGTTCAAGAATCATAAAAGAGGGTTGTATACCTGGAAGAATCCTGGAGATACTAAAAGGTAACAGATAGATTATATAATGGTAAGACAGAGATTTAGGAACCAGGTTTTAAATTGTAAGACATTTCCAGGTGCAGATGTGGATTCTGACCACAATCTATTGGTTATCAAATGCAGATTGAAACTGAAGAAACTGCAAAAAGGTGGGAATTTAAGGAGATGGGACCTGGATAAACTGAAAGAACCAGAGGTTGTAGAGAGTTTCAGGGAGAGCATAAGGGAACAATTGGCAGGAATGGGGGAAAGAAATACAGTAGAAGAAGAATGGGTAGCTCTGAGGGATGAAGTAGTGAAGGCAGCAGAGAATCAAGTAGGTAAAAAAACGAGGGCTAATAGAAATCCTTGGGTAACAGAAGCAATATTGAATTTAATTGATGAAAAGAGAAAATATAAAAATGCAGTAAATGAAGCAGGCAAAAAGGAATACAAACGTCTCAAAAATGAGATCGGCAGGAAGTGCAAAATGGCTAAGCAGGGATGGCTAGAGGACAAATGTAAGGATGTAGAGGCTTGTCTCACTAGGGGTAAGATAGATACTGCCTACAGGAAAATTAAAGAGACCTTTGGAGAGAAGAGAACCACTTGTATGAATATCAAGAGCTCAGATGGCAACCCAGTTCTAAGCAAAGAAGGGAAGGCAGAAAGGTGGAAGGAGTATATAGAGGGTTTATACAAGGGTGATGTACTTGAGGACAATATTATGGAAATGGAAGATGATGTAGATGAAGATGAAATGGGAGATATGATACTGCGTGAAGAGTTTGACAGAGCACTGAAAGACCTGAGTCGAAACAAGGCCCCGGGAGTAGACAACATTCCATTAGAACTACTGATGGCCATGGGAGACCCAGTCATGACAAAACTCTACCATCTGGTGAGCAAGATGTATGAGACAGGCGAAATACCCGCAGACTTCAAGAAGAATATAATAATTCCAATCCCAAAGAAAGCAGGTGTTGACAGATGTGAAAATTACCGAACTATCAGTTTAATAAGTCACAGCTGCAAAATACTAACGCGAATTCTTTACAGACGAATGGAAAAACTGGTAGAAGCGGACCTCGGGGAAGATCAGTTTGGATTCCGTAGAAATGTTGGAACACGTGAGGCAATACTAACTTTACGACTTATCTTAGAAGAAAGATTAAGAAAAGGCAAACCTACGTTTCTAGCATTTGTAGACTTAGAGAAAGCTTTTGACAACGTTAACTTGAATACTCTCTTTCAAATTCTGAAGGTGGCAGGGGTAAAATACAGGGAGCGAAAGGCTATTTACAATTTGTACAGAAACCAGATGGCAGTTATAAGAGTCGAGGGGCATGAAAGGGAAGCAGTGGTTGGGAAAGGAGTGAGACAGGGTTGTAGCCTCTCCCCGATGTTATTCAATCTGTATATTGAGCAAGCAGTAAAGGAAACAAAAGAAAAATTCGGAGTAGGTATTAAAATTCATGGAGAAGAAGTAAAAACTTTGAGGTTCGCCGATGACATTGTAATTCTGTCAGAGACAGCAAAAGACTTGGAAGAGCAGTTGAACGGAATGGACAGTGTCTTGAAAGGAGGATATAAGATGAACATCAACTAAAGCAAAACGAGGATAATGGAATGTAGTCAAATTAAATCGGGTGATGCTGAGGGGATTAGATTAGGAAATGAGACACTTAAAGTAGTAAAGGAGTTTTGCTATTTAGGGAGCAAAATAACTAATGATGGTCGAAGTAGAGAGGATATAAAATGTAGACTGGCAATGGCAAGGAAATCGTTTCTGAAGAAGAGAAATTTGTTAACATCGAGTATAGATTTAAGTGTCAGGAAGTCGTTTCTGAAAGTATTTGTATGGAGTGTAGCCATGTATGGATGTGAAACATGGACGATAACCAGTTTGGACAAGAAGAGAATAGAAGCTTTCGAAATGTGGTGCTACAGAAGAATGCTGAATATAAGGTGGGTAGATCACGTAACTAATGAGGAGGTATTGAATAGGATTGGGGAGAAGAGAAGTTTGTGGCACAACTTGACTAGAAGAAGGGATCGGTTGGTAGGACATGTTTTGAGGCATCAAGGGATCACAAATTTAGCATTGGAGGGCAGCGTGGAGGGTAAAAATCGTAGAGGGAGACCAAGAGATGAATACACTAAGCAGATTCAGAAGGATGTAGGTTGCAGTAGGTACTAGGAGATGAAGAAGCTTGCACAGGATAGAGTAGCATGGAGAGCTGCATCAAACCAGTCTCAGGACTGAAGACCACAACAACAACAACTGAAGAAAATGTGTTAATTCTATGATAAATTACGAAACATGGCGTTTTGGAATATTTAGGTATCAGTAAGCCCGAGATTCTTTAAAGAATCGAACTTAGATGTGTAAATCACCTTCAAAGGTCTGATTACTTTTCAGATTAACTAATGTGTTAAATGCTGGCCTTTAAGTATGTAAGCGAGAAAAAAGTTTACAAAGGGTATGAAATAATGCTTAAAATTTGTTGCAAGCAATGGAACCATGTTAAGAGATTTTGCAGCTTTTAGCAACTTCAGAATATTAAACTCTTTCTTTAGACACAAAGACATATACAAATACACTTGGTGCACCAGTGGATTTGGAACCATAATTGACTACTTCGCAGCAAACCAAAAAAACAGCTGTTCTGTGCATGTATATAGAGGGTACGACATTAACACAGACCACTTCCTGCTGCAAACAAAAGTTTCCCTAAAGCAGAGATGGCATAAAATACGTAAAAAATCCCCAGAACAACCAAGGGAGGTATATAAAGTATAATTACTAGAACTGGAGTCAATCAAGAATCTTTATCAAAGACGCTTAGACACAATATGGGCACAGTTTCAGAATCAGAGAGTATTGAAAATGAGTGGGAACAGATTAAGAACTTATTAAGAACTACAGACAGTGAAGCTTTAGGTAAAAGGAAACACAGGAAGAAAAAAAATGGCCACATGATTTGGACAAAAGAAAGTGAGGAGGTTGTTGAAATAAAGAGAAAACTATATAAAAAAATATCCACAACACCCAACTCAGGAGAATAATGAAGCATACAAGAAGCAGACAGCAGAAGTGAAAAAACTAAGCAGGAAACTCCATCAACACGGTTGGGATAACTTTGTTGCCAGGATCGAAAACGATTTGCATGGGAGACAGACAAAGACACTTGAATAACAGCGAAAAGGATGTGGCAGATATCAATGTACGAGGGCCGTTCAGAAAGTAACCTCCGGTTGATTTAAAAAAATACACCAAGTTAAATAAAAATATTTTAATATATACATCTTACAACTACATCTTTGCACTATTTTTCTACATAGTCTCCATAGCGATTGAGGCACTTATCGTATCTCTTCACAAGCTTTGAAATTCCTTCTGCATAAAAATCACCCGCTTGTGCCTGGAGCCAGCCTGTGACCGCATCTTTGAGCTCTTCGTCGTCATCAAACCGCTGTGACCCAAGCCATTTCTTCAAATGCATGAAGAGGTTATAATCACTTGGCGCCAGGTCTGGGCTGTAAGGTGGATGGTTGATAACGTCCCACTTGAAGGACTCAAGAAGGGCCGTTGTTCTGCGAGCAGAGTGAGGACGAGCGTTATCGTGCAAAAAAACGATGCCGGAAGTCAGCATACCACGGCGTTTGTTCTGTATAGCCCGTCGTAACTTTTTTATTGTTTCACAGTACACGTCTTGATTAATGGTCGTACCAGGTTCCATGAATTCAACCAACAACACCCCTTTGGCATCCCAAAACACCGTTGCCATCAGTTTTCTGGCAGAAAAATCTTGCGAGGCTTTTCTTGGTTTGGTAGGCGAATTTGAATGTGCCCACATCTTTGATTGTTCTTTTGTCTCAGGGTTCACGTACTTAATCCAGGTTTCGTCACCGGTCACGATTCTGTTTAACAATGGTTCTCCTTCGTCCTCATAACGTGACAGAAAGTCTAATGCAGAGGCCATTCTTTGAGTTTTGTGGTGGTCGGTAAGAATTTTGGGCACCCATCGTGCACAGAACTTACGGTAACCCAATCTTGCTGTCACTATCTCGTACAAGAGAGTCTTAGAAATCTGTGGAAAACCAGTAGACAACTCCGACATTGAGAAACGTCGATTTTCACGAACTTTTGCATCAACTGTCTGAACGAGTTCGTCAGTCACCAATGATGGTCTACCACTCCTCTCTTCATCATGAACGTTTTCTCGTCCACTTTTAAATAAACGTACCCATTCACGGACAACTCCTTCACTCATAACTCTTGGTCCGTACACGGCACAAAGCTCACGATGAATAGCTGCTGCAGAATATCCTTTGGCTGTAAAAAACCTTATGACAGCACGCACTTCACATTTAGCGGGGTTTTCTATTGCAGCACACATTTCAAACTGCCACAAAAACTAAACTAGCGCAGGTACGACGTTCACTCGACCACGGCTTGATGCCGACTGACCTGTTGAGTGTGTGAACGCACAGATGGCGTCGCTACTCCCCCCACAACCCGCACTGTGACCAATCGGAGGTTACTTTCTGAACCGCCCTCGTAATAAAGAACAAGGACTGGCTGCATTATTGCAAGGAAATGTGGACTGATGAAATGAACACAGAAAACGATGAAGATCTTGAAACAAATACAGATCATCTTGAATTCCAGATATGCAAAGAACCGAAAGGCAGTAGGAGGTGATAGCATAAACAGCGAACTAATAAACTATTCTTCAGTAGCATTTAAAAAAAGTTTCCTCAGATTTTTCAATCTTTGATGGATAACAAAGGAAATACCAAAAAAATGGAAGATCTCACTTAGAAAACCAATATTTAAAAAACCCTAAAATTATAGAGGCATATCACTATTAAATACAGCGTATAAGATCTATACTACAATAATAACCGAAAGACTAAAACCCATAATGGAGTGTGTGCTGTCAGAAGAACAAAATGGATTCAGAAAGGGGGGAAGCTGTACAGACAATATCGTTATGTTACAGCAGGGATGGCTAGAGGACAAATGTAACAATGTAGAGGCTTATCTCACTAGGGGTAAGATAGATACTGCCTACAGGAAAATTAAAGAGACCTTTGGAGAAAAGAGAACCACTTGTAGGAATATCAAAAGCTCAGATGGAAACCCAGTTCTAAGCAAAGAAGGGAAAGCAGAAAGGTGGAAGAAGTATATAGAGGGTCTATACAATATTATGGAAATGGAAGAGGATGTACATGAAGATGAAATGGGAGATATGATACTGCGTGAAAAGTTTGACAGAGCACTGAAAGACCTGAGTCTAAACAAGGCCCCGGGAGTAGACAACATTCCATTAGAACTACTGACGGCCTTGAGAGAGGCAGTCCTGACAAAACTCTACCATCTGGTGAGCAAGATGTATGAGACAGGCGAAATACCCTCAAGACTCCAAGAAGAATATAATAATTCCAATCCCAAAGAAAGCAGGTGTTGACAGATGTGAAAATTACCGAACTATCAGTTTAATAAGTCACAGCTGCAAAATACTAACGCGAATTCTTTACAGACGAATGGAAAAACTGGTAGAAGCCGACCTCGGGGAAGGTCAGTTTGGATTCCGTAGAAATATGGAACACGTGAGGCAATACTGACTCTACGACTTATCTTAGAAGAAAGATTAAGGAAAGGCAAACCTACGTTTCTACCATTTGTAGACTTAGAGAAAGCTTTTGACAATGTTGACTGGAATACTCTATTTTAAATTCTAAAGGTGGCAGGGGTAAATTACAGGGAGCGAAAGGCTATTTACAATTTGTACAGAAACCAGGTGGCAGTTATAAGAGTCGAGGGGCATGAAAGGGAAGCAGTGGTTGGGAAGGGAGTGAGACAGGGTTGTAGCCTCTCCCTGATGTTATTCAATCTGTATATTGAGCAAGGAAAAAAAAATTCGGAGTAGGTATTAAAATCCATGGAGAAGAAATAAAAACTATGAGGTTCGCCGATGACAGTGTAATTCTGTCAGAGACAGAAAAGGACCTGGAAGAGCAGCTGAACGGAATGGACAGTGTCTTGAAAGGAGGATATAAGATGAACAAAAGCAAAACGATGATAATGGAATGTAGTCGAGTTAACTCGACTGATGCTGAGGGAATTACATTAGGAAATGAGACACTTATAGTAGTAAAGGAATTAGGCTATTTGGGGGGAAAATAACTGATGATGGTCGAAGTAGAGAGGATATAAAATGTAGACTGGCAATGGCAAGGAAAGCGTTGCTGAAGAAGAGAAATTTGTTAACATCGAGTATAGATTTAAGTGTCAGGAAGCCGTTTCTGAAAGTATTTGTATGGAGTGTAGCCATGTATGGAAGTGAAACATGGTCGATAAACAGTTTGGACAAGAAGAGAATAGAAGCTTTCGAAATGTGATGCTACAGAAGAATGCTGAAGATTAGATGGGTAGATCACATAAATAATAAGGAGGTATTGAAAAGAATTGGGGAGAAGAGAAGTTTGTGGCACAACTTGACAAGAAGAAGGGACCGGTTGGTAGGACATGTTCTGAGGCATCAAGGGATCACAAATTTAGCATTGGAGGGCAGCACGGAGGGTAAAAATCGTAGAGGGAGACCAAGAGATGAATACACTAAGCAGATTCAGAAGGATGTAGGTTGCAGTAAGTACTGGGAGATGAAGAAGCTTGCACGGAATAGAGTAGCATGGAGAGCTGCATCAAACCAGTCTTAGGACTGAAAACCATAACAACAACAACAGCAAATTATAGAAAAACGTAAGGAATTCAATAAAGAAACACGCATCCTTTTCGTCGATTATGTAAAGGCTTTTGATATATAAATAGACAGCTATTGTGGGAAATTGTAATAAGAACAGGTATACCAATACATATGGTACACGTAGTTCGAAAGATCTATGCTAATGCAAGAATCCAAATAATTAGGGACAATGAAGAAACAACAAATGTTATTAATTTAGGAGTTCGACAAGGTTGAAGCCTCTCTTCACAGCTTTTTAATATATACAGTGATGACATTATAGGGCAATGGAAAATGAAACTGAAGAGCTATACACATAACATAAACCAAAAAGATTACATTATGATTTTGTTATTCGTAGATGACCAAGTGTTAATTTCGAATAATGGAGATGGACTGCAGAGAGCTGCCTACGAACTATACCAAACATGGCAGGTATATAATATGCCAATGTCAATACAAAAAACATAAGCCATGGCTTTCTGTGGAAAAAATCCAGTAAGAACAAAAATAATTATAGACAACAAGATTATAGAGCAAGTAAATAGATTCAAATTCTAGGAACCATGCTATCGTACAGGGGAGACCTAGATCAAAAAGACAAAATTTAACTACTTAAATGGCACTATCAGAAGAACCCTCCAACAGAAACATATCTAAAATTGTACACAGTTATGTCAGTACCAACAGTACTATATGGAAGTGAATCACGCGTAATGAAAAAGGAAGGTAAAATAAGAATACAAGCCAATGAAATGAAATTCCTCAGGTACATAGCAGGATATGCCAAGCTAGACTACAAAAGAAATGCACATATCAGGAAGGAATTAAATATTTTCGATATAAACAGTAAGGCTGACGAATACCGACAAAAATGGATATCACATCTGTTACGAATGGACAAATAAAGATTACCACCACAATTTTGGCGATATACTCCGCAAGGTAAAAGAGCCATAGGAAGACCTGCAAAACGAAGGAAGGACCAGGTGTAGTTGCAACAGGCTGAGGGCAAGCCTAATGCGTGACGGAAGAAGAAGAAGAAAAAGAATTTTGTTGCAAATACGTAAGTTCTCTCACTAAAAAACATTGGATAAACACAGTCTAGACATTGTGCGCTCTATTTCACACAAAAGCTAGTTTTTCACGCATCTAAATGCGAGGCCCACCCACGAGAAAGAAAGGACGCGGTGCGTTCGTCACGAGGGGTGGTCTGAGCCTGCTCGCTCGCGCAGCTCAGCGGGCGAAATCCGTTTCTAAACCTGTCAACTCGTAAATAGGTATTTACGTACAAACGAGATTTGCATGTTCTACTGAAATCTGCCGTTATGGAGTCTTACTGAAACTAAGTACTACAGCGTAGGAAAATAAAAGTGGCCCGAAGAAGTGAGGTCCGCAGTACAAAGAAACACAGCAAAGGAAAGGAAACACAATACTAACCTGACTATAGCAGATGTTAAAAGTGACCACCTTGGCACTTTTGGTGGTGATGATGTGAGGTTTGTGGGGCGCTCAACTGCGCTGTCATCAGCGCTCGTACAATGTCCCACGTTTTTTTCTCGCAGTCCAATTTTATACACAGTCCTGTCTAGCCATTGTCACGAATAATGATGATGATGACATCTTGGGTTGTCGGGTGCTCTGCCGGATATCAGCGTCGTAATTGCACGATATTTCGGTAGCGTAACTCGTCACATTCATCAGGTGCGACCCGAGACTACAATATGAAGAAACCAAGTCTCTAGCACAGACGCCCAGGTGTTGGGATAGTGTTATAAGGGAGTCAATAGAGATAAAAAGGACCGATAATCTCATGAACCGTGACACGGGGTACCAGCTAAGTAGAGCCTGCGATCCTGCTCTGGAATTGCTGAAGAAGCAACGGGGACAGCTACAACACTCCACAAATAGAAGAACTGAAGGCGTGGACATGGGGAACGATCCCCATACAGAGTTCCAGGCGCACCAGACCGAAGATGGAACGCCCATGGTCGGGACTGACGGGCGCGGACCGCAGAGGGAACATCTAGAACCGTAACGGACCGTAAATGGAACAGCAACGCTCCAGCAGGTCACAGTGAGTAGGAGAGGATCACAGGGGGAATACCTGGTACCACAGACTGGATTCCAGACGCACGAGACCGAAGGTGGGACACCCAGGAGCGTGTCTGGTGGGCGCGGACCGCAAAGAGAACACCAAAGGACTGCAGCGGACGGAAAAGGGAACAGCAATGCTCCAGAAGTTCGCAGCGAGCGGGCGCGGACCGCAGATGGAGCGCCTGGTGAAGGGGGAAGGCCACGGGCATAAATACTGGACCAGGTCCACTCGGAAGGGACAAAGCAGCAGCATCACCATCAGGGGGCCCCTCCACCCCCCGCAAGAAGCAGCCATGACGCCGCAGTGCCGCACAACAAGTTCCGTGCGGCCACAGAAGAGGCAATAGCGGACCTCAAAGCCGCATTTGCGGCAGAGAGGACCGCCCTACGGGACGAGCTGGCTGCGGCTCACAGAGAAATCCAGCGGCTGCGGGCTGAAGTGGCTTCTGCCGCGAAAGCCTTGCGGCCCCCTGCACCTGCTCCCCCCCCCCCTCCCCCTCGGGGCGGGAGCCCACTGAGGCAATGGATTCGACAGTATCGGAGGCAGATCACGTCCAGCCGCCACCCAAGAAGAAATTGGCGGTGCAGATCACCAAGTAGTTAGAAGGGCTGCTCGAACTGGCCGCCTCCCACAAGGTTGAGGCAGTCACCAAGCCAAAGGTAGCCCAGGTCTCCGAAGAAGAAGAAGCTCGGACGAAGAAGGTTCAGGCGAAGGCTGCTCCACAGCAGCCAACAACCGTCCGACATATACCCCAAGACGCCGGGAACGCATTTCGTGACCTTTTGATGGGGCCAGGGTCATGTACGTTCTCCGAGCCTTAACGTCATCGGCGCGTTGGGGCACAGGAAACCAAGACGATGCCGACTTCAGATATCCCATTCCCTGATCAACCAACACCCTAAAAATCCTCAAACGTGTTAAATCCCCCCATCCATAACCCCAAATACCAGACACGAGGGAAGTGACATTTTGTCCCGGGCCTCGGAATATATAGGGGTCTAGAACCCATCAGACACTCCAGTCGAGGAGTAGTCTCAAGTCGCACCTGATGAAGGTAACGAGTTACGCTACCGAAATATCGTGCAAGTACGACGCTTATATCCGGCAGAACACCCGACACCCAAGATGTCATTAGATGGCTGGGAAAGCCTGAAGAATTACAATGATGATGATGATGAAATGATGAGGATAGCACAAACACCCAGTCCCCGGGGAGAGAAAATCCCCAACCCGGCCTGGAATCGAACCTGGGACTCCGTGATCCAGACGCTCAGCAAGCTGCTGAAGGCGGATCGAAGCTGGACTGCTGGGATGGATGCAATCTCATCCCAAATGTTCTGTTGCAGTTCTTGAAGACTTATATGAGTGTTGTTGCAATAGATCTTAGAGTTGGGGCTCCCCACACAAAGTAATCAGACAGTGACAGAACAGGTGGCCTGAGTGGTCAACTAGGACCGCGACGAGACTGACCTCTGCGAACAATTTTGTCAGGCGTGAAGATTGTGCACATGTGCTCCAAGGTTGGCCGGCTGTATGAGCAGTTGCTCCATCCTGCTGGAAATAACTGTAGGGGTTATATTCATACACTCACGCCCAATTGTATCCACTCGTCCGGGCCTCTTTTGTTTGCACCACCTGGTACAACAAAACACACATCTTCGCAGTGTGCTGTAATTTAAGATGTTTTATTGTATGATTATATGATAGCGGAACAAACACTGGTAGCAAAATGGTTCAAATGGCTCTGAGCACTATGCGACTTAACGTCTGAGGTCATCAGTCCCCTAGAACTTAGAACTAATTAAACCTAACTAACCTAAGGACATCACACACATCCATGCCCGAGGCAGGATTCGAACCTGCGACCGTAGCGGTCGCCCGGCTCCAGACTGTAGCGCCTAGAACCGCACGGCCACTCCAGCCGGCCACTGGTAGCACTTACTTCTGTAAAATATCTGGGAGTATGCGTACGGAACGATTTGAAATGGAATGATCATATAAAATTAATTGTTGGTAACGTGGGTGTCAGGTTGAGATTCATTGGGAGAGTCCTTAGAAAATGTAGTCCGTCAAGAAAAGAGGTGGCTTACAAAACTCTCGTTCGACCTATACTTGAGAATTGCTCATCAGTGTGGGATCCATACCAGCTCGGGTTGACAGAGGAGATAGAGAAAATCCAAAGAAGAGCGGCGCGTTTCGTCACAGGGTTATTTGGTAAGCGTGATAGCGTTACGGAGATGTGTAGCAAAGTCAAGTGGCAGACTCTGCAAGAGAGGCGATCTGCATCGCGGTGTAGCTTGCTGTCCAGGTTTCGAGAGGGTGCGTTTCTGGATGAGGCATCGAATATATTGCTTCCCCTTACTTATACCTCCCGAGGAGATCACGAATGTCAAATTAGAGAGATTCGAGCGCGCATGGAGGCTTTCCGGCAGCCGTTCTTGCCGCGAACCACACGCGACTGGAACAGGAAAGGGAGGTAATGACAGTGGCACGCAAAGTGCCCTCCGCCACACACCACTGGGTGGCTTGCGGAGTATAAATGTAGATGTAGACATAAATGGTATAATGTCTTGTTTAGAGCATTCAGTCTCTTTTACAGTTCTCATTTCATACAAGATGTAGTGCTTCATGCAACGGATAATCATTTCGGCTTGATTTTAGTTTTATTGTACCTACCACAGCCATAACAAATCAGTAGTGATGGACATCCGGTCGTTGTAGTACTAGCAATCAGTAATACTGATGCAAAGGTTTGATTGCATGAACAGCGAAAATGTAGTACAGTACGCGATGTGGTAGATCTCTATCATGGATACGGGGAGATGTACAAATAACTTGATCGACACGATTACGACTTAACAGTACTGTATTGCGAGAAAAAGACAGCACGTTTACGCGATACAAACCTCTGAACCGAAGTGTCTTTGACTTTCAGTCCCACAGACGTCACAACCGGGGCTTCGCATCATTGGTCTGCAGCATCGATGGCGCTGTCGTCCTCACATAATAAACTGTTTTCCTTCCGTCATTCTGTAGGGATTGTTATCGAGAAAAAGATTAAGTTTTGGAATTATGTGTAAAGTTTGTTGGAAAATGCTAATTGCTGTCATTCTCAAATACTGGATGCATAATGTCAGAGTATCTGCACGCCGACAGTTACGATTCCTCAAGACAAAATGGTTCAAATGGCTCTGAGCACTATGGGACTTAACATCTGAGGTCATCAGTCCCCTAGACTTAGAACTACTTAAACCTAACTAACCTAAAGACATCACACACATCCATGCCCGAGGCAGGATTCGAACCTGCGACCGTAGCAGCAGCGCGGTTCCGGACTGAAGCGCCTAGAACCGCTCGGTCACAACGGCCGGCTGCCTCAAGACAAACACACAGCTTCGTCTCTTATTGTGTTAAACTTTTAACATAAGATTATTCCTCTTAATGAGTATATTATGATAATATTTGACTTTTTTTTTTAATTCGGTCAATGATCACGCAAAATACTGAAAATCAAATACCTGTTGCCCCTGCAAGTCGTTGGATAGAAAATCTGCAACAGGTCAGTGTTCTGGATCAGTTGCTTACTAATGTAGGTAAACAGTAACGATAACAAGTTTGCCGCCGGCCGCTGTGGCCGAGTGGTTCTAGGCGCTTCAGTCCGGAACCGCGATGCTGCTGCGGTCGCAGGTTCGAATCCTGCCTCGGGCATGGTAGTGTGTGATGTTCTTAGGTGAGTTAGGTTTAAGTAGCTCTAACTCTAGGGGACTGATGGCCTCAGATGCTAAGTCCCATAATGCTTAGAGCCTTTTTTAACCATTTGAATAAGTTTGACGTTTGTTCATTGTGCCGAGTTCAAATTTCTCGTGACAGAGAACGAAAACTGCCGTATGAATAAAGCATTACCTTGTCTTTTGCTTTTTTGTTTTGAATTATTGTAATACGTTCATCAACAAGCTGTTTGTCCATAGATATTACGTGTAACATCGTTAAGTAGTTATCCGTTTATTGAGCACTCGGTTTAACTGAACCTGTTTGGGGTGTGCGGATAGTTTTATGAAAGATAGCTGTAAAAAACCATTTAAAGTAATAGTAAATACCTGATATACTTAAGACTTAACAAAATATTTCAGCTAATCAAATATTTCAGCTATGAGAAATTATTTGAAATGAATCGTACCGATAAATTCCAAGCAATTAATAGAACAAGATTTACCCCACCATAAAATGTTAAGCCGTACATATTTCCTAAATAAAAATTGTTCCTCAAATTCACTACAGAATTTATGAAAAAATCGTAAGAAATATTTCAGGTTCTCTCACGGTTTGTGTAACTTCTGATATCTGGTGCTGTTTGCATAGCGAACTGAGGTTCACAGCTCATTGGCTGTCTCCTGTATTCCTGGCACTTATAGGTGCTCACACTGGAGAAAACATAGCAAGGGACCTTGATACTATAGCATATTGGATACTATAGCATATTGCTGGGATGTTGAGCAAAGCAAAAAACATTTACTAATTCGTGAAAGGTGTTCCACTGGCTGGGTAGGATGCTGCTACATACTTTATTCGTTCGCTTCAGAGGGTTGTAACTAACAAGAGAACATTTCCAAGTATAATTACCGGTAAACGATCTTAATGAAACTGGGCAGGTGTGTAGAGGGGGCAAATAATGCAAAACGGTGATATATAAAAATATTTTTTATATAAAAGTTGATATGTAACTGACGTGCTTGAAAACTGTATAGTCAACTTTCGTGATAATGTGAAATTTTACAAAGTACTCCACCACAATTAATCATTTCTGAAAAATGAAAACTTCTGTTTCAACATAAATCGAATAAGCTTCGAAGCCACATCCACCCATATGTAATGATGCGGGTTTTTGAAACACCATTTTTGGAAAATAAGGTAAACACAGTGTGCTTCGCAGTATTTTCAACATACCTGATTAAAATACCTAAATATTCATTATTATTCTGATTATTTATTTTACTTTGTTTTGTTTTTATGTTTTAAATTGTTATATTACGTTATACATTCGTTGTTTTTTTGTTTTTTAGTTTATCGTTTAACATACATGTATTTTGTTAGGTTAAATTAATAAGTAGCTAATTATTTTGATAATAAATCATTACAATAATCACAATCTGCAAAGAAATAAAGGGTGGTTCAAAAAGAGCGCCGGTTTTAAAACGGCTGATAAATTTTTGTTTATCGGTTGGTGACATTGTTTTGATCCCTTTCCAGGAACATTCCCACTGTTGCCTCGGTTTGAATTGCTAGCATTCGTTGTCTTACCATGCAGCAGTTCACTTGTGCGCAACGTGTGCTAATCGTGAAAACGTTGGAGCAAGACATGCAGCAACTGTCAGGCGACTTCGCGCGATTCTAGGGCGCAATGAGGCACCGAATGAATTAACAGTTCGCAGACTTATGAAAAAGTTCTTTGAGATGGATTCAACAGTAAACTTGGCGTCGCCGTTCTGGCCGAAGTTAACGAAGCATTGCGGTGGTTCGTGACTGTATGGCTATTAGCCCAATGAAATCAATTCGTTCCCAACAATTTGGCTTCAGCTGTTCTTCAGTCCAGTGAATTCTCCGGTATGCTCTCCATCACCATCCCAATAAAATTCAGTTGACGCAGCAGCTGGAAGTGACGGATCACCAGAAGAGACGACAGTTTGTTGACTGGGTTCTGAGAAGACGACAGGAGGGCGACAGCTTCGCAAACAAAATCGATATACCGGCCTCTTTTTGAACTACCCTGCTTAAAACATAACGAAATTTCTTCAAATAATATACACGACGGACAACATAATATAAGACAAAATTCAAGAAGGATTTCAAATTGTCATGGGTGATCCCATAAACAGCCTGATTTACATCATTGGAAAGCCTAGACGAAGAGCAATGATGACACACTTGTGACTGCGACTTGATTATTATTATTTCTTAACTGGAGCATGACTCCATCATCATTCAACAGTACTAGATCTGAAAATCTTCTAACAAAGTTCTTCCAACATCGAAGGTCGTATACATCCCACTTGTGTACCTGTCCTATTGAGCCCTTTGGGATCATCAGATGAACAACTAGCAAATCCTCGTGAACGACACTCAAAACGGTTTTTTTCACATCGACCACCAGCCTTTTCATAGTTAGAAAAAACTAATGGTGAGTTTATCTCTTTTTGAAACCTCAGATGTCCTTGCGACAGATCCGGAATCAGGTAAACGAAGGTCTGACCAGGTCGAAAGAGATCTGAATGTTTTCTATCACGGTCAGGGAGCAAAATCTGTATTATTGTTAGATTTTTCGGCTGGTCAGCGTAAAAATCGGTACTCCAGCACCGCCCCGGCCGCACTGACCGCTAACAGGTATCAATAGAACAAATTCCGGACTAAACTACACACACACACACACACACACACACACACACACACAAGTTTTGCATCACCTCGCTTCCGAGGGTTCCGGAACCTGTACAGAAAATTGGAACGGAGATCAACATAAACACCATTTCCGCCCTTTTTTATTGCTCATGAAAACCACACATTGCATGTTGTACCACCATACAGCTAGACCTTCAGAGGTGGTTGTCCAGATAGCTACACACATCGGTACCTCTAATACCCAGTGGCACCTCCTCTTGCATTGATGCATGCCTGTTTTCGTCGTGGCATACTATCCAGAAGTTCATCAAGGCACTGTTGGTCCAGATTGTCCCACTCCTTAATGGCGAATCGGCGTAGATCCTTCAGAGTGGTTGGTGGGACACGTCGTCCATAAACAGCCCTTTTCAATCTAAATGGTTCAAATGGCTCTGAGCACTATGGGACTTAACTTCAGTTCCCTAGAACTTAGAACTAATTAAACCTAACTAACCTAAGGACATCACACACATCCATGCCCGAAGCAGGATTCGCACCTGCGACCATAGATGTCGCGCGGTTCCAGACTGTACCCCTAGAACCGCTCGGCCACCCCGGCCGGCTTTTCAATCTATCCCAGCCAATTTCGATAGGGTTCATGTCTGGAGAACATGCTGGCCACTCTAATAGAGCGATGTCGTTATGCTGAAGGAAGTCATTCACAAGATGTGCACTATGGGGGCGCGAATTTTCTTCTATGAGGACGAATGCCTCGCCAATATGCTGCCAATATGGTTGCATTATCGATCGGAGGATGGCATTCACGTATAGCACAGCCGTCACGGCGCCTTCCATGACCACCAGCAGCGTACGTCGGTCCCACATAATGCCACCCCAAAACGGCAGGGAAACTCCACCTCGCTGGACAATGTGTCTAAGGCCTGACTGGGTTGCCTCCAAACACGCCTCCGACGATTGTCTGGTTGAAGGCATATGCGACACTCATCGGTGAAGAGAACGTGATGCCAATCCTGAGCGGTCCATTCGGCATGTTGTTGGGCCCATCTGTACCGCGCTGCATGGTGTCGTGGTTGCAAAGATGTACCTCGCCATGGACGTCGGGAGTGAAGATGCGCACCCTGCAGCCTATTGCGCACAGTTTGAGTCGTAACACGACGTCCCGTCGCTGCACGAAAAGCATTATTCAACATCGGGGCGTTTCTGTCAGGGACGTCTTCCGTAGATAGCGGTCTTCCACTGCAGTAGTTGCCCTTGGGCGGCCTGAGCGAGTCATGTCATCGACAGTTTTTGTCTCTCTGTATCTCCTCCATGTCCGAACAACATCGCTTTGGTTCACTCAGAGACGCCTGGACACTTCCCTTGTTGAGAGCCCTTCCTGGCACAAAGTAACAATGCGGACGCGACCGAACCGTGGTATTGGCCGACTAGGCATGGTTGAACTACAGACAACACGAACCGTGTACCTCCTTCCTGGTGGAATGACTGGAACCGATCGGCTGTTGGGGTAGGTACCACCGAACTCCCAAAGGGATGGCGGTGAGGGTGATAAAGATGGTGTTATAATAGAAGAACGACAGGAGAAATTTCAACAAAACATTGTATATACATGCCTCATTATTTGTGTAATTATTCCTATAAAAATACTGTGGGGCTAATATAATCCTACCATCCGTGGGGATGTGGCGGGGGCGGGAAGATATGACGTTTAAAAATATTCGATAATAAGCGATATTAGTATCGAATTCATTGTTACAGAGATAGTCATCTTCATTGCTGACTGTACCATCTTCTTCTTCTTCTTTTTCTTCCTCCTCTTGCTTTTCTTCTTCCGGTTTCCTTCAGTACCCCTCAGTCTATCATGAAGATAGCACTCCATCTTTTCCTTGGACGGCCAATATTTCTTTCACCTACTGGTGATTTATTTCTTACGATTTTCACAGTCTTCCGTTCATCCATCCTCTCTATGTGTAGGTCCCATTCATGCTTTCTCTTTGTACCCACCTCCATTAACGGAGTCCACTTTACGTCCTACTCTAAAGCTTTCACTTCTCTCTCAATGTCTGCCCTGAAATCCTTGACAGAACTTTCATTTCCACGGTTTCCAAAACTATTTTTGTTTTTGATGTTTGAGGTCGTCTCTCAGCTGTGTATATCACTCCCACTATCACCATCATTTTATATATTCTTGCCTGTGCAACTTTTCCTACATGCTTATTTTTCAAAATAGTGTAATTTAAACACCCTGCCACGTTGTTTGCTTTTTCTACTTGTTCTCCAACTTCCTTTTCGACATTTCCTATGCTGGACGCTTCAACACCAACCTATACTGACGAAAAAAAATACCAACACCGAAAAATAATTAATGTGGAGTACTGAAATTTCGGTAATACGTTTGTCTAGGTAACATTATTAGATGATTAACAGTGCAAGATCACAGGTTAATGGAAGCGCAAGATAAGCAGTTGCAAATGTGGAATACTGGTACAATAATAACCGGTGTAACCGCCATAATCTTGAATGCAAGCATGCAAACGTGCATGCATTGTGTTGTACACGTGCCGGATGTCAGTCTGTGGGATGGAGTTCCGTGACTGTTGCACTCGGTCGGTCAATACAGGGACGATTACGCTGTTCGTGGATGGTGATAGAGTTGTCGTCCGATGACGTCCCATATGTGCTCGACTGGAGACAGATCTTGGGATAGAGCAGGCCAAGGCAATATGTCGATACTCTGAAGGGCATGTTGTTGTTGTTGTGGTCTTCAGTCCTGAGACTGGTTTGATGCAGCTCTCCACGCTACTCTATCCTGTGCAAGCTTCTTCATCTCCCAGTACCTACTGCAACCTACATCCTTCTGAATCTGCTTAGTGTATTCATCTCTTGGTCTCCCTATACGATTTTTACCCTCCACGCTGCCCTCCAATGCTAAATTTGTGATCCCTTGATGCCTCAAAACATGTCCTACCAACCGATCCCTTCTTCTAGTCAAGTTGTGCCACAAACTTCTCTTCTCCCCAATCCTATTCAATACCTCCTCATTAGTTACGTGATCTACCCACCTTATCTTCAGCATTCTTCTCTAGCACCACATTTGGAAAGCTTCTATTCTCTTCTTGTCCAAACTATTTATCGTCCAAGTTTCACTTCCATACATGGCTACACTCCATACAAATACTTTCAGAAACGACTTCCTGACACTTAAATCTATACTCGATGTTAACAAGTTTCTCTTCTTCAGAAACGATTTCCTTGCCATTGCCAGTCTACATTTTATATCCTCTCTACTTCGACCATCATCAGTTATTTTACTCCCTAAATAGCAAAACTCCTTTACTACTTTAAGTGTCTCATTTCCTAATCTAATCCCCTCAGCATCACCCGATTTAATTTGACTACATTCCATTATCCTCGTTTTGCTTTAGTTGATGTTCATCTTATATCCTCCTTTCAAGACACTGTCCATTCCGTTCAACTGCTCTTCCAAGTCCTTTGCTGTCTCTGACAGAATTACAATGTCATCACCGAACCTCAAAGTTTTTACTTCTTCTCCATGAATTTTAATACCTACTCCGAATTTTTCTTTTGTTTCCTTTACTGCTTGCTCAATATACAGATTGAATAACATCGGGGAGAGGCTACAACCCTGTCTCACTCCTTTCCCAACCACTGCTTCCCTTTCATACCCCTCGACTCTTATAACTGCCATCTGGTTTCTGTACAAATTGTAAACAGCCTTTCGCTCCTCGTATTTTACCCCTGCCACCTTCAGAATTTGAAAGAGAGTATTCCAGTTAACGTTGTCAAAAGCTTTCTCTAAGTCTACAAATGCTAGAAACGTAGGTTTGCCTTTTCTTAATCTTTCTTCTAAGATAAGTCGTAAGGTTAGTATTGCCTCACGTGTTCCAACATTTCTACGGAATCCAAACTGATCTTCCCCGAGGTCCGCTTCTACCAGTTTTTCCATTCGTCTGTAAAGAATTCGCGTTAGTATTTTGCAGCTGTGACTTATTAAACTGATAGTTCGGTAATTTTCACATCTGTCAACACCTGCTTTCTTTGGGATTGGAATTATTATATTCTTCTTGAAGTCTGTGGGTATTTCGCCAGTCTCATATATCTTGCTCACCAGGTGGTAGAGTTTTGTCATGACTGGCTCTCCCAAGGCCGTCAGTAGTTCTAATGGAATGTTATCTACTCCCGGGGCCTTGTTTCGACTCAGGCCTTTCAGTGCTCTGTCAAACTCTTCACGCAGTATCTTATCTCCCATTTCATCTTCATCTACATCCTCTTCCATTTCCATAATATTGTCCTCAAGTACATCGCCCTTGTATAAACCCTCTATATATTCCTTCCACCTTTCTGCCTTCCCTTCTTTGCTTAGAACTGGGTTGCCATCTGAGCTCTTGATATTCATACAAGTGGTTCTCTTCTCTCCAAAGGTTTCTTTAATTTTCCTGTAGGCAGTATCTATCTTACCCCTAGTGAGACAAGCCTCTACATCCTTACATTTGTCATCTAGCCATTTTGCACTTCCTGTCGATCTCATTTTTGAGACGTTTGTATTCCTTTTTGCCTGCTTCACTTACTGCATTTTTATTTTTTCTCCTTTCATCAATTAAATTCAATATTTCTTCTGTTACCCAAGGATTTCTATTAGCCCTCGTCTTTTTACCTACTTGATCCTCTGCTGCCTTCACTACTTCATCCCTCAGAGCTACCCATTCTTCTTTTACTGTATTTCTTTCCCCCATTCCTGTCAATTGTTCCCTTATGCTCTCCCTGAAACTCTCTACAACCTCTGGTTCTTTCAGTTTATCCAGGTCCCATCTCCTTAAATTCCCACCTTTTTGCAGTTTCTTCAGTTTCAATCTGCAGTTCATAACCAATAGATTGTGGTCAGAATCCACATCTGCACCTGGAAATGTCTTACAATTTAAAACCTGGTTCCTAAATCTCTGTCTTACCATTATATAATCTATCTCATACCTTTCAGTATCTCCAGGATTCTTCCAGGTATACAACCTTCTTTTATGATTCTTGAACCAAGTGTTAGCTATGATTAAGTTATGCTCTGTGCAAAATTCTACAAGGCGGCTTCCTCTTTCATTTCTTCCCCCCAATCCATATTCACCTACTGTGTTTCCTTCTCTCCCTTTTCCTACTGACGAATTCCAGTCACCCATGACTATTAAATTTTCGCCTCCCTTCACTACCTGAATAATTTCTTTTATCTCGTCATACATTTCATCAATTTCTTCATCATCTGCAGAGCTAGTTGGCATATAAACTTGTACTACTGTAGTAGGCATGGGCTTTGTGTCTATCTTGGCCACAATAATGCGTTCACTATGCTGTTTGTAGTAGCTAACCCGCACTCCTATTTTTTTATTCATTATTAAACCTACTCCTGCATTACCCCTATTTGATTTTGTATTTATAAATCTGTAAACACCTGACCAAAAGTCTTGTTGCTCCTGCCACCGAACTTCACCAATTCCCACTATATCTAACTTTAACCTATCCATTTCCCTTTTTAAATTTTCTAACCTACCTGCCCGATTAAGGGATCTGACATTCCACGCTCCGATCCGTAGAATGCCGGTTTTTTTTCTCCTGATAACGACGTCCTCTTGAGTAGTCCCCGCCCGGAGATCCGAATGGGGGACTATTTTACCTCCGGAATATTTTACCCAAGAGGACGCCATCATCATTTAATCATACAGTAAAGCTGAAGGGCATATTGGGTTATAATGGCGGTCTGTGGGCGAGTGTTATCCTGTTGGATAACAACCCCTGAAATATTGCTCATGAGTGGCAGCACAACAGGTCGAATCAACAGACTGACTTACAAATTTGCAGTCAGCTTGCATAGGATAACCACGAAAGTGGTCCTGCTCCCATACGAAATCTCAGCCCAGACCGTAACTTCAGGTGTAGGTCCAGTTGTCTAGCACGCAGACCGGTTATTTTCAGACCCTCAACTGACTTCCTTCTAACCAACACACGGCCCTCAGTGGCACCGATGCAGAACCGGCTTTCAGCAGGAAAAACAACAGACTTACACTCTGCCCTCCAAAGAGCTCTCGCTTGACACCACTGAAGTCGCAAATGGCGGTGTTTGGTGTCAGCAGAATGCACGCTGCAGGGTTTCTGTCTCGGAGCTGTAGTTGAGGTAACCGATCTGTAAGAACGTGCCAACTGGTGCTCAAATTGCTGCTACAGATGCAGTACGATGCCCCGGAGCCAAACGCCAAACATGACGGTCTTCCTTCTCGGTAGTGTAATATGGCCGTCCTGAGACCGGTCTTCATTCGACCGTACATTCTACATCTACATCTACATGATTACTCTGCAATTCACATGTAAGTGCTTGGCAGAGGGTTCATCGAACCACAATCATACTATCTCTCTACCATTCCACTCCCGAACAGCGCGCGGGAAAAACGAACACCTAAACCTTTCTGTTCCAGCTCCGATTTCTCTTATTTTATTTTGATGATCATTCCTACCTATGTAGGTTGGGCTCAACAAAATATTTTCGCATTCGGGAGAGAAAGTTGGTGACTGAAATTTCGTAAATAGATCTCGCCGCGACGAAAAACGTCTTTGCTTTAATGACTTCCATCCCAACTCGCGTATCATATCTGCCACACTCTCTCCCCTATTACGTGATAATACAAAACGAGCTGCCCTTTTTTGCACCCTTTCGATGTCCTCCGTCAATCCCACCTGCTAAGGATCCCACACCGCGCAGCAATATTCTAACAGAGGACGAACGAGTGTAGTGTAAGCTGTCTCTTTAGTGGACTTGTTGCATCTTCTAAGTGTCCTGCCAATGAAACGCAACCTTTGGCTCGCCTTCCTCACAATATTATCTATGTGGTCTTTCCAACTGAAGTTGTTCGTAAATTTAACACCCAGGTACTTAGTTGAATTGACAGCCTTGAGAATTTTACTATTTATCGAGTAATCGAATTCCGACGGATTTCTTTTGGAACTCGTGTGGATCACCTCACACTTTTCGTTATTTAGCGTCAACTGCCACCTGCCACACCATACAGCAATCTTTTCTAAATCGCTTTGCAACTGATACTGGTCTTCGGATGACCTTACTAGACGGTAAATTACAGCATCATTTGCGAACAACCTAAGAGAACTGCTCAGATTGTCACCCAGGTCATTTATATAGATCAGGAACAGCAGAGGTCCCAGGACGCTTCCCTGGGGAACACCTGATATCACTTCAGTTTTACTCGATGATTTGCCGTCTATTACTACGAACTGCGACCTTCCTGACAGGAAATCACGAATCCAGTCGCACAACTGAGACGATACCCCATAGGCCCGCAGCTTGATTAGAAGTCGCTTGTGAGGAACGGTGTCAAAAGCTTTCCGGAAATCTAGAAATACGCAATCAACTTAAGATCCCCTGTCGATAGCGGACATTACTTCGTGCGAATAAAGGGGTAGCTGCGTTGCAACGATGTTTTCTGAAACTATGCTGATTACGTATCAATAGATCGTTCCCTTCGAGGTGATTCATAATGTCTGAATACAGTATATGCTCCAAAACCCTGCTGCCAGTAATCATGTACAATGGTTACATTCCTGCGAAGTCTTTCCGCAGTATCGCAGAAGGGACATCCAGCTTCTCGTAGCCCTTTTACACGACCTCGTTCAAACTCACTGGGGTGTTGATCCTGTCGCCTTTCTCGCCTTAAAAGCATTCTTGTCTAACATCAACTCGCCACGTCCAATCTCAAAGATAACCAACGCTGACGACCCTTACAGTGGGTATTTAAAGAAACCTGATTTGCAAGCTCATAGTATCATCAGATGTAGAAACAGGCCTACCAACTTTCCTTAATGTCGCACAAGTCCATCTTGCTTATGCTATTCTCTTTCCCATCAGTGAATTTAAAAGTCATTACCTGTTTAATAATATCTTCCAGTATGCATCTAAGTGGTTCCACATAGGTGGCCATACATTTTGTTTTTTGAATGAATGTGATCATATTTAGGTTTTTGCCTGCCACGTTAAATATCTGTAATAGATTCTGTAGACTATCTTCACTGTTTGACAGCAGAATTGCACCTTCAGCATAACAAATAATTTTTATTTCTTCGTCCCCCATTTTGGAATAATTGTCTTCAACTGTTTTTACTTAGTTAGAATGAATCCCCCGATGGCAGGACAGGTTTACAGCATGTGTTAACTGAATCCTGACGAAAGTCTTCTGTAAATCAATGAAACAAAGATAAGCTGTCCCGTTGTTTTCAGTGGACTTCTCTACAACCTGTCTAAGAATGGATACTTCATCTGTGTACGACCTAGCGGATCTAAAACCATACTGCTCCTCTGCAAGGATTGTAATACTTTTCATTTTATTTCCTGTTGTTTTTGTTATGAGTTTAAGAACTGAAGTCAGATGATCCCTCTGCAATTGGATGGGTCTTGTAATACTAGTTCTCCATTCATGTGGAATTTTGTTATCAGTTACTACAGTGTTAATCAACTTGCTTAATTTTTTCAGTTAATGTATATCATCCATACTTCAGTAATTCATTGGGAATTCTATCCTTCTCTAGAGACTTCCTATTTTTAAGAACTTACAGCTTTTCTACCTCTGCAGTTGAAACAGCTGCACATCACTCTTCGTTTTCTGGCGATTTTTTACCTTTATACAACCCTGTTAAATATTTAACCCACAATTGTTCATTTATGTCGCTCACTTTCAAAACTTCATTTAATTCTTTCCCTTGCTGTCGTATCATTCTCCGAATTTGTTTCTACAACCGGTAGAAGTCACGTTTTAAACTTTTAGAAAAAAAATTCCAGTGTTCCGGTTTAAAACGATTCACTAGTGATTTTCTCTTATCACGATTTCTTTTGTAATCTTCAAAAGACTCTTGTGATTTGAGCGTTTTATATTTCAAATATACTTCAGTAATTCATTGGGAATTCTATCCTTCTCTAGAGACTTCCTATTTTTAAGAACTTACAGCTTTTCTACCTGTGATATAAGGTGGGTAGATCACGTAACTAATGAGGAGGTATTGAATAGGATTGGGGAGAAGAGAAGTTTGTGGTACAACTTGACTAGAAGAAGGGATCGGTTGGTAGGACATGTTTTGAAGCATCAAGGAATCACAAATTTAGCATTGGAGGGCAGCGTGGAGGGTAAAAATCGTAGAGGGAGACCAAGAGATGAATACACTAAGCAGATTCAGAAGGATGTAGGTTGCAGTAGGTACTGGGAGATGAAGAAGCTTGCACAGGATAGAGTAGCATGGAGAGCTGCATCAAACCAGTCTCAGGACTGAAGACCACAACAACAACAACATATTTCAAATAGATACAACCGTTTTTCTTATACATTTCTTGGATCTATTGCGAAACCATAGTGTTGTGTTCGTTTTCCTCTCTTGCTTAATAACTCGTGTACCTAGTTCTTATTGAGCTGCTGCTGCAGTACTTTCTACGATTTTCTACCAACCCTGATCTACGTTATCCTCTGAATTCTCTTTTATTTTCTCTGCTAATCGTTTCTGATATAAAGATTTTGTAGGTTCATCCCATCATGAGTATATATTAATTTTTTCTTCTTTTAAGGTGGGTTCTTTAGCAATATTGTTCCTTCCTGCATGCAATCTGATTTTTGCCCGAGTAGACTGTGATCACTCCCTGTGTGTTGGCAGAGCTTAAAAATCTGACAGTATCGATGACATTAATACCCTAGGGATGGGGATGGGGGTAGGGACGCATCTCTGTAACGCCTGAAGAAATTTATACCAAACCTGGTACTTGTATCACTTACTATCTGGAAATGCTTACTGTTGAGTCAGACGCCCCTAGGACCCCTATGAGTAAGGATGGCAGTGTTTGCGAAAAAGGATTATATAAAAGCATACAGGTAGCTCATGAGCACCTAGAGCAATTTCAACCAAATTTTATACACTCGTGACCTACTATGTGTAAATGTCCTGTGGGAGTGAGGTACACCTACTGTCCCTAGGTGGGATGGGAAAGGATGACTAAAAATGTTCTAAAATGACCTGTTGGCGTTTTTTTCATGTATTTAGTTCAGTTGGAATACTTTAAAAGTATTAAGCGCGAACTGTCTTTTATTTGTAACTCTCATTGTGTCCAACGGGTCGCGAGAATGATTGTTCACCGTTCGAATAACTTAGTGTGTTTCAGGTCCAAAGGTCATACCACACAGCTGAGTACCATACGTAAGTATTGCAAAGGTTGCTGCTTTGTCGATGCAACCACTCTCTTTTCTCACTGGGATTTCGTTCTAGTTCGGTGTATTTGTCGCATCCCATCTCTTTTCAGTGCAAGGGAAACTGGGGTATAATCGGGTAGCTAAGGAGAAAGGTAGATAACAATGACAATTTTCATTGTTGGGACTTCAAATTTATTTCAGTGAAAGATAAACAAGGCATGGATACATATATGAACCATGAGGACCTATTTTTTTGATAGTTTAAATTATATTTGATATAACTCAGCACTGTGCAAAATACCGTTGTAACCCATACTTTGGGCTAAAAGCAGGTATTCTGTGGGGCACAGACGTGCAGTGTTGTATTTTCCGTCTGAGGCGTGGGACACATCGATACTCATGCACATCATATTCAATCCACCTTGTTCAATACTCGTGGGCCCTCTTCTCACACTTTAAATGCTTTACTCAATCATACGATTTTCTTGTTGACGAGTAGGCCTCTTTGCAAAGAAGACAAAGCGTTTCATTCTCATCTTCAGAAGAACTGTTTGCCTCACACGTCTTCAGACACTTTTTTTATGGTCTAGATCCGCAAGACATCAACATTTTTTTTTTTTTTTAGCTTGCCGGGAAGACGTTTCTGTTGCATTGCGTCCATTTTTGTAGGGAGATTCCGTGATCACGTCGCATTTTCCTCTTCACCTGGTTGATGATGGTCTTTCCACTCTCCGGTGATACAATGAATGTGGACTACGTTTGCACATCCGTCGACGGACCAGTATGTGGATAAGAAGCAGTAACTGATTCTGTTGTGTGCTGGGAATCTGGCATTATTATTTGACCTATATCTGATGGTGAAAATTCCTCTTCGCCACATGCATTTGGTTTTTATACCCAGACAGGTCATTTTGCATTTTTGCTGTTCTAGTACAGTCAAACCTCCTATAACAATTACCAATATAACAATAAACCCGGGTACAGCGATAATTTTATATGGCCCCGGTTGATTTCCTGTATGTACTATGTTAATTACGACTCATTACAACGATGAAATAAATGTAGCAACACCCTGTTATAAGGAAGACAAAATTTAGAGGAATTTACTATTTCCTACTTCTAAGAAGCTCACTATAGAGTTAGGTATTGTTTATTTAGCTGCTAGATTTACGGTGTTCTATTTCCAGAAGCTTCGCAACATACTACAGTACCGTATTTATTCTAGCGGCAAAGAGAATAGCGTACAGCCGCGAACGAGCTGTGTTGAGTGGCAAACGTCAAAGAGCTCTTTTGTGTGAACGAGTGTTTAGTTTGTCCATTGTTGAGCTTCAATAGCAGACAGAAGTGATTTGTTGGGCTCATATCAGTGACTTTTGCAATCTGTGAATGTTTTTAGTCGATGTAAATGCTTTGAACTTAGCTAAGATTTGGACAATGGCTGGATCTCGGAAACAAAAAAGGTTGGAGACAAGAATGGAGGTTTTCAAAGACATTGATAACGGAATGAAACAAGTAGATGTGGCGAGGAAGTATGGACTTGCACAATCAACGTTAGCTACATTCCTTAAAAAACGAAAATTATTGAAGAAGGTTTTGTAGGTGGCAAATTTAACCACTCAAGAAAAAGAATGTAGACGGCTGCTGCAGACGATGTGGACAGTGCTACAACGCGGTGGTTTAATGAAATGCGTGCGCAGAATGTACGAATTAATGGTCCGCTGATATGCAAAAAAGCCTTAGAATTCGCTAAGTTGCTTCGCGATTCTAAGGCAAGTAACGGATGGTTGCAAAGATTTAAGGACAGGCTTGGGATTATTTTTAAAGTGATTTCAGGAGAAGAAAAATCAGCACATTTAGGTGATGCAGAATTTTGGAGGAAAAACACCATGTGAAAACTGTTAGAAAAATACAGTCCTGAAAACTTGTACGACGCAGATCAGACGGCATTGTTTTATCAACTGATGCCAGAGAAGGCGATGGCCTTTAGAGGAGAAAGGTGTAAAGGAGGGAAGCAGTCTGAAGTACCCCTAACTGCTCTTCTCTGCAGCCACTGGTGATCGGACGATCAGCAAACCCACGGTGCTTAATAAATGAAACAAGCTTACCAGGTAAGAAGTTTTATTTTATCTTCTTTTGATTTATAAGTTAATTCAGTTCAGTATAGCTTCAGCTGTGTTTTGCTACTGTCGTATTGTAAATGTGATTTCTTTTATTGCAGTCAATTACAAGGGTAATCGAAAAGCATGGATGATATCTACTCTTTTTAGTGAGTGGCTGCTTTCGCTTGATAAAGAGTTGTCAATGAAGAAAAAGAAAATTGCATTGCTGGTGGATAATTGTAGTGCGCATAATAACATGCAATTCTTGAAGAACGTTGAACTATGCTACTTCCCCCCGAACTGTTCTTCGATCCTTCAGCCACTGGGTATGGGGATAATTAAGAACTTTAAGACAAAATACCGTGCACGTGATCGCAAACATTGACAGAAAGGTGAGCAATCCCTACACTTTCAATGTGAAACAGGCTTGTGACTTGATTGCTAGTTCCTGGAACAGTGTACAGCCGAATGTGATTGTGAACTACTGAAAAAAAGCAAGAATTTCCGAAAGTGAAGATGTTGGTGAGAATTTTGTGGTGGATGAAATACCGCAGGATGATATCCAAAGTGATCTGGAGATTTATTCAGCAGTTATTGGTAAAACCATTGATGCTTCAATAGTTGAATACTTGTCAGTGGATGATGACGCGTTGGTGTTTGAAGCATACATCGACGAATCTATCATCGAGGAGTTAAAGGATAATTCGCCTGTTGAAGATTCTGACGATGACAGTGATGTGATAAGTGCGAATCCCCCTCCTCTGTTGGGGCTAATAGGGCAGTTGGAAACCATTCAGCAAGTAGCATCTTCAATCCCGTGTTTCAGCGCAGCAATTAATTGCGTTAGAGGAGATAAAGAGAATATTCTCTTACTTCTTAGCCACGAAAACATGGCTCCTTGCTCCGAGTCACGACAACAAAACCTAATTATAACAATAATTCTAGTACAACAATTTAATTTTCATGGTCCCATGAAATTCGTTGTATCGAGGTTTCACTGTATATGCAAGTCCGAACAACTGAGCTATTTGATGCTGGGTTATCACACTTCCTGGATGGCTGTTAAGCCATGTTTTAATCTCCTGAACGTATAAAGCGCTTGATGGTCCTATCTCAAACGAAAATCTACCTCTTCAATAAGAGTTAATTAATCAGATTATTAGTTACAAAAGCAATCTAAAGATTGTCTCAAATTAGTTGTAAATTCTATATGTAATTATTAAATTGTGCTTATTAAAACGTGTACACAAGTAGCATATACTGCTTACGTCACACACATAAGTTTTATGTAACGAAGTCATGGGGCAATATCAGGTAGTTCCGGTTTTACCCCATTGCCTCAACCCGGTTTTACCCCAGCTGTACCTTGTCTATAAAGTTCCTGCTGCGTAAGATAGACGGTGAAGAATCGTTTAACATGGCATGCGTTCATACAGCCTGTTGAAAGTATTATTCACTGTATTACTGGTTTCAACTTGTAATATTACGGTTCAAGTCCTTTATTGAACCACAAAAATCTAACAAATCATTTTGCTCTACGACAACGCATCTGACACTACTACGCCCCTTTATTCCAAACACTTCATACTAGGCGCCCTCTTCATTTCTTCCCTAGCATTTGCCCTTCGAGAGTATTAATGATGAAGATCTTGTGTCCGGTGACATGTCCAATAAATTTTATTTTTCTCACTTCCATTTCCTTTTGTGATCTTCTTTCTTTGTTTACTTCCCTTAAGAGTTCCAGGTTGCTTTCCCTTTTCGTCCAGCTCGTTCTTGCTATTTTATGCCATATCCGCATTTCAGCAGCTTCACTTCGATTCCTTTACAACTTGCACAGAGTCCAACTTTCACCCCAATAGAGCAGTGTAATTCAAAAAAATGATTTGGCAAAAGATTTTCTGACATCTGTATTCATATGTTTGCTGGTTAAAATGTTTTTCCATGTTATAAATGCCTGTTTTGCCAGTGCAGTCCTTCACTTACATAACTTTCTGTCCTCTGTGATTGTATTACCGAGATAATAAAATTGTTTCACCTGGATAATTCCGACGCCATCAGTTTTCATACTGGTTTTAAATTCTCCCATGTTTTTATTTTTCCGTACATTTTCAGTTGTTCTCTTCCAATGACTATAGTTTGGGAGTGTCTAATGGGACTGACAGCATTCCACCCATTTCATTTTCGGAGTTTGCAACCGTCACGATGTCATTAGCAAATCTCTCATATTTTATCCTTCTTCCATTGACTTCGTTTTCCTTTTTTCTTCTCCTTAATGATCTGAGTAGCTTTGTTAATGGACACATTAAACAAATACGAACCTCTTTGTCTAACTCCTCTTTTAAACCTGGCATCTTTCTCTATCTTATTGATGTTGTGCTTTGCTTCTGATAGAGTTGATTAATCACTCTTCTAGCCTCCCAGTCAAGTCCTATTTTTTCGTAGTTCCAAAGGGCAGCTCCCATTTCACATGGTCAAACGTTTTTTCCACGTTAATGAAGGTAAGATAAGTTCTTCTAATCATATCCATCCTTCTCTCCCACAGCACATGGTCAAACGATTTTTCCACGTTAATGAAGATAAGATAAGTTCTTCTAATCATATCCATCCTTCTCTCCCACACCATCTGCATGGCCAAAATTGCTTTTCTTGTTCCTCGGTCCTCTATAAATCCAAACTGGTCTTCTCCATCATGCTTATCTGCTTTTCCTCTTCTCGCTCTTAACTGTATTAATGAGTATTTTGGAGGTACGTGATAACATTGATAGTATCATTGTGCTGAATACCACAAATTCACATTATAACGTTCTCTCTAGAGTCGCATGGTGGATTCTTTTAGCGAATTTATAATTTATTATAAATACCCTCGTTTTCATGTTATTAGTAATTAAAAATAAAAGAATGTGATTTTTATTAGAAAATGATTCAGTATTTTTAGTTAACATTTCAATTTTATGTAAAATGTAGTGTTCAAAGAAAAGTAAAGAAAAAATTTCTGAAAGCAGATAAGTGTTCAAAGAAAAGTAAAGAAAAAATTTCTGAAAGCAGATAGACGATCCCCATTGCAATTCCGGGCCACTACTCAAGCTGCTAAGGACAGCTGTTAAGAAATTTGCAAGTTTTTGTGCATAACAGCTCTCGGGGCCGTCCGTAAGGTTTTACTTGAGCAACGTAACTATTAATCGCACGAGTAACAATTTATCACGTTACCCTTGGTCGTTACCACCAAAGTCAACAGTACTGAAAGAAAGCCAACAAAATAAAACTTGCGTTCCGTTTGGTGTTAAAGTGAAGCGAAGGCTATCTTTACTAGAGAGATCCTTTTGTGACAAATATGCGACTGCTTCCTTCCGTTTTGTACAGTCGTCCAGATTACCGCAGCAACACACACGTCTGAGTTCCCATGTTGTCCGTCCTATATTTGACCGCGATCGATGTCCGCCGTAAGAACCTGCAATCCTGGCATCAGGCCCTGTTCTTAAGTTGTCGTCTTACAGAAATGCGAGGATAAAGTGCTCTCTTGAGCAACCAAATTGAAGAACACACGGGAGATTTAATAATTACAAGCTCAGTTCCTTTTACGGTGTGTAGGCACAGTCTGTTCCAAAACAAGTAACGTTTTCTTAAGTAGAGTGATTTGCTGGCTAACTGAGAGAAGCTGTTAACGAGTAAGTGACGGCTTCATCGTAACAGTTATAACCGAACAGCAGTCCTAAATGTAAATGTATTATCGAGATAATTCGTTCTAAGCTACTTGGATACCCAAAATATTTCATAAACACTTCAAATTAATCAAACAATATTTTCGGCGCGCGCTAGTGCGGAAATGGTATAGTATTATGAATATGGTTAACAGCTGTAATTTCTTTGTTTACTAAGATAATTATGGAAATGTGATTCCTTAAATGAAATTATTTTAGGCCATTTAAAGGCTCGTAGAAAGAGAAGTGTAGTTATCTAACAGATGTACATATTTGCAGTGAACATTTTCACAAAAATACCATACTGGTATCTGCTGAAAGTAAAGTTCTATATACTGACTTGGCAGAAAATCCTAAGAAATTTTGGTCTTATGTCAAAGCGGTTGGTGGATCAAAACAAAATGTCCAGACACTCTGTGACCAAAATGGTACTGAAACAGAGGATGACAAACTAAAGGCCGAAATACTTAATGTCTTTTTTCCAAAGTTGTTTCACAGAGAAAGACTGCACTGTAGTTCCTTCTCTAGATTGTCGCACAGATGACAAAATGGAAGATATCGAAATAGACGACAGAGGTATAGAGAAACAATTAAAATCGCTCAAAAGAGGAACGGCCGCTCTGGACCTGATGGGATACCAGTTCGATTTTACACAGAGTACGCGAAGGAACATGCCCCCCTTCTTGCAGCGGTGTACCGTAGGTCTCTAGAAGAGCGTTGCGTTCCAAAGGATTGGAAAAGGGCACAGGTCATCCCCGTTTTCAAGAAGGGACGTCGAACAGATATGCAGAACTATTGACCTATATCTCTAACGCCGATCAGTTGTAGAATTTTGGAACGCGTATTATGTTCGAATATAATGACTTTTCTGGAGACTAGAAATCTACTCTGTAGGAATCAGCATGGGTTTCGAAAAAGACGATCGTGTGAAACCCAGCTCGCGCTATTCGTCCACGAGACTCAGAGGGCCATAGACACGGGTTCCCAGGTAGATGACGTGTTTCTTGACTTCCGCAAGGCTTTCGATACAGTTCCCCGCAGTCGTTTAATGAACAAAGTAAGAGCATATGGACTATCAGACCAATTGTGTGATTGGATTGAAGAGTTCCTACATAATAGAACGCAGCATGTCATTCTCAAGGGAGAGAAGTCTTCCGAAGTAAGAGTGATTTCAGGTGTGTCGCAGGGGAGTGTCGTAGGACCGTTGCTATTCGCAATATACATAAATGACCTAGTGGATGACATCGGAAGTTCACTGAGGCTTTTTGCGGATGATACTGTGGTATATCGAGAGGTTGTAACAATGGAAAATTGTACTGAAATGCAGGAGGATCTGCAGCGAATTGACGCATGGTGCAGGGAATGGCAATTGAATCTCAATGTAGACAAGTGTAATGTGTTGCGAATACATAGAAAAAAAGATCCCTTACCATTTAGCTACAATATAGCAGGTCAGCAACTGGAAGCAGTTAATTCCATAAATTATCTGGGAGTACGCATTTGGAGTGATTTAAAATGGAATGATCATATAAAGCTGATCGTCGGTAAAGCAGATGCCAGACTGAGATTCATTGGAAGAATCCTAAGGAAATGCAATCCGAAAACAAAGGAAGTAGGTTACAGTACGCTTGTTTGCCCACTGCTTGAATACTGCTCAGTAGTGTGGGATCCGTACCAGATAGGGTTGATAGAAGAGATAGAGAAGATCGAACGGAGAGCAGCGCGCTTCGTTACAGGATCATTTAGTAATCGCGAAAGCGTTACGGAGATGATAGATAAACTCCAGCGGAAGACTCTGCAGGAGAGACGCTCAGTAGCTTGGTACGGGCCTTTGTTGAAGTTTTGAGAACATACCTTCACCGAATAGTCAAGCAGTATATTGCTCCCTCATACGTATATCTCGCGGAGAGACCATGAGGATAAAATCAGAGAGATTAAAGCCCACACAGAGGCATACCGACAATCCTTCTTTCCACGAACAATACGAGACTGGAATAGAAAGGAGAACCGATAGAGGTACTCAAAGTACCCTCCACCACACACCGTCAGGTGGCTTTCGGAGTATGGATATAGATGTAGATGTAGAAACATTGCAATTTCACCGCCACAAATAAGTAAGGATACGAAACCACGTCAGAAATTGCATCGATTCAGCAGGTTTTCGTGTTACATTTGCACATTTCCCGACTGCTTATGTGATACATTTTCCTGTGAACATTTACATGAAGTTCATCACGGCATCGTTAAAAAATGTGATGGCCATCCTTGGATACTTCGTGATTTAAGAGACCTTATATAGGACGGATAAAATAAAACACTCCCGGAAGATATTTCATGCACCTTAAAGAGGGGCAACCCAATTACATCATCTAGGCTGGATGCCAATAATGTACACTGTGTGATCAAAAGTATCCGGACACCCCCAAAACATACGTTTTTCATATGAGGTGCATTGTGCTGCCACCTGCTGCCAGGTACTCCATATCAGCGACGTCAGTAGTCATTAGACATCGTGAGAGAGCAGAATGGGGCGCTCAGCGGAACTCACGGACTTCGATCGTGGCCAAGTGATTGGGTGTCACTTGTGTCATACATCTGTACGCGAGATTTCCACACTCATAAACATCCCTAGATCCAATGTTTCCGATGTGATAGTGAAGTGGAAACGTGAAGGGACACGTACAGCACAAAAGCGTACAGGCCGACCTCTTCCGTTGACTGACAGAGACAGCCGACAATTGAAGAGGGTCGTAATGTGTAACGTGATCTATCCAGATCATCCCACAGGAATTCCAAACTGCTCAGGATCCACTGAAAGTAGTACGACAGTTAGGCGGGAGGTAAGAAAACTTGGATTTCATGGTCGAACGGCTGATCATAAGCCACACATCACGTCGGTAAGTGCGGAACGACACCTCGCTTGGTGTAAGGAGCGTAAATATTGACGATTGAACAGTGGAAAACCGTTGTGTTGAGTGACGAATCACGGTACACAATGTGGCGATCCGATGGCAGGGTGTGGGTATGGCGAATGTCTGGTGAACGTAATCTGCCAGCGTGTGTATTGCCAACAGTAAAATTCGGAGGCGGTGGTGCTATGGTGTGGTCGTGTTTTTCATGGAGGGGCCTTGCACCCCTTGTTGTTTTGCGTGGCACTGTCACAGCACAGGCCTACATTGATGTTTTAAGCACCTTCCTGCTTCCCACTGTTGAAGAGTAATTCGGGAGTGGCGATTGCATCTTTCAACGCGATCGAACAATCAGACAAAATACTTCCAGAAGCATTAAAACAAACAGTAACACAAATCACACCTTTTTTATTAACATGTTCAACGAGGCACTACTAATAGGCAGAATTCCAAGCCTCTGAGAAATTGCTAATATGGTAATAACCAGGAAATCCGCCTGTGGCGGAGTGGTTACACGACAATAACATCCCTGTAATGGATTGGCCTGCAGAGAGTCCTGACCTGAATACTACAGAACACCTTTGGGATGTTTTGGAACGCCGACTTCGTGCCAGGCCTAATCGACCGACATGGATACCTCTCCTCAGTGCAGCACTCCGTGAAGAATGGGCTGCCATTCCCCAAGAAACCTTCCAGCACCTGACTGAACGTAGTCCTGCGAGAGTGGAAGCTGTCATCAAGGATAAGGGTGGACCGACACCATATTGAATTCCAGCACTACCGATGTAGGGCGCCACGAAATTTAAGTCATTTTCAGCCAGGTGTCCGGATACTTTTGATCACATAGTGTATGTTGGGTTGCCGGCCGCGGTGGTCTCGCGGTTCTAGGCGCGCAGTCCGGAACCGTGCGACTGCTACGGTCGCAGGTTCGAATCCTGCCTCGGCCATGGATGTGTGTGATGTCCTTAGGTTAGTTAGGTTTAAGTAGTTCTAAGTTCTAGGGGACTGATGACCACAGCAGTTGAGTCCCATAGTTCTCAGAGCCATTTGGACCATTTTTGTATGTTGGGTTGCCTTATCTTAAGGAACATGAAATATTTTGGGGTCAGTTTTATAAGGGGCGATCAAAAGGTATCTGTTCGACGGCCGTACAGTCCACAATCGGTATGCCAATCAGGCAAAATCGCCATGAGAATCGAGGCAATTATCCTGCCGACGCACCAGTTTCAAGATACCCATTTAATAAATCACTGTGTCCTGCTGCGTGAAGAAATCCGAAACAGCCTGCTGTATATCGTCTTTCGACAGGAAACTTCGACCGTTCAAGGCCTTTTTTACGGGACTGGGGGAGTAATAATCGCATGGGTAGAGATCAGAACTATAGGGTGGGTGTTCGAGTGTCTCCCACTTCTGCGTTACTACAATAGAGACACGGGGTCGTCTGTTATCAGAGGTAACAACACCTCTTGTCGCAGTTTCCCACAACCATGTTTCTCGACAGACATGCTGCCCCTTACATATTCTTCATTCTCCAATGGAGGTCTATAGGAGTTTGTTCTTCGGTAACCAAGAAAAGAATACTAGCACGTTGGTCCTGTTTGCACGCATTTGGTAATAATGTCGCCATGGTTCGCGTTTCCGCATTTACCGCATGTAAGCCGCAAAGACAGGAGTGCCACACTAACCACTTGTTTACATGTCGCTGATTATATACCCACATCGGAGTTGAGCTATGTTGGATATATGCTGCAGCAACGCCCTCAAACGGAAACGTTTTGGTCGTTCCTTATCTTTTGCCCACCCTGTATACACTACACTACTGGCCATTAAAATTGCTAAACCACGAAGATGACGTGCTACAGACGCGAAATTTAACCGACAGGAAGAAGATGCTGTGATATGCAAATGATTAGCTTTTCAGAGCATTCACACAAGGTTGGCGCCGGTGGCGACACCTACAACGTGCTCACATGAGGAAAGTTTCAAACCGATTTCTCATAAACAAAGAGCAGTTGACCGGCGTTGCCTGGTGAAACGTTGTTGTGATGCCTCGAGTAAGGAGGAGAAATGCGTACCATCACGTTTCCGACTTTGATAAAGGTCGGATTTTAGCCTATCGCGATTGCGGTTTATCGTACCGCGACATTGCTGCTCGCGTTGGTCGAGATCCAATGACTGTTAGCAGAATATGGAATCGGTGGGTTCAGGAGGGTAATACGGAACGCCGTGCTGGATCCCAACGGCCTCGTATTACTAGCAGTCGAGATGACAGCCATCTTATCCGCATGGCTGTAACGGATCGTGCAGCCACGTCTCGATCCCTGAGTCAGCAGATGGGGACGTTCGCAAGACAACAACCACCTGCACGAACAGTTCGACGACGTTTGCAGCAGCATGGACTATCAGCTCGGAGACCGTGGCTACGGTTACCCTTGACGCTGCATCACAGACAGGAGAGGCCTGCGATGGTGTGCTCAACGACGAACCTGGGTGCACGAATGGCAAAACGTCATTTTTTCGGATGAATCCAGGTTCTGTTTACAGCATCATGGTGGTTGCATACGTGTTTGGCGACATCGCGGTGAACGCATATTGGAAGCGTGTATTCGTCATCGCCATACTGGCGTATCACCCGTCGTGATGGTATGGGGTGCCATTGGTTACACGTCTCGGTCACCTCTTGTTCGCATTGACGGCACTTTGAACAGTGGACGTTACATTTCAGATGTGTTACGACCCGTGGCTGTACCCTCCATCGATCCCTGCGAAACCCTACATTTCAGCAGGATAATGCACGACCGCATGCTGGAGGTCCTGTAGGTGCCTTTCTGGATACAGAAGATGTTGGACTGCTGCCCTGGCCAGCACATTCTGCAGATCTCTCACCAATTGAAAACGTCTGGTCAGTGGTGGCCAAGCAACTGGCTCGTCACAATACGCCAGCCACTTCTCTTGATGAACTGTGGTATCGTGTTGAAGCTGCATGGGCAGCTGTACCTGTACACGCCATCCAAGCTCTGTTTGACTCAGTGCCCAGGCGTATCTAGGCCGTTATTACGGCCAGAGGTGGTTGTTCTGGGTACTGATTTCTCAGGATCTATGCACCCAAATTGCGCGAAAATGTAATCACATGTCAGTTCTATTATATTTGTCCAATAAATACCCGTTTATCCTCTGCAGTTCTTCTTGGTGTAGCAATTTTAATGGCCAATAGTGTATTGTTTCCGAGTAGCTACCTCATAATAGTCAACTGTGAAGTAGCTGCTAAACAGTTTGAGGATCTCTATAGTGATCAAAGAGCGTTGAAGATTTACAGAGAATAAAAGTGAGAGACGACAGTGGTCTTCCTCTCATGAAATGGGTATTTCTAATGCGCTCCAAACGGTGAAGGAAGATATGGAACAGGTGTTTGGTGACATTCCTGTTGAATTGCAGAAAAATAAAGCAAAAAGTGTTCAGCATAATGAATGAATGCTGTATAAAAAAGAAACTTAACCAAAAGATATCGTAAAAAGCAGAACAAGATTGGTATGAAAACAGCAATTTCAAGTACACTATTGGTCTTATCCCATGCCTTCAATATACATCCAAACCTAGTAAAGAATCGAATATAAAATTGATTAATGTGTTGGTGCAGACCAATGTGGCTAGTCCAGGGAAAGGAGAAGCATTTACTGACATACGGTAGATATGGCTCTGGAAGCAAGACTAGGAGTTAAGTAAAGTGCGCATCTCACTTACTTCGGTACTGGGAGTCACTCTTTACGTACTGGAGAAAATTTGGTTGGACTAGAGGAATAGAAGAATAATTAAAGAATAGTGCGGAAATCAAAGCACAAAAATAAACAGAAGTGAAATAGAGAAGGTGACCAAATTCAGGAAAGGAATAAAGCGGCGTTTTCTGTCTGTTTTAAAGTTAAATACAGAAGTTAAATACGTAAGTCGAAAAACAAGAATGTACTCAAGGAGCACTAGAAAAGCTGCATGTTGGGTTTAACACGAAAGGGCAGACAAAATTGAGGACGCGACAGCGAGTGCTGCTGTTGTGATCTTCAATCCGAAAAATGGTTTGACGCACCTCTTCACGCTAGGCTCTCCTGAGCCAGTCTCTTCGTTTCTGCATGACTAGGACAGCCTAGGTACATTTAAACCTACGTACTGTAATCATCCCTTAGTCTCTGTCTACAACTTTTACCTCCGCCCCCTCCCCTTCACGGTACCAAAACGACGATTCCGATATGCCTCAGCCTCAGAATAAATTCTATCAACCGATGCGTTCCAATTTTTTCCCCATTTCCATCTAGTGCGCCATCATTAATTATCCGACCTAGCCACCTTATCTTTAGCATTATTCTGCGGTACCGTATTTCAGAAGAGTCTGTTCTCTTCTTGTCCGAACTACTTACCATCCACACTCAACTTCCGTACAAGATTACACTCCACACAAACAACTTTAGAAAGGGCTTCTTGAAAATAAATTTTTCAGGGATATGTCCTCGCCTCACTGCTGTTTAACCTGTCCATTTCCGATAAGTCTGGAACTAGATCTCTATGTCTGGATACGCAGATGACTTGGTGCTGGGCAGTGGGACATCGAAAGTTTGGAGAAACAGAAGCCATCTTAACATGTAATCTTGCGTTAATGGGAACATTGTTTCGTAGATGGAGACTGAAACCAAAGACCACCAAAACTGAGACGGCTTGCATTCATTTGTGCAACAGAGTGACTGAAAGACAGCTCCAAGTCTATTTTTGTGACAGACTACTTCATCGCAGTCGGCACCCGTAATATCTAGAAGCTAAATTGGACTGGACATTGCCCTACATGGATCATCTTGAAAACACCAATGCGGAGATACGAACGAGGAACAACATCGTACATAAGACGTGCAGAACAATCTGGGACTCCAGTACTGAAACGCTGCACACTTCAGCACTTGGACTAGTCTACTCTATTGCGGAATATGGTGCTCCTATATGGCTCAGTAACGCACACACACACAAGCTCTCGACACATAGGTGAACAACACAGTGAGAATTATCAGTGGTACACTAAGACCAACTCCCGTCGAATGGCTTTCCATACTGAGTCACATTCCGCCCTCTGGACTTCGACGAAAACTATCTCTACTCGGTGGGTTTAAAAGCATACAAGGCAACCTGCAACTCACTATCTATCAAACTTCTGTTATCCTAGAAAGAAACTGTCGATCAAGAAAACCATCCATGAAAACAGCAATGGAACTGCACACGTCCCAGCTCAACACAGCAGACTCATGGATACGAGACTGGGCAGAGGCTTGCTTTCCACATTGCCTGAACTTCTCCTGTATAAGAAGGAAACCTCATGCATTTGACCAATCGCGCAGAACGTGGACAATGTTTAACACAATACATAACAATCATGGCAGAAGCATAGACTCTCTTCACTGATGGGTAAGACTGCATTTCCAAAATGCGACTGTGGAGTAGGTAGGCAGATCGTTCTGGACATAGTTACAGAATGTCCCAAAAAACCTATCGTGGTACTTTGATGATTTCCTTGATGGCAACGAACAATGCAATTTATCATATTAAAATTTTAGATGCAAAATGCCTGTTTGTACGTTACATGTGTAATTGTTTGTATTATATTCAGTAGTGTGCTTAAAAACCATACGAGAAATAAATAAATATAGTCGATGCCGACAAAATCCTCTTATCGGAAACCTTGTTCTTATTCTTGCCAGTCTGCACTGTATATCCTCTTTACTTCTGCCATCGTCAGTTTATTTTTCTGTATAAATAGTAAAATTCATCAACTACTTTTAATGTCTCATTCTGTAACCTCATTCCCTTAGCGTCGCCTCATTTAATTCGACTATAGTCCATTACACTTGTTTTACTTTTATCTTATAATCTCCCCTCAAGCCACTATGCATTCGATTCAGCTGTTCTTCCAAGTTACTTAGCGTCTCTAACAAAATTACCATGTCGTCCGCAAACCTCAACGTCCTTATTTCTTCTCTCTAAACTTTAATTCCCTTCCCCAGTTTTTCCTTTGTTTCCTTTTCTGCTTGTTCGTTGTACAGAATGAATAACATCGGGAGATTAGCTACAACTCTGTTCCACTCCTTCTCGAACACTCATTCCCTTTCATGTCCTTCGACTCCCGTAACTACAGTCTGCTTTCTGTACATGTTGTAAATTACTTTCCATATGTTTTTTCCTTGCTACTCTCAAAATTTCAATGAGTTTGGCCCAGTCAACATTGCCGCAAGCTTTCTCTAAATCTGCAAATACTATAAACGCTGTCCCTACTGATCCACATTCCGCCCTCTGCAATTCGACAAAAAGCAACTCTACTCCGTCAGTGTAAAAGCATAGAAGGCAATCCGTAACCCACTGTCCATCAAGATGCGATTATCTAGAAGGAAACCGGCTTCGATAAAAAAAAAAAACCGCCCATGAAAATAGCCAAGGAACTGCATAAATCTCATTTCAACTCCACAGGCACATGGGAACAATACTGGACAGAGTCTGGCCTTCCACATTGCCAGAACTTGTCATGCATAAAAAAGAAACTTACCGCCTTCGACCAAATGGACAATGTTTAACAGAATACGCACTAATCATGGTAGAAGCGTGGACTCTCTTCATAGATGGATTAAGGCTTCATCTCCAAAATGCGATTGTGAAGCAGCTAGGCACATCGTTCGTGACATAATTACAGAAATTCGCAACAAGGCCTATCGTAGTAGTTTCGACGACTTCCTTGATGGCAATGAACGGCTGAATTTATTATATTAAAATTTTAGATGTATTTTTGTAAATTACATGTGTTGTTATATTCAACACTCTACTTAAAAATCATACCATAAATAAATACATTCGATGTCGACAAATGTCTCTTTTTCGGAAAGCCTTTTCTTACTTTCGACCGTCTGTACTTTATATCTTCTTTACTTCTGCCACCGTTAATTATTTTCCTGACCAAACAGCAAAACTTATTTACTGCTGTTAGTGTCCCATTTCCTAGCCCAATTCCGTTAGCATCACCTCGTTTATTTCAACTATTCACCATCACCCTTGTTTTGCTTTTATGTTACAACCTCTTTTCAAGGCACTAACCATTCGGATCAGCGGCTCTTCAAAAGTTCTTGGCCGTCCCTAACAGTATTACACTGAAACACCAAAGAAACTGGTATAGTCATGCGTATTCAAATACAGAGATACAGGTATGTAAACAGACAAAATACGGCGCTGCGGTCTGCAACGCCTATATATAAGACAAGTGTCTGGCGCAGTTGTTAGATCGGTTACTGCTGCTACAACGGCAGATTATCAAGATTTAAGAGAGTTTGAACGTAGTGTTATAGTAGGCGCACGAGTGATGTGACACAGAATCTCCGAGGTAGCGGTGAAGTGGGGATTTTCCAGTACGACCATTTCACGAGTGTTCTGTGAATATTAGGAATCCATTAAAACGTCAAATCTCCGACAACGCTGCAGCCGGAAAAAGATGCTACAAGAACGGGACCCGGGGTCAGGGATATTATCTGCCTCGTGATGACTGGGTGTTGTGTGATGTCTTTAGGTTAGTTAGGTTTAAGTAGTTCTAAGTTCTAGGGGACTGATTTTTTTTTTTGAGGAACGGGACCAACGACGGCTGAAGATAATCGTTCAACGTGACAGAAGTGCAGCCCTTCCGTAAATTGCTGCTGCACAGATTTCATTGCCAAGCCATCAACAAGTGTCAGCGTGTGAACCATTCAACAAAACATCATCGATATGGGGTTTCGGAACCGAAGGCCCACTAGTGTCCCCTTGATGACTGCACGACACAAAGCTTTACGTCTCACCTGAACCCGTCAACACCGTCATTGGACTGTTGATCACTGGAAATTTGTTGCCTGGTCGGACGAGTCTCATTTCAAATTTTATCGAGCGGATGGACGTGTACGAATATGGAGACAACCTCATGAATCCATGGACCATGCATGTCAGCAGGGGGCTGTTCAAGCTGGTGGAGGTTCTGTAGTAGTGTGGCTCGTGTGCAGATGGAGTGATATGGGACCCGTGATACCTCTAGATACGACTCTGATGGGTGACACATATGTATGCATCCTGTGTGATCACCTGCATCCATTCATGTCCATTGTGCATTCCGACGGACTTGGGCGATTCCAACACGTCAATGCGACACCCCCCGCATCCAGATTGCTACACAGAGGCTCCAGTAACACTCTTCTGAGCTTAAACACTTCCGTTGCCCACCATACTCTACAGATATGAACATTATTGAGCATATCTGGGATGCCTTGCAATGTGCTGCTCAGAAGAGACCTCCACCACCTCGTACTCTTATGGATATATGGACAAAATAAGCGTCAAACGAAACTTACCGAGCTTGAAGGGGGCAAACCAGGTGGCGCTATGGTTGGTCCGCTTGATGGCGCTGCCATAGGTCAAACGGATATCAACTGCGTTTTTAAAATAGGAACCCCCATTTTTTATTACATATTCGTGTAGTACGTAAAGAAATATGAATGTTTCAGTTGGACCACTTGTTTTCCCTTTGCGATAGATGGCGCTGTAATAGTCTCAAACATATGGCTCACAATTTTAGACGAACAATTGGTAACAGGTAGGTTTTTTAAATTAAAATACAGAACGTAGGTACATTTGAACATTTTATTTCGGTTGTTCCAATGTGATACATGTAACTTTGTGAACTTATAATGTCTGAGACCGCATGCTGCTACAGCGTGATTACCTGTAAATACCACGTTAATGCAATAAATGCTCAGAATGATGTCCGTCAACCTCAATCATTTAGCAATACGTGTAACGACATTCCTCTCAACAGCGAGTAGTTCGCCTTCCGTAATGTTCGCACATGCATTGACAATGCGCGGACACATATTGTCTGGCGTTGTGGGTGGATCACGATAACAAATATCCTTCAACTTTCCCCACAGAAAGAAATCCGGGGACGTCAGATACGGTGAACGTGCGGACCATGATGGTGCTTCGACGACCAATCCACCTGTCATGAAATATACTATTCAATAGCGTTTCAACCGCAGGGGCGCAAGCTATGTGCCGGACATCCATCATGTTCGAAGTAAATCGCCACTCTGTCATGCAGTGAAACATCTTGTAGTGAAATCGGTAGAACATTACGTAGGAAATCAGTATACATTGCACCATTTAGATTGCCATCGATAAAATAGGGGCCAATAATCCTTCCTCCCATTATTCCGCACCATACATTAACCCACCAAAGTCGCTATGTTCCACTTGTCGCAGCCATCGTGGATTTTCCGTTGCCCAATAGTGCATATTATGCCGGTTTACGTTACCGCTGTCTATTTGCACCAAAGAAGAGCAACGTTCAGTGATACGTTTTTTGTGGTCGGAAGGCGTATCAGGGGCCAAAATTCTTCGAAGACTTCGGTACAGTGCGGGAGTAGTGTTTTGCCACTACGGAGTGTATGCGAACGGACTGAAAAATTCCGAAATGGTCGCACAAGTGTTACGCACGGTGAAGGAGCCGGACGACCGTTTACCGCCGCCACAAATGAAGAAACCATTGAGCGTGAAATGATTCTCTTAGACAGACGATTAACTATTGACAAAGTGGCACATCGTCTGCAAATTAGTCACGGTTCTGCCTACGAAATAATTCACAACAGACTTGGGTTTCATAAAGTTTGTGCAAGATGGGTCCCAAAACAACTCACACAGTTGCATATAAGAAACGCGCTTGGACATCTGCAAAACAACATTTGGATCACTATGGTAACGAAGGGGACAACGTTTTTAGACAGGATCATTACTGATGACGAAACATGGATCCATCAATACGAGATGGAGAGTAAACGGCAGAGTATAGAATTCGCCGTGCAAGAAAAAGTTCAAGACTCAACCATCCGCAGGAAAACTGATGCTTACGGTTTTTTGGGATGCCAGGCTCCAGTACTGAAACATTATGGGGAAAGGGGCACAACAATAAACAGTGTACGTTACAGTGAGTTGCTTACTACCTTGCTAAAGCCTGCAATTCGAAGTAAACTGTCAAAAGGTGTTGTTTTGTTGCACAACAATGCCCGTCCTCGTACTGCTGCCCACACTGCTTAAACGCTCCAGAAACTCGTATTTGAAGTATTGGTTTATCCTCCATATAGTCCCGATCTTGCCCCTTCTGACTGTCACTTGTTTCATCCACTCAAACAGCCATTAAAGGGCCGTCGATTTGCCTCGGACGAAGCAGTGAAAGAAGCGGTACATTCCTGGCTCGCAGCTGAACCGAGAACATTCTTTTATGAGGGCATCAGGAAGCTTGTACAACGATGGACCAAGTGTGTTGAAACGCAAGGAGACTATGTCGGAAAATGATGTTCTTGTAAGTTTCCTATTTAATTACAATAAGATTTTATAACTACTTTACGGATAATAATTGACTTACTCTCGTAAATTTTAATGCATTTTATGATGCTGGTTGTAACATAGAACATAGATAAATATAAACTCGTTTCTTAATTAGTTAAATTTAAAAAGATAAATATTTAAAAAATGAAGACTCAAAACGATATGTAAGTCGTTCCCCATTGGCTGACGGGGATGCCTTAGGCTCTGGAGCGCCCTATCTCTGCCCTATATAAATTGCGGCGGATTACCCAACAGCATCGGTCACAGTGACTTGAGGCCTCCACAGTGGGCCAAGTGCCATCGCCGTCATTCAGATAGGTAATGATGCATCGTTTTAGAGTATACTTTTACATCATTGGCTTCTCTATGTAATCTAGCCAACGAGTTAAAATTTCATAGAGTGGCTGAGATACTAGTTACAGCGCTCCTAGCGGCAACCAACGCTAACTCGACGGCCATGTTCTCCTTAGTCAAAACATTAGGAAAGCGTTACTGTTGTTTGTGTTGGAAGTGTGTCAGCTGTTGTGATATTACTGCAATATTTAACTTTTCTAGTTGACTTTTTTGTTACAAAATATAAAGTCAACATGCCTGCAGTGTGTTCAGCGTTCAACTGCACAAATTGCAGCGATAAAACAACAAATATTTCATATTATAAGTAAGTATATTAGTACCGAAATACGACACACGTTTTTTAATGTTTATTAAAGAGTCATTTGCATTGGAACTGTAATTATGCTTAAGACAAATGCAGGAAAGTAATTTATTTATCGTTGATTACAGATTTTCTTTAAAAGATAAGGAAATTACGAAAAGATGGGTTATAAATACACTCCTGGAAATGGAAAAAAGAACACATTGACACCGGTGTGTCAGACCCACCATACTTGCTCCGGACACTGGGAGAGGGCTGTACAAGCAATGATCACACGCACGGCACAGCGGACACACCAGGAACTGCGGTGTTGGCCGTCGAAAGGCGCTAGCTGCGCAGCATTTGTGCACCGCCGCCGTCAGTGTCAGCCAGTTTGCCGTGGCATACGGAGCTCCATCGCAGTCTTTAACACTGGTAGCATGCCGCGACAGCGTGGACGTGAACCGTATGTGCAGTTGACGGACTTTGAGCGAGGGCGTATAGTGGGCATGCGGGAGGCCGGGTGGACGTACCGCCGAATTGCTCAACACGTGGGGCGTGAGGTCTCCACAGTACATCGATGTTGTCGCCAGTGGTCGGCGGAAGGTGCACGTGCCCGTCGACCTGGGACCGGACCGCAGCGACGCACGGATGCACGCCAAGACCGTAGGATCCTACGCAGTGCCGTAGGGGACCGCACCGCCACTTCCCAGCAAATTAGGGACACTGTTGCTCCTGGGGTATCGGCGAGGACCATTCGCAACCATCTCCATGAAGCTGGGCTACGGTCCCGCACACCGTTAGGCCGTCTTCCGCTCACGCCCCAACATCGTGCAGCCCGCCTCCAGTGGTGTCGCGACAGGCGTGAATGGAGGGACGAATGGAGACGTGTCGTCTTCAGCGATGAGAGTCGCTTCTGCCTTGGTGCCAATGATGGTCGTATGCGTGTTTGGCGCCGTGCAGGTGAGCGCCACAATCAGGACTGCATACGACCGAGGCACACAGGGCCAACACCCGGCATCATGGTGTGGGGAGCGATCTCCTACACTGGCCGTACACCACTGGTGATCGTCGAGGGGACACTGAATAGTGCACGGTACATCCAAACCGTCATCGAACCCATCGTTCTACCATTCCTAGACCGGCAAGGGAACTTGCTGTTCCAACAGGACATTGCACGTCCGCATGTATCCCGTGCCACCCAACGTGCTCTAGAAGGTGTAAGTCAACTACCCTGGCCAGCAAGATCTCCGGATCTGTCCCCCATTGAGCATGTTTGGGACTGGATGAAGCGTCGTCTCACGCGGTCTGCACGTCCAGCACGAACGCTGGTCCAACTGAGGCGCCAGGTGGAAATGGCATGGCAAGCCGTTCCACAGGACTACATCCAGCATCTCTACGATCGTCTCCATGGGAGAATAGCAGCCTGCATTGCTGCGAAAGGTGGATATACACTGTACTAGTGCCGGCATTGTGCATGCTCTGTTGCCTGTGTCTATGTGCCTGTGGTTCTGTCAGTGTGATTATGTGATGTATCTGACCACAGGAATGTGTCAATAAAGTTTCCCCTTCCTGGGACAATGAATTCACGGTGTTCTTATTTCAATTTCCAGGAGTGTATGAAGCGAGAAAACTGGTTTCCTACTACAGCCAGTTACCTCTGTTCAGCTCATTTTGAAGAGAAATATATGTACCACACAAATGTCCAGAGGCGCCTTTTGTCAAAAGCAGGTCCTACTATCTTTAACTTTCCACCACATTTACAAAAGCAAGATAAAGTATTACGACCACAACCCAGAAAGCGATCTTTCGACAATTTGCAAGATAGTGCTGTTACAGTGACATCATTAGCACAAAGTAAGTCAATAATTTAATTTTACTCCGTGTTCTTATTACTTTGAATTACATACTTTCTATTATAATCTTATGGTGTAACTCTGTTATAAACTTACGATGTAACTGCATTCTTTCAGTGCCTGTCGGACCCACATCTGTTTCTGCTGACCATAATTACTGTCTACCAAGTCCTAAGAAGTTGAAAACACAATATAACAGAGTACAAGCAGAGAATGTGCGACTAAAGAAGCGGGTAAAGCAAATGAAGCAACTTAGTGTACGACACAAAAGAAGAATAGTGCAGTTACAGACTTTAGTTGCTGGTTTGAGAAGAAGGCTATGTAGTTCAGTTTCTGATATGTTAAACAGTGAACATGTAGTTGGTTTGTTGAAGGAGCTATTGGAACTTCAGTGCAGTGCTAAAGTATGCCATTATTCTCAGCAAATAAGGAAATTTGCCCTGACCCTACACTTTTATTCTGCCAAGGCATAGCGACAAAAATATAGCATTTCTGCGCCGTTACTGTTTCTAATAGTTAACCACAGCATGTTTAGAAGTTTCACCGTAATATTCTGGTGGTACCTGCTCTAATTGCATTAATTTATGGGCAACAAGTAACGTTATAGTGGATGGACAGACTTATTTGAGTTGTCTTGTAGTGTTATCTACATCGAAAAGTTTAGCCATATTTCGACAAAAACATCCCTTTTTGCTGTCAGTGTACACTGAAATCACTGCTGTCTATTGCTGTTTTTAGAAAAAATAAAGCTAGTATGGGCTATTTCAAGTAAGTCAAACGCAGTTACAAGGGGGCGGGACACAGCAGACGAATGCCTTGACTAAAGAAAACATGGCGGCCAGAACTTCAATTTGCTTCAAACATGGCGGACCTATAGCCACTCTATGAAATTTTAACTCGTTGAATCTAGCACTTTTACTTTTGTTATTACAGTGCAATCTCTGATGATTGGCCCGCAATTAAAAGGCCAGAAGTTAACATCGGCTGCGATCAAGACTATTTTTAAATAATTTTAAATTACCTTTGTTCAAATTATGGTATGAATCCCCGCCGTTTATGCCACCTTATGCTTGCTAATGGTCATCTGACCGAAACTAGTTGCGAAGCGAATTGTGCGAAATAAAGAACAGCTGAAGGTTCACCACGAATTTTAACGAACTACCCACTTCTTCACGCAGCAGGACGAGATGTTTTACCAAATGGCTATCTTCAACTTGCTGCTTAGGTGGGATGATTGCCTCGGTGCTCACGGCGATTTGGTCAAGACTGGCATACTGATTCTGGACTGTACGGACTTGGATGGAAACTTGTTTGTGTCTCCTTACACATACGATGGACATTCAGCGCTGCTGGTGGTGGAGGCAGTCAACGAGCGCCGGGGCGTTGCTTGAGTACTGGTTACTCTTCGTGTTTTTCATTGTCTGTTAATACAACCGGTAACATGAATGTCGCACTAGACTGATTTGGCACCGCTGTATCGAATATGCACATAAAATTACGCTTTAAAAATAATTTTTTTCTCAACTGGAAACAAACCATCGCCTTCCGTCGACATTGGGCATCGCGTGAAAAATATTATGAGTAGTATTTGGTTAGGCCGATTCCTGCTACACCTCACAAAAAAGACATTGCAAATATCTACCGAAACATAGTATAGAAAACTACATAAATAAGAGGAAATCTTTGATAACAGTATCTTCTAGATAGTGGGCCAAATAAATGCTGTATGAATTAATAATACAATACATCGCTTGAGGCGAACACTGTGATGTTTCCTTGAACAAGAGTGTGTCAGATTTCTGTCCCTAGCCTTGTTTTCCTGTCCCTATCTTTGTTTATCTAACCTCTTGCTTCGTCTCTAATGTCGTCGACAACAATGTGACTTTTAAGTCCGAGCCCTGTTTATTAGGAAACGAAAAGCACCCGCCTTCGTGAGAAGAACATTGTAAGTGAAGGAAATTACCAACTGACGTGACTGGAGGCTACAAGCTTTGCGTGCCCTAACGTAATTACATTTCTTGAACAGCAAAAATCAGCAAAGGTTTGGAAAACATCGTTTCCATGAAGCGGTCTTCGCAAGAACTAATATGCAAGCTGTAGACGAACTGCGCAAGGGCGTACCCAGCGAGAAACAGTGAGGGATTGCCTTCCTCCCCCCCCCCCTTTCCCTTTCCCTTTTAGAAGAAAGCTAGAGGGTAATGACTACTGTACTAAGTGAACAAAGGGCAACTTGCTATGATACCCAAATGTTGTTTCGCCGTACCCCGCTTCCCACTGAAATTTAAATGCCAGATGGCTTTCGAAAGCTAAAAAGTTAATACAGGAAGTATTCGCACGTATGACAGCAAAATACACTGACGGAAAAAACTCGCAACATTAAAAATTAATGTAGAGTAATCAAATTTCGGGAATACATTTGTATTAACATTGCAAGATCACACGTTAATATAAGCTCGAGATAAGCCATTGCAAATGTGAAATGCTGGTACATTAATAACCAGTGTAACCGGCAGAATGAATATGTTATATAGGTGCCGGACGTCAGTTTGTGGGATGGAGTTCCAGGCCTGTTGTACTTGGTCGCTCCCATACAGGGACGGTTAATGCTATTTGTGGATGACGCTGGAGTGGTCTTCTGATGATATCCCGTATGTGTTCGATTGAAAACATCTGGTGTTTGAGCAGGCGAAGGCAACATGTTGACACTTTGTAGAGCATGTTGGGTTACAACAGCGGTATGTGGGCGAGCGTTATCCTGTTGGATAACACCCTCTGGAATTATGTTCACGAATGGCAGCACAACAGGTCGAATCACAAGATTGACGTATAAATTCGCAGTCAGAGTGTGTGAAATAACCACGAGAGTGTTCCTGCTGCCATACGAAACTGCAACCCAGATCATAACTCCAGTTGTAGGTCCAAAGTGCCTAGCATGCATACAGGTTGATTGCAGGGCATCAACTGGTCTGCTCCTAACGAACATACGGCCATCACTGGCACCAAGGCGGAAACAGCATCATCAGAAAGCACAAAATACCTTCACCCTGCCCTCCGATGAGCTCTTACCAGACACCACTGCAGTCGCAAATAGGTTAGTGGAATGCATCCTACAGGGCTTCTTGCTCAGAGCTATCCTTGAAGTAACTGCTGTGTAACAGTTCGTTGCGTCACTGTGGCGCGAAGTGTTGCTCAAATTGTTACTGCAGATGCATTACGATGCGCCAGGGCCATACGCCGAATACGATGATCTTCCCTCTCGGTAATGCCACGTGGCTGTCCAGAGCCCAATCTTCGTGCGACCGTACATTCTAGTGACCACCACTGCCATAAATCATGTAGATTGGCTACTTCATAAAAAGTCCTTCTTCAGTGTCGCAGAATGAACATCCAGCTTCTCCTAGCTCTGTTACACGACCTAGTTCAATCGCAGTGAGAAACTGATAATGTCGTCTGTATCGCCTTAAAGGCATTCTTGACTAACATCAATTCACCACGTCCAGTCTCAAAGGTACGAGGGTCACTCCAAAAGAAATGCACACTATTTTTTTTAAATCCATCTTTTATTCTACCTGTTTGAAAGTTTTACAGTGTGTAGATACATCCTTTAGGAACAATATTTTCATTTGTCCACATAATTTCCACCCCTCTCAACTGCCTTACGCCATCTTGGAACCAGCGCCTGTATACCCGCATGGTAAAATTGTGGACCATCCTGTTGGAGCCACTGTTTGGCAGCGTGCACAAGGGAGTTATCATCTTCAAACCTTGTTCCACGAAGAGTCTTTCAGTTTCCCTAAGAGATGATAGTCACATGGAGCCAGGTCAGGACTGTAAGGTGGGTGTTTCAGTGTTGTCCATCCGTGTTTTGTGATCGCTTCCATGGTTTTTTGACTGACCGTGCATTGTCGTGAAACAGCAAAACATCCTGTTTTTGCAGATGTGGTCGAACGCGACTCAGTCCAGCTTGAAGTTTCTTCAGTGTCGTCACATGTACATCAGAATTTATGGTGGTTCCACTTGGCATGATGTCCGCAAGAAAGAGTCCTTCAGAATCGATAAAACACCGTAGCCATAACTTTTTCAGCAGAAGGTGTGGTTTTGAATTTTTTTTTTTTTCTTGAGTGAATTTGCATGATGCCTCTCCATTGATTGCCTCTTCGTCTCTGGTGAAAAATGATGGAGCCATGTTTCATCACCTGTCACAATTCTTCCAAGAAATTCATCTTCACCATTCTCGTACTGTTCCAAAAGTTCGTTGCATACCGTTTTTCTTTTTCTTTGTGAACCACTGTCAACATCCTGGGAACCCACCTGGCACAAACCTTTTTTAACGCCAACACTTTCAGTATTCTGCAAACACTTCCTCCCCCTATCCCAGCGTAGCGTGACAATTCGTTCACTGTGATGCGTCTGTCAGCAGTCACCAATTCGTTAACTCCCTGCACATTGTCTGGAGTGTGTGCAGTACGAGGCCTGCCGCTGCGAGGACAATCCTCGATATTGCCGTGCCCGCTTTCATCTCGTAACCTGCTTGCCCACCGACTAACTGTACTGCGATCGACAGCAGCATCTCTATACATCTTTTTCAACCTCTTGTGGATGTTTCGCACTGTCTCGTTTTCACAGCACAGGAATTCTATGACAGCACGTTGCTTCTGACGAAAGTCAAGTGTAGCAGCCATCTTGAAGACATGTTGTAACGGCGCCACTCACGGGAACAGGTTGAACTAAGTTTGAAAACAAGCGGGAAGGATGTATCAACACACTGTTAAAATTTCACACATGGAGAATGAAAACTGTATTTTTACAAAAATAGTATGCATTTCTTTTGGAGTGACCCTCGTAACTAACGCTCACGACCGTTACAGCCTGTATTTATAGCAAACCCCATTTTCATCCTCATAGTGGCCCTACTAGCGTCAGTCTTATGCGACTGCAACGCCAACCAACTTTCGTTTATGTCGCCCAAGTTCTTGCTGTTGCGATTTTTTTTCCGTCAGTGTTAATACGAGGCCTGTTCAGAAAGTAAGCTCCGATTGATTGCCAAATTGAAACCACAGTGAACATCAGAAATGTTTTACTTGTAACAATTAGCTACACCTTTCAGCTACTTCTCTACGTAGTCGCCGTTCTGACGTAGACTTTTGTCATAGCGTTGTACCAACTTTCCAATAGCCTCATCATAGAAGGCAGCCGCCAGTGCTTTCCGCCAATTCTCCACGCTGGCCTACACCTCGTTGTCTGTGTCAAAATGTTGTCTTCAAAGACAGCGGTTCATGTGACCAGAGATGAAACCCAGGGGGAGACAATTGCGGACTGTATTGTGGGTAATCTCACATTTCCATTTGAAAACGATGCAGGAGCATCTTCATTGCCCCTGCAGAATGCGGCTGAGAATTGTCTTGAAGAAGAAACAGCACGACAGTTATGTAATGTTAGCTGCATAGCTTCAGGCGAAATTTCTCACCAGGCCCTCGTACTTGGCGGCAGACACTATTTTCTAGACATCTTTACGCACTCACTGCGAGCTCAGAAATGAGAAGAGCGACGTGATGCTAACTGGGGTTATACTAGAGACACTATCCAACACATCTGTGCAAAGCTTTATCGGATTTTCACAGTCGTTTCCATTTCGCGACCGATCGGAGCTTACTTTCTGAACGCCCCTCGTATGTACAAATCTCACACGAACTATAGGCCCTTAGTGAAATACATTGTAAATACGTGCAATAGTAGGTAGCATTGTGCATTTGGTGATTGTTTAAAGTTCTTTTAATTTTATAAAATTTTATTTTGTAAGAAATTGCGCTTCGTTGTTTCCAACACTTGTTTGTTGATTTAGCAGGTCAGAAGCAGTGCTGCAGTACTACGCTGATTCGGGAAGATAGGTTATACTTAAAATTGCCGATAAGCGTATAGATTATCATACCCTGTGTTTTACTGTATCGTTTTCTAATCACTGCACTCCTTCCTATTTCTCTTCAAACCTTACACTGCTTTCTGAACAACACAGTAAAAATACCCGTTCGCAACAAAGTAAAATCGCCTCTGTACCACGGAACAACACTGCCATGTTCTCTAGATCATTTACTGTACAGGGAATACGACTCTCTTACAATCTTGCTCAAAGTATTAGATATATTATAATCCTTTTAAACTTCAAAAGACAGCTTACGTCCCACCTTCTATCACAATAGCTACCTCTTCTTGCAGGTGACTTTCGTCAACTCTATCTCCCCCATCACTTTTCCCACCCCTTGGCCGGCCGAAGTGACCGAGCGGTTCTAGGCGCTACAGTCTGGAACCGCGCGACCGCTGCGGTCGCAGGTTCGAATCCTGCCTCGGGCATGGATGTGTGTGATGTCCGTAGGATAGTTAGGTTTAAGTATTTCTAAGTTCTAGGGGACTGATGACCTCAGAAGTTAAGTCCCATAGTGCTCAGAGCCATTTGAACCCACCCCTTGTCTACAGAGTTCTCTATTGAACCTCTAAATAAATAAATCTATATAAATAAAAGTCAATTGCCGCATGTATGAAAGATCATCACCTGAGAATGGCCTCACCGATTTGATTGACTTTTTGTGGTTGTGTTCGTTACTGTTAGGAGAAGGTTTTGTGAAAAATCCATCGGTAAATACGGAAATAAATCAATTATGAAAGATCATCACTTACAACGGCTTAACCGATTTGACTGATTTCTTTTTGTTGTATCGTAATTTTGGGTGGTAATGGTATTTTTTGTATGAAAAAAATTTAAAAAATGCGTTCAGTCGGACAGTTCTGCTGTAAATGTTTTCATAAAAAATCAGGAAACATTGTTACCGAAAACCTCCGAAAGTTCCAGTTATGACAGTGAACCGATAGTTCTGTACTGACAAGATACTCTGTATGCAATATATGATCTGAAGATGGGCAGCTAGCCTGAAACCGGTCATTGAAAATAAAAAATAGCAATAAAAGACTGAAATGCCACATTTTTATTTAAACAACGATCGCGGCAATCCCATTAAGACAATCATGTCTAGTTTTGATAAATATTCTCTACTTCCTCTCTCAATCATATCCGGCACGTATCCCATACTGACGAGCAGTATTCAAGTAATTTTTTATTTTGATTAACTGTGGGGTGGGGCCACAGGCTGCAGTTTAGGTTGCTCCTTACATCTCAGAATGGTTGGAAACTATTGTTCTAGGCCGAGGGACTGCAGCCGTAAAGGCCCCCGTAAACGAACAAACGATTTGTAAAACTACTTCACTAGTTTTGTCAAATTTTTGACAGTGTGCAATTTCGTTTGAGGTGTTTCTCAAACATAAATTGTGTCTGAAGTGGTTGAAAGAAATTTTAATTGACGTCAGATATGACAAGTGGCGTACGCTGTTTGTGTTGGTTGATGTTTTGCCGCACTATCAGAAGAGTACTGTAGATGGATAAAAACAAAAGAGCACTGGCGATTTCAAAAAATGGAAAGGTATTGGTTCCCTCCCCTACATATTACCAAGGAAAACGTAAGAAGATAATCAATATTTAACACACAGCACACAAGCGGGAATGCAATAAAATAAATCAAAGCTCCTCGTTTCGTCCACGGACTGTGTATGTGTATGTGTATTTTAACAACTTTTCATTGGATTTTCATGGTTATATATATTTCGCAGTTTCAACAATTCTCTGCCACAGCGTCGTGTTTCTTTATCTTTTCTTATTCTTCTTTATTGTTGTTGTTGTGGTCCTCAGTTCAGAGACTGGTTTGATGAAGCTCTCCATGTTACTCTATCCTGTGCACGCTTCTTCATCTCCCTGTACCTACTGCAACTTACATCCTTCTGAATCTGTTTAGTGTATTCATCTCTTGGTCTCCCTCTACGATTTTTACCCTCCACGCTGCCCTCCGATACTAAATTGGTGATCCCTTGATGCGTCAGAACATGTCCTACCAACCGATCCCTTCTTCTAGTCAGGCTGTGCCACAAATTTCTCTTCTCCCCATTTCTATTCAATACCTCCTCATTAGTTATGTGATCTACCCACTAATCTTCAGCATTCTTCTGTAGCACCACATTTCGAAAGCTTCTATTCTCTTCTTGTCCAAACTATTTATCGTCCATGTTTCACTTTCATACATGGCAACACTCCATACATATACTTTCAGAAACGACTTCCTGACACTTAAATCTATACTCGATGTTAACAAATTTCTCTTCTTCAGAAACGCTTTCCTTGCCATCGCCAATCTACATTTTATATCCTATCTACTTCGACTATCATCAGTTATTTTGCTCCCCAAATAGCAAAGCTCATTTACTACTTTAAGTGTCTCATTTCCTAATCTAATACTCTCAGATCACCCGATTTAATTCGACTACTTTGCATTATCCTCATTTTGCTTTTGTTCATGTTCATCTTATATTCTCCGTTCACGACACTGTCCATTCCGTCCATTCTGTTCAGCTGCTCTTCCAGGCCCTTTGCTGTCCCTGACAGAATTACAATGTCATCGGCGAACCTTAAAGTTTTTATTTCTTCTCCATGGATTTTAATACCTACTCCAAATTTTTCTTTTGTTTCCTTTACTGCTTGCTCAATATACAGATTGAATAACATCGGGGATAGGCTACAACCCTGTCTCACTCCCTTCCCAACCACTGCTTCCCTTTCATGTCCCTCGACTCTTATAACTGCCATCTGGTTTCTGTATAAATTGTAAATAGCCTTTCGCTCCCTGTATTTTACCCGTGCCACCTTCAGAATTTGAAAGAGAGTATTCCAGTCAACATTGCCAAAAACTTTCTCTAAGTCTACAAATGGTAGAAACGTAGGTTTGCCTTTCCTTAATCTTTCTTCTAAGATAAGTCGTAGAGTCAGTATTGCCTCACGTGTTCCATATTTCTACGGATGCCAAACTGATCTTTCCCGAGGTCGGCTTCTGCCAATTTTTCCATTCGTCCATTCTTCTTTATAAGCAGTAGTAAAGTCAGTTCGGTTTAAGTAGTTCTAAGTTCTAGGGGACTGATGACCTCAGAAGTTAAGTCCCATAGTGCTCAGAGCCATTTGAACCATTTGAAAGTCAGTTCAATAAATGTTTTGTTGAAATTGGTAATCCTTCTCACTGTCAAAACACTTAGCGACCACTACTTCAAAAGTGAGGTTTAACTTTATAGACTTTGTTGATACATCTGCGCGCTTGTTTGGCAAACCCCTGGACAGGAAAAAGCGAAATTGACAAACAAGGGACGTTAACAGCGCCGCTGCTTACAGACCATTGTCGAACTTTAGTGGGCGGCTGCCAAGCAACGGCGGGCATTACTAAAGCCATGTTGGAAGGTGTGATCCGAAGTGCGCATCTGTGACGTGGTGAGAGGATGTCAGGCGCCGTAGTGGCGTTCTTTGTGGTAGCGGAAGACAAGCATCACACAAGGTAAGTGGCCTCTAATCAAAACTATAAAACGCCGTGAGGGGTGATGAGTACGAGTTATTAACTGTCATAGATTTTTAAATATTTGGCTCCCTGCTGGGAAATAGAGGTTTTGGTAGATAGTGCCTTGTAACTTGTGAATGAAAAGTGAATAGTTAGTAATTTGGCCTGAGACAGATAAATATATCGCAAAATGATATTAATCTGTGTAACTTAAACACAGATTGCAGTAAAAACCAAACCTACCGAAAAAGCGAATAATTTTGTTTCACAGACTTGTCACTCCAAAAATAAGAAATTACATTTGTAACTTTGCCTGTGTCATACTCTGAATATGCAACAACAGTTACCTATACTAACTTGCTTGTATAGGATGAATCCAAACTCAATAACAAAATTTCTGAGGTTGTTCAGGGATATCTTCTAAAGGGATCGTTGGCTCCGATCGCTGGATACAGAGTAATAATGTAATTATGATTCATTCGTTTTGTTATAATAATTGCTTTTGTTTCTGTGAAAATACCTTCACAGTAGTGAAACACCTTGTAATATGCAATCACCAACATACGTAACACAAAAAACATAGTAATGCAACAACCCTCAGATGGAAAAGTACTGTGATTTGGTTGCTGTCGCTAAGGGATAACTCAGCACATAGCGGCATTGTACCACACTGCCGTCGCATCCAGGGAACTAACACACGAGATGCTTTGGCAAGCGCTTCATTAGTCAACCTATCCACATTACTGTGTATCACAGATAACGTATACACGAGGCCTGTTCATAAATTAACCTCCACGCGACTGTTGAAAATAAACAAATGTCTGTATTGTCTTAACCCCATTTGGGTCACGATGAAGCTTACTCACAGATCAGAGGTAACATGGAATTTTTGGTCAACCATTTTGGGTACGCGAGCGGCTGTGTACAGGAGTGAAAACGGCGACGCGTCAAGGTGTGGTAGGAGATAGTACAGAAAAAGGTACATAAAGTGCTGATACGGGAAATGACACTCTGAATTGGGTTATTCAAATTAAAATGGCTCTGAGCACTGTGGGACTTAACTTCTGAGATCATCAGTCCCCTAGAACATAGAACTACTTAAACCTAACTAACCTAAAGAAATCACACACATCCATGCCCGAGGCAGGATTCGAACCTGCGACCGTAGCGGTCGCGCGGTTCCAGACTGTAGCGCCTAGAACCGCTCGGCCACCAAGGCCGGCGATTGGGTTATTGGTCTGCTTTCTATTGCTTCTTCACGTGTTAGAAACGCACATGCAGAAGAGCAAAGAACAAATAGCCACCCCGGCCTATAACTTTGTTAAGATACAGTAGAATATGGTACTACCGACCATGAACCATGGGAGTGCCAGATTCTGTTGCTCTGATGGAACCCTTAGATTCAGGTACTCGTCACGATGAAAGTGACACTGGGATATACGTAGAGACAGGCAGACATATTTATGATGGAAACCAATCCCTAGATACGTACAGGCAACTTTTGCAAGTCCTTCATTGTGTACAAGAGCAACAGAGTTTTATGCCCACATAATATTTGCTGTAGGTTAGTTCATCCAAGGGCAGCTTAAAGCTGATGTTCATACGTAAATTATTATTTTTTTTAGGCAAGCTTTCATTATTCGGTCATTACAGTATCTTCACTGTGGTTGTGTGATTGAAAAAGGAGACTTTGAAGCCACGTTCCTTCAGTCAGCTCCGTGGAGTTAATTTATGTGTAAGCAGCAAGCGATTGAAATGGATGTTGCAATTACGTCTCATGCCAGTTCCGAGATACGTTTTTTCATTCGCTTGTAACAAGCAAAAGGAATCAGTGCCGCCGAGATTCATCGTCGATTGTGTCGTACGTATGAGGATGGGGTTATAAGTGGTGGTGTTGCTACGGAGTGGCGCAGAAAATTCGAGGTTGGTCGCGCGATGTGTATGATGAATGTGGTAATGGAAAACAATCAGGCGTGACTGATGAAAGGGTGCAAAATGTTGACGAAATTGTGTGTGCAAGACGTCGGTTTACAATTTTTAAACTTTCTGATGATCACGCAAAGGAATTAATGACATTTAGCTGTAGTAGGCATTGATTTACATCAATGAGGAAAGCTGAAAATTTGTGCCAGACAGGGATTCGAACCTAGGTTTCCTTCTCACAAGGCAGATGCTCTGACCACTAAGCCACCTGGATACAGAGGTCAGCTTAACTACACAGACTACCCTAGCACGGCTCCTGTCAGACCCAAACTCTCAACTTACCCACACACTACTGACGTAATGCTTCTGCCCGTTATCCTCATTGCTTGCGGCGTTTCGCCGATTCCCTTAAAGAGCTCGAGTGTGGCGTGCATCAGCACTGAAGGGATCATTGGCCAGACTCGCCTTTTTGACAACAGATTTCATGAGAGTAACGCACGATAATACTGTGACACTGCCGGTTTATTGTTAGACTCACGTAACTCCTAAGGCCAATCCAAAACGAACTGTACGGAATGATAACCAGAGGATGCATTCTCCTTCTCAACAATGCAAAAGTCCTTACTGTGAATCGAACTAAGGAAAAACTCTGACTTTTTAGCTGGGAAATTTTTCAACATCCTCCCAGCAAGCGACTTCCATCTCTTCCCAAACATGGATGTCTGGTTGGCTACTCAGAGATCCATGACCCACGACCAACTCAAGGATGCTGCCAACAACTGACAGAAGCGCTAGATATCACCATTCTTTGATAAAGTGGTAAAGAAGTTGGTGTCACAGTACAGTGTACAGTACAGTTTTGGTTCATCCAGAATATGTACAAGTTCACTCCAAAAGCTAAACTGATCGAGGTGGCGTAATGGTTAACACACGGGTCCCGCATTCGGCCATCCTGATTTAGGTTTTCCGTAATTTCCCCTAAATCGCTCCAGGTAAATGCCGGTATGGTTCCTTTGAAAAACACACAGCCGATTTCCTTCCTCGTCCTTGAAAGGTTCCGAGTCCGAGCTTGTGCTCCGTCTCTAATGACCTCAATGTCAGCGGGACATTAAACCCTATCTTCCTTCCTTCCTTACAAAAGCTAAAATTTATTTTCGGGTTGTGTTGTTGGGGAAGGAGATCAAACAGCGATGTCATCGGTCTCATCGGAGTAGGGAAGGACGGGGGAGGAAGTCGTCCGTGCCCTTTCAAAGGAACCATCCCGGCATTTGCCTGGAGCGATTTACTGAAATCACGGAAAAGCTAAATCAGGATCGCCGGACGCGGGATTGAACCGTCGTCCTCCCGAATGAGGGTCCAGTGTGCTAATCATTGCGCCACCCCGCTCGGTCTTTATTTTCTATATATTACCTATATTGCTTTATGAACCTTATTTTCACATGAATCAAGCTCTACTGGAAGATACACTATTCATCTTCATGTTATGTCTACACACATAGCGTTTACAGAAATGCGCTTACAGACTGTATTGCTAAGGGAAACTAATAGTGTCTTTCGTATCAAAAGTTTCACTACTTCCTTGCTTAAAAGTGTACCGAACACGAGGACTATGGGAACAAACAACTTCACGTCCTTCCAAGATATTCTCGTGTATTTCACGAGACTTCGTATTAAGCCCAGCAAAAGGTTCCATAATTCGATTCATCGAAAGACATTAGTGATGTACAGTCACTATATTGATTGCGTCAAAGGTCAGAGTTGCCAGTTTGTAAGCCAAACCAGGGTGAACACCTACACTCTGCAAGCCAGCTGAAGGTGTGTGGCAGAGGGTACTTCGGGTATCACTGTCATTTCTTCTCTTTCCTATTCCAGTCGCTAACGATGTAGGGGGAAAACGACTGTTGATAAACGACCGTGAGGACTATTAATCTCTCTAATTTTACCTTCAAGGTCATTTCACGAGATATGCGTAAGAGGAGGAGATATATTGGTTGACACTTCTAGGAAAGTATGCTACCGGAATTTTAACTTAAACCACTCATCTACATCTACATCCATAATCCGCAAGCCACCTGACGGTGTGTGGCGGAGGATACCTTGAGTACCTCTATCGGTTATCCCTTCTATTCCAGTCTCGTATTGTTCGTGGAAAGAAAGATTGTCGGTATGCCTCTGTGTGGGCTCTAATCTCTCTGATTTTATCCTCATGGTCTCTTACCATGACATACGTAGGAGGGAGGAATATATTGCTTGACTCCTCGATGAATGTATGTTCTCGAAACTTCAACAAAAGCCCGTAGCGAGCTACTGAGCGTCTCTCTTGTAGAGTCTTCCACTGAAGTTTATCTGTCATCTCCGTAACGCTTTCGCGATTACTATATGATCCTGTAACGAAGCGCGCTGCTCTCCGTTGGATCTTCTCTATGTCTTCTATCAACCCTATCTGGTACGGATGCCACGCTGGTGGGCAGTATTCAAGCAGTGGGCGAACAAGTGCACTGTAACCTACTTCTTTTTTTTCGGACTGCATTTCCTTAGGATTCTTCCAATGAATCTCAGTCTATCATCTGCTTTACCGACGATTAATTTTATATGGTCATTCCATTTTAAATCATTCCTAATGCGTACTCCCAGATAATTTATGGAATTAACTACTTCCAGTTGCTGACCTGCTATATTGTAGCTAAATGATAAAGGATCTTTCTTTCTATGTATTCGCAGCACATTACACTCGTCTACATTGAGATTCAATTGCCATTCCCTGCACCATGCGTCGATTCGTTGCAGACCCTCCTGCATTTCAGTACAATTTTCCATTGTTACAACCTCTCGATTTACTACAGCATCCGATGTTATCCACAAGGTCATTTATATATATTGTGAATAACAACGGTCCTACGACACTCCCCTGCGGCACATCTGAAATCACTCTTACTTCGGAAGACTTCTCTCCATTGAGAATGACATGCTGCGTTCTGTTATCTAGGAACTCTTCAGTCCAATCACACAACTGATCTGATAGTCCATATGCTCTTACTCTGTTCATTAAACGACTGTGGGGAAATGTGTCAAACGCCTCGCGGAAGTCAAGAAACACGGCATCTACCTGGGAACCCGTGTCTATGGTCCTCTGAGTCTCGTGGACGAATAGCGCGAGCTGGGTTTCACACGATCATCTTTTTCTAAACCCATGGTGAATCCTACAGAGTCGATTTCTAGTCTCCAGAAAAGTCTTTGTACTCGAACGTAATACGTGTTGCAAAATTCTACAACTGATCGACGTTAGAGATATAGGTCTATAGTTCTGCACATCTGTTTGACGTCCCTTTTTGAAAACGGGGATGACCTATGCCCTTTTCCAATCCTTTGGAACGCCACGCTCTTCTAGAGACCTACGGTACACCGCTGCAAGAAGGGGGGCGATTTCCTTCGCGTGATCTGTGTAAAATCGAACTGGTATCCCATCAGGTCCAGCGGCCTTTTCTCTTTTGAACGATTTTAATTGTTTTTCTATCCCTCTGTCATGTATTTCGATATCTACCATTTTGTCATTTGTGCGACAATCTAGAGAAGGAACTACAGTGCAGTCTTCCTCTATGAAACAACTTTGGAAAAAGACATTTAGACGGCCTTTAGTCTGTCATCCTCTGTTTCAGTACCATTTTGGTCACAGAGTGTCTGGACATACACCTCTCTTGGAGCGTCTGCCACTGGAGCTGGATGGGCATATCCCTAATGTTTCGCCCTTACTAAAAGAACCGTTAATGACATACGCTGCTCTTCATTGGATCTTCTCTGCTTACCTTACCAATCCATCTGTCAATGGTCCCTAAACGACAAGCAACAGTCAAGTATATGTCGAACGAGAGCCTTGTTACTTGCTTTCTTTGTGGGTGGACAACACTTTCCAACGATTCTTCCACTAGATCTCAATCCGACACCTGTCTTGCCCACGATTAGTATACTATGTGATCATTCAACTTTAAATCGTTCCTTACTCGTACTTCCAGATATTTAATTAGCGCGAATGCTTCAGCCATACAATAATGAGTCTTTTGCCTATTAATGCGCAATACATTACATTTGTATCTGTTGTTGACAACCGCCAACCACAACAGCGGCCGTTGATCCTCTGCAAGTCTTTTTGCATTTCGCTTCAATTTGGTAGCGTTGCGACATCTCTATATACAACAGCTTTATACGCGAACACCTTCATGATGTGTCCGATGTTATCTGTTACACAACTTACATACATTGCGAACACGAACAGTAACAGTCCTATACAGGGAGATTCAAAAATACTTTTACAAAATTGGGAGACAGGTTCCTAAAACAAAACAAGAAAAATATCTCGGAAAATCCTTTGTTATGAGTTTTTTTAAAAAAATTAACATTCAGCTGCTCCGCGTACAATCCAACAATTTCAGTGTATCCAAAGAAGTCTTTGGCTGACGGTATCCATAGTAACCATTTAAGATTAATGTGCAGGCTGGGGTTGCAGGTGACTGTCTGATAGGTTATTAAGTTCCCAGAACGTCTTGTAGCTGCTTTGTACAGGCATTTTTTATTCAGAACACGCTCCCAGACGTACTACAAGAAGCGGCCCTGTAAATAACAAGACACATTTGGTTTATGCATTATGGGTCTCCTCTAAATTTTAGTCTCATTGTTCGAGATGCACTGACTGATATCTATCGCGACTGATGGGTCGGCAGAGGACGAGTAGTTCTGTGGCTGCACCTTGTCCCTACCTCAGTCCTTTGGTTTTTTATGTCTGCAGCCGCCTTATACAGTTGGTTTATGCAGCACCAACATCCAGATGCAGAAACTCTTCACGATGTGTCATGGACGTCGGCGAAACCACTCGAAACCGTGAGGGAGTAGTTGAAAGGGTAAGACAGTCCATGATTCACCGAGTGCATACGTGTTTAGAAGCAAGAGGAGTTTGTTTTGAACATTTCTTGAAAAGTCACCTTTAGTGATTTTTTTCGAGGCGATCATTAAACTTCATGAGTACCTTTCTCACTTTGTTTCAATTCTAAATTCGCTTCAATTTGGTAGCGTTGCGACATCTCTATATGCAACAGTTTTATACGCGAACACCTTCATGATGTGTCCGATGTTATCTGTTACACAACTGACATACATTGCGAACAGTAACAGTCCTATACAGGGAGATTCAAAAATACTTTTACAAAATTGGGAGACAGGTTCCTAAAACAAAACAAGAAAAATATCTCGGAAAATCCTTTGTTATGAGTTTTTTTAAAAAAATTAACATTCAGCTGCTCCGCGTACAATCCAACAATTTCAGTGTATCCAAAGAAGTCTTTGGCTGACGGTATCCATAGTAACCATTTAAGATTAGTGTGCAGGCTGGGGTTGCAGGTGACTGTCTGATAGGTTATTAAGTTCCCAGAACGTCTTGTAGCTGCTTTGTACAGGCATTTTTTATTCAGAACACGCTCCCAGACGTACTACAAGAAGCGGCCCTGTAAATAACAAGACACATTTGGTTTATGCATTATGGGTCTCCTCTAAATTTTAGTCTCATTGTTCGAGATGCACTGACTGATATCTATCGCGACTGATGGGTCGGCAGAGGACGAGTAGTTCTGTGGCTGCACCTTGTCCCTACCTCAGTCCTTTGGTTTTTTATGTCTGCAGCCGCCTTATACAGTTGGTTTATGCAGCACCAACATCCAGAAGCAGAAACTCTTCACGATGTGTCATGGACGTCGGCGAAACCACTCGAAACCGTGAGTGAGTAGTTGAAAGGGTAAGACAGTCCATGATTCAACGAGTGCATACGTGTTTAGAAGCAAGAGGAGTTTGTTTTGAACATTTCTTGAAAAGTCATCTTAAGTGATTTTTTTCGAGGCGATCATTAAACTTCATGACTACCTTTCTCACTTTGTTTCAATTCTAAATTAAAGGAGACGAATGATTACACTCGCTGATGGTACGAGTGGAGTAACGAGACTTTTTTGTTAATACAGCTACAACAGTGCAAATTAAAAACGAGAATCCTCTTCAGACGTTGCGTAGACATTCTATTACTATTGGGGGCACAGATAAAGAGCAGTAAACACAATGGTTCAAACCGCAAGGCTGTAGTTAAGATAGAAACTATGTACCGAGCATGAGAATCCATGAACACACAAAAACTGTGTTTTACTTACTGAAAGAGAATCATCTGATTCGAGCACCGTACTGGGTTAGTAAACTTTGTGGCCATACCAGAGGCGATAAACGGACACAGCTCTTGCTATTAACTGACTTGATCGAAGGAGATGAAATAGTATAGGCACCGGAGGAAAAACTAGGCAAAAGAACAAGGCGTAGCAGATATACAGGGTTTTGGCAAAAATATGGAAACCCGACGAGAAATGCGTGCTGGAACATAAATGCAGATGCTAGCCAACCGTGCAGTTGTCGGATGTGACCACGAGCGGCACTGTGCAATGTCCTCAATACATTGCAACTGCCAGTCGTATTCAGAACAGAGTTCTGTGTCACTGTGAGTGCATTATGTCGGAGCCAGGTGAATTCCAACGTGGGCAAATAGTTGGTGGGATGGTGGGCGCTTCCGTAACCAAGGCAGCCAAAGTGTTTTATGTTTCAAGAGGCACCGTATCGAAGATTTACATTTCATGCAGGGAAAGCGGAAAACCGTCATCCGCCAAGTCACAACGCGGACGAAGTCTTTGGTGCGTGACCTTGTCAGGCAGTCATTGGAGAAGATTGTGACGAAAAAAAAAGAGGATGGCAGCTAAAAAAGTCACTGAAAAACTGAATGTCGCACTCGAACCTTGTCAGGGCCAAAGCAATAGGAAGGGCGGTCCACAATCAGGAAAATGCAGGGCGACCTGGAATTCCAGTATCTCTCATCGGGCCAGCCGAGCGGTTCTAGGCGCTACAGTCAGGAACCGTGCGACCGCTACGATCACAGGTTCGAATCCTGCCTCGGGCATGGATGTACGTGATGTCCTTAGGTTTAAGTAGTTCTAAGTTCTAGGGGGCTGATGACCTCAGATGTTAAGTCCCATAGTGCTCAGAGCCATTTGAACCATCTCTCATCGGTGAAGCATATGCCTGAAACAAAAGAAATGTGATGCAGAAGCCATAAAATCTGGACTATGGAGCGACGGAAGAAAGTCATTTGACCGCATGAGTGTAGTTTCACTCTGTTTTCAACTTCTGGCCGAGTTTACGTCCCAAGAGTGAAACGTGGCGCGGGTTCTGTGATGATTTTGGCAGTCATTTCGTGGTATATCATGGGCCCCTTAGTTACTCTGCAATGTCACCTTACTGTAAAGGATTATGTGATCATTTTGGATGATCAGGTTCATCCTATGGTCCAATGTTTGTTTCTCAATGGTGAGGCTGTGCGCCAAGACAGAGATCCTGTTCACACAGGACTGGTTTTCAGAGCACGAGGATGAATTATGGCATCTCCCCTGGTCACCACAGTCATCATATCTCAATATTATTGAGCCTTTGTGGTCTGCTCTAGAGGGAAGTCTGCGAGATCGCTATACACCTCCACCATCGTTACCCGAGCTTCCCAATATTGTGCAGAACGAACGAACCCATGAAAACCATACAGACCTATAGTTATCCATACCGAGACGACTGGAAGATGTTCTGAATGCCAACTGTTTTCCTACTCCATACTAGGTATGGTAATACACTACTGGCCATTAAAATTGCTACACCACGAAGATGACGTGCTACAGACGCGAAATTTAACCGACAGGAAGAAGATGCTGAGATGTGCAAATGATTAATTTTTCAGAGCATTCACACAAGGTTGGCGCCGGTGGCGACACCTACAACGTGCTGACATGAGGAAAGTTTCCAACCGATTTCTCATACACAAACAGCAGTTGACCGACGTTGCCTGGTGAAACGTTGTTGTGATGCCTCGTGTAAGGAGGAGAAATGCGTACCATCACGTTTCCGACTTTCGGAAAGGTCGGATTGTAGCCTATCGCGATTGCGGTTTATCATATCGCGACATTGCCGCTCGCGTTGGTCGAGATCCAATGACTGTTAGCAAAATATGGAATCGGTGGGTTCAGGAGGGTAATACGGAACGCCGTGCTGGATCCCAACAGCCTCGTATCACTAGGAGTCGAGATGACAGGTATCTTATCCGCATGGCTGTAACGGATCGTGCAGCCACGTCTCGATGCCTGAGTCAACAGATGGGGATGTTTGCAAGATAACAACCATCTGCACGAACAGTTCGACGACGTTTGCAGCAGCATGGACTATCAGCTCGGAGACCATGGCTGCGGTTACCCTTGACGCTGTATCACAGACAGGAGCGCCTGCGATGGTGTACTCGACGACGAACCTGGGTGCACGAATGGCAAAACGTCATTTTTTCGGATGAATCCAGGTTCTATTTACAGCATCATGATGGTCGCATCCGTGTTTGGCGACATCGCGGTGAACGCACATTGGAAGCGTGTATTCGTCATCGCCATACTGGCGTATCACCAGACGTGATGGTATAGGGTGCCATTGGTTACAAGTCTCGGTCACCTCTTGTTCGCATTGACGGTACTTTGAACAGTGGGCTTTACATTTCAGATGTGTTACGACCCGTGGCTCTACCCTTCATTCGATCCCTGCGAAACCCTTCATTGCAGCAGGATAATGCACGACAGCATGTTGCAGGTCCTGTACGGGCCTTTCTGGATACGGAAAATTTTCAACTTCTGCCCTGGCCAGCACATTCTCCAGATCTCTCACCAATTGTAAACGTCTGGTCAATGGTGGCCGAGCAACTGGCTCGTCACAATACGCCAGTCACTACTCCTGATGAACTGTGGTATCGTGTTGAAGCTGCATGGGCAGCTGTACGTGTACACGCCATCCAAGCTCTGTTTGACTCAATGCCCAGGCGTATCTAGGCCGTTATTACGGCCAGAGGTGGTTGTTCTGGGTACTGATTTCTCAGGATCTATGCACCCAAATTTCGTGAAAATGTAATCACATGTCATTTCTAGTATAATATATTTGTCCAATCATCTGCATTTCTTCTTGGTGTAGCAATTTTAATGGCCAGTAGTGTATGTTCCGTTTCTGGTGTTTCCATATTGTTTCTCAACGTCTGATCGTGGACAACACATGGGAGATTAAATCTAAGTGATGAAAGTGCATAAGCCAACGTCCTTTCCGCTGTGGTAACACCGGTTCGCGTCAGATCACCGAAGTTAAGCGCTGTCGGGCTGGACCAGCACTTGGATGGGTGACCATCTGGTCTGCCTTGCGCTGTTGGCAAGCGGGGTGCACTCAGCCCTTGTGAGGCAAACTGAGGAGCTACTTGATTGAGAAGTAGCGGCTCCGGTCTCGGAAACTGACATACGGTCGGGAGAGCGGTGTGCTGATCACATTCCCCTCCATTCCCGCCTGTGGGCTGAGGATGACACGGCGGCCGGTCGGTACGCTGGGCCTTCCAAGGCATGTTAGGACGGAGTACGATAGTGCATAAAAGTAGAAATCGAAATAGACAGAAAGCAATACAGGCGCCTAATAAATTAGAAAGTGTAAAGTGGAAAAGCATGAGTTCGTTGAGGAGAAATGCAAATAGGAGAAATGCAAATATGTAGAAGAAAGTGAAGCCATAAACGAGGCACATGGACTAGATATTCTCTAACAGTCATTAAGGTCCCTGGGAGGACCAACCGGCCAAACTCCTCGATACTGCACGCAATATATACGAGAGTCAGACAAAATACCTTACACTTGTGGAGATATTTATATTTCTGTTGAGTTTCACAACCAAAGGCCTCCACAGTACTTGGTGACTTGTACTAAAATAGTGGTTTTTTCTCTGTTCATAAAATTATTGTACGAGGAGTGTTTTTTAAGTAAGTACCGTTTTGAAATTAAGAAAATACGTGTTAAGATATATCAATAATTTTATTTTTACATGAAAGCCTTTTACATGAAAACCTTAATCTACGCACTGACGCCATTACAGTCTGATTCTTCCTTGTTTACGTTGTGTACTGAGTGTTTAAGATGCTTCCGATAATCGTGAGTCCCGCCGACTGTGAAGTACGGGCTGTTATAAGATTTCTTAGTGCTAAAGGCCTAAAAGTGATCGATATTCATCGTGAGATCTGTGCAGTTTACAGAGAAAACATTATGATGATGTAATGGTAAGAAAGTGGGTGAGAGCATTTAAAGATGGACGCACAAATGTGCATGATGAACAACGGAGTGGGCGTCCTTCAGTCGTTAATGGAAGTTTGTTGCAGGAAGTGGACAATAAGGTGAGAGAAAACAGACGCTTTACTATTTCCTCCTTGCGAGATGACTTTTCTAACGTTTCTCGTAGTGTTTTGTATGGCATTGTGACCGAGAACTTGAATTACAGAAAATTGTGCGCATGTTGGGTACCGAAAATGTTGACGGATGTGCACAAAACCAAACGTTTAAACAGTGCATTGACTTTCCTTGAGCGGTACCACAACGACGGTGATGATTTCTTAAGCCAAATTGTTACGGGCGATGAAGCATGGGTGGCCTACGTCACACCAGAATCAAAGCAACAGTCCATGGAAGTTGAGCAAGGGCATCGTTTTGCTGCAAGACAATGCCCATCTGCATGTGGCGAATCAGACCAAAGATCTCATCACATCTTTTCGATGGGAAACTCTAGATCATCCTCCGTGCAGCCCCGATCTTGCGCCAATGACTACCACCTGTTCCTGCACTTGAAGAAACACCTGGGCGGTCAGCGTCTTCAAGATGATGTCGAAGTCAAAACAGTGATGATGCAATGGTTAACAAGTCAGGCGGCAGACTTCTATGAGGAGGGTATTCAAAAACTGGTACAACGTTATGACAAGTGCCTCAATATTGACGGAAATTTTGTAGAAAAGTAGATTAAAGTACAGGCTTTCATGTAAAAATAAAATTATTGAGATTCCTTAATACGTCTTTTTTTTTAATTTCAAAACGGTACTTACTTAAACAACATGCCTCTTATGTTTCTTGCAATAATTAGATTACAGACGCTGTCTTTGCTAACTTCAGTGTTTACATAGTATATGCGACGTAAACACGACAGGAAAAGGAGCTTGTGGGCACTGGAGGAATTTTTAGATTTATATACTTGCTCATCTTGTCAATAAATGTCATCGCAAAACTTTGAGACATGTATATAGTAGTGTTTTTTTCCTACTAGACCGTGACAGATGATACCCCAAAGTCGTAAACACAACACATACATGTCATATTCGTTTTCCTTTTGCTGCTCTTACCCTGATCGTTGTTAGCAAGTTAATATGGACTTGCAATAATGAGTGGCCGGATGCCCTTTCCATTTCCTGCCCCCCCCCCCCCCCCCCATGGCGGAACTGGTGGGCCCCGTTTGTTTGCGTCTAACATCATCCTACGTGAAAGTGTAAGACCGTTTTTCGAAATGCTTGCAAAACGTGTAACTGAGGCGGGAGGTGTGTACGAGCTCAGTATTTAATTAGTCGTGTGTGTGGAAAACAGCCTAAAAACCACATTGCTGGCCGGTACACTGCCTCTCGCCCGTTAGTGCGCCCGGCGGGTTCGATCCAGGATCGGTGCAACTTCCCCATTTCCGGAAGTGGCGTACCAACGAGCGCGGCTTCCGGGCAGGCCGCATACATGCATTAACTCACGTAATTCTACATGGTGATGGAGGCTAAACCTCTGTAACTCGTAGTGGCAATAAAATAAAATGGTGACTGGTAACTGTAAATTCTTAGTTTCAGTTGACATCAGTAACAGTCACAGTAAACGCTAATCCAAAACGTCGGCATTTACAGTGGACCTTTAGATAAATGAAAAGATCCGTCTATTTTTACAATCCGTGGCCGATTCATTTAAAATTTCTGTTGAGTACCGACATCCCAGGTGTTGCTCTCTGTTGTGCAATGCCCTGCTTTCCAAGGAATCGATTCACGGGCAACTCCGGAATGTAAGACGTCGTTGCATGACGAAGCAATTCAGACACGAAACGAGGAGAGGCTAGGTCTGCTGTCTACAGGGGACAATCAGCGGCGTGCAGTTCACACGCTACTCTAGTCCACTGACGCCCTGACAATTTTTGTGAAGTACAGGTTACTATATAACTTAATTTTATGCACAAAGGCACACTGGTTTTTTTAATACACTTCTGAACCTATGGTATGCTATGAAATGTTATGGTTTGGTACTTCTGAATTGACCGCACAGAAAGTGCTTCTGTGTTCGTTACTTATCAGAAATTTAGGATCTTCTGCTATAAAATTGGTTCTGCTCTCCGCCATTTCGACCATCTATCTTCGGTTGTATTGCAAAATACCAGATCCTGAACTTTTTGTGCCGAATCAAATGTTGTTGTTGTGGTCTTCAGTCCTGAGACTGGTTTGATGCAGCTCTCCATGCTACTCTATCCTGTGCAAGCCTCTTCATCTCCCAGTACCTACTTCAACCTACATCCTTCTGAATCTGCTTAGTGTGTTGATCTCTTGGTCTCCCTCTACGATTTTTACCCTCCACGCTGCCCTCCAATGCTAAATTTGTGATCCCTTGATGCCTCAAAATAATGTCCTACTAACCGATCCCTTCTTCTAGTCAAGTTGTGCCACAAAATTCTCTTCTCCCCAATCCTATTCAATACCTCCTCATTAGTTACGTGATCTACCCACCTTATCTTCAGCATTCTTCTGTAGCACCACATTTCGAAAGCTTCTATTCTCTTCTTGTCCAAACTATTTATTGTCCACGTTTCACTTCCATACATGGCTACACTCCATACAAATACTTTCAGAAACGACTTCCTGGCACTTAAATCTATACTCGATGTTAACAAATTTATCTCCTTCAGAAACGATTTCCTTGCCATTGCCAGTCTACATTTTATATCCTCTCTACTTCGACCATCATCAGTTATTTTGCTCCCTAAATAGCAAAACTCCTTTACTACTTTAAGTGTCTCATTTCCTAATCTAATCCCCTCAGCATCACCCGATTTAATTTGACTACATTCCATTATCCTCGTTTTGGTTTTGTTGATGTTCATCTTATATCCTCCTTTCAAGACACTGTCCATTCCGTTCAACTGCTCTTCCAAGTCCTTTGCTGTCTCTGACAGAATTACAATGTCATCGGCGAACCTCAACGTTTTTACTTCTTCTCCATGAATTTTAATACCTATTCCGAATTTTTCTTTTGTTTCCTTTACAGCTTGCTCAATATACAGATTGAATAACATCGGGGAGAGGCTACAACCCTGTCTCACTCCTTTTCCAACCACTACTTCCCTTTCATGCCCATCGACTCTTATAACTGCCATCTGGTTTCTGTACAAATTGTAAATAGCCTTTCGCTCCCTGTATTTTACCCCTGCCACCTTCAGAATTTGAAAGAGAGTATTCCAGTTAACGTTGTCAAAAGCTTTCTCTAAGTCTACAAATGCTAGAAACGTACGTTTGCCTTTTCTTAATCTCTCTTCTAAGATAAGTCGTAAGGTTAGTATTGCCTCACGTGTTCCAACATTTCTACGGAATCCAAACTGATCTTCCCCGAGGTCCGCTTCTACCAGTTTTTCCATTCGTCTGTAAAGAATTCGCGTTAGTATTTTGCAGCTGTGACTTATTAAACTGATAGTTCGGTGATTTTCACATCTGTCAACACCTGCTTTCTTTGGGATTGGAATTATTATATTCTTCTTGAAGTCTGTGGGTATTTCGCCTGTCTCATACATCTTGCTCACCAGATGGTAGAGTTTTGTCATGACTGGCTCTCCCAAGGCCATCAGTAGTTCTAATGGAATGTTATCTACTCCCGGGGCCTTGTTTCGACTCAGGTCTTTCAGTGCCCCATCAAACTCTTCACGCATTATCTTATCTCCCATTTCATCTTCATCTACATCCTCTTCCATTTCCATAATATTGTCCTCAAGTACATCGCCCTTGTATAAACCCTCTATATACTCCTTCCACCTTTCTGCCTTCCCTTCTTTGCTTAGAAGTGGGTTGCCATCTGAGCTCTTGATATTCATACAAGTGGTTCTCTTCCCTCCAAAGGTCTCTTTAATTTTCCTGTAGGCAGTATCTATCTTACCCCTAGTGAGACAAGCCTCTACATCCTTACATTTGTCCTCTAGCCATCCCTGCTTAGCCCTTTTGCACTTCCTGTCGATATCATTTTTGAGACGTTTGTATTCCTTTTTGCCAGCTTCATTTACTGCATTTTTATATTTTCTCCTTTCATCAATTAAATTCAATATTTCTTCTGTTACCCAAGGATTTCTATTAGCCCTCGTCTTTTTACCTACTTGATCCTCTGCTGCCTTCACTACTTCATCCCTCAGAGCTACCCATTCTTCTTCTACTGTATTTCTTTCCCTCATTCCTGTCAATTGTTCCCTTATGCTCTCCCTGAAACTCTGTACAACCTCTGGTTCTTTCAGTTTATCCAGGTCCCATCTCCTTAAATTCCCACCTTTTTGCAGTTTCTTCAGTTTCAATCTGCAGTTCATAACCAATAGATTGTGGTCAGAATCCACATCTGCCCCTGGAAATGTCTTACAATTTAAAACCTGGTTCCTAAATCTCTGTCTTACCATTATATAATATATCAGATACCTTTTAGTATCTCCAGGATTATTCCAGGTATACAACGTTCTTTTATGATTCTTGAACCAATTGTTAGCTATGAATAAGTTGTGCTCTGTGCAAAATTCTACAAGGCGGCTTCCTCTTTCATTTCTTCCCCCCAATCCATATTCACCTACTATGTTTCCTTCTCTCCCTTTTCCTACTGACGAATTCCAGTCACCCATGACTATTAAATTTTCGTCTCCCTTCACTACCTGAATAATTTCTTTTATCTCGTCATACATTTCATCAATTTCTTCATCATCTGCAGAGCTAGTTGGCATATAAACTTGTACTACTGTAGTAGGCATGGGCTTTGTGTCTTTCTTGGCCACAATAATGCGTTCACTATGCTGTTTGTAGTAGCTAACCCGCACTCCTATTTTTTTATTCATTATTAAACCTACTCCTGCATTACCCCTATTTGATTTTGTATTTATAACCCTGTAATCACCTGACCAAAAGTCTTGTTCCTCCTGCCACTGAACTTCACTAATTCCCACTATATCTAACTTTAACCTATCCATTTCCCTTTTTAAATTTTCTAACCTACCTGCCCGATTAAGGGATCTGACGTTCCACGCTCCGATCCGTAGAGCGCCAGTTTTCTTTCTCCTGATAACGACGTCCTCTTGAATAGTCCCCGCCCGGAGATCCGAATGGGGGACTATTTTACCTCCGGAATATTTTACCCAAGAGGACGCCATCATCATTTAATCATACAGTAAAGCTGCATGTCCTCGGGAATCAAATGAGCAAGGTTTTATTGACTGTACACTCGTATTTCAAAACCTTTCTGTATAAGGCTTATTTAGGGTCAGACCATCCATCAGATTAATGGTAAATATATCGTATGTGGCCAAACGAAGAGACAAAGTTGAAATTGCAGTTGCAAACGAAATTCTTTATCTTGCTGATGATGACTGCTCTCATATAACTGATTCTGATCTCTTACCTATATTTTCGTGATCTGTTTAGTATGCGCCCGAGATGTTTGCATGACCTTGAGAACGAGAGAACTTTATTGATTTCACATTTGAACTTTAACATGTGGCAGAGGATATCTCGTTTTCTCATCAGACAGGATTCCTTATGCACAACAGTAGAATGCTTTGCCCAATACTTTTGCTGTGGGACATACCCGATATCTTCGTCTCTCAGATTGGTCCTCCAAGCCACAGTTGCCTACTTGCAAATTAACATCCATTTGTTCTTTGTGGAGTTCAGTTGGGTCTCAAGTTGTTATATGCCTCATCCCAAACCAGCATATACCTCTGCAGTTAATCTATTCCTGAACTTTCCATTGATCTCATCCGTGGCTAACATTCAGGTTTTGCATCTGTGTTAAACGATTCGTGATCTTGACGTCTGCATAAGTGAACAGTTACCAGATTAAAAGAACGACTTCCCTGTGGATTTGAAGTAAACATAATAATTATATGTATGAATGACATGTCTTCAGCATCGGAAAACCGTAACGACGCCAAAGATACGCCCCTCGTACATATACAATATTCCCTTCAACTCTCGGAATTCTAATATTTAGTTCGTTAATTGTTCACTGGTTTATAACCGATCTACCGTATTAGTCAATCAGCACAAAGAGGAAGCAATAAAACAAACTAACGAGAAATTCAGAAAGGCGATTGCAATTCAGAGAGAAGAAGTAAAACCTTTTGTTCAAATGGTTCAAATGGCTCTGAGCACTATGGGACTTAACTTCTGAGGTCATCAGTCCGTGAAAACTTAGAACTACTTAAACCTAACTAACTTAAAGGACATCACACTCATTCATGCCAGAGACAGGATTCGAACCTGGGACAGTAGCGGTCGCGCGGTTCCAGATTGTAGCGCCTAGAACCGCTCGGCCACCCCGCCGGCAAATAAAACCTTCAATTTTGGTACTTGTGTCATTACGGCAAAGGGCTTAGCACCTAAAATAAATGCATGTTTTAAAAAGATAAACAAAAAGAAAATTAAAACAAGATTAATGGAATGAAATAGATTTAAAACAGGTGACACTGAGGGAAGGAGATTTGGAAATCAGACGCTGATAGCAGAGATGTGTTTTGCCGTTTGAGCGGCAAAATAACCGACAATGGTAGAAACAGAGGTTGTTGTTGTTGTGGTCTTCAGTGCTGAGACTGGTTTGATGCAGCTCTCCATGCTATTCTATCCTGTGCAAGCTTCTTCATCCTCCAGTACCTACTGCAACGTACATCTCTCTGAATCTGTTTAGCGTATTCATCTCTTGGCCTCCCTCTACGATTTTTAACGTCCACGCTGCCCTCCAATACTAAATTTGTGATCCCTTGATGCCTCAGAACATGTCCTACCAACCGATCCCTCCTTCTAGTCAAATTGTGCCACAAACTCCTCTCCTCCCCAATTCTATTCAGTACCTCCTCACTAGTTATGTGATCTAGCCATCTAATCTTCAGCATTCTTCTGTAGCACCACATTTCGAAAGCTTCTATTCTCTCCTTGCCCAAACTATTTATCGTCCATGTTTCACTTCAATACATGGCTACACTCCATACAAATACTTTCAGAAACGACTTCCTGACACATCTATACTCGATGTTAACAAATTTATCTTCTTCAGAAACGCTTTCCCTGTCATTGCCAGTCTACATTTAATATCCTCTCTACTTTGACCATCATCAGTTATTTTGCTCCCCAAATAGCAAAACTCCTTTACTACTTTAAGTGTCTCATTTCCTATTCTAATTCCCTCAGCATTACCCGATTTAATTCGACTACATTCCATTATCCTCGTTTTGGTTTTGTTGATGTTCATCGTATATCCTCCTTTCAAGACACTGTCCATTCCGTTCAACTGCTCTTCCAAGTCCTTTACTGTCTCTGACAGAATTACAATATCATCGGCAAACCTTAAAGTTTTTATTTCTTCTCCATAGATTTTAATACCTACTCCGAATTTTTCTTTGGTTTCATTCACTGCTTGCTCAATATACAGATTGAACAACATCGGGGAGAGGCTACAACCCTGTCTCACTCCCTTCCGAATCACTGCTTCCCTTTCATGTCTCTCGACTCTTATAACTGCCACCTGGTTTCTGTACAAATTGTAAATAGCCTTTCGCTCTTTGTATTTTACCCCTGCAACCTTCAGAATTTGAAAGACAGTATTCCAGCCAACATTATCAAAAGTTTCTCTAAGTCTACAAATGCTGGAAACGTTGGTTTGCCTTTTCTTAATCTAGCTTCTAAAATAAGTCGTAGGTTCAGTATTACCTCACGTGTTCCAACATTTCTGCGAAATCCAAACTGATCTTCCCCGAGATCGGCTTCTACCAGTTTTTCCATTCGTCTGTAAAGAATTCGCGCCAGTATTTTGCAGCCGTGACTTATTAAACAGATATGCCTGCCTTCTTTGGGATTGGAATCATTTTATTCTTCTTGAAGAGTGTGGGTATTTCGCCTGTCTCATACATCTTGCTCACCAGATGGTAGAGTTTTGTCAGGACTGGCTCTCCCAAGGCTGTCAGTAGTTCTAATGGAATGTTGTCTACTCCCGGGGCCTTGTTTCGACTTAGGTCTTTCAGTGCTCTATCAAACTCTTCAGGCAGTGTCATATCTCCCATTTCATTTTCATCTACATCCTCTTCCATTTCTCTAACATTGCCCTCAAGTACATCGCCCTTGTATAGACCCTCTATACACTCTTTCCACCTTTCTGCTTCTTTGCTTAGAACTGGGTTTCCATCTGAGCTCTTGATATTCATACAAGTGGTTCTCTTTTCTCCAAAGGTCTCTTTAATTTTCCTGTAGGCAGTATCTATCTCACCCCTAGTGAGATAAGCCTCTCCATTGTTACATTTGTCCTCTAGCCATCCCTGCTTAGCCATTTTGCACTTCCTGTCGATATCATTTTTGAGACGTTTGTATTCCTTTTTGTCTGCTTCATTTACTGCATTTTTATATTTTCTTCTTTCGTCAATTAAATTCAATATTTCTTCTGTCACCCATGGATTTTTGCTAGCCCTCGTCTTTTTACCTATTTGATCCTCTGCTGCCTTCACTACTTCATCCCTCAGAGCTACCCATTCTTCTTCTACTGTACTTCTTTCCCCTACTCCTGTCAATTTTTCCCTTATGCTCTCCCTGAAACTCTGTACAACCTCTGATTTTGTCAGTTTATCCAGGTCCCATCTCCTTAAATTGCCACCTTTTTGCAATTTCTTCAGTTTTAATCTACAGTTCATAACCAATAGATTGTGGTCAGAATCCACATCTGCCCCTGGAAATGTCTTACAATTTAAAACCTGGTACCTGAATCTCTGTCTTACCATTATATAATCTATCTGAAACCTGTCAGTATCTCCAGGCTTCTTCCATGTATACAACCTTCTTTTATGATTGTTGAACCAAGTGTTAGCTATGATTAAGTTGTGCTCTGTGCAAAATTCTACCAGACGGCTACCTCTTTCATTTCTTTCTCCCAATCCATATTCACCTACTATGTTTCCTTTCCTTCTCTCTTTTTTCCTACTCTCGAATTCCAGTCACCCACGACTATTAAATTTTCACCGAGCGAGGTGACGCAGTGGTTAGCACACTGGACTCGCATTCGGGAGGACGACGGTTCAATCCCGTCTCCAGCCATCCTGATTTAGGTTTTCCGTGATTTCCCTAAATCGTTTCAGGCGCATGCCGGGATGGTTCCATTGAAAGGGCACGGCCGATTTCCTTCCCAATCCTTCCCTACCCCGAGCTTGCGCTCCGTCTCTAATGACCTCGTTGTCGACGGGACGTTAAACACTAATCACCACCACCACCATATTAAATTTTCGTCTTCCTTCACTATCTGAATAATTTTTTTATCTCATCATACATTTCTTCAATTGCTTCGTCATCTGCAGAGCTAGTTGGCATATAGACTTGTACTACTGTCGTGGGCGTGGGCTTCGTGTCTATCTGGGCCACAACAATGCGTTCGCTGTGCTGTTTGTAGTAGCTTACCCGCATTCCTATTGTTTTATTCATTATGAAACTTACTCCTGCATTACCCCTATTTGATTTTGTATTTATAACCCTGTATTCACCTGACCAAAAGTCTTATTCCACCTGCCACCGAACTGCACTAATTCCCACTGTATCCAACTTTAACCTATCCATTTCCCTTTTTAAATTTTGTAACCTACCTGCCCGATTAAGGGATCTGACATTCCACGCTCCGATCCGTAGAACGCCAGTTTTCTTTCTCCTGATAACGATGTCCTCCTGAGTTGTCCCCGCCCGGAGATCCGAATGGGGGACTATTTTACCTCCGGCATCTTTTACGCTAGAGGACGCCATCATCGTTTATCCATACAGTAAAGCTGCATGCCCTCGGGAAAAATTACGGCTGTAGTTTCCCCTTGCTTTCAGCCGTTCGCAGTACCAGCACAGCAAGGCCGTTTTGGTTAGTGTTACAAGGCCAGATCAGTCAATCACCCAGGCTGTTGCCCCTGCAACTACTGAAAAGGCTGCTGCCCCTCTTCAGGAACCATACGTTTGTCTGGCCTCTCAACAGATACCCCTCCGTTGTGGTTGCACCGGCGGTACGGCTATCTGTATCGCTGAGGCACGCAAGCCTCCCCATCCACGGCAAGGTCTATGGTTCATGGGGGGAGGGAAACAGAGGTACGGATTAAAAAAAAAATAAAATAAAAAATAAAAACGAGTCACACCTAGAGGCACGGATAAAAAAAATTAGTCACATCTAGAGGAATAATTATAAACATCTTTTAAAACAGCGTAGTTCCGCCCCTGGACTTGATAACCGCCTGGATTCCATTTGGAAGTGAGTCCACGAAGTTGTGCAGGTACGTCGCATCCAGGTTAAGCCATATGCCGAGAATTCGACCGCGCAGTTCCACCAAAGTGCGGGGACGCTGATGCCGGCGTTTTACCCGCTGTCTCACCATGTAGCAGAGATTTTCTATGGGTTTCAGGGCTAGTGATTTCGCAGGCCACTCGAAATGTAATAGGGTGGGGAATGTTTAGAAAACTAGTCGCATATTCATCCACTGCGATTAACTTTGCTGTTGTCGTCACCTGTGCGGGCAATGGCCTCTTCCGACGTGACCGACTCCAAATATCCATTGCATTCAGATCCCGTCAGGGTGTTCTCTCGCTGACAGGTGGTGGTGGATCTTCATTCACGTCCTGCAGCAGTTCCTGTCGGGTTTGGAACCGATTTTGATTCACAATCTATGAAACGCGTCTGCGGTCCCTCTCCGTAAGGATCTTTTTCAGACCACCGTTTGACGTCGTGTTCTGTGGCCACGTGCGTTCCATCATTGCTTGAAGACATGTTGAACAGTCCGCCGCGAAACACTAACAATCTAACAATCCCAGCATCTTCAAACACCGTATGAGCAATGGCACGAACGAACACTATTGCCCCTTTTGACCATCCGCTTGAAACATAAATGTCTCACTGAGTGATACTGCCTTATGCTCATACAGAGGCAGTGTGCTATTGGTTGAGCATAAGTCTCGGCCGCTGCGCCATCTGTAAAGACTAACGATTCATCTCCTTGTGCCCGGAGTGATTAATTTTTTGTCTGGTGAGCTTAACTTGTAACTACAGCTAGCTAGTCTACAAACGACTGCATTAAAGGTAAAGGCAACTTCGGTAGGACTCACAATTCGATAAATGTAAAATTTCAATACAGCGTTATCAAGCACAATAACGGAGCTATTGTGAAATTTGGGTAGACTATTGATTTCTGTTCCAGCCGCCTGATATAAACAAGATAGTAATTTTGTCGAACTGCAGTACTGCTTTTTGCATGCATTTCAAGCGAATAATAATAGCTCAAATAGCGCCTGCCCCGTTAGCCGGGCGGTCTAACGCACGGCTTTCCGGAGTGGGAAGGAGCGCCTGGTCCCCGGCACGAGTCCGCCCGGCGGACTTGTTTCGAGGTGCGGTGAGCCGGCCAGTCCGTGGATAGTTTTTAGGCGGTTTCCATCTGCCTCGGCGAATGCGGGCTGGTTCCCCTTATTCCGCCTCAGCTACACTATGTCGGCGATTGCTGCGCAAACAAGTTCTCCACGTACGCGTACACCACCATTACTCTACCACGCAAACATAGGGGTTACATTCGTCTGGTGTGAGACGTTCCCTTGGGGGTGTCCACCAGGGGCGAACCGCACAATAACCCTGGGTTCGGTGTGGGCCGGCGGAGGGGTGAAGTGGACTGCGGTAGTCGTCGTGGGGTTGTGGACCACTGCGGCTGCGGCAGCCTCTCCGTCGTTTCTAGGTCCCCGGTTAACATACAACAAAATACAATAGCTCAAATAATTACTATGAAATTTTTTTTCTAATCTGCCGGTTTACTCCCTGTTTTAAACATTAAAAGCAATATTGGAACACAATCAAATTTTCCTCCTGTTGTTGTTGTTGTTTTCAGTCCTGAGACTGGTTTGAATCAGCTCTCCACGCTACTCTATCCTGTGCAAGCTTCTTCATCTCCCAGTACCTACTGCAACCTACATCCTTCTGAATCTGCTTAGTGTATTCATCTCTTGGTCTCCTTCTACGATTTTTACCCTCCACGCTGCCTTCCAATGCTAAATTGGTGATCCCTTGATGCCTCAGAACATGTCCTACTAATCGATCCCTTCTTCTAGTCAAGTTGTGCCACAAACTTCTCTTCTCCCCAATCCTATTCAATACCTCCTCATTAGTTATGTGATCTACCCATCTAATCTTCAGCATTCTTCTGTAACACCACATTTCGAAAGCTTCTATTCTCTTCTTGTCCAAACTAGTTATGGTCCATGTTTCACTTTCATACATGGCTACACTCCATACATATACTTTCAGAAACGACTTCCTGACACTAAAATCTATACTCGACGTTAACAAATTTCTCTTCTTCAGAAACGCTCTCCTTGCCATTGCCAGTCTACATTTTATATCCTCTCTACTTCGACTATCATCAGTTATTCTGCTCCCCGAATAGCAAAACTCCTTTGCTACTTTAAGTGTCTCATTTCCTAATCTAATTCCCTCAGCATCTCCCGACTTAATTCGACTACATTCCATTATCCTCGTTTTGCTTTTGTTGGTGTTCATCTTACATCCTCCTTTCAAGACGCTATCCATTCCGTTCAACTGCTCTTCCAAGTCCTTTGCTGTCTCTGACAGAATTACAATGTCATCGGCGAACCTCAAAGTTTTTATTTCTACTACATGGATTTAAATATCTACTCCAAATTTTTCTTTTGTTTCCTTCACTGCTTGCTCAATATACAAATTGAATAACATCAGGGAGAGGCTACAACCCTGTCTCACTCCCTTCCCAACCACTGCTTCCCTTTCATGCCCCTCAACTCTTATAACTGCCATCTGGTTTCTGTACAAATTGTAAATAGCCTTTCGCTCCCTGTATTTTACCCCTGCCACCTTCAGAATCTGAAAGAGAGTATTCCAGTCAACATTGTCAAAAGCTTTCTCTACGTCTACAAATGCTAGAAACGTAGGTTTGCCTTTTCTTAATCTAGCTTCCAAGATAAGTCGTAGGGTCAATTGCCTCACGTGTTCCAATATTTCTACGAAATCCCAACTGATCTTCCCCGAAGTCGGCTTCTACTAGTTTTTCCATTCGTCTGTAAAGAATTAGCGTTAATATTTTGCAGCCGTGACTTATTAAACTGATTGTTCGGTAATTTTCACATCTGTCAACACCTGCTTTCTTTGGGATTGGAATTATTATGTTCTTCTTGAAGTCTGAGGGTATTTCGCCTGTCTCATACATCTTGCTCACCATATGGTAGAGTTATGTCAGGACTGGCTCTCCCAAGGCTGTCAGTAGTTCTAATGGAATGTTATCTACTCCCGGGGCCTTGTTTCGACTCTGGTCTTTCAGTGCTCCATCAAACTCTTCACGCAGTGTCATATCTCCCATTCCATCTTCATCTACATCCTCTTCCATTTCCGTAATATTGTCCTCAAATATATCGCCCGTGTATAGACCCTCTATATACTCCTTCCACCTCTCTGCTTTCCCTTCTTAAAAGTCATTTAAATAGTTTCAAGAAGCATAAATTTCTTGTATCACACGATATACGATTTTCTCCTGCGTGTACTAGAGCAAGGAGTCGTTTTGAAAGTGGCGCTTTTATTCTTTCCCCTCACCACCATAGCCTCTACATCTCAGTGTTAATGAGCCTTTTTAGCCTGTTTTGGAGGAAAGGCTGCAGGATCGCTTATCCACCTCCATCATCATTATTTGAACTTGCCACTATTTTGCAGGAAGAATGATATAAAATTCCATTGAAATCCTGTCAGGACCTGTTTTTATACACTACGGGGCGACTGGAAGCTGTTTTGAATGCCAGCCGCTTTCCCACAACGAATTAGGCGTGGAAACGTGTTATTTTTTCTTTGTTTCCATATTCTTGTCGACTTCTACACGTAGATTGAGACTGAAGCGAAACCGCTGATTTCGACAGTATCCGAAGTCACATATAGAATATTCATTTACTAAATACAGACGCCCAGATATATTGAATTTGTTAGCTTACTAGTAAATACATGTAACCGCAGATGCAAACAATACCAAAAGACAATAGTACAAAACAGCTGAACGTGAGTAAAAATCACATTAGGGAACTATTGTGGAAATAATAACTATGTAATAACTAATTAAATATTGAAATATACTGCTGACATTGATGGGAATGAATAAGATTGTCTGGCTCTTCTATAATTCGGAGAAACGTAATCACAAACAATGAGTTATGCAGTGCAATTTATCAAACATTACTGCGGTCACATTTCAAAGTAATATTAACGCAAATGTATTTCTATTAGAAGTTCTTAAACGTGTCACGTGTTCAATGCTACAGAAACAAGTTAATTTGTTAAAACTATACAATTCATTGTGAGGGCATTATTAGGAAATGTAAACTACTCTTTCTGATAATCAAGCCATATACGTAAGTTTTCCCTATATCACGAAATTCTTTATTTAATTTCATCTCTCGTTACATGGTAGGAACTCGTTTTATTAACTAGTTTGGCCGTCAGTAAAGAAAGAAGTAATTGAATTGTTGTTAAGCTGAACATCTCGTATTTCACTACGAAGACATAAAAACGACCTTTGTGTTTAAAACCATATGTACCTGTAAATTTGAAGCGTTTTGCCATCCGAACTGTCAACTGGATGTAAGACTTTTAACCGCAAGTCATTTAAAGTCTGTTTATAATAGTTAACTCATTGTAGCGTTTACTGTAAATACTGACAGATTTCTGTAACCAGGTCAGTCTTCCGTCAGATTTTGAGACGGAATCTGTGTTTGTCGTCAGTCCTAATAATGTGATAATAAACACATTATTTAAAATGGCGCGCCTGTAAACTTTATTATACGTATCACAAGGAAAGTCTGAAGATCGAAAGAATTTCAGATTGTCTAGGAGAATCAGCTGTTGCAGCAAAGAAGAAAAGAAGAAGTGTTTGTACTTCGCTGAATTTACAGCCACTTGTGTTGAACTATTCGCAGTATCAGCTGTTGTCACGAACAGCGACAAATTCTTTTGCACTTCAGCAGATCTTGAAACGATGTAACGGTACAAGATATCGCGTGAACGGAAGCTTTGTGAGCTACTTGCTTCCTGAGTTGTCGATACATCATGTGAATGCTTCCAACGATTATCAGTCTGCCATCTGCCTTTCTTACAATTATTTGTATGTGACCGCTCCACTTTTGAGTGCTCCATACGCTTACTGGTTCAAATGGCTCTGAGCACTATGGGACTTAACATCTGAGATCATCAGTCCCCTTGAACGTAGAGCTACTTAAACCTAACTAACCTAAGGACATGACACACATCCATTCCCGAGGCAGGATTCGAACCTGCGACCGTAGCAGTCGTGCGGTTCCGGACTGAAGCGCCTAGAACCGCATACGCTTACTCCCAGATGCTTAACTGATGTGAGTGTTTTCATTGATTGTTCGTCAATCGTTTAATGAGACTGTAATATTTCTTTATATTCGATGAATTATTCTGATACAATTCTACCCTTGAATGACGTTTACTTGTTTTCTATCTTCATACTCGCAGAATCCATGCGCAAAGTAGTTTCATACAATAGCTATGCTATGAGCGCATAATTATTCTTTGTAGTACTCTCTCTGGTGGTTGTTAGGAAAAAAAAGAAAACTTCCGAGATTGTCTTCGTGCCGATTAGCCTGAGCTTGGTTTGAAGAATTGTAATCTGATTATTGAGATTTATGACAGAAGATAACTGATACGAACTGTACTATTAAAAGGGATATATATATATATATTGCTCCTTCATACAAAAGGTGTGTATTTGACATTTGAGAATTAATGATATTCATCGATATATTGCGTAGTTGTTAATCAGAAGGGAACTTCCGAAAGACTGGATACGAACCTGCATTTAATAATCCAAGAGCTCCATTACTTCTTCGGAAGGTTAAACTTCATCAAAGCCAAATATCCGCTTGATCTGAGGTTTCCCGGCTGATTATACAACGCTCCCAAAAATTACGAGGCATTTTATTTGTACAGATTAGCAGACTGCCGCAAAGCACGAGCCTCCAGAGAAGAAGAATCATCGCCTGATTTCGTAAAATTTCTGAATCATTTTGAGTGAGTGAGCTATAACTGTGTTTCATATTATGAATGACTGATTGCTCGAACGAATTGAGAGCTACATAATGACGTAGATAGGAGGAGACAATAACGGGTGTTTTTGGCTGATTTATGCGTAGCACGTCACGTCTGTTTATGTAGAAGGTCAATTGCCAATTCCTGCACCTATCTCCGACATCTGCAAGTCTGCCGTCATTTCGGTACAATTTTCTGGCGGCTTCTTTACACACAACAGTACCATCTGCGAAACGCCTTAGTAACATCTTATGAAGTTATTCACTAGGTCGTTTATACAGACTGTGAGCAATAATGGTCCTGTAATATTCCCCTGTGGCATCCCCGCAGCTGCTTTCGTGTCTCCAGATTTCTCTCCATTAAGAACAACAGGCTGTGCTGAAATTCCTAGGAAACCTTCAGTCCAAACATAAAGCAGATCTGATATTCGGCAGGCTCTTATTTTGTTTATATATGAGTCGTGTTTGCTCTGTAGGACGTGTCCAACAAAATAGACACCAATCTACATCTACATGGATACTCTGCAAATCCCATTTAAGTGCCTGGTAGAGGGTTCATCGAACCACCTTCACAATTCTCTGCCGGTCGGAGTGGCCGAGCTGTTCTAGGCGCTTCAGTCTGGAACCGCGCGACCGCTACGGTCGCAGGTTCGAATCCTGCCTCGGGAATGGATGTGTGTCATGTCCTTAGGTTAGTTAGGTTTAGATAGTTCTAAGTTCTAGGGGACTGATGACCTCAGAAGTTAAGTCCCATAGTGCTCAGAGACATTTGAACCATTTGAACCACAATTCTCTATTATTCCAATCTCGTATAGCGCGCGGAAAGAATGAACATCTATATCTTTCCGTACAAGCACTGATTTCCCTTATTTTATTATGGAGATCGTTCCTCCTTGCGTAGATCGGTGTCAACAAAATATTTTTGCATTCGGAGGAGAAAGCTGGTGATTGGAATTTCATGAGAAGATTCCGTCGCAACGACAAACGCCTTTCTTTTAATGATGTCCAGCCCAAATCATATATCATTTCTGTGACACTCTCTTCCATATTTCGCGATAATACTAAAACGTGCTGCATTTCTTTGAACTTTTTCGATGTACTCCGTCAGTCCTGTCTGGTAAGGATCCCACTCCGCGCAGCAGTATTCTAAAAGAGGACGCACAAGCGAAGTGTAGGCAGTCTCCGTAGTAGGTCTGTTACATTTTCTAAGTGTCCTGCCAATAAAACGCAGTCATTGATTAGCTTTCCCCACAACATTTTCTGTGTGTTCCTTCAAATTTAAGTTGTTCATAATTGTAATATTTAAGTATTTAGTTGAATATGCGGCTTTTAGATTAGACTGACTTATCGTGTAGCCGAAGTTTGAGTTCCTTTTAGCACTCATGTGGATGACTTTTCGTTATTTAGGGTCAACTGCCAACTTTTCGCACCATTCTGATATCTTTTCTAAATCGTTTCACAGTTCGTTTTGATCTTCTGATGACTTTATTAGTCGATAAACGACAGCGTCATCTGCAAACAACCGAAGACGGCTTCTCAGATTGTCTCCCAACTCGTTTATATAGATAAGGAACAGCAAAGGGCCTATAACACTACCTTGCGGAACCCCAGAAATCACTTCTGTTTTACTCGATGACATTCCGTCAATTACTACGAACTGTGACCTCTCTGACAGGAAACAACAAATCCAGTCACATAACTGAGACGATATTCCATAAGCACGATTTTTCACTACGAGCCGCTTGTGTGGTAGAGTGTCAAAAGCCTTCCGGAAATCCAGAAATACGGAATCGATCTGAATTCCTTTGTCAATAGCACTCAACACTTCATGTGAATAAAGAGCTAGTTGTATTTCACAGGAACGATGTTTCTAAACCCATGTTGACTGTGTGTCAATATACCGTTTTCTTCGAGGTAATTCATAATGTTCTAAAATCCTGCTGCATATCGACGTTAACGATGATCGTAAATCGTGATGGCGCGGCCGGTGTGCACATCCCGGATGTATCAAAAAGAATCATCCGATTTGGTTCGTCTATATTTCTGAAACTAATAAACATACACAATGAATTTTGTTTTTTGATGAGCGGGAAACTCAAATATTTTTTTCATACCTTTTCATAGGTGTCCAATAGGGCCCGCTTAATATGCGTGACGTATGCCAATCCGGTATTCAAATTGTTCCCACATTGCAGCGAGCATGCCTTGAGTTACAGCTTCATAGCTGTTGTCACCCGATGTCTCAGTTCATTCATTGTTGTTGGTATCGGAGACACATAAAAAAGTCTTACAAACCCCCACAAGAAATAATCACATACAGTCAGGTCCGGCTAACTTTGAGGACAGTAATGTAAGGCTGAATCATTTGTCCAGTGCGATCTATCCATCGTTCAGTAATCCTTTGATTTAAAAATCCCCGCACTTCCAGATGCCAGTGTGGCGGTACCCCATACTGTTGGTAAATGAAATGGTTTGAACCAGTCTCCGACTGTGGAAAAAGACAGTTCTCAAGCATATCGAGATATGTGCTTCGTGTAACAGTGTTCTCGGCAAAGAAAAATGGACCGTGAAACTTCACAAAACACATTAAATTTTGGGGAATCCCTCTCATGTTGTACAACTTCATGTGGTTGTTCCGTACCCCATATTCTCAAATTGAGACAGTTCACCTTTCCATTTAAATGGAATGTTGCCTCGTCACTAAATGCTAAGCGAGGAAGAAAACTGTTCAAATGGTTCAAATGGCTCTGAGCACTATGCGACTTAACTTCTGAGGTCATCAGTCGCCTAGAACTTAGAACTAATTAAACCTAACTAACCTAAGGACATCACACACATCCATGCCCGAGGCAGGATTCGAACCTGCGACCGTAGCGGTCGCTCGGTTCCAGACTGTAGCGCCTAGAACCGCACGGCCACTCCGGCCGGCGAAGAAAACTGTGATCCTCCATCTTGCCAAGAACGAAATTACAGAACTCCACGCGTTGTTGTTTGTGACCTTCACGAAGAGCTTGCAATAGCTGAATTTTTATGGTTTCGTGTGTAAACGTCGACGCAACACACGCCAGTCGGACATCTGGGGCATGTTGAGCTGTCGAGCTGCACGGCTAACAGATTTCTGTGGACTCCTTGTGAAACTATGGCGGATGAGTGCGACGTCTACGTCAGACACTCTGGGACGGCCCAGCGATTTGCCTTCACACAGACAACCTGTTTCTCGGAATTGTTTATGCCATCGTCTAATGCTCTGTGCTGTAGGAGTATCATACTTAGTACGAAAGTCACGCTGAACAGTTATTACTGATCCGCACTGCGCAAAACATAAAACACAAAAAGCTTTCTGTTGTCCCGACACCGTCCGCAGCTCGTGGTCGTGCGGTAGCGTTCTCGCTTCCCGCGCCCGGGTTCGATTCCCGGCGGGGTCAGGGATTTTCTCTGCCTCGTGATGACTGGGTGTTGTGTGATGTCCTTAGGTTAGTTAGGTTTAAGTAGTTCTAAGTTCTAGGGGAGTGATGACCATAGATGTTAAGTCCCACAGTACTCAGAGCCATTTTTTTTCCCCGACACCATTTTTACTGGAACTGTAGTGGGCGCCCACTACTGCTACCTAGCGAGATCCATGTAAAACTCGAGAGTTCGCTCCTTCCAACAGTACGTTGTTTACGCACAAATCTCAAATAACACAATAATTACGTTGTTTACGCACAAATCTCAAATAACACAATAATTATGATTTTTTAAAAATCGGATGATTCTTTTTGATACACCCTGTATGTGATGAAATAGAGGATGGGGAACGAAAGGGAAAGGATGGATGAGAGTCTTGTGACCTGCAGCCGAAGGGGACCTTATGGTAAGGCAATAGCGAAAGTTGAAATCTGGCAACAGACAGTGACTCAACCCCACATGCTCCGCTTCTCTAGAACGGTTGTCCTAAGCGCCTAGGTCATCCGGACGGTTTTCAGTCAAACCCAGACTCTCAGCCTACCGTACGACGCAGTGCAATGTCCCTCGTCCGTTAACTCCCTACTCGTAAATTATTGATTTCCGTAGGAGTTCGGATGATACTAACGCAGCCGCACTGAAACAAATGTCAAGGAGCCGTCGCGCATCTGGTCCCGGTCCATCGGGAATTTTCAACTTTCGTCATTACATAGTGACAGTGCCCCGTGAGGCAGAAAATCACGATTTTGCCACCCATCCCCTTCCCTTTCCTTCACCATGCTCTATTTCATATAAATGTATGCACCAGCTGTCGGCCAAGTCCGACAATACAGACACCATGCAAATATACAGGGTGGTCCATTGATTGTGACCGGGCCAAATATCTCATGAAATAAGCGTCAAATGAATAAACTACAAAGAACGAAACTTAACTAGCTTGAAGGAGGAAACCAGATGGCGCGATGGTTGGCCCGCTAGATGGCGCTACCATAGGTCAAACGGGTATCAACTGCGTTTTAAATAGGAACCCCCATTTTTTATTACATATTCGTATAGTACGTAAAGAAATGTGAATGTTTTAGTTGCACCACTTTTTTCGCTTTGTGATACATGGCGCTGTAATAGTCACAAACGGTTTACGTTACAGCTGTTGGTTAATGACGCTTCGTCGCTAAATAGAACGCGTGTAAAAAATCTGTCATCGTCCCGTAATTTCTCTTGTGCCCAGTGGCAGAACTGTACACCACGTTCAAAGTGCAATTTCTTGTGCATAGAAATGTGGTACGGGTGCAATCGATGTTGATGTAGCATTCTTATCACCGACGTTTTTGAGATTCCCGATTCTCGCGCAATTTGTCTGCTACTGATGTGCGGATTAGCCGCGACAGCAGCTAAAACACCTACTTGGGCATCATCATTTGTTGCAGGTCGTGGTTGACCTTTCACATGTGGCTGAGCACTTCCTGTTTCCTTAAATACGTAACTATCCGGCGAACTGTCCGGACACTTGGATGATGTCGTCCAGGATACCGAGCAGCATACATAGCACACGCCCGTTGGGCACTTTGATCATCACGATATCGACCTTTTCCGCAATTGGTAATGTATCACGAAGCAAATACCGTCCGCACTGGGGGAATGTTACGTGATACCACGTACTTATACGTTTGTGACTATTACAGCGCCATCTATCACAAAGCGAAAAAAGTGGTCCAACTAAAACATTCATATTTCTTTACGTACTGCACGAATATGTAATAAATAAAAATGGGGGTTCCTACTTTTAAAAAAACGAAGTTGATATCCGTTTGACCTACGGCAGCGCCATCTAGCGGGCCAACCATAGCGCCATCTGGTTTCCCTCTTCAAGCTAGGCAAGTTTCGTTCTTTGTGGTTTTTTCGTTTGACGCTTATTTCGTGAGATATTTGGCCCGGTCACGATCAATGGACCACTCTGTATACATTTCTGCATGAGCGCGACTGCTCCTCGACGTTTGTTTCAGTGCGGATGCACTAGTATCATCCTAACTTTCACGAGTAGGGGATTAATCGATCAGGAACGCTGCATTATAGCGTGCGATAAGTTGATTATTTGGGTTAAACGGAAAGCGTGTCCGGATGGCCGACGCGAATGCACGGTAGCTTTGTGAGTTCCGTCAGTGGGATGGCTGCCCTGTGTAATAACAATAATAATAAAAAAAGCACCTGAGTGAATGGATCAACGATGAATTTGAACGGGTGTGATGTGACGTCCGCCTCGACCAAATGCAATGAACAATAACGAACAAAATGTGAGCAAAAAAGAAAAAGGTCGTTAAGGCAACCGCTTATCATAAGTGGTAAATCCGGGTTCGCGTCCCGGTCTGGCATAAATTTTCAACTTTTGCCACTGCATTGCCACAGTGCCCTGTGCAGCTGGAAGCCACGAGTTTCCCACCCATTCTTTTCCTTTCCTTCCCCATCCTCTAGTTCCTATAAATCTTATTTTGTCCAACAGACGGTAGTGCGGAACTGTACAGAACGTCGTAACTCGACAAGGTTAGGTGCCGACGGCTTCCTCCGAGCTGTGGATCGCCTTGTCGTACGGCAAGCTAGAGTTTACTTGGAATAATATGCTTTGCGCCCGCACGGTAATAACCCGAGTGTGTGTGGGCCAGGCTGCCAGGTGTGCTAGCTACTAGCATATGTGCGAGCTGCGGGTTCCTGCGGCTCGACAGCACCTGCCAATGGCGGGACGAACCCGACCGTTACTCCACGCTGATTGCAACGGAGGCTGCTCTTGCGCCCGTTTTATAAGAACGACTTTTTGGACAGAATCGACTACTCAGTGCGTGCGCCTCGCGTGCTTGCTTGTAAATCAGCACATCGCGAATGGATCAATGGCGTCATTGATCAACTGACTGCGCAGTGTGTGGACTTCTAAAATCTTGAGTATGCTGCAGTCTGCGCATGCACAGAAACGGGAAACTGTGGCTTCGTATGCTACCATCGGAAGTTTCTCTATTCACTTTGAGATCACTCCTATAATAGTAATGGATTTTGTACTTTCTTAATCTTTAGTTTCTCGTTTGCTTTGTTTTCGTGACACTTTGTAAGAGCTGCACGAAGGGGCAAAGAAAAAGCTTTGCACAAGTTGATAACAACATGAATGGATAAAAGTTTAAGAGCAAAAATTGTATCAAGTGAAAACCTCAGACCTATTTAACGAGGAATTTAATTTTCGATGATATTTGACAACATTCAATTAGAACTACTGACAGCCTTGGGAGAGCCAGTCCTGACAAAACTCTACCATCTGGTGAGCAAGATGTATGAGACAGGCGAAATACCCTCAGACTTCAAGAAGAATATAATAATTCCAATCCCAAAGAAAGCAGGCGTTGACAGATGTGAAAATTACCGAACTATCAGTTTAGTAAGTCACAGCTGCAAAATACTAACGCGAATTCTTTAAAGACGAATGGAAAAACTGGTACAAGCCAACCTTGGTGAAGATCAGTTTGAATTCCGTAGAAATATGGGAACACGTGAGGCAATACTGACCCTACGACTTATTTTAGAAGCTAGATTAAGGAAAGGCAAACCTACGTTTCTAGCATTTGTAGACTTAGAGAAAGCTTTTGACAATGTTGACTGGAATACTCTTTCAAATTCTGAAGGTGGCAGGGGTAAAATACAGGGAGCGAAAGGCTATTTACAATTTGTACAGAAACCAGATGGGAGTTATAAGAGTCGAGGGACATGAAAGGGAAGCAGTGGTTGGGAAGGGAGTGAGACAGGGTTGTAGCCTCTCCCCGATGTTGTTCAATCTGTATATTGAGCAAGCAGTAAAGGAAACAACGAAAAATTCGGAGTAGGTATTAAAATCCATGGAGAAGAAATAAAAAATTAGAGGTTCGCCGATGACATTGTAATTCTGTCAGAGACAGCAAATGACTTGGAACAGCAGCTGAACGGAATGGACAGTATCTTGAAAGGAGGATATAAGATGAACATCAACAAAAGCAAAACGAGGATAATGGAATGTAGTCGAATTAAGTCGGTTGATGCTGCGGGAATTAGATTAGAAAATGAGACACAGTCCGCAGCTCGTGGTCGTGAGGTAGCGTTCTCGCTTCCCACGCCCGGGCTCACGGGTTCGATTCCCGGCGGGGTCAGGTATTTTCTCTGCCTCGTGATGACTGGGTGTTGTGTGATGTCCTTAGGTTAGTTAGGTTTAAGTAGTTCTAATAAGGGAACCTCCCCATCGCACCCCCCTCAGATTTAGTCATAAGTTGCCACAGCGGATAGGCCTTGAAAAACTGAACACAGATCAATCGAGAAAACAGGAAGAAGTTGTGCGGAACTATGAAAAAAATTAGTAAAATATACAAACTGAGTAGTCCATGCGCAAGATATGCAACATCAAGGAGAATGAGAGTCAAGGAGCGCCGTGGTCCCGTGGTTAGCGAGAGCAGCTACGGAACGAGAGGTCCTAGGTTCAAGTCTTCCCTGGAGTGAGAAGTTTAATTTTTTATTTTCAGCTTATGTGACAAAATCTTATGTTTTCATCACTTTTATGGGAGTGATTATCACATTAACAAGAAAACCTAAATCGGGCAAGGTTGGATAATCTTTTTACCCATTCGTTAAGTGTACAAGTTAGGTGGGCCGACAAAATATTCCTGTCATGTGACGCACATGCCGTCACCAGTGTCATATAGAACATATCAGACGTGTTTTCTGTGGAGGAATCGGTTGACCTATGAGCTTGCGATCAAATGTTTTCGGTTCCCATTGGAGAGGCACGTCCTTTCGTCTACCAATCGCGCCGTTTTGCGGTGCGGTCGCTAAACACTAAACTTATTACAGTGAACAGAGACATCAATGAACGAACGGACAGATCATAACTTTGCGAAAATTAAGAAAGTAAAATTTTCAGTCTAGGGAAGACTTGAACCAACGACCTCTCACTCTGCAGCTACTCACGCTAACCACGGGACCACGACGCTCCTGATCTCACAGTTTCCTTGTTGTTGCCTATGTTGCACACGGACTAGTCAGTTTGTATATTTTACTAATTTTTTTCATAGTTCCATACAACTTCTTCGTGTTTTCTCGATTGATCTGTGTTCAGTTTTTCAAGGCCTATCCACTGTGCCAACTTATAACTAAATCTGAGGGGGGTGCGATGGGGAGGTTCCCTTGTAAGTTCTAGGGGACTGATGACCATAGATTTTAAGTCCCATAGGTCTCAGATCCATTTGAACCATTTTTTTGAGATACTTAAAGTAGTAAAGGAGTTTTGCTATTTGGGGATCAAAATAACTGATGATGGTCGAAGTAGAGAGGATATAAAATGTAGACTAGCAATGGCAAGGAAAGCGTTTCTGAAGAAGAGAAATTTGTTAACATCAAGTATAGATTTAAGTGTCAGGAAGTCGTTTCAGAAAGTATATGTATGGAGTGTAGCCATGTATGGAAGTGAAACATGGACGATAAATAGTTTGGACAAGAAGAGAATAGAAGCTTTCGAAATTTGGTGCTACAGAAGAATGCTGAAGATTAGATGGGTAGATCACATAACTAATGAGGTGGTACTGAATAGAATTGGGGAGAAGGGGAGTTTGTGGCACAATTTGACTAGAAGAAGGGATCGGTTGGTAGGACATGTTCTGAGGCATCAAGGGATCACCAATTTAGTATTGGAGGGCAGCGTGGAGGGTAAAAATCGTAGAGGGAGACCAAGAGATGAATACACTAAGCATATTCAGAAGGATGTAGGCTGCAGTACGTACTGGGAGATGAAGAAGCTTGCACAGGATAGAGTAGCGTGGAGAGCTGCATCAAACCAGTCTCAGGACTGAAGGCCACAACAACAATTTGACATGCAGAAAACAAGATACAAAATATGCTGTCGTCCACATATTTTTTTGATGTGTTTGTAGGTATATATTTCCTGGAGCAAATCAATATATATGTTTGGACGATATTTTAACTATTCTTTCAGTTTTCAGGAGTGTGGAGAGTTTACCATACCACCTATGTCGAGGACATCCATTAGGAATTTCAATTTCGTCCTTAACTAGCGAAATCTGACAGTGATTTGTAATTGATAGACACGTATGTGCATTGGAATATGTCCTAATATCCTTCTCCCCCATATTCTCCTAAAGTCCGCTCTCTATCCATCTCCTCTCTCTCTCTACTTCTTTCTTCGCCCTCTGTCTGTCCATCTCCTTTTCCACTTACTCCCTTACTCCCTCTGTCCGTTTTCTTCCCGCTTTCTTTTTGTTCATCTCCTCCTCCCATTCTCTCTGTCCATCCCCTCCTTCCCCTTCTCTATGTCCATCTTCGCTCTCCATTTACTCCGCCCCCCCCCCCTCTCTGACCTTGAGCCTTACTGTTCAAAATAGCTCTGAGCACTATGGGACTTAACATCTATAGTCATCAGTCCCCTAGAACTTAGAGCTACTTAAACCTAACTAACCTAAGGACATCACACAACACCCAGCCATCACGAGGCAGATAAAATCCCTGACCCCGCCGGGAATCGAACCCGGGAACCCGGGCGTGGGAAGCGAGAACGCTACCGCACGACCACGAGATGCGGGCAAGCCTTTCTGTTATTACAAATTCAAATTCCTAGTAGTATCCTAATAATAAGTCGACAAGACATAAATATAACTTTCTTCTTTTCTGTGAAAACCGACTGCGAGGAAGAAAACAAAACAGCACATTGCTGTTTATTCCATTTTTGTTGAAAAATATGTATAACTAGAAAGAGTACATATGGCAGAATCAATTTCTCTAATGGTTTAATGCCCTACTAACGTAGTTAAAACTGTCTGCGAGAAAGAAAACATACCACACATATTCACAGGAGAGTACAGCACAGCATTTTCTTCTTCATAATCGGTTTTAACAGAAAACTTGTTTAAAAAGAATGAAGCCTATATCCATATGAATGTTCATTAGAGTATCCTGTCAAAATCCGAAATAAATTGGTCAAGACATTTTCGAGTTTTATGGTATATTCGAGGGTTGGAACTTTAATTGCTGTTGTTGTGGTCTTCAGTCCTGAGACTGCTTTGATGCAGCTTTCCATGCTACTCTATCCTGTGCAAGCATCTTCATCTCCCAGTACCTACTGCAATCTACATCCCTCTGAATCTGCTTAATGTATTCATCTCTTGGTCTCCCTCTACGATTTTTACCCTCCACGCTGCCCTCCAACGCTAAATTTGTGATCCCTTGATGCCTCAGAACATATCCCACCAACCGGTCCCTTCTTCTAGTCAAGTTGTGCCACAAACTCCTCTTCTCCCCAATCCTATTCAATACCTCCTCATTAGTTATGTGATCTACCCATCTAATCATTAGCATTCTTCTGTAGCACCACATTTCGAAAGCTTCTATTCTCTTCTTGTCCAGACTATTTATCGTCCATGTTTCACTTCCATACATGGCTACACTCCATACAAATACTTTCAGAAACGATTTCCTGACACTTAAATCTACACTCGATGTTATCAAATTTCTCTTCTTCAGAAACGCTTTGCTTGCCATTGCCAGTCTACATTTTATATCCTCTCTACTTCGACCATCGTCAGTTATTTTGCTCCCCAAATAGCAAAATTCTTTTACTACTTTAAGTGTCTCATTTCCTAATCTAATTCCCTCAGCATCACCCAACTTAATTCGACTACATTCCATTATCCTCGTTTTGCTTTTGTTGATGTTCATCTTATATCCTCCTTTCAAGACACTGTCCATTCCGATCAACTGCCCTTCCAAGTCCTTTGCTGTCTCTGACAGAATTACAGTGTCATCGGCGAACCTCAAAGTTTTTATTTCTTCTCCATGGATTTTAATTCCAATTCCGAATTTTTCTTTTGTTTCCTTTACTGCTTGCTCAATATACAGATTGAATAACATCGGGGAGTGACTACAACCCTGTCTCACTCCCTTCCCAACCACTGCTTCCCTTTCATGCCCCTCGACTCTTATGACTGCCACCTGGTTTCTGTACAAATTGTAAATAGCCTTTCGCTCCCTGTATTTTAAATACCCCTGCCACCTTCAGAATTTGAAAGAGAGTATTCCAGTCAACATTGTCAAATGCTTTCTCTAAGTCTACAAATGCTAGAAACGTAGGTTTGCCTTTCCTTAATCTTTCTTCTAAGATAAGTCGTAAGGTCAGTATTGCCTCACCTATAATAGTGGCAACTATTTATTTACATCTTGTACAAAATAGATACGTGTTTCAAAGTTTTACTGACCTGCAGAAAGTGTCATCACTTCTGTCTCCATGCAGTTCATTTTTGGAACACAACCTACGACCAGCTTAGAGACAGAAGTGATGACACTTTCTGCAGGACCTGACCATCATTTTTCAGGACAATGCTCAAGCACGTACAGTGCAATCTGTTACTGATTTGCTTGACTGATGGGACTGCTAAGTGCTATACCACTTACTGCACTGCCCTGACTTAAGCCCTCGTAAGTTCAACTCGATTTCTAAACTGAAGGAGACACTTCACGACATTGCCTTCTGAACTGCTACAAATTCGTCGGGCAACAGACCGCGCCGCTCGAACTGTCATCACAACTGGCACCGCTAAGAGTATCCTACGACTTTCACATTGCTGGTAGCGGGTTATACACAATGCTGGTGACTACTTGGAAGGTCAGTAAAACACTGAAACATGTATCTACGAGCTGTAAATAAATAGTTGCCACTATTAAAGTTCCAACCCTCGTATAATAATTCTGCCATTTATATATGAAAAATTATATCCTCCATATCACCACCCAAGGCCGCCCGGCAACGAGCAATGCGTTCATTGAAGTTCTCGATGATGCATTCACAGACATCTGGTGAGACGTCGTTAATAACCCTATTAAATTCATCCTTCAATTGGTGTATTGTTTGTGGTTTGTACACGTACACTTTTAATTTCACAAATCCCCACAAAATATTCACAAAGCGTAAGATAGCATGATCTGACATGCCATTTCTGGTTCCTAAGCAAAGATATAATTTTTTGAGGAAACTTTTCATTCAGCAGAGGAGTCGTTTCACGGGATGTGTGACATGTCGCACCATCTTGTTGAATTCAAAACTCGTAATTTTCATCAATGAGAGGGCAAAACCAATTAGAAAGCATGTTTCGGTAACGGCCAACGTTCACAGTGACGGCAGCTCCCTCATCATTTTCAAACAAGTATGACCGATCACTCCTCCTGCCCAGAACTCCACCACACAGTCGCGCGCTGTGGATGCATCACATTTTCCTGTCACTCGCGGATTTTCGTTACCTCAAATTCTGCTGTTCTGTGTGGTAGCCTTTAAATCGGCCGCGGTCCGTTAGTATACGTCGGACCCGCGTGTCGCCACTATCAGCGATTGCAGACCGAGCGCCGCCACACGGCATGTCTAGAGAGACTTCCTAGCACTCGCCCCAGTTGTACAACCGACTTTGCTAGCGACTAGCGATGGTTCATTGACAAAATACGCTCTCATTTGTCGAGACGATAGTTAGCATAGCCTTCAGCTACGTCATTTGCTACGACCTAGCAAGGCGCCATTACCAGTTAGTATTGATACTGTGAATAATGTACCGTCAAGAGAGACGTTCACCATTAATGGATCAAAGTTAAGTATTCCACCAGCTACGTCCGTTTTTTCTAAATTCTAATTTCCTTGTCCTGTTCCAGACCTAACGCCAGCCTGCGTGAGCTAAAACGCGTGCTTTTCGGCTTCCTCTAGTAACACGGTGTTGGCTCTCCTGCCAACCACAACATTCTGCTTATTGACGAACCCCCTGAGGTGGAAGTGCATAGAAATTTTTACAGTTTCCCTGACCGCATGTTTCCATGCATGCATAATAATGATTGCGTATTTGACTTTATTCTGCAGATTGTCGTAAATGTCGCATTATGTCATCTTATTCTCATTCACACTGACATCGTGTTTTGGATTTTACGTTTCAGAAAAAGAGTTAGGAATAGTGTGTAGTATCACATTGTACTAATACATCTAAAAAAAACACCCGAAAAATTGGTTCTGAGAGTTTCAAAGAATAAGAACATAAACAGAATGTGGTTATAGCTCGCTCCTAGAGATCCATATGATTAAGTAGCCAACTTACCTATAAGACGCGTCAACGATTTGGGTCTTAAAAACAAAACTGAAAAAAAAACGCATTTTCGAGAGCTCCTGCAGTTTGTCGAAGTTTATAACATGCATCTCATGAATTAAAATGTTTCGTGTATGGCGCTACAGTCTAAAAATATTACGGCAGAGATCTTTCATCTCTGTCTACTGTGGTTGAGGATTCGATCGCAGATAAATACTTGTGAGAAGCAAGATTATGAAGATTGCTGCTAGTTACATTCCCAGTAATTTAAGTTGTGCTCTTAGATCCCTGTCTAACCGCATACTCGGAAATCGCTACATATTCGAAAAAAATGGTGAATTATTTCTGACAAGAAAAAATATAAAGGTCACTGTCGGTTGTTTCACTCACAGCAATTTCATCTCCAACAATTTCATATTTCGCATTTTAAACACACACAAATCACGAAATTATTACTGAGGAAATGCGCTCTTACATGTAAGTAATAACAAATATTGCAGAAAAATCTTAACTTACAAGAATAACAATGTCTCAGAAAGTGTTGCATATATGAAGAAGAAAAAAAATTTGCATCACCCCATGCGCGAACCCGTGACCTTTCGTATCGCATTCCCGCGCGCTAGCCTTGGCCACGCCAAACAACAGATACGCAGTGCTCCATTCTTGTAGTATTGTGCAGGCTGACTTCGTTACCAAAAGGTGCTGCGTAAGTCATAAATGCGTGATAGTTTGGAAGGTTTCCAATATCAGGCTTCACATAATTGCTTTCCATTGATACTTAAAAGTTGTAAACAGTTTTCTATAATTACTAACTAACCCATTTGTGGGAAAAAGTACACAAAGTCACTAGTAACGTCAGTTCACACTCATGTAATATACGTAAGCAGACCCGATGTCTTGATATTTAATGATGTTTAAAGTCTTATTTGCATAAAAATAAGACCTATTTTGAGAGAATATTGACAGAAAACGGTTTTTGGCATGTAATCATTCACAGTAACAACCTAACAAACCATATTTCTAACAAAGGAAAATAGTCTATTACGAACTCACTTTCCAACCGGATGCGACCTCTGGTGATTCTTTAGTAACAAATCACTAAATCTAAAGCTAAAACCGCTAAATATGTTTAAAATAACAAATTATAGATGTACATAAACCACAGCTCACCGATCGACAGGGCCAGCCCGAAATCCCAAACCTCTAGGTACAATTGTCGTAAAATCGGTGGGAGGACCGATCGGTAACAAGTCAGAAGCTTACTGAATAGGATATTTCGATAAGGAACCGAAAATGACGTCACTACCGAGACTAACCTACTACACAGATCGGTATGAAGGATACAGAATAGGGCCCCTGGTCTCTGGACGGCACTACCGAGAGGGCAGACCATCGTGTTCGGCGTATGACTCTGGCGCATCGTACTGCATCTGCAGCAGCAATTTGAATAGTAGTTGGCACAGCTGTGAAACAACGAACTGTTACAAATCGATTACTTCCAGGACAGCTCCAAGCCAGACGCCCTGTGGCGTGCAATCCACTGACCCTAACAAAATTGGTTCAAATGGCTCTAAGCACTATGGGACTTAACATCTGTCATCAGTCTCCTAGAACTTAGAAATACTTAAACCTAACTAACCTAGGGACTTCACACACATCCATGCCCGAGGCAGGATTCGAACCTGCGACTGTATCAGTAGTGCAGTTCCGCACTGAAGCGCCTAGAACTCCACTGACCCTAAACCACCGCCATTTGCGACTTTAGTGGTATCGAGCGAGTGCCCATTGGAGGCCATGGTGGTGATCTGTTGTGTTTTCTGATGAAAGCTTTTTCTCCCTCGATGCAAGTGATGGCTGTATGGACAGCTCCGAGTCAGACGCCCTGTACCGTACAATCCACTGACTCCAAACCACCGCCATTTGCGACTTCTGTCGTGTCAAGCAACAGCGCACTGGAGGGCAGGTTGAAGGTCTTTAGTGTTCTCTCATGAAAGCTGTTCTTGCCTCGGTGCCAGTGATGCCATATGTTGGTCAGGAGGAGGCCAGTTGAGTGCCTGCAACCAACCTGTCTGCATGCTAGACGCTCTGGATCTACAACTCGAGTAATGTTCAGGGATGCGATTTCGTATGACTGCAGGAGCACTCTCACAGTTATCCCACGCACCCTGACTGCAAATCTGTACGTCTGTCTGGTGATCGGACCTGCTGTTTTGCCATTCGTTTACAGATTTTCTAAGGTGCTGCAGTCATGGACTGTGCAGCTGGTCCCGGCGGAGGTTCGAGTCCTCCCTCGGGCACGGGTGTGCGTGTTTGTCCTTAGGATAATTTAGTTTAAGTAGTGTGTAAGCTTAGGGACTGATGACCTTATCAGTTAAGTCCCATAAGATTTCACACACATTTGAATATTTCACACATACAGATTTTCAGGAGTGTTTTCCAACAGGATAACGCTCGCCCAAATACCGCTGCTGCAATCCAAAATGCCCTACCGAGTGTTGACTTGTTGCCTTGGCCTGCTCGGTCACCCCAACTGTCTCCAATCGAGCACATATGGGACATCATTGGACGACAACTCCAGCGTCATCCACAAACAGCATTAACCGTCCCTGTCCTGACTGACCGAGTGCAATACAAACTGACATCCGGCATCTGTACGACACAGTGCTTGCATGTTTGCATTCAACGCTCTGACGGTTACACGGGTTACTCACATACGAGGGCGAGTCAAATGAAAACCTTAAATATTTTTTAAATATAATTTATTGTGCAGAAGTGGTACAAAGCTGTATCGCCTTTCAACCTAATCTCATCCACGCTTAATAAATTCCTTTAGAAAAAAATTCTTTTGGTAGTCCGCGCAACCACTCATCCACTGCGTAGCGTACCTCTTCATCAGAACGGAACTTCTTTCCTCCCATTGCGTCTTTGAGTGGTCCAAACATACGGAAATCACTTGGAGCAAGGTCTGGTGAGAATGGTGGATGAGGAAGACACTCAAAATGCGTCTGTGATTGTTGCAACTGTTGTACGGACAGTGTGGGGCCTTGCATTGTCATGTTGCAAAAGGGCACCTGCTGACAGCAGTCCACGTCGCTTTGATTTGATTGCAGGCTTCAGATGATTTTTTAGGAGATCTGTATGATGCACTGGTGACAGTGGTCCCTCTAGGCATGTAATGCTCCAAAATGACGCCTTTTTCGTCCCAAAAGAGTCAGCATAACCTTTCCTGTTGTTGGTTCTGTTCGAAATTTCTTTGGTTTTGGTGATGAGGAATGGCGCCATTCCTTGCTCGCTCTCTTCGTTTCCGGCTGGTGGAAGTGAACCCAGGTTTCGTCCCCAGTAACGATTCTTGCAAGGAAGCCATCACCTTCTCGTTCAAAGGGCCGAAGAAGTCCTTCACAAGCATCAACACGTCGTTCTCTCATTTCAGGAGTCAGCTGCCGTGGAACCCATCTTGCAGAGACTTTGTGAAACTGGAACACATCATGCACAATGTGGTGTGCTGACCCATGACTAATCTGTAAACATGCTGCAATGTCCTTCAGTGTCAATCGGCGGTTTTCCTTCACTATGGCTTCAACTGCTGCAGTGTTCTGTGGAGTCACAACTCGTTGTGCCTGACCTGGACGAGGAGCGTCTTCCACTGAAGTTACACCATTTGCGAACTTCCTACTCCATTCGTAGACTTGCTCCTGTGACAAAGATGCATCACTATACTGAACCTTCATTCGTCGATGGATTTCAATAGGTTTCACACCTTCACTACGCAAAAACCGAATAACAGAACGCTGTTCTTCCCTGGTGCAAGTCGCAAGTGGGCTGGCCATCTTTATACTGATACTGCGACGGTATGTGTGCATCTGCACTATGCTGCCGCCTACAGGCCATTCTGCACGCTGTTTGTAGCACACTTACCAACTTACAGGATAACGGCGCGAAATTTCGATTTGTCATTACAACTTTTAAGGTTTTCACCCTCGTACGAACATTTCACATTTGCAATAGCTTATCTCGCTCTTACATTAACCTGTGATCTTGCATTATTAAATCACTTAAATATGTTACCTAGACAAATGTATTCCCTAAATGACATTACTCTAAATTATTTTTGGGTTGCGATTTTTTTCTGTCAATGTAATAATAAAAAAGCATCATATACGAAGTTTAATTCAATAGCATATAGTGTCTGCTAAGTTTTGCTTGTGAAGTAAAACCGCTACTTTATCCCATTGGCCAGCCGGTGTGGCCGTGCGGTTCTAGGCGCTTCAGTCTGGAACCTCGTGGTCGCTACGGTCGCAGGTTCGAATCCTGACTCGGGCATGGATGTGTGTGATGTCCTTAGGTTAGTTAGGTTTAAGTAGTTCTAAGTTCTAGGGGACTGATGACCACAGATATTAAGTCCCATAGTGCTCAGAGCCATTTGAACCATTTTTTTTTATCCCATTGGCCAGGTTCCTCTCCTTGAGGCAAAACTCTGACATGCCAGATTCTTCATTTTGCAGTGTAGTGGAACTTGGAATTCCACACTATGGCGTCATCACCTCCGTGTTCATGTACGTTTGCACGTTCCCCGTGAGAGGACGATTTTTCCGCGTCACTCGCAGACGGCATTTTATCTCGTAGTGTGCAGTGGCCATAATGTTTTGACTCATCGGTGTATCTGTGCCAGGTTCTGCCTCTCAAAGAACCATTTACATACTGTTACCACTATCGAAATAATTTGTTCTATCTCTGCCAGTCTCTGTCTTAACCTACAAATTTTGCCCTCTTGAGCTTGATTCGGCACCATGGACGTTACTCCCTTTATGTCGTAACACATGCTGTTTGACTCTCTGGTGTACAAGCTCCGTGCCTACTAGACAGCAATCACTGGCACATCCATATCCTGCAGGTAGCCAAGCGTCAGGCTGTAGCCGGCGCGGTAGCTCAAAGTGTTCGGTCAGAGGGTTCGCTGCCCTCTGTAATAAAAAAACTGACCCAACGGATGAACGATTATCTTTAACAGGTGTCAGGGGACGTCCGATCCGAACATATCTAACGAACAAAATGAGATCAGCGAAAAAAAAAAAAAAGACTGCTGCAGCTTACACACTGGCGACCCCATCACCGACCAGCGCTTGCCTTACATGTTTATAAACAGCAACCAAACAGCCTGGTACAGTATCCACAGTATCTTCTACAGCCGCAATGAGAGACACCAGGCTCCTTGCAGAAACAAATGCATCCATGACCACAGCACACAGAATAATGGGAACGATTATCTTTAACAGGTGTCAGGGGACATCCGATCCGAACATATCTAACGAACAAAATGAGATCAGCGAAAAAAAAAAAAAAAATGACTGCTGCCAGCTTACACACTGGCGACCCCATCACCGACCAGCGCTTGCCTTACATGTTTATAAACAGCAACCAAACAGCCTGGTACATTATCCACAGTATCTCCTGCAGCCGCAATGAGAGACACCAGGCTCCTTGCAGAAACAAATGCATCCATGACCACAGCACTGTATCCATGACCACAGCACACAGAATAATGAGAACGTTTGAAATGAGTAGTGGCAGCCATGGGCAGGTGGTAGCACTGCGGGTTCGTGACAGCGAGTAAACGGTCCGCCATTTCAGTAATCATGGATCACCGGAAAGTACAACAGCGTGCGTTAGCCATTGAAATATTTTACAAAAACAATGATAGTCTGGTGGCGGCGCAGGACGTCATGATGCCATTCCGTCGAAACACGCGATTAAATGTTGTTTTAATAACTTTGAAGAGACTGGATCTGCCCTCAAGAAGAAACCTACAGCACGACCAAGAAGTGTGCGCTCGCCAGCGTAAACAGATGTTGTACGAGAGTCTGTCTTACGGAGCCCACGGCGTTCAATTCGTAAGCAGTGGTTGGAATGTTCCGGGAAAGTGTTCGCAGAATTCTTCACCTTGATTTAAAATTTCATCCGTACAAACTATCCGTTTGTGATTTTTTTCTTGTGGGGCTACCTCAAGAGCAAAGTTTACCGATTCGACCAAGAACCCTGGATGAGTTAAAACAGAGAATTCAGGATGCAATTCACAGTATCCCATCTGAGATGTTGCAACGGTCAATGAGGAGTCTCTACATCAGATTTCACGAGTGTATTCGTACAGGAGGACGCCATTTAAAGGACGTAATTTTTAAAAACTGATAACTGCCACCAATGTTTCGTAAATGGCAAAGTTGTAGGGTTTCAATTACTATGAATGCAATTTCTTTCCTTCATCACTTCTGGTTTTACTGGATTGTGGAAATGTTCCATTTTTCTGTGTCAGCCTGTAGTTGGGCGAGTTCATTCGTTTGTTCAGAAGTCGACACAGACAGTGTCTGCCACCCTTCCGCCGGTCGGCGAGACACTATCGAGGGGCACTTCCTGCGGTCTTTCTCAAACGATTTTACAGAAATTATTCAGTAAAAAAAATTAATTTTTGCTGTATTTATAGCTTTATATGTTAGTTTCATGGTAATGTACCCATCATTTCATTAATGGTCCCAGTTACTGTGATATTTACGTGGAAGTAAGACTGTGCGAAATTCGAGAAAGTTTTGAATGAAAAATAGGGGTCGCTAGGATTTTGCTTTTGGTGCATATTACATGATATGTTGCTGCATATGAAATTTAGTTAACATATCGAATTTTACTTATACAAGTGTAGAATTCTTTGTCACAGATCTCGAGAAAATTGATCCGACGTAGCACACCAATTGAGATTCACGCCTCGCCAGCGATAAAGCCAGAATGAAATATCCAGAACATTCCTTATATTTTGTAAACGGTTTGAGACATCGAAATGAGATTTTGGTAAATGATAGCACGGAAAGAGGAGAGTTCAAATGGTTCAAATGGCTCTGAGCACTATGGGACTTAACATCTATGGTCATCAGTCCCCAAGAACTTAGAACTACTTAAACCTAACTAACCTAAGGACAGCACACAACACCCAGTCCTCACGAGGCAGGGAAAATCCCTGACCCCGCCGGGAATCGAACCCGGGCGCCGGAAGCGACAACGCTACCGCACGACCACGAGCTGCGGACGAAAGAGGAGAGTATTTTGCTGAATGGTTATTATGTAAAACTTCATATCTAACGTGTTATTCCACTAACTACAGACTTTTTCGATGAAAGAATGTAATTTTTAAGAGCCATGGATAGCTGGTGAAACAAGAAACGTTATGGATTTTGAAGCAACATAAGCGAAAATATTATTCATTTATTTCGTACTGAGGATGTCCTTTTTCATAAGATACTGACCTTACTTTTCTTCAGTTCCTCATTTAATATACGTAATAAATGACTGTTTCAGAATTCACTCGTATTTTGTTTTTTAATTAATTAATGTGTGTGAAATCTTATGGGGCTTAACTGGTAAGGTTATCAGTACCTAACCTTACACACTACTTAACCTAAATTATCCTAAGGACAACCACACAAACCCATGCCCGAGGGAGGACTCGAACAGCCGCCAGGACCAGCCGCACAGTCCATGACTGCAGCGCCTCAGACCGCTCGGCTAATCCCGCGCGGCTCGTATTTTGTCTGCACAACATATTAGTGACGTGAGACTATGTAAACTCCACTGTGTTTTGGCAAAAGAAGCAAATTTTAACATGGCAGCAAGAGAACTGAGTAGGTTTTACGGAAAATTCGTCACTCATGATGCCTCTCTGAGAGTTACACATATTAAACAAGTCAGGCGAAAATAAATCACTGCATTTTCGGCCGAATTCTTTTTAGATACTAACCAAAACAGAAGTGACAGATCTTTTTGAATGATCACCATTCAAGTGTGGGCATGGTGGGGCCCTACTTAAAATATACAAAAAATGTGAGTGTAGGTTTCAGTTTAGAATAGCACTTCCCCTCCAGTGCTCAGCATTTCCCGTACTGCGCCTTGCCTCAACCATCACCCCTACCACTTTCCCCATACGTGCGCATCTACCAGCCACAGTATTCTGCGTGGACTCTGTTACGGGCACTATTTCACCCCTGCATGTTAAGCACATACAAGTAGGTCGCACAGTATTCGTGCGGCGCCACCACGTTTATGCCAGTGCTTAACCATGGAACAGCAGTTCACATTGAGGTGTGCACGGACGAGTTCTCTGGACTTTAAGCTGACTGCTATCACAGTCCATCTATCAGAGCCTCTCCTGGAACCTCCAGCAGCCACACGACACTAGCCAGTCTGCTGGGAGCTGACCTTTGTCTCCTATGCTATATGGAGCTGTTAGCAGTCTTTGTTATGCGACACAGAGACTTGTTCTCTACCATAACGGACCTCCACAGCCTTGGTATTATGCCACATCTTAGTGTCTGTGCAATGAAGAGATAATTAGTGCACTGTGTGAGACATTAACTATACTCTAGCAATTTTGACTCAGTCTCTCGTGGCTAACAGTACACCAGACTTATTGGATCTCACCTTCTTCAAGATAGAAACTGGATTGAAAACTATTTCTAGTGTTTATTTAATTAAACACGAAAGAAGAAGGGAAGCTTTTACGTTTTCTTTGCTGGCCGGTGTGGCCGAGCGATTCTAGGCGCTTCAGTCTGGAACCGTGCGACCGCTACGGTCGCAGGTTGGAATCCTGCCTCGAGCATGGATGTGTGTGATGTCCTTAGGTTCGTTGGGTTTCAGTAGTACTAAATTCTAGGGGACTGATGACCTCAGCTGTTAAATCCCATAGGGCTCAGAGATATTTTTGAACGTTTTCTTTAACAGACCTGTTGTTCATAGTCTGCCTTGGCTTCAACTTACCCACACATCCAACCTGTTGTTGGTTATAACAGTTGGCGATGAAGACGCAAATTTTATTATGATTCGTCCCAGTCCTTGGCAACTGCTTCAAGTGCCTCACGCTAAAATTTTGCGATGAGGTCTCCATTTTTTCGGTTTCGTCCCAGCCCTTGGTGCTGCTTCCACTGTCTCATCCAACCAGTTGGTAACAATGATAAAAAGTTTTGCCTTGGCATACATTTTCCCCATGTCTAACCTGATGTAGGTCAGAACACTAGGTCAAAAATACGTTTTTGTGAATTTTCGAAGTCGTAAACTCCTTCAGAAACACTCTGTATACTATCGATGATCACTGAATTGTAGCCTTCCAGCTACGGGATTTATACGGGATGTTCAAAACGTCCCTCCGCAGTGGCGTATGATTGTTGGCCGCGCGTGCCGTATGATTGTTCGCCTGCCTGGGTTACTTCCCTTCGAGTGGACTCTCCCAACATTCAAAGTCTCTCCGTAGTGCCGTATGATTCTTGGCCGGTTACTTTCAACAAGATGGTGCCTACGCGCATACACCTCGCGTTTCTTTGTCACTGCTTGCTGATGTTTTTGGTGACCGCATAATATCACAGGGACTTTGGCCTCCACGATCGCCTGACCTACACCGCCTGATTTTTTCTTCTGGGGTGCAGCGAAAGCAACTGTCTATAAAAAACGTCCAAAATCCATCGATGAATTGAAAACTGCAATATCCACTTTCACTGCTTCTGTTAAAGAAGAAATGTTACAGCTTGTGTTTGGAAACATGGGTTGGGTTGTTTAGACCAGACAGCGAGGTCATCGGTCTCTTCGGATTAGGGAACGACGGAGAAGGAAGTCGGCCGTGCCCTTTCAAAGGAACCATCCCGGCATTTGCCTATAGCGATTTAGGGAAATCACGGAAAACCTAAATCAGAATGGCCGGACGCGGTATTGAACCGTTGGCAACATGATTAGACGAATTGAATTGTGTATTCAACAACAGGGGGGACACTTTCAACATTTAATGTGAAAAGTTTTAGTAAAAATGAATATTCAACAAATTAGTAACTTGTATTTCACTGAGTTTCATTGCGGTATATTCACTGCGGCATACGGCACGCGCGGCTAACAATCATACGGCACTGCAGAGAGACTTTTTGAACACCCCGTATAACCCACAAATCCCTACAGTGCAGCGAAGAGACTAATCATTCATTAGATAGTGGCCATTCGAGAGTCATGGACAATGAAATGATTTCTCAGTGTTTGGTAAAGAATAGATGTAGGGCACTCAGCGGGAAGATGAAGGAAGAACTATGTGGGATTAAGCGATTGTAGAATAGAAAATCAACTAAAAATGCTCGTGAAGGGAAAGGCAACTGGTCCCTGCCTGAGACACTTGAGAGAGGGCGCACATTGTCTTTGCTGTCCCATTTCAGCGTGCATTGTGGTTGCTAGTGATAGATGTGCTCTCTAATTTTCCTTATGTAATAGTCTCTTCTACAACTGCACACGTGATGAGCAGAGCATTAGCTAACGGTTTCGTCATAGAGGATGCCTCCAATACTAACAAGGGAACCTCCCCATCGCACCCCCCTCAGATTTAGTTATAAGTGGGCACAGTGGATAGGCCTTGAAAAACTGAACACAGATCAATCGAGAAAACAGGAAGAAGTTGTGTGGAACTATGAAAAAAATAAACAAAATATACAAACTGAGTAGTCCATGCGCAAGATAAGCAAATCAAGGAAAGTGTGAGCTCAGGAGCGCCGTGGTCCCGTGGTTAGCGTGAGCAGCTGCGGAATGAGAAGTCCTTGGTTCAAGTCTTCCCTCGAGTGAAAAGTTTATTTTTTTTTATTTTCAGACAATTTTCAAAGTTCAGGTACTCACACATAATCAACTTCGCTCTCCAGAATTCCAGAACATGTTCAGATTTGCTTGGACATATGCAGGATTTGACGGTCTACACACGGGAAATTTGAAAACGTTTTGTTTGACAGAGCAAAGGGAAAACTGCGACTGTGAAACTGTTGCATTCATTTGTTGCAGTTTATGTGACAAACTCTTATGTTTTCATCGCTTTTGGGAGTGATTATCAGATCCACAAGTAAACATAAATCGGGCAAGGTAGAAGAATCTTGTTACCCATTCGCCAAGTGTACAAGTTAGGTGGGTCGACAACATATTCCTGTCATGTGACGCACATGCCGTTACCAGTGTCGCATAGAATATATCAGACGTGTTTTCCTGTGGAGGAATCGGCTGACCTATGACCTTGCAACCAAATGTTTTCGGTTCCCATTGGAGAGGGACGTCCTTTCGTCTACTAATCGCACGGTTTTGCGGTGTGGTCGCAAAACACAGACACTAAACTTATTACAGTGAACAGGGACGTTAATGAACGAATGGATAGATCATAACTTTGCGAAAATAAAGAAAGTAAAATTTTCGCTGGAGGGAAGATTCGAACGGAGGACCTGTCATTCCGCGGCTGCTTACGCTAACCACGGGACCACGGCGCTCCTCAGCTTACGCTCTCCTTGATGTTGCATATCTTGCACATAGACTACTCAGTTTGTATATTTTGCTTATTTTTTTCATAGTTCCACACAACTTCTTCCTGTTTTCTCGATTGATCTGTGTTCAGTTTTTCAAGGCCTATCCACTGTGTCAACTTCTAACTAAATCTGAGGGGGGTGCGATGGGGAGGTTCCCTTGTAAGTATCTGACTACACGCCTTAGTTTGTTTCAGTAGAATTTGAGATTTTCTGCAAATGCAGTGGAATACAGCACCTGAACACTGCCACTTTCTAAGTCGGAAGGAGCCAGAACTTTCGAGGTACAAATGAAGAAGGCACTGAAGTCAATGAATCTGCTGACAAGGCCTTAACAGCGTTTCTTGCCACCTACCAGTCCACCTCAGTCAATAGACGAATCCCAACTAGCGCAAGCTGTACACATTCCAGGTTCTTCTGCATTCTGTCCTCGGAACTCTGAGCTCAAATTACCCACTCCACTACCAGCAGGGTGCCATCCCGTATGCTCGCACGTTCTGCCGGAAGCTGGCTTGGGCACGCAGTGTCATTGCATGCCACAACGCTCCTCATTGTGGCTGGGCAGGAGCTCTTGATCCGTTACCAGAACCAGCTGTCGCCATGACATATCCAGGAGTCATCCCCACTCCTCACCCCAGTGTACTGTACTTCCGGTCCCATTTTTCTCGGCGACCATGTTTTCAGGCCGTCACTGCCGCATGCTGGTGTTCCTATGCTCGCAGTCTGGACAACTGCACAGCGATGTGACAACCTGCACCAAGCCATCATTACCAGCAGTGACAGAAGCCTACAACTGAACCGATGCAGGACTGGCAACCCGTGGAGGTTGATTTGCTTCTTCCAGTACTGCAAATGCCTACAGCCTCAGTGCCTCAGCACCAACCGCAGCCTCAAGTGGACTAATCAGCAAATGAACAAGACACGCCGCAGATCGAAAGACGGGAAACTGAAATGTCATTTGAGCCACCGGCAGTGGTACCTGCACAGTGCTCTCCATTGCCCCCGTGGGCGAAACAGAGGTCCGGTCATTGCCGACCTTACGCGCATATTTAAAGGGTGAGGGATTTAATATCCTAGCCAGATTCTGACATCGATATGAATGAACCAGCGTTAGCTGTCAAGAGTTCTATGGTTTCATGACCGCATTGCGGGCGATTTGGACATGCCCCCTGTGGTGTCACCGCCAGACACCACACTTGCTAGGTGGTAGCCTTTAAATCGGCCGCGGTCCATTAGTATACGTCGGACCCGCGTGTCGCCACTGTCAGTAATTGCAGACCGAGCGCCACCACACGGCAGGTCTAGAGAGACGTCCTGGCACTCGCCCCAGTTGTACAGCCGACGTTCATAGCAATGGTTCACTGACAACTACGCTCTCATTTGCCGAGACGATAGTTAGCATAGCCTTCAGCTACATTTGCTACGACCAAGCAAGGCGCCGTATTCAATTGATATTGAGATTCTATTAATGTATCATCAAGAGCGATGTTCTACAAATGTGGATTAAAGTTAAGTATCCAGAAGCTACGTACTTTTCTTTATAGCATTCATTACGTATCCTGTTTCAGACCTCACGCCAGCCTGCGTGAGTTTAAACGCGTGCCTTTCGGCTTCCTCTCGTTGTGACTTGGCTGTCTTGCTAAGTCACAACACCCCTTTTGGCAAGACTCTCTGGCTGTGTAGCCAATGAGGAAAGGTGTGCGCTTTTCTGGGCCAGTTGCGTTAATCTATCTGAAGGTTTCTGGTCGTCAACGTTACTGTTCGCACACTATGATACGCTTGTTCTAGGTCATCCCTCTCGGTTGCTGTTTACGTTTTGTTCATACACTATTGACGATTCTTGCCTTCACGTTTGGTCTTCTTTCCGTTTGTCGTTTCGGTTTCGAGTACGGAGATCCGTCGCCAGCTCGGTCTTTTCGATCAGTTGCCGTTTTCCAGAGTGGCACACCTTGTGGCGCTCTCACACCCGCGCAGTGCGTTACTAAAGAAGAAGGAAACGGCTGTGACCTTATCAGTGGAATGATCTTTATAGTAACTAAGGGAAATCAGTAACGTCTAAAATAAGGATGTCCACACAGGAATACAGACGTCATTGTTACAGAAGGTAGCGTTGGTCATGCGGAATGAGAAAAAAATCGCTAAAGACCGGACAAAATGAGTTATTATCTCGTCGAAGAATGAAAGTGAAGGAAATGTGCAAATCACGTAGGACCATCCTGTTGTCACATATCCTGAAACCCTAATAAAAAACTAGCTATACCCGGCGAACTTCGTCCCGCCTCTGACTATCTTTACATGGTATAGTTGACCCGGCAAACGTTATTTTGCCATATAAATTATCTCCAGTCTATAAGAATAATGTATACGTTTAACACAAAGTATACGTGTAACACAATAGCCATTGTTGGCGGGGGCTCGTGACACAAGCAACAATAATGGCCGAAAAATGTGTAGGGAGTGAGAAAAGGCTTAGGGGAAGTCCGGCAGTGTCGGCCGCTATTAGTTCTAGCGTTCCTACGGTAGATCGCGCGGATTTAACAATTACATCCGATACACGGCTCGTCCATGAGCACACAAACATGGCGGCAATTTCGTGTCGAAACGTGTTCGCCAGCATTATGAATAAGGCCAAGCGCACACGCATCGATTTTTATCGTACGTAAAAATATTGTACGATTAAATTCCTTCAGAGGAACAAAGGAGAGCATAGGAGCTTCTTTGTTCCAATAAAAGAATTTGATCGTACGATATATTTCCGTACGATAAAAATCGATGCGTGTGCGCTAGGCCTAAATGTCGGGTTTGGCTCATGACGCGTGCTACCTAGTTAAACTTCTCGGTCTAGTTACGTCGATTCAAAGAGGGATACTCGAGTCGTTGCTTTTGGTACGTTTTCTTCAATTACCTGTCTATCGAATAGTGAAAGACTATCACCGGTAGACACCTGGCGGGGATAACTGATCAAGTGGCAATTGATCAGTTATCGACCGGAGTTTAAAATTATTAAATAACTAAAATCCCTGTTAAAAAAATAGGGGCTGGTGGTAGAAGGGTGAAAATTTAGTGTTGCGTGTGTTTTTTAATGCCACACCATAAAAAAATAAAAATAAAATGTTCTGGCCCAAAAATAAGAAAAATTTTTTTGTGGTGGACCACCCTTATCACTTAGGGGTATGAAAAATAGATTACGGCCGATTCTCAGACCTACCGAATATACATGTAAAATTTCATCAGAATCGATCGAGCCGTTTCGGAGGAGTATGGCAACTAACACTGTGACACGAGAATTTTATGTACAAGGATAATAGAAAAGTGATTGAATGAGGTACTCAAGAAAGAAAGAAATCATAGAAACCGTACTTTTATTGTAAGAATGTTAATGAACAAGTGCCAGGCACTGAGGAAGTAACTTGTCACAGCACCTCTTCACGTAGATAGATCTGGAAATGCCTGGGAGATATAAACGTGCCACAGTTCCTTTGTAAGAAGGCAAAGATATTGAACCAGAAATGTTGCAGATTCGTTCGCATGGCGGATGGAAGAGGCATTCTAGAATAGTATTTATCATAGTCATGGGAAAAATCATTAGATTTACGCTCTGGTATCTGCAAACGACGTTCTGTTTAACAGCCCTCACAATTCTACAGTCAAAAGAGACACCTGCGGTGGGAAATACCCTACAACGCTTAATTAAAAATGTTCCATAGTTGCTCTGAACCAGTTCTGACTAATGCACTGGTAACATGCTCTCTTCTAGGTAAGTATAACACAAAACTCCGCGCTACAGAAATGACATTCACCAGAATCATTTATCAGAAGAGTAAGAAAGAAAAGATAACAAAACGAAACAAACTCCCCTTACTGACTTTATTTGTGCTCACAGACTGCAAAGGCACGGCCACTTGATGAGAATGAAGATGTGTATAAGCGCAAAAAAATACACTTCCGACTCAAAAGCACCAAGGTAAAGAATGAGGGTAAGAAGAAGCCATCACACGTTACAGAGGTCCGCCGCTCGTGGTCTCGCGGTAGCGTTCTCGCTTCCCGAGCACGGGGTCCCGGGTTCGATTCCCGGCGGGGTCAGGGATTTTCACCTGCCTCGAGATGACTGGGTGTTTGTGTTGTCCTCATCATTTCATCATCATCCAAGAAAGTGGCGAAATTGGACTGAGCAAAGGTTGGGCAATTGTACGGGCGCTGATAACCACGCAGTTGAGCGCCCCACAAACCAAACATCATCATCATCATCATCACGTTACAGAGAGGGAAATTATAACCGAAAAAAGACTGGAAATTGAAAGATATTACGAAACGAAAAATGTGCAGTGACAGGATGAAATAGCAACCACTAGTACATCGCACCCGGGAAACTGGAATTAGAAATGTTGGCGTCGGCGTCGTCGTTGTTGTTGTTGTGGTCTTCACTCCGGAGACTGGTTTGGACCAGATCTCTATGTCGGTCTATCCTGCACATGTCTGCATATCTCTGAGTAATTACTGCAACCTAAAAACATTTTAACCTAGTTAGTGTATTCGTGCCTACATTTCCGTCTATAATTATGCTCCCCCCCCCCCCACCCCTTGTCCACAGCTCGTGGTCTAGTGGTTAGCGTTTCTGCCTCTGGATCACGTGGTCCCGGGTTCGAATCCCGCCCGCGTCGGGGATTTTCTCCGTCCGGGTACTGGGTGCTTGTGTTGTCCTCAACATTTCATCTTCATTCGGGAAAATGGCGAGACTGGACAGTGAAAAGAAAGGGACTTTGTATCGGTGCTGATAACCACGCTATTGAGCGCCCTACAAACCGAAACCCAACCCCCTCTTCCCCCCACATTTCTCTCCATTACCACATTGACTATTCGTTGGTGCCTCAGAGGGTATCAACTGATCCCATATTTTAGTCAAGCTCCGCCATAAATTTCGCTTATCCCCAATTCGATTCAGCACCTCCACATCTGTTATTCGATCTACCTGTTAAATCTACAGAATTATTCTGTAACATCATATTTCAAAAGCTTGTCGTCCACATTTCACTTCCGTACAAGGCTACACTCCAGACAAATACCTTAAGAAAGTTATGAACACTACTACCGGTATTTTAGTCTCTCATTTCATAATATAAAACCCTCAACATCACCTGATCTAATTCGATTACATTCCGTAACCAGTGTTAAACTTTCGTTGATGTTCATGTTACAACGTCTTTTGAATACACTATCCGTTCCGTTAAATTGCTTTTCTAGGTAGTTTGCTGTGTCTGACAAAATTAATGATAATGATGACCTGCGAATACTCCTCCTCTCTCGTCATAGTCAAATAGTTTCGACACTATTGTTAATACAAATTAACACGAATTATCAGTATAAATGTAGAGGACAGTAAAATCATCGTCGAATCGGATGCGGGATTCTGCAAACAGTGCTTAAGAGAGGAGGAAGGTAATATTCCGACAGTCCGTCGACAAAAGTTCATTACAGATGACGGGGACACAGGTGAAAATCAACAGTAACGTTGCTGTAGAGACCCGTAAACATTTGCCCAAAATTATTTAATGAAACTACACAAAATTGTGACAATGTTGACTGGAGTACACTCTTCTGGAATTCTGAAGATAGCAGGATTAAAATACAGGAAGGGAGAAGTTTTATCCAACGTGTACAGCAAACAGACACCGTGATGGCTGTGCTAAGTGTCATGGTATGAACCAACTGAGACATGGAGAAAATTTGGGATCCATACCATTCCGCTGTCGCTTTACCACCGCCCACAGCTCATCGAGACTGAACTGGGTTGGGTCCAAGGTCCCCACACGCAACGTCTATACGTGCTCATTAGCGCTGAGGATCCAACAAGACCTCTCATGCGTGTGGAATTGTCATCAACTCCGGTACAATTTAAGTAAAATGGGGTACTGCTGAAGGTAGAGGGTTGATGAGGTATGCTGTAGAGACAAATGAGTGTACACGAATTGACAGTGCGACGCTTTATCGCTCGCTTCTCAGAGCCAATCACAGCAGACCTATCTGGGATCCCGTTTTACCCAAGCAAACATCTCCACACTTGAAACGGAAGCAGCGGTTGTAAGGGAAGTGAGACAGGATTGTAGTATATCCACAGTGTTATTGGTTCAAATGGCTCTGAGCACTATGGGACTTAACATCTGAGGTCATCAGTCCCCTAGAACTTAGAACTACTTAAACCTAACTAACCTAAGGACATCACACATATCCATGCCCGAGGCAGGATTCGAACCTGCGACCGTAGCGGTTGTAATTCTATCAAAGAACTTGTAAGAATATCAACAAACATATAACATAGGTAATTGAATGTAGCCGAATTAAATCAAGAAACACTGAGCGATTTTAATTAGAAAATGAGACTCTTAAAGTAGTAGATGAGTTTTGCTAGTGAGGCAGCATTATATGCCATAGTAGGAATGGTCAATATTCAGAGATAAGACAGGAACGATCATTCGAAGCAAGAACGTCTAGTAAACATGGGCTCTAAAATGCATACCTTAAGAACTAACTTGTACGACAATTTTTGCATCTTCGATACTGTGAAACAAATTTCTTCTACTGCAAGCTCTTTGCTTTTCATGTTTTGAGAGGGGGTAGTATAGACAAAAAGAAACAAAAAAATTGTCTAGTAAACATAAGCTCTAAAAGACACACCTTAAGAGCTACGAGCACTGGTTTAGTAGCGACGGTGAAGTGGTGCTCATAACTCTTAAGGTATGCATTTTAGAGCCCATGTTTACTGGAGTTTTTTGCTTCAAAAGATCGTTCCTCTCATACTCGTGAAAACTGGCCGTTCCTCCTGGGACACTCTTCATAAATGACGATGACCAAAGTAAAAAGAACCTACAGTGCGCATTGCCAATAGAAAAAAATCTAAATAAATAATTAAAATAAAAAACATTATGAGCTACAGAAATTTGTTAATATATATATATCAGCTGCAGCAGCAAGTCGTATACCCCTAGTTTACTTATTTGTTACATAGTTTAATTCTTAATTTCTTTGCGTGGTTTTGGGTACTTGCATTGTTTAATTCATAAATTTCGGGCGTATTATAGTATTTGAGAGTTGTAGTATCGCGCTTTAGTGTTTACTTCGTAGATTCTTACTTAAATTGCGTGTGAGTTTCGTATAGGAGGTGTAATTTCGAGTTTTAGTTACTGTAATCGTAAATTCAGGCAGATTGTAGCGCAGTCGTTAGGCATTTGTACATGTTAGTTAATACATTCTTTGCGTGTTTCCCTTGCGTTACCTAGGCACTGACTCGTGTTTCAGTAACTATTGTTCAACATCGATTAGAATGGACAGGGACTGTGATTGCTGTGTTCGGATGAGGGCTGAGTTGGCATCCCTTCGCTCACAGCTGCAAGCGGCGCTGACTTCGGTCGCGCAGCTTGAGGCTGTTGCCAATGGGCACCACTGTGGGGAGCCGGACTTGGGTATCACGGGGATATCAACCTCGTCCCGTCTGTCCCCAGATTGGTCTGCCGCTGTGGTTGCCCCGGTTGCTGCCCGCAGTGGGGCTGAGCCCTCGCCTGTGGTTGATTGGGAGGTCGTTCCAAGGCGTGGCAGGTAGCGAAAGACGTCCCCGGAGGCTGATCAGAAAGCCTCCCCGGTGCGTCTGACAAACAGGTTTCAGGCACTGTCTCTGGCTGAGCCAGATGCAGCTGCCTGCCCTGTTTCAGAGGATGATTCTCAGTCTTCAAGGTCCGGGCAACCACAGAGGGTGGGCTTATTGGTAGTTGGGAGCTCCAATGTTAGGCGCGTAATGGGGCCCCTTAGGGATATGGCGGCTAAGGAGGGGAAGAAATCCAGTGTGCACTCCGTGTGCATTCCGGGTGGAGTCATTCCTGATGTGGAAAGGGTCCTTCCGGATGCCAGGAAGAGCACAGGGTACAGCCAGCTGCAGGTGGTGGCACATGTCGGCACTAATGACGTGTGTCGCTTTGGATCTGAGGAAATTCTCTCTCGATTCCAGCGGCTATCTGATTTGGTGAAGGCTGCCGGTCTTGCTTACGAGATGAAGGCAGAGCTCACCATCTGCAGTATCGTTGACAGAACCGACTGCGGACCTTTGGTGAAGAGCCGGGTGGAGGGTTTGAATCAGAGGCTCAGACGGTTTTGCGACCGTTTTGGCTGCAGATTCCTTGTCTTGCGCCATAGGGTGGTGGGGTTTCGGGTTCCGCTGAATAGGTCAGGAGTTCACTACACTCAGCTGGCGGCTACACGGGTAGCGGAGGCTGTGTGGCGTGGAATGGGCGGTTTTTTAGGTTAGAAGGCCTCGGGAAAGTACGGAGTGGGCTGCAATCTCAAAGGGTGCATGGCAAATACAGGACGTGCATGAATCAAGGAACAGTCGGAATTGTAGTTGTAAATTGTTGTAGTTGTGCTGGGAAAGTCCCTGAGCTTCAAGCGCTAATAGAAATCACAGAAGCTGAAATCGTTATAGGTACAGAAAGCTGGCTAAAGCCTGAAATAAGTTCTGCAGACATTTTTACGAAGTCTCAGACGGTGTTCAGGAAAGATAGATTAGGCAGAATTGGTGGTAGAGTGTTTGTGTCTGTCAGTAGTGGTTTATCTTGTGGTGAAGTCGAAGTAGATACTCCGTGCGAATTGGTATGGGTGGAGGTTATACTTAACAGCCGAACTAAGTTAATATTTGGCTCCTTCTACCGACCCCCAGACTCCCATGATATAGTTGCGGAACAGTTCAGAGAAAATTTGAGTCTCGTAACAAATAAATACCCCACTCATACGGTTATAGTTGGTGGGGACTTCAACCTTCCCTCGATATGTTGGCAAAAATACTTGTTCAAAACCGGTGGTAGGCAGAAAACATCTTCCGAGATTGTCCTAAATGCTTTCTCCGAAAATTATTTCGAGCAGTTAATCCACGAACCCACGAGAATTGTAAATGGTTGCGAAAACACACTTGACCTCTTAGCCACAAACAATCCAGAGCTGATAGAGAGCATCATGACTGATACAGGGATTAGTGATCACAAGGTCGTTGTAGCTAGGCTCAATACCGTTTCTTCCAAATCCACCAGAAACAAACGCAAAATAATTTTATTTAAAAAAGCGGATAAAGTGTCACTAGAAGCCTTCCTAAGAGACAATCTCCATTCCTTCCGAACTGACTATGCAAATGTAGACGAGATGTGGCTCAAATTCAAAGATATAGTAGCAACAGCAATTGAGAGATTCATACCTCATAAATTGGTAAGAGATGGAACTGATCCCCCATGGTACACAAAACAGGTCCGAACGCTGTTGCAGAGGCAACGGAAAAAGCATGCGAAGTTCAGAAGAATGCGAAATTCCGAAGATTGGCTAAAATTTACAGACGCGCGAAATTTGGCACGGACTTCAATGCGAGATGCCTTTAATAGGTTCCACAACGAAACATTGTCTCGAAATTTGGTAGAAAATCCGAAGAAATTCTGGTCGTATGTAAAGTACACAAGCGGCAAGACGCAGTCAATACCTTCGCTGCGCAGTGCCGATGGTACTGTTACCGACGAGTGTGCCGCTAAAGCGGAGTTATTGAACGCAGTTTTCCGAAATTCCTTCACCAGGGAAGACGAATGGAAATTCCAGAATTTGAAACACGAACAGCTGCTAGCATGAGTTTCTTAGAAGTAGATACCTTAGGGGTTGCGAAGCAACTCAAATCGCTTGATACGGGCAAGTCTTCAGGTCCAGATTGTATACCGATTAGGTTCCTTTCAGATTACGCTAATACAATAGCTCCCTACTAAGCAATCATATACAACCGCTCGCTCACCGATAGTTCTGTACCTGCAGATTGGAAAATTGCGCAGGTCGCACCAGTGTTTAAGAAGGGTAGTAGGAGTAATCCATCGAACTACAGACCTATATCATTGACGTCGGTTTGCAGTAGGGTTTTGGAGCATATACTGTATTCAAACATTATGAATCACATCGAAGGGAACGATCTATTGATACGTAATCAGCATGGTTTCAGAAAACATCGTTCTTGTGCAACGCAGCTAGCTCTTTATTCTCACGAATCGACAGGGGATCTCAAGCTGATCCCGTATTTCTAGATTTCCGGAAAGCTTTTGACACCGTTCCTCACAAGCGACTTCTAATCAAGCTGCGGGCCTATGGGGTATCGTCTCAGTTGTGCGACTGGATTCGTGATTTCCTGTCAGGAAGGTTGCAGTTCGTAGTAATAGACGGCAAATCATCGAGTAAAACTGAAGTGATATCAGGTGTTCCCCAGGGAAGCGTCCTGGGACCTCTGCTGTTCCTGATCTATATAAATGACCTGGGTGACAATCTGAGCAGTTCTCTTAGGTTGTTCGCAGATGATGCTGTAATTTACCGTCTAGTAAGGTCATCCGAGTCCGCCCCTCGTGGTCTCGTGGAAGCATTCTCGCTTCCCGAACACGGGGTCCCGGGTTCGATTCCCGGCGGGGTCAGGGATTTTTCCTGCCTGGAGATGACTGGGTGTTGTTGTGTCGTCTTCATCATCATCATTCATCCCCATTACGGTCGGAGGAAGGCAACGGCAAACCACCTCCATTAGGACCTTGCCTAGTAAGGCGGTGCGGGTCTCCCGCGTCGTTCCCCTACGCTCTGTAAAGAAGCAAGGGACTTAATTTCCATTTTTCCAAGGTCATCCGAAGACCAGTATCAGTTGCAAAGCGATTTAGAAAAGATTGCTGTATGGTGTGGCAGGTGGCAGTTGACGCTAAATAACGAAAAGTGTGAGGTGATCCACATGAGTTCCAAAAGAAATCCGTTGGAATCCGATTACCCGATAAATAGTACAATTCTCAAGGCTGTCAATTCAACTAAGTACCTGGGTGTTAATAGATAATATTGTGGGGAAGGCGAGCCAAAGGTTGCGTTTCATTGGCAGGACACTTAGAAGATGCAACAAGTCCACTAAAGAGACAGCTTACACTACACTCGATCGTCCTCTGTTAGAATATTGCAGCGCGGTGTGGGATCTTTACCAGGTGAGATTGACGGAGGACATCGAAAGGGTGCAAAAAAGGGCAGCTCGTATTGTATTATCACGTAGTAGGGGAGAGAGTGTGGCAGATATGATACGCGAGTTGGGATGGAAGTCATTAAAGCAAAGACGTTTTTCGTCGCGGCGAGATCTACTTACGAAATATCAGTCACCAACTTTCTCTTCCGAATGCGAAAATATTTTGTTGAGCCCAACCTACGTAGGTAGGAGTGATCATCAAAATAAAATAAGACAAATCAGAGCTCGAACAGAAAGGTTTAGGTGTTCGTATTTCCCGCACGCTGTTCGGGAGTGGAATGGTAAGAGAGATAGTATGATTGTGGTTCGACGAACCCTCTGCCAAGCAGTTAAATGTGAATTGCAGAGTATATATATATATATATATATATATATATATATATATATATATATATATATATATATAAAGTTTTTAAACCGACAAACTCTGGGAGGTTGTAGGTGACATCAAAAAAAATATTTTTCCCTGTCATTTTTTCCTATGAGTAGTATTTAAGCCCCCATGAACCATGGACCTTGCCGTTGGTGGGGAGGCCGTACCGTAGGTGCAACCACAACGGAGGGGTATCTGTTGAGAGGCCAGACAAACGTGTGGTTCCTGAAGATGGGCAGCAGCCTTTTCAGTAGTTGCAGGGGCAACAGTCTGGATGATTGACTGATCTGGCCTTGTAACACTAACCAAAATGGCCTTGCTGTTCTGGTACTGCGAACGCCTGAAAGCAAGGGGAAACTACAGCCGTAATTTTTCCCGAGGGCATGCAGCTTTACTGTATGGATGAATGATGATGGCGTCCTCTTGGGTAAAATATTCCGGAGGTAAAATAGTCCCCCATTCGGATCTCCGGGTGGTGACTACTCAAGACGACGTCGTTATCAGGAGAAAGAAAACTGGCGTTCTACGGATCGGAGCGTGGAATGTCAGATCCCTTAATCGGGCAGCAAGGTTACAAAATTTAAAAAGGGAAATGGATAGGTTAAAGTTGGATATAGTGGGAATTAGTGAAGTTCGTTTGCAGGAAGCACAAGACTTTTGGTCAGGTGAATACAGGGTTATAAATACAAAATCAGATAGGGGTAATGCAGGAGTAGGTTTAATAATGAATAAAACAATAGCAATGAGGGTAATCTACTACAAAAAGCTCAGCGAACGGATTGTTGTGGCCAAGATAGACCGAAGCCCACGCATACGACAGTAGTGCAAGTCTATATGCCAACTAGCTCTGCAGATGACGAAGAAATTGATAAAATGCATGATGAGATAAAAGAAATTATTCGGGTAGTGAAGGGAGACCAAAATTTAATAGTCATGGGTGACTGGAATTCGAGAGTAGGAAAAGAGAGAGAAGGAAACATAGTAGGTGAATATGGATTGGGAGAAAGAAATGAAAGGGGAAGCCGTCTGGTAGAATTTTGCACAGAGCACAACTTAATCATAGCTAACACTTGGTTCAACAATCATAAAAGAAGTTTGTATACATGGAAGAAGCCTGGAGATACTGACAGGTTTCGGATAGATTATATAATGGTAAGACAAGAGATTCAGGAACCAGGTTTTAAATTGTAAGACATTTCCAGGGTCAGATGTGGACTCTGACCACAATCTATTAGTTATGAACTGTAGATTAAAACTGAAGAAACTGCAAAAAGGTGACAATTTAAGGAGATGGGACCTGGATAAACTGACTAAACCAGAGGTTGTACAGAGTTTCAGGAAGAGTATAAGGGAACAATTGACAGGAATGGGGGAAAGAAATACAGTAGAAGAAGAATGGGTAGCTCTGAGGGATGAAGTAGTGAAGGCAGCAGAGGATCAAGTAGGTAAAAAGACGAGGGCTAGTAGAAAACCTTGGGTAACAGAAGAAATTTTGAATTTAATTGATGAACGGAGAAAATATTAAAATGCAGTAAATGAAGCTGGCAAAAAGGAATACAAACGTCTGAAAAATTATATCGACAAGAAGTGCAAAATGTCTAAGCAGGGATGGCTAGAGGACAAATGTAAGGATGTAGAGGGTCATCTCACTAGGGGTAAGATAGATACTGCCTACAGGAAAATTAAAGAGGCCTTTGGAGAAAGGGGAACCACTTGCACAAATATCAAGAGCTTTGATGGAAACCCAGTTCTAAGCAAAGAAGGGAAAGCAGAAAGGTGGAATGAGTATATAGAGGGTCTATACAAGGGCGATATATTTGAGGACAATATTACGGAAATGGAAGAGAATGTAGATGAAGATGGAATGGGAGATATGATACTGCGTGAAGAGTTTGATGGAGCACTGAAAGACCTGAGTCGAAACAAGCCCCCCGGAGTAGACAACATTCCATTAGAACTACTGACAGCCTTGGGAGAGCCAGTCCTGACAAAACTCTACCATCTGGTGAGCAAGACGTATGAGACAGGCGAAATACCCTCAGACTTCAAGAAGAATATAATAATCCCAATCCCAGAGAAAACAGGTGTTGACAGATGTGAAAATTACCGAACTATCAGTTTAATATGTCACAGCTGCAAAATACTAACGCAAATTCTTTACAGACTAATGGAAAAACTAGTAGAAGCTGACCTCGGGGAAGATCAGTTTGGATTCCGTAGAAATGTTGGAACACGTGAGGCAATACTGAACCTACGACTTATCTTAGAAGAAACATTAAGGAAAGGCAAATCTACGTTTCTAGCATTTGCAGACTTAGAGAAAGCTTTTGACAATGTTGATTGGAATACTCTCTTTCAAATTCTGAAGGTGGCAGGGGTAAAATACAGAGAGCGAAAGGCTATTTACAATTTGTACAGAAAGCAGATGGCAGTTATAAGAGTCGAGGGACATGAAAGGGAAGCAGTGGTTGGGAAGGGAGTGAGACAGGGTTGTAGCCTATCCCTGATGTTATTCAATCTGTATATTGAGCAAGCAATAAAGGAAACAAAAGAAAAGTTCGGAGTAGGTATTAAAATCCATGGAGAAGAAATAAAAACTTTGAGGTTCTCCGATGACATTGTAATTCTGTCAGAGACAGCAAAGGACTTGGAAGAACTGTTGACCGGAATGGACAGTGTCTTGAAAGGAGGGTATAAGATGAACATCAACAAAAGCAAAACGAGGATAATGGAATGTAGTCGAATTAAGTCGGGTGATGCTGAGGGAATTAGATTAGGAAATGAGACACTTAAAGTAGTAAAGGAGTTTTGCTATTTGGGGTGCAAAATAACTGATGATGGTCGAAGTAGAGAGGGTATAAAATGTAGACTGGCAATGGCAAGGAAAGCGTTTCTGAAGAAGAGAAATTTGTTAACATCGAGTATAGATTTAAGTGTCAGGAAGTCGTTTCTGAAAGTATATGTATGGAGTGTAGCCATGTATGAAAGTGAAACATGGACGATAACTAGTTTGGACAAGAAGAGAATATAAGCTTTCGAAATGTGGTGCTACAGAAGAATGCTGAAGTTTAGATGGGTAGATCACATAACTAATGAGGAAGCATTGAATAGAATTGGGGAGAAGAGGAGTTTGTGGCACAACTTGACTAGAAGGAGGGATCGGTTGGTAAGACATGTTCTGAGTCGTCAAAGGATCACCAATTTAGTATTGGAGGGCAGCATGGAGGGTAAAAATCGTAGAGGGAGACCAAGATTTGAATACACTAAGCAGATTCAGAAGGATGTAGGCTGCAGTAGGTACTGGGAGATGAAGAAGCTTGCACAGGATAGAATAGCATGGAGAGCTGCATCAAACCAGTCTCAGGACTGAAGACCACAACAACAAACAACAACAGAGGAAGATTTCTCTGGCGGCAAATTAATTAAACCAACAAACACTTTTCCATTTTCTTATGACCATGACACAACACATTAACACAACCCAATTTCAATTACAGTAGATTTTCAAAAATGCCTCCATAGACATGTAAACAAAGGCTACAGCGTCGGATCATGCTCTGTCTGAACGGGCAAAAACCCCAGGAGTATCCTGAATTGTTCCTGTTGCTGCTACTACTATCAGGGCAACCAGATCCTCTACTGATGCAACAGGAGTTGCGTAAACAAGGTCGCGCATCTCTCCCCACACAAAAAAGTCCAGAGGGGATATATCTGGGGATCGAGCAGGCCATGGTTCAGGACCACCTCTGCCATTCTACGTTTCTGGGAACCGTCGGTCCAGGAATCGACGCACACGACGACTGAAATGTGCCGGCGCCCCGTCATGTTGGAACCACATGCGTTGTCTTGAGGAGAGCGGGACGTCTTCTAGCAGTTCTGGCAATGCTCTGGCGAGAAAACTGTAATAGTGCCTGCCATTTAATGGCCTAGGTAGCAGATACGGCCCAATTAAACAGTCCACAACAACACCGACCCACACATTAACGAAGAACCGCACTTGAGCGCTAGTAACTGTGGCATGTGGGTTATCCTCACTCCAAACAAGCGAATTGTGCATGTTGAAGACTCCATCAACGCCCGAACGTTACTTCATCGGTAAATAACACAGAGGATGGAAATGCATGATGCATTTCACACTGTTCCACTTACAACTGCGAAAACTGTGCTCTGGGTGGATAATCAACTGATTCCAGGTTGTGGACACGCTGTAAGTGAAATGGACGTAACGATTGCTCTCGAAGGACTGTTCTTACATTCGTCTGATTCGTCCCCATGTTACGTGCAATTGTACGAGTGCCGATTGAAGGATCCCGCTCCACATGCTACAAGATAGCTCCCTCAAATTGCAGCGTTCTTACCGTGCGACGGCGTCCCTGTAGAGGTAATCTGCTAAATGACCCGGTCTCACGCAGACGTTGGTACACAGCAGCAAAGGTCTTATGATGCGGGATACGGCGATTTGGATATTGTTGTTGATAAACCCGCTGTGCAGCTCGTCCGTTGTGTGCGCTACGTAATACGCACCAACCATATCAGTGTACTCACTCCAGGTGTATCGCTCCATTAGTAAACAAAGACAGTGCACTAATACACTGGTGGACAGCAGTTGCCTACAACTGAAGAGCGTATTACGCCCTCTAACGACTGAGTATCGTATCACGGCCTCTAACAACTGAAGAGCATAATACGGCGTCCACTGGTTTAAATAATCCTCATAGGAAAAAATGACATTAGGTTCAAATCAGATGGCTCTGAGCACTATGGGACTTAACTTCTGAGGTCATCAGTCCCCTAGAACTTAGAACTACCTAAACCTAACTAACCTTAGGACATCACACACACCTATGCCCGAGGCAGGATTCGAACCTGCGACCGTAGTGGTCGCGCGGTTTCAGACTGTAGCGCCTAGAACTGCTCGGCCACCCCGGCCGGCAAAGACATTAGGGAAAAACATTTGTTTTGAGGTCCTCTACAACTTTCACCCTGTATGTGTTAGCAAATTTCTGTCGCTCATATATATATATATATATATATATATATATATATATATATATATATAAAATCTGACTTGAAACGTATGTCTATGTAATATAAAAAAAGGAAAGTTCGTTACGAAAAATCTCTGAAAGTTCTTGTTCGATTTACTAACAAATTTCTTCACGATCCCCTACTGAACATTCTGGATGATATAGGCTATATACTTTTAATATCCAGCGTTGTTGCCAAACGTCTCGAAAAGAACTTGACCGATTTACTTCAAAGTTCTTTGCCGATTTACTTCAAATTTCTACATTCAGATGAACAAAGAAGAAAATTAATGAAACATTAAATGCATAGAAAATGAAAGATATCATGATGATGGTTCAAATGGCTCTGAGCACTATGGAACTTAACTTCTGAGGTCATCAGTCCCCTAGAACTTAGAACTACTTAAACCTAACAAGGGAACCTCCCCATCGCACCCCCCTCAGATTTAGTTATAAGTTGGCACAGTGGATAGGCCTTGAAAAACTGAACACAGATCAATCGAGAAAACAGGAAGAAGTTGTGTGGAACTAAGAAAAAATAAGCAAAATATACAAACTGAGTAGTACATGCGCCAGATAAGCAACATCAAGGCGAGTATGAGTTCATGAGCGCCGTGGTCCCGTGGTTAGCGTGATCGGCTGCGGAACGAGCAGTCCTTGGTTCAAGTCTTCCCTCCAGTGAAAAGTTTAATTTTTTATTTTCAGTTTATGTGACAAACTCTTATAGTTTCATCACTTTTTTGGGAGTGATTATCACATCCACAAGAAAACCGAAATCGGGTAAGGTAGAAGAATCGTTTTACCCATTTGCCAAGTGTACAAGCTAGGTGGGTCGACAACATATTCCTGTCATGTGACGCACATGCCGTCACCAGTGTCGTATAGAATATATCAGACGCGATTTACTGTGGAGGGATCGGTTGACCTATGACCTTGCGATCAAATGTTTTCCTTTCCCATTGGAGGGGCACGTCCTTTCGTCTCCTAATCGCACGGTTTACCGGTGCGGTCGCAAAACACAGACACTAAACTTACTACAGTGAACAGAGACGTCAATGAACGAATGGACAGATCATAACTTTGCGAAAATAAAGAAATTAAACTTTTCACTGGAGGGAAGACTTGAACCAAGGACTTCTCGTTCCGCAGCTGCTCACGCTAACCACGGGACCATGGCCTTGATGTTGCCTATCTTGCGCATGGACTTCTCAGTTTGTATATTTTGCTTATTTTTTCATAGTTGCACACAACTTCTTCCTGTTTTCTCGATTGATCTGTGTTCAGTTTTTCAAGGCCTATCCAGTGTGCCAACTTATATCTAAATGTGAGGGGGGTGCGACGGGGAGGTTCCCTTGTAAGTAACCTAAGGACATCACACACATCCATGCCCGAGGTAGGATTCGAACCTGCGTCCGTAGCGGTCGCGCAGTTCCAGACTGAAGCGCCTAGAACCACGTGGCCACTCCGGCCGGCTATCATGATGAAATGACTGTAATTCCTATAAATTACACAGGAAATAATCGTCTTGGAAATAACACCATCAGAAATCAGTAGATCGCGGAGCGACTTAAAGCTCGGAAATTAGACAGAAACATAATTGGATATTCTTATTTATTGATTACTTTCCGTTGTTACTTATGACATACATCCTAGAAGGTATTTTAGTCCGTGTTTCACAGTTATTTTTACTATTAAAATCGACAGTGGCATATAAACATTAAAGTAGGTGGTCACGGATACAGTACCAATTTCGAGGCGCCGCCTCTAGCCCAAGCTGAAAGAGAGATCTGCCGTCAATAGAGACACATTTGTCCTCAAGAAGTTGACACTCAGTGATTCAAATATGACCTTCGGTTTAGAGCGATTGCAGTTTTCCATGCGGCTTGTATTCGCTATGAGCATCGACAAGGCACAGGGCCAACCATTTAGTGTGGCAGATAGTAAACATTCCGGGCGACGCCGGGCACTGCAGCTAGTCCAGTATAAATTCAAGTATTAGGAAGTTTTTTCTGAAGGTATTTGTCTGGATTTACAGTATCATACAGAGGTGAAACACTCACGATAAACAATTCAGGCAAGAAGAGGCGAGAGACTTTTGAAATGCGGTGCTACAGAAGAGCGCTGAAGATTGGATTGAGTAGATCGCATAACTGACGCGGAAGTACACAACCGAATCGGTATGATGAGCCAGCCAGGGTGGCCAAGCGGTTCTAGGCGCTACAGTCTGGAACCGCGCGACCGCTACGGTCGCAGGTTCGAGTCCTGCCTCGAGCATGGGTGTGTGTGATGTTCTAAGGTTAGTTAGGTTTAAGAAGTTCTAAGTTCTAGGGGACTGATGACCTCAGAAGATAAGTCCCATAGTGCTCAGAGCCATTTGAACCATTTCGGTATGATGAAAAGAAATTTATGATACCGATTGAGTAAGAGAAGGGATACACTGTTAGGACATGTCCTGACGCAACAGGGAATCGTCAGTTTCGTAATGCTAATGGAGGGAGATCAAGGTTAGAGTACAATAAAAAGGTTCAAATGGAAGCAGGTTGCAGTAGTTACGCAAGCATGAAGAGGCTTGCACAACGTTTGGTGAAATGAAATAAATACTGGCTTTGGCCACAAATGGGCACTGAAATGAATTCAGTGGCGACAAGTGAAAATTTTGCCTGTCTGGGACTCGAACCCGGATTCCTGCTTTAAGTGAGCGGTTGCCTTAACGGCTTCGGCTATGTCCGAAAGAACAGACACCACGCGTATTTTAATATGTAAGGCTTGACGGCCATTAAGATAGTTTCTTTGCGGATGAAGTCTTTCTGCCGGCCGCTGTGATCGAGCGGTTCTAGGCGCTTCGCTCCGGAACCACGCGGCTGCTATGACTGATGACCTCAGATGTTAAGTCCCATAGTGCTCAGAGCTTTTTTTTTTTTAGTCTTTCTCTCGTTAACTCTTGTGGGAATCTAGCGTGATGCGACGAGCAATGTGTATGATGGACAGGTGGCGATTAGTAAGTAGTGTGCGACAAGACAGAATGCTTACATGGCAAACGTTCTGTCCATCTCAGCCACAGAGGATAGTGCGACTACAGGGAATTATCTCTGGCATGCCTCCCGTGAGACTCGCATTCCCAACTTATTGTCCCCGCACTACATTCATTGTGCCCCTGTCCATTATACTCATTACTCGCGGCTTTTTGCCGATTCCCGTAAGAGTTCGGGCACTGTTTGTGCATCCGCACTGAAGAAGATGGTCAAATAGCCGGTGAGCCTTAACTGTATTTATGAAGATGGTATCTGTTCTTTCGATATATGTCTAGCAACTGAATTCGTTTCAGTTGTGGACAATGTTAGCACTTACTTCATTTTATGATGTATATGTAGAGCCACGGATCAAGAATGGTGTCTGATCTTTCGGACATGTCTGAAAGAACAGACACTATGCATATACACTGAGGTGACAAAAGCCATTGGATAGCGATATGCACATGTACAGATGGTGGTAATATCGCGTACACAAGATATAAAAGTGCAATGCATTTGAGGAGCTCACATTTGTACTCAGATGATTCATGTGAAACTTTTTCCGACGTGATTATGGCCGCACAACAGCTTTTAACAGACTTTGAACGCGGAATGGTAGATGGAGCTAGAACCATGGATTCTAGCCATTTCGGAAATCATTAGGGAATTCAATATTTCAAGAGCCACAGTGTTAAGAGAGTGCCAAGAATACCAAATTTCAGCATTAGGTCTCACCACGGACAGCGCCCTTCACCAAACGACCGAGAGCAACGGCGTTTGTGTAGAGCTGTCAGTGCTAACAAACAGGCTACACTGTGAGAAATAACTTCAGAAATAAATGTGGGATGTATGACAAACGTTTCCGTTAGGTCAGTGCGGCCAAATTTTGTGTTAACTGGCTATGGCAACAGACGACCAATTCGACTGTCTTTGCTAACAGCGCCTCTCCTGGGCTCATGCCCATAATAGTTGGACCCTAGACGACTGGAACACTGTGGCCTCGTCAGACGAGTCCTGATTTCAGATGGTAGGAGCTGACAGTAAAGTTCGAGTGTGACGCAGGCTCTACGGAGCCATGGACCCAAGTTGTCAGCAAGACACTGTACAAGCTGGTGGTGGCTCCATTATGGTGTGGACTGTGTTTACATGGAATGGGCTGGGTCCTCTTGTCCAACTCAACCGATCGTTGATTGGAAATCGTATACTTGGAGACCATTTGCAGCCATTCATGGTCTTCATGTTCCCAAACAGCGATCGAATTTTTATGGATGACACTGCGCCATGTCACCGGAACACAGTTGTTCGCGATTGTTTTGAAGTTCGTTCTGGACGATTCGAGCCAATGATTTGGCCACCCAGATTCCGCGACATGAATACCATTGAACATTTAAGGGACATAATTGAGACGTCAGTTCATGCAGAAAATCGTGCACTGGCAACACTTTCGTAATTCCAGAATGAGATTTTCACTCTGCAGCGGAGTGTGCGCTGATATGAAACTTCCTGGCTGATTAAAACTGTGTGCCCGACAGGGACTCGAACTCGGGACCTTTGCCTTTCGCGGGCAAGTGCTGTACCATCTGAGCTACCGAAGCACGACTCTCGCCCGGTACTCACAGCTTTACTTCTGCCAGTATCTCGTCTCCTACCTTCCATACTTTACAGAAGCTCTCCTGCGAACCTTGCAGAACTAGCACTCCTGAAAGAAAGGATACTGCGGAGACATGGCTTAGCCACAGCCTGGGGGATGTTTCCAGAATGAGATTTTCACTCTGCAGCGGAGTGTGCGCTGATATGAAACTTCCTGTTCTGCAAGGTTCGCAGGAGAGCTTCTGTAAAGTTTGGAAGGTAGGAGACGAGATCCTGGCAGAAGTAAAGCTGTGAGTACCGGGCGTGAGTCGTGCTTCGGTAGCTCAGATGGTAGAGCACTTGCCCGCGAAAGGCAAACGTCCCGAGTTCGAGTCTCGGTCGGGCACACAGTTTTAATCTGCCAGGACGTTTCACTTTCGTAATTATGGATGGATATGGAGGCAGCGTGGCTCAGTATTTCTGCAGGGGACTTCTTAACGGCTTATTGAGTCTATGCCACATCGAGTTAGTGCCCTACGTCGGGCAAAAGCAAGTCCGATGCGATATTAGGAGGTATTCCATGACTTCTGTCACCTTAGTGAATAACCTGCACAGGGTATAGTAGCGTGGAGAGCTGCATCAAATCCGTCTGCAGACTGAAGACCACAACGACATGATGACAGGGCAGACGAATAGCTCCGAGTGAGATTGCACAGTGGTAAGACACAGGACTGCCATTCGGGAGGTTGAGGGTTTAAATCCTCGTCCGCCCACCCATATTTGAGTTTTCCACGGTTTCCCTAAATCGCTTGAGGCACATGCTGAGATGTTTCCTTTAAAAAATACACAACTGAAACATCCTGGCAGATTAAAACTGTGTGCCGGACCGAGACTCGAACTCGGAACCTTTGCCTTTCGCGGGCAAGTGCTCTACCATCTGAGTTACCCAAGCACGACTCACGCCCCGTCCTCACAACTTTACTTCTGCCGGTACCTCGTCTCCTACTTTCCAAACTTTACGGAAGCTCTCCTGCAGACCTTGCAGAACTAGCACTCCTGAAACCCGCGAAAGACAAAAGTCCCGAGTTCGAGTCTCGGTCCGGCACACAGTTTTAATCTGACAGGAAGTTTCATATCAGCGCACAGTCCGCTGCAGAGTGAAAATCTCATTCTGGAAACATCCCCCAGGCTGTGGCTAAACCATGTCTCCGCAATACCCTTTCTTTTAGGAGTGCTAGTTCTGCAAGGTTCGCAGGAGAGCTTCTGTAAAATTTTGAAGGTAGGAGACGAGGTACTGGCAGAAGTAAAGCTGTGAGGACGGGGCTTGGGTAGCTCAGATGGTAGAGCACTTGCCCGCGAAAGGCAAAGGTCCCGAGTTCGAGTCTAGGTCCGGCACACAGTTTTAATCTGCCAGGATGTTTCATATCAGCGCACATTCCGCTGCAGAGTGAAAATCTCATTCTGAATACACAACTGATTTCTTGTCCTTTCTGAGCTTGTGCTCCATTTCTAATTATCTCGTCTTTAAACTGTAAGTTTTCTTTCTTTTTGCTTCGAGCAAGTGGCCAATATGCAATTCTAAAGTACATGAGTTGATTAGAAACTACCTGCAATGAATCGTGTACATTTTATTTCATACAACCAACACAGCCAACAGACAGTACATACATTAGGTTATTTTTCGACTAATCTCCACATCAGTTTAGGCACTGTCGCTTCTCGGAATGAGTTCGACTATTCCTCGTGCTAAAAATCCTGTCCTTGTGTGTTCAGCCACGTTGTCGCGAAATGTTTCACCTCCTACGTGCTCCTTCAAACGTGGAAAAAAGTGAAAGTCACTTGGAGTGAGGTCCGGGCTGCAGGGTAGGCGGTAAGTGATGTCCCAGCCAAACTGTTTCAACAGCATGATCACGTGTTGTCGTGAAGTCAGATGACGCTTTCTATGAGAAGTCTTGGCTGTTTCCCTGAATGCTTCATACAGTCATGTCAAGGTCTTGCAGTATCGATCAGTGGTCACTGTCTTCCTTCTTTCCAAAAACTCCAAGAGTTTGACATCTGTACTGTTTAAAACATCAATGCGATCACCTTCCCAGGAAATGGCGTCTTCTTAAACTTCTTTGCCTTTGGAGAGGAGGTATGCTTTCACTCCATTGACGATCACTTACTGCTGGGGGTGCAGTTGTGGCCTCACGGTCCGTCATCTGTGATAATGCATCTCCCTTCCCCTTCAGTGGAGATCCATTGCAGACGTTGCAGACTTGTCCGCACCCACTTTTCGTTTTGTCGGTTGCACGGATTTCGTGGAATCCATCGAGAACAAACTTTCTGGTACTGCAAAATATCGTGAACACTGTGATGAACTCTTCCGAACGATTTCCCAATTCTGCCGCCATATTCCGTAACGTAATCCTTCTGTTGTCCTGAATCAGCTCCTCCACACGAGCTGTTTTCAAATCTATTGATGCCGTGCTGTGTCGGCCACAGCGATCCTCTTCGGTGGCGTTTTCTCTGCTGGTCGCAAACTTTCGACACCATTCTGCGAAATGATGACGAGGTATTACAGTCTCTCCATAAACCCTACCAGCTGTCTGTGAATTTAGCCGCGGTTACATGTTTCGCCCATAGAAATCGAAAAACTGAGCGGATTTATTTGCGAGAGTAGTTTTCCAAACGAGTCGCCATTTGTGTTTACCTATCAACTAGCGCTGGAGGTGGCAGGTGGCTGAAACTCTGCACGGTTGCCGATCACATGTATCAGAATGACTCCACACAACTAGTTTCTCAATAATAGACGCATCTCCAGGAAAAATGGCCTTGTAATTTTAGTTTCTGATCACCTCCAGTTAAGTAAATTTGATTTCTGAAAATATGATTGAGAGCGCCAGTGGAGAAGGATCAATGGCTGAATGGATATGGAGGAGACACTCCCTTCACGTTGAGTTCAGCACACAACTCGACAAACTGGTAACAGTTTAAAAAAGTCTTTGGTCGATATTGCTTGAGCGGTGAGAAGAGAGAATGAATGTGGAATGGAAGCATTTGAGATGAATGGAATTAGTTGGGTACAGGTCGTGACTAATGAAGAACTGCTGAAAGAAAAGAGGAGAAAAATAGACTAGTGTAAACTATAAGAAAAGGAAAGAAGAGATGCCTCTATCACTTGTAACGATACAGTGTGATGGTGATTACACTGTATGGATTACTGTGTGGGTGAAGACTGAAAGGAAGCAAAAGATACAAGATGGTAGATGACATTAAAGGAGGTGAAATCTATGTGGAAATGAAGAAAGCAGCAGCAATTAGAAGGATATGTAGAGCAACCGTGTCAAGACCTGTAATCGTTCAGAATACGTGAAAATAATAATAATAGCACGTTTTCTCCCCTAAATCATAGGTCTCATTGTGTAACTGTTTGGTCGTAATCCTTCTTCATAACTCTGCTCAAATTGACTAGCATACGGCGCTGAGGGAAGACGAGTTCACCAGACAAAATGTTAGTCACCCTGTAACAGAGCATTCTAGCCATTTTGAAGCACTGTAGATGGTATGGAACTGGTACGTGCAGTCACATGACCCTTCATCGCTGAAGTAAGTCATGGCAGTGAAGTAGTATATATATGCCGGTTGGCTGAATGGAATCAGCGCAGTTAGAAGGGTCCACAGGAAGATGTAAGAGAATGATAGAAAAGAGCTATCGTGTCTGGACTTGCCCATGACCATCTACATCTATATCTAAACTCAACGAATCACTGTGAAGTGCACGATATGACAGAGTGTATGTACAACTGAACCAGGTGTTAGGGCTTTTTCCCGTTCCATTTACGTACGGAGCGCGTGCTGTAATTAATCTAATCTTGTCCTCAAGCTTCCTGTGAGGCAGGTATGTAGGAGGTTGTAGTGTATTTCTAGAGTCATCATTTAATGCTGATTCTCGAAACTGTGTTACAACTTTCCCGGGATAGTTTCTATCTTCGAGTCTGCCAGTTCAGTTCTTTCAGCATCTCTGTGAGACTCACCCACGGACCAAACAAACCAGTGCTGCCCTTCTCTGTATTCATTCAATATCCTATGTTAGTCATATTTGGTATGGGTCCCGTACACTTTAGCAGTATTCTAGAAAGGGTCGCACGACTGATTTGAAAGCAATCTACTTTGTTCACTGATTGCTTTTCCCTAGTATTTTACCAATAAACCGAAGTATGCTATCTGTTTTACCCACGACCGAGTCTGCGTGATCGTTCCATTTCGTGTCTCTATAAAGTGTTACACCCAGGTAGTTGTATGACTCACTAATACTATATTCGTAGCATACTATATTTCTTCGTTTTGTGAAGTTCTCAATTTTACATTTCTGAAGATTTAAAACAAGTTGCCAATCTTTTCACCGTTTTGAAATCTTATCAAGCTCTCACTGAATATTTATACAACTTTGTTTAGACTGTACTTCGTTGTAAATAAGTGCATCCTCAGCAAAACGCCTGAGGTTACTATTATCATTTTCAGCAAGGGACCCAATACACTTCCCTGAGGTACGTCGGAAGTTACTTCTACATCTGACGACAACTGTCCATCCAAGATAAGATACTGCATCCTCCCCACCACAGAGTCCTCAATCCAGCCACAAATTTCGTTAGAAACCCCATACGATAGTACGTTTGATAATGCGCGTAGGTGTGGTACTGACAAGGAGAGGCCAAGGCGTTAGGATGACAAAATTTCTTCAAACATTGTACACCTTTAGTAGGCCATTAAAACAACATAACGTCCAAGTAGTAAAGTGCACTACTCATGCAACTGCGAGAAAATCGCAAGAGAAGTTTTACGCGTCTGTTATGTAACTGATGTATCTGTGCGGAGGTGCCGGCCGTGAGAAGTCATTGTGGTCAAGTGCTGCAGGCACGGTAGCTCAGCGTGCTCGGTTAGAGAGCAAGTGCTTAGCGTTCCCGCCTTAAAGAGCGTCGTGGACGGCACCAAGGTTCGAACCCCACGACAGAGAATCACCTTTATTTTTGTAGTGCAGTTGTAAATTCTGTGCACACAATTTGCACCTACACTATTCATTCTTGCTACATTAGCAAGTTCTCACCGCTACGCAGGTTAACTGCCAAATGGGGCCTCTGTGTCTGCATCTTGAAGCGTCGATGTGCGAAGTAGTTCCGAGTACCTTACCAGATTGCATGTACAAGGGATTCCGCAAATCACAATAGACATACATTTTCAGGACAACTCTATGTGTTTCTTCATTTACTTGTCGATATTTATAAATACGTTTCTTCTAATAACTAAATTTAATGAAAATAGTAAGTAGTCAAATAACATGAAATTCATTAAAACGTCATGCAAATAAACGTGGTTTTTTATTATATTACCTCTCAAATATCATATAAATTAAGTAATATGACCAGTGGTGAAAAAAATATACAAAAAAATTAAGTAAAACCGTCGCCTCATACACGTTTGTGTTACGCAATTCGAATGCTAACCGCTTGACCATGATTTCGTAACTTCCAACATCTACGCACAGCTACATTAGTTACATAATACACGAGTAAAACTCCTCTTGCGATTATCTGCCAGGGTAGCGCACTTACGACTTGCACATTATATTGTTTTAATTGCCTACTAAAGGTGTAAAACGTTTGAAGTAAATCTGTGATTCCAGTGTCGTGGTCTCTCCTTGTGCGTCAAACGTTCTTCGGAACTCGAGAAATCCTGTATCTTCCTGATTGTCTTGATCCACGGCTTTCAGGATGTCATGTAAGAATGGGCTAGTTGTGTTTCACATAACCTACGTTAGCGAAATCCACTCTGGTTGTCTGGAGGAGGTCGTTCTGTTCGAGATACGTCATTATGTTTGAGCTCAGAGTATGTTCTAAGATTCTACAACAAATCGACGTCAAGGATAACGGACGGTGGTTTTGTGATTCACGTCTGCTACCCTTCTTCTGCACAAGTGTGACATGTCCTTTTTTCCAGCTACTGGGCACAGCTTTTTGTTCGAAGCGTCTAGGCTACATTATAGTTAACAGAAGGGCTAACTCAGGCGCAAGTTGAGTATAGAATCTGGTAGGAATTCCATTGGCCTCTGGGTCATTACCAGATTCCGGCATCCGCCTCGACCATCATTTTTCAATCCTCTACATGTGTACTGATAGTTGTTACTCTGATTAACGCTAGTATCGATCGCATTTGACTATGACGAGAGAGTAGGCGTATTCGTTTATCTGATTGGAGGCGGGTAGTTTGGTCCGAGGTGTCGCGGTTTTCCCTCATTTCAAAAGATGCAAAGTGTAGAGTGAACCGATGGCCGGAAAGGCGTTTAACCCACATCGTGTGGAGGTTGCAGTTCAGACCATATATCGTTATGTGAAGCTTTGCGGGAAATTTTCGTGCGACAACTTGGGCTCAATCGCTGAGACCATGAACCAAGATGGTTGGATATTCTCTGTGACCAAGTTATGTACTTTCTTCTCGCTTCCATAATGAGTATGTTGTAACACATCCGTCTTCCAACTTGACAATAGTAATGCACGCACACTTTGCTGGTATGACGGACCCTCAGGACATCTATCGCACATCTGGTACTGTTCGCAACAGTGGGTGAAACGTAACAATTAACAAGTCTGAAAATCGGTAGCTCTACGTGAACTACTATATAATGTATGCGTGGTGTCTGTTCTGTCGAACATGTCAGATAGAACAGACACCACATATATGTAGCACGGAGTTCCAAAAAAGCAGAGCACCTTGAATGACTAGAGACAGGACGTTCATATTCACAGGAGATGTATATGAATATGTTCTGCAGCAATGATTTGCATTTGAACCGTGTCGACCCGTGAACTCAAGGTCAACATCGATATCGCAGGGAAACACCATCTACCAGTAAAATGTGCCTGCGTGTCTCGTTGTGACTAAAAACGGAAGGTAAATAAGTGCCCCACTCATACAGTTGTAATTGGTGGAGACTTCAATCTACTCTCGATTTGTTGGCGAAAATACACGTTCAAAGCCGGTGGTAGACAGAAAACATCTTCCGAAATTGTACTAAATGCTTTCTCTGAGAATTACTTTGAACAATTAGTTCATGAGCCCACACGAATTGTAAATGGTTGCGAAAACACACTTGAACCTCTTAGCCACAAATAATCCTGATCTAATAGAGAGCGTCTTGACGGATACAGGGATTAGTGAGCACAAGGTCATTGTAACGAGGCTCAAAACCATATCAACCAAAACCACTAAAAATAAACGCAAAATATATCTATTTAAAACAGCAGATAAAAATTCGCTTGATACTTTTCTAAGAGAGAGTCTCCATTCCTTCCAAGCTAAATTACGTAAGTGTAGACCAGATATGGCTCAATTTCAAAGATACAGTATTGACAGCAACAGATAGATTCATACCGCACAAGTTAATAAAGAGACAGGATTGATCCACCGTGGTACAGAAAACACGTCAGAACACTGTTGCAGAAGCAACGATAAAATCATGCCAAATTCAGAAGAACGCAAAATCCCCAAGACTAGCTAAGTTTCACGGAAGTTCGAAATTTAGTGCGGACGTCAATGCGAGATGCTTTTAATAGTTTCCACAATGAAGCATTGTCTCAAAATATGGTAGAAAACCCAAAGAGATTCTGGTCGTATGCAAAGTACACCAGTGGCAAAAAACAGTCAATACCGTCACTGCGCGATAGCTATGGAAATGTTTCCGATGATGGTGCCACTAAAGCGGAGTTACTAAATACAGTTTTCCGTAATTCCTTCACGAAAGAAGGCGCAGTAAATATTCCAGAATTCGAAACCGGAACAGCTGTTAGCATGAGTGACATAAAAGTAGATATCTTAGGTGTTGCGAAACAACTCAAATCACTTAAGAAAGGCAAGTCTTCCGGTCCAGATGGTATACCAATCAGGTTCCTTTCAGAGTATGCAGACACAATAGCGCCTTTCTGAGCAATCATATACAACCACTCACTTGACGAAAGGTCTGTTCTTAAAGAGGAAAGTAGCACAGGTCACACCAATATTCAAGAAAGGAAATCGGTGTAACCCATTGAATTACAGTCCCATATCACTGACCTCAATTTGCAGTAGGATTTTGGAGCATATACTGTACTCGAACGTTATGAATCCCCTTGAAGAAAATGATTTATTGATACATAACCAACACGGATTCAGAAAATATCGTTCTTGTGCAACGCAGCTAGCTCTTTATTCCCATGAAGTAATGAGTGCTGTCGAAAGGGATCTCAAATCGATTCCATATTCCTAGATTTCCAGAAGGCTTTTGATACAGTTCTTCACAAGCGACTATTAATCAAATTGCGTGCATATGGAGTATAGTCTCAGTTGTGTGACCGGATTCGTGATTTCCTCTCAGAGACGTCACAGTTTGTAGTGATAGACGGTAAATAATAGAATAGAACAGAAGTGATATGTGGCGTTCCGCAAGGTAGTGTCATAGGCCCTCTGCTGTTCCTGATTTACATAAATAATCTACGTGATAATCTGAACAGCCCCCTTAGATTTTTTGCAGATGACGCTGTAATTTACCGTCTAGTAAAATCATCTGACGATCAATTCCAGCTACAAAATGATCCAGAGAGAACTTCTGTATCGTGCGAAAAGTGGCAATTGGCAATAAACAAAGAAAATTGCGAAGTCATCCACATGGGTACTAAAAGAAATCCGATAAATTTTGGCTATAGGATAAAATGCCCAAATCTAAGGGCTGTCAATTCGACTAAATACCTAGGAATTACAATTACGCGCAACTTATATTGGAAAGACCATATAGATAATATTGTGGGGAAGGCGAAACAACTGCGCTTTGTTGGCAGAACACTTAGAAGATGCGACAAACCTACAAAAGAGACAGCCTACATTACACTTGTCCGTCCTTTGCTGGCATATTGCTGCCCGGTGTGGGATCCTTATCAGGTAGGATTGATGGAGGACATCGAAAAAGTCTGAAATCCAGGTTTGAGTGTCAGTCTGGTACAAAATTTCAACTTTCGCCCTTGGATTATGTCATTGCCCAATTGTGGATGAAGTAGGCACCTTTCTCTAAATATCTACGTGATCTAATGAGTAATGAATGGCTTTAGCTAGGTATGACATGCACTATCTGATTAAAAGCATCCGCATACTGCTACATAATGCGAATTGGATAACTGGGTGCCACGAGAGGCAGACCTGCCGGGATAAAAGGAGTCAGTAGTGACGGAGTAACAGCAGAATGGGGTCGTCCGGAGAGCTCAGTGACTTCAGATGTGGGCTAGTCATTGGATCTCTTCATCCCCATCCGGCGCGCAGGTCGCCCAATGTGACGTCGAATGTAATAAGACTTCTACATCTACATCTACATTTATACTCCGCAAGCCACCCAACGGTGCGTGGCGGAGGGCACTTTACGTGCCACTGTCATTACCTCCCTTTCCTGTTCCAGTCGCATATGGTTCGCGGGAAGAACGACTGCCGGAAAGCCTCCGTGCGCACACGAATCTCTCTAATTTTACATTCGTGATCTCCTCGGGAGGTATAAGTAGGTGGAAGCAATATATTCGATACCTCATCCAGAAACGCACCCTCTCGAAACCTGGACAGCAAGCTACACCGGGATGCAGAGCGCCTCTCTTGCAGAGTTTGCCACTTGAGTTTGCTAAACATCGCCGTAACGCTATCACGCTTACCAAATAACCCTGTGACGAAACGCGCCGCTCTTCTTCAGTTCTTCTCTATCTCCTCTGTCAACCCGACCTGGTACGGATCCCACACTGATGAGCAATACTCAAGTATAGGTCGAACGAGTTTTTTGTAAGCCACCTCCTTTGTTGATGGACTACATTTTCTAAGGACTCTCCCAATGAATCTCAACCTGGCACCGGCCTTACCAACAATTAATTTTATATGATCATTCCACTTCAAATCGTTCCGTTCACACACTCCCAGATATTTTACAGAAGTAACTGCTACCAGTGTTTGTTCCGCTATCATATAATCATACAAAAAGGATCTTTCTTTCTATGTATTCGCAATACATTACATTTGTCTATGTTAAGGGTCAGTTGCCACTCGCTGCACCAAGTGTCTATCCGCTGCAGATCTTCCTGCATTTCGCTGCAATTTTGTAATGCTGCAACTTCTCTGTATACTACAGCACCATCCGCGAAAAGCCGCATGGAACTTCCGACACTATCTACTAGGACTTGCACCAAGGCGGCCGGACCTGCACCGTAAGGGGCCTCCTGGCCAATGACGCCAAACGCTCATTTCATTATCTGAGTAACAGATCCATCAGGGCCATTTCATTCCTTGTTAAGCTGCCCAAGTCGACTGGATATGATTGTGAGGTGGAAACTCGAAGGAACAATCAAAGCAAAGCAGAGGCAGACATCAGGTACTGACAGGGACCGTCGACCATTGCGGAGGGTGGTTGTAAAAAATCGCATGAAATCAGCTGAAGGAATCACTCATGAGGTCTAAAAGCGCTACCAGTAGTCCAGTTAGCACATTGACGACTGTGGTTTGGAGTGGTGTACAATATACGAGCATCTCCTCATAAACCATACATTTTTGTAGTCAGCGCTAAGCTGTGTTTGAGGTGGTGTAAAGAGCGACTGAACTGGACAGTGGATGACTGGAAACGAATCACTTGAAGTGATGAATGACGCTATATCCTGTGGAATGGATTTGGCAAATGGCTGGAGAACGTTACCTGCTAGAATGTGCGAGACCGCTACGGTCGCAGGTTCGAATCCTGCCTCGGGCATGGATGTGTGTGATGTCCTTAGGTTAGTTAGGTTTAACTAGTTCTAAGTTCTAGGGGACTAATGACCTCAGCAGTTGAGTCCCATAGTGCTCAGAGCCATTTGAACCATTTTTTGCTAGAATGTGCAGTGCCAACAGCGAAGTACGAACGAAGCGGTGTTCCGGTATAGGTTTCGTTCTCCAGTTAGATTGTGATCCCCTTATTGAGCTTAAGAAACCCTAAATGAGGGAGCATATGAATGTACAACACAGGAACAGTTCGGAGAAGATGACTGTATCACCAGGACAATGCACCCTGTCACAAAGCAGCATCTGTGATACAGTGGTTTGTGTACAATAACATTCCTGTAAGAGAGCGGGCTGCACAGAATCCCGACTTGAACCTAATGGAACATCTTTGTGATAAGTTAGAACGTCGACTTCGCTCCAGGCTCCAGCGTCCAACAGCACTACCTCCTCTGGTTTCGGCTCTTGGAAAAGAATGGGTAGGCATTCCTCCACAGACATTCACACAACTCACTGAAAGTATTCCCAGTAGAGTTCAAGCTGTCGTACCGACGAAAGGTGGAAGCACACCATATTAATGACCAGTAACAAGTTCCCAGATTCTTTTTAACAAATAGTCTTCAACAACCCTTCCCCAGGCCGCCTAAAATCTCGCTGTCCACTGTGGCATAATGGAAGGAACGATAAGTTCTACATTAAACAGTGGCGTAAGAGGTGGAATGCTGCAACAATAGCACGTCATGGTGTTCAAGACCCAACTGCCAGCCTACCAGGATTTCATCTGCAGAGAAGTGAGTGGACAAGGCTGAACAGAATAAGAACTGGCCACGCCAGGGTCAACGATGTGATGCACAAGAGGGGACTCCGAAATTCTCCAACCAGTGATTGTGGGGCCCAAGAACAAACTTTTCAGTATATTGTTAGAGACTGTCCTCAGAGGAAGTATCCTGGACCATATAGTCACTTTATCAATGTTACTCCCTCCACTGTTAGTTGGCTTCAATCATTAGATATTGACCTACGATTAAATGTTTCTATCTTTTTTTAACTTGCAATTATATCAGTTAAAGTAGTCAGTAATATTAAGTTAGTAATTTTCACAATTTAAAAATGTGTGTATAATTTGTGCCAGACAGTAAAATAAAACTATATGTAAATACTTAACTAGATATACATGTAAAATTGAACTTTGTGTACCTATCAATGTTTGCTGTTGTTGCCATACGATAAATAAATAAAGATAGTGTACCTGAAGAAACGAGTAGGGGGTCAGTTGATGGCTTTATACAAGCTAGTGGCGTGGATGATTAACTTCTTTGTCCGGTGTGCATAAGTACCACAATTAGAAGGGCAACAAAAACCAAATGGCTTGGGTCGTAGAGCCACAGAAGTAAATTATGCGTGAACTTTTCTCTATCGATTTCATAGTCTGCTTAGTACAACAAAGACCTTCAGAAGGAGCAGAAGGATGTTCAAAACTAAACTATGGCCTTAACTATTCTTAGTTTGTCGAGTATGAAGCAGGTTTGCCACTACATGTCTCAGACTGTAGGAAGAGGCGTCTTAGGTGTAGGGGAACTCGGGGCAGAACGGGATAGCGGGGCACAATGGGAAACTGCTCTTTTCTAGACTGGACAGTGTTGCAACCTGTTGTATGGGCATGTAACTATTTCTCCGAATGGAAGGGAAGTGGGGGCAGCCATTCTGATTTAGTTTGAAGAGCGAGATCTAAGTGAATTTTTGTCCGTCACGTTACCGCTTGCGTTGTTCTAACGTTTGGTGAATTTCAACTCCAGGTAAGTTGTTAATTGTTAATTGTATACCTTAAAATGACACATTCCCTCAAAGTAGATGGCATTTGTTATACTTTAGTTATTTAATGCTTGTAAATACGTCAGTTATTACACTCCATAAAAGCTGTTAACCCCAAAAGCGCTCTTGTGACGGAACGGGACGGGGATAGTGTCCCGTTGTGCCCCGTCATATTTTGATGCAAGTAGAAAGCAAACTCAGCCTGGATGTTCATGGATGTCAGACACTCCCAACCAGCTATGTTCGCCGAACAACTCAAGTTTTCCAGATATCGCCCGAGGCTGTCATTCCAATCCCACTAATCTGTCAAAATACTCGGCGGACTACAAGAGGAAAAGGAAAAAACCGTCGTATTAACAGATTATCCTTGTAAGAAGGAACTGCAGAATGCTGTCGCACGTAAAGTAGGCCTACAGAAAGGAGTAGGGTGCACAAATATAAACAATGTCAGGACAGAGAGGTCAGGTACAATGCAACTTAAGGCAAAAATATCAAACTGTACACCCAAAAAATCCAAAACAGAGGACATCAAAGACCTTAAGAAAAATAAAAGGAAGAAGATGATGGAGAAGAGAGAATCAGAGAGAGAGGATGCTGAGTGTCTCTACTGTGGGGACTTCTACTCCGTTTCTAATGAGGGCTGGGTCGCATGCCAGAGATGTATCAAGTGGGCGCACAATTCATGTGTTGGCACAAACAGTGAAGATGAAGACGAAATACTGATTTGTGACTATTGTCGAAAGGGCTAGTAGTTAGTGGTTTGGTAGTTATTAAGCATTGTACATTTTTCAGAATGATATTAAAATATTTTCTTATTTTGAAGAATCACTTTTTAATTGTTTAAATTACACATTCCTTAGTCTGAATTGCCTGTTATACAACATTTTGTCATAGTTTAATGCGATATTCATATTTCAAATTCAACGTTTATGCAATAATTTAACAAAAAATACCCTTATCCCATTCTGCCCCGTGGGTGGGGCGGAACGGGAAATATGCAAGACTTTCTTTGAAAAATTGTAAAAAATGCAAAATTTATTGTTTTAAGTGATTTTAAAATAAGGTACATTAGGTTACACTGCAAGGTTTTTTTTATCACTTTAAGAAGTGTTTCCTTGTGTTCCCTTATTTTATAGAAATTGTTAAACATTAAGTATCCTGTTCCGCCCCGAGTTCCCTTACTGGAAATTCTAGCTGGGAATTATAAATATGACTGGGTAATATTATGCTGGAAGTAGTAAACTGGGCCGGCCGGAGTGGCCGAGCGGTTCTAGGCGCTACAGTCTGGAACCGCGCGACCGCTACAGTCGCAGGTTCGAATCCTGCCTCGGGCATGGGTGTGTGTGATGTCCTTAGGTCAGTTAGGTTTAAGTAGTTCAAGTTCTAGGGGACTGATGACCTCAAAAGTTAAGTCCCATAGTGCTCAGAGCCATTTTTTTAGTAACCTGTTTTAAGTTATTTAGATTCGACGTCGCACAGTTACTGAAAGGGGCTAGAAATAAACTAGCTAATTAACCAGGAAAACGTGAGACAATTATAAGAACTCTAGGACAACGTGCAAAAAGACATAAATAAAAGTTTTTAAATTTTGGCCACAAAAACACCTTTGTAATGTATCAAATTATGGTAAATACGCACGTTTAAAATTAGCTTCCAACAGACTGGAATGAAGTTTCTAGGATGAGATAACGGAAACGAGAGATAGGACAGCACCAGAAAAGACACACCAACAAGAATTTTAGCTATCTGCTGTGAATGACAAATCTGAAGAAAGCGAAAAGCGACGGCATCAACATACTCTACAAACGAAAGACCATATACCAACTTGCAAATTCAGGAGAGGCAAAATTTGTCTTTTTGCAGACGATCACAAATCTGGAGGCAATGGCAAGCGATGACATCAACATACTTAACATATGAAAGACCAACTTTCGGCTTGCAAATTCCGAAGACGCAAAATTTGTCCCTTTTGCTAGTGATACTAGTACAGGAATAAATCATAGTACTTACTGAGAAGACAGCTCTCGAAATATTTGAAAGCATCAATAGAGAGTTCAATGCGAATTGATTAACGCTAAATTTTGACAGGATATGAACATACAATTCCGTAATTTTTTAAAAGATTCTTAAATTATTAGGTTTTTACTACAGATAAATCACTAAATAAAAGAACTTTCTCTTGGGAACTTCTTCTACTTCCACTGAAGAATATCTTCACCGAATCCTTAAAATCAATATTTCATTTTATTTTATTGTCGTTTTTCTTAATGCTGTCGTCTTGCTTGCAAGTGATAGAATTTTCTTATCAACAGCAACACTGAAATGCAGTAAGCTTTTGTAATGCCATTTCATTGTACTGTCCTTAAATGACCATCTTTGAATATTTTCCACATCCCAGTCACACCGCTCCACGGGGTGCACAGAGTACGACTGATGTAATGTAATGTTATGTGAAATTTGGATTTTTCATACCGACCAGAGAGAACAACAAGTGCTGCTTTAATAAGGAAAACGTAAACCATTAGACTGGAAGAGGCGTTAACGGCTAATCTAACGATATTCAGAGGGTGCTCTGCGAAGCCCTGGGGCTCCGCAAGGGCTCTGCGAGGCCTCTGCCAAAATATCAACCTAAAGAATAAAGCACGTCAAGTCTTGTCACTCAATGAGAAAAAAGGACTCTTATAAATAACATATCAATACTGGTTTTATAAGAGTCATTTTTTCTCCCAGAACGTAAGAGCTGAAAATGAGGCAACAAGCAGCATAATAAATCTACAATAATGCTTTGATCAGAAACCACAAACAAAAGAATTTAGCCTATATGACTACACATCCACCCACCCACCCGCGCACACACAATCACACACACACAAACAGCGGCCAAGCCAACGCTTTCCCCCTCTCTCTCGCTGCCTCAACAACATATTCCACGAACATTCCACTACACTCTCTCCATCTCCCTCCATCCACAAACACCTTGAACCTCCTCGTAGGCTTTCGTCGCTTCACGATCTATGCTTCCTACTTGAAGCTGCGAAGGCAAAACGCAGTCGAATTCTGCCTTGGCGAATCCGGACGCCTCTCTCGTACTACAGTATATTTGATTCGTGTTTTTACTGATCACAGTTGTTAAATTCAATACCATGTGGCGATATTATTCTACACGGAAGAGCCAAAGAAAATGGTACCCTGTCTAATAACGTGTAGAGCCCCCGCGAACATGCAGAAGCGCCACAACACGACGTGGCAATGACTCGACTAATGACTGAAGTAGTGCTGGAGGGAACTGACACCATGAATCCTGCAGGGCCGTCCATAAATCCGTAAGAGTACGAAAGGGTGGAGATCTCTTCTGAACAGCACGTTGTAAGCCATCCCAATAATGTTAATATCTGGAGAGTTTGGTGGCCAGCGGAAGTGTTTAAACTCAGAGGAGTGTTCCTGGAGCCGCTCTGTAGCAATTCTGGACGTGTGAGGTGTCGCATTGTCCTGCTGGAATGCACAATGGACATGAATGGATGCAGGTGATCAGACAGGATGCTTACGTACGTGTCACAGTCGTATCCAGACGTATCAGTGGTCCCATATCACTCCCAACTGCACACGACCCACACAATTACAGAGCCTCCACCAGCTTCAACAGCCCCCTGCTGACATGCTGGGTCCATAGAGTCATGAGGTTATCTCCATACCCGTGCACATCCATCCGCTCGATACAATTTGAAACGAGACTCGTACAACCAGGCAACATATTTCCATTGATCAACAGTCCAATGTCGGTGTCGAAGGGCCCAGGTGAGGTGTAAATCTTTGCGTCGTGCAATCATCAAGGGCACAAGAGTGGGCCTTCGGCTCCGAAAGCCCATATCGATGATGCTTCGTTGATGGTTCTCACGCTGACACTTGTTGATGGCCCAACATTAAAATCTGCAGCATTTGCGGAAGGGTTCCACTTCTGTCACGATGAACGATTCTCTTCAGTCGTCGTTGGTCCCGTTCGTGCAAGATCTTTTTCCGGCCGCAGCGATGTCGGAGATTTGATGTTTTACCGGATTCCTGATATTCACGGAAGATTCGTGAAATGATCGTACGGAAAAATCCCCACTTCATCGCTACCTCGGGGATGCGGTGTCCCATCGCTCGTGCGCCGTCTACAACAAACTCACTTAAATTTTGATAACCTGCCATTGTAGCAGCAGTAGCGGTTGACCTGACAACTACGCCAGACATTTTTTGTTTTATATAGGCGTTGCCGACCGCAGCGGCGTATTCTGCCTGTTTACATATCTCTGTATTTGAATACCCACGCGTATACTAGTTTATTTGGCGCTTCAGTGTATATTTCTCATGATGTAGAATTAAACTTTTGATTTTAAGAGACAGAATGGAGCGTTGGCTTAGAGCTGTTGCAACAGTATCTTGCAATGGAAGTTCAAAGGTGGTTTGCCCGAAGATGCAGCAGCAGTCTCAAAGATTACCGATCGAGACTATGGGATTCAGGAAGGTGATGTAACGAATTCAGGCAGCAGGTTTCAAGCAGAAAGATATCTAACGACTCAGTAATGACGAAAAAAATGAATGTATGACGAATATTAAGTCAGTCTCGGATTTGTTGATACTAACGGCTCACCTCTCTGCATGTTATGTAGCAAGCTACTTCGGAGTAGTTCTGTGGTACCTGCTAAGATACAGCGACATTGCAAAGACAAGAATGAAGATTTTTTTATATATAACAAAGAACAAATTATTAAGAAGTCAAAAAACTGTGAAGTGTGCAACCCAAACGCTGAATGGAAACGCCATGGAGGCATCATATTCGGTCAGGTATTGCACTGCGCCAAGAGGTCGAAGCGCACACTATCGCTGACAATTTAATGAAACAACGTGTGACACACGTAATATCATGTTTGTTCGATGAAAAACCTGCAAAGCATCTTTCCACAGTGCCACTTTCAAATGACACTGTTTCGTGTCGAATTAACAATCTCACAGACTACATCAAAGAAGAACTAGTTGGTAGCCTTCAACACACGCATTCAATAATAAAACAGTGTCGGATGATATTTTCTGCGACCTGTCTAAGATATCTGACTCTATGAATCACAGCATACTCTCAGATAAATAGAAGATTTATTGGATTTAGGGTATAGCCAACCAATGGATGATGTCATACCTAACCAAAAGAATGCAGAAAATTGTACTTATAATTCAGCGAACATAGTCCGGGGGCATAATTCTCACTGAGGAGAAATCATATATGGTGCTCTCTAAGGCTCTATCTTAGGTTCACTATTGTTCCTCAAACATGTAAGCGATCTTCTTTCTAATATACAACAAGCGGAATTAGTTCTTTTTGCATACGACACTAGTATTGTAATCAGTTCGAACATACATACAGAATCAGAAGAAATGGTAAACACAGTTCTCAAAAGTATCATTAACTGGTTTTCTGTGAATTTCAAAATTCTTAGGTGTGAAACAATATAGATGAGCCACATTTGCATTTAGAATCATTGCAAATCTTGGTGAGAGACAACTCAGTAAGTTGACATACTTTACACATTTTCATTCAATAATGTCATATGGAATAATTTCTGGAGTAACTCGCCTTTAAGAAAGTCTTAAGGGAGACGAAAATTTAATAGTCATGAGTGACTGGAATTCGATAGTAGGAAAAGGAAGAGAAGGAAACGTAGAAGGAGAATATGGGTTGGGGGTAAGAAATGACAGAGGAAGCCGCCTGGTAGAATTTTGCACAGTGCACAACTTAATCATAGCTAACACTTGGTTCAAGAATCATCAAAGAAGGCTGTATACATGGAAGAAGCCTGAAGATACTGACAGGTTTCAGATAGATTATATAATGGTAAGACAGAGATTTAGGAACCAGGTTTTAAATTGTAAGACATTTCCAGGGGCAGATGTGGACTCTGACCACAATCTATTGGTTATGAATTGTAGATTAAAACTGAAGAAACTGCAAAAAGGTGGGAATTTAAGGAGATGGGACCTGGATAAACTGACTAAACCAGAGGTTGTACAGAGTTTCAGGAAGAGTATAAGGGAACAATTGACAGGAATGGGGGAAAGAAATACAGTAGAAGAAGAATGGGTAGCTCTGAGGGATGAAGTAGTGAAGGCAGCACAGGATCAAGTAGGTAAAAAGACGAGGACTAGTAGAAAACCTTGGGTAACAGAAGACATTTTGAATTTAATTGATGAACGGAGAAAATATAAAAATGCAGTAAATGAAGCAGGCAAAAAGGAATACAAACGTCAGAAAAATTATATCGACAAGAAGTGCAAAATGGCTAAGCAGGGATGGCTAGAGGACAAATGTAAGGATGTAGAGGGTCATCTCACTAGGGGTAAGATAGATACTGCCTACAGGAAAATTAAAGAGACCTTTGGAGAAAAGAGAACCACTTGGTATGAATATCAAGAGCTCAGATGGAAATCCAGTTCCGAGCAAAGAAGGGAAAGCAGAAAGGTGGAAGGAGTATATAGAGGGTCTATACAAGGGCGATGTATTTGAGGACAATATTATGGAAATGGAAGAGGATGTAGATGAAGATGAAATGGGAGATATGATACTGCGTGAAGAGTTTGACAGAGCACTGGAAGACCTGAGTCGAAACAAGGTCCCGGGAGTAGACAGCATTCCATTAGAACTACTGACAGCCTTGGGAGAGCCAGTTCTAACAAAACTCTACCATCTGGTGAGCAAAATGTATGAGACAGGTGAAATACCCTCAGACTTCAAGAAGAATATAATAATTCCAATCCCAAAGAAAGCAGGTGCTGACATATGTGAAAATTACCGAACTACCAGTTTAATAAGCCCCGGCTGCAAAATACTAACACGAATTCTTTACAGACTAATGGAAAAACTGGTAGAAGCCGACCTCAGGGAAGATCAGTTTGGATTCCGTAGAAATGTTGGAACATGTGAGGCAATACTGACCCTACGACTTATCTTAGAAAATAGATTAAGGAAAGGCAAACCTACGTTTCTAGCATTTGTAGAGTTAGAGAAAGCTTTTTACAATGTTGACTGGAATACTCTCTTTCAAATCCTAAAGGTGGCAGGGGTAAAATACAGGGGGCGAAAAGCTCTTTGCAATTTGTACAGAAACCATATGGCAGTTATAAGAGTCGAGGGACATGAAAGGGAAGCAGTGATTCGGAAGGGAGTGAGGCAGGGTTGTAGCCTCTCCCCGATGTTATTCAATCTGTATATTGAGCAAGAAATAAAGGAAACAAAAGAAAAATTCGGAGTAGGTATTAAAATCCATGGAGAAGAAATAAAAACTTTAAGGTTCGCCGATGAGATTGTAATTCTGTCAGAGAGAGCAAAGGACTTGCAAGAGCAGTTGAATGGAATGGACAGTGTCTTGAAAGGAGGGTATAAGATGAACATCAACAAAAGCAAAACAAGGATAATGGAATGTAGTCGAATTAAGTCGGGTGATGCTGAGGGAATTAGATTAGGAAATGAGACACTTAAAGTAGTAAAGGAGTTTTGCTATTTGGGGAGCAAAATAACTGATGATGGTCGAAGTAGAGCGGATATAAAATGTAGACTGGCAATGGCAAGGAAATCGATTCTGAAGAAGAGAAATTTGTTAACATCGAGTATAGATTTAAGTGTCAGGAAGTCGTTTCTGAAAGTATTTGTATGGAGTGTAGACATGTATGGAAATGAAACGTGGACGATAAATAGTTTGGACAAGAAGAGAATATAAGCTTTCGAAATGTGGTGCTACAGAAGAATGCTGAAGTTTAGATGGGTAGATCACAAAACTAATGAGGAAGCATTGAATAGAATTGGGGAGAAGAGGAGTTTATGGCACAACTTGACTAGAAGGAGGGATCGGTTGGTAAGACATGTTCTGAGGCGTCAAAGGATCACCAATTTAGTATTGGAGGGCAGCGTGGAGGGTAAAAATCGTAGAGGGAGACCAAGAGATGAATACACTAAGTAGATTCAGAAGGATGTAGGCTGCAGTACGTACTGGGAGATGAAGCAGCTTGTACAGGATAGAGTAGCATGGAGAGCTGCATCAAATCAGGCTCAGGACTGAAGACCACAACAACAAGAAGAAAGTCTTTGTTGCGCAAAAACGTGCTGTAAAAATAACATGCGGTGCTCGCCCGCAATCAACTTGTAGACGTATGTTTAAGTAATTGGGCATTCTGACTAGTACTTCACAGTATATTTTTTTTCTCATGAACTTTGTTGTAAATAATCCACTACAGTTCAAAAGCTACAATGATGTATATAATTACAGTACCATGAGGTAAAGTGACATTCATAACTCCACGTTAAAGCTGTATTTGGTACAGAAAAGGGTGCACAAAGCTGTAACAAAAAATTTTGATTGATTACGCAGTGATACAAAATATCTGATTGACAGCAAATTAAAATTTAAAAACAAACTGAAAAAGTTTCTCCTTGAAGACTCCTATTCCGTAGAAGAATTTTTGTTATTATGATGTGTAATAGGTGGTTGGTAGGAATTACTAACTCACATCTGTATATCTCTTTTCTTAAAAAAAAAAAAAGACAAAAAATCCTTAGAAGTATTCAGCATGTAATCATATGTACAAATTAATTTGCGATGTGAATGTAAAAAACTCGTTCTACATCATTACGATTTATCATGTAAAATAACCCATGGAACACGAAACTAACTGACACAACAAATTCGTCTTGCAAATGGATGAGTCAGTTAATGTTGATGGACTGGCCATCTTGTTCATTGACTGTACGATATCCATATAAAAATTCCCTCGAAGAAGGCTTTCTTATGTGCATATCGCTGCCAACTAACACTACCGAAAAAGAAATGTTTAACACGATTCACAATTTGTTTCCAAATAAACCTTCTGAATTGGAACGATTGTCTCGACACTTGCACAGATGAGGCCAAGGCAAATAAAACAGCAGAAGTATCGCTAATGAAAAGTAAAGTGCCCACCCATTGTAGCTGCATAGACAAGCACTCCCAATAAAGAAGATGCCACCAAATCTAAAATTTATTGATTCATGGTGAAGCAGTAAAAATAATCAATCACTTTAAAGCAAGGTCTCTTCAGCGCCAGTTTTATTTTTTCGCTATTCTGTAGAGGTTATGGGAACGGACATAAAACACTTCTGTTCCACACCGATGTTACAGGGTTATCTCAGGGTAAGACCTTAACAAAATTATTTGAACTAAGACCTGGATTACAGGCTTTTATTATTGAAATTTCATTTAAATTAAAAAACCGTTCGAGCGATGTGACTTGGTTGTTCAGACTAGCGTTTTTGGCAGATATATTTGGAAAAATTAATGAATTAAACCTATATTTACAAAGAAAATAGACAATAGTTTTCAATACTACTAACAAATTAACTGCCTTAAAAATTAGATTTTTGGATTTTTTTGCTGGAAACTAGGAAGCCTTTCAACACTGAATGTATTCGTTGATAAAAGAATAGAATTACCAAATTAAACCCTCGAACAATTTGTCCATTGTCTACATGGTATGCGCGCATCTTTTGAGACGTATTTTGCTGAAGAGCAGAATAAAAAAAAACTGAAAATGAATTCATGTGTTCAAAACCCATTTGTCCGAATTTGCAGAAGACTATAATTCCTTTTTCGAAATGCCTTCAAGCATGGAATCGTTGTTCAAAACAATGTCACTTGTTGATTTTTGGTGCAAGTTCCACGCAGGTTCCGACTGGTTTCCTCCCGTCCTCAACAACTTCTGCTTTTGTGAAACGGGACTCTCAGCATTTGCAGCTACGAAGAGAAAATGCCGCAACAGACTGGACGCTGAACCTGACATGAGTCTTCAACACTCTATCAAGCCTGACATTAGCCATTTGGTCAAAAATGGAAAACAGTTTCATATCTCCCATTAAAGGGAATCAACTTTATCAGTTTACAGTGAAATCAAAACAGTGTTATTTTGTGTATTCTATAATTGTGTGTCAGTAGTGTATAATTAATATACCCACTTTTGTATGATTTTCATTAAATGATTGTAAATAAAGTACGAACATGAAACAAGGTTTTGCTTGTTTTATGGCTCCATAAAAGATTTAGTACTGCAAAAGATTTCCGCCACCGATAAAGTCTGAGAACCACTGGGCTAATCTATGAGGGGATAATGATGATGACTTCATAAATATGTGCTTTGTTCTGAAGGCGACGAGCAAGGAGGAACTGCTCCCACTTATACTATGTTAGTACAATCGTGATCACGTGTTCCGTTGTTACTCGTACTCAAACTGCCGCAATGTGGCCTTTAAAGTATTGCTTTTGAGTCTTTGACAACGCACAGACACTTAACTGTGTATAACTGACAAAACAATACCTGCATTTGTTCTTATGATAGTGACATTGAACATGTTAATGAAGATTATGTGTAGTCTTAGTCCTGATTTCAGATACATACGAATAGCATACGAATTGTATAAAAAACCAAAGAGAAAAACATAAAAACAAATGGTGAAATACAAGAGGCTTACAGATAGAAAGCAGTACGTCAGCAATGTATATCGTAACCAGTTCCGTTCAACATGTAAACTGAAAAAGACGTTGTGGAATATAAAGACGGTATGGAAAGAATAAAGTTTAATGGAGTGGAAATTACAATAAGACTGCTGACGACATAACTGTCACAGCAAAGAACGGAAAAAGCTGCAAAATACATTAGCATGAGTGAACAAGTTCTAGAAATAGAAATATAACATGAAAATTAATGCAAAGAAGACAGAAATAATGGCATACATACAATTACTGCACGCTTCTAATGAATACTTTTTTTGCTTTAGCTTCTCTGTCACAACAGATCGTGCCGTTGGAACATTATCGAGTTAAGTACAGATTTTTAACATTCATGCCTGCTGGTCAACAGTGGGAGAGATTTGTAAGTGGAACCGAGATTTTTGGCTAACTTATCCATGTGCTGGGGCTACATTAGTTTGTTATAAATCTGTATGCCTAAGAATTTCACACAAGATGTTTCATTTAGTATTTGCCCATTCATTTCTTCTGGTACCTTTTAAGTAGGCCCTGTCCTCACGATCCCTGTGTAAACGATACACAGGGGTTGTAGTATGTTCCTAAAGTCACCAATTAGAGCAGGTTCTTGGAACTTTGTAAGCAGGCTTTCATGGGATAGTTTACGTCCATCTTCAAAAGCCTGCCAGTTCAGTTTCTTCAACATCTCTGTGACACTCTCTCACGGGTCAAACAAACCTGTGACCATTCGTGCTGCCACTTTCCGTATACATTCATAATCACTGATAGCTCTATTCGGTGCGGGTCACACACACTTGAGCAATATTCTAGAATGGGTCGCACGAGTGGTTCATAAACAGTCTCTTGTTCAAAAATGGCTCTGAGCACTATGGGACTCAACTGCTGTGGTCATTAGTCCCCTAGAACTTAGAACTAATTAAACCTAACTAACCTAAGGACATCACACACATCCATGCCCGAGGCAGGATTCGAACCTGCGACCGTAGCAGTCGCACGGTTCCGGACTGCGCGCCTAGAACCGCGAGACCACCGCGGCCGGCTGTCTCTTCTGTAGACTGCATTTCCCCAGTATTCTGTCAATAAATGGAGGTCTACCATACCCACGAATGAGCCTGTGTGACCATTCCCTGTAAAATCCCTACAAAGTGTTACACACAGGTATAAGTATGAATTGGCCTATGCCATCTGTGACTCGTTTGTATTATAGTCACGGGATACTAAGTTATTTTTTGTGAAGCGCACAGTTTTATGTTTCCGAACATTTAAAGCAAGTTGTCAATCCTTACACCATTTTGAAATATCATGAAGTTCTGACTATTTATGCAGTTTCTTTCCGAAAGTACTTCATTGCGGGTAACTTCATCATCGGCATAAAGTCTGAGGTTACTATTAATATTGGCCGCAAGGTCGTTAATATACAACATGAACAGCAAGGGCCCCAACACACTTCCCTGGGGCACACTCGGAGTTACTTCCACATTTGACCCCGACTCTTCATCCAAGATAGCCTGCTGCGTCCTCCATACCAAAAAATGCTCAATCCAGTCACAAATTTCGCTTGATAGACCATGTGATCGTGCTTTTGACAATAAGCGTAGATGTGGTGCAATGTCAGATGTTTTTCGGAAAACAGGAAATTCAGCTTCTACCCTGTGCTGCCTTGATACAAAACTTTCAGTATGTCATGTGAGAAAACTGTGAGTAGGTTTCGCTCCGATGTTTCCGAAACCCATGTTGGTTGTCACGGAGGAGGTCATTCTTATCGACATACCTCATTATATTCGAGCGCAGAATATGTTCTAAGATTCTGCTATAAATCGATGTCAAGGATACTGGACGGTTGTTTTGTGGATCACTTCTACCACCCTTATTGAAAACGGGTGTGACATGTGCTGTGTTCCAGCTACTGTGTACTGCTTTTTGTTCGAGGCACCTACGATAGACCGTAGTTAGAAGAGGGGCTAACTCAACCGCAAATTCAGTATAGAATCTCTGTTGGAGCACGTCTCATAATTATGGAGGGTTGCTGTTCGGTTTTTCAGAGAGGCAAACGGGAAGTTGCGATACACAAAATAGAAATGAGTCATAGTCACCATGGTCCTTATGGTAGTGTGTGCAGTACTGCATTATGAAATAATATTAATATGTGTATACTGCACACGGTGACTAGTGCTGAGAAATCAGTGGCCATTGTGGCACTAGCTTTTTACATTCTGAAATAATTGATTTGGAAGAATGTAAACAGTACTGTGCACTGAATGAGATTGCGCTGTTTTAAACAGGCTGGTAGGGAGAGGAGCATGGAGGCCTGTAATCCCATCTGTCCGTCTCGTGTTAGTTTTCCATAGTTCCTCTAAGTTACAGCAGACAAATGCCGGTATTGTTCTTACTATAACCCCTCGGCCACTGTCTGCCCCATCCTTGTAATTGCCTGCATATGTGAATTACCGGCATATTTTTTTCTAAACTGTGATGTCATGACATGTCCAATAATCTTGTAAAAGTAATCCACAGATCAATGAAACTACTTCTTATTATACTAGCACTAAATGAGATCCCATTCAGCTGCCACGGATTTGAGTTCCTCGTGATTTAGCAACTCCGGGAATCGCCGGCTGTCACTATCATTTTCCGATACTTCTTAACGCGTATAAGATCTCAGAAGAGACATTAATCTTCCTGCTTTGGGCTGTGTGTATTTCTGCTTAGCAGCTGCTCTTTTAAAAACAGAGATTATCGAATCCTCACGATTGTTACAAGCGCTCCCGCCAGGCAGAACATTCTGCCTGCATTTCCCGTCGTTTTCTGTTAATTTCCGTTACTGATTGCAGGTACCTCATTACATGACAGTCTGAAACCTCCTGCAATAAGTAAATCACTTTCCTTATACAAACCTCGATTTGGAAACAGTTACGCCTGATTAAGTGGAAACGCGTAAAAATCTTATGACACTTGTGCTCTCGCAGTATGCTAACAGCTCACCACGTTTACCAACATCGAGAAACAATACTTTCTGCCAATAAACAATAGCAAATGTTGTTCTTTGGTACATCTTACATTAGAAACAATAAATTACAGTTAATAATAATTTAGATCTAACATGGTTTCATTTGAATTTGATATTAAATTATAACTTTTCCAAAATAGAAAATAACCTGAGCTATCCACCCACTTATAGAAGCAAGACACTGCAACCTATTCAGTATTTGACACAGAGCTACAAACGAGGTAGAAAACTGTCTATAAGCACACTTTTTGATATTAAATACAAAACACGGAGAATACACATCACGAATACACATTTGATGTGGAATTTGCATTAGGCATGACAGAAGTTGATAAAAGCTAATGGAGATGAGTCACTGTGACGAAAATTACAGATGATAGAAAGAAACGAAGAGGGAAAATGATTTTTTTTTGTTCTAAGTAAAGTCTGTAAGATATACAGGAGTGACATCCTTAAGACTAATTAAAAACTCTAGTTTCACGTAGTACATCGCCCTAGCGATATTGTTGTCATTCGTCACGCGACTTCTGGCGGTGTCGAGATTAGAAGCCAGGATTTTTTTTTATACCGATTAGTTACTACCGTACATACTCAGCAAAAAGTATTGGAAATGCAAACTGGGTCTACTTTACCAATACTGTAAGGTGCGGGATCACTCTCATACTTCGTCATGTAGGTGAGTCTACTGATGCCGCGTCCAAAGACAACAAATGAATTGGAAATAACATGTAGGGAAGTTGTAATTTCAAGATTCAAATGGATTGTGTTGTCACTGCATGAATACGCAGATTACACTGATGCAAGATATAACGCATCAGAAAAATAGGTAAAAAAGCTGTATTCAAGTCTTAATATTAAAACTGTATACAAAAAAGGAAAACAAATCTCTTATAGCGCGAAGAGAGGGCGGAATGTAAGGTGAGCAATGGAAAACTACGTACTAGGAAAAAAAAAAAAATCTCGTTGCAAACAGAAAGAATGGATTCGGTCTACAGGTAACATTTAAATATTATTTAAAGGAGTTCGCTTAATATAAGTCTCGTTTACGAAAGAAAGAAATTTATAATTTCTAGAAAAATCGTTTTCGCCAAGAAACTTTTAGCTTCCAGGCAAACGCTTATTTTTGCGTTAAGATAATTGGGTCTGCCAATAGAATTCTGTACAGAGATGTGAATCTACACGAAACACATTATTCTATATGCAAACAGCAAAGTTATACTTCATTGCTTCTCACTGAAGATAGAATAAAATATTTGAAAGCAGACAACAAAAATATTTACAGCTCTAGATAAGCGTACTTCTTCCACACGAATAACAACTGTTTATTCACCGTGAAGGCACAATAGTTTTGTACCTTGAGGATATATCTCGATAGGATCTTTCAGTTTTGTGACAGACATATTTTATCTCGTGTCGGATCTGTCCCCTATAATATTTTTCAATTAATTCGTTAAAACGTCACAAGCTGTTTGAAAATAAACTATATCATGTCACTACAATTTCTTATCCGTGATTCTCAAGTTTTATCAAGACATCAGTTCGTTGTCTGTGCTCAATAAAACAGTGCGATTACATTAATTTTCACAAAGCTCTTTAGTGCATTACGGACTACAATTACCACGTGTATACGTGCAGTTACACAACGTCTCATGTTTTTAAATCGAGCGACCAGCTACCAACGTGAAAAGCGGTGCAATTTATATGCAACTGTTGAATGAACAGCAACTTTAGAATTAATCTAATGGAAACTTACCACTATTAGCTGGACGATTGCATTGGCCATTAATGGAGCCATTTGTATTGAACAGCGAATTCACATTGAAATTCAGAAGCCACGACAAATCACCGTCTGTATCGCCAGGCTGAGGACTTCTGTCGGCGGTAGAAGCCGGCGCTGCGCTTCCTGAATCAGTTGAGCTATTGGCATCTGTTTCGATGATTTCTTCTTCTTTCTCAACCTGGCTAGTTTCAGAAATTGTTACTACATTATCACTATCTATCCAGAAACAATTTTTGTCCGCTTGCAAATATTGCAAATCTATCTCTTGCATATCAGATGCAATTGATACTGTATTGCCGGCTTCCCATGTTCCATCGATCACAATTAAATCTAAACGAGTTTTTTGATCATTATTTTTGGCGACGCCTCTACAGTCGAAAGATAATGCAGTGCGTTTTGCTCCGATGTTTGGCATGTCATTCACCGTCAGAACGTGAATGTCTTCTATAAGTTTTCTTTTACTTCTCCAACCTAAATGCTCAACCATGGTGTAATAATTGCTCCGCTTATATCAGAAAACGCAGTACAAACAAATATATCCTTTTGATTCATTCACTGAATCAGCTAAAAGCATATCTATAATGTTTATGTGAAACATATGAAGCGGTTGCATTCAGTAACTTTGTTTTCTTTCTTTAAATATGAGTAATCTATTAGCAGCACATATTCAAATTCTTTTCACTAACGCACTCACAATATACGATGTCCATGCGTGTGTAGCAAATTTTTCAACTTATCAAAGTATATGAGAAGCCCAGAAATGACCGTCGCGTACCCCGATTCAATTTTCGACCACCTCCGCGCGTGTCTGTGCCTTGCACTAACTTGAAAATGCAGCAGATGACGTTTTCTACGCAACACAGCTTGGGTCACGTGACGTGACGTCACACGGAGTAATTTAGTTTCGAGGCCTTCCAGGAGTGCAGAGAGATTAAACGACAAAAGATTTGCAAATTCATTGATGTGTTGGTTTGGTCGGTAGAGTGGATTAGTTTGGGTCGGTGCTTCCGAAGATAATTAGTTCACTTTACTTGGTGAATCTGTAATTCATGAACGGCGAAAATGGATGTTGACAGCGATATAGATCAAACGCTCCTGCAGCAATTCAGCTGTATGGGAACAACAGATCGCGATGAATTAGTTAAACAGCTACAGTCGTTGATAGGAAATTTGAATGAAACAGCAGCAGTTTTCTTTTTGGAAATGAATAATTGGTATGTGTTTCCTCGGACGACGTACTAGCTGTCAGAGGGTTCTAAATGCATTACTATAAATTTCAATCTTACAATAATAAATACTGAAAAAAAGACCTCTTCCCTTGTGATTTACCCTTGGGAGCAATATTTATGTCTTCCTTTCCATACAAATCGTAGAATTTTTTCTACTTTTACAATTGTTATGGGGTTATGTAGCCCATATTTAAAAATGTTTCCTATAACCCGTTATTGCCATTTTATTACGTCATTAGTAAAGTTTTGTGGCCATTTATGAGGCAAAAAAATAATTGTGCTAAAGGAAAGGCAAAGCATGTTAGAATGACGCGTTTGCTTTCGGCCTTCTGTGCATGGATGACGCGTAGGTACCTTGTTTACAAACAGTATCTCAGTGATGTTTTCTGCGGGTAGAAATTATATCTCGGTAATTTAAGAACGATTATGACTTATTACTATTAACACATTTTCGTCCAAATAACTAAAGCTAATGTTAAAAACGGGTATGCACCAGTGTACTGTATCTGTCAGACACTGTGCATTTTGTGTAAAATAATGACCTACATATATCTCCAGAAAAATTTCATTATTCATCAGAACAGTGCCCAAATTGACATTCAGTGTATCTTTGTTGGAATGTCACAGTCAAACATAAAATGTTGCATAATAAATGTTTTGAGGGAACATTGTCCATAACTAAAACTTTTGTGTGTCAGGAATCTCCAGGAAGCTGTTTGCTCGTACTTCGATTTTGAGTCACCATACAAGCTTCCATCAATGTCCCTAGTACGGGATGTGACAGTTGGAGAAGGGGAAAGCATACCACCGTTGACGAAGTAAGTATAGTGTGTGTTATTCTCCCACTAAATTACACATGTTGCTGTTGAAATAACTAGCATTGCTGTTCTAGGTTCACAAAATCATGGAGGGTTCAGAACACTGGTACTGAGATGTGGCCAGATGGATGTTCACTTCGGTTCAGTGGTGGTGACAGGCTCTGTGCTCCAGAAAGGCTTGCAGTAGCACCAATTGCACCAGGATGTACACTTGATATATCTCTTGAAATGGTTAGTCCTGAACAAACAGGGATGTATGAGAGCAAGTGGCGAATGGTTACACCAGCAGGTTGCTACTTTGGAGGTATGTAGTTGACATTTAAGATGTAATATCTTGCAACAGTAATGTATTAGGTTTCATACTATCTCAATTCCTTGTGCATCAGCATTTGGTAAACATTCAGAATCAAAATGAATAATTGTGTTGACTGCTTGGAAGCTGATTTTCCTCAACTTGGCCAGTTATGTGACAGCTATTTATAAAGTAAATTTATTGAATTGGATTGAAACTTATTCAGTTTCAGATGTGAAATGTATCATATTTCATCAAATTCTTCCAGCCTTATGCATGATCTACATAGTCAAGACGACTATTGTTGACGTCTAGCAGATTATGAGAAAACAAAAGGCATCGTACATCATTATGTCAGTAGTATATTTTGAGAAATATTTCCATCTAGTGAAAAAAAACAAACAACTTTACTAAATCTTATTATGGTGATAATCCTTTAATAGGGATATAGTTGTGATATAAGCTCAAATAATTTAACTGTTAAATAGAATCCTGAGGAAGGAAATAAATGATTGAGTTAGTGACTTCATTCCAGAGCAGTCGTGGCATTCAGATTGGTGCCTGATAGTTGTGAATTAGATTTTCTGAAATCTATTCTAGGTGTTGTACAATGTCAGTTTAGTTGAGAAAATAGGCATTAACAGGTTGACTGTTGCAAGGCTGCCAGTGGTCACTGCATTAGTTCACTCCTGATGTCCTGTGCACGCCGGTGGCCACATGCTTGACTTTGTTTGGTACAATGTATGTTTGGATAATGTGTAAAGTTGCAAAAACAAAATTCAAAACATTGAACAAGATATTGTACATGATTTCCTGAACATCGATATTATTTCAATCGAAAAATACAAATCAATGTGCAGTACTGCACTATGTACTGTATGAATTGTAGTGAAGCATGTGGCCTCTGTTGCAACATGGTATCAGGTGTGAAAATCTGTTGTGTCAGCCAGCAACCTTGCAGCAGTCAACATATTAATGGGGAATGACACTTAAAGGCAAAGGTAGTATGCAAGGAATATGATCAATTTTGATGACAAAGGCTATCATTGTGTGTTGAAAGGAAGGCTTTTACTTAGCATAGAAGCATTTTATTTTATGTTTTTTGGAGCTTTATTCCATCAGAATTTAATTTCAGATATATGCAAAAAGTGTGAAAAACAAATTGCCGGTTACATTGCATGTATTCTAACATAGACAGGGCAATCTTCATGGAAATGTTTAGAGATTCACTTTAAAATCTCATGGTCTGAAATAATTTCCTTTGTTGTGCAAGTTTGAACGTATGGTATACTCTGTCAGTCTGTTAATAATTTTTATAATTTTTGTACTTCTGTTGTGTACACTTTGGTTTGATTCTAATTGGTTTATTGAAAATGCTTATGCGTAATGAGGTTAGAGCTTTTGTTCATAATGTGAGGACAAATCAATAAAGAATGAGAATGACTTTTCTTTTTTCTTATACAGCATACGTGCAATGGTGAGACAGTGTTTTGTGAGGAGGATGAGTCTTTCAAGTTCGCAATATAAAAATGAGAAAAAATTGAATTTGTGTGCACCTGACAACAGTTCCAGAGCAAAACGTGACAGGTAAACAGTTGCCTCTGAATAATGACATCGGTTCTCAATATGCAGTATGCAACTTTTGAAATTTTGCTTCCATCTGCAGAAATCAACATGGAAGCTTGTAAAATGTTGCAAGAGCACATGGTGGAGATGTTCCTCCCCCCAACCAACTACATTTCAGTGGTGCAGGAAGCCCATTAAACTCCAAACGGAGCATCGAGGTGATTTTACTACCAGGTCATGTGATCAACATGGCTGCCGTCATTGTAAGCAAAATTTGCTGGATGATAATGAGTACATCAGCAGAAAGTTGAACATTTACGATAGTAATGCATTCACTATTCTCTATCACTACTTGCACGTGAAAGGCGTATGCACACAAAACTGGTATCATTTGCCCAAGTTGAAAAGAGGCGAATATTGTGGTTGTCAGGAGTTTTATAGATGTCTTGAGCACGGAGAAACCTAATTCAATTTATCAGTATTGGTGATGAAAGCTGGTTTCAACTTTGTGATGTCAAAAGTGTGCATACATGCACGGTTCAGTAATCAGTAGGTTGCCTTGTATGAAAGAAGGATGAGGTCATTCACGCAGTGGTAAAGGTAATAGGGTAATTGTCATTTCTTGTTGTAATTACCATATAGTGATTTATCTTAAGGAAGTCACCTTGTCTCCAACTCCTATTTAACAGCTGGCAGAGACAGTGCTATAGCAGTGATGTACATTGTCACATGGCCAGTTTTTGACTAGAAGGAACACTGGTTGAAAGACTGAAATGGTTAGCAGGAGGGTTTGGGGTTGAAAATCTTGTGTGGCCACCCATGTTTAGGCTACAAATGTTGTTTTGCTAAATTACTTTTGGCAAATTTTGGGATGGTTCTTTTGAATAGGCCACACGCAAGTGCTATTCTCATCCATTCTTTTCTCAATTCATACCTTTGCTGTGTCTTATGGCCTCAACATTAACGGAACATGAAACTCAAGTCTTCTGTTCTTGCACACTCCGTGCTGAGCAGAGCTTTTAGTTCCACTTTGCCTGTAATCATAATTAAATGGAGAGGTATAGTGAATTGTCACAAGGTATTATGAAGAACATAGAATTAATTCTGAATGTGAAAGTGGTGTCAAGAGATGGCTGCCTGGCTTCCTTAACATCTGTCCATATTAGCAGATGTTTTGGGACACACAGATTTTATTTAAGGTGACTGCTTTGAAGAAGAGCATGGCAGTATGCCCTCTTGTCTAAAGTAATTACAAAGTAAAAAAAAACAACAAAGAAAAGCTTTTGCATTCTCATTCTTTATTGACTCATCCTAGTATAGTGGTACTGGAATTGAAGCATACTGGGATGCTAAGAAGCTACATATATTTTCACAGTGTGTCATTTTTGGTGGATCACATGCACAAAAATGTGTTGTAAAGAGGGGCATAGTAAAGAAAGTTGCAACATTTTTCACACGAAACACTTGCATTCTTCGAAATCAATGATACTGTTCAGTTATCAATAATGTAGACAAATGGATTAATTAAGTTTCCTCTCCAGAGTAATTATGTAATGTTTCTTTAATTAACCCTTACTTCATCATGCACTTACGCATACTGAAGGCAGTTTTTTTTGGCTTTTGTTTTCTTCGTCTTCTTCTCTGCTTTGTGTTTCAAATATCTCATTCTTTGGTTTTTATTGTGTCTTGCTAGTCATTTGGCGTTTTACTTGCTGACATTTTAGTTTAGGCTTAAGCTTTGTATCCTTAGCGTTGTTAATCATTCTGTGTAGTTTTTTGCGCTAGTAAGGTGATGTACCGTACATTCCACTCAAGTTCATGCAGGCTTACACCATTTTTCTCCTCATAAGTCCGGTGTGTAGATTTGAAAAAATTGTTGCCATAAAAGTTTGAGATCAAATCAGTTTCTTTTTTGTTTTTTGGCATAAGCTCTATTACATACCAATCTTTTGATAAAAATGTCTATTTTCTCAACAGAAATAGAGTATTATGACACACAGGTGGAGAGAAAAATTTGAGAGTATTATTGGAAATGATGAACAGCTGATTGATGATATTCATGTTGGGTATACAGCTGGATCGTGTAACTATCAAGATGACTTTGTGATCCGGCTATGGATCTGACAAGAATATAATCAGTTAATATGGAGGAAAGTTTATGTAGCCACACAAGCAATTGCTTACTCAGCTCTCATTACATTTTCATTCAACTGTATTAATTGTATTGACCAAGCAAGATTGCTCAATAGTAGTGCATGGGACTTTAACCTGTGGACTAGGGTTCAGTTCTTTTTCTGGCCATCCAGGCTTAGATTTTCTGTGATACCATCAAAAAGCTTAACTCAAATTCCAAGACTGTTAAAATGAAATGGATGTGGCCAATTTCCCTCCCCGTCCATGTCTGTTCTGAGAGTTTTCTGTCTCTAATGACTATTTTGTAGATTATGCATTAAATCGTAAACTTTTTCCCTAAAATAAATCATAATATTGAAATACTGTGAGTATAATGCTCCTTATACATAAAACTGTTTTCATAGTCACAACTTTCAAGGCTTTGACTTCATATTGGTCCTAAGATAATGCTTTGAGTAAATGAAAAATGTCTAGTTGCACTTGGAATTCCACATGTGAATTGTGGTTCCAACCATAATCAGCAGTGAAAAATGGTTCTTTGGACAGATAACGGCAAGAGTGTAAAGCTTTTCATTATGTCATGTTTGTGCTGTAAGAACCGACTTACATTTTGATAACTGTTTTTGATGTTAACAGTTACTTTAGCTCTGAAGATAATAGTAATCACTGGGTATTTCTACTCTGTGAATGAATAACAATGATATATATTCCTGGAGGGAACAGTACAAAACCGCATTTGGGTGCTGTGTGGTAGTGTGTACTTTCTCTATTAAAAGAGCGAGAGTTCAAAATCAGTGTGAATACTCTTTGCTGTTACATATTTCTATGCTCCAAACATCAGTCTGCTATAAGTGAGTGGTTGCCTTTTCCTTACTTTACATACTCTCTAAATGAATTATATGTGGTTGTAGCAGTAGTAACAATCAGTCATCACACTATAATTTTAAAACTGTATGTTATTTCTGTAGCTGTTCTGAAGTGTTTACTTGATCTGAGGCTAGAATCAGTAGTACCAATTTGCTAGAACCTAAAATTAGTTCTTTCAAAACAAAGAAAAGTAGATTAAAATGTTAGGATATTTATTTTGTGCTCCTCTCCATTGTTTGAATTTTTCCTCTCCTTTTTTCTTTAGATGGGGCACTTGGTAATTATTATTTTGCTCTTCCTGTTTCCTAAATAGGTCATCCATTTCTTAATGCTAGTGTAGCTTTGTTTATGTTTCATAGCAATATGCATACATGAAATTTGTTATTTTGTTGTGAAAAGGAAAGTTGCAAGTCACCTTATAGTGGAGATGCTGAGTCGCAGATAAGCACAACAAACAGACTATCACAAATTAGCTTTTGGACAGTATGGCCTTCATCAAAAATAGACCACACACACACACACTCTCTCTCTGCAGTGTCTGGCAACTGAAGTGTGGCCGCTTCTGTCAACTGAAGTGTGGCTTCATTTGCCTGAGACTGCAGTTGCGTGTGTGGTCTATTTCTGACAAAAGCCATACTGTCCAAAACCTAATTTGTGACAGTCTTTTTGTTGGGCCTACCTGCGACACAGTATCTCTGCTATATGGTAAGTGGCAACTTTCCATTTCATTCCGGATTTTCCATTGTTATTTTGTTGACTATGCATATGCCAGACTAATGGATTGAGGTGGAGCATTGGGTGTCACCAGGTTGTTGAAGTTTGGGATGGTGTGGGAAGCTGCTCTGATGTATGCTAGCTGAATGGTGGCTAAGGTGTATCCCACTTCAGGGTATATTTCCAGAAAATCATAGCCTAGAAAGTTGTTGATGTGTTCTAGACCAGGATACTATGTCTCTCCTTCTTCCCCCCCCCCTTCCTGTCTCTCTCTCTCTCTCTCTCTCTCTCTCTCTCTCTCTCTCTCTCTCTCTCTCTCTCTCTCTCTCTTTCTCCTATCTCGTCCAAGGTGGTACAGAAAATCTTACCATTGAGTGTTTCAGATAAATGAGGTGATTTATGAGGCTGAATGTTGTGTAAATATGTAACAAATTGGTATTGGTATAATGTGTTTACCACGAATACCAACAGTGGAGGGAAAGGAGCTTGTCACATGGGAAAGATGGTGCCAGAGGAACTGCTCTAAGAAAATGATTTTACTTCTGCTGCACCATGAGCTGATATTTTCGAATATCACAATATTTTACAATCACATTCATGGGTCTGCCTCGGAAAAGATTCTAATGCTGCATCTTTCACTTGAGTTAATTTCATTAGCCCTTAAAACAAATTCTATGTTCTGTGGTTTAATATTTAAGCCTGGTCGTTAATGTTAACACTTATCATGTATATGTATACTGTAAACTAACTCGTTCTACAGCACCTTGATAAAGGAATCATTCATATGATCTGTGTAACATGTAACTAATGTGGTACCACTAGCAGAAGCTACATGGTGCAACCATTCCATGAGGAATGTTTCAAAAGCATGGCGCGAAGTGTGATAGCATAATGATGAAACACTGGATTCGTATTGGGGAGGATGGTGGTTGAAATACCTGTTGTGCCATCCTGATTTTGGTTTTCTGTGCTAAATCACTTCAGGCTAATGCCAGGATAGTTCCTATAAAAAGTTATTTCCTTCTTCATTGCACCATTTCCAATGACTTTGTTGTTCACGGGAGGTAACCTCGATCTTCCTTTCTTTAAAAAGCATGGAGTACACAGTTCTGTTATATAGTGCATTGTGCTGTTATTGGGAATCATGGGCCTAACTAGTTACTCTAAGCATGTCTGCAGTTCTCGTCCTCATAGGATGCTGTGAAACCATGACTGTATGTGTCACAATTCTTGGAAAGAATTCATTTTAAGTGCGCCATCTGAAGCACAGATCATTAGAAACAAAATAAGTATTGTGACCCAGGGAAGTGAGTTCAGTCTCAGCCTTTAACACTGGTTCAGCACCTGCCCTCTCATGTAGTTTCTTCTCTGTTGATATATACCATAAAGTAAACCATAGCCCACATATCACCACCACCACACACCATAGAGGATTTTTTTAGAATACTTTCTAGTCCTCATCTTTCCTGCGCCTGTTCATACAACCTCTTGTCTGCTCAATGTGGTATAGTGTATCTGACAAACCATTGCAACTTATAATGACAGGAACTAGGTACAAAAGATGTGGAGATCACCTGTTCATGGATGTGATAGCCATAACCTGTAAGATATATAGGCTTACTAGAATTACAAATTTCTACAAAGTTAAAGTGGTTTCCCACAGTCTCCTCAACAGATCCAATACATGATGCAAATCTCATGCTGCCCAGCCTGTGCCTTGCAGCCTGGCTTGTGTGGTACACACCAGTGCATGTGGCTCACCAGAGTGCACAGCTGGCTGGATCCCATTCAACCAGCCTTGGCATACCTTGCTGGCTTGTCTCCTCCCCAACCTGATGGGCTACTTACTTGTGAGGCCAGCCATTGCCTCTGCTGCATGTTACAATCAATATCTGTCTTCAGAACTCTGTAGTTATTCATCATTGTTGTTATTTCTATTAATGTCAGAAATGAAAATAATCAATTTTTGAAAACTAGTTCTAAGTTCTAGGGGACTAATGACCTCAGAAGTTGAGTCCCATAGTGCTCAGAGCCATTTTTGAACCTCTTCCATTTCCATAATATAGTCCTCAAGTACATTACCCTTGTATAGACCCTCTATATATTCCTTCCACCTTTCTGCTTTCCCTTCTTTGCTTAGAACTGGGTTTCCATCTGAGCTCTTGATATTCGTATAAGTGGTTCTCGTTTCTCCAAAGGTCTCTTTAATTTTCCTGTAGGCAGTATCTATATTACCCCTAGTGAGATAAGCCTCTACATCGTTACATTTGCTCTCTAGCCATCCCTGCTTAGCCATTTTGCACTTCCTGTCGATTTCATTTTTGAGACGTTTGTATTCCTATTTGCCTGTTTCATTTACTGCATTTTTATATTTTCTCCTTTCATCAATTAAATTCAATATTTCTTCTGTTACCCAAGGATGTTTACTAGCCCTCGTCTTTTTACCTACTTGATCCTCTGCTGCCGTCACTACTTCATCCCTCAAAGCTACCCATTCTTCTTCTACTGTATTTCTTTCCCCCATTCCTGTCAATTGTTCCCTTATGCTCTCCCTGAAACTCTGTACAACCTCGGGATTAGTCAGTTTATCGAGGTCCCGTCTCCTTAAATTCCCACCTTTTTGCAGTTTCTTCAGTTTTAATCTACAGTTCATAACCGATAGATTGTGGTCAGAGTCCACATCTGCCCCTGGAAATGTCTTACAATTTAAAATCTGGTTCCTAAATCTCTGTCTTACCGTTATATAATCTATCTGAAACCTGTCTATATCTCCAGCCTTTATCCATGTATACAACCTTCTTTTATGATTCTTGAACCAAGTGTTAGCTACGATTAAGTTGTGCTCTGTGCAAAATTCTACCAGGCAGCTACCTCTTTCATTCCTTAACCCCATTCCATATTCACCTACTACATTTCCTTCTCTCCCTTTTCCTGCTACCGACTTCGTCACCCATGACTATTAAATTTTCGTCTCCCTTCACTATCTGAATAACTTCTTTTATTTCATCATACATTTCTTCAATTTCTTCGTCATCTGCAGAGCTAGTTGGCATATAAACTTGTACTTCTGTAGTAGGTGTGGGCTTCGTGTCTATCTTGGCCACAATAATGTGTTCACTATGCTGTTTGTAGTAGCTTACCCGCACTCCTATTTTTTATCCATTATTAAACCTACTCCTGCATTACTGCTATTTGATTTTGTATTTATAACCCTGTATTCACTTGACCAAAAGTCTTGTTCCTCCTGCCACCGAACTTCACTAATTCCCACTATATCTAACTTTAACCTATCCATTTCCCTTTTTAAATTTTCTAACCTACCTGCCTGATTAAGGGATTTGACATTCCACACCCAGATCCGTAGAATGCCAGTTTTCTTTCTCCTGATATTGACGTCCTCTTGAGTATTCCCCGCCCAGAGATCCGAATGGGGAACTATTTTACCTCCGGAATAGTTTACCCAAGAGGACGCCATCACCATTTAATCATACAGTAAAGCTGCATGCCCTCGGGAAAAATTATGTCTGTAGTTTCCCCTTGCTTTCAGCTGTTCGCAGTACCAGCACAGCCGTTTTGGTTAGTGTTACAAGGCCAGATCAGTCAATCATCCAGACTGTTGCCCCTGCAACTACTGAAAAGGCTGCTGCCCCTCTTCAGGAACCACGCATTTTCCACCACAAAAACAGATACCCCTCCGTTATGGTTGCACCTACGGTACGGCTATCTGTAACGCTGAGGCACGCAAGCCTCCCCACCAATGGCAAAGTCCATGGTTCATTGGGGGTTTGTGATCATAGATGGAAATAAGAGATTTATTCTACACTTTCTTGTTCACTGTTCTATTCATGACCATGTCTTGTCTTTTGTTACTGAGACATACCTATTAAGACAGTACCTTTCATACTGGACTGTGTTACATTTCTAATAAGGCAGGATTCACCAACAAAATAAAGTGTCTTCACATTTCATCTCATTTTTCGTACCAAAGAGAAAACAAGTCATCATAACATTGCTTTTCTTCTTGCTGTTAAAATTTCAGTAATTTTAAACAAATCAATACCAGTTCTGTCTTGTCCTTGTTATAGGCAGCCTCAGAGTCCATCTTGCAATCTATTACACATAGATAACTCTGTATGGTGAGTGTGCTATGCAGATGCTTGTAACATCTCCATTCCTTCAGAGCAGTCCATAACAATCATTCCATGAACCTTAGTAGATCAGCCAAGGCTGGGTGTAACTTCTGAGTGGAAAATATTCTTTCATTCAGTAATAGTTAACAGAGGTGGACTGCAGAGTACAGCAGTGCCACTGTTCCAGGGCACCAGCTGTGATGCATTTACTGTTCTAAGTGTGTGGTGCATTTTTATTTATTGAAACATGTTAGGGGAGAACTGGAATTAAAGAAGAGTAAAGATTTAACTTTGGAACTGAAAATTTTGTGACAAGGCACTTTCCTGTATTAGGTCAATGAATATTCCAAATATTACTGTGCAAAAAATGAGTTCAGTGATTTATGTAGCTTGACACACACAACTCGTGAGACTGAACCAGGCTTAGATTGCACATGGTATGCTTCAGGTGTGGGTTGTGTGTTGACTGTGCCTTGGGGGCTACCACTGAGTGAGGTGGCGCAGGGGTTAGCACATAGAAGTTGTATTTAAGTTTTCTGTTTTCCCCAAATTGTTCCAGTCAAATGTGAGGACGTTCCCTTTGAAAGGACCCAGTAGATTTCATTTCCCATCCTTGAAACGTTCCGAGCTTGTGCTGCATTTATAATGGCCTCGATATCAATTGGGCATTAAACCCGAATCTTCCTTTCTTCCTTCAGATGTGCCGTTGGTGCACCAGTCACATTGCTCTGATGTAGTCAAATATATTATCCCTTTCTCTTTTGTTCTGGGGTCTTGACAGATACTGAAATTTTGCTTTTACTGACAATATTTACACCCAAATGTATTGCTTCCTATTAAATATACGTGTAAACACATTTACAGCTGTGGTAATTTCATAAATTCCCATACTGCAAGCCTTAATCAATTTCTTTACTGGTGTTTCATTATTTGTGATATACTTTGTGACATCCTCAAAAAGAGAGTATCAATTCAGCTCTTTACAACTCAGTTTTGTTTGAAAAGCTGTCTATTGAGTTTACAAGAAACTGTATAATGTGGTCAGATTTCACTGGCACATTTCATTTTACTAAAAACAAAAGTGATGAAGAAGCATGAGTCTCAAAACTCCACTGCAGTTGAATGCACCAAATGCAATTGTGAGAGATCTGGTCTAGCACCTAACTGCAACTGTGTCACAGAGCACATACACAACTTTGGCCCCCCACTGTTAAAGGGTTAACAGCCTTTAGTTTGTTACATTGATTATCTTGACGATTTTTTAGGCAATTTCTTACTGTCTTCTAGGCAAACTCTCGCCAGAATAAAAGTTTCATGGAATTCTTGCAATGTCAGATTTGTTAGTCCCAAGCTTTCAGCCATTTCATCCATAGTCATCAGGCGATCTGAGTAAACCATTAGATGCTTTAGCTGACCTATTGAAATTTCTGATGAGATGAAATCTCAGCATTGACAAATCTGATGCAGCAAGAACTCTGTGAAGCTTTATTCAGTGATACCAACACATAAAACTAGCTTTTCAAACTCTCACTTAGAATTATATTTCTTCTACTACACACATCCGTGCGCACCCCCCCCCCCCCCCCACACACACACACAAATGCACAAATGTCCATGCGTGTCTGCTACAGGTGAATGATTGCTTTTTCCTCATTTTACGTATTTCCATTATTATTCAGCTTTGAAAGAAATATCTACCATTCTGTGGAACAAGTAGTGTTATGCATTGAGGATGAGGTATTTGATAGGTACTGAGTTACTCGTGCTAAAATGTGTTGGATTAAACTATTTATAACTGAAAAAAGATACCAAACCACTTGGAAAACAGTTATTCTGTAATAAACTTCTTTTGTATCTTCTGTTAGCCTTCATATATTGAAGTATTGTTGAAACCATTTTGAGTTGTAATTGTGCACACTTTGATCTAGGAAATTTAAAATTAACTTTACACACATGAGAAGTTCCTGTATCATAAAAATGCATTTGGCTAATATTGCAAATTTACTTTCAGATGTTATATGGGTTATTGTCACTGTGGCGGAGGGAGGCACTATGGCACTGACACAACAGTTGTCTCATCTCAATGACCTAGGTTCCCCACTGCGTCAGGTTAACCACTCTAGTCTGAATCCATTTGGTCCTTCTCCCACTCAGACATTGTTCCAGGTAAGGAAGTTACACACGTTTATGTTCTTTGTATGTCGAGAGCTGATTTTATTGAAATTTGATCAAGTTTACCGAAGTGTGTTATGAGAACTACTTAACAGCAACAAAACCAGATACTGTTGAAGCAGGGCTGACACACAGAAATTGGAAAAACTTTTGTAGTTTTTTAGTTTGGTTTTCATCTGAAAGAATGGACAGATAAGATATGTGGAAATGTAAGGGTAAGAGTGCAGTGGCTGGAGGTATGATAAAGTCTGCAGAAGTAAAATATATTTTATGGTCCACTGCTATTTCTGAATTAGTTTGCATACCTCCTGTCTTTCATAATTTGAGATTGGAGTGAATTTTCCCTTGTTCAGTTCTTTTATTATACTACCCTTTTTATGATAATATTTTGCTATGAACTACTTAAAATTTCTGAAAGCTGGAGACTCAGCTTTTGACAACTGTGCTCCCTGTTTCAACAACTGGTTAAGAAGGTACTGTTCTGTCACTGATTAGAAACATACCCTCAAAAGACCAAGCATACCATAGAAAGTATGAGCTTAATGGGAATATGATTTGTTCTTGCTAATGAAGAGAGAAGGGGATTGTTTAAGCAATATCTCTACCGCTGGATCTCTTGATATTAATCAAACATCTTCATAATAGCATTTCCTTTTTAGAACAAATGCTACTATTTGGAAACTCCTTGGTGATTGACATCTTACATTATGTAAATTGTGTTGCAATATACTGCTTGTACAAACTTCAGAACTGCAGTCAGAATGACCAGCCATAGATGTTACCATTGCTCTCAGCATCATTATCTGTTAGCTGTATTGTGGAAATTCTCATTTTAAAACTGCTGTCATTGTTCACTTCATTGACATTATGGTCTTACAAATGTCTCCTTCCATGGGGAAGCACTTTATGTACAACCTATTCTCAGGTATCTTAAGAATGTGCTGGTTCTTTTCAGATTGGTACCTGATGTGCCATTTCTTCTACATGTCATTATTTTCTTGCATTCCCACATTTATCAAAGTGACACCACTTATGCAATTTAAAAATTTCAGTTGAAAATTATTGATTTTTCCTTTATCATTTTAACAGTGTGTTCAACATTTGCATCCATACAAAAGATCCAACCACAGTATGACTTGTGACTACTGAAATATATAAAACATGCTCATAGACTTATTACTTTAATATTTGTTGGCAATTCAACTCTTAAGACACTTGCCATTTACAGCCGTTACTTTTCTGGCAATTGTAACATAAGAACTTTGCATGTTTTACCTTGTGAGGTAGTTTAGAAGCTCAAAAATTGTTACAATGACCAACTACACTCTTACTTAAGTTCTTGAATAATTTCTATAGCTTTATATACATATGGATTGGTCTGGTTTACTTTTGACATGTTTTTTGATGTAAACTTTTTGTTGCATGATAGTTTATTTGGAACATCACTTTTTTCTAATATTTATTCTGACCTGGTGTTTTTTAACTTCATTGCAATGTTTTTCAAATTCTGAGAATAATATTTACAAAGTGTTTCAAATTTTTAGGGCCAAACTATACGGATGTTAGACTGTAATGGTCATAAACAATTAAGTACTTTTCTGTTGGCACAAGCAACTTACACCTTGCAACAACTACTTGAGCCCATAGCGGTTAGTGATGATCGCCAGTGTCATTACATACAATGATATTTGCAACATTAATTTGATTATTGCTACCCACCATGTGGAGGAGGCATTGAGTGGCAGACAGGCACATTTAAAAGTATATATAAAAGTAGACTAAGCTCTCCGACAAAGCCCATCTTTAGATTTATAGCTACATATACACATTTGTATATGCACAACCCATGTACACATGGCCACTATTATTTGTATCTGTATCTATATCTACATCTACACTCTGCAAACTACCGTGATGTGCATGGCAAAAGGTATGTCCCATTGTACCAGTTATTAGGATTTCTTCCCATTCCATTCACATATGGAGTGCAGGAAGAATGATTGTTTGAATGCCTCTGTGGCCACTTTAGTTATTCTACGAGTAATTTTGTCCTCATGATTCCTGTGTGAACGATACATAGGAGGTTGTAGTCCCTAGAGTCGTCATTTAAAGCTGGTTCCTGAAACTTTGTAAGTAGGCTTTCTCAGGATAGGTTGTGTGTATCTCCAAAACTTTGCCAGTTCAGTTTTTCAGCATCTCTATAACACTCCCTCATGGGCCAAACAAACCTGTGACCATTCATGCTACCCTTCATTCAGTACCTTCAATATAATATGCTATTTCTATTTCTTGTAGGTCCCACTCACTAGACCAATATTATAGAATGAGTTGGATGAGTGATTTGTAATCTCCTTTGTAGGCTTTTTGCACTTCCCCAGCATTCTACCAATAAACCAAAATCTACCACCTGCTTTACCCACAACTGAGTCTATGTGATCATTCCATTTCATATCCCTACAAAGTGTTACACCTGGGTATTTGTGTGAGTTGGTTGATTCCAGCAGTGACTAATTGACATTATAGTTGTAGGGTATTGCATTTTTTCATTTTGTGAAGTGCACAGTTTTAAATTTCTGTACATTTAAAGGAAGTTGCCAGTCTATGCACCACTTTGAAATCTTACCAAGCTCTGGCTGAATATTTATTCAGCTGCTTGCAGGCAGTACTTCATTATAAATAACTGCGTCAACTGCAGAGTGTCTGAGGTTACTGTCAATATTGTCTGCAAGGTCATTAATATACAGCATGAACAGCTAGGGTCCCAACACACTTCCCAGGGGCAACCCCAAAGCTACTTCAGTATCTGACTCTCCATCCAAGATAATCCTCAATCCACTCACAAATTTCACCTAATACAATGTGATCAAACTTTTGATGATAAGCATGGGTGTGTGTACCAAGCCAAATGCTTTTTGGATATCAAGAAATACTGCATCTACCTGATGACCACCTTGATCCAAATCTTTCAGTGTGTCATATGATAAAGGTGTGAGTTGGGTTTCACTTCATCAATGTTTTCAGAATCCATGCTGGTTGACATGGAGGATGTCATTCTGTTCAAGACACCTTAATATGCTGGATTTCAGAATATGCTCTAAAATTCTACAACAAGTTGATGTTGAGGATATTGGACATTAGTTTTGTTGATTACTTCTACTACTCCTCTTGAAAACAGGTGTGGCCTAATCTTTCTTCCAACTACTGGGCTTTGTTTTTTGTTAAAGAGATCTACAATAGATTGTAGTTAAAAGAGGAGCTAACACAGCTGCTAATTCCATATAGACTCTGCTAGGGATTCCATCAGCCTTGGACTTTTGTTTAATTTTAACGAATTCAGTTGTTTCTTAATATCACTGACAGTAACACTTATTTCACTCATCTTTTCAGTGGTACTGAATTGAGGTAAATCTCCTGGGTTTTCCTTTGTAAAGGAACATTTGAAAACAGAGTTAAGCATTTCAGCTTTTGCTTTGCCACCCTCAGTTTCAGTTTGTCTCTCATTCATTAGGGACTGGGCACTAACTCTGATGCCATTAATAGCCTTTACTTACGACCAGAATTTCTTTAGATTTTGTGAAAGATCATTTGACAATATTCTGCTACTGAAGTCACTGGAAGCTTCACACATTGCTCTCTTGACAGCCACATATGTTACATTCAGCATCTCCTATATTTAATCCTATATATACACCTATTATGCAGTAATTCTTTTTTCTTTTTCTTTTTACAATGACTGTATACTGTGGAGAGTCCGTAACATTATGAACTGTTCTGCTGGGTACATATCTACCCAGTGCTTGCTCAACTATTCTTTTAAACTTGAGCCATAGTTTCTCCACATGCTTCTGCTCTGTGCTGAAAGTTTCAGGTACCTCATTGAGACATGAAACTACTGATTTTTTTTATCTAGTTTACTGAACATATGTATTTTTCAACTTGCTTTAGTTGCCCTTTGTACTTTGGTAATCATTTTTGTCACAACTGATACCAGTTTTGATGTTGCCATTAGATCCAATATATTTCCATCATGAGTGGGGTTTTGAACTATCTGTTCTAGTTAGTTTTCAGAGAAGGCATTTAGAAATGTTTCACAGGTTGTCTCTGGGTATTGAGGGCTGACTGCAGTGAGTACTAAACAGACAACAGTGGCCGTGTGTGTGTGTGTGTGTGTGTGTGTGTGTGTGTGTGTGTGTGTGTGTGTGTGTGCGCGCGCATGAATATGTATGTATGTTTTTCTAAAGCTGGAGGATTTTGTCTGCTAGTTCAGTCTGCTTTTGAATGTTCTTGTATGTCCCTCAACACCATCTCTACGTAGAGGATGTATGGAGTAACAATGTATCCAGTTTGTACTATTGTTATTGCATTCTGGATTTGCCATTGTTTGATACTTAGGATATTTCTTTGTAGATCATACATGGATATTGCATTGATAAAACTGAAATACGAGTTCAAAAATTGACCCCATCACTTGCACACACTACTTCTGATAGAGGTTAGTTTAGGATCCTCTTCAGCATCTACAATATTAATCTTAAAAGTTTGAATGGGACACCCTGTGCAATGGACAGTGAAAATTCCTTCCTAGATTCGTGTGGTTAGGCTCCACTTATTTGTGTGTGTTTGTGTGTGTGTGTGTGGGGGGGGGGGTATTTCTTTTTTTCCCAACTACATTGTTGCTGCTAAGAATGAACCAGACTCAGTATCTTGGGGAATGAACTGGCCAATTGTTTGCCTTTAAAAATAATTGCTAGCCCACCATTTGTATTTTGACGATACTAGGAGCAGATTTGTGGTTGCAAATAAGACTTCTCCTCATTCAGAGTTGGAACATCAGGTGAGCTACTTTCGCATGTAATAAACTCTGCTCTGTTGAGGGGGCTACTGTTGCATGGCATTTTTCGTTCTGCTTCTCCATGAAGGGATTCACCATCTTGTGTTGCCTCCACATTGGTCATCTTGAATTAAGTTATCTTATGTAATGAACCACACTCTTGTTGTTGTTGTTGTTGTTGTTGTTGTGGAACCTCACAGACATCCTGATGGAATGCCTGAAGTGTTACCTGTGTTTTGCTTCAGCTAGTTTATTGTTAAATTAAGAGTGTGAGCTGAAAGGGTACAGAAATCATAACATGATTACCTGAGATCCCAATTTGCTTTGCCATGCTTATGTTCCCTGCTTATTCTTGTCACTGAACTCTTCTCCGTGAACTGAAATCTTGACACTGAAAATGTAGATCCAAACAACCTCGAATACACAAAATAAGAGATGTAGGTTCTTTATGAAGCATTGTGTATTAACTGAATATTACAGGAGGACACACTTCATTTAATACCTCTCCGCCGATAAACATTAACATCCATTACATTAATTGATCAACCTTTCCACTTCAAGGGATAGAGCCCTAATGAATCTTCTGCTGTACTTGTGATGTCATCCTTTTAATGTCTTGTACTTCTGCATCATCTGGAGCACTGCATGTCTCCAAGAGGGGTGCATCTCCATGGAGCAGCAGCTGATCCAACAAATGACGAATGGCAGTAAACAGCTGTCAGGGCCACCTCATCTTGTAGAAATGCAGTATCCAGTGTTCTGATGTCATGCATAGATAAATGAATTCTCACACAGTATGCATAATTCCGTTTGTTATCCACTTAATGAAATTTTTACGTGCAGGTAGTGATTATCATTTGTTGGTAAGATACAGATAGTAATTTATCACTTTAATAAAATGAAAGCTTTCGCAACAAACTGTTGCCTCATCAGGAAAGAGGGAAGGAGAGGGAAAGACGAAAGGATGTGGGTTTTAAGGGAGAGGGTAAGGAGTCATTCCAATCCCGGGAGCGGAAAGACTTACCTTAGGGGGAAAAAGGACGGGTATACACTCGCGCGCGCACACACACACATCCATCCACACATATACAGACACAAGCAGACATCTCACAAGCTGCTTGTGAGATGTCTGCTTGTGTCTGTATATGTGTGGATGGATATGTGTGTGTGCGCGCACGAGTGTATACCCGTCCTTTTTTCCCCCTAAGGTAAGTCTTTCCGCTCCCGGGATTGGAATGACTCCTTACCCTCTCCCTTAAAACCCACATCCTTTAGTCTTTCGCTCTCCTTCCCTCTTTCCTGATGAGGCAACAGTTTGTTGCGAAAGCTTGAATTTTGCGTGTGTGTTTGTGTTTGTTTGTGTGTCTATCAACATGCCAGCGCTTTCGTTCGGTAAGTCACATCATCTTTGTTTTTAGATATATTTTTCCCACGTGGAATGTTTCCCTCTATTATATTAATAAAATGAAACATTTTGGCCAGGGCCAGGGCAGTACCAACGTGATCATGCACCCCTGGTGGAATGCCAAACTTTGACCCCTCCCCCACATCCCCAAGCCTGTGTGGACAGGCTGCTGTGTGAACAAAGCACATTGTTGTCAGCTATAGTTATGTGTTTGATAGTAGTCACTTCCTTGTGATGCTACATCAACGAAATAACACTGTGATAACCACGTGCATTCAGTTACACCTATGTTCCATGGATCATTTGTATGATTAATCCTAATGTGGAATGAGTCATTTCACATTTATGTTACACTTTTGCAAGCAAATATGGCAATGTGCTGACTCTTTTTTTCCAAACACAGATGTAGTGATTCGTACCCACTGTGTTTTACTCATTACAAAAACAGAAATCCTTCTACAGAATAGGAGGAGTTGTACAGGAAAAACTTTTTCAGTTTGATTTTAAATTTAACCTTGCTGACTGTCAGACAATTTATACCATTGGGTAAGTGATCAAAATTTTTGATGGTAGCTTTGTGTGCACCTTTTTGTGCTAAAGACAGCATTAATGTAGAGTAATGAATGTCATTTTTCCTTCTGGTATTGTAAACGAACATTGAAATGAAAATGAGACAGATGGAAAAAGTAAGCAAATGGTTTATTATTTCAAAAGTAATTGCCATAACTGTTATTACATTTATCCCATTGTGAGAAAAGGTGGTTAATGCCTTCATGGAAAAATATTTGTGGTTATCTGTGAAACGGGATTGTATCCAGGCTTGCACCGCATCGTTGGAAGCAAATTGATGGCCACAGAAGTCTTTTTTTTTTCAGGGCTCCAACAATATGGAAATGTCATAAGGAAAGATCGGAACTGTATGGAGGATGTGTAAGGGCTTCCCAGCAAAACTTTTGCAGCATGATCAAAACAATCTCTGCTCACATATTTCAACTATGTTGCAGAAGTATCACTGAGAAGCCATTACACGTCCTCCATGCTATCCTGATATCTCCCCATGTTAATTACCATATTTTTGGAACCCTCAAGATTTGCTTTGGCTGGGTGCAATCATAGTTCCATAGGCAACCGAAAACATTTTTCACTGATGGCATTGATGGTCTTATCTTGCAGTGAGGTAAGACCAGTCATGACAATTACTTTTGAAATAACAAGCAGTGTACCTACCTTTTTTCCATCTATCTCATTTTCATTTCACCGCCCCTTATGATTATGTACACCATTGTTCCTTCTGAACTGCAGTGGATTATTTACAACAAACTTCATGAGTGAATAAATGTACTGTGCAGCAGTGGTCAAAGTGCCTAATTCCTTAAACAAATGTCTAAAAGATGGTCATGGGTGAGCACCACATATTATTCTTACAACAAGTGTCTGAGCAATGCAGACTTTCTTTCTTAAAGACTTAGTTAGCACAGAAAAAAAATTAGAAATGTTCAGAATATGATAATATGTAGAAATTAATTTCCAATGTGAATGTAAAATGACTGTTTCCACATAAGTATGTTCTCTCCATGGAACATGAAACTAACCAACCATGACATTGAATGAAAATATGCAAACTATGTCATCTTACCGATTTCTTTGTTCTCAAGATGTGCAATGATTAGTGCAAATGTGGCAAAATCAGTTGTTTTAGAAATTCCAAATGTGTTTATTTCCAGCTTAAATTCCCATCAAAATGGAAATCTAAAAAGTTTTTTCCACTGTAATTATTATTCCTCACTGCGTGTTGCACTTACCCTTTGCGTGGTACCTCTTAACGTGCAGAACTGAACAAATAACAACAATTACTATTTCTTCTACTGCTGTTTGTATGTTTGGATTGATCGTGATGATAATGTCATCTACAAAAAGAACTAATTTTGCTTGTTGCATATTAGCCTTGTGGAGCCCTGTAAATGATTTCTACCCAGTCAGAAGAATCGCTTGTGCTTAGATTGGTAAGGCCTGAGGTAAAATCTTCTTCTTGAAGGCAAAAGATTGGTACACAAGTGTTAGTATATCTCCCGGTGAATAAGTCATCTTTATTTCTAGGTTCTCTCCGCCCCCCCCCCCCCTCCCTCTTCAGTTTCTGTGCCCCCTCTGTGCATGTGCCCTTGGCAGGGGCCCATCTCGCCATCCCCTAGGTATGATCCTGCTTCTGGCTCTCCAGCCTAAGCATTATCTTGTGGACTCCATCTAATATTGGTGAATGATGTATGGACAGTTGAACGGATTCTTGTTTTCTTTGAGAATGTGGTTTTTGTTCTCAGAAGTAACATGTTAAACTAATTTCAGGGCAAAGGCAGGGTGAAAGGGTTTTGTATTTTCTGTTGCAAACTGTTTTACATATTAGGAGTTTCATTTCAACGATAGAAAAACCTTCAGTATTTCTTATCCTTGATACTAGCTGATGATCAAAGAGCTTAATCAGGTTGGTCAGATTGGCAGGGGTCAAATGCGACGCCACCAATGAGGCCATGGACCTTCCTCAGCTCTCTGACCTGCATACTGAACTGTCTTAATTGTTTCTCAGTTCTGGCATCAATGTTTTTCAATGCCTCAAATTTACCGCCCCTACATAGTTTCATAATTGAGTCGCACTTCTGACAGACATCAGACATCAGACATCACTAACTGCAACTGCCCCCCCCCCCCCCCTGCCACCACCACCCTTCCAGGGGGCTCACCACTCTTTGGCGGGTTGGGGCTTGGCTACCACGGGGTCCCAACTTTTGCAGAATTTTTTCCCTTCTGTGCTGCATGTCTATCCTCTTGCTAATCTTTTCCCCTCATTTGGGGAACATGTCCGGGACATTATTGGGAATGTTCTGCATTGTCTGTCGCTGACGTAAGAACAGTGTCACCTTTGTTTTTCGTTCCTTTTTCCTTTCTTTGTTTCCCTTCTCCTCTTGTTCCTCCGCTTTGGTGTTTACGGTTCCTCTTTTTCTTCCCTGTGTGCTTCTGAAGGCCGGCCCACACGTCTCTGTCAGGTGATGGGGAGGTGTGACCTGAGGCGTGAACAATTACCTAAGAGAGGTGCGCCCCCTTGTGAAGGGGGCTCCCAGTTGGGAGGAGCATGTCATCAGAGACCTTGGCAATCATGGGGGATTTTTCGCAATGACTCAATCATCTTGCCAATACACATCTATGAAACTTAAACATAATGAAGCTAATGACTCAAAGACCCTTCCCGCTGCACCACGGTTCCTTGTGGTCTCACATTCTGTAGACCGCCAGTCCTTCACCATGGTAAATCCATTTATTATTCAGAAAGGTGTAGATGCAATTGCTGGCCCTGTGAAATCATGTGCTCGTTTATGGAATGGCACTTTGCTTTTGGAGACTACTTCTGATTATCAAGCACAACTGCTTGCTGCCTCGCTTCTCCATGGCTACCCTGTTCGTGTCGAGGCCCATAGACCCTTGAATTCATCCCATGGTGTAATTTACACCTGCCTGCTTGACAGTCTAACTGAGGCCAAAATCCAGTCTTATCTCTCTGATCAGGTTATCATTGCCGCCCATCGTGTAATGAAAAAGGTATGTTCCTCCTTAGTGCCCACCCGTACTCTTTTTCTCACCTTTGATGGAGTGGTGATTCTGTCCAAGATCAAAGCAGGCTATGAAGTTGTCACAGTCCAGCCGTATATTCCAAACCCTATGTGCTGCTACCAGTGTCATCGTTTCAACCACACTAGAACGTCTTGTCGACACCCAGCCAAATGTGTCACCTGTGGTAAGGATGCGCACGAGGGTAATTGTCCACCTTCTCCTGCCTGATGTATCAACTGCAATGGCAGCCCCGCCACTGTATCTCGAGATTGTTCCATGAATCTTGATGAGCTGGCTGTCCAAGAGATCCGGGTAAAGGAGAAAGTGCCTTAACCCATTAGCCCACAAGTCAGTGGTTAGTTGAAAACCCTGCATTCTCCCATCTGGCACCTATAGTTCTGTTCTTGTTACCCTCGCTCCATGAAGGACATGGCCATGCAGACAAGTGACCTCCAATTCAGCTCTGAGGTTGTGAAATGACCCAGTGTCAAGGTAGTGTCACCATCCCACAAGCCGTCAAACTCTTGCTTCAAGGGGCAAAGCGACCAGCTACACAACTGGTAGGCTGGAAAGGACAGTAGGAGTACTCCCATAAAGACTCCGTCCATTCCTCCAGCCAAACAACACAAGAGTCTTCATCTGACTGGAAAGGTTCGAAGAAGTGCACCCAAGGGAAACGGTCTTCTCCTTCGCCAACTCGAAGATCCTCTTAGATGGTGTCACCACGTGATACCTTAGCCCGGATGACCTCCGTGTCGCTGGCATGCACCACCAACCATTTTTCAGTGTTGGATTCCACAGACCGACTGAACAAGCAAACCGATGCTTCTGTGGATCCTCCTCCTGTGCCCTGTAGTAGCGACTCCTCACCAGCTGTCACTCGGCAGCCGCTGAGGTGACACCCCTACATCTCTTCCTCACCATGACTCTCCTTCAGTGGAACATTCACGGTCTTCAGTCCCACAAAGAGGATTTACATCTGCTTTTATCATTGCAGTATCCCCTTGTACTATGTCTTCAAGGAAACGAAATTGTGCCCTCATGACCACTTTGAGCTTTCATATTTCCTACCGATTCGTTTTGACCTTCCCCCTGAGGTCGCCATTCCATCTCGTGGGGGCATCGTGCTGCTCATACGAAATGACATTCATAGTCAACTCATCTTCATGACTACCCATCTTCAAGCTGTTGCAGTTTGCCTTTTCCTTCCCCACCTGACTTTTTCCCTCTGTACCATTTATGTTTCTCCGTCATTCGATGTCTCCAGGGCAGACTTCCTTCAGCTTCTTGGGCAGCTACCTCCCACATTTTTGCTACTCGGTGACTTTAATGTGCATCATCCCCTTTGGAGTTCTCCCAGGACCTGTCAGAGACGTGCCCTTTTAGCTGACCTTTTTAACCAACTTCACCTCTTCTGCCTTAACACTGGAGCACCCACTTTCCTTCCAGACTCCTCGCACACGTATTCCCATTGGGACCTATCCTTCTGCACTGCCCAGCTTGCCCAACGTATTGAGTGGTCCGTTTATTCTGACACCTACTCGAGCAACCATTTCCCATGTGCTGACTCCTACACCATTCGCCTGCATGCCCAAATGGCAGCTTACTAAGGCTGACTGGCAGCTTTAAGCTTTACTCCTTCCTGGCGACCTATGAAGACCGAGATTTCCCTAGTTGTTATCTTTACTGCTGCACAATGTTCCATTCCTCGCACTTCCTCTTTACCACGTCATGTCCCAGTCCCTTGGTGGACTGGGGCATGTTGCGATGCAATTCGTGCACAGAAACGTGCTCTCTGCATTTTTAACCGTCATCCTATGATGGCGAACTACATTAATTATAAACAGCTGCGTGCAAAGTGTCATCACGTTCTTTTAGATAGCAATAAAGCTAGTTGGATTTCATTCACTAGTTCTTTTAACAGTTCCACCCCTTCCTCTGTCGTGTGGACCAACCTCCGATGGCTCTCTGGGACCGAAATCCGTTCCCCAATTTCCGGCCTGACTTTAGCAGACGATGTCCTCGTGGACTCAACTGCTATCTCCAACACATTGGGCAGCCGTTTTGCAAAAGTTTTGAGCTCTTCCCACTATCACCCCTCCTTCCTCCATCGGAAACAAGCGGAGGCGGCTCAGGGGATACCCTTCTCTTCTCTGAATCGCGAGTGCTACAATGCCGCCTTTACTCTGAGGGAGCTAGATCTTGCTTTCAGTTCATCTTGATCCTCTGCCCCGAGGCCAGATGCCATCCACATTCAGATGTTTCAGCACCTTTCTCTTGCGGGCAAGCACTTTCTGCTTAACCTGTTAAGTGGGTAGTTTGCGTGCGCGTGCGCCTCTTCCACAGTGGGTAATATACGCCAGCGCGCCCGATCACGGTGGTGCTGCGCACTGTTCTCACGTTTTCCTTCGTGTTTTCATTGTCGAATTTAAATTGACATTGGGTGGAAATGAATAAAATATATTGCAGAAGTTAACAAAACTGTATTTTCACAATATTACGTATCGTTTTCAGTGTGAAACATTTTAAAACAAGGTGCGCACACAAGGAAACTTCGCATTCTGTGAACCAAGATGAAGTCTCTTTGCGAAGGCCTTTTCTCGTACACACCTTCTTGTTGGTCTTTTCTTCATTGTGGGTGGTAGGAGGTCTGGAAAATGCCTGGCTGTAAGGAGTGTTGCTTTTGGTGTTCGAGGTGGGCATCCTACTGATGTCCCTTGATGTGGTGAAGATATGGTCAACTGTGCACCAAGACTAATCAGGAAGCTCATTCTACTTTGTTTGCCACCATGCTTCTTGTACATAATGTATGCATTGTAGCATGCAATGTCCAACAAATGGCGGAAAAGCTTCTGATAGTATTTTTTCAGCCTGCTTCTGGCCATCTGGTAGCTTTGTAACTGAGAATCGCACCTATCCACGCCCCCCATATTCCTGTTGTAGTCAACGACAACTTGTGGCTTTTGAACGATTCCCTTCTTCGAGTTTACATTTACAAATGTATCGTCGTGGAAGGTGCTGACCGTAACGACGTCTCTTTTGTCTTTCCATTTCATTACCATCTGCTTGCCTTTGTACCCTGTTATGTACTCCCCTTTCTTCAGTTTTTCCTTTTTTACGAAGTCAGGGAACCCCTTCCTGTCTTGCCGCTTTGTGCCGACAACATCGGTGTTATTGCTGATTAGTTTGTTCACCAAATCTGTACTGGTGTACCAGCTGTCAAGATAAATACCGTGGCCTTTCCCGAGTAGATCGTGTGCGAGCTCCAAAACAATTCAAGAGGTTATTTTTTTTGTCTGGATAGTGGATACCATAATTAGTGTCCTTTCCAGTGTAAACAATAAAGTCCCATACATACCCGGAACTGCTTTCACAGAGATCGTACAATTTGATGCCAAATCTGCTACGCTTTGATGGAATAAATTGCTTCCATCCAAGCCATCCTTTCCAGAGAAACAACGATTCATCAATGGTGATGTTCCTTTCTGGCATATACACTGATCTGAATTTACGCCACAGATGCTCTATAATGGGGTGAATTTTGAATAATTTTCTGCTGATAGTGCCTAGTGCATCATATGAGGTATTGTCAGCAAAGTGGAGGAATTTCAATAGAAGATTAAACCGCTTTTCACTCATCACTTTCCTGAAGAAAGGTGTGTCAACTGATTCCCTCTTTGACAAGTACATTTTGTGGTCTGGTTTGTGAAGAATTCCTTGAAGTACAAGCATTCCAATAAGTGTTTTTACCTCGTCGCGTGTAGTATTCTGCCAACTGTGAACCCTGGAGTGTGCTGCTAAATTGGGATGAGAAGCTATGAACTGTTCTGCATATAAGTTCGTCTGTTCAGCTATCATTGTGCACAAAGCATCATCCACAAAACACATAAAACAACTTATCACATCGTTTTGTTTTAGAGGGACAACTGTACCACTATTACCACTGAACAAATATTGAATATGGCATGTTTCCCGAACACTGGTGTGAAGCCACCGTCATACCCATACCTAAGCTTGGTAAGGACAAAAACCTTCCTTGTAGTTAGCACCACATCTCTCCTACCAATTGCGTTTACAAGGTGATGGAACATATAATTCATGCCTGGCTGGTATGGTGGCTCCAGTCAAACAACTTACTGACAAATGCACAGTGTGGATTTAGAGCCCGGCGTTCTGCAGTTGACCATCTCGTTACTTTGTCCATCCATATCGTGAATGGTTTTCTGTGGAAATCCCAGACTGTGGCCGTGTTTTTTCGATTTGGAGAAGGCCTGTGACACCTGCTGGAGAACTGGTATCCTCTGTACTCTTTACAAATGGGGCTTCCGTGGCCGCCTTCCCTGTTTCCTTTAGGCATTTTTAACAGACCGAGTTTTTAAGGTGAGGGTGGGATCTGCCTTGTCGGACACCTTTATCCATGAAAACGATGTGCCTCAGGGTTCCGTCCTGAGCTTCATTTTCTTTGCCAATCGCCATTAACCCTATAATGGCCTGTGTCCCGCCAGGCATGTCCGGCTCCCTTTCTGTTGACAATTTTGCCGTCTATTGTAGTTCTCCAGGGACCTGTGTCACTGAGCGGCATCTTCAGCGATGCCTCGATCATTTTTAATTCTGGAGCATCGATGATGGCTTTCACTTTTCCCCTGACAAAAAAGTCTGTATGAATTTCTGGCAATGCAATTGGTTTCTCCCAACATCTTTAAATCTTGGGCCTGTTGCCCTTCTGTTCATTGAAACTACGAAATTCCTGGGGCTCATGCTCGATAGGAAACTCTCTTGGTCCTCCTATGTGTCCCCAATGGTACTTCCTGGGGTGCTGATCGAACCATCCTCCTCCGTTTGTACTGGTCCCTTGTCCATTTGAAACTCAACTATGGGTGCTTTGTTTATGCGTCTGCATGTCCATCCATCTTACGCCATCTCTACACTATCCACCATTGTGACATCTGTTTGGCCACGGGTGCCTTTTGCACTAGCCCGGTTGAGAGTTTGTAGGCTGAAGGTGCTGAACTACCACTGCTCTACCGCCGTGACTTTCTTCTCAACAGATATGCATTCTGTTTGTCTGCCATGCGTGGCTACACATCCTATGCCTTCTCCTTTGATTCCCAGTATGGGAGGTGTCCCTCTTCTCTGTTACCTCCTGGAGTCCGCTTTCGGCACTTGCTAAGGCATCTTAACTTCACACTACCTGCACCTTTCGCGGTGGCTGTGAACCCCTCACCACCTTGATTCGTGAAGTGGTCCATGTTAACCTTGGGCTTCATTCATTTCCTAAGGACACTACTCCAGCATCGGTCTATCGCCTTCAGGTTCATGACCTTGACATGGAACTTCGTGATAGTACCTTTCTATACACTGATGGCTCTCGGACTGACTGTAGGGTCGAGTGTGCCTTCGTCATTGGCACCCATGTCTTTCAATATCAGCTTCCGGCACACTACTCAGTAGTTACAGCCAAGCTCTTTGCCCTTTATCAGGCCATGGAGTACATCCGGCGACACAGCCTTTTCGATTGTGTCCTCTACTCAGACTCACTCAGCGCCCTTCAAAGTCAATGTGTGCTGTACACTGCCAATCACTTAGTGCAGCAGGTCCAGAAAAACTCTCACTTGCTCACTCTTGGTGGAGCCAGTGTGATGTTTCTGTGGGTTCCTGGTCATGTCAGTGTGCCAGGAAACGAGGCTGCTGATGCTGCTGCGCAGGCTGCAGTCCTTGTACCTCAGCGTGCAAGTTCCTATATTCCCTCCTATGATCTCTGTGTTGCCGTCTGCCAGGAGATGGTGTCCCTTTTGGCATCGCCAATGGTCCTCGCTTCACAGAAATAAGCTCCGTCTTATTAAGCCTTTCCCAGTGGTTTGGACGACCTCCTCTCTGCTGTCCCACCGGGAGGAGGTCTTTTTAAGTAGGTTGCGTGTTGGGCTCTGCCATTTTAGCCATTGTCATTTGATAAGTGGCGCTACTCCACGACTCTGTACACAATGCACCCAAGTTTTAACTGTCCACCACTTCCTGATTGACTGCCCATTTTTTAACTGTTTATGCTCCCACTTGGGTTCACCGTCTGAGTTATCGGCCGTTTCAGCAGGCTGTCAACCGCATTTTACTTTTTATCTGCCAAAGCAATATGGCGAAGGCGATTTAATTTTTGGTTTTGGACCTCCATTTCTGTATGGTGTCTTTTTTTTAGCCCTTTTTGCATGTGCTTGTTTTTAGCTGTCTTCTATTATGTCCATTGGGACTGACATAGTCGTTTTTTAACTCCTTTCTGACTTCGTGTTCTATAGTTTTGATTTGGGCGTGTATGACCGCAGTTGTTTTTTTGCACCTTGAAGCAAAACAGAACCAAACCAATCCAAATGCTCTCTCTCTTTATTGAGGGTCTGATGGGCTGTTTAGTCCCTTAACCTCTCAACCAACCAACCTTCAGTACTGGAATGTAAGATACCAACACTGTTGAAAGGCTGTTGGAACCCATAAGAGTTCAAATCTTCATCACTGGTGTTCTTAGTACCATCAAACAGTTTACTTGTTCAGATGTTATAAAATATACATGACAATAAAATATTAAAATCACTAGAAAACAGGTGTCATTGTACTGAACACCTGTGGTATATTGACACCAGAGAAATGCTGCTGATGGAGCAGCCAAGATGACATATAGGGAATGTGTGATATTATCTATCACTATTCTTCCGTGTAATATTTTGTTGAAGGTAGAGGCTGTGTGTCATTTATAAGGGAAATGGCTAGAATAGGAAACACAAGCTTTGATTTTTGAAGCAAGTTACTACAGCAGCATGAAACACTAATCTGTAATTGCACAGTGTTCCAGATTCAGGGAGCTACAAAAATGAAATTGTTTTGTGACATTTACTTCGTGTGCTTCTATGGTTGAACTGTACAGCATATGGTTCCTCATTGCTGTGCTAGTTTAGTATTTCTTGTTAATTTAAAATTTTCAGCCATATGTTTCATTTCATTGTGAGCTTCTTAGCTGCTTCTTTCCCCTCTTTTCAGTTATTGCATAGATGTTGTAACGGCAAAGATAAAAATCAGTGGCTGCAGAACAAAAGCAGTTAAATTTGCATTTTGTGGTACTTATTAGATTTTACATTAAATTGCCAAAACTGCTGGACTCCATTTAATCTATAGAGCATCACATATGATATGATTGGAGCAAGGCACAGGTTGGCAGATTATAGATGGAAAGAAAATGGAGACCAATGTAGATTACATCAGTTCATGACAGAAAAACATTTATGCACAGATATGGGCATTGTTCAAACAAATTTTTTTCTAGTTAATTATGCAGATAAATAACTTCTTCAAATGAATTTATTTGCAAATGAATCATTCATGGACAATGAGATGATTCCTCTTTGTGAATACAAATATTTATTTATTATTCATAACTTAAAAAATGAACAGCATAAATTGCTACCGGATTTCTTTCTTTACTTTTTCTACATATTTGTGGTTAGTGTTTGTTCCCTTGCTTCGATGCAGTTTCTGCTTGATACATAAATTACTGGTGGTTTTTACGGGAGGGAGAGTGGCTTCAGTTCCATATCACTAAGATAAAGGTCTAGGTTTTGATCCCTAATTGGTCATGCAATTTTTGCTATTACTTGTCACTTCACCTCTAACAATGACAAAAAAGCCAAGTGAAGCTGAACATTGTTTTGGAGTGTGCGTAGAACCATAGGTCAACCATAACTTGCGGGATAAGTTGTTTCAATGATGGAAGAAGCATAAACACAGCCAATAGCACAATGCATAGTAAATAACTGAAGTGTTCAAAGCAACTTTCAGGTTGAGTGCAGCTTTACTTGCTTTACAGCATAGTAAATGCAATACAAAAATGCTTCATAGGTCGATGGCCTTAGCAGCTACACTACCGACATGGTGCAATTCCAGTCATTTTGCACTTTCCAGAACTTTACTGTTCCCACTGCTAACATGTGGAAGTTACTGTACTTAATTAGCCAAGATGAGAATGCAGCCAACAGAAATTTCTAATCTGGAATACCTTCTCCATTGTACCAAGATTGCTAACACTATCAGATAAGAGGGTCTAGTTGACATAATTACACAGTTTGTTAATGTCTGTTGTTTTAGAAAATGAGTGAACAAAGTAATAACTCGGTGGTTGCTAAGGACTGACATCAACTGACTTTAAATCTAGTGCCTCCTAGAATATTTGTGGAGTGCTGCTGGATGTACAAAGTCATCTGAAGATGTTTTAGGACTACCTCTGAGTAAGCGTTCCATAATTTTTTAATCTGACATATGTCTTTGCAGTTACATAGCACTTTGAGATTTAAAAATTTTGAAATAGAGCCTGGGTTTTTTGATATAAGTATTCATAATATCGCAGCAGCTGGCAACTTTTGTTATTGAGAAAGTAATCAAGAGAAGATTGGAAGCCTTTTTTTCTCCTTTCTACACCAACTGCAACAGTTGCAGAAATGGTTTACCTATGACTCAAAATTTACTAGTCCACTTGTATTGCTGTCTATGACCAAGGGATGCTTGCAACGAACTACAGACATATAACAATCAAAGAAATGCCAAAGAAATCAGGTATGAATATCAAGTGATGTTATAACACAAAAAGAAAATTTGTTTTTAAGTTTGGAACATGATTTGGGAGGTGAAGCTAATGTGGAATCAAAACAGTTATTTACTAGAAGCTAGAATGGAATTGGTGATTTCTCAATGTTTCGTGAAGAAAATCATGATCTGAAAGTCTTATATTACCATCCTGAAATAAAGACAATTTAAGAAGAAATTACAGCGCTATACTTTTTGTCACAGTGACAAATCCTCGAAAATCAAATAAACTTTCTGACGAGTTTTTCTGAAAACTAATTTTATAGCAACAAAAAGTTTATTTGTTTAACAAATGACCAAGAATTAGAGCAAAAAATGTGTTTGGATTTCAGGTTTATCTATTATTCGAAACACTTTTGATTCACACTCTTTATTCATTGATGGTGAATAAATGTTTTTATTCATGTTGATGTACTGTTCTTATTCATGACTAATAAATAATAATTTTTCAAACAGTGGAAGCTCGAGGTTGGAATATCAACAATATTACATTGCTATTCACTGTAAAGATGATCCATTGAGTTGCAGACATGCACAATGAAAAGATTATTACACATTAATAGCTTTTGGTATATTGATAATTTTTACTTATGGACAGTCTCTCAGCAACTGAATAAAACACAATTTTAGTGGCATATGCATTTCACCTTTATTTTCTGCAAGGCATCATCAGTGGCAGGTTGTGTGGACGATTTCCTACATATTACGCTCCTGTTGCATTTTTGGTGTTGTTCTTCTTATAAATGCCAATTTGCAGTTTTTTCACACATTTCACAGCACTATGAACTGAACACTTGTTTCGATGCAATGTTTTGGTTTCTGTTGCTGACTGACAGCTGAGCTTAGTGGAAAGAAAAGTCATTATTGTGGTATGCTGTCCCCCCTCACCATTTATTTCTATTTATTTACCAGGATCTTCTTGACACCATCTTCCTCCTCACACAGGAATTATCAGGGAATTTGTTTTTTCCCTGTTTGAGTAGCCACTCTGAAAGCAGAGATGTTCATGCTGCTGTGTCCAGGGAAGCCACAGTGATGATTGCTTCACTGGCAGTTCATGGTTCTCTGCCTCTGTGGGCACTGGTCTTGATGCTCTAGAGTCTATTTCCTGACTCATAGTTTAAGGGACATTTAATGCCAAGCTCTCAGTTGTGATCTCCTTGCTACATCCACTGCACACTGGGGACATACGCTTACATGCAAGCTGGTGAAATGTGTGACGTGCTATATCCTGTGCAAATAATATACCACTTTCTTGTACATATTGCAGTCCACAACATACCTTTTGTATTTATTATTATCAACATGACATGACAAAACACTGATATCTGCAGTGTGCATTCCACTGTAGTAATAGTATTGATTACATACATTTTTGTTAGGAGTTTTTTCATTGGAAGGTTCAGTCAGTGCGAACACGTGTGTGTGTGTGTGGGGGGGGGGGGGGTTCAGAGAATTAGCTTTTCATAGCTTGGCATCAAACTAAAAAGTTTATAATCTGGAGATAATTTAATTTTCCTGTATTTAACTAGAAATATCATGTTCTTTTTCATAACTAAGTAGCTCTAGAAACTAATTTTAACTGTCTGAAAAGAAAGTATATCATAGCCATTGTCTTGTATTTTTGTTTCTTTGTTAAAGTGAAAGTGAGGTTTTGAAATACATTGTCTTGTTCATGTGTTCTAGGATTCTGTTCAGCAGACCCAAGATGGAGATACTAACATGATGTGTTAACACTGTTGAGAGAAACTTGTAAAAAGACTGTTCATTGTAATTTGGACTTTGGTGTACATAAGGATAGTGAGTGAAGTTGGTACTTCTGTGATTTAGTGTGCTGTATAAGGACCAATTGTACTTTTACTCCCTTATTATAGGTGCAGGATATGTGGTACTTATCTCAGTTCACCCTGTTTCACTCCTCCTCTTAGTGATTTAACAGTCTTTCTGATACTTGTTTGTACAGGTGCTGAGCATTTTCTAGAAATTTTTTGATCAGGATATGAAAATTGTTTACATAAAACAATTTTTCTTAATTTTTTGTGTTTTAAAGTGCAGATCAGTTGAGATATTTTGCATTACTCTTACATAGTTATTGGAGCTTCTGACATATGTTTCACAACCTATGTCATCTTTGTGAGACTTTTTTTTACTCTTAATTTGCTTCATAGTTTTCCTATTTTGTATTTATATTTTTCTTGTGACTCATGCAGTCTACACATCATCTTTAAAGCACACTACTCATCTTTGGACTGTTCCTACAGTCTTCATTCAGATTTTAAATTATGCATTTCATTTCAGTGTCAGTATTGATATGAAAGATATTTGTAAATGTCATTTACTTCACATTTTAAAGAGAACAAGTACTTGACTTTTGGCTTCCAATTTCTGCTTTGTATTTGTCTGCAGAATATTTCTCAACTTCGTTCAGCTCTGCACCGACTGATCAAATTGAGCATTTACTAAGAGTAGCATTGTCTTGCACATGGAGTAGATGTTTGCTTAATTTCATAAATGAACTGCAGTGACAATTTTCTCTGATAAGAGAAAAGGCTGAATCAGATACCTTACCTTTGGATACTTAAAGGCCTGCCAGCCTTGTATTTTGTAGGTTGCATGACAAAGTCAAAGTTGAAACTTATTGTAGGGGTATGTGTAGATTTTTAACACATTCTTGGACTAGCCTGTAATATGTGATAAGTGTTGAGTTTTTATTGCTATGATCTGATGTTTAAATCTCTCCCAGTTGTAAAAATCCTGAAAGACAGTTATTGTTACACAAGAAAAGAAAAACTCAGAACTTTAGCATTGAAAAGTTAATTTTGGATGAGGATGAGATTTATGCTGTAACAGAGGAAATAAAGAAACTTGATGCTGGATGAAACAGAGGTAGCATATGTTTCAAACTGCTTGATTACATCTTTGACTCTTCATGTCCACTTCTTGGAGTAATGATACATAATGTCTTAGAAGGTTTAAAAATTTTAATTTTTGCCATTATTGGTCTTTCAAATTCATCAGTGAGCACCTAACATTTTTCTGAATTGATTAATCCATTGGACAGCATTTAAATGAAATAATAGTTAATAAACTGTAGGTGCTGTATTCTGTTTGATGTAGTCTCTGTCAAATCTGCAAACTGTGTTATGAATTGTAACTGCTATTTGGACCTGTATACATGTTAATTGTAGAATGAGTGTCACAATAGAAAAAGTCAAATTTTTTGGCTGTTTGCAATGGCACACAAAACAGCAAGTCCTGGTATTTTGCCACAAAAACAATACTAGTAAAGATTTTATGATTTTGTTATGTTGTGAGTGAAATGGATGCTATATCTTCAGGTGAGAAAATGTAAAATTTAAGATGTAAGTATGAGTGATTTTTGATAAACTACATTTCTTCCTTTCTTATTTGATAATTAGTACAAATTGAAATATTTTGGGGAAAAAAACATAAGCTTTCCAATATCAGTTAGTGAGTAGCTGTCCTGAAACATAAATGACTCCTTGCAGTAAATATTTCAAGTATTTTACAGTAGTATGGTGTTCAATACTGTTCTTAATAAGAAAAACGATCTACATTTACATATACTAAACATGATTATATTGTATAAGTGTTGTGTAAGACTATAGTCAACATTCAATATATCTTATATTTTCTGCTGTTAATCTACTACATAGTTGCATGCGCATCACAACTTGAATATGAAAACCAATTTGTCATCACACTTTTATTGTTTCATGAACTTTTGCTTTCACATATATATTCCTTTCATTTCCCATCCAAGAGATGTCACTTGATTTATTGATCCCATTTAAGGAAATCCACATACTCAGTTTCAGTAATCTGAAAAGGCAGTAAGTTTTAAGCATCCAGTGGAGATGGAAAGCAGTTAGTCAAATGCTAATAAGTACCTGTGGTTATTCATATACAGTTCAATACATTCTATGTAATGTTTGTTAAAATAAGTTGGATTTGATGTTATGCAACAAGTAATTCTTATGGGTTCCTGATTTTGTGTTGTTTTTATCTTCAGTAGTAATAAACTGATCAGTGAGGCCATTCAGTAGCTGTCTCAGTGGATAGATTTGTTTGAGTTTTATGAATAATTTTTAATAGCCTTAACTGGAACTGTACTGACTGTTGCTGTTAACTAATCAGTGAGGTGTTTTTGTACAATGTCATGAAAGTTCTGTATTTTTTTTTTTTTTTTTTTTTTTTTTTGTCATTACGAACATGATTCAAAATCTCTGATTGTCCGTGTTTTTTGAGTACTGATATGTGTATGAGTAAGATGGTTTGTTTTCAGTGCAACAATAAAGGGTTTTGATTATGTAATGCATATTAAAATAATTTTTCATAAAACATCATGTCCTCAATCTTTTTAATTTGTAAACAAGCACTGCTAACAGGACTTGTTTGTTCACACTTTTTCTCCCAGTGGAGAGCAGAGTAATCTGGTATTGGAATACCTGCATTTCGAAACTGGCTGATAATCTAGTATACATAAGAGCAATAAATTATGTTTTCTACACATTTTCAAACTGATGAAATCAGAAGTTACCCATTTCAATGCCAATAGGTTGACATTATTGAAAAACTTTTTACTGCAGCTGAGAGACACTGATCAGTAACTCGTTAGTGAATGTCATTGATAGTACTACATTACTCTGCTGTGACATACAGTGAAAATTTTCTAGTTTTTATAGCTACGTCTGTTCTCTGCAAACCACTATGCAGTACATGGCACAGGATATGTCCCATTATACTTGTTATCAGCAGTTCTTCCCATTCCACTCACATATAGAGTGCAGGAAGAATGATTGTTTAAATGTCTCTGTGCATGCTGTAATTAATTTTATCTTGTCCTCATGAACCTGACAGGAACAATACATAGGAGGTTGCACTACATTCCTACAATAATCATTTAAAGTGGGTTTTTGAAACTTTGTAAGTAGCCATTCTCAAGGTAGTTTGCGTATGCCGCGAAGTGTTTGCCGATTCAGTTTCTTCAGCATCTCTATAACACTCTCTCATGGGTCAAACAAATAAAATCAAACCATTCATGCTGCTCTTATTTCAATAAGTTCAATATTGCATGCTGTTCCCATTTCGTATGGGTCCCACACACTAGAGCAATATTCTAGAATGGGTCACATGAGCGATTTGTAAACAATTTCCTTTGCAGGCTGATTGCAGTTCCCCAGTATTCTACCAATAAACTGAAGTCTACCACCTGATTTACCCACAACTGAGTCTATGTGATCATTCCATTTCATATCCCTACAAAGTGCTACACCCAGGTATTTATATGGGTCAACTGATTCCAGCTGTGACTGGTAGATATTAGATGAGGATACTATGTTCTTTTTGTTTTGTGAAATGCGTAATTTAACATTTCTGATCGTTTAGAACAAGTTGCCAATCTATGCACCACTTTGAAATCTTATCAAGATCTGAATATTTGTGCTGCTTGTTTCGGATATTACTTCATTATAAATAACTGCATCACCTGCAAAAAGTCTGAGACTCCTATTAATTTTTTCCACAAGGTCACTAATATAAACATGAATAGCAAGGTTCCAACACACTTGCCTGGGGGGCACACCCAGAGTTACTTCTATATCTGTCATTGACTCTCCGTTCAAGATAACTTTTGCTTGATACCCCATACAATCATTCTTTTGATAATAAGCATAGATGTGGTACTTAGTTAAATGCTTTTTGGAAATCTTGAAATACTGCATCTACGTGACTGCCTCATTCCAAGGCTTTTGTATATCATGTAAGAAAAGTGCAAATTGGGTTTCGCACAGTTAATGTCTTTGGCGTCCATGCTGGATGGCTTTTTTTAAATTTTATGTCTTTTTATTGGCTTTCAGTATGTGCCCATTCAGCCATCTCGGCAGTAGGAAGATGATATGACAGTATGTTTCAACAATTCGTAATATTCATGAGGACCAAGCCATTCCCTGGTACAAAATTATATAGGCTTAGAATTGTCTTGTGATGCCATGCAAGTGATTTTTGTGTTAGTTACAAGGATATAAAGATAAGGGCAACTTAACACCCAGTCCCTGAGTGGAGAAAATCTGAACCTCCGATTGATCTAAGAATCAAACCTGTCCCCCTACAGTTAGCAACCTGCTGCAATGACCCCACAGCTACCAAGACAGATTGCTGATTGGCATTTAGAAAGTCATTCTGTTCAAGATACCTCATTGCGTTTAAGTTCAGAATATTGTATCGTGTTTTTGATACAAAAACAGGTGAATGTACTCGACACCACTCTCAACACTATGATAGGAGAACAAGGAGAAAACTGATAATGATTAGTGACAAGAAGACACCTATTCCATCATCTTTCGGGCGTGCACTCGGGACAGCGACAATTCTTCTTGCACGCCCGAAAGATGATGGAACATTATGTACGCCGGGAAAACTTCAAGAATCACATCAAAGAAGACACCTATTTATTGACAAACTCAACTTTGTACAAATCGGCTCAGGTAGCAGATTCTGAAATTCAGCCACTATTCCAGAAGCTAAGGCTGGATAGTAAATAGTTCCTGTCCCATTAGAATGCTCACTGAAGATGTAGATGGGCTGTTGTGGACTCGCTGGAAGCAGAAGATGGGGCGCAAAGTACACAAGTAGAAAGCGGTTCTCTCAGTAGTCGAGCTGCTCTGCAGTGGTGCTGATGCATATCACTTCTCTGGCGGTATCACTGCTGCGACATTCTGGTGCAGCAATTGCTGGGCTATATACCATCTCTGGAGAGGGTTGTCGACTTATCAATACCTATGGTGCTGCCTGTTGGTACTTACAACACCACCCTCCCCCTCCAAATCTCCTAACCATGGTTGCATATGGTTTTGGTGCGAACTGCTGATGAGGGTAGTCTGGGTGCAGGTGCGGGCACATATCTTCATCTAGTGCTGGAGTCTCGAATGCTGGAGAACCCCCTCAGACAGGAAGGCGGCAGGGCACAGAGGCATCGCCCATGGCGACATCCGCTGCTGTGATGATGGCGTGTCCACCTCCATGAGAAGTGCTTCAGGCTGAGATGCCACCAGGTTTGCAGCAGATGGCTGTGAACCTAACTCCTGGCTGCGAGCTGAATCTGTAAAACAAAATGCAGTGCCAGGACCACCGAGTCTCAGAGGGCGAAGCTGGTTCTGGTTATTTCGAGCAGCGACCCTGTAGGAGAAGAAACCAAGAACATGTTGTGTCCAAGGACACGCAAAATGGTTCCCTGTTGCCATCACTGTCCAAGCCTGAAGGTCCTGAAGAGTAGTATGTACAGTATCTGAAAATGGAATATTTGTACTGATTGGTAATCCTTGTTGGTGGGTGTAGCAGACAAAGCAGTGTGCAATGCTAGCAGCCATACAGAGTTCGGCCAGGGATGGTTCAGCTTGAGGCACTGCATGGTAGGTGGACAGGAACAGTTGCAAGGCCTTTTCCCATGAGAGTTCCAAGGAATCGACTCATCTATACTTTGAATGTTTGCACGAAACGTTCAACTTCACCATTTGATTGTGGGTGGAATGATGCTGTGGTCACACGTTCAATACTGTTGGCTGTGCAAAATTGTTCATATTTCTGTGAGGTGAACTGTGGTCTTTAGCAGACACCAACACTTCCGGCGAGTCCTCGAAGCAAAAAATTTAAGTGCATGTTCTGATAGCACTGGTGGACATCACAGAGTTCATTGGAACCACAAACGGAAAATGACTGAAGGCACCCACTACAATTAAGCCATAGTGTGTTCCAGAAAAATTTATGTGGATACATTTCCACAAACTGCTGTTGTGTGGCCAGTCAGAAAAGTGTTGAGATGGAACCGCCTGTTGCAAGCAGTGCAGCGTGATGTCATGTGCTCAATCTGAGCATCCATTCCTAGCCAAGAAGAATGACGTCAAGCTAGCTGCTTTGTCCTCACAATATCCCAGTGTCTGTGATGCAACAACCTTAAAACATCCTGCTGAAGGATGGGTGGGATGACGCCCCAGGCCTGGTTATTCTCAGTGTGTAACAGTTCCATAGTTGTTCAACAGCGAGAAAGCCAATTTTTGCACTGTGTGTGGCTGAACAGGCTTGGGTGGATGGAAGAGTGAAGTGAGTGGCTTATGATCCGTACTAAGTAGAACTTCCTTTCATAGAGGTGATGATGAAACTTGGTTAAACAATAAATGATTGCCAGTGCTTCTTATTCACTCTGACTGTAATATGCCATAATCTTTGTCAGAAGTATGGAGGCAAATGCTGTTGATCTGACACAATGCAACAGAACATCGCCTAGGCCAATAGAAGAAATGTCAACTCCTAACAACACTGGTTTAGCTGGATCAAAATATAGGGCGCACGTGTTACTATGTACCACCCATTTCAATTGATCAAAAGCTGACAGACACCCAGTGGTCTGTGCAAACAGAATATCCTTAAGCCATAACTTGTGAAGTGGAGCTCAATCTGAGAAGCATGAGGAATGAATTTGCAGTTGTAGTTCAGTTTGCCTAACATTACTCGCAGTTCCGTCAGATTTTTGGGAGACAGCAAGTCTCTGATGGTTTGAAAATGAGTCTGGTGGGGTGAATGGCCTGCACATTAATGATATGCCCCAGATATTCTATTTTCATCTGGGACACTTGAGGCCTGCCAATAACAGTTCTTGAAAAAGGCTCTCAAGAGTGATTAAATGTTCTCCTGCAGAAGGTCCAGAGACAACAATGTTATCCAGAAAATTTGAGCAAGAAGGCACCCTGGCAGTCACTTGTTCTAAAAAGGATGGAAAGGTACTGAGGCACTAACGAAGCACAAGAGCTGAAGTTCAAAGAACCTGAAATGAAAAAATTTCTTTGAGTAGTCATCCGAAGGCAATTGGAGGTAAGCATCTGCCAAGTGTATCTTGGAAAAATAATGACCCTCACTGAATCTGTCCATCAGTTCTTTTGAGTGGGGCAAAGGGTATGTGTCTTATCACTGACTAATAAGAGTTCACAGTTGACTTAAATCAACACCCAATCAAAGACATCCTGAAGGTTTGTGAAGGATGACAAATGGGGAACACCACAGACTTGCACTGATTGGCTTGATGACTCCATCAGTTTGCCATTGCTGTAATTGTTAGCGACCTGTTTCCTAATGGCAGTGGGCACTTTCCTAGCTCAAGAAAACTTTGGTTGTGCATTATCTTTGAGAGAAATATGAGCAAAAAACTTGTTCACACAAGCGAGATAATCACTAAAAACTTCTCTAAATTTGTCACACAGAGCGTGAAACTTGTCTGTAGGCACAACCGTTGAAATTTGCAACACTGACTTGTGTACTGACAGTCTGAAAATGTCAAAAGAATCTAAGCCAAAAATATTCTGCAAAGATTTGGCAGAAATTACTGTGAATTCAACTGTCTTCGTTACATCTTGAAAAGTAGCTGGCATACTGAAAGTTCCTGCAACTGGAATTTCCTGTTCATTATAAGCTGACAACACATGAGTAGCTGGACTCAGTATTGGTGAACTTGATCATTCATAAGTAAGATTTTTTAGAAGTGTAACTGATGCACCTGTGTCCAGTTGCAATTTGACATCTTTCTTAGCTACTGTTAAAGTAACACCTTGTCCCAACTACGCTCCACATCTAAGATAGAATTAATACTTCCCACCTGTTGTTGTGAGTCACTGTAATGCATGAGAGGTGAAGTGGGTAAAGATTTAGTGGTGGAACTGTGTTTGTATTGGCATGACTTATTGGCATATGAAAATCACCTGACAAGTGTTTGCTAAGTTTTGTGCTTGGGCGACAACAGCCATCGGTTGCACTATTCTGTGGCTGGTTGTGCCACGATAACATTAATGATTTGAACTGATCTAGTGGCAAGTTGCTTGGGAATTTGCAGTCCATGCAGCTTTTTCATGCACACTGACTGAAAATGACCCTTTATGTTGCAAAAATAACAAATAGCGTCGTGATTTGGGCACTGAGCACACCTATGGTGACTAAAGCTTTTTGGGCAGGACGTTGCTGTGTGTTCCTGCATACTGGTGTTGTGCTGGCACAGTATGACATTGTTTGCCTCTACACATGACACCACAATTGTGTCATATGGGTCAGGCAGGCATGGGACTTTTTACATTCTACAGCACCACTAACGCGGTCACCATGAAATTTGTTAATATTTGACATTTGCATCTATCACTTAACTAAATCATAAGTGTTCTGAACCTCAATTAACTGTAACACTGTATTTAAAGGAGGTCAGGCTGTTTCAAAATACCAGCACAAATTCTGTCGTCACGAATATTTTGAGTTGTAGTGTCACACAGCATAACATCACTGTATCATTGTCCACGACAACACAAAAATTTGCAATGTTTAATTAAACCTTGTATTTCATTGATCCATTGTCTACGAGTTTGACCTGGTGCCCGCTGAAGACAGAAAAACTTGAACCTTGCAGCAGCCACGAGTGTTTATTCATCAAAGTAAGTGGTTAACTTGCTAACTAAAGTTTCAAATTCAAAGTGTTCTGGTTATTTGTTAGGAAACAATTTCACTATGGGCCTGTAAACATCCATGTCCACCACAGAAAGAAAAAACTGCTTTGCTCTTCGCACCTTGCAATTGGTGTGCCTTTATATGGTTGATCAATTGAGCTAAGTATTCCAACCAGTCCTCATACTGTTTCTTGAAACTACAGAATGGTAGATGGCTCACGGAGGCTGAGGCTGCTTTTACATTCTGCTGCTGTTGTGTTACAATGGTGAGTGGATGGGCAAAACAAAACCTATTCCATCCTCGTCGTCAGCAATTGTATGTACAACCACAGAATGAGATTTTACCCATCACCATCCTCAACTATTTATGATGCATGGAAGGAAACACTATGAGAGGAGAACATTGAAACAATGATAATGATTAGTGACAAGAACACGCACATTTATTGATGAATACTCAACTTTGTACAAATTGGCTCAGGCAGCAGATCCTGTAGTTCAACTACTATTCCAGAAACTAAGGCTGGATAAACAGTTCTTGTTCCACTAGAAGCTCACTGAAGACAGGGTGGTGTGGACTTGCTAGAAGCAGATGATGTGCGAAATACACTAGTAGAAGGCAGTCTTCTCGGTAGTCGAGCTGACTTGGAACTGTCCACTCTGGTGTTGTGCCGGCGCAATCCCTTCTCTAGAGGCACCGCCATGCCGACTTTTTGGTGTGGCAGTCACTGGGCTGTATGCCATCTACAGAGTGGGTTATCGGTCTATCAATGCCTGTGGTGCTGCCTGGTGGTGCATGCTGTGCTTAAGACAACACACAGAGTATGTTATAGGATTATACAACAAGTAGGTTTCAAGAATATTGGATGGTAGTTGTGTGCATCACTTCTGCTACTCTTCTTGTAGATGGATGTGACCCGTCCTTACTTCCAATTAATGGGCATGGTTTTTTGTTTGCGGGAATGTTGATTATAGTTAAAAGTGAAGATTTAATTTGTTTTTAAATGACAAAGTATCAAAAGGCTATAGTTTGGTAGCTCTAGTAGTAATAGCATGTTGACAGACAACTGAAGGTTACCAAGTCGCAAGTGATTTGGCTGCTAGCACCAACTACAAAGTAACTCGTACGAAACAGGTTTGTACATAAAACTGAGTATGAAAACAATTGTTGCAAATACTAAAATTTTACATGTCACGATCACCAGATACATGTATAGTAAATTTGTTGGGTATGATTGACCAGAATTTCACTTTCACATTGAGAACAAGATAACCTAAAAAAATATAAAAACGAAATAGTTTCAGGCTCAAAAGATGTATATTGTTCTGCAAGTGGTAATTTAAAAAATTGAGTTTATTTATTGGTGATATAGATCCTGAAGCATTCTTCAGCTCAGCCCCGCTGACTAATGTTCACAGACTGGACAATAGTAGCCCAAGTCATAACATTTCCTCTGCTGAGTGTAACTCTGCTAGCCTCGGTTGATTACGATTCATGTCAGCGGCAGGTATGGCCTCTACATTAAAGAAATCTGTCTTCTGTTTCAGTACACTTCTTGTCTGGAATATAATTAGTGCTGTTTGTGGTACTGAAATTGTCTACAAGGGATGTTATGTTTTGAAGTTGATCACTGAACTGCAATGAATTGTCTTGAGAAGTGAAGATACTTTAAATAACAGCTGAAATACATTCCTGCTCATAACAGACAGCCAAATGTGACATTGGGAAAAGGACTTGTACTTCAGTTAGTTAGTTTCATGTTCCATTCACCATTTTGCACAATAGATCATAATGATGTAGAAAGAGTCATTTTCCATTGACACCGCAAATTAATTTGTGCTTATGGTCAGTAACATTCTATTTCTGGTAAACAAAAAGGTCTCACATGCATCAGCAGCCCCAGAAACACTTTCATTTCAACAGCACTGGGCCATCCAACTTGAGAGATTGGTTGGTTTTCTTGTCATACATTTTTTCTATTTATTGGCTCATGTATACACATTGCAGTCACATTAATGTGACCACTGCCTTCGTTCAATGTCAGCATGCACTAACCTTTCATAGATGGCATGTGGCAGCACTTGCAGTGTTGGGGGAACACAGAAAACTGTGCAGCCATTGTCATAAAGTGGAAACAGAGCGATTTATCTGACCTACAGAAAGGCTTTTGGGCCAAGGGTGGAAGAATTTCTGAAATGGCTAAGTCTGTAAAGTGTTCATGTGCTGCTATATTTAAAGTATACCATGCATGATAAAATGTTGCTACCCAAAATCAGCGCCAAGGAAACAGTGGTGTACTATGGGACAAGCATGACAAGCGAACAACTGCTGTGGAGATGTGTATGTATGGATAGGTGTGCAACTGTTGAGCAACTGACTGCCCAGATGAACCAAGGGGCTACCAACAGTGTCTTTTCAATGACTGTTTATCTTTCCTTGCTGAGTATTTGCCTCTGCAGCAGGTACCTGCTTCATGCACCCATGCTGGCTGCTGTTCATTGGCGACAAAGGCTGGAATTTGCGTACCGGATGTCCACTTGCTGGCAACAGGTGGCTTTTTTAGATGAATAATGTTTTATGCTCCATAGGACAGGTGGTGGTTGTGCGTATGGAGTGAAACATCTGAAAGCGAACATCCTGTAACAAGGGAGGAAGTGTTATGGTCTGGGGAATGCTTGTGTGGCATTCTCTGGGTGACCTTGTCATTCTGAAAGGCGTGACTGTATCAACCTGAGTGTGCATCTCCACACTTACATGCAGTTTGTTTTTTCTCAGTGTGATGACACTTACCAGCAGGACAATAATGCAATGTCTCGCCTCAGCTCTCAGTGTATGTGCATGGTTCAGTGAGCACCAGGAAGAGTTTACCATACTTCCCTGGCCACCAAACTCCCTGGGTTTAAACCAATTTGAGAATCTGAGAGATCACCTCGGTCAGGCTGTATGTGCCGTGGATCCTCAACCAACAAACCTAGTACAGCTGACCATGACACTGGAGTCAGCATGAGTCCATATTCCCGTTGGTACATTTCAGAACTTCATTGACTCTCTTTGTGCCTGTCTTGCAGAGTGGCGTTATTCAGACTTTTTAAATGTGCTCACATTAACAGGACTGGACAGAGTATAATTAGTTTGTTTAACTAATAACATAAAGAACTCTTTTGGGGGGGGGGGGGGGCAGGGCAATTAACAAGAGCATTGGTACCCAAATTTTTCAATTTTTGCTGTAATTGAAGGCACACACTTTTAGATCTTGAGAAATTTCACTCCATACAATATTGTTGTTTGTACTGCATCATACCAACCTCATCAACACTACCACTGCACTCACTATGGTCAATAGAATGTTTGCCTGACAGCTGTTCTTAGGTACTTATACCAACAAATGGAACCTCCATTCTCTTATGGCATGAGCATGTATGATCTTAGTTGTTTCTGCACCCAAACACAAAACAATACCAATTAGAAATTCTTCCATAGACCTGTGATATTCTGATTTGTGCATATTAGCAGTCTGTCAAAGTTCCAAACAACTCGGTTTCCTTTTATAATAACACAAGGAAAATTGACCATAGATAACAATATATATCAGTGAATCACCTACACCCAGGAACAGCTACTTCACCTACACCAAGGAACAGCTGCTGACGCATGACAGTAAAGTTGTGGACCATATAATCAAACATTCTTAGAAATATGCAGTCTGAGGACTGACAGTTGACAGCAAATTATCTTATTGTTACTGACATTTGAGCAAAACTTTCCACCCTGCAAGCCAACTATGAGAACTCAAATGACTGACAGTTTTAGATTTTGATGATTCGGACTGACAACAGATGAGATAATGAATCATATTGTATGAATCATTTAGCTGGGCATCTGGGAGTGATTAAGTTATTGCTGCCTATGGCCGTGGCATTCAACATGGTAAGTATATATTAGGAAAAGGATAGCTTGCTACTCACCATATAGCAGAGATGTTGAGTCACATAGAGGCACATCAAAAAGACTGCTGAGCAAGTGCCTTCAGAGGTGAAGCAAATGTGGATAAGGATACATTTGGTCATGGTGACCATGGTGGAGGTTATAGGTTGGGTTAGGTAGTGTTAATAGTGGCAAGGCCAAGGCCATTAGGGATGTTAGGGTAAAGAGAGGTAGTGTCAACAGTGATGAGCAGGGCACTGTGCGGTAAAAGAACAGGAACTATGGAGAGTCGGGGAGGAAATGGTTGGTATCTTTTATGTAGGAGGGTAGGTTGCAGCTAATAGGGTGAAGGTGTTGGTCTATGAGAGCAGAGATTATCTCAGTACCCAGCCTTACTGGGGTGTCCTGGGTTGTTCGATTTTTTGGGAAGCATGTGGAAAGTAGAATTTCCAGGAGTGGTAGGGGTGAGGGGAGGGAGGGGGTTGGAGGGGGGGGGGAGAGAGAGAGAGAGAGAGAGAGTGTTGAAAACCAAGTGGTGGAGCCTTTGTCAACAGGTAGGATTATAAGATCGGTATCAGTTTTTGGGTAGTGAATTCCAGTTCTTTCTGTGGATGTAAGGTTAGCTTGGATGTTGAGGGATCTGGGGAAGGATGATGAGGCAAAGTTTGAGGTTAAGAAATTCTGGAATTTTAATGAGTTTATTTTGGGGGGTGGGGGGGGTCACAGTTCAATGGAGGAGTGAACTGATGCAGTTTTTGGTTGAGTCTGGTTTGGAGAGTTGGTGCTGAAAAAGTGTTTCCACTGTAGGGACCAGGAGAAACAGAGAAGGTCTTTAACAAGTCTAGCATGATCAAATTTTGGAGTGGGGCAAAAGCTAAGGCTGGTCATGGTGACCAGGAAGGAGGTTGTAGGTCTGGAGTCAATCAGGTGTTTGAAAAGGTACTGTTCAATACCAGCAAGGCCGTGGGCCTTCAAGATGTTACTTGTTTAGCAATCCTATTATTGTGTCTGTCTGCGACTCAACTTCTCCACATATGATGAGTAGCAATCTACCCTTATCATAATATCATTATTCCAAACTGTATTTTCCATTTTTGAATGTGTTAAGTCTGTTTGGTGTAACATTCGTCAAACAGAATATTCATTGTTCAATAATCATTGTTAATGCACGCTGCATTTAATACAACTATGTTACGTATGTCCACACCGCCAAAGTTATCACATGCACACCGTACTTATACTAATACTTATTCAGCTGTATCACTAGAAAGACCTACTTTGTCAAATACATGTAATAAAACATGTGCTGATGACCCAAAACATGACCACCAGCTTAATAGTGTTTTTGTCCACCTTTGGAATGAAATACAGCAGCGATTCTGCATGGCATGCATTTGGCAAGTCCTTGGTAGGTGTCTGGAGGTATGTGGTACCAGGTTAGGCAATTCCCATAAATTATGCGGCAGTGGTTTGTGGGTGCAGAACTGCATGCTATAACATCCCAGATGTGTTAATGTTAGGTTCATACCAAGTGAATTTGGTTCACTAACATGTTACTCAAGCCACTGTAGCACAGTTATTTTGCTGGAAGATGCCATTGATAGTGGGGAAGACATCAAGCATGGACGGTTGCAGGTGGTTTGCAATACTCTGCAATCCACAACTGTCAGGTGCCCTTGATTACTACCAAAGATCACATGGAAGCTCAGGTGTAAGTCAGTTAGATAAAGCTGTGGAAATGGCGTTACCAAATGTGAGGGAAGCGAGAGATTACAAGAGGCACATTCTACCTACCTCAAGCATTTCCTAACAGGAAACAATCCCCACAACACAATGTTATTCTCCCATGCAGTGGAGGAAGTGAGAGGACACCTTTGAAAATATTAGAAATTGATAAACTTATAACAGAGAATGCTAAATTTACAATAAATTTAGTTTCTAAAATGTAACAGTTGCTTTTCTTATAAAAACTGTATTTAAATGTAGCTGTATTGATTTTACTCAAGTTTAGTACACTAAGTACCCAAGGACTTTCATATAACAAACAGGTTTATTTCTGTATTTCAGATACATAGACCTTTTCACATCCCCCCACCCCCCATGAACCATGGACACCTTGCCATTGGTGGGGAGGTTTGCATGCCTCAGCAATACAGATAGCCATATTGTAGGTGCAACCACAATGGAGGGGCATCTGTTGAGAGGCCAGACAAACGTGTGGTTCCTGAAGAGGGGCAGCAGTCTTTTCAGTAGTTGCAGGGGCAACAGTCTGGATGATTGACTGATCTGGCCTTGTAACACTAACCAATACGGCCTTGCTGTGCTGGTACTGCTTACGGCTGAAAGCAAGAGGAAACTACAGCTGTAATTTTTCCCGAGGGTATGCAGCTTTACTGTATGGTTAAATGATGATGGTGTCCTCTTGGGTAAAATATTCCGGAGGTAAAATAGTCCCCCATTCGGATCTCCGGGCGAGGACTACTCAGGAGGACGTCATTATCAGGAGAAAGAAAACTGGCATTCTATGGATTGGAGCATGAAATGTCAGATCCCTTAACCGGGCAGGTAGGTTAGAAGATTTAAAAAGGGAAATGGACAGGTTGAAGTTAGATATAGAGGGAATTAGTGAAGTTTGATGGCAGTAGGAACAAGACTTCTGGTCAGGTGAATACAAGGTTATAAATACAAAATCGAATAGGGGTAATTCAGGAGTAGGTTTAATAATGAATAAAAAAATAGGACTGTCGGCAAGCTACTACAAACAACATAGTGAACGCATTATTGTGGCCAAGATAGACACGAGGCCCACACCTACCACAATAGTACAAATAAGTCTATATGCCAACTAGCTCCACAGATGATGAAGAGATTGATGAAATGTATGATGAGATAAAAGAAATTATTCAGATAGCGGAGGGAGATGAAAATTTCATAGTCATGGGTGACTGGAATTTGATAATAGGAAAAGCAACAGAAGGAAATGTAGCAGGTGAATATGGAATGAGGGTAAGGAATGAAAGAGGAAGCCGCCTGGTAGAATTTTGCACAGAGCACAACTTAATCATAGCTAACACTTGGTTCAAGAATCATGAAAGAAGGTTGTATACATGGAAGAGGCCTGGAGGTACTGGAAGGTTTCAGATAGATTATATAATGGTAAGACAGAGATTTAGGAACCAGGTTTTAAATTGTAAGACATTTCTAGGGGCAGATGTGGACTCTAACCACAATCTATTAGTTATGAACTGTAGATTAAAACTGAAGAAACTGCAAAAAGATGGAAATTCAAGGAGATGGGACCTGGATAAACTGAAAGAACCAGAGGTTGTACAGAGTTTCAGGGAGAGCATAAGGGAACAATTGACAGGAATGGGGGAAAGAACTACAGTAGAAGAAGAATGGGTAGCTTCGAGAGATGAAATAGTGGAGACAGCAGAGGATCAAGTAGGTAACAAGACGAGGGCTAGTAGAAATCTGTGGGTAACAGAAGAAATACTGAATATAATTGATGAGAGGAGAAAATATAAAAATGCAGTAAATGAAGTAGGCAAAAAGGAATACAAACGTCTCAAAAATGAGATCGACAGGAAGTGCAAAATGACTAGAGGACAAATGTAAGGATGTAGAGACATATATCACTAGGGGTAAGATAAATACTGCCTACAGAGAAATTAAAGAGATCTTTAGAGAAAAGAGAACCACTTGTATGAATATCAAGAGCTCACATGGAAACCCAGTTCTAAGCAAAGAAGGGAAAACAGAAAGGTGGAAGGAGTATTTAGAGGGTCTATACAATGGTGATGTACTTGAGGGCAATATTATGGAAATGGAAAAGTATGTAGATGAAAATGAAATGTGAGATATGATACTGCGTGACGTGTTTGACAGAGCACTGAAAGACCTAAGTCGAAACAAGGCCCCGGGAGTAGACAGCATTCCATTAGAACTACTGATAGTCTTGGGAAAGCCAGCCCTGACAAAACTCTACCATCTGGTGAACAATATGTATGAGACAGGCAAAATACCCTAAGACTTCAAGAAGAATATAATAATTCAAATCCCATAGAAAGCAGATGTTGACAGATGTGAAAATTACCGAACTATCAGTTTAATAAGTCACGGTTGCAAAATACTAACACAAATTCTTTACAGATGAATGGAAAAACTAGTGGAAGCTGGCCTTGGGGAATATCAGTTTGGATTCCGTAGAAATGTTGGAACACGTGAGGCAACACTGACCCTATGACTTATCTTACAAGGGAACCTCCCCATCGCACCCCCCTCAGATTTAGTTATAAGTTGGCACAGTGGATAGGCCTTGAAAAACTGAACACAGATCAATCGAGAAAACAGGAAGAAGTTGTGTGGAACTATGAAAAAAAAAATTAGTAAAATATACAAACGGAGTAGTCCATGCGAAGATAGGCAACATCGAGGAGTATGGGAGTCAAGGAGCGCCGTGGCCTCCTGGTTAGCGAGAGCAGCTATGGAACGAGAGGTCCTCGGTTTTCACTCGAGGGAAAATTTTAATTTTTTATTTTCAGTTTATGTGACAAACTCTTATGTTTTCATCACTTTTTTGGGAGTGATTATCACATCCGCAAGAAAATCTAAATCGGGCAAGGTAGAAGAATCTTTTTACCCATTCGCTAAGTGTACAAGTTAGGTGGGTCGTCAACATATTCCTGTCATGTGACACACATGCCGTCACCCGTGTTGTATAGAATATATCAGACGTGTTTTGCTGTGGAGGAATCGGCTGACCTATGACCTTGTGATCAAATGTTTTCGGTTCCCATTGGAGAGGCATGTCCTTTCGTCTACTAATCGCACGGTTTTGCAGTGCGGTCGCAAAACACAGACACTAAACTTATTACAGTGAACAGAGACGTCAATGAATGAACGGACAGATCATAACTTTGCGAAAATAAAGAAAGTAAAATTTTCAGTCGAGGCAAGACTTGAACCAAGGACCTCTCGTTCTGCAGCCACGCACGCTAACCACGGGACCACGGCACTCCCGAGTTCACATTCTCCTTGATGTTGCATATCTAGCGCATGGACTACTCAGTTTGTATATTTTACTAATTTTTTTCATAGTTCCACACAACTACTTCCTGTTTTCTTGATTGATCTGTGTTCAGTTTTTCAAGCCCTATCCACTGTGCCAACTTATAACTAAATCTGAGGGGGGTGCGATGGGGAGGTTCCCTTGTTAGAAGATAGATTAAGGAAAGGCAAACCTACATGTCTAGCATTTGTAGACTTAGAGAAAGCTTTTGGCAATGTTGACTGGAATACTCTTTCAAATTCTGAAGGTGGTAGGGGTTAAATACCAGGAGCAAAAGGCTATTTACAATTTGTACAGAAACAAGATGGCAGTTATACGAGTCAAGGGGCATGAAAGGGAAGCAGTAGTTGGGAAGGGAGTGAGACAGGGTTGTAGCCTATCCCTGTTGTTATTCAATCTGTATAATGAGCAAGCAGTTAAGGAAACAAAAGAAAAATTCGGAGTAGGAATTAATATTCAATGAGAAGAAATAAAAACTTTGAGGTTTACTGATGACACTGTAATTCTGTCAGACACAGCAAAGGACCTGGAAGAGCAGCTGAATGGAATGGTCGTTGTCTTGAAAGGAGGTTATAAGATTAACATCAACAAAAGCAAAATTAGGATAATGGAATGTAGTCGAATTAAATTGGGTGATGCTAAGGGAATTAGACTAGGAAATGAAACCCTTAAAGTAGTAAATGAGTTTTTCTATTTGGGGAGCAAAATAACTGGTGGTGCTCGAAGTAGAGAGGATGTAAAATGTAGACTGGCAATGGCAAGGAAAGCGTTTCTGAAGAAGAGAATTTTGTTGACATCGAGTATAGATTTAAATGTCAGGAAGTCGTTCTGAAAGTATTTGTGTGGAGTGTAGCCATGTATGGAAGTGAAACGTGGACGATAAATAGTTTAGACAAGAAGAGAGTAGAAGCTTTCAAAATGTGGTGCTACAGAAGAATGCTGAAGATTAGATGGGTAGACCACATAAGTAATGAGGAGGTATTGAATAGAATTGGGGAGCAGAGAAATTTGTGGCACAACTTGACTAGAAGAAGGGATCGGTTGGTAGGATATGTTCTGAGGCATCAAGGGATCACCAATTTAGTATCAGAGGGGAGCGCAGAGGGAAAAAATTGTAGAGGGAGACCAAGAGATGAATACACTAAGATGATTCAGAAGGATGTAGGTTGCATTAGGTACTGGGAAATGAAGAAACTTGCACAGGATAGAGTAGCATGGAGATCTGCATCAAACCGGTCTTTGGACTGAAAATAACAACAACAGATCTTTTCAACTGAAAGAATTTTATGTGACTGACTTTCTCTCCTAATCCAAATACATTCTTTTTCACGTATGAAATTATCAACATTTTTCCAAGTAATTCCTCTCCTTGAAGTATTCCATGGAACAACTTATGTCATTGGGATCTTTATGCTGCTCTTGTGCTAATGTCTGCATCAGCAACACCTCACAAAGCCCAACAAATACCTCAAATAAAATTTTTAAGACAAGCTAAAGCATAATCTCGTACATGTTGCTCAAATAAATTGTGATCAAAATTGTAATGTTATTTAATGGTAATTCTTACTATCACAAACTTACAATATATATCATTGACTTGCTCATATTTAATGTCGAGAACACAGAAATTGTAAATTGAAGAAGACATTCACCGAAATCTTCTCAACCTAAACTTCAAACCCGTTTATGTCTCCCCCAAAATTTCTGTCATTTCCGAGACACGTGACAAATATAATGAAGGCCCAAAAGCTCATCAGTAAGTAAATAAAACTGTTGCAAAAAATTGATTTTTTTCTTTATTGTTCTTATTTAATGATATTGTCAACAATTAAGCTTTTCATGAGCTATGAGGGATACGCTTCCCAGTAACTGTATTTCTTTACTGTATTTAGGGGAATAAGTCATACCTCTTCTGTACGCTTCTGGCATCTTCTGGTAGTCTGCTGCACATGCTGCAGTTTCTGTCTGTTGTGAAATATAGCTTTTAGGGCCATGGAAAGTATACATCCCATAAAATAATGTTCTTTTAAAGGTTCTTGGGAAGTATACTTACCATCAAAGCAGATTCTTAAAGAGGGTTGGAAAATGGGGGAGAACAGTACAAAGTGAAAAAAAAAGAATACACTTTTGATAATTTCATAGAAATTACTACTTACAGAATACAATTTTATATTTATTTGCAAGAATGAGTTTTTGCCAAGCTTCTGGAATAAAACAGTATTCATTTAGCAACTAATTAACAATGGAACTTCAGTTAACGGGAACAATGCAAGTGGTTCATTGTGTACCATGTGTAGTACACAGTTAAGCAGTTATATTATTTTACATTATTAGTACTTGAATGGCTTAGATAACTCATAAAACATGAATAAATATTTTAAATACAATTACAAACTTTATGATACAATAAGTTTTATTTGATGAACATAAAGATTACCAAAACTGTTGGAAATGAAATATAATTTGATGGACTGTTAACAGACATAGGAAATGCTGGAGGAAGTATCATTGCAATGCCTTTATGTGGTACACAAGATATATCTTCTGCTTCCAGATACACACTTTTTCAGAGGCATGGGACTTCATATGCATCATCACCATCTACTGGCTTCAACACTTTAGCAACAAAACATACATCATATGTAAATTTTACCTCAACAAGTCATCAGTTACAACACCCCAGTCCAATTAAAAACATCTAGTGATGAACTTCCATCTAATTCAATGGCTGACACCTGATCTTTATCACATCATTCATCACTTTTGGTTGAACTCTTCTGCTTGTTGACTCTATTCACATTTCTTTTCTCTTCTTGTAATTTTGTCCTTTTCCTTAAAGTTTTTTGCATAATAGCCCTTTTCTCAGGTGATGAAGTCTCTTTGAGTATGCTGTTGTTTTACTAGGAGGCACTTTTAGAAAACTGTGAAACTTGATTTGCGGGTGACACTGTTATCTCTGTAAAAATGGCAAGTGGCTGCCTCAACATCTTGCATATTATATTCCTAATTGTTTGGTGGGGTCACACATCTATCTGAATCCAATTGTTTTACTGGATTAGGAACATCATCAGATTTTAGTGTGTGATCCACAACAACACACATAAGGAAATCCAATTCATCAAAGATGTTGACATTAAGTGGACAAATCACTTTTCATAAACCCATAAGTTACATTTGTTCATGTCATTACCTTCAAAAAACATCCACTGGCACATTCTGCAATGTGACAAACTGTCGTTAGGCCTGGATATGTCAGCATCAAAGAGGCCACCCTGTTTCACTCTGTGCTGCATACAAGTGTTTCTCTGTGTACTAAAACACAACACAGACTGAAAAATTAATTGAGAGTCTTAACCTACATATCTACTTCAACTAAAACTGGTCATTACATAGCTTAAGGTGTATATTTGATCTCTAAAATAAAAAAAAGCAAATTTCTCTTTATTTTAATATTCAATTCCTCTTTTTAACATTTTATTGGAAATATTAAACTTATAAATAGATGTTAATTGTTATTTCTGGCTATTAAAAAGATACAATGACGTATAAAGAAGGCAATGACTCCTCAAGCTTTCCATCATTACAGTCAAAAACGTGTTTGCTCAAGGTCAACGTGTAAGGATATTAACACAAACAAAAAAATTACTATAAACAGTTGACTCAAACAGGAACTGAAAATTAGTGTAGCTAAGCAAAACCTGAAATGCCTAATTCCGTTTTCAAATGTTCCTTTATAGAGGAAAACCCAGGAGAATTGCTCAAATTTAATCCTTGTCCTTGTAACACTGAAAAGATGAATGAAATAAGTATTAGTGTCAGTGATGTTGAGAAACAGGCGAAATCATTAAAACTGAACAATGGTCCAGGGCTCGGTGGAATCGACAATAATATCAATGAGTCACCGTTGGAATTGGCCAACTCTACAAATACCTGAGTGTAACACTTTCTAGGGATATGAAATGGGATGATCACTGTAATGGTCCACCTGGTCGTCGTTGATATCTTGCTAATTGCTGTAAACGCACTATTTCACTCCCATTTACGGAGCTTGTTAGCACTTGATGTTAGGTTGGCGCCATTACAATGTATTGTATTGTAGTAATCGCTGCTGCTTGCTGGATCGCTGCTGTGTCTCGTTGCTGATGCTGGCTCTAAATCTGGTTGTCTAGGGTAAACACATGAGGTCCCGTGTTTTTCATGTGCTTTTGATGATAAAGAACGAGCGAAACCAACACATATGTAAATATCAAATATTTATTACTTTAGTGGCCATATTAATTCCACTGTCCACCAAAGACCATAACACAACACAAAGTAGTACTTCCTTTACATGTTCTTTGCCTTGTTTTGCCAAACAATAACACAGAAACACACTTCACCAAAGTGACATTCCGACTGCCCTACTGCCTCCGACTGCTCTCTCGACCCTTCTCGCTGCTTGTATTTATAACATTGTCAAAGAACTACTAAAAAGAGATATAGTTTATGAGTCACATGTACATCTGTTATCATAATTTGTGCAGAAAAGTTATTAATTTGCATCGAGTGACATAATTTAACATGTTATTAAAATGACAGACAGATTTGTTGACTTGACAGAATAATTCTTTGTTACAAAAAGGCCGTTTTTTAGAAGTTTGTCAACTGACTTCTCTAATTTGCATAATTAAGTAAGTAACATGAATTATTAAGAATTACATTGGTTTTCGTCTAAAATAGGATTGATTACGTGAATACTGAGTGAAAACGCTCCTAGTGAACAAATAGGTTTCACTGGGTGATTTTTATTTAAGGAGATCCAAAATACTTAAGTTGGCCACTATTTTTCGTACTTCATATTAATTATTTAAGATAAACTTAGTGTTTTTCATGATGACATTTGCTGTATCAGTGATCAAGTGATATAAACTTTTGTGTGGGTCAGTTATTCAGTATAATTTAATGGGTTGACTGTTTATGGAGACATGTTGTGCAATCATTGTTAACATATACAATAACTTTTCTATAATCATAAATACTCGTTAAACTGGTTGAATTTGGAAGGGATCGCATACTTCATTAAAGTAAAGCCTTTAATATGTTCCGTTACAATACCCCCCTCGGGTAATATCATTTACAGAATGTTAATGATATTAGCCGACTAGGAAAAATGTGTCAAATGGTTAAAATTTGGAAAAGTACTACAGTGACCGCTACACAGTTTCAAAATGACTTTTCCTGGAAATATTTTAGTTGTGTTGTTTCAAATGCACTTTGTGTTATGTCAATCAGTATGACAGCATAATAAAAATATTTAGTAATACATGAAAGTAAAAAAAATGTTAATCTTTGCTCCCAGTGAGCCACATGGAAAATGATCAAAACAGACACAAATGTATCACATGCAATGTTAAGATATATAAAAAATATATGTAAATTATTTCAAAGTCAGTTCTCATTGAGTCACATTGAAACACTAGAGTAGTCACATGTATGAATATAATATGCATTTAAAAAAAAAGAAAATATTTAAAAAAAACTTGTCTCCCATTGAGACACATAGTCAAGACAGTCCAAGAACATATGGATACTAAAATTGGACACTTAAATTGGTCACAACATAACAAAAACATCAAACTTGGGGAACATCTGATTAGCTGTAGAAAATTGTCCACAAATCTTATGTCTAAGAAAACAATAGTAACACAATGATGGGTCTTGCACAACAATTTTTTCATTGTCTTTTATATTTGGTGCAAGTATGTCCCATATTCAACAATACAAAAAGAAAGTAATAAATGTTTGTCACCTTCTTGCCTATTGCAAGTAAAGAAGATATCACAATATTTAATATTCAATAGTGACAATAAAAATATAAAAACATTGTCTCAGATATCTGGAACTTTTCCAGGGTCTGTAGTGGTAGTTGCTATTTGACACACCTAGTGAAAATCTTTGCTGATTACATGCTTTACGGAAAATGGGTAAGTAACTGTATTCAAACAGGGAAATGTGCTTAATCATGTTTATATGGTTTCAATTCAGTGATGTTTCTTAATCCAAATAACCTTCTTGATCTGGGAAAGATTAGTCTATACGCATTAGGATGTGGGCTTTCTTTTATTTCAAATGGACAAATGTCAATGTTTACTTTAACATATAGATAACCTAGCTCAACATCTTTGTCTACTTCAGTATTTTCAAACAATAGATCATTTTCAATTCCTTTAGTTCCTAAGTCTATTTCCTCTTTCCTACACTTAGACACATCCCTCTCTGTTTGCAAAGCATTGACATTTAAACATAAACCTTTGTTTTCATCTGTTCCTTTTAACACTGTGTTGTCACTTAACAACCTACTGTTTTCACCCCCTTTTTTATAAAGTCCACTACGGATTTTTATCCACCATATAGGATACAAGGTTGCACTTACCTTTGCTAATTCTTTCCAAAAGGCATCTTTGTTTATACAGTTCCCACAGTTGTTCCACAAAACTTCTAAAAACTTTTCCCCTTTTTCTTGAAAACACACATTTACATTCCATCCCTTTATATTTTCTTTAATATTACTCTTATTACCATTCTCATAGATTAGCATTTCATAGTTCCCAATAGGCAATAGCTTGTCCTCAGATACACATTCCCTAGTCTGCATTTCACTTAAATTAACCTCATTATTACCCATGTTCGTCACATCACTTACCTTTACCACATAATCACTTTTCAATTCTGCAAATACTTTTATTTCTTCCTTCACACTCTCATCAATAACATCACTTGATTTAGGATCATTATTTAAATGTCCCTCTATTACTTCTTCCTCCTCCTCCACAACAACCCCATCTTCAGTTTCCCCCCTATGTATCTGAATCTCAGCAATTGAGTCTTTGGCTCCATTAAACACATCGTCATCCCCCTTCTTATCAAATAAACCCCCCAAAATAGATTCTACTTGTGGTGTGTCTGACTTGTTATTCACACCAGTATCCTTTTCAGCCCAACTATGGAACTCTGCAATACCTTCAACTTCTGCGCTTTCACTAACTACCTGTGCTTGAACACAGTTTTTATTAACTGTATCACTTTTACTCATAGTATCCCAAAACCTTTTATTAAATTCTAATTTATTCATTCTAACAACTTCAGTATTTTCATGGTAATTACTCTTTACATTGTATCCTCTCCTTTTCCAGTTTCGGTTATGTGTTGTCCTGTCATAATATTGTCTAGCCCCAAAACTACGGACATCTAGTGGGACTGTCCACCGTTTCCCGGCTGGTTTCCTCGGTCTGTCCGTTTGTAGCTGTCGTTTTGTTCACTAGTTTCAACAAACCCCCTTCTATCTTGTTCTCTTCCCCAATACCTATTTCTATCATTCCTGTTATCTCTCCTCCATCCTCCCTCCTGTGTATAGTTTTTGAAATCATTTTCATATCTCCTATCTCCCCTATTTGGAGCATTATTTCCAGAATTTTCAAAGTTTCTCCTCCCATAATAATCTCTATTTACATTCCTGTTCCACCCCCCATACTGGTTGTTGCCAGAGCCAAAACTTTGGTTACTTTCTCTTTCCAAGGCCCTATCTAATCTATCTACAAATTTCAGGAACTCTTCCATTGAATCGTCTGGTCCATGGACCAATTCCCACTGCAGTCTCTCTGGTAACCTTCTTTTTAAAACATCAATTTGTGTCATAATATCAAAAGAGTTATTTAAATGAGCAAGTTTTTTCAATTGATCTCTGCAAAATTTTTGCATTCCCCCTACTTTCCCTCTATACACTGGTCCATTTAGAAATTCTGACTTTAATCTGGCTTGTATGGATTGTGACCAAAATTTGCAAATAAATTTAGCTTCAAACTCTTCAAAAGTATTCCAAGAATCATTATTCTCATTTGCCCAGGATAGGGCCTCCCCTTCTAGAAACCGTTTTACTAACTTAATTTTTATGTTATCTGACATTCCTACAACAAACATATCTTTACATTGGTGAATAAAGTCAATAGGGTGCAGATTTTCACCAGGAAAGCATTTCACTTGGATGTGTCCATACATTGTATTTTGATTGTAAATCGTTTGTTTGGACATCAATGCGTCCTCCAATTGTGTATATTTAGTGTGTATATTTTCTACTTTTGTATCTACATTAGTGGTGTACAGGTTGTATTCCTGTTTAAGGTTTTCTGATGTTTTGTCTATTCTCTGATCTAATCTTTTAGCTTCAGTATCTACTCTGTTGTAAATGACAGCAATGCTGTCTGTGTTCGCTTGTATGTTTTCATTTAAACTTTCAACTTTAACTTGAAATTCTTTTCTGAAGTGTATCAACTGTTCACTAGTGTTCTTACTGAGGGTAGTTTTAATTTCCTCACACTTCTCATTGAGATGAGTACTTAATAGATCAAAATCCAAACTTAACTTATCCAGTCTATCCGTGTTTTCTTCACTTGATTGTTTAAAATCCAAACTTAACTTATTCAGTCTATCTGTGTTTTCTTCAAGTTTCAAACTTACTTGTTCACTTGATTGTTTAAGTTGCGAGCTTATTTGAGTTGCAAACTCTGCTAGCCACTCTGTTAAGTTTAATTGTTCACCACCCCCTGGTTCAATTTTTACATTTCCTACGATCTCATCCCTCTCAGGTAGAGACATGTTAACAATTAATTATTTTAAATGACAACAACAACAAAATACCTTGCTTTATGTCTATGCTATGATGTCGTGGTCGGTGTTCTTGTTGGCTTTCTTCACTTATATTCGGTTTTATTGAAGCTGAAGTCTTGATTGATGAAATCCATTGACATAATCCAGACGTTAATCTTCCGAGTGGTGTGATGATAGTTTTTCGTAGTCGCACAAACACACTTTATTTATTTATTTATTTCTGACATATTTTCACTGTTGCCACAATGCACAAAAAAAATTTTTTTTTTGGAGTGCCAAGCACTTACGAAATTTATCGCTGCACTACTATCATCGATGCACTTAAACATCCCGGACGAGCCCCCACTTTTGTAATGGTCCACCTGGTCGTCGTTGATATCTTGCTAATTGCTGTAAACGCACTATTTCACTCCCATTTACGGAGCTTGTTAGCACTTGATGTTAGGTTGGCGCCATTACAATGTATTGTATTGTAGTAATCGCTGCTGCTTGCTGGATCGCTGCTGTGTCTCGTTGCTGATGCTGGCTCTAAATCTGGTTGTCTAGGGTAAACACATGAGGTCCCGTGTTTTTCGTGTGCTTTTGATGATAAAGAACGAGCGAAACCAACACATATGTAAATATCAAATATTTATTACTTTAGTGGCCATATTAATTCCACTGTCCACCAAAGACCATAACACAACACAAAGTAGTACTTCCTTTACATGTTCTTTGCCTTGTTTTGCCAAACAATAACACAGAAACACACTTCACCAAAGTGACATTCCGACTGCCCTACTGCCTCCGACTGCTCTCTCGACCCTTCTCGCTGCTTGTATTTATAACATTGTCAAAGAACTACTAAAAAGAGATATAGTTTATGAGTCACATGTACATCTGTTATCATAATTTGTGCAGAAAAGTTATTAATTTGCATCGAGTGACATAATTTAACATGTTATTAAAATGACAGACAGATTTGTTGACTTGACAGAATAATTCTTTGTTACAAAAAGGCCGTTTTTTAGAAGTTTGTCAACTGACTTCTCTAATTTGCATAATTAAGTAAGTAACATGAATTATTAAGAATTACATTGGTTTTCGTCTAAAATAGGATTGATTACGTGAATACTGAGTGAAAACGCTCCTAGTGAACAAATAGGTTTCACTGGGTGATTTTTATTTAAGGAGATCCAAAATACTTAAGTTGGCCACTATTTTTCGTACTTCATATTAATTATTTAAGATAAACTTAGTGTTTTTCATGATGACATTTGCTGTATCAGTGATCAAGTGATATAAACTTTTGTGTGGGTCAGTTATTCAGTATAATTTAATGGGTTGACTGTTTATGGAGACATGTTGTGCAATCATTGTTAACATATACAATAACTTTTCTATAATCATAAATACTCGTTAAACTGGTTGAATTTGGAAGGGATCGCATACTTCATTAAAGTAAAGCCTTTAATATGTTCCGTTACAATACCCCCCTCGGGTAATATCATTTACAGAATGTTAATGATATTAGCCGACTAGGAAAAATGTGTCAAATGGTTAAAATTTGGAAAAGTACTACAGTGACCGCTACACAGTTTCAAAATGACTTTTCCTGGAAATATTTTAGTTGTGTTGTTTCAAATGCACTTTGTGTTATGTCAATCAGTATGACAGCATAATAAAAATATTTAGTAATACATGAAAGTAAAAAAAATGTTAATCTTTGCTCCCAGTGAGCCACATGGAAAATGATCAAAACAGACACAAATGTATCACATGCAATGTTAAGATATATAAAAAATATATGTAAATTATTTCAAAGTCAGTTCTCATTGAGTCACATTGAAACACTAGAGTAGTCACATGTATGAATATAATATGCATTTAAAAAAAAAGAAAATATTTAAAAAAAACTTGTCTCCCATTGAGACACATAGTCAAGACAGTCCAAGAACATATGGATACTAAAATTGGACACTTAAATTGGTCACAACATAACACAAACATCAAACTTGGTGAACATCTGATTAGCTGTAGAAAATTGTCCACAAATCTTATGTCTAAGAAAACAATAGTAACACAATGATGGGTCTTGCACAACAATTTTTTCATTGTCTTTTATATTTGGTGCAAGTATGTCCCATATTCAACAATACAAAAAGAAAGTAATAAATGTTTGTCACCTTCTTGCCTATTGCAAGTAAAGAAGATATCACAATATTTAATATTCAATAGTGACAATAAAAATATAAAAACATTGTCTCAGATATCTGGAACTTTTCCAGGGTCTGTAGTGGTAGTTGCTATTTGACACACCTAGTGAAAATCTTTGCTGATTACATGCTTTACGGAAAATGGGTAAGTAACTGTATTCAAACAGGGAAATGTGCTTAATCATGTTTATATGGTTTCAATTCAGTGATGTTTCTTAATCCAAATAACCTTCTTGATCTGGGAAAGATTAGTCTATATGCATTAGGATGTGGGCTTTCTTTTATTTCAAATGGACAAATGTCAATGTTTACTTTAACATATAGATAACCTAGCTCAACATCTTTGTCTACTTCAGTATTTTCAAACAATAGATCATTTTCAATTCCTTTAGTTCCTAAGTCTATTTCCTCTTTCCTACACTTAGACACATCCCTCTCTGTTTGCAAAGCATTGACATTTAAACATAAACCTTTGTTTTCATCTGTTCCTTTTAACACTGTGTTGTCACTTAACAACCTACTGTTTTCACCCCCTTTTTTATAAAGTCCACTACGGATTTTTATCCACCATATAGGATACAAGGTTGCACTTACCTTTGCTAATTCTTTCCAAAAGGCATCTTTGTTTATACAGTTCCCACAGTTGTTCCACAAAACTTCTAAAAACTTTTCCCCTTTTTCTTGAAAACACACATTTACATTCCATCCCTTTATATTTTCTTTAATATTACTCTTATTACCATTCTCATAGATTAGCATTTCATAGTTCCCAATAGGCAATAGCTTGTCCTCAGATACACATTCCCTAGTCTGCATTTCACTTAAATTAACCTCATTATTACCCATGTTCGTCACATCACTTACCTTTACCACATAATCACTTTTCAATTCTGCAAATACTTTTATTTCTTCCTTCACACTCTCATCAATAACATCACTTGATTTAGGATCCTTATTTAAATGTCCCTCTATTACTTCTTCCTCCTCCTCCACAACAACCCCATCTTCAGTTTCCCCCCTATGTATCTGAATCTCAGCAATTGAGTCTTTGGCTCCATTAAACACATCGTCATCCCCCTTCTTATCAAATAAACCCCCCAAAATAGATTCTACTTGTGGTGTGTCTGACTTGTTATTCACACCAGTATCCTTTTCAGCCCAACTATGGAACTCTGCAATACCTTCAACTTCTGCGCTTTCACTAACTACCTGTGCTTGAACACAGTTTTTATTAACTGTATCACTTTTACTCATAGTATCCCAAAACCTTTTATTAAATTCTAATTTATTCATTCTAACAACTTCAGTATTTTCATGGTAATTACTCTTTACATTGTATCCTCTCCTTTTCCAGTTTCGGTTATGTGTTGTCCTGTCATAATATTGTCTAGCCCCAAAACTACGGACATCTAGTGGGACTGTCCACCGTTTCCCGGCTGGTTTCCTCGGTCTGTCCGTTTGTAGCTGTCGTTTTGTTCACTAGTTTCAACAAACCCCCTTCTATCTTGTTCTCTTCCCCAATACCTATTTCTATCATTCCTGTTATCTCTCCTCCATCCTCCCTCCTGTGTATAGTTTTTGAAATCATTTTCATATCTCCTATCTCCCCTATTTGGAGCATTATTTCCAGAATTTTCAAAGTTTCTCCTCCCATAATAATCTCTATTTACATTCCTGTTCCACCCCCCATACTGGTTGTTGCCAGAGCCAAAACTTTGGTTACTTTCTCTTTCCAAGGCCCTATCTAATCTATCTACAAATTTCAGGAACTCTTCCATTGAATCGTCTGGTCCATGGACCAATTCCCACTGCAGTCTCTCTGGTAACCTTCTTTTTAAAACATCAATTTGTGTCATAATATCAAAAGAGTTATTTAAATGAGCAAGTTTTTTCAATTGATCTCTGCAAAATTTTTGCATTCCCCCTACTTTCCCTCTATACACTGGTCCATTTAGAAATTCTGACTTTAATCTGGCTTGTATGGATTGTGACCAAAATTTGCAAATAAATTTAGCTTCAAACTCTTCAAAAGTATTCCAAGAATCATTATTCTCATTTGCCCAGGATAGGGCCTCCCCTTCTAGAAACCGTTTTACTAACTTAATTTTTATGTTATCTGACATTCCTACAACAAACATATCTTTACATTGGTGAATAAAGTCAATAGGGTGCAGATTTTCACCAGGAAAGCATTTCACTTGGATGTGTCCATACATTGTATTTTGATTGTAAATCGTTTGTTTGGACATCAATGCGTCCTCCAATTGTGTATATTTAGTGTGTATATTTTCTACTTTTGTATCTACATTAGTGGTGTACAGGTTGTATTCCTGTTTAAGGTTTTCTGATGTTTTGTCTATTCTCTGATCTAATCTTTTAGCTTCAGTATCTACTCTGTTGTAAATGACAGCAATGCTGTCTGTGTTCGCTTGTATGTTTTCATTTAAACTTTCAACTTTAACTTGAAATTCTTTTCTGAAGTGTATCAACTGTTCACTAGTGTTCTTACTGAGGGTAGTTTTAATTTCCTCACACTTCTCATTGAGATGAGTACTTAATAGATCAAAATCCAAACTTAACTTATCCAGTCTATCCGTGTTTTCTTCACTTGATTGTTTAAAATCCAAACTTAACTTATTCAGTCTATCTGTGTTTTCTTCAAGTTTCAAACTTACTTGTTCACTTGATTGTTTAAGTTGCGAGCTTATTTGAGTTGCAAACTCTGCTAGCCACTCTGTTAAGTTTAATTGTTCACCACCCCCTGGTTCAATTTTTACATTTCCTACGATCTCATCCCTCTCAGGTAGAGACATGTTAACAATTAATTATTTTAAATGACAACAACAACAAAATACCTTGCTTTATGTCTATGCTATGATGTCGTGGTCGGTGTTCTTGTTGGCTTTCTTCACTTATATTCGGTTTTATTGAAGCTGAAGTCTTGATTGATGAAATCCATTGACATAATCCAGACGTTAATCTTCCGAGTGGTGTGATGATAGTTTTTCGTAGTCGCACAAACACACTTTATTTATTTATTTATTTCTGACATATTTTCACTGTTGCCACAATGCACAAAAAAAATTTTTTTTTTGGAGTGCCAAGCACTTACGAAATTTATCGCTGCACTACTATCATCGATGCACTTAAACATCCCGGACGAGCCCCCACTTTTGTAATGGTCCACCTGGTCGTCGTTGATATCTTGCTAATTGCTGTAAACGCACTATTTCACTCCCATTTACGGAGCTTGTTAGCACTTGATGTTAGGTTGGCGCCATTACAATGTATTGTATTGTAGTAATCGCTGCTGCTTGCTGGATCGCTGCTGTGTCTCGTTGCTGATGCTGGCTCTAAATCTGGTTGTCTAGGGTAAACACATGAGGTCCCGTGTTTTTCGTGTGCTTTTGATGATAAAGAACGAGCGAAACCAACACATATGTAAATATCAAATATTTATTACTTTAGTGGCCATATTAATTCCACTGTCCACCAAAGACCATAACACAACACAAAGTAGTACTTCCTTTACATGTTCTTTGCCTTGTTTTGCCAAACAATAACACAGAAACACACTTCACCAAAGTGACATTCCGACTGCCCTACTGCCTCCGACTGCTCTCTCGACCCTTCTCGCTGCTTGTATTTATAACATTGTCAAAGAACTACTAAAAAGAGATATAGTTTATGAGTCACATGTACATCTGTTATCATAATTTGTGCAGAAAAGTTATTAATTTGCATCGAGTGACATAATTTAACATGTTATTAAAATGACAGACAGATTTGTTGACTTGACAGAATAATTCTTTGTTACAAAAAGGCCGTTTTTTAGAAGTTTGTCAACTGACTTCTCTAATTTGCATAATTAAGTAAGTAACATGAATTATTAAGAATTACATTGGTTTTCGTCTAAAATAGGATTGATTACGTGAATACTGAGTGAAAACGCTCCTAGTGAACAAATAGGTTTCACTGGGTGATTTTTATTTAAGGAGATCCAAAATACTTAAGTTGGCCACTATTTTTCGTACTTCATATTAATTATTTAAGATAAACTTAGTGTTTTTCATGATGACATTTGCTGTATCAGTGATCAAGTGATATAAACTTTTGTGTGGGTCAGTTATTCAGTATAATTTAATGGGTTGACTGTTTATGGAGACATGTTGTGCAATCATTGTTAACATATACAATAACTTTTCTATAATCATAAATACTCGTTAAACTGGTTGAATTTGGAAGGGATCGCATACTTCATTAAAGTAAAGCCTTTAATATGTTCCGTTACAATACCCCCCTCGGGTAATATCATTTACAGAATGTTAATGATATTAGCCGACTAGGAAAAATGTGTCAAATGGTTAAAATTTGGAAAAGTACTACAGTGACCGCTACACAGTTTCAAAATGACTTTTCCTGGAAATATTTTAGTTGTGTTGTTTCAAATGCACTTTGTGTTATGTCAATCAGTATGACAGCATAATAAAAATATTTAGTAATACATGAAAGTAAAAAAAATGTTAATCTTTGCTCCCAGTGAGCCACATGGAAAATGATCAAAACAGACACAAATGTATCACATGCAATGTTAAGATATATAAAAAATATATGTAAATTATTTCAAAGTCAGTTCTCATTGAGTCACATTGAAACACTAGAGTAGTCACATGTATGAATATAATATGCATTTAAAAAAAAAGAAAATATTTAAAAAAAACTTGTCTCCCATTGAGACACATAGTCAAGACAGTCCAAGAACATATGGATACTAAAATTGGACACTTAAATTGGTCACAACATAACACAAACATCAAACTTGGTGAACATCTGATTAGCTGTAGAAAATTGTCCACAAATCTTATGTCTAAGAAAACAATAGTAACACAATGATGGGTCTTGCACAACAATTTTTTCATTGTCTTTTATATTTGGTGCAAGTATGTCCCATATTCAACAATACAAAAAGAAAGTAATAAATGTTTGTCACCTTCTTGCCTATTGCAAGTAAAGAAGATATCACAATATTTAATATTCAATAGTGACAATAAAAATATAAAAACATTGTCTCAGATATCTGGAACTTTTCCAGGGTCTGTAGTGGTAGTTGCTATTTGACACACCTAGTGAAAATCTTTGCTGATTACATGCTTTATGGAAAATGGGTAAGTAACTGTATTCAAACAGGGAAATGTGCTTAATTATGTTTATATGGTTTCATTTCAGTGATGTTTCTTAATCCAAATAACCTTCTTGATCTGGGAAAGATTAGTCTATACGCATTAGGATGTGGGCTTTCTTTTATTTCAAATGGACAAATGTCAATGTTTACTTTAACATATAGATAACCTAGCTCAACATCTTTGTCTACTTCAGTATTTTCAAACAATAGATCATTTTCAATTCCTTTAGTTCCTAAGTCTATTTCCTCTTTCCTACACTTAGACACATCCCTCTCTGTTTGCAAAGCATTGACATTTAAACATAAACCTTTGTTTTCATCTGTTCCTTTTAACACTGTGTTGTCACTTAACAACCTACTGTTTTCACCCCCTTTTTTATAAAGTCCACTACGGATTTTTATCCACCATATAGGATACAAGGTTGCACTTACCTTTGCTAATTCTTTCCAAAAGGCATCTTTGTTTATACAGTTCCCACAGTTGTTCCACAAAACTTCTAAAAACTTTTCCCCTTTTTCTTGAAAACACACATTTACATTCCATCCCTTTATATTTTCTTTAATATTACTCTTATTACCATTCTCATAGATTAGCATTTCATAGTTCCCAATAGGCAATAGCTTGTCCTCAGATACACATTCCCTAGTCTGCATTTCACTTAAATTAACCTCATTATTACCCATGTTCGTCACATCACTTACCTTTACCACATAATCACTTTTCAATTCTGCAAATACTTTTATTTCTTCCTTCACACTCTCATCAATAACATCACTTGATTTAGGATCCTTATTTAAATGTCCCTCTATTACTTCTTCCTCCTCCTCCACAACAACCCCATCTTCAGTTTCCCCCCTATGTATCTGAATCTCAGCAATTGAGTCTTTGGCTCCATTAAACACATCGTCATCCCCCTTCTTATCAAATAAACCCCCCAAAATAGATTCTACTTGTGGTGTGTCTGACTTGTTATTCACACCAGTATCCTTTTCAGCCCAACTATGGAACTCTGCAATACCTTCAACTTCTGCGCTTTCACTAACTACCTGTGCTTGAACACAGTTTTTATTAACTGTATCACTTTTACTCATAGTATCCCAAAACCTTTTATTAAATTCTAATTTATTCATTCTAACAACTTCAGTATTTTCATGGTAATTACTCTTTACATTGTATCCTCTCCTTTTCCAGTTTCGGTTATGTGTTGTCCTGTCATAATATTGTCTAGCCCCAAAACTACGGACATCTAGTGGGACTGTCCACCGTTTCCCGGCTGGTTTCCTCGGTCTGTCCGTTTGTAGCTGTCGTTTTGTTCACTAGTTTCAACAAACCCCCTTCTATCTTGTTCTCTTCCCCAATACCTATTTCTATCATTCCTGTTATCTCTCCTCCATCCTCCCTCCTGTGTATAGTTTTTGAAATCATTTTCATATCTCCTATCTCCCCTATTTGGAGCATTATTTCCAGAATTTTCAAAGTTTCTCCTCCCATAATAATCTCTATTTACATTCCTGTTCCACCCCCCATACTGGTTGTTGCCAGAGCCAAAACTTTGGTTACTTTCTCTTTCCAAGGCCCTATCTAATCTATCTACAAATTTCAGGAACTCTTCCACTGAATCGTCTGGTCCATGGACCAATTCCCACTGCAGTCTCTCTGGTAACCTTCTTTTTAAAACATCAATTTGTGTCATAATATCAAAAGAGTTATTTAAATGAGCAAGTTTTTTCAATTGATCTCTGCAAAATTTTTGCATTCCCCCTACTTTCCCTCTATACACTGGTCCATTTAGAAATTCTGACTTTAATCTGGCTTGTATGGATTGTGACCAAAATTTGCAAATAAATTTAGCTTCAAACGCTTCAAAAGTATTCCAAGAATCATTATTCTCATTTGCCCAGGATAGGGCCTCCCCTTCTAGAAACCGTTTTACTAACTTAATTTTTATGTTATCTGACATTCCTACAACAAACATATCTTTACATTGGTGAATAAAGTCAATAGGGTGCAGATTTTCACCAGGAAAGCATTTCACTTGGATGTGTCCATACATTGTATTTTGATTGTAAATCGTTTGTTTGGACATCAATGCGTCCTCCAATTGTGTATATTTAGTGTGTATATTTTCTACTTTTGTATCTACATTAGTGGTGTACAGGTTGTATTCCTGTTTAAGGTTTTCTGATGTTTTGTCTATTCTCTGATCTAATCTTTTAGCTTCAGTATCTACTCTGTTGTAAATGACAGCAATGCTGTCTGTGTTCGCTTGTATGTTTTCATTTAAACTTTCAACTTTAACTTGAAATTCTTTTCTGAAGTGTATCAACTGTTCACTAGTGTTCTTACTGAGGGTAGTTTTAATTTCCTCACACTTCTCATTGAGATGAGTACTTAATAGATCAAAATCCAAACTTAACTTATCCAGTCTATCCGTGTTTTCTTCACTTGATTGTTTAAAATCCAAACTTAACTTATTCAGTCTATCTGTGTTTTCTTCAAGTTTCAAACTTACTTGTTCACTTGATTGTTTAAGTTGCGAGCTTATTTGAGTTGCAAACTCTGCTAGCCACTCTGTTAAGTTTAATTGTTCACCACCCCCTGGTTCAATTTTTACATTTCCTACGATCTCATCCCTCTCAGGTAGAGACATGTTAACAATTAATTATTTTAAATGACAACAACAACAAAATACCTTGCTTTATGTCTATGCTATGATGTCGTGGTCGGTGTTCTTGTTGGCTTTCTTCACTTATATTCGGTTTTATTGAAGCTGAAGTCTTGATTGATGAAATCCATTGACATAATCCAGACGTTAATCTTCCGAGTGGTGTGATGATAGTTTTTCGTAGTCGCACAAACACACTTTATTTATTTATTTATTTCTGACATATTTTCACTGTTGCCACAACGCACAAAAAAATTTTTTTTTTTTGGAGTGCCAAGCACTTACGAAATTTATCGCTGCACTACTATCATCGATGCACTTAAACATCCCGGACGAGCCCCCACTTTTGTAATGGTCCACCTGGTCGTCGTTGATATCTTGCTAATTGCTGTAAACGCACTATTTCACTCCCATTTACGGAGCTTGTTAGCACTTGATGTTAGGTTGGCGCCATTACAATGTATTGTATTGTAGTAATCGCTGCTGCTTGCTGGATCGCTGCTGTGTCTCGTTGCTGATGCTGGCTCTAAATCTGGTTGTCTAGGGTAAACACATGAGGTCCCGTGTTTTTCATGTGCTTTTGATGATAAAGAACGAGCGAAACCAACACATATGTAAATATCAAATATTTATTACTTTAGTGGCCATATTAATTCCACTGTCCACCAAAGACCATAACACAACACAAAGTAGTACTTCCTTTACATGTTCTTTGCCTTGTTTTGCCAAACAATAACACAGAAACACACTTCACCAAAGTGACATTCCGACTGCCCTACTGCCTCCGACTGCTCTCTCGACCCTTCTCGCTGCTTGTATTTATAACATTGTCAAAGAACTACTAAAAAGAGATATAGTTTATGAGTCACATGTACATCTGTTATCATAATTTGTGCAGAAAAGTTATTAATTTGCATCGAGTGACATAATTTAACATGTTATTAAAATGACAGACAGATTTGTTGACTTGACAGAATAATTCTTTGTTACAAAAAGGCCGTTTTTTAGAAGTTTGTCAACTGACTTCTCTAATTTGCATAATTAAGTAAGTAACATGAATTATTAAGAATTACATTGGTTTTCGTCTAAAATAGGATTGATTACGTGAATACTGAGTGAAAACGCTCCTAGTGAACAAATAGGTTTCACTGGGTGATTTTTATTTAAGGAGATCCAAAATACTTAAGTTGGCCACTATTTTTCGTACTTCATATTAATTATTTAAGATAAACTTAGTGTTTTTCATGATGACATTTGCTGTATCAGTGATCAAGTGATAAAACTTTTGTGTGGGTCAGTTATTCAGTATAATTTAATGGGTTGACTGTTTATGGAGACATGTTGTGCAATCATTGTTAACATATACAATAACTTTTCTATAATCATAAATACTCGTTAAACTGGTTGAATTTGGAAGGGATCGCATACTTCATTAAAGTAAAGCCTTTAATATGTTCCGTTACATCACGTAGGTTCAGTCGTGGGTAAAGCAGGTGGCAGACTTTGATATATTGGTAGTACACTGGGAAAGTGCAATCAGCCTACAAAGGAGATCATTTACAAATCACTCGTCCGACCCATTCTAGAATATTCCTCTAATGTGTAGAGGAACAGCATGCGATATTGATCATATTGAGAGGAGGACAGCACGAATGGTCACAGGTGTGTTTAATCTGTGGGAGAGTGTCAGAGAGATACTGCACTCACAAAGGGATTGTGAAGATAAGATTTGAATAATTATTGCACACACAGAGGCACTCAAACAATCATTCTTCACCTATGTGAATGGAACAGAAAAAACCCTAATAACTGGTACAATGGGATGTTCCCTCTGCCATACACCTCACCGTTGGTTTGCAGAGTATAGATGAAGATATAGGTGTAGAAATGGAATGTTTCATTGTGTAGTAATCTCCTACATGTACCACAAAATTAGTAAGGCTTTTGAGGTCCTTAAGAAAAATACTTGCCACCAACTTGGATGTATCCGATATCTTGTGGTAGTACACATTTTTTATGTGTAAGCACAACACATGGCAGTGTACAAAAAAAAGTGAAAATCCATTTACCAGCTCTTGTGAGCTGTGTCGAGGTTATGCATATACCACCATGTAGGTTTTGTTCCTAAATCACAAAAATAAAATTATCACAAAATAATCAATTGATCAAATATATAAAAAAAATTATCTTCGCTCTGTTGCTACAAAAATATGCGCCCCCAAAGGATTAAGTACAAATGGACAAAATTCAAAAACATTGCACAGTATGTATTAGATCAGATTGGAGAGGGTTCCAAGACATTGGCACCTTGTGAGTATACATTTGGGGTGCTCACAAATTGTTAGATTCAGATAAATTTGAGAGTGTGAAATTAGTAGCAATTGCTGTATAACAGTTATGCTTCTCAGTAAGTTTATACAACTACAGCCACTGCCAATAACAATAATAATAATAATAATAATAATATCGTAATATGCATAGCTTCTCTGACGAAAGAATGAGATGTTTCTGCGGAATTTTGTTGTTTTGTCCATAATTAAGTACAGTTTGGGCTAACTGTACACGTCCTTGTTAAACATTCGCTAGAAGTCATGCTTTTTTGATTTCGTCATTCTCTCAATCAAAGGATCTGTTTCGGAGGCCGTAATTCCTTTACGGCTAACTTTTCCAGGTAATTTACTTTCCTGTTCCCAGCATGAGATTTTCACTCTGCAGCGGAGTGTGCGCTGATATGAAACTTCCTGGCAGGTTAAAGCTGTGTGTTGGATAGAGATTCGAACCTGGGACATTCGCCTTTCGCGGAAAGTGCTCTGCCGACTTAAGTGCGACTCACGACCCGTTCTCACAGATGTAGTTTTTTGTTAGCATTTAAAATAGATTGAACATAGTTCATGTTTACACTATACATGGAAGTTGATTCTCGCACAGTAAACAACCAACTCTAAAACACAAACTGCCGTTTGTGGAAATGATTAAACTCAAGCCGTAATGTCTACCAACATGATCACGCAACTAGAATCCAAATGAGGCGCTGAAATCCATAAGGGCCCGAAGCACACTGCTATCGATCCCACATTTAAGTTAATAACAGAGAAACCAGCGATACAGCTTTTCATGAATGTAATATGGGCCTACAGCATGGATAAAACTGAGTCACCATAAGATGACAAATTTCAGAAGCATGAATAAATCTTACAATCTCACAACCGACAGTGATATGCTTTAGGCCCTTATTACTCTCAGCGCCTCATTCACCTGCCAGAGGCTACAGTCATGCTTTTGCATGTGTGCTTGTCATCTGTTTTCGACAAAGGCCTTGATGACCGAAAGATCATGTTGCGACAATCTTGTGTCTATCTGCGACTCAACATCTCCGCTATATGGTGAGTAGCAACTTTCCTTTTCATAATATTGTTACATTCCATCCTGGATTTTCCATTGTTTGATGACTGTATGATAAAATTCATAACTTTACTTGCCTACTATAATTCATTCAGAAAGCCACAAAATAGGTTTATTGTCAGTACAACTTTAACACATACCGCGTCCGATCTAATTTTACTGTATAGTGAGTGAATTAGCATATGTGAGGAGTGTGCTGTCATATAGCAGAATTTATGTCTTGTGAATGGGGATACAAGAGTGCTGCAGTGTGCAACCACCTGATGCCAATGACAAACTTCTAGTTGAGTGGCAAGGGCTCGTTGTGCACATGAAAAGTGTACGTTGTTTATCAAATCCATATGTATTTGGCCCGTAAGGCAATTACATGAGTTGTGCATGCGCAAAACCTCCTTAAAACGTATACTACTGAAGGTGTGCTCGCGACCCTGGTACCAAGTTTCATGGAGTCTATGGGAGCAGTGGTGCGGTAGATGCCGTTTCCCTGCCTTCGGCGCTTTCATTTAGCAAACAAAACACGAGCTTACTGAGTATCGGACCAGGTCTGTGGTTAGTTTCATGACTCCTTTACCGACGGAACTCAACATGTCACTCTTAATGGAACAAAATTGACATATATAAAGGTAATTTCAGGAATACCTCAAGGAAGTATGGTTGGATCATTCCTCTTACATTATGTATCTAGTACAATAAGTATCTAGTGTATGTATCTAGTGGATAACATCAGAAACTACTAAAAGCTGTTCGCAGTTGTGTGCAAGAAGGTAACAATACCAGAAGATGTAGCAAATTGCAAGGAGATGTGCAGAGGATAGATGACTGGGGCTGAGACTGGCAGTTGACCCAAAACGTAAATAAATGCAAGGTATTGTACATAAATAGGCAAAGAAATCCACTACTATTGAAAACTAATCACTGGAACTGGTAACGACTATAAAAATACCTATAAATAACCATCTCTACATCTACATTAATCTGCTAACCACCGTGAAGTGCATGGCAGGGGGTATTTCCCATTGTGCCACTTATTAGGGCTTTTTCCCGTTCCATTCACTTATGGAGTACAGGAAGAATGACTGATTGAATGCCTATGCACGTGCTGTAATTATTCTAATGTTGTTGTAATGATCCCTGTGGGAGCAATACATTAGGGGCTGCAGTATATTCTTAGGGTCATAATTTCAAGCCAGTACTTGATTCTTTGTTAGTAGACTTTTTGGGTATAGTTTACGTCTATCTTCAAGAGTGGAATGACAACATAAACAGTAGGCAAAGCTAACAGCAGACTTATTCATTGGGAGAATCTCAAGGAAATACGATTCAGCCATGAAAGAAGAAGTTTACAGAATTCTTGTTTGGCTGATCTTGGGTATTTTTCATCTGTCTGGGACCATTATCGAAGATTCAGCATACAGCAGCATGTATTGTCAACAAAGAGGCAGACACTACAAGAGAGATGTGTATCACAGAGAGGTTTCCTGTTGAAATACTGAGAGAAAACATTTCGAGAAGAATTGGGCAACGTATTGCTTCCTCACTCGTATCTTGCAAAGTGACAATCAGAGAAATTAGAGCTACTTTGGAAGTTTACTGACAGTCATTCTTCTCATGTACCACTTGCAAATGGAACAGGCATGCCACGCCACACACCGTAAGGTGACATGTTGGTTGCAGGTGTAATGGTTCAAATGGCTCTGAGCACTATGGGACTTAACTTCTGAGGTCATCAGTCCCCTAGAACTTAGAACTACTTAAACCTAACTAACCTAAGGACATCACACAGATCCATGCCCGAGGCAGGATTCGAACCTGCGACCGCAGTGGTCTCGCGGGTCCAGACTGTAGCGCCTAGAACCGCTTGGCCACCCTGGCCGGCTGCAGGTGTAAATAGGGAAGTATGGATCATAGTCTGATCTCTGACCGCACAACTCTCTGATGACTCCTTCATTTTTGTCTCCCTCCGTTCTTACCACAGGTGGGTCCTCTCAATCTGGGGTCTGTGTGACCTTACCCTCCTTTCTAAATTTCCTCTTACCTCTCTGAGGAAGAAAGCTATAGTTTCAAAGGTCGGTGGGTACAGTACTGGCCAGCCAAAGCAAATACTGTCTTTTAACAGACATTTGTAACAAGCCTTAATTGTCAGTTTCACAGGCAGCGGCGGTTGCTGTGTAAGAGCACATGAACACCCTAACTTTCGACACCTTGCGGATTTATTGCTTATTTTTCTTTGGATGCTGCTAAATGTAACACAGATGCTGCAATCTGAAAGATACAGCATTTAAGTATACCATGCTACTGCTCCTCTAGGCTCTGTGAAACTTGGCATCAGGGTCACAAGCACATCTTCAGTAGTGCACGCTTTAAGGAGCACATGCACAACTTGAGTAATTGCTTACAGATCAAATACATACGGACTTGATAAACAACGTGCATGGTTCACGATGTGCGCAACTAGCACTTGCAAGTCAGCTCCATTTCGCGACTTGGTGGCCACGAACGTACAATGAGTTCCATGTTGTTGTTGTGGTCTTCAGTCCTGAGACTGGTTTGATGCAGCTCTCCATGCTACTCTATCCTGTGCAAGCTTCTTCATCTCCCAGTACCTACTGCAGCCTACATCTGCTTAGTGTATTCATCTCTTGGTCTCCCTCTACGATTTTTACCCTCCACGCTGCCCTCAAATACTAAATTGGTGATTCCTCGATGTCTCAGAACATGTCCTACCAAGCGATCCCTTCTTCTAGTCAAGCTGTGCCACAAGCTCCTCTTCTCCCCAATTCTATTCAATACCTCTTCATTAGTTATGTGATCTACCTATCTAATCTTCAGCATTCTTCTGTAGCACCACATTTCGAAAGCTTCTATTCTCTTCTTGTCTAAACTATTTATCGTCCACGTTTCACTTCCATACATGGCTACACTCCATACAAATACTTTCAGAAATGACTTCCTCACATTTAAATCTATACTCGATGTTAACAAATTTTTCTTCTTCAGAAACGCTTTCCTTGCATTGCCAGTGTACATTTTATATCCTCTCTACTTCGACCATCATCAGTTATTTTGCTCCCCAAACAGCAAAACTCCTTTACTACTTTAAGTGTCTCATTTCCCAATCTAATTCCCTCAGCATCACCCGACTTCATTCAACTACATTCCATTATACTCGTTTTGCTTTTGTTGATGTTCATCTTATACCCTCCTTTCAAGACACTGTCCATTTCGTTCAACTGCTCTTCCAAATCCTTTGCTGTCTCTGACAGAATTACAATGTCATCGTCGAACCTCAAAGTGTTCCATACCTACCGACATTATCCAGTGAAAACAGGTGGGGAATTCCTCGCAGTCTAGGTGTGTACCAGCCATTGGTATTTCCAACTTCATCTTGGGATCTGTTTGCCGTTACTACCGTGGGCAGGAGGTCTCTCGGCCATTGATGTTAAATACGAACCGTAACTTTCTCGCAAGTTTGTGGACACTGTGTTCGCAAGCATTGGCGTTCGCGGCTGCGCTCCATCACATCAGAGTCTGGGGGGGAGGAGATTAGTGTATGGTGTTCTGTCGACAACGAGGTCATTAGAGACGGAGCACAAGCTCTGATTGGGGAGAAGGTTGAGGAATGAAATTGGCTGTGCCCTTTCAAAGGAACCGTCCCAGCATTTGCCTGAAGCGATTTTAAATCAGGATGGCCGATCGCAGGCTTCAACCGGTCTCCTCCCGGCTCTTGAGACCAGTGTACTAATTGGGTTTTGAGGAATCGGTCTATCCTCCAGCAGGCGACACGATTTTCGCTGGGTTTGATGCAGATATTGGACGCCTCTCTTTTTGAGTTGTGCTATAAATACAGTGTCTTTGGTTGGAAGCATTATAATTTTACTATGGCGTTACATAATCTAGTAATGTACTGTGGTATTTCTTATACGATATCGTTAGCTTATAGAATTCTCTATGACGTCACTATCTCTACCATTGTTACCATTTATAACACTATTAATGATACATAAATTGGTATGCTGTCAGCATCACGACGTTGACGCGACGCAACGTATCGTGACGTGATGCGAAGCAATGTTAATCCATAACTCGTGTAATAGGATACAATCGGAAAAATTGTGGAAAACTGAGAATAATTACGTAACTGTCCGGATGTGGCGTCCGCTAGTGCCTCGAAATATTAAACAAACAGACCACAAGAAACTTGTTATTAACGAATAGTGCCCTGCTCGAGAGTATCCCACGTATAAAGGGTGCAGCTGGGGAGTCAAATGGCTCTGGGCACTATGGGACTTAACATCTACGGTCATCAGTCCCCTAGAACTTAGAACTACTTAAACCTAACTAACCTAAGGACGTCACACAACACCCAGTCATCACGAGGCAGAGAATGCAGCTGGGGATGTCTGCCTCAGTATCAATATGGAATTCTGCATTTTGGTTATCTGAGAGCATCATGACATCGACGCGACGTCAAAACAGTCTCACTTTATTGGACTAAATACGTAAAATTGTGGAAAACGCAGTAAAAATATGTGGAATTGAGAAAAAACGTAAAATACATAAAACTGAGAGTACTTATATATTATCTGTCTGGGTATGGTGTCGACTGTTGCCTTGGAATATTAAAGAAATAGATCTAGAGTGACGTAATTTGTTACAAACAAAAAGACACAGCCTCTGTCCAGCTGCAGAGTAACCCCTCCCACCGAGGTTCCCCAGTTATACAAGATGAACATGTTGGGTGGGTGGGTGCATTATCCTCATTAGTTTAGAGGTGAGGGAGCTCCCGCTATTTTTGTGTCACATGACACAACTGTCTGGGTCATTTCCCTGGGTGACCTCCATCTGTTCTCGGTGGATTCCTGGGGAGCAGTGTAATCTGACACCGGATATCCCCATCAGTGTAATCTGATAGTCAGGCTCAAAGTCGGCAGGGACGTACACTGCAATCCTGCTGCTGTGCACACAAAGGTGACATCGCTGGAAACCTGCTAGGAAATGCAGAGAAACTGCCAGACGACCAGTGCCGAGTGCAAAGACTGGCAGCTGCCCTTCAACGTAAATGAATGTAATTTAATGTACACTACTGGCCATTAAAATTGCTACACCACGAAGATGACGTGCTACAGACGCGAAATTTAACCGACAGGAAGAAGATGCTGTGATATGCAAATGATTAGCTTTTCACAGCATTCACACAAGGTTGGCGCCGGTGGCGACACCTACAACGTACTGACATGAGGAAAGATTACAAGCGATTTCTCATACACAAACAGCAGTTGACCGGCGTTGCCTGGTGAAACGTTGTTGTGATGCCTCGTGTAAGGAGGAGAAATGCGTACCATCACGTTTCCTACTTTGATAAAGATCGGATTGTAGCCTATCGCGATTGCGGTTTATCGTATCGCGACATTGCTCCTCACATTGGTCGAGATCCTACGACTGTTAGCAAAATATGGAATCGGTGGGTTCAGGAGGGTGATACGGAATGCCGTGTTGGATCCCAACGACATCGATCACTAGCAGTCGAGATGACAGGCATCTTATCAGCATGGCTGTAACGGATCGTGCAGCCACGTCTCGACCCCTGAGTCAACAGATGGGGACGTTTGCAAGACAACAACCATCTGCACGAACAGTTCGACGACGTTTGCAGCAGCATGGACTATCAGCTCGGAGACCACGGCTGCGGTTACCCTTGACGCTGCATCACAGACAGGAGCGCCTGCGATGGTGTACTCGACTACGAACCTGGGTGCACGAATGGCGAAACGTCATTTTTTCGGATGAATCCAGGTTCTGTTTACAGCATCATGATGGTCGCATCCGTGTTTGGCGATATCGCGGTGAACGCACGCACATTGGAAGCGTGTATTCGTCATCGCCATACTGGCGTATTACTCGGCGTGATGGTATGGGGTTCCATTGGTTACACGTCTCGGTCACCTCTTTGTCGGATTGACGGCACTTTGAACAGTGGGCGTTACATTTCAGATGTGTTACGACCCCTGGCTTACCCTTAATTTGATCCCCGCGAAACCCTACATTTCAGCAGGATAATGCGCAACCGCATGTTGCAGGTCTTGTACGGGCCTTTCCGAATACAGATAATGTTCGACTGCTGCCCTGGCCAGCACATTCTCCAGATGTCTCACCAACTGAAAACGTCTGGTCAATGGTGGCCGAGCAACTGGCTCGTCACAATACGCCAGTCACTACTCTTGAAGAACTGTGGTATCGTGTTGAAGGTGCATGGGCAGCTGTACCTGTACACGCCATCCAAGCTCTGTTTGACTCAACGCCCAGGCGTATCAAGGCCGTTATTATGGCCAGACGTGATTGTTCTGGGTACTGATTTCTCAGGATCTATGCACGCAAATTGCGTGAAAATGTAATCACATGTCAGTTCTAGTATAATATATTTGTCCAATGAATATCCGTTTATCATCTGCAATTCTTCTTGGTGTAGCAATTTTAGTGGCCAGTAATGTAATATGCGTAATTAGTTGCAAGGATCCGATATCGTTTGACTTTTCTCTGAAGAGTGATTCAACGTGGAGCGGCCATGAGAAAGATCTGGGAAATGCAGTTGCGAGACTCAGATTTATTTGGACTACCATAAAGAAGCAAAATTTACGCGCGAAAATGATGTAATTACTGCTCACCTCACGACTGAGTGCCGCCTGGTGTCGTCAGAGGTAAGTGATGTGGTAAGAAAAGGATCCAAGCAGAGCATAGACGAATGAAGAACACCTCCACCAGTGCACCTCCTTCACTATGCTATGCGATGTCCTCTACCCCACACTGCAGTAATACCGATTGTCTCTACAAATTCTCCTGTCTGTCAGTTTACCTACTGGTGTAACCAACAGTTCCACAAGATCAACCATTCGAAAACACAGGCAATAATTATAGGACGAACCAGCCGTGCCTTCCATCTCCATGACTTTTACCTTGCTACACACATCAAAAAAAGTTTTGCATCACCTCGGTTCCGAGAGTTCCGGAAGCCGTGCAGAAAACTGGGATAGAGGTCAACATAAACATCATTTCTGCCCTTTTTATTGCTCATGAAAACCACACATTGCATGTTGTACCAGCATACAGCGAGACCTTCAGAGGTGGGGTCCAGACTGCTGTTCACACCGATACCTCTAATACCTAGTAGCATGTTCTCTTGCATTGATGCATGCCTGTATTCATTGTGGCATACTATACACATGTTCATCAAGACACTGTTGGTCCATATTGTCCCATTCTCCAACGGCGACTCGGCGCAGGTCCCTCAGAGTGGTTGATGGGTCACGTTGTCCATAAACAGCCCTTTTCAGTCCATCTCAGGCATATTCTACGGGGTTCATGTCTGGAGAACATGCTGGCCACTCTAGTCGAGCGATGTCCTTATCCCGAAGGAAGTCATTCATAAGATGTACATGATGGGAGCGCGAATTGTCGTCCATGAAGACAAAAGCCTCGCCAATATGCTGCCAATATGGTTGCACTATTGGTCAGAGGATGGCATTCACGTATCGTACAGCTGTTACGGCACCTTCCATGACCACCAGTGGAGTACATCGTCCCCACATAATGCCACCTCAAAACAGCAGGGAACCTCCACCTTGCTGCACTCGCTGGACTGGGTGTCTAAGTCGTTCAACCTGACCAGGTTGCCTTCAAACATGTCTCCGATGATTGTCTGGTTGAAGGCATATGCGACATTCATCGGTGAAGAGAATGTGATGCCAAATCTGAGCGGTCCATTTGGCATGTTAATGGTCCCATCTTTACCACACTGCATGGCGGTGAAAATGGATAAAAGCCTTGAACGTTTCATCTTAAATTTACAATCAGATTGCTTGGGCGAGGACTCAGATAGCAGGTGATATTGAAATAAAGTAAAGTAATGATCTTTCTTTGTTTTATAGACTCATGGTTTAAAAACGTTTTTGTCAACATATCAATTGCATATACTGTACAGAACTTCCTAGTGTTTATTGATTAGAAGTATGCAGCCGGTAAAATATTCAGACTAGAATGTTCAACACATTGCCCAAAGAGAAGTTAAGCTTTTTCCAGCCTGTTGTATTACTTGCTAGAATGCGGGTGGATAAATTCGTCAAAAACTCCAGTAGTCACGTAAACCCCTGTCATTTTCATGGCACGAATTGGAAAATTCCTTAAAATGAAAGGGAGGGTTACCTGTCGAGATATCTGTGGTTTTCGGCGTTACTAGTCAGCATTCCGTAGAGTTATTCACAGAGAATGGTTAATTGTTAGCTTGTTCAATGGATCATAATTGCGTTCTCCCACTGTGATGTCGAACGAGTTGGTTTAAACTCATAAGGCCTGTTGACAACGAAAAATTTGATAATATACTGACAATTTTACGACAGTCTTTTGTACTACTGTTTGCTACCAGCAATCCTTTTTTACGCATAGTGATTTACATTGAACAGTAGGGAAACACACCCACATACCCGCATTATACTCATTTAAAAAATTATATGGAGTAGAAGCAGTTGTCAAACAAAATTATTTCGGTTTGAGTTTGAAGTTTATTTTGTTATAAATTACATTTTTACTTATAATAAAGTTCAAATCGCAATAAATGGCAGTTATTGCAACTATTTTCGATGATCTTGTCGTTAGACAATCGTCGTTTAGAGAAAAATTGTTCTTGACGTCTTCATAAGAATGTTTCAGCTGTTCTCGCCTTCGGATGTCACACAGACGATTGCTGTGGAGCAGTGGAAACAACCACAAGACTCGTAACTAAGATTTCCCTCATGTAGACGAATGATGGAAATCTGTTTTAAAAAAATATTACTCCCATGTACATTTGAACGTACAGGGTGTTTCAAAATGAGTAAACGTATTTCGAATGCATATATTTATTAAACTTTAAGACATGCGAATATGGAACTTTACACACATATTTCCGAACCTCTCAAGTTCAGATTACAGGTGTTCAATATGTCCTCCATCAGCGACACGAACAATATTACATCGATACTCAAAGTACTCCCTTACTCGGGCAAGCATGTGCTTCGTGACTGATGTTATGGCAGTATGGATCCGGTTCTTCAACTCTTCCAGGTTCTGTGGGAGTGGTGTTACATAAACGTTCCCTTCAACAAAACCCCACAGGAAGCAGTCAGAGGATGTCAAATCCGGTGACCGTGGAGTCCAGCTGAGACATACTAAGTCGCCAGCTCCTTGACGACCAATCCAACGGTTCGGTGGAGTTTCATTCAGATAATCACGCACTTGGCGACTCCAGTGAGGGGGTGCCCCGTCTTGTTGAAAAATGAAGTTGTCTTCGTGCTGCCTCGGAAACAATCAGTTTTGTAACATAGAGAGATACTGCTGAACGTTAACCGTGTTTCCATTAAAGAAGACTGAGCCGTAAACAGATGGTCGGGGTATCACACAAAACACATTGACTTTGGGCGAATCTTGTACATGTGCAATGGCTGCATGTAGATTCTGTAGGCACCAAACTCGAACATTGTGTTTGTTTACCTGACCACTAATATGGAAAGTCGCTTCATCACTGAACACGATGCGTTGTGCGAAAGTGCTGGGATTGTCAATAGCATCAAAAATCTCGTTACAAAATCCCACACGTTTGCGTTTCTCATCAGAACGCAGAGCTTGTAACAGCTGTGACTTGCACGGCTTCATAACCACCAGACGTCTCAAAACACGCCAAATTGTTGTTGTAGGCAGTTGTAACTCCCAAGTGGCACGATGAGTTGATTTTGAGGGACTGCGTTGGAAAGCAGTTTGAATTCGTGCAATATTTTCTTAAGGAACACGAGGACGGCCAGGACTCTTTCCTTTCATTCACATCCTGTATCTAGAAACTGTCGATATCATCTGCGAATGTTCCACCCATCTGGAGAATGGAAACGTCTTTCCACTGTAATCACGGAATTGCACTTCGCAAAACTGAGAACACAAAATGGTTTCTGCTGCGGAGAAGCCATTTTAAACATATGACGGTTACCAAGCAAAGCAGAAGACAACTGACATCTAGCGGCTATTAATATAAACTAGACTATGTATTCGTTTCTCCAGTAGCCGAGCCGAGGCGTAGCGATCGGTAGTTTGGATAAAGTAATACTTTGTAATACGTATATTCTTTTTGAAACACCCTGTATAATACGATGTACCGAAGGCATATGAACATGATTGTTATCCGCAGCAACACAGTTCGGCAACACTGACTTCGTTTCCCCGCCCTGTGCTGTCACGCGTGCGCAAACCACAGGGGTGAAAGCTATATGGGCGAAGAGGCAACAAGCCATGTAGTTCCATTCCAGACCACTAGAGGCGCTAGGGATCAAACGAAGCTGGAATTGACCAATGAGAGCTGTCTAAACTCCAATGGTGGTTGTTTTGAAATATTCTATCGTCTTGCTCTGCACTGAAGTCTGTGGTCCTCGATTACAGTCGTCTTTGTATTTGTTTCATATTTACATACTACTCATCTTCATTATAAACAGATTTTTTACTTTACATTCATAAAGTTCACTGTGGAATTGAAGAGATTTCCTGCTGAAAAATGGCCACAATGAATTGTAAGGTAAGACATTTAATTTTTCATTAAATAATCTTGTAGCCTATAAATTAAATGTATTCTCGAAACTTCCTGGCAGATTGAAACTGTGTGCCCGTCCGAGACTCGAACTCGGGACCTTTGCCTTTCGCGGGCAAGTGCTCTACCATCTGAGCTATGTGCTTCAGTAGCTCAGATGGTAGAGCACTTGCCCGCGAAAGGCAAAGGTCCCGAGTTCGAGTCTCGGACGGGCACACAGTTTTAATCTGCCAGGAAGTTTCATATCAGCGCACACTCCACTGCAGAGTGAAAATCTCATTCTGGAAATGTATTCTCTTCTATCGTGAATTAAGCAGTGTGGTTTCTGTTTGTTTATTTAAATAACTTTGATATGTCTGTAGTAGTTTTATTTAATGAAGACTTTTATGTTTTTTTCAAAATATTCAACACAACAGATTGACGTTGAAATACTCCTGCAAGTTCCCCAGCTGTTCATCTGGCTATTACGTGGATTCAACGCAGGAAATTTGCAACAATCATTTCTACAGGTTTCCAAAACAACCTCAAGAGTTACTTCTAAAGTGGAAGAGTGTTTGTAAACTGTCACCAGATGTGCACTGTGCTTCTTTTGTTTGTGAAGATCATTTTTTCTAAGAAGATTTTATGGATAAAAGTAGGCATAGGCTAAACAGGGGTGTGTTTCCAAAACATGTGACAGGTGTTCCTTGTGAAATTGCCAAAATCGGTAGTGAATCAGGTGACACTGTTGTTAATAGTGAATAAAAATCATGTTTTGTTTTCATTTCACTGTTTTCATTTCGCTGTTTTCATTTCGCTGTTTTTATCCACCTTTCCTGCTTTTGGTACTTGATATTGATGTTTTCTTTTTTGTGTTGAAGCATTTACAGTAGTAAGATGTAGGAACCTTTTTAAGAAATTAATGGTCAGTAGTGCAAGTTTGCTGGGCAGTTACTCAGAACTTATAGTCCTGAAACATAGTTGTAACAAATTTTAGAATTCTTCATTAATTAATACTGTGATAAATATTTCTTAATTGAACCTCTTTAACCGCTGCTTATTCTTTTAATAATAGGCTTTTTTCCTCCATTGATCCAGCAACTTGTATGACGTAAAAATTATGACATTATTCAGGAATATTTGTAGTCCAGTTTAGCTGCTACTATGTTATTTTTCTTTTGCTTTAATTATTCACACTAAAAGCTTGTTTCGACTTACTCTCAGTTTCAAGTGTTGCATCTAGTTCTTATGAACCATAAAACATGCTGGAACTTTTACATGTTGATAAATAACAATACAAGCGTGTCAATTTAAAAGTCTATTTTTGATGTTTGCGCCTGACAGTCGCTGCTCCTATCATGTTTTCTTGTCTGTCAGACGCAAACGTCAAAAATAGACTGAAAATATTACTGAATAGGTTTCTCTCTGCTGTAGTACAGTGTGCTATAGCTGTGTTTCAATTATTTTATTATGATGCCAGCCAAAATAATTACATAGCACGCCCAGAAAAATAAGGTAATAGAATTAAAAGAAAAATAAAAACCTACAACGTAAGTAAACTATGGGGGATGCAACCCGCAATGTTATCATATTTTACTTCATCTCCATACCACTTGAGGCGCTGCTGTCGGTCTGTGTTTCCCACTTTTAGCATGAGAGTTGCGTTTCTCTTTTTTCTTGTTCTGTGGCGCAAACGTCATCCCCTCCACACCTGCCTATTGCTCCGCCTCTATGCGCGGAATCGTCGTCTTACGCGAAGCAGGCTTCAGTGTCGTGGGCAGTGATGCAAAGAGGTTGAAGGATAGTGAAACCACAGTTAGGTGACGAGATTTTGAACGTCCACGCCTCATCACAGATTGTGGAGGTCAGACACTTGCGCTCTCAGTAAATCAGGATGGGGGAGGGTCGGGTTGTTTTGGGGGAGGAGACCAAACAGCGAGGTCATCGGTCTCATCGGATTAAGGAAGGCGGCCGTGCCCTTTTTAAAGGAGCCATCCCGGCACATGCCTGAAGGGATTGAGGGAAATCATGGAAAACCTACATCAGGATGGCCGGACGCGGGATTGAACTGTCGTCCTCCCGTATGCGAGTTCAGTGTGCTAACCACTGCGCCACCTCCCTCGGTAATCAGGATAGATGGCGATCTGTGGCTGATACGGCGACAGAGTGCAATGCTCATGCGATTGTTCTCTCATCCAGGAGAATGGCTGTTCGAAACATGCACCGCACCAAGGACACATGCACGTGAGTGCAGCCTCATGCTATGGGGCACACTCACCTGGGATTCCATGGGACCTGTGATAGTAATAGGAGGCACCACGGCAGCTGTGAACTATGCGAATATCATTGCAGACGACCTGCATCCAAACTAAAAAGTTTGGAGATGACTTCAGACAGGAAAGTCTAAAGAGTGGAGGTCTGGTGATCGCAGATGGCTCGTTGGCGGCCCTATGCTTACTGGAACGTTTCCATGTATACTAAGGTGACAAAAATCATAGGATAGCGACATGTACATACACTACTAGCCATTAAAATTGCTACACCACGAAGATGATGTGCTACAGACGCGAAATTTAACCGACAGGAAGAAGATGCTGTGAAATGCAAATGATTAGCTTTTTAGAGCATTCACACAAGGTTGGCGCCGATGGCGACACCTACAACGTGCTGACATGAGGAAAGTTTCCAACCGATTCCCCATACACAAACAGGAGTTGACCGGCGTTGCCTGGTGAAACGTTGTTGTGGTGCCTCGTATAAGGAGGAGAAATGCGTACTATCACGTTTCCGACTTTGATAAAGGTCGAATTGTAGCCTATCGCAATTCCGGTTTATCGTATCGCGACATTACTGCTCGCGTTGGTCGAGATCCAATGACTGTTAGCAGAATATGGAATCGGTGGGTTCAGGAGGGTAATACAGAACGCCGTGCTGGGTCGCAACGGCCTCGTATCACCAGCAGTCGAGATGACATGGCTGTAACCGATCGTGTAGCCACGTCTCGATCGCTGAGTCAACAGATGGGGACGTTTGCAAGACAACAACCATCTGCACGAACAGTTCGACGACGTTTGCAGAAGCATGGACTATCAGCTCGGAGACCGTGGCTGCGGTTACCCTTGACGCTGCATCACAGACAGGAGCAACTGCAAAGGTGTACTCAACGACGAATCTGGGAGCACGAATGGCAAAACGTCATTTTTTCGGATGAATCGAGGTTCTGTTTACAGCACCATGATGGTCGCATCCGTGTTTGGCGACATCGCGGTGAACGCACATTGGAAGCGTGTATTCGTCATCGCCATACTGGCGTATCACCCGGCGTGATGATATGGGGTGCCATTGGTTGCACGTCTCGGTCACCTTTTGTTCGCACTGACGGCACTTTGAACAGTGGACGTTACATTTCAGATGTGTTGCGACCCGTGGCTCCATCCTTCATTCGATCCCTGCGAAGTTGCAAGTCCTGTACGTGCCTTTCTGGATACAGAAAATGTTCGACTGCTGCCGTGGCCAGCACATTCTCCAGATCTCTCACCAATTGAAAGCGTCTGGTCAATGGTGGCCGAGCAACTGGCTCGTCACAATACGCCAGTCACTACTCTCGATGAACTGTGGTATCGTGTTGAAGATGCATGGGCAGCTGTACCTGTACACGCCATCCACGCTCTGTTTGACTCACTGCCCAGGCGTATCAAGGCCGTTATTATGGCCAGGGGTGGTTGTTCTGGGTACTGATTTCTCAGGATCTGTGCACCCAAATTGGGTGAAAATGTAATCAAATGTCAGTTCAAGTATAGTATTTTCGTCCAATGAATACTCGTTTATCATCTGCATTTTTTCTTGGTGTAGGAATTATAATGGTCAGTAGTGTAGGTAGATGGTGGCAGTATCGAGAACAGATTGGCGGAGCTGTCATTTGTACTCAGGTCATCCATGTGTACAGATTTCCGGGATGACTATGGCTGCACGATTTTGAATGCGGAATAGTAGTTGGAGCTGGACGCTTGGGTCATTCCATTTTGGAAATCGTTAGGTAATTCAATATTCCGGGATCAGCAGTGCCAAGAGAGTGTCGAGAATACCCAATTTCAGGCATTACGTCTCACATGGACAACACAGTGGCCGACAGTCTTCACTTAACGACTGAGAGCAGGGGAGTTTACGTAGAGTTGTCAAAGCTAAGAGACTAGCAGCATCCTTGTGTGAAACAACAGCAGAAATCAATGTGGGACGTATGACGAACGTATCCATTAGGCGAAATTTGGTGTTAATTGCCTATGGCAGCACACGACCAACACATCTCCTATAGCGTCTCTCCTGGTCTTGTGGACATTGGTTGGACCTAGCCGACTGGAAAATCGTGGTTCTTATTTCAGCTGAAAAGAGCTGATGGCAGGGTTCGAGTGTGGTGCAGACCCCACGAAACGTTGGACCCACATTGTCAAGAAGGCACTGTGCGTATTATAGTGGCTGCATAGCGATGTGGGATGTGTCAAGTGGAACGGACTGGGTTTTCTGGACCAACTGAACCGATCATTTAATGTTAATAGTTATGTTTTGCTACTTGGAGACCATTTGTATCCATTCATGGGCTACATGTTCCCAAACATGTCGCTGGGCTGCAATTTTTTGCCAGACTGCCAATCTTTAATGCCCATTTACGGTTCGAAATATGCACAGGACGTAATTTTGTGAGAGACACAATTTTGTATTGCCAGTACGTGAGGTATCGCGCTGCGAAGTCCGAGTGTGGGAATTTTTCGTCACCCTTTATATGAAACGTGTTCCGTCTCGGAAACCATTCGGGATAGGGCATATGTCCATTCTTGTTTCAATTGATTGTTCATGTCATATCCCTGAATATGGACCATTCCTCCTGGAACACCCTGCACACAAAGACCGAAACCTTAAAAAGAGCATTCTCGCAGCTATAATAAAGTAAAAGATGTGCAGTAGTGAGGTATATTTTTTCCATAGGATATATTCTTAAGATTCAAAAAAATGGCTCTGAGCACTATGCGACTTAACTGCTGAGGTCATCAGTCGCCTAGAACTTAGAACTAATTAAACCTAACTAACCTAAGGACATCACACACATCCATGCCCGAGGCAGGATTCGAACCTGCGACCGCAGCGGTCGCTCGGTTCCAGACTGTAGCGCCTAGAACCGCACGGCCACTCTGGCCGGCGATATATTCTTAAGACGTCTCAGCTTTCTTGATGCTTCATAATACGTTTTTCAGTGGCAGCAACTTCGCAACTGTTTGTTTTACGAGGGTTGTCCAGAAAATAAGTTCAGATCGGTTGCGAAATGGAAACCACAGAGAAAAAAAGAAACGTTTTATTTGCAACAGTTAGGTTCACCTTCCACCTACTTCTCTACATTGTCGACGCTCCAACTTCGAGTTTTGTCTAGTGTTGTATCAACTTTCCAATATCCTCGTCATAGAAAGCAGCCGCCTGTGCTTTCAGCCAGTTATCTGCACTGGTCTGCAGCTCGTTGTCTGTGGAAAAATTTTGTCTTGATAGCCAGCGCTTCTTGTGAGCAGAGACGAGACTCAGGGGGAGCCAATTACGGACTGTATTGTGGGTGATCAAACACTTCTCATCGGAAACGCTGCAGGGGCGTCTTCATTGCCCCTGCAGTGTGCCGCCGAGAGCTGGCATGAAGGAGGAACTGCTCGACAGTTGTGTTATGTGGGCTGCATGACACAGGCGAAATCTCTAACCAGGCCCTCATACTTGGCGGGAGACGCTATTCCCTACACATTTTTACGTGCTCACTGTTCACTCAAAACTGAAAGGAGCGACGCGACACGATCTACGGGCATACCAGAGACACTTCCCAACACATTTGTGCAAAGCTTTGCCGGATTTTCCCGGTGGTTTCCATTTCGTGACCGATCGGATCTTTCTTTCTGGACAACCCTCGTATTACGTTTATAAAAGTTTTTCACATTTGCGTAACTCCGATTTTAGATGTATCACGTATATGAAATTAATAGTTCTCTTATTGTACTGGTGAACTACAGTATAATATTAACACATACATACGATTGCAATTTCAAATTGTTTTGACGAATTCCTTTTGAGTCCTTTGACCAAAGTCTTGGAAACGCCTTGTACCAAGATCAGACGTGCACCTTACAAGAGGTACATCATACCTGTGGGAATCACCACGAGTCAAAAACTAAAGAGTAATCGCCGAACTAGTTGTAACTGCTATACAGTCTTTCAAATAGGTATTGGTCTTCCAATTCTCAGAGGAATTAGAATGTTCAAAATATGGTTTCAGTATTTTGCAAAATATATGTATCTGTATTTTAAAGTTCCGGAAGCAACTAGTTTACTTAGAAACACATCCACAAATCCCTATTTGTCTTTTTCCTTGCTAATTTTTTTTCAGAGTAGAACGACAACGCAGGACAGCCGTAGCACTGGTACTATCTCGCTTCCATCCATTTTGCGGCCATAGCAGTTTCGTGTAAACACTTTTGGCCGGAAATGCATTACCGCAAACATGACCGGGCAGCCCAGGAAACAATCATAATAATAATAATATTTTTTGTATCCCGCCTGGAAGGCGGCGCGTGGGTCTGCTCATGTCAACTGAAGGGTAGGCCGAATGTAGGAAGCGAGTAGGAACAGGTGAGGTAAAACTCTTGGTACAACGTTTCACGTAAAAGTACATTTAATAGACAATGTTAGTCAATGACATATACGTAACTTTTAGTAAAGAGCACGTAAGTGCGAAACTGTACATCAGTCAAATCTAACATCGGTTAGAAGGTATAAAGGCAAAATATGTAGTGGCTCGCCCACTATGAAATGGAAACGATGTTGGTTGGTCGTCTACTCGGAATCAAATCGGCAGAATCTGGAGCGGCGCTCGTAGAGCTACGCAGTGCCGGCTAGAGGGCGGTGTCGTAGTGCCAACCTAAGAACTTGTACCTACGCCGTGGCATCGTAGCTATCGACACTACAATAATAATAATAATAATAATAATAGAAAAACTGAGAAAAGACATCGGACAGTTAACACAATTTATAAGAAATGAAATATCAGACAAAAAACGAAAAAGGTTAGGTAAAATCTCACAACAAGAAGCAATAGAGCAATTAGATGAAAAGAAGCAAAAATTACAAGCTTTGGCGAAACGACTTAGAAGATACAAAAAAAGTGAAAATAGAAGGAAACAAAACCAAACATTCAACACATACCAAAAGAAATTTTACCAAACAATAGATAACACACACATAAAAATAGACAATCCACCAAACATAAGAGACATGGAACACTTCTGGAGCAGCATATGGTCAAACCCGGTACAACATAACAGGCATGCACGGTGGATACAAGCAGAAACAGATACATACAAGATGATACCACAAATGCCTGAAGTGATAATTTTGCAACATGAAGTCACCCGAGCAATTAATTCTACGCACAATTGGAAAGCCCCTGGAAATGATAAAATAGCAAATTTCTGGCTAAAGAAGTTCACCTCAACACATTCACATCTAACTAAATTATTTAACAGTTACATTGCAGACCCATACATATTCCCTGATACACTTACACATGGAATAACTTATCTGAAACCTAAAGATCAAGCAGACACAGCAAACCCAGCTAAATATCGCCCCATAACATGCCTACCAACAATCTACAAAATATTAACTTCAGTCATTACACAGAAATTAATGACACATACAACACAGAACAAAATTATAAATGAAGAACAAAAAGGCTGCTGCAAAGGAGCACGAGGATGTAAAGAGCAACTGATAATAGATGCAGAGGTGACATATCAAGCTAAAACTAAACAAAGGTCTCTACACTACGCATACATTGATTACCAAAAAGCTTTTGATAGTGTACCCCACTCATGGTTACTACAAATATTGGAAATATACAAAGTAGATCCTAAATTGATACAGTTCCTAAACATAGTAATGAAAAACTGGAAAACCACACTTAATATCCAAACAAATTCAGATAATATCACATCACAGCCAATACAGATTAAGTGTGGAATATACCAAGGAGACTCATTAAGTCCTTTCTGGTTCTGCCTTGCTCTGAACCCACTATCCAACATGCTAAATAATACAAATTATGGATACAATATTACTGGAACATACCCACACAAAATCACACATTTGCTATACATGGGTGATCTAAAACTACTGGCAGCAACAAATCAACAGCTCAACCAATTACTAAAGATAACAGAAGTATTCAGCAATGATATAAGTATGGCGTTTGGAACAGACAAATGTAAGAAAAATAGCATAGTCAAGGGAAAACACACTAAACAAGAAGATTACATATTGGATAACCACAGCGACTGCATAGAAGCGATGGAAAAAACGGATGCCTATAAATATCTAGGATACAGACAAAAAATAGGGATAGATAATACAAATATTAAAGAAGAACTAAAAGAAAAATATAGACAAAGACTAACAAAAATACTGAAAACAGAATTGACAACAAGAAACAAGACCAAAGCTATAAATACTTATGCCATACCAATATTGACCTACTCATTTGGAGTAGTGAAATGGAGTAACACAGACCTAGAAGCACTCAATACACTTACACGATCACAATGCCATAAATATAGAATACATCACATACATTCAGCAACAGAAAGATTCACATTAAGCAGAAAGGAAGGAGGAAGGGGATTTATCGATATAAAAAACCTACATTATGGACAGGTAGACAATTTAAGAAAATTCTTTATAGAACGAGCAGAAACTAGCAAAATACACAAAGCAATCACTCATATAAATACATCGGCTACACCACTACAATTTCATAACCACCTCTACAACCTGTTAGACCACATAACATCAACAGATACGAAGAAAGTAAATTGGAAAAAGAAAACACTTCATGGCAAGCACCCGTATCATCTAACACAGCCACACATCGATCAAGACGCATCCAACACATGGCTAAGAAAAGACAATATATACAGTGAGACAGAAGGATTCATGATTGCAATACAGGATCAAACAATAAACACCAGGTATTACAGCAAGCATATTATTAAAGATCCCAATACCACAACAGATAAATGCAGACTTTGTAAACAACAAATAGAAACAGTAGATCACATCACAAGCGGATGTACAATACTAGCAAATACAGAATACCACAGAAGACATGACAATGTCGCAAAAATAATACATCAACAGCTTGCCTTACAACATAAACTTATAAAACAACACGTTCCTATATACAAGTATGCACCACAAAATGTACTGGAGAATGATGAATACAAATTATACTGGAACAGAACCATTATAACAGATAAAACAACGCTACATAACAAACCTGACATCATACTCACCAATAAAAAGAAGAAATTAACACAACTAATCGAAATATCCATACCCAATACAACAAATATACAAAAGAAAACAGGAGAAAAAATTGAAAAATACATCCAACTGGCTGAGGAAGTCAAAGACATGTGGCATCATGATAAAGTTGACATCATACCAATTATAGTATCAACTACAGGAGTCATACCACACAATATCCACCAGTACATCAATGCAATACAGCTACATCCAAACACATATATACAACTACAGAAATCCGTAATTATTGATACATGTTCAATTACCCGAAAGTTCCTAAATGCAATATAACACATACCGTACAGTTAATAGGAAGTGACGCTTGATCAAGGTCCGCGTCACTTTCCATTCTCAACCAGACTTAACGTCTGAGAAAGTAAAGAAATAATAATAATAATAATAATAATAACCGAAAATAGTAATCGAGCTCAGTGTGCCAACCTAAGAACTTGTACCTACGCCGTGGCATCGTAACTATCGATACTACAATATTATTATTAATAATAATAATAATAATAATAATAACCGAAAATAGTAATCGAGCTCAGTGTAAAGATCTGTTTGAAACACTGGGGATTTTAACTACACAATGTGAGTACATTTATCTATCAGCTGTACACACCAAAAATAATATTGATAATCACTGCACAGACAGTTCTGTTGATGGCCAGTGAACAAGAGCAAGACTGAACTTGAAGGGCCTCACCAGCGAACGACGGATCGCAGCTATCCGTCGTAAGAGATGTCTTCTGCAATCGGCATTCGCCCGATACCACAGAACGACTTGCCAAGCGTTTCCAATTAGTACTGTGAACCCGCTGTGTCGAGAAGTTCTGCTATGGAAAATGAACTGATGTGTTTAGCATCAACTACAGATTAATTACACATCCCCCCCCCCCCTCGGACAATTGCATTAAATAAATTTAAAATAAACGAAAATTATAATCTCCTTTCGAAATGTTTCTCTTGGAAACTTTGAGTTACTTTATAGTTTATATTACATTTTACATTGACACCAAGTGGATTGTGTACATCTTTCCAGTGTGCTGATAGAATTCTTTTTCGTTTATTAGACCACAATTCCTTTTTTATTCATTAGTCTTACTGCAAGTAGGCCTATTCATACATTCTTTTGCAATCTCGATCTGTCTATGGAGGCGTTATCAATAGGAGCACTCCTGGGTATCAGAAGTCTTATTACAAATTGTGTGAGGAACATTTAGATTACAGGAAATGTCAAAGTGCCCTGATCATTTTAATTAAAATGTCCTCCTACCATTACAGTACATATGTCATTCTGTATAGAAGTTAAAAACTTTTGTAAAACGGTCATTATTTCGTAAATAACTCAGAATCATCAGATGGAACGCATTATATTGCATTACTATGAACTTCCCATCAATTCTACTTCAATAGCACAAGCTTCAAAATGCTGCAAAATCCGAGGGTGTATTTTGTATTACTTCTTGATGCAAGTGGCAAATCTGGCGTCAAAAAATGGCTCTGGGCACTATGGGACTTAACTTCTGAGGTCATCAGTCCCCTGGACTTAGAACTACTTAAACCTAACTAACCTAAGGACATCACACACATCCATGCCCGAGGCAGGATTCGAACCTGCGACTGTAGCGCCTAGAACCGTATGGCCACTCCGGCCGGCATCTGGACTCCACTTCACTTCTCAAAGTAGTTCGTGGTCCCTGAATAACTATCAATTCTAACAAAGTTATTACTCAACGTGGGTACAGCGAAATGAAACAAAACTACTGCGACGGATCGCTGCGATACGTCACTCGTGTGTGAGGCTCTATGCGTTTACCACGAAAGAAAAAACATAAAACTCTAAACAGTATATTCTGTGAAGGAATAAAGCCGTACAATCAATTGCCCAAAGAGATTATTAAAACAATCTTATTTACAAAGGTAGCTAAAAAGGAGCTGTTAAGCAATACATTCTATAGATTGAAGTATTGCTTAGATAAGACGGAATTGGGGTTTGGTAAAAAATGTAACACAGCAGTAGTAATAATAATAATAACAAAACGAATCGTTTCATATAACATTTTCACACTATTCCTTAATTCTTTTATTTCTTTTCCGACAAAAGTTACTGACGAAGCTAAGCTATTTACGGGGTGGTTACAATGAACCTTTCGCTGCTTGAGCCAGTGTGGACGGAACACGGTTTATCGTATGGGTACGCAGCTTTATACACAACTGGCCATTAAAACTGCTACACCAAGAAGAAATGCAGATGATAAGCGGGTATTCATCGGACAAATATATTATACTAGAACTGACATGTGATTACATTTTCACGCAATTTGGGTGCATAGATCCTGAGAAATCAGTACCCAGAACAACCACGTCTGGCCGTAGAGCTTGGATGGCGTGTAGAGGTACAGCTGCCCATGCACCTTCAACACGATACCACAGTTCATCAAGAGTAGTGACTGGCGTATTGTGACGAGCCAGTTGCTCGGCCACCATTGACCAGACGTTTTCAGTTTGTGAGAGATCTGGAGAATGTGCTGGCTAGGGCAGCAGTAGAACATTTTTTGTATCCGGAAAGGCCCCTACAGGACCTGCAATATGCGGTCGTGCACTATCCTGCTGCAATGTAGGGTTTCGCAGGGATCGAATGAAGGGTAAAGCCACGGGTCGTAACACATCTGAAATGTAACGTCCACTGTTCAAAGTGCCGTCATTGCGAACAAGAGGTGACCGAGACGTGTAACCAATGGCACCCCATACCATCACGCCGGATGATACGCCGGTATGACGATGACGAATACACGCTTCCAATGTACGTTCACCGCGATGTCGCCAAACACGGATGCGACCATCATTATGCTGTAAACTGAACCTGGACTCATCCGAAAAAATGACGTTTTGCCATTCGCGCACCCAGGTTCGTCGTTGAGTACACCATCGCAGGCGCTCCTGTCTGTGATGCAGCGTCAAGGGTAAGCGAAGCCACGGTCTCCGATCTGATAGTCCGTGCTTCTGCAAACGTCGTCGAACTGCTCGTGCAGATGAATGTTGTCTTGCAAACGTCCCCATCTGTTGACTCAGGGATCGAGACGTGGTTGCACGATCCGTTACAGCCATGCGGATAAGATGCCTGTCATCTCGACTGCTAGTGATACGAGGCCGTTGGGATCCAGCACGGCATTCCATATTACCCTCCTGACCCCACCGATTCCATATTCTGCTAACAGTCATTGGATCTCGACCAACGCGAGCAGCAATGTCGCGATACGATAAACCGCAGTCGCGATAGGTTACAATCCTACCTTTATCAAAGTCGGAAACGTGATGGAACGCATTTCTCCTCCTTACACGAGGCATCACAACAACGTTTCACCAGGCAACGCCGGTCAACTGCTGTTTGTGTATGAGAAATCGGTTGGAAACTTTCCTCATGTCAGCACGTTGTAGGTGTCACCACCGGCGCCAACCTTGTGTGAATGCTCTGAAAAGCTAATCTTTTGCACATCGCAGCATCTTCTTCCTGTCGGTTAAGTTTCGCGTCTGTAGCACGTCATCTTCGTGGTGTAGCAATTTTAATGGCCAGTAGTGTAGTAATGATGTTCAGACTGTGCTCTGTGTGATTTGCGTTGTCTGTAGTGCTGGTGTCATGACGTGCAGTTGGGTGACGGTGCTGGGACGGCGATGTAGAGTTTTAACACAAACATCAGCGTGGATTACAGCATTGCTCTTCAAGGTGAGCAGGGCTTTACTCGTCAAACTGTTTTATGAAAACAACGGCACTGCTGCTGCTTTTCGTTGAGTGTTCGGCGTTGAAAGTCCTCTTGAAGCCCTGGGGTTGAAGAACAGGATTCGAAAGTTCGAATTAACGGGAGATTTGGGAATTGCTCTTCGGATAGATCGACGCCCAATTGTGTCACAAATTGTTGGAGAAGTTACTGTTGCCATGACTGAGAATGCTGGACGCAACGTGCGATCTTCAAGCCGTGCACGAGCCTGTGGACAGCTGAACGTTCCACGGTCTGCCGTTAGAGAAGTGTCGCAAACAATTGTGAAATGGTATCTGTAGTGCGGTTCCAGGCTATCGTGGATGCAGGTGGTCGTCACATTGAGCAACGTTTGTAGCCAGGAGCGTAAAAATGGTAAGCAGTTAAAAAATGAAACGCTCACGTGTGGAAATTAAAATGTTTCTCTTTCAACGGTTTACTCATTATCTCTGTTCCGCATGTCCTTAAAATGTTTCCACAAGTTTCATTCTCCGGCAGTCACTCATTTCTAATGGGAGCCCTGTCAAGTAGAGAATCGTCCGGTATAGTACTAACAAGTTGTCCGCCCCCGGTAGCTGAGTGGTCAGCGCGACAGACTGTCCATCCAAAGGGCCCGGGTTCGATTCCCGGCTGGGTCGGAGATTTTCTCCGCTCAGGGTCTGGGTGTTGTGTTGTCCTAATCATCATCATTTCATCCCCATCGACGCGCAAGTCGCCGAAGTGGCGTCAAATCGAAAGACTTGCACCAGGCGAACGGTCTACCCGACGGAAGGCCCTCGTCACACGACATTTCATTTCACTAACAAGTTACCCTCTTTCTGACTTAAACGTCTCAGTTGTTATGGAGAGATGCTGACACAGTTTTTCAGGCTAGCAAATTGGAAGCTGTGATACACAAGACGGAAATCAGACACCTTGGCTGAAGTCCTGACATCAGCTGATTGTGTGTGTGTGTGTGTGTGTGTGTGTGTGTGCGCGCGCGCGTGAGTCGTGACATGAATGAACAGTGTAGCACTAGCCTTCAACATTACTATACAGCTTGTCTGTAAAACAGTATGTGTAATAGGGATAAAGCGAATGGCGTAGCACTGTTTTAAACAAATACTTCAAATGGCTCTGAGCACTATGGGACTTAAGCCGGCCGTTGTGGCCGTGCGGTTCTAGGCGCTTCAGTCTGGAACCGCGTGACCGCTACGGTCGCAGGTTCGAATCCTGCCTCGGGCATGGATGTGTGTGATGTCCTTAAGTTAGTTAGGTTTAAGTAGTTCTAAGTTATAGGGGACTGATGACCACAGATGTTAAGTTCCATAGTGCTCAGAGCTGTAGCGCCTAGAACCGCTCGGCCACACCGGCCGGCTGTTTTAAACAGACTGGTCTTGGAGGCAGGATTCGAACCTGCGACCGTATCGGTCTCGCGATTCCAGACTGTAGCGCCTAGAACCGCTGTTTTAGACAGACAGGTCTTGTATTCGGGAGGGTGGAGACTCCAGTCTTTATCCGCAGATGCTGATTTAGGTTTTCAGTGGTTTCTCTAAATTATTTCAGGCAAATGCCGGGATGGTTCCTATTATAAGGCCACGGCCGACTACCTGTCCCATCCTTGCTTGTAAAAATGAATTATGATACTTTTGTTGTTCTTAACCGTTTGGATACCAGTGGTTTCTGCCTGAAACCACCATTTCATTATTTTTTTAGTAAATACCAGTGGGTTTCGCATGAAATCACCTATGCTATTGCAAGATGGAGAGATCTATTTCTACACTACGGTACTTGGTTCAAATGACTCTGAGCACTATGGGACTTAACATCCATGGTCATCAGTCCTCTAGAACTTAGAACTACTTAAACCTAACTAACCTAAGAACATCACACAACACCCAGTCATCACACTACGGTACTTCGCCGGCCGGTGTGTCCGAGCGGTTCTAGGCGCTTCAGTCCGGAACCGCGCTCCTGCTGCTGCTGCTGCGGTCGCAGGTTCGAATCCTGCCTCGGGCATGGATGTGTGTGATGTCCTTAGGTTAGTTAGGTTTAAGTAGTTCTAAGTCTAGGGGACTGATGACCTCAGATGTTAGGTCCCATAGTGCTCAGAGCCATATGAACTAAGGTACTTCAGTGGATGTAGTACATTGCAGTAGTCAGAGTGTTCAAAGCAACAGTCTACGCCGCGATTGTGTTACGTCATTGTAGAAGACTGACATGTTTCTCTTTCTCTCTCGTTTATTTTATTTTTTACATCGTGATCAAAAAAATGGCTCTGAGCACTATGGGACTCAACTGCTGGGGTTATTAGTCCCCTAGAACTTAGAACTAGTTAAACCTAACTAACCTAAGGACGTCACAAACATCCATGCCCGAGGCAGGATTCGAACCTGCGACCGTAGCGGTCTTGCGGTTCCAGACTGCAGCGCCTTTAACCGCACGGCCACTTCGGCCGGCCACATCGTGATCATGCTGAGGATATCATTGATGCTGAAAGTAAGTATAAAGTTATTGTAAAATACATTTGAATTTGTATACTGCTCTAATGAGTGGTTCTGAAGTAAACCCACTGGAGCAGTATGTACTTTTGAAATTTTTAGACCCATTTTTGTTGGTTTTATAGAACTATAATTTGTTTTAAGCCTTATGAGTTCATAGAAGTTTTGAGATGTGGAACTGTGTTTAGGAAAAATGTGAAATTGCCTTCAAATATATGTCATGAAACGATGGGTAGTTGAAAACTGTATGTCCCAGTGGTTCCAAAGTGACACCACAACTTTAAACCAACTGATTGCGAAATTTTTGCCAATTTCTTCGTTTATTCGTTCCTTGCTGTGACGATAAAGGTAAATTTTGTGAAAATTTTTTAAGTTTTTTAAATTCTGTTGAGGCCCAAAGGATTAGTTGTAACGAAACGATTCCAGTGCTCTTTTAAAAGTGATATACGTATGAATAAAAACAACAACTACTACTACTACAGAATTCGTGCGTCTGCAGTGTTGCAGGACAACACTGCCGTGCCATATTATCGGCGATATGCCCGTGTAAACTGTGTTTAGGCAGGTGACTGAATGTAGCGAGGTGCTGATTGCGGACAACGTGCTTTAAACGGCTGGGGCCTGGCAGCGGACTGCAGCCTACGTCACAGGCTGGGAGCACGTGGTGTGTGTGGAGGGAGCCAGAGCCAGGTGTGATGTGGTGGCACGACAGCTGTGCAGCGGCGCGGGCCGGGCAGGCAGGTGTGCGCGACTCTGCAAGGCCTCGCAGCCACTGCGGGCAGCTGCCGCCGGCCGCGCACAGCGCAGCACGTGTGTGCGCCCGAGGCGTGAGCGCGCGCACGCCATCACTGCGGTCTAGTGGGATATCAGACAAAACTTGTGACTGGTAGGCAGCACACTGCGTGTTGTCGGGTATGGAGAGTGATCGACGGAAGTAAGACCGGTATTACACTATCAAATTTCTTTGTCCAATATCTTTGTCAAAGATATTTGATGGTGTAATAGAGAACTTTGTCAAATGTCGTCCAATATTTGATCAAATCTAGGGCCTCGCTGTAGATTTGATCAAACAAGTCGCTTGTCTTCTGTTCACTGCAATATGACATGTTGCCACGTGGAGCATAGGTGCAGGCAGCATTCTGTCGTCTGTAGTGTTTTAAACTTTTAATAAACCTTGCCGGTAAATACAATTGGTGTGTGCCGACAACTACAAAATTAATAGAGATATATGAAGCTGATGAAGCGCTTTACAACGTGAGGCACGCTGAATACAAAAATAGATTAAGAAGATTGGAGACGAGACCTAACCTATCCTAACCCAACCCTCTCCTGTAGCAAGGAATTAAGAGTGTTACAGTGAGCCTGTCTTCTGCAAATGTAGCAGTTCTTAAGTGAATATTGTGCTTTGTGATATGAGGATACACTTCATTGAGGACATACAGAAATGTATGCTCATCCACTCTTAAGTAATTGATGTACGATTTGACGTCCTCCACTATAAGATCACGTAACAAGTTTTGTTGAATGCTTTTATCTTGTCGTAAAACCCACGGCTTCACCCAGGTATGATTCCTTTTTTTTTTTTTCCTCGCTTCTCTTCCGCATGTGTACACAGTGCAATTATGGCACATGCAACTGCTGCAGTTAATAACAAGTTGTTGTTGTCAGCCATCTTGAACTTTGACGAAAATATGACAGTGTAATACCCCTTCTAGCGCTACGTCAAAGATCTTTGTCAAATATATCTGACGGAATATTTGATCAAATCTTTGACAAAGAAATTTGATAGTGTAATAACGGCCTCACTTCAGGCGTGCCCAGGGAAGCGAGTTGGGACTTGGGTTGCCAGGACCAAACACAGAAGAGCCAGGCTCTTGCGTTATATATAGCCAGACATTGCGCCCTAGAAAGCTGTACTACCTATTTTAAACAAAAATGGAATCAGCTGGGAATTTTCAGTAGTTTATTAACCCTTAACCGACGTCGTGAAAACTAGTAAGGCTTCTACAGCCGGGGGCCTAGTTATTCCCAAACGATAATACGAATAAAAGTGTGTTTTATTTTTAATTTTTAACTAAACTTTTTAACCTAACCAGCCTTCGCCCACGGGGGAATGCCCGGAACCCATACTTTTGGTCCGAGGCCGTTTTTTTTTTTTTTTTGTGGTTTTCGGGCGCACAACTTCAATGGTCATTAGCGCCCTGACTACTCTAAGAATGCACCGCGAGGCACAAGTTGACAACAACAACTAAAAGGGAAAACACAATAAAAGACAGACTGACAGGCATAGGATTAAAAAACATCATCAAATGTCCTTAGCGAGGTTTGTCAAATTGATAAAACAAAGAACACGAGCAGCTGCTCGTGGGTCATCCGCTAAAATGGCATCTAAAGTAGTAGGCAGGTTAAGATCGAGGCGCAGTGTTTTAAGATCGGGACAGGACATTAAAATGTGACGAACTGTCAGCAAGTGCCCACATGGGCAGAACGGCGCCGGCGCAGCCGTCAGCAGATGGCGATGGCTGAACCGGCAGTGTCCAATTCTTAACCTTGCTAAAACGACCTCCTCCCGCCGAGAAGGGCGTGAGGAGGACGTCCAAGCCACGGGAAGAGGTTTTAAGGCCCGAAGCTTGTTGTCGGTAAGTGCAGCCCAATCGGCATGCCACAGCGACACAACGCGCCGACAAATGACCCTGCTAAAATCGGACGAAGGGACACAACAAGAAGCTGTCCGAGGCTGGAGGACCGCAGCCTTGGCCGCGGCATCTGCAGCTTCGTTCCCAGGGATACCGACATGGCCAGGAACCCACATAAAGCTAACCGGCGTACCGACGTCCACCAGCTGCTGAAGAGAGCGTTGGATCCGGTGTACGAAAGGGTGAACCGGGTACGGATCACTGAGGCTCTGGATGGCGCTCAGGGAATCTGAGCAGATGACATAAGCAGAATGTCGGTGGCGGCAGATGTACAGAACAGCCTGGTAGAGGGCAAAGAGCTCAGCTGTGAAGACCGAACAATGGCCATGGAGCCGGTATTGGAAACTTTGTGCCCCGACAATAAAGGAACAACCGACCCCGTCATTGGTCTTAGAGCCATCTGTATAAATGAAAGTCATGTTGTTAAACTTCGAACGAAGTTCCAAAAAACGGGAGTGGTAGACCAAACCGGGGGTGACCTCTTTTGGGAGCGAGCTGAGGTCGAGGTGAACGCGGACCTGAGCCTGGAGCCAAGGTGGCGTGCGGCTCTCGCCCACTCGAAAGGTTGCAGGGAGTGAAAAATGAAGGTGTTGAAGGAGGCGACGAAAGCGAACTCCAGGGGGTAGCAAGGCAGAGACATACAACCCGTATTGAAGGTCAAGAGAGTCGTCAAAAAAGGAACGATAAGAAGGATGGTCGGGCATTGACAGTAGCCGACAGGCATACCGACAAAGCAGTATATCGCGCCGGTAGGTGAGTGGCAATTCGCCAGCGTCAGCATGAGGACTCTCTACGGGACTGGTATAAAATGCTCCGATCGCAAGTCGTAAACCCCGATGTTGTATGGAGTTGAGGCGGCGTAAGATGGATGGCCGTGCAGAGGAGTATACGAAGCTCCCATAATCCAGCTTGGAGCGGACGATCGACCGATATAGACGAAGTAGGACGGTTCGATCCGCTCCCCACGACATACCACTGAGAACACGGAGGACATTTAAAGAACGGGTACAACGGGCGGCCAAATATGACACATGTGGAGACCAGCTAAGTTTCCTGTCAAAGGTAAGGCCTAAAAATTTGATTGTCTCCACGAGTGGGAGAGCAACGGGACCGAGTCGTAATGACGGTGGGAGAAACTCTTTGTAGCGCCAGAAGTTAATACAGACCGTCTTCTCGGCAGAAAAACGGAAGCCATTGGCGACACTCCAGGAGTAAAGACGGTCAAGAGAACGCTGAAGACAGCGCTCCAAGACACGTGGACACTGCGCGCTGCAATAGATGGTAAAATCGTCCACGAAAAGGGAGCCTGATACATCAGCTGGGAGGCAATCCATTATTGGATTGATCGCGATGGCGAAGAGAGCGACGCTCAAAACTGAGCCCTGTGGCACCCCATTCTCCTGGCGAAAGGTGTCGGACAGGACAGAACCCACACGTACCCGAAACTGTCGATCCATTAAAAAGGAACGAATAAAAAGAGGGAGGCGACCGCGAAAGCCCCACGTATGCATGGAGCGGAGAATGCCCGCCCTCCAACAGGTGTCGTAAGCCTTCTCCAAATCAAAGAACACAGCCGCGGTCGGGCGCTTCCGCAAGAAGTTATTCATGATGAAGGTCGACAAGGTAACCAGATGGTCGACAGCAGAGCGGCGCCTTCGAAATCCACATTGTACATTGGTAAGTAGGCGTCGAGACTCGAGCAGCCAAACCAATCGAGAGTTAACCATTCGCTCCATCACTTTACAGACACAGCTGGTAAGCGAGATAGGTCGATAACTGGAAGGCAAGTGCTTGTCCTTCCCCGGCTTAGGAATCGGGACAACAATAGACTCGCGCCAGCATGCGGGAACATGTCCCTCAATCCAGATGCGATTGTATGTACGAAGAAGGAAACCTTTACCCGCAGGAGAAAGGTTCTTCAGCATCTGAATATGAATAGAATCAGGCCCTGGAGCAGAGGACCGTGATCGGCCAAGTGCGGTTTCGAGTTCCCGCATGGTGAATGGGGCATTATAACTTTCACAATTCGAGGAGCGGAAGTCACGTGGCCTAGCCTCCTCGGCCTGTTTGCGGGGGAGGAAGGCAGGGTGGTAATGAGCGGAGCTCGAAACCTCGGCGAAAAAGCGCCCGAAGGCATTGGAGACAGCCTCAGGGGCCACAAGGACTTCATTCGCGACCTTCAAGCCAGAAATTGGGGAGTGGACCTTAGTGCCAGATAGCCGGCGCAGGCTACCCCAGACAACAGAAGAAGGAGTAGAACTGTTGAAGGTGCTGGTGAAAGCAGCCCAGCTGGCTTTCTTGCTTTCCTTAATAATACGACGACACTGAGCACGTAATCGTTTATAATTAATACAATTCGCCACTGTAGGGTGGCGTTGAAAGGTGCGTAAAGCACGTCGACGAGCACGTAAAGCGTCCCTACATGCTGCGGTCCACCAGGGGACCGGTACGCGACGTGGAGAAGAGGTAGGGTGAGGGATGGAATATTCAGCAGCAGCGAGAATGACTTCCGTGAGGTGTGCGACCTGACGATCGCAGCTTGTGAAGGTTTGATCCTGAAAGGTCGCCCTGGAAGAGAAGAGCCCCCAGTCTGCCTTGGAGATGGTCCAACGAGAGGAGCACGGAGAGGGAGTATAAGTTGGGGAGTACATATAGAGAGGTCTAAATGGGAATAGGTATGAGATGTGTCCGAAAGAAAAGTAGGGGCGCCAGTATTGAGGCAGACAAGATTGAGCTGGTTGAAAAGGTCTGCTAACAAGGAGCCCCTCGGGCAGGATGCTGGAGAGCCCCAAAGAGGATGGTGGGCATTGAAGTCCCCAGTTAACAAAAATGGTGCAGGTAGCTGAGCAACAAGTTGCGTCATGTCTGCCCTGGTAACGGCAGATGACGATGGAGCGTAAACGGTACAAAAGGAAAACGTAAAAGTGGGGAGAGTAATGCGGATGGCAACTGCCTGCAGGCCGGTGTGCAACGTGATGGGATCGTAGTAAATATCATCCCGGACCAGCAACATAACCCCTCCATGAGCTGGGATACCTACCACAGGGGGTAGGTCAAAACGCACAGAGGTGTAGTGTGCCAAGGCAGTTTGATCGCATGGGCGTAGCTTCGTTTCCTGGAGGGCTACGACGAGCGGACGGTGCAAGCGGAGCAGCAACTTCAAGTCCTCTCGGTTGGAGCGAACGCTGCGAATATTCCAGTTAATAAGTGCCATCGGAAGAAAAGGAAGATGAGAGAAGGGGTCACCTCGAAGGCCGCTGAGGGTCTGGCTTCGAGCGAGCACTGCCGCCGCTATCAGTAGGCGGACAGTCATCGTCCATTGGTTCTATAGGTTCATCGGCCATCTTGGGAAGATGGCCGGGAGGGGGAGCTTCCTCCGCCGGTGAACGGCCAGATGTTCGGCTACCAGCGGTGCGGCCAGGCGAAAGGGATGACGGCCTGGGGCGGCAACCGCTGGGTGGCGCAGGAGAAGAAATGCGCCGTGGCGGAGAAGGAGAACTGTGCTTCCTATTAGCCTTCTTGGATGGTCGTTTGGTGGAAGTACCGGACGAAGGCTGGGAGGTCGAGGTACGTAGGAAGTCTGCACGGGACGGTTCCTTCTTGAAGGCCCGTGCATCTGACTTCTGGGTCTTCGTCTTAGCAGAAGCTGACGAAGGGGCTGGTGTCTGTGGGGTGATGGGACGAAGAGGAGACGTCGACCGCGCGATCTTAGCACTGGCCGAACGGACGACCGTGGTGCTGAAGGTCAGATCGCATGTCTGGGTTGCTACCTCCCGGGTAGTCCGAGGAGAGGCGAGGACAGTGCTGTATTTCCCCGCTGGGAGCAGCGTGGGCTTCCTACTAGCCAATAGCTTGCGAGCAGCCGAGGTGGACACTTTCTCTTTGACTCGAATTTCCTGGATACAGCGTTCTTCCTTATAGACAGGACAGTCACGGGAGGATGCGGCATGGTCACCCTGACAGTTCACACAACGAGGAGACGGAGGTGGACAGTCACCCTCATGGGCATCCCTGCCACAAGTGACACATTTAGCCGCATTGGAACAAGACTGTCGAGTGTGATTGAAACGCTGACACTGGTAGCAGCGCGTAGGTGTCGGGACATAGGGGCGAACAGAAATAACCTCGTAGCCCGCCTTGATGCGCGATGGCAGCTTAACACTATCGAAGGTTAAGAAAAGTGTCCGGGTCGGTACAAGGTCATTGTTGACCTTTTTCATGACCCGATGGACAGCCGTCACGCCCTGCTCAGCGAGGAAAGATTGAAGCTCCTCGTCAGTCAATCCGTCGAGAGAGCTACTATAGACTACACCACGAGACGAATTCAAAGTTCGGTGAGCCTCCACCCGGACAGGGAATGTGTACAGGAGTGTGGCCCGAAGCAGTTTTTGTGCCTGAAAGGCGCTCTCAGTTTCGAGTAATAAGGTACCGTTACGCAACCTGGTACAGGATTTGACAGATCCGGCTATGGCATCTACGCCCTTCTGGATAACGAAAGGGTTGACAGAGGAAAAATTCTTTCCGTCCTCAGATCGAGAAACTACGAGGAACTGTGGGGCAGGCGGTAGTATTTTTGTCACTGTTGGCTGGTCACGTTTCCGTTTGTGGGTCGAAGTCGAAAGCGATGGAGTAGAATCCATTGCGGAGGAATCCCCCATGATTGCCAGCGTCTCCGATGGCGCGCTCCTTCCTTGTGGGGACCCTCTCAGAGGGCACTCCCGCCTTAGGTGAATGTTTACACCTCAGGTCACACCTCCCGAGAAACAGACGGAGGGACCAATCGGCATGGTCAGAAGGTATCAGCTCAGGCAATCACCCCTCCCCGGGCCTGGCCTTTACCAGGGGGTACGCGCGTGCCTTACATGTCTACCCAGGGCGGGGACTTACGCGTTACCCCGTCACCGGCTACGCGTGCGAACGCGTGGGTCGGCCTTCAGACACGCACAGGGAGGAAGGAAGAAGAGGAAAAAGAAGAGAGAGGGAGAAAGAGGACAGACTGTCTCAAACGCCGAGGCGGAGACCAGAGAAGGCAAGGAGAAGAAGGCAATGAGAAAGCAAGGAGAAGGAGGCAAGGAGAAGGCAAGGAGAAGAAGGCAAGGAGAAGTCAAGGGAAAAAGTAAGGAAGACAGTGAAGTGGAGAAGAGCAAAGAAAGGAACCAACAAAAGGAAGGAAGAAACGAGAAGGAAAAACCAAAGGGACCACGATTATAGGTCGTGAAACCGTCCGTCTCCGGACGCAGGCGCTAACTACCCCCGTGAGGGGGATGGACTCCTTTTAGTCGCCTCTTACGACAGGCAGGAATACCTCGGGCCTATTCTAATCCCCGGACCCGCAGGGGGGGTTCCGAGGCCGTGTAACCGCATCGGATCGGCGTCAAAACATCACACAATGAATTCATGGGTGCCTACCAGTATATCCCTCAAGTTAACCGCCTCAGGAAACAAAAATTGCGGCTTGCAGCACTGAAAAATACATGGAAAGAAGGATTCTGTCATTTCAGAAAACCAATAATGCAAGAAAATGGTACGGAAGGGGGGTTCACTGTTGAATTACAAAATGAAAAAAAAACTGTTAAGTATTTTATTGACACTAAAAGGGGGTGTTAACTTGAGTGAATAGTGAATATGAGAACAGCCTTACTTCTCGGGTAAGTATGCGTACTTAAGAAACGTCACATATTTCCATCGCAAATTCAGGCTTTAGGCCTCAGCTTAAGAAATTTCTTGAAAATTGCCATCAGAAACGAATTACAACCAACCAGCTATACTGACTACCGAAATCAGACATAGAAAAATATATAAACTCGAAGTATTGTATTGATATCAAAAATAAATATAAACTCGAGCACACTTTGAATAAAACTGACACGTTTTCCGAAATTACCTGAAACAAAAACGACGTATACTATTGACTATACCAAGATGAAAAAAGTATATTAACTTGAACGGTCCATAAACTTTGAAAATAAGCACAAACGTGTATTGCAAATCTTCATCACAGAATTAGTCTTCTCCGGATTCACTTTGTGAATTCGAAGCTTCACACATTAAACATGATCGATTTAATTATCATGTTCCTTGGAAACTGGCCGGCTACATTTCTTATCCTTTTTTCTGTCGCACATATGGTACCTCATTTCATTTTCTTGAGGGGTAGCGTACCAGAGACTGGGCTATTGGCGTCCTCCATAATTCCAGGGACCATCACTATTTCGAGACGTAAGGTTCGCATAATCCTGACATTAGCTTGCATTCGCTTCATATTGAACGTCAAGCTGTAGGCAAGATTTTTCAAAAAAAAAAAAAAAGTTTTGTCGTGACAATTTACTTCAAGCTAAGGTGAATAAATCTCAGCTGTTTATTCACATCATAAAAATATAGCATTGGCAAACGACGAGAGCGCCTCTTCGTTTTGTTACGAGTTACATTCTGTCGAAACAATCAACTCCTTTTGTCAACTCATAGAATGGAACGACTTCAGGTTTCCGTGTACAGGTCAGGATTTACGGTTCCTGAGTCATGCGTTGCGCATAAAAGTGTTACGTTTTTGTTCTTTTCAGAGATGGTGGTGAGCATTTTTTCGGGCTGGTAAACAAATCTTGATGTCATAGGATCTAATCCTTTGAGCAATCCTGGAGGTATTTCTCTTGTTTTCTGCATGGTGCCAACAAAAATGAGTTTACGTTCAGTATGCTCCTCAGCCAATTCGTTCGATGTAAATCAATTGTCGGTTGGTACGCTGCAATTGCTATTTTGTATGTTTTCTCACAAATGACGTAGCATTTTGGCAACGCAAGAGAGCTTTTCCTCTTAATTGTGTTTTTATCGACGTCGAAAAGTGACAAAACCTTCAATCCATATTTACGTTTTTTAGGGATATACATTTTGAACGGACACCTCCCTCTGAAACTAAGAAGAGTTTCATCGACAGTCACATACTCGGAAGGGGTATAATATTTCCCACAGTTTGCACTGAAAATGTCGCACATTTAACGAATTTACCATTTTTCCTTCTCTCATCGAGTCTTCAGGGAATTCTGGTTGTATAATTTCTCATGGCAACGTCGTCCAGATTCTCTCTCCGTCCTTTCCCAAAACGAAGTCTCTGGCTTCATAGTAGTCTAAATCTGGCTGTTGCAAAGGATCCCCAGATTTTTTCAGGAGCAACGAAGAACTTGTCAGACACAAGTGCGTTGGCGCCCTGTTGTGCACAAGAGAGTTTCGTAGGCTTTCTGCAATTGCCAGACTTTTAGATACAAGCAAATTATTCCTTGAAAGCCTACTTACAGAATTTCAGGAACCAATATCAAGCGAAAAATTTGGAGATTTTTTCAGTCCACTATGCATTGCTGCTGTAAGGACTGTTAAGACAATTATACTGGGTATATAATACACAATGAGGTATTCCCGCACTCCACAAGCAACTAACAGGAAGAAACCCTCACGTGTGTTACCATGCTGAGTACCCTTGCCATGGACTTCAAGGTAGTTTATAGACTATTATTTTAATTAAATGATAATGTCCTTCAATTAGACTCAAGTAGACATTGGTGATTACAAACAACATCTGTTAATTTGTCTGGTAATGTGTATTCACTGTATGAAATTGTCATCCACAGCTCCTTTCCTACACATTGATATTACGCCAAACCAGACGCTTTGCTCTGTGATCTGCATCTGTCGAAATGTGGCAACTAGGGTAATTTATTGCCCCCACTCCTTGCGAATCCCATCTCATCGATAAAATGCAAGTTGTGAAATGAGGGTTTGTAGCGCCAAGTCTGGGGGTCCACTAGGAGTCCTGTAATCTGATATAATGGTCTTGTAGCACGAGAGCTTGCACACCATGTAAGCAATATAGATGAAGTAACTGTCCGTGAAGAATTGATGCCACCAGAACGTGGTCTATGCCATCAGCAGCTCCAGTTCTTCATACACTTTTACAGGATCATTTTCTACTTATCACAATGCTCGTTACTCCATTTCCAGCGAGTGAACTTAGCGAGTTCTATCACTGTCCCTTATCCTCACTGCAAATATTCACAAGTCTAGAAGTCATAGGAACAACCTACTGAACAGTTTTTCGGATTGAATGCAGCAGTGAGGCTGTAATGTTGTGGGCATGGTGTGCACATAGATTAACAGCAATGCCTAATTGTGCCAGAATGCCATATACCATTTCCTGCATGAGAATCACCATTAACTCACAACATTTATTGGTTTTCAGACATACGTTTACAGAATTTTTTATACTATCTGATAAGCACTTCCTCCTATAAGAATATGGGGCACCTCTAAAACCGCAATTATATCCACAAGCCTTCTCAAAGCGCCTATGTGTTTGTGGCAGTTTGGAACTACATGTCACACACTGAATTTCTGAATACTTCACAGGATATATGGTCGAATATGCTGGCCAGATTACCCATGCCATGATTACTAGTATGAGCCACCAGTGAGACAAATATATCTTGAGGGATTAATCTGTTGCAGAAAGGATCATTCTTCTACACTCGTGTCAACAGTTGAGCAAATATGGTTTGCAAAAATGAACAGTTTTTTCTTTCAAATGCTATCCTTTTGCACCAGACTTCAGCACCACTAAGAACTTATGGACAGAGGTGACACAGACAATGCAGGTAAACTGTCTTGTCTCCACATCAATACTATAATCCTAAAAGCTTTCATACAAACCCCTAGCTGAATGGGAGGAAGTTGCAGAAAAAGAATTTATTATACTCCTACTTTCCTCATAGAATGCATGTGAACCTTGATAGCCAAGGATTTTGTACGAGGTATTAAATGGTAAAGCAACACTATGCTATCCTCTCTTGAAAAGCGCTTATTTAATGTATTCTATGGATTAAATAAATTTATGCAGCAATGGAAAAAGATGCCACAACTGAGGTTCAAACTGAAATCTACCATCACACACACACACACACACACACACACACACACACACACACACACACACACACACACACACACTCTTCAACCTGTTGACCACCCCACATGACTTCAGACATATACTGTGTCATCAAGATATTTCTTACCATCAGTCCACAATCCTTCCATAACTGGATCAACTGTGTTTCCTGGCTATGTAATTTTCTGAATGACTTAGCACTGTTTTCTTGTGTGTTTTTAGAATGTGTCCTATGCTGTGTTTTAAAGTGTTAATCTTTCAGTTATATTAATTCTTAGAAGTATTATTATTACTTTTATGAACAGTATCGTACACCATCTAATGTAATTGGTTCTGTAAACAGTTCAGCTGTCACCTATAGCCATTTTTGTGGTCTGAAGTGTTAAGTTGAAGAGGCTCACAGTATATAAAATGCACTGTTCACACTTTACATGGGAGCCCTCTCCATTGTAATAATCCTGGTACATAAAGTAGAGAGTGAGAGAACATAAAGACATACATTTTGCTGCAAAATTAGCTGTCTTCAGTAATGGAGAGTGCAGATCTCAAGTGTTACAGACTACACACCAACAATTGTGAGTTGAGACAGCTGTCAAAATGTAGCATTAAATGCTGACATTAACATGGACCAAATTTGAAAACCTGAAAATTGGCTTCACATAATTAGTTAATATTGTAACCCTTTTGCATCATCCAAGTTGTGTAGTTCATTTTTCAGTTATATAATAATTGTGAAACACCCAAATGTTTACATGTAAATCAGGGCCAAGATAAGTGACACAGGAGTAGCCATTTGAGAGAAGCTTGGCATATTGATAATTTTTAATGCTAAATCAGATTCTTAGTCTGACCAGTTTCACAGTAAAGGAATTAATTCTGATGAAAATATTGTGATACTCTTAATCAGGACTATTATTCCACTACTTTACCACTGTAAACTTCACTTTTGAGAGAGATACACACACAGTGAAATCTATGTTGCATGTCTCAAAATAATTGGTTTCCTTTTCCATTAACATGTTTGAGTCCCTTGACAGAAGCTGTTGGGATGTGAATAATAGAACACTTCATTAGGGTACATTATGGTACTGTTTATGTTTGTCAAATGTCACAGATTATTTCTTAACAGTTCTGTTTGCTGTATGTTCAAGCTGTTTTTCTCAAATTGTGAAACATTGTTTCTGAGTGGACCTTGTCTCTTAGCCTTATCAGAAACATGTAAAACCTTCACAGAAGGGAAGGTAGTATGCCCACTGGAACATATTGTGGTCATATCAGAACTACATTTTATTACAGCTCTCACCAAAAAACTTAATTGTACAATCCAATCAAAAGGATTAGTAGGAAAAGTGAATTTCAGTAGATGTGATCAAATTGTGTAATAGTGAATATAACAGAGAGGCATAATAAATATTTTTTATTTTAATATATTAACCACAATGAATGTATAAATCATCTGCTTATGAATATATTTGGTGCAAACTTATGAATTACTTTACCTGAAAGTGTTTGGCTTAAGAGCATAAAATTTGTTTAATAACTTAACATAAAACTGAACACCAAGTGGTATATGGATAATTTGTGAAAAAAACCATGACTGTACTCAATTTTTAAGTCATTTGGTAAGACTCATTTTTGTAAAAACATTGAGAAATGATTCTCCATTATATGGAGAAATTAATAAAACAAATATTAAGACTAGATGAAAACCATAAATGCAATTATGTATATAATGTACAGAAGTAAAACCTACATGGAAACAATTTTAACACACCTTTACATGGAATGTAATTAACAAGGTGAAAAACACCTATCAAATATATGGAAATCAACTACCACATCACAGAATGCTTTGAAATAAGTTATGCCTTGTAACTGTAGCAGTTTATATAAAAGGGGTAACAAATATTACTAAACAGCTGAGATCAAAAGAAAATGCGCCACATGACACATTAAATAAAATTAAATAAAAAATACAAACATGAGATCACTGGGTAACAAATTTTGAACTTGTAACATATACAACAAGTTTGGTACATTTTCTAGCATCAGAATTATTAACATCACAACTTACAACATTTTCTCCACAATTAATTAAACATGGAGCAGTAAAATTCCTAGTACATTATGTACACAACATATACACAATAGCTTTACCACCACCATAACTAGCATTCCACAGCAAGAAGGAAAGAAGGAGTTCAGATCACACAGACACTGAAGTATTCATTGCTATCTTTGGTCAGATAAACTCCATTTGCCTATAATAGAGGTTCATGGTTGTACTTAACTGACCTAGCTTACAGACACCAAATGAAAATCATCACTAATCTCACAAGGAACAAAAATTATCAGTTTAGACCAATCAAGACTATCTCAATCTTTTGAGAACATGAATTTGTTTAGAGAACATGTACAACAATCTAAGATGGAAGATTAACAATAGCTTTAATATTAAAACATGAAGGAAGGAACACACATAGCTACCAGTGGTATAAAGTTCCTTTGTACCAATGCAAATAACTGTTCAGGTGTTTGAATCACCTGTCAACAAATTTTATACACTATTGTAGACTTGGATTACTCTTTCGAAATAGTTTCACATCTTATTACTTTAATTTTTTCAGGCAACTGAAAGACTCACAAACTACTGTGGCATGTTTGTAATTACATTGTTGTACAGGCACTCCATGAATTTAGCCACTGATGGCAGATTCATCATCTACTTGTATTTCTGGATGTCTGCTACTTTGTGCCATGTAACTGTTGCAATCCATCAGGATGTAATACATAAACAGAGCAATATAATTCAACACCTCCTTGGGGAAATCAATCTCTGTATTGTACAGGAGGGGAAAAATTGCTTTTACACGTTACCTTTAATTTTACTAAATACTTTGATACAGGCAACTGGAGGATATGCCAAAACGGAGTCTTCAACTTGGCTGGACAGTTGGGAATACATCTTCCATCAGGTGTGCTTTGAAACCTCAAAGATCACATCACTGGCCTAACCTTAATGTAGTTTCAATATGTAGTGTGAACTATAGTTGACATGTAATCCTTATCAGATAGCAGTGTAACAGGAAAGGAGAGGTGTGGAGAATGATTAAAATGGCACAGTGTGAAACAGAAAGTGGGCAAAGGTCTAAAAGCTGTGAAAGAAATTCTACACTCCTAGTGCCCTCAGGATCTCAGAATACACACCCTGGATCAGTTTTAGCCCATAGACAATGAGTGGAACCAATACAAAGAAATTCTTGAGAAATGTGCAGCTCCCAATCGGAGAAAGAGAATTTGAAAGAAATGCAGTGAAACAGGTGCACCATTATTTTCAACAGAATTCAGAACTCTACACCCCCCCCCCCCCCCAGCTGACATTTTCCTCACTGCCTCTGTCAACTTCTAGATATATAGAGATGTTCAATATCCTACTTAATTTGATATTTGAGGGCACAGATTTTGACTCTAAAAGTTATCTACCTAAAACGTCACGATGCACGAAGGTCAATTTCTTATCCCGGGAACTGGAAATCATTTCTAATTACAATTAACATTAAAAGCTTCAAGCCAAGTATTAGATTCACCAACTGTGACATAATTGCGTACACAAACAGTGATCCAGTACTGTCAAATGTTTTTTATTCCAGTCTCTGGTCACGTTTAGACGATGACCGGTTTCAGTCCGTAATGACCATCCTCAGATCTTTTTTATACCATGTCCTAAAGTGATAAGGCCATAATGACATCGTCAAAACATGTAAATATAATCAGCACAGCATCATGACGTGGATCTAAACTTCTACACCTTATTTTAGATCCATGTGACAATGCTGTGCTGATTATATTTATATGTTTTGACGATGCCATTATGGCCTGATTACTTTAGGACATGGTGTAAAAAAGATCTGAGGATGGTCATTACGGACTGAAACCGGTCATCGTCTAAACAATTCATATTGTGATCAGAGACTGGAATAAAAAACATTTTCCACGTATTAGAGCCACAATCGTTTCTCCAGTCTACGCGCTCAGTACGTGAGAAGCCTGCAGTATCTGAGAAAGTGTGCTCCGGAAATGGCGACAGTTTAGACATCGAAATGGAGAGAGAAATGTTTTGGCGTATAATGTGGATTTATAAAGTTTGGCATGTCCATACTGAAAGAGAATATGAGAGAAAAATCACTGAAGCAAACTGGGGGATTAAGCAAAAAGTGAATCAACTACAGCATGTTGATGAACAAGATCTTAAATGAGTACATGTTATAAAGTAGTAAATAAATTGACTTATTCAAAAGACAATGCTATTAACTTGTGTAACACTGTAAATGCTTAGAGCGACATAATGAGTGCACAAAAGAGATTAAACTCGATCGCATCACGTTGGCACAAATATAGTTTTTTTGTAGGAGGAAGGTGGAGTGGTAGGTGAGTGAAAAATGTTTTACACTCTCAAAACGTAATTCGGTAGAAATTATTTTGACGGGCACGTTGTTAGGCTCAGTCAAAGTTTCAACTCGGCATCGGAGTGTAGCGCGAGTAAGGGGAATGTGTGATGTGGGCGAGTGAGAAACTGGCGGAGCGTCAGAAGGAGTGTCCGGGCAGCGGCAGCGCGGTGAGCACGGCGTCCCAGCGGTCGGCGGCGGGCTTCGTGGTGGTGGAGGGGGAGGAGGAGGCCGCCAGCAGGGAGAGGACGCGCTCGGCGGCGGGCGCCGCGACGCCGGCCAGGCGCAGCGCGTCCGCCTCGGCGGCCGGCAGCCACGCCGCCCCGGTGTGCACGCCCCGCGCCGCGCACAACAGCGACGCCGCCGCCGCCACCGACGGCGCCACCTGCACCAGCTCCGCCTCTGCAACACGACGGCGCGCTTTTACTCTCTAATAGAGATGGGGAATCCGCTCCTGAACTGTTTTATAGAGTTAAATCTTTCAAAGGAGTGAACAATCAGTGATTCAGAAAAAAAGAACGGTAGCTCCAAACGTTTCACACAGCAGAGAGAGAGAGAGAGAGAGAGAGAGAGAGAGAGACGGAGCATATCAGCGGGGCCTCTGCTGGTCAGAGCACGCTGCACGCCACACAACACAGCCAGCGCCGGCCTCTGCCCTGCTTCTGCCTGCATTGTGCAGCGCCCCATTGGATTTTGTGTTTCACATATGCCGTGCCGTCTCTGTGCTTCCCTTGCCGCGTGCAGTGTCTGGCGCACCTTAACTTAGCATCGCACTCCGTCGGCGATCGTTTCAGTCGCACGTCCTGCCCTCTGGGCGGTTGATGCGAGCAACAGGACAGAGAGCCTTCTAGTGGAGAACATAAGAACTACTTGCAACAACCTGCTCGCAAGAGAACAGACGATTTGCCTCGGAGCGGGTGAGTGGTGGCCGCTCACCGCTCCCCCCACCCTCGGAACTCGCCCGCTCAACGCTCACCACACAGTTCTCGACTCTAGCCAGAGCGTTGAGCAAAGCAACTCAAGTGTCACTCTAGTCTCTGCGGTCTTAGTTCACGCAGCAATACAGCTCGCGGCTCGACCAGCTTGACTCAGCGCCCCTGCATCGGAGTTCATCTATTCTGGATATTGTTCTTCGTACTAATACCGATATGTATATTACATAATTATGTTATGTATACATCATTTGTTTTTATTTTATTTTTATTTGTTTAAACTGATCAGATGAGGTTCCTAACGACTCCTCTTGCTATAGGATTTTTTATTATGGACACTCGAATTTACGCTTTAATTACGAGCGAACCAATAAACGTATCTCAAAATGTGATACACCAATATTTTCCTTGTTTTATTCTGCATAAGGCTATATGCAGCACTTTGGTCTTACAGTCAAATTTCTATTTTTTTTCTAATTGTACGGATTTTGCGATTTTGGGCGTCTTTGGAAGGAAATGTTCACTTTAAAAATATATGGCTTGGGATGTATTTGTACGAGGTTAATGAAATTTTAATACATTATAGCCAAATACATTGTTAATGTAAATCTCAAGTTACAACATTTTCCGATCACCCAAAAAACCACGATAGTGCAAAATAAATCGATAATCAAAAACTTTGTCATATCATGGAAATTTCAATAAACAATACAAAATTCTTACTCATTATCTGTGTTACTTCAAAATAGGATCAAATAAGATCAAAATACAGGTATAGTACTGGAATAAACCAAGTTTAAAGGGCAATGTGCCTTCCATTTATTTTCTATTGTGAATGAGTGGTGAGTCATGAAAAAGACCTAGTTCATTTCAGGGAGTGAACAGTTCGGATCCGATCTCTGAAAAGAACAGTTTTGTCCATCTCTACTCTCTAAGCGAAAGGCTACTTACAATTTGTACAGAAACCAGATGGCAGTTACGTGAGTCGAGGGACATGAAAGGGAAGCAGTCGTTGGGAAGGGAGTGAGACAGGGGTATAGCCTCTCCCCGATGTTATTCAATCTGTATATTGAGCAAGCAGTAAAGGAAACAAAAGAAAAATTCGGAGTAGGTATTAAAATCCATGGACAAGAAATAAAAACGTTGAGCTTCACCGATGACATTGTAATTCTGTCAGAGACAGCAAAGGACTTGGAAGAGCAGCTGAACGGAATGGACAGTGTCTTGAAAGGAGGGTATAAGATGGTTCTAATGGCTCTGAGCACTATGGGACTCAACTGCTGTGGTTATCAGTCCCCCAGAACTTAGAACTACTTACACTTAACTAACCTAAGGACATCACACACATCCATGCCCGAGGCAGGATTCGAACCTGCGACCGTAGCAGTCGCACGGTTCCGGACTGCGCGCCTAGAACCGCGAGACCACCGCGGCCGGCGGTATAAGATGAACACCAACAAAAGCAAAACGAGGATAATGGAATGTAGTCGAATTAAGTCGGGTGATGCTGAAGGAATTAGATTAGGAAATGAGACACTTAAAGTAGTAAAGGAGTTTTGCTATTTGCGGAGCAAAATAACTGATGATGGTCGAAGTAGAGAGGATATCAAATGTAGACTGGCAATGGCAAGGAAAGAGTTTCTGATGAACAAAAATTTGTTAACATCGAGTATAGATTTAAATGTCAGGAAGTCGTTTCTGAAAGTATTTGTATGGAGTGTAGCCATGTATGGAAGTGAAACATGGACGATAAATAGTCTGGGCAAGCAGAGAATAGAAGCTTTCGAAATGTGGTACTACAGAAAAACGCTGAAGTTAGATGGGTAGTTCACACAACTAATGGCGACGTATTGAATAGAATTAGGAAGAAGAGGAGTTTGTGGCACAACTTGACAAAAAGAAGGGACCGGTTTGCAGGACATGTTCTCCAGCATCAAGGGATCACAAATTTAGCATTCGAGGGCAGCGTGGGGGGTAAAAATCGTAGAGGGAGACCAAGAGATGAATACACTAAGCAGATTCAGAAGGATGTAGGATGCAGTAAGTACTGGGAGATGAAGTTTGCACAGGATAGAGTAGCACGAAGAGCTGCATCAAACCAGTCTCAGGACTCAAGACCACAACAACAACAATAACAACAGTCACCGATACTGTAGAGACAGTGCAAAGCAATGAAGCTATTCAGGCCGCACCACACAATATCAAAAAATTAAACAATGAAAATACACTACCGGCCATTAAAATTGCTACACCAAGAAGAAATGCAGATGATAAACGGGTATTCATTGGACAAATATATTATACTAGAACTGACATGTGATTACATTTTCACGCAATTTGGGTGCATAGATCCTGAGAAATTAGTACCCAGAACAACCACCTCTGGCCGTAATAACGGCCTTGATACGCCTGGGCATGGAGTCAAACAAGAGCTTGGATGGCGTGTACAGGTACAGCCGTCCACGCAGCTTCAACACGATAACACAGTTCATCAAGGATAGTCACTAGCGTATTGTGACGAGCCAGTTGCTCGGCCACCATTGACCAGACGTTTTCAATTGGTGAGAGATCTGGAGAATGTGCTGGCCAGGGCAGCAGTCGAACATTTTCTGTATCCAGAAAGGCCCCGTACAGAACCCGGTCGTGCATTATCCTGCTCAAATGTACTGTTTCGCAGGGATCGAATGAAGCGTAGAGGCTTTTTTTTTTTTTAAAAAAAAATGGCTCTGAGCACTATGGGACTTAACATCTATGATCATCAGTCCCCTAGAACTTAGAACTACTTAAACCTAACTAACCTAAGGACATCACACAACACCCAGCCATCACGAGGCAGAGAAAATCCCTGACCCCGCCGGGAATCGAACCCGGGAACCCGGGCGTGGGAAGCGAGAACGCTACCGCACGACCACGAGATGCGGGCGAAGGGTAGAGCCACGGGTCGTAATACATCTGAAATGTAACGTAACGTCCACTGTTCAAAGTGCCGTCAATGCGAACAAGAGGTGACCGAGACATGTAACCAATGGCACCCCATACCATCATGCCTGGTGCCACTATGGCGATGACGAATACACGCTTCCAATGAGCGTTCACCGCGATGACGCGAAACACGGATGCAACCATCATGATGCTGTAAACAGAACCTGGATTCATCCGAAAAAATGAAGTTTTGCCATTCGTGCACCCAGGTTCATCGTTGAGTACACCATCGCAGGCGCTCCTGTCTGAGATGCAGCGTCAAGGGTAACCGCAGCCATGGTCTCCGAGCTGAAAGTCCATGGTGCTGCAAACGTCGTCAAACTGTTCGTGCAGATGGTTGTTGTCTTGCAAACGTCCCCATCTGTTGACTCGGGGATCGAGACGTGGCTGCACGATCCGTTACAGCCATGCGGATAAGATGCCTGTCATCTCGACTGCTAGTGGTACGAGGCCGTTGGGATCCAGCACGGCATTCCATATTACCCTCCTGAAGCCACTGATTCCATATTCTGCTAACAGTCACTGGATCTCGACCAACGCGAGCAGCAATGTCGCGATACGATAAACCGCAATCGCGATAGGCTACTATCCGACCTTTATCAAAGTCGGAAACGTGATGGAACGCATTTCTCCTCCTTACACGAGGCATCACAACAACGTTTCACCAGGCAACGCCGGTCAACTGCTGTTTGTGTATGAGAAATCCGTTGTAAACTTTCCTCATGTCAGCACGTTGTAGGTGTCGCCAGCGGCGCCAACCTTGTGTGAATGCTGTGAAAAGCTAATCATTTGCATATCACAGCATCTTCTTCCTGTCTGGTTAAATTTCGCGTCTGTAGCACGTCATCTTCGTGGTGTAGCAATTTTAATGGCCAGTAGTGTAAATACAAAGAAAAGGAATGGCGCTGGGAGGAAATAAAAAGGTAAAAATAATATTGTATGGAGAAGTATTAGAACGGGTGCGAAGATTTAAATACCTCGGAAACAGGGCAGAAACGGAATGGATAAGTAGCGCAGAAATTAAAACCAGAATAGTAATGGCGAATGAGCACTTTATAAGAAAAGGTGCAGCATTAAGGACAAAGGTTTTAGAAAAAGGCCGATAAAATGTTTTGCATTTAACCTCCTCCTGTAAGGTGCTGAAACGTGGAAAGTGAGAAAGAAAGATAAAGCCAATCTTTTGAAATGTCGGATGGACAAGGTGAAAAATGAAGAGGCACTGAAGAGAGTGGGAGAGTAAACACAATTACTGGATGTAATAAAATGAGGGAGACGAAACTGGATTGGACATACGCTAAGATCAAAGGAAGGGGATTATAAAAACAGTCTCAAAATGGTATGTGGGAGGAATGAGGATGTCAGCCGCACACCGGCTGCCATGGATCACATGAAATGGAGACGCAAGGGATCTGGTAATACAGCAGAGAACAATGTCTTTTGTCTATTTGAGGCAAGCTACTTTTTGAAAGTAGTTTCCTCATCGGATTAGTTTGAGCGTTAGCCTATTATCAGTGCCATTTGTATTGTAGAAGCCATTTCTTATAATACGTTATTTGTAGTTTATGGTGATTTACAAGTATGCGGTTTTCTACACTCCTGGAAATGGAAAAAAGAACACATTGACACCGGTGTGTCAGACCCACCATACTTGCTCCGGACACTGCGAGAGGGCTGTACAAGCAATGATCACACGCACGGCACAGCGGACACACCAGGAACCGCGGTGTTGGCCGTCGAATGGCGCTAGCTGCGCAGCATTTGTGCACCGCCGCCGTCAGTGTCAGCCAGTTTGCCGTGGCATACGGAGCTCCATCGCTGGTAGCATGCCGCGACAGCGTGGACGTGAACCGTATGTGCAGTTGACGGACTTTGAGCGAGGGCGTATAGTGGGCATGCGGGAGGCCGGGTGGACGTACCGCCGAATTGCTCAACACGTGGGGCGTGAGGTCTCCACAGTACATCGATGTTGTCGCCAGTGGTCGGCGGAAGGTGCACGTGCCCGTCGACCTGGGACCGGACCGCAGCGACGCACGGATGCACGCCAAGACCGTAGGATCCTACGCAGTGCCGTAGGGGACCGCACCGCCACTTCCCAGCAAATTAGGGACACTGTTGCTCCTGGGGTATCGGCGAGGACCATTCGCAACCGTCTCCATGAAGCTGGGCTACGGTCCCGCACACCGTTAGGCCGTCTTCCGCTCACGCCCCAACATCGTGCAGCCCGCCTCCAGTTGTGTCGCGACAGGCGTGAATGGAGGGACGAATGGAGACGTGTCGTCTTCAGCGATGAGAGTCGCTTCTGCCTTGGTGCCAATGATGGTCGTATGCGTGTTTGGCGCCGTGCAGGTGAGCGCCACAATCAGGACTGCATACGACCGAGGCACACAGGGCCAACACCCGGCATCATGGTGTGGGGAGCGATCTCCTACACTGGCCGTACACCACTGGTGATCGTCGAGGGGACACTGAATAGTGCACGGTACATCCAAACCGTCATCGAACCCATCGTTCTACCATTCCTAGACCGGCAAGGGAACTTGCTGTTCCAACAGGACTATGCACGTCCGCATGTATCCCGTGCCACCCAACGTGCTCTAGAAGGTGTAAGTCAACTACCCTGGCCAGCAAGATCTCCGGATCTGTCCCCCATTGAGCATGTTTGGGACTGGATGAAGCGTCGTCTCACGCGGTCTGCACGTCCAGCACGAACGCTGGTCCAACTGAGGCGCCAGGTGGAAATGGCATGGCAAGCCGTTCCACAGGACTACATCCAGCATCTCTACGATCGTCTCCATGGGAGAATAGCAGCCTGCATTGCTGCGAAAGGTGGATATACACTGTACTAGTGCCGACATTGTGCATGCTCTGGTGCCTGTGTCTATGTGCCTGTGGTTCTGTCAGTGTGATCATGTATCTGACCCCAGGAATGTGTCAATAAAGTTTCCCCTTCCTGGGACAATGAATTCACGGTGTTCTTATTTCAATTTCCAGGAGTGTATATTAGCGCACTGAGAGTTGGCTTATATGTACTTATTTTTAGCGAATACCAAAGACGATTTTTCTATTATTATTATTATTATGTGTGGGTGTGTGTGATTATTTTTCCTTGAGCGGCCTGTTAGTTTGAAATGTCAGCATATTTCCATTACAGATGTGAAAATTTTCTCAAAAATATTCAAAAGTTGCCTTTTTCGGCAATATGTAGGACTGACAGGTTTGTGACAGTCAGATTCTAATGTTCTTTGGATCTCGTTTTGAAATTTCCTTCTTTTCTGTCCTGTGCACATTTTCTCACAGTTATTGCACTTATATACACCTGAACGAGCCAATTTACACTACTGTTAAATTTTATGACTTATTTCTGATTGTAAGGTACTGTGTACTGAACCTGTTTTCAGTTGGGTTTTTGAAGTGCAAGTATTATTTGATCTGAAATTTTTCGCCAACATGGCACGATAGTGAGCTCTGTTTTTTCCTGGAATTTGTCCTTGTCAGGGTAAGGCTGTCTATTTTTCATTTACGTATAGTTTATCGATATAAATTTCATCGACTAAGAATGGGTTGTAACCCTTGTTTTGTGCTGCTCTTCTTATTATTAGTATCTTTAATTCAAATGTGTTGTCTTTAGCCAAGGTATACCGTACCTTTTAAGTCTCCCCATAAATATTCGAAAATGTGCTCCTTTGTGTTTTCAGTAGATTTTGATTTGTGCATCGTTCAACCTTTATTTAGAGATTTAGAAAACTTTATTTTATTATTCTGTGCGTGTTAGAATGCGAATGTGATATTTTTATGCGAATTAATCTGCTCCGAGTGGAACATGTCTGTCGTCTTCTCGTCCTTCAAATACAATTATTAAATCATCAACGTATCTACGGTAGTATTGCACTTTATTAGTCCGTTCTGTATGTTCTTTAAACAGTGTTCCCGATATGGTGAAAAATACTAGCCGGTGTATCAGCAATACAATTTCCCATTGCTACATCGTCTTTCTGTATACACAGTTGGTTGTTGAACCTGAAATACGAGAGTGTGTCAATTTCAGTAAAGTAATAAGTTCTTCTATTTCAACTGTAGACATTTTACAAAATGGTTTGCTTCATTACCATGGCTGGTTTCGATCTTTTTTACTGCGTGCTTTACTTGTTCAGGCTACGTAATGTAAACAACAACAAAATGTAATTCCAACGTATTTCTAACCGACAGAAAGTTTGTATTTATATATTTCAGAAACAATAAAATTGGAAAAATCCACTGACGATGCCACAGATGTGGTGAAACTTGTATGAGGATTAAACAAAACAAAAATTGATTTCTTGCAAGGAACACCTTTTCCGTGTCATTGTTAAAGACAAACACTTGAGACTAATTGACAGTTTAGGTTATGAACAAATAGTTCTATTCTCATCATAACGTGGCCGTGCGGTTAAAGGCGCTGCAGTCTGGAACCGCGAGACCGCTACGGTCGCAGGTTCGAATCCTGCCTCGGGCATGGATGTTTGTGATGTCCTTAGGTTAGTTAGGTTTAACTAGTTCTAAGTTCTAGGGGACTAATGACCTCAGCAGTTGAGTCCCATAGTGCTCAGAGCCATTTTCATCATAACGCCAAGACGTCTTCAGAAGAGCAACACGTGGTTGGATTTCGAATGTGTATTTACGTGGAATTTACGATAGTCAATTTTGAACTTCGCATTTGCCTTTACTGAACAGGTTTTGTGATTATTGTCTGCGTTACATTCTAACAGCTGGGGTGTGGATGGTTTTTCGGTGTAAGGTTCGATGTATTCCAACAGCAACTGAGCACGCCCTTAACAGTGCTTCAGGTCGCTGAATAACAACACTTGTTATAAAAACCGTAATAAAAATGTCAACGCCGGCCGTTATGGCCGTGCGGTTCTAGACGCTTCAGTCTGGAACCGCGTGACCGCTACGGTCGCAGGTTCGAAACCTGCCTCGGGCGTGGATGTGTGTGATGTCCTTAGGTTAGTTAGGTTTAAGTTCTAGGGAACTGATGACCTCAGAAGTTAAGTCCCATAGTGCTCAGAGCCGGGTGAACCATTGTATACTTGTGTAAATAGTGTCAGGCAACAGTGGCCGCAGTTTTACTGCATATGTGGCTGCAATTCGTTTTGTCGCAAAGTAGCAGGACAACACTGCCAGGCTATTTTAATGGGCCGCGTAAGCATACCGTAAGAATTTTTTTGAATTCACCCTCTATTTCAAAGGTGCACAGGTGTGACGCCAAAATCTGGTGCTGGGTAACATCCAATACTCTTCTTGTTAAATGCTTGGGTTTCCCTGTCCCCAAGATGGTCGAGACATCGCTGCTCTAGCTCGGCTCACGTTTGGACGGCAGCACGCTGTGTGCTAAGAGGACGTCTGTGATGATACATTACCTATCTTAACTGACCCCTTGCACACTCAATACAGCAGGCCTTTCCGTTAGATTCTACAGGAAGGTGTTCACAAGGTGGACGCGGTGTCGTCGTGCATTAGAGTAAGTTCAGATGTAACGCGCGTCGACGCACGCTAACGCGCTATCGAATTTCAAGAGAGTTCACATGGCGACCGGTAGAGTGCGGTAGTCGCTGCAAAAAAATGGTTCAAATGGCTCTGAGCACTATGGGACTTAACATCTGAGGTCATCAGTCCCCTAGAACTTAGAACTACTTAAACCTAACAAACCTAAGGACGTCACACACATCCATGCCCGAGGCAGGATTCGAACCTGCGACCGTAGCGGTCACGCGGTTCCAGACTGAAGCGCCTAGAACCGCACGGCCACACCGACCGGCTAGTCGCTGCAGTTTATCGCAGTCTGTTTCTGTTTCAGGTGTCTTGCAAACGGTTGATCAGTGGTGGAGCTACGTTATCCACATAAAATTGGAAAATGGGCTCTATATGGATATCTGGTCAGCTATTCAAAGTTATCGGGTTGAAATTAAAAAGACAGTGTGTTGCTAACACCTGATGAAAAACTGATTGAAATATGTCGAGGAGTGTAACTCCATCGTAGATCTTGATGGCAAACTTATCAGTATACAAAACCCAGAACACTGAAGTAGTAATAGTTCATTGATATTTTTTTCTCTTAATGTCCTTGGTGCTATGTGACTACCTATCGCTGGACCTGGATAGATACGCTTGTGGAAAGCACAGCTGCTCAGGAATTTAAAGAAAACAGAAACACATGGAAAATTCGTCTGCTCACGACGGAAACGCCGTCAACTGAACAGCACATGGGCGCCATCTATCTGTCTGTCTATACACGCGTCAACGCGCTTTTTCCGCCTCTATTTTTTTCCGTGAACGTTGCGTTAACGCGCACTCATATGAGCGGTTGTAAGTTGAATGATAGATATCTAAACTCGCGATTCGAGAAGTCATGTGATCAGCCTTTAGTCTCGACAGACGAATCCATCGCCGTAGTGTTAGCAGTAGGGCGGAACTACAGATTCCAGGAGCCTTAACAATACTGTACACGATCCGCCAATCATCGTCGATACATAAATTCACACATACCAGCCCAAAACATGACTGACGCACATTATTGCGGAACCCTTGGGACTGCATTCCCGTGGCATGCACCGATAACTGACGGGCACCACCACACCAAGACCATCAGACCCAGACAGCACAAGCTGGGGGGGAGGATCTGATGCACTCCTTGGAAGGAGAATCTGATGCCATTTATCCTGATTACGTTCAAAATGTTCCCTTATCCAACTTCTTCGAGCTCTACGGTGCTAGAGATATGTATACTATTGTTTGTAATAGAAGCCTAGAGGGTAAATCGATAGTGAGGGAAAGGTTGCGCACTGCCTGGTATGACTCACGTGTCACTCATCCCAATTGCCTCCACAGAGGCAGCGCGGAGCTCTGTTGCACCCTCCTCCTGATACCTACGACCCATAATTTTTATTTAGTTATCATCACCTGAGGAGAAAATATAAAAATGCAGTAAATGAAGCAGGCAAAAAGGAATACAAACGTCTCAAAAATGAGATCGACAGGAAGTGCAAAATGGCTAAGCAGGGATGGCTAGAGGACAAATGTAAGGATGTAGAGACTCGTCTCACTAGGGGTAAGATAGATACTGCCTACAGGAAAATTAAAGAGACCTTTGGAGAGAAGAGAACCACTTGTATGAATATCAACAGCTCAGATGGCAACCCAGTTCTAAGCAAAGAAGGGAAGGCAGAAAGGTGGAAGGATTATATAGAGGGTTTATACAAGGGCGATGTACTTGAGGACAATATTATGGAAATGGAAGAGGATGTAGATGAAGATGAAATGGGAGATAAGATACTGCGTGAAGAGTTTGACAGAGCACTGAAAGACCTGAATCGAAACAAGGCCCCAGGAGTAGACAACATTCCATTAGAACTACTGACAGCCTTGGGAGAGCCAGTCCTGACGAAACTCAACCATCTGGTGAGCAAGATGTATGAAACAGGCGAAATACCCTCAGACTTCAAGAAAAATATAATAATTCCAATCCCAAAGAAAGCAGGTGTTGACAGATGTGAAAATTACCGAACTATCAGTTTAATAAGTCACAGCTGCAAAATACTAATGCGAATTCTTTACAGACGAATGGAAAAACTGGTAGAAGCGGACCTCGGGGAGGATCAGTTTGGATTCCGTAGAAATGTTGGAACACGTGAGGCAATGCTAACCTTACGACTTATCTTAGAAGAAAGATTAAGAAAAGGCAAACCTACGTTTCTAGCATTTGTAGACTTAGAGAAAGCTTTTGACAACGTTAACTGGAATACTCTCTTTCAAATTCTGTAGGTGGCAGGGGTAAAATGCAAGGAGCGAAAGGCTATTTACAATTTGTACAGAAACCAGATGGCAGTTATAAGAGTCGAGGGGCATGAAAGGGAAGCAGTGGTTGGGAAAGGAGTGAGACAGGGTTGTAGCCTCTCCCCGATGTTATTCAATCTGTATATTGAGCAAGCAGTAAAGGAAACAAAAGAAAAATTCGGAGTAGGTATTAAAATTCATGGAGAAGAAGTAAAAACTTTGAGGTTCGCCGATGACATTGTAATTCTGTCAAGAGACAGCAAAGGACTTGGAAGAGCAGTTGAACGGAATGGACAGTGTCTTGAAAGGAGGATATAAGATGAACATCAACAAAAGCAAAACGAGGATAATGGAATGTAGTCAAATTAAATCGGGTGATGCTGAGGGGATTAGATTAGGAAATGAGACACTTAAAGTAGTAAAGGAGTTTTGCTATTTAGGGAGTAAAATAACTGATGATGGTCGAAGTAGAGAGGATATAAAATGTAGACTGGCAATGGCAAGGAAATCGATTCTGAAGAAGAGAAATTTGTTAACATCTAGTATAGATTTAAGTGTCAGGAAGTCGTTTCTGAAAGTATTTGTATGGAGTGTAGCCATGTATGGAAGTGAAACATGGACGATAACCAGTTTGGACAAGAAGAGAATAGAAGCTTTCGAAATGTGGTGCTACAGAAGAATGCTGAAGATAAGGTGGGTAGATCACGTAACTAATGAGGAGGTACTGAATAGGATTGGGGAGAAGAGGAGTTTGTGGCACAACTTGACTAGAAGAAGGGATCGGTTGGTAGGACATGTTTTGAGGCATCAAGGGATCACAAATTTAGCATTGGAGGGCAGCGTGGAGGGTAAAAATCGTAGAGGGAGACCAAGAGATGAATACACTAAGCAGATTCAGAAGGACGTAGGTTGCAGTAGGTACTGGGAGATGAAGAAGCTTGCACAGGATAGAGTAGCATGGAGAGCTGCATCAAACAAGTCTCAGGACTGAAGACCACAACAAACAACAACAACATCATCAGCTGGTGGTTATTGAACACTTATGACCAGTACCGCGTGTTTCGACTTCTGTTTAATGAAGTCGTTGTGGTATACATCATTTCGGCGAATAACTTCCCGTGCACGCCTCTTTTTGCCGTAAAGTAACGATGCTCGCGACGGTCTTAGCTCGCAATGACGCTAGAAGCTTGTTGACAGTGTAAACAACCCGTACTTGTTCGTAGTTTTAACTTCATTACGCGCGTGACGGCAAGTAGCGATTTCCTACAGTCAAAAGAGTATTTAGAATCCGATAAAAACACCTATGCAAGTCAAGAGTGTGCTGTAAAATTTACTCTGCGCAGTTTAGTACGGCCATTCATGTAATAACTTTTGTTCTTTGGGGCTCGCAAGAAAAATATGTCTTTTAATGATAAGATTATTGCCGTTATTCATAATAATAATCGATAGAGCCACGTTGTACCGCAACGCTGAAAGGGAAATATAGCGTGATCAGTCAGATGGAAATAGTACCTGAAATACGAGTTCTGTACAGAGGGTAACTTACAATAGGGTATGAATAAAGTACTGAGTGTGAATTAGAAGAATCTAAAACCATACCACATTACCTGTCTACATAATCACCATACCTATTTAAGCGTTTATTATATCGCCAACGAATTGGGTTCATTTGACAGAATCGGGGGATCAAAGCATTGAGAACAGAGAAACTAACTTTTGAGTCAAATCTAGGCCGTCCGGAGGATGTTCAAGAACAATTGCAGAGGATCGTAAACCCAAGGGCCCCGAGTTCGGTCACCGTCCGGGTCGGAGATTTTCTCTGCTTATTGACTGGGTATTGTGTTGTCCTTACTGGGTATTGTGCTGTACTTACTTTCGTGTCCTCATAAGTGATATTCTGCTGTTGAAATGACTGTATGGGCACATCCCGAGTTCTAATGAATTTAACAAGACACTTACAGGGAAGGAACACTGTTTGCCACGCAATTTGTGGCCCAGTTTTGAGAGACATTTCTCAGTTTCCTTAATGTCTCGCACTAGATTTCAGAATTTATCGCCCTTCGACATTCCACAAAATCCACCAATATTCCCAAAACAATAACCAACTGTAACCACAAACTTTATGGCTGACAATGAATGTTGCGTTTTTGGGTGAGGCAGTATGACTCCACACAACTGACTGCTGTTTTGTGTACTCTTTAGAATCGGAAATTCGCAGCTCGTCACTGGTCACAATTCAGTAGGCATGTAACGAAAAATAAAGTGCATAGAAGCTGCCATTTGTTAAGTCTGGAACCCAACGAGGACGGAAACGTGGCACCGTAATTGCCAGTGTTTCATATGAAACACTTCGGGAAATCTGCTGAAAGTTGTCAGGCAGTTTATATGACATTCAACGCCGAATTTTATCGTCAGTTTCCTGTACCAGTTCGCTACTGACCATTGACTAACGGTCAGTGCTGGCATCACGAACATTTGTCCTTCCCCTTGTAATGGTACTTGAATTACGTAACCATTACGGCACCTCACCTCTACCTCTCGATACCAGCAATACTGTGTTTCTGTAAAATAGTTAACATATTTCTGTGACAACATTCAGATCTGATTTCATTAGAGGTACTTCGATACATCGATATGTATATATTGCAATGATATTATTCTTATGTGTATTCTTTCTTTTGTCACAATGATCTTTGAAGTACTTGTAACTCTGATTTTTGGGCGCGTAAGCGGTTATTAGAGAGTCTAGCTTTGGTCGTCATGTTAAAAAGACGCAAATCGTAGTCAGTTTATGAAATGTGAACTTTAATAGTGAGGAAGATATTTTCACGTATGTTTTATATTGTGAACTGATGTTTTGGAACGAGTTACGTGATATTGCAACAAAAGTAATAAAAAAGAAGTGTAACTTAAATTCGAAGCGCTGATTACTTTTTTACATCACCATTGTCCTAACTTGCAAAAGTTTAATCTTCAAGAACGGTTTATGAAACACATCTATAAAACTTTTGAATATCGCAGAATAACACCTAGGCCTCTTTGCATCTGAGCTTGGAATCATCACTACCTAGATTTTCGACGATTGAGCCATGAGTTGACAACGAGATCAGCGTGGGAAACACGAAAAGATGAGTGCCTAGTTTATCCTTTATTTCAAGAAATGACTTTATTAACTGTGCTTTAATGACACCTGCCACATAATATAACTTTGTTGTTGCCCGAAAATGCAATATTTAGCAGCGTGAGCGACACTACAATCATAATTAATTTTTGACCTTTGTTATGGTAGGGTTGTTAGGCCCTCACATGTCCGCAGCTCGTGGTCGTGCGGTAGCGTTCTCGCTTCCCGCGCCGGGGTTCGATTCCCGGTGTGGTCAGGGATTTTCTCTGCGTCGTGATGACTGGGTGTTGTGTGATGTCGTTAGGTTAGTTAGGTTTAAGTAGTTCTAAGTTCTAGGTGACTGATGACCATAGATGTTAAGTCCCATAGTGCTCAGAGTCATTTTTTAGACCCTCATAAACGACATCACTAATACGTGACCACGTTCTTTCGTCATATTCGGTGGATATAGAGTACCAAGTTTATTACGAAAATCAACAGCTTTGATAACCTTTGCCGCTAGAAACCGTATTTCAAAAACTGATTTTACATTTGGCCTTTCTCCTCGTGGATATCTGCAACAGAGCTAAAGCAATTATTCAATTTCGTGAAAACCATTAGACCGATTGCCTGAGTTGCCTATAAAAATTCCGATTTTCCAGTGTTAGGAACCTGCATCAGGACCCTTGACCTAGAATTTTTCGAAAAATCTGTAGGGTAGTGAGCCAGTACCTTTCACAGCAGTTCGAATTGCCCCCGACGAGTAAGCCGAAATCTGAGGGATGCAGGATGTAAGAGGGTCTACAGAATATCGTTCCCAATGAAACCTGCGTTGCTGCTTTTAGGAGTCACACTATCGGCGAATTCTGACGTAGCGCTAACAAAATACGAATTTCTGCCACGGGAGATCGGTTATCTGCCAACCCTCCTTATCCACGACCACCGAACTATCATTAAGTACATATACACGGGAACGTTTTTGTCCTTAGTTATCTACACGCTGACTCCTCAAATATTTATTGGTCCGTACGTGGCACGAGTCGCGACGTCTGTGCCAAAATCGAGAACGATAAATCTCGCCAAGTAGAGCAAAGCGGGATACGCACGGTGAAGAGGCCCGCTTGCGCAATGTTTGCTTCTGCAAGGAGCGGCCAGGCGACATTACGAGAGGCAGCTGCGTAGCGGCGCGCCAGTGTGGGAACGCGATGCGTCAGACCCCGCTCTCACGCCACGCTGTTTTCGTCGCCGCTAGCACGCGGGGTTGCAAGGGTAACCCCCACCCTCAGCCCCCTTACCTCTGTAGTCCAATCCTGGACGAGGATAAAAGAGCCAATCAAGAACACCACGAAGAAAATGGTTACATTGCATTGTTAACGCCCCTATGCTCGATACCTCTCCGGCAAGTGTACGCACAGAATGATTCATTGCGAAATTGTGAGAGTATCGACAGATTTGGAGAATATTCAGTAGTTTTATAACTCTTCTGATAGTACCAACACTGATACATACTTATTACTTAAGTTGACAAGACTCAATTAAGGTATAATTTGCTACGTAACTGCGTGAACTGGCGGAGTCATGACCTACGGCATTTGCTAGGATGTTTTGATCGAGCAGTATAAAATGTTCGATGTGTACTTGTCGCGTTAGTTCCCCATGAAAATCCGAGCTTTCCACGATACCCACTATTGTCACAGTCAGGAAAGCAGCCGACTGTCAAAGAAGCAATGGAATTACACAGAAGTAACTGATGCATTCAGGATAAAGAGCAATCCGACAAGAAGTAATCATGCCGATACGAAATTCATTTCATCGTGGTAACACTGTTTTTGCAGAGAACTTTCGACAGTGCTTTCCTCTAGGAATTAAGCAATTACTATTCCTTTTTTTAATATCACTATCAAGGACAACAACGAAGAAAGCCTTAATTTTTAATAACCTCCGACGCCTGGACTTACTGCGCCAGTAATACCGCAGCAAGAAAAGCAATCTACAAGAAAAAGAAGTCAATAAAATGAGGCATGCCAAGTGCAGGAAGGCAGTTTGGCTATTCAAGAGACAATATCCCAGCATAGCTTTGAAGTGGAAAAAAGTAATCTCAAAAAGGAGTGAACGATAGTAAAAAGTCGTTAAGGCTTTCGTGGCCACTTGTTGACAAACTGCCAATTTGCTTCTGTCTCAGATTCTTCGGCCGACTTTCGTCTGCTCCATTGCCCAGTTCACCACCGGCAATGGAGGGTGAAGCTTTGACAATGCCAGCCACTCGTGCTGGCGAGACGTCAGTAAAATCAGCAGACGAACGTCGGCCGAAGAACCCGAGACAGAAGCAAACAGGCAGTTTGTGAACGATAGTAGCTCTGTTGTTAGGAAGTTTACTGGTGTGGTCTATAACTATGTGTGAAAAAAGAACACTGTATTCAGTATTATGCACGTCTTAATTTCCAAACATTCATAAACCATTAATTTCGTGATATAGATCTATGAACTAAATAAACTTCCCTAGAAAATAATGAACGACGTAGACATGACGTACAATTATAATATTCTTGCTTCGCTTTAAGCATACAGCTGAGAATTTGTGTTTTTCACGTCTAGTTTCCTGTGACCAAACTGAGTAGCAAATCTCCATGCTCCTCGACCGAGTCAGTACATGAGATTAAAACCACAAAAAATAACTGATAAAATGTACACGAATCCTATGCAGACGTGCTGCGAGGATACATATGAGTATAATCAACAATACGTTACACGGAAATTACCGTAATTTTTACCAGGAAGAGAACAGAAGGAGTGAGCCATTCTTCAGTTTAGATTTAAAAGTACACAAGAGACAAGGAGGTAGATTACGGAGAGTAAATGTTTGCACTGTATTAAGTAGTATACGCGGCTAATTCTTGGGAATAAGCTCATACTGTTAACAACAAACAACATTAAAGAAAAGTATTGAGAAGCCAACGTCAGCATTCTCACTCCTGGACAGGAGTCGACAAGAGGTTCGTCAGCTTACATGCCTGTATCCGAGTCAAAGTATCCCTTTGTGAATGGGAACAGTTACCCCACAATATAATATTGCATGTCATAAGCGAATGAAAATATGCAAGAGAGACTAATTTTTCGTCTTTGACTATCACTTATTACCGATACTGCTGGTAAATATAGCACCATTCAGTTTTTGAACAATATCCTGAACATGGGCTTTTCGTAGCAGCTTACAGTATCTGAACACCTTTGTAAGTGAATCGTTGAGAATCGCTAACTACATGCCCATTCTCTGTCATGAAAATTGAATTGTGTGTTAAGAACAGCAAATACTGAATCTTACTGTAATTTAGCATCAATTTATTTTCTGCAAGTCCTTGAAGTGTACCATTTGATACAGTGCCTACATCGCACTTACTATCCTTCGTTACAAAACCAGTAACAACAAACAAATACATACGGTGTTTTAGAAGTAGCTGTCAATTTGGAAGCCTATTTACATGGGCAACCACCAATTGCAACCGAATGAGGTGGCGCAGTGGTTAGCACACTGGACTCTCATTCGGGAGGACCACAGTTCAAACCCGCATCCGGCCAGTCTGATTTAGGTTTCCCCTGCTTTCCCTAAATCTTTTTAGGCAAATGCCGAGATAGTTCCTTTGAAAGGGCACGGCTGACTTCCTCCCATCCTTCCCTAAGCCGTTGGGACCGATGACCTCGTTGTTTGGTCCCTTTCTCCGAATCAAGAAACCAGCTTAACCAATTGCGAGCTACTCCTCTTCTTCCACAACGGCCCAACTTTTGCAAAAATATTTTGTGAGCAACACAAACGTCTTACTCAAATGATACTTAGACTGTTCGCAACTTTTATTTAATTCGTTCAGTGCCTTGTCGAAAACAGAATATACGGTTGTTCGAGTCCTCTAATGTTTGAAATGCTATTTGTTGTTCGCTTTCCACTGGTAAAGTCAATAATATGGTTGAACTGAATATCGCGAGATTAATTTTAGGTTGCTGTATGGACAGGACACAAAAAATGGAAACAACATACTGAAAGTAAATACGCATTTGGTAGTGGGAGCCCTAGCAACCCTGCTCCTCGTTCCCTGTGATATCTGGTCTTAGATCCAAAGAAGAGCAGCACTTTTCTTCGCAGGTTAGTTACTTAAGCTGAACTTATTTTTGTCAGTGTTTTTTTTCTATTTGTAACAGATTTGACGGCAATAAGCAGAAACCAGTGATTGCGAATTTTACAGCACACGTCATCAAGACGGGCATTTATGAATGAAGTGTCAAACACCATCACGAACTTGCTTACAGACTTTGTCTCTTCAACTGATACAAAACATGACGTCGTTTGTGGTGTGTAGATTTAGTTCAAACCGTTCACTCTCTTTGGTTGTCGCTTCTGATAGCACAATTATTATTTGCGAGTTCTCGAAATGTCAGTTGACCTTTCAAGCAATAAATTTATACTCACTTAAATGTGAATGAAGTCTTTCTCACCGATGAAATCCTGTCGCGATATCAGTCTGGTGGCATCATCATCTGGTAGCAACGCTTCAACGATGTCCCCACTGATCTTCAGACATCTTCGCCTGAAGATAACAAATAAGAAACCCATTGAAACATTGCTAAAAGGTGACGCTGCCACTCGGCAGGTATTCCGAGAAGATTTCAGCAATTTCTATCCAATATTTCGCTGTTGGTGCTGTCTTTTGGCTATCTGTGCAGACGGAGTCTACCCTTCCCGAGATACACCAAAGACTGACTCGACGAAACGAGAGTTCAAAATTCTATATCGAAAATAAAACGTGAAAAGTTCATCCGTGAGTGTTTTATGAAATAATCTGTGTTTTGGGGTATTTACATATCCCAGACTCTTACTATATTTACTACACAGGCGTTTGGACAGGGAAGTAACATATACAGGTTCAAATGATTCAAATGGCTCTGAGCACTATGCGACTCAACTTCTGAGGTCATCAGTCCCCTTGAACTTAGAACTAATTAAACCTAACTAACCTAAGGACATCACACACATCCATGCCCGAGGCAAGATTCGAACCTGCGACCGTAGCGGTCACGCGGTTCCAGACTGAAGCGCCTTTAACCGCACGGCCACACCGGCCGGCGAACATATACAGGCTACTCCCGTTGTTATTTAGTACTTATTGACATGGAAACAGCGTTACAAAATTAAAACATAACAATGGACTGTTTAAAAATTAATATATCGTTTGCGCACCAGCTTCAAACTGCCATGTGCCTGTTAATTGCTGAAAAATCTTTGAATCACATCTTCGGTAATTAAGAGCTGTGGAGTTATGTGTATTAGTGTCCATAACACCAAACAAAATAAAGATTTTCAGGTAAGCTTTAATTTAAGGTAATTTCAGAAATCCTGAACTTGAACAAATTTTCATTCATCCATACACTCGAAGCAGATCGAGCGCCTCCATTGATAACTTGTGTAGGAGGGTCGTTCAATGAGTAACGCCCCACTTTTTTTTTTTTTTTTTTTTAAAAAAAGCCATTAACATGCACAGACAAACGTACTTGTTGGTGCTTCACATTTGATGTTTGCTCTGTGCGCCGGTGAAGTTTAGAACCATTCTGGCAGATGGCAGAGCAGTAGTACAGCCTCAAAATGGCGTCTACATATGACTCACATTACAAGCAGCGTGTTGTTACTGAATTCTTGTGTGCAGAAAAAAAAAAAGACACCGTGGTGAACATCCATAAAATTGTGTGTGCTGTGTATGGCGATGCTGCAGTTGATAGGAGAACAGTTGGCGATGGGTAAAGAAAGTTATATCCTCATGAAATGCAGAAAGAGCTCCATGATCAGGCATCCTCTGGACGTCCTGTCACAGCCGCTGCTCCAGACATGCTAACCTGGCAACCTCGAATTTGCATCTATTTGGGCCGATTAAAGATTCTCTACGGGGAGCACACTTTGAAGATAATGAGAGAGCCTGTCATGCAGTGGAAACATGGCTACGCCTACAGGACAAGAGCTTTTACCAGCAGGGAGTACATGCTCTTGCACAACGCTTGCGTACGGCCATAGAACGTGATGGAGATTACTTAGAAAACTACTAGGGCATGGACAAGACATGTTGATATATATTGCCACCAAATTCTGACTTAACAATAAATATGCTCTGAGAAAAAAATCTTGCTGAACGGCCCTCGTACTTTGTGCTCATAGAACGTGTTCTGTTTGGTTCCTTCACTAAGTCGTTCACACTCGTCACTCTCTGATATATCCAGTTCTGATTCAGTATCTTGTACATAGTTGCTTTCAGGATCACTTTCGTTGGCAGTTTCAACATCACTGTAAGCACTGAGTGGCAATAGCTTCAAAATCTGGACCTGAAATAGCCACGCCTAAAGATATTTCTGTAGGTAATGCAAAATGTAAAGTGTTGAAAATTACTGATTTTGTAACGTAAACTGCGTTCTGGGGTCGCGCCATATGCTCAGCAACTTCTTATACTTATCAAGTCAAATTAACAGCAGCCCGTAACAAAGACCATTCACTGCAAACGCACACAACCAACTGAACGAAAGCTTCTGACAAGCCCAAGTGCACAGCATGGAAAATTGCAACGTCATGAGCATTGGAATGTTGGAGGGGATATCCTCACACAACACAACACAACACCGATTGAGGGTTAATAGTTCCTTATCCTCGAGATCTTGTTGTCATTGGGTGTTTTTGCCCAAATATGGTGCACATGCCAACACACTTTGTTCGAAATTACTAATCACGCCTACTGGCACATTTCCGGCGCTGCAACGGAAAACCGAGTTCAAAATGCGACAGGCAAATCTCCCGAAGACAGCTGTAAATAGTGATGGGGAGCTCGTGAATGGATCGTTCAAATGAACGCTTCACTCCAGTGAAGAGTGAACTAACCACTCAATTTCAATGAACTGGTACTTCAAACTCTTCACAAATAGCACACTCGACACTTTTTTCTAGTTAACTCACTCTCTTCCCCTCTCCCACTCCCACTACATCGGCGCTACGTCACTCATCCTCCCTTCACTTCAGTCCTGCCTCTACTGCCTGTCGACGAATCGTGCGGTGTTTGTTGGGAACGATAGGTTTACGAGGGCTTGCGGAGGTGAGGGGCGAGGGGAAAGCAGCGTCAGTTGCTTCCTGCAGTGCTGATATCATTACCCGTGACTATCTGTGCAGTTAAACTTCGCGTCTACGGGTAGCCTACCGTTGGCAGCGCTTGCAGACAAATGAGTATTAAAGATACAAACGAAGAGGCTGGCTGTGTGAGCACGCACAGCCAACATGAAAATAAAAGGTTTGTTAATAACACTGAAAGAGGGATTTTACTTGAAATCGTACCAATGACTACAGGTGACAGTTTACGTTTTGAATCTGGAGGGTTATTATTCTCAACAAAAATAAAATCTACAGGAAAAGTTCTGAATAATTACTTAAAGTAGGTATATAGACTTTGTGACAGTGGTAAACATACTCATTCTATTTTGGATTAAATTTTAAAAGGAACATAAAATTGGACTGCATTTCGTTGGTAGTCTTAGTTTTCAGTCCGTGAATTCAACAAATAATGTTTCATTTAGCAGATAAAGACTTTTTTTGGCGCTTCATGAGAAAATGTCGAGCAAGATTAAATGTAATACCTTCTTTAATGTGACAGGCGTCCCTGTTTATCTTTCCTTTGTCCCCTTCGACCATGCTCTATTTAACTCAGACGCTATAAGAGCGCAAAACGTTGTATGCACGTTACTGCATAGTTCGGCCATCTGTTGGTAAAATTATGAAGTATTACGAAGCTACGAGCGACGCGAAGCGAGCGTAGCCGCAGCTGAGCGGCGAACTGGGCAACTTCGCCAGGCTTCCGTACTTCATGAATGAACTACTTCATTTGAACGCTCCACGGCAAAGAGTGAAATGAATGAAGTAGTTCACGGGAATGAACGAGTTCGACCCATCTCTAGCTGTAAAGGGCCGGGTCTCGGGCAGCTGCAGTCCAATGGTCGTCAAGCACGCTCACTGCCTCATAACCTGCCCCATAGACCGTAGCAGAAAGTCGACTAAACCGTGACGTCATTCCAGCCTCCGGCTGCTGCAGCTGCTGCACGGCGGAACTCATTTAACAAGTCTTCCTCGGAAAAATATTACAATTTGTACATTCTCGTCTCTAATATCACCAGCTTCTGTATTCGAGCGTCTCGTATCTTGCTTTTTACAGCTGCATTTTCTTCTCTATACCCCTGCCCATCGTCATTATTTCTCATTACGGTCAGATATAAAAGTATTCATTTGAAAGCGGCTCCTGCCATCCAACAGACGATACAGTAAAGGCAGCAGAAAAGGTATCGTAAGGACTGGGAGTACGTAGTGGATTAGAGCCGTTTAATAAACGAAAATACCGTTAACTCCAAAAGAAACTGGTAGCATGCAGCAGCTGCAGGCATTAAAGCAGCCATCTAAAATACATTCAGGAAACGTGAAGGGAAAAAAAAATTGACGTTCATTGCGTTTGATAATGTGACAGTGTGAAATATTCTCTTCCATGATGCTGAAGGAGGCATTCGCTGTCGGCTTCATCGAGCTCCAGGCGAGGGCGCAACCCGCGCAACACGTCCGCTACGCTTTGTACACTACTGGCCATTAAAATTGCTACACCACGAGGATGACGTGCTACTGATGCGAAATTTAACCGGCAGGAAGAAGATGCTGTGATATGCAAATGATTAGCTTTTCACAGCATTCACACAAGATTGGCGCCGGTGGCGACACCTACAACGTACTGACACGAGGAAAGTTTTCAACCGATTTGTCATACACAAACAGCAGTTGACCGGCGTTGCCTGGTGAAATGTTGTTGTGATGCCTCGTGTAAGGAGGAGAAATGCGTACCATCACGTTTCCGACTTTGATAAAGGTCGGATTGTAGCCTATCGCGATTGCGGTTTATCGTATCGCGACATTGCTGCTCGCGTTGGTCGAGATCCAATATGTTAGCAGAATATGGAATCGGTGGGTTCAGGAGCGTAATACGGAATGCTGTGCTGGATCCCGACGGCCTCGTATCAATAGCAGTCGAGATGACAGCCATCTTATCCGCATGGCTGTAACGGATCGTGCAGACACGTCTCGATCCCTGAGCCAGCAGATGGGGGCTTTTGCAAGACAACAACCATCAGCATGAACAGTGCGACGACGTTTTTTGCCGCAACATGGATTACCAGCTCGGAGACCATGGCTGCGGCTACCCTTGACGCTGTATCACAGACAGGAGCGCCTGCGATGGTGTACTCAACGACGAACCTGGGTGCACGAGTGGGAAAACGTCATTTTTCCGGATGAATCCGGGTTCTGTTTACAGCATCGTGATGGTCGCATCCGCGTTTGGCGACATCGCGGTGAACGCAGATTGGAAGCGTGTATTCGTCATCGCCATACTGGCGTATCACCCGGCGTGATGGTATGGAGTGCCATTGGTTACACGTCTCTGCCACCTCTTGGTCGCATTGACGGCACTTTGAACAGTGGACATTACATTTCACACGTTTTACGACCCTTCATTTGATCCCTGCGAAACCCTACATTTCAGCAGGATAATGCACGACCGCATGTTGCAGGTCCTGTACGGGCCTTTCTGGATACAGAAAATATTCGACTGCTGCCCTGGCCAGCACATTCTCTAGGTCTCTCACCAATTGAAAACGTCTGGTCAATGGTGGTCGAGCAACTGGCTCGTCACAATACGGCAGTCACTACTCTTGATGAACTGTGGTATCGTGTTGAAGCTGCTTGGGCAACTGTACCTGTACACGCCATCCACGCTCTGTTTGACTCAATGGCCAGGCGTATCAAGGCCGTTATTATGGCCAGAGGTGGTTATTGTGGGTACTGGTTTCTCAGGATCTATGCAACCAAATTGCGAGAAAATGTAATCACATGTTAGTTCTAGTTTAATATATTTGTCCAATGAATATCAAGTGCATTTCTTCTTTGTGTAGCAATTTTAATGGCCTGTAGTGTATTTGTATGGAGTGTCGCCATGTATGGAAATGAAACGTGGACGATAAATTGTTTAGACAAAAAGAGAATAGAAGCTTTCGAAATGTGGTGCTACAGAAGAATGCTAAAGATTATATGAGTAGATGGCATATTCAATAGAATTTGGGAGAAGAGTAATTTGTGGCATAACTTGACTAGAAGAAGGGATCGGTTGGTAGAACATATTCTGAGGCATCAAGGGATCATCAATTTAGTATTGGAGGGCAGCGCGGAGGGTAAAAATCGTAGAGGGAGACCAAGACATGAATACACTAAGCAGATTGAGAAGGATGCAGGTTGCAGTAGGTACTGGGAGATGAAGAAGCTTGCACAGGATAGAGTAGCATGGAGAGCTGCATCAAACCAGTCTCTTGACTGAAGACGACAACAACAACAACCTCCTTTTATTGCATCATTTTGATTGCTTCGTCAAAAGTGGCGTACTCGCCGTGCAAAGTAATCTTATCCTACAAATAGCGTTATATCGAGGTATGCCCGCTCGCTTACATTTGCTCCGACGTAAACGATGCTTCCTAGTGAATCACGAGTTCATCTTTACGTGTGGTAGTTGGTCTGTCATCTCAGCCTTCAGACTCGTCCATTTGAGCCCGTCGCAACCACGAGGTGACGAGGTGCAGCGAGGCATACAGCCGGCGACAGACATCTGGCGCACCTCGCAAGCGGCTTCCTGCTCGCTGACAATCCAGTGCTGTTTGTTACAGTGCTGCGATATCGAAAAAGAACATTCTACGGTAGCTAACAGACGGCACTCACTTTCCGGACGGATACGGAATAATTTAAAGCTACTACTTATGTGAAACTTCCTGGCAGATTAAAACTGTGTGCCCGACCGAGACTCGAACTCGGGACCTTTGCCTTTCGCGGGCACGTGCTCTACCAACTGAGCTACCCAAGCACGACCCACGCCCCGTCCTCACAGCTTTAATTCAGCCAGTACTTCGTCTCCTACCATCCAAACATCACAGAAGCTCTCCTGGGAATTTTATTAGCACTTTGCGTCAAGTAATGTCAGACGAACCAGGTGCCGAACGCTGGTCACAGTAGCACCGACATCGGTGCATTCCGTCGACGGCCGACATCGGCAGATCTTTTCAAATCAGTACGCCATTAAGCGCGCGGTTCGCTGGTGTTCATTTTGCTTTTAAGTGCGCGGTCACACTACAGAAAATCTCGGGGGCCGGAACCTACAGACTTTGGATAACAACCCGTGAAATACAAATCAGACTGTTTTCTTGGGTAAAGTCAGCCGACGTCATCACACATGAAATATCGACTGTGAGAAACTCTGTAAGTGGGCTGGTTAGGTTTTTATGTTGGTAACGCCACGTAGTGCTCTGTATGAAAATCACTGACTGTGCTATGTGCAGTCTGTGGCTGGTTGGCATTGTTGGAATATTCGCTATTGTAGTGTTGGGCAGTAGGATGTGAACAGCGCGTAGCGTTGCGCAGTTGGAGGCCAGCCACCAGCAGTGGTGGATGTGGAGAGAGAAATGCCAGAGTTTTGAGAAGTTACTATAAGCGGACGATCTGGACGTGTGTCCGCCAGAAAAAGGAAATTTGTAGAGATGGATGTCATATATGACTTTTGAACATTATTAAAGTAAATACATTGATTGTTCTCTATCAAAATTTTTCATTTGCTAACTATGCCTATAAGTAGTTAGTGCCTTCAGCAGTTAGAATCTTTTATTTAGCAGGAAGCATTGGCGGCGGTCGCTGTATCGCAGTAGTTCGAGTAACGAAGGTTTTTGTGAGGTAAGTGATTCATGAGAGGTATAGGTTATTGTTAGTCAGGGCCATTCTTTTGTAGGGAGTTTGAGTACGTTGAGTTTTGCTCAGCTGTTTGAAAATCTAATAACGTAGAAGTTTACCAGCACAGTCATTCATAATTTTTCTAAGTGGACGTTTCAACTCATAAGTTTAATCCAAGAAAGGGCGAGTTTGTGCATCCTGAGGATGAAAACTATCATCGGGATATAGCTCGCAGCTTTGTTGCAAACACAAGTAGCCAAAATCTTTTACGGAATTTTAGTCGTAAATTATAACCTCAAAAAATAATTTGTTCAAGTTAGAAGGGTGGCGAATTTTATCTTTAAAGTTACGGTAAGGCATCTTTCTCGAGTTGTACTAGGTGGTCATTATCTGTCTAAGAATTATTACTATTGCTTCCTGGTTTTTTATTCAAGTAAAATGGTAATTCTGTTATTTCAGGTGCTTTGCAAATGTGGTGAATGCATTTCTACTTTTCAGTGCTGTAGGTGTTCAAGTATCTTATTCTAAAATTTAAGTTACTCTTTGACAAGTATGCTGAACGACTATCACTGAAGATTAACTGACATACGTCTGTTTTGCTGAATTTATTTGAAATTGTGCAGAGTGTTTATAATCCTGCTCTTTAATGTCCCAACGAACAATCCCTAATATCGGTATGCAATAGAACATTTCTCTCTTCATCTCATATAATCCGTATGGTTATTCCAATAGCTGAGCAAAGAGTGTGCATTACTCGCCAAGTTCTTTTCGAGACAGATATAGCTCATTCTCAGCGACTTTTACCCTCTTCGCTACCCGCGTGTAGTATGCGACACACGGAAATGGTGACACACAGAATCCACGGAACGCTAAAGACACATGCGCCAGTGCTTTTCTGATATTTTGCAAGGTGTCATTATCCACTGCAACAAGTTTCAGTGCTCTGTGTCGTAAATTGCATGTAAAAAAAATGCAGCACTAGTCTCAAAACACTGAAGCGTCGGGCCATCCATCTCGCACCCTCCTTCATACCGTCAAGTAGAGTAAGGGTGTATTTACCAAACTTCCAGGTCGAAACTGACTGCAATAATTCGCTTCTTATTCAGTACACAATTGATAGTTTAAATGCAACCCAGAGGGGTAGCTTCTGACGTATTAAAATTATAAAACGAGTTATTTCGGTTCCATATAAAGCAGGAAAGCTTAATTGTGGACGGAAGTTTGGGAAAGTCACGTGATGTCACGACAAAAAAAGTTGTTACGGAAGTTAAAACGTAGATTTTGCTAACAGATTAAGAAACAGCTTTCCTTCGACTTCATTGAAAGACCTGAATAATACTACTTAGCGAAGGAAGAGTCCGAGTGTTAGCGTGTCCCCATTACAGGAATAACCTGTGTTTATCGTGACATCTATCGGAAAATTAGTTTCATTATTTTTTAGTATTAAAATATTTTTAATTTCAGATTGTAGTCCTGCGGATCATGTTCGGTATCAAAGAATGGGGTGCGAAGCGTTACTCGAACGTCACATACTAAAGAATACAGTATTCCAACAGGAATGGTTAATATTCAGGGATATGACAAGTACAATCATTCGAAGCACAGAAGTCTAGAACATATGGGCTCCAACACGCATATCTTAGGAGCTAAGAACACTTTCTCGGTAGATAAGATGTATTTCAAGTAGCGAAAATGAACAAGTACTCATAGTTCTTAAGGTATGCACCTTAGAGCCTTTGTTTACTGAACATTTTTTCTTGTTTTGGTACATAGTATGCCTCGACAGATACACACTACTGGCCATTGAAATTGCTACACCAAGAAGAAATGCAGATGATAAACGGGATTCATTGGACAAATATATTATACTAGAACTGACAGGTGATTACATTTTCACGCAATTTGGATGCATGGATCCTGAGAAATCAGTACCCAGAACAACCACCTCTGGCCGTATTAACGGCCTTGATACGCCTGGGCATTGAGTCAAACACAGCTTGGATGGCGTGTACAGGTACAGCTGCCCATGCAGCTTCAACACGATACCACAGTTCATCAAGAGTAGTGACTGGCGTATTGTGACGAGCCAGTTGCTCGGCCACCATTGACCAGACGTTTTCAATTTGTGAGAGATCTGGAGAATGTGCTGGCTAGGGCAGCTGTCGAACATTTTTCTGTATCCAGAAAGGCCAGTACAGGACCTGCAACATGCGGTCGTGCATTATCCTGCTAAAATGTAGGGTTTCGCAGGGATCGAATGAAGGGTAGAGCCACGGGTCGTAACACATTTGAAATGTAATGTCCACTGTTCAAAGTGCCGTCAATGCGAACAAGAGTTGACCGAGACGTGTAACCAATGGCACCCCATACCATCACGCTGGGTGATACGCCAGTATGGCGATGACGAATACACGCTTCCAATCTGCGTTCACCGCAATGTCGCCAAACACGGATGCGACCATCATGATGCTGTAAACAGAACCTGGATTCATCCAAAAAAATGACGTTTTGCCATTCGTGCACCCAGGTTCGTCGTTGAGTACACCATCGCAGGCGCTCCTGTCTGTGATGCAGCGTCAAGGATAACCGCAGCCGCGGTCTCCGACATGACAGTTCATGCTGCTGCAAACGTCGTCGAACTGTTCGTGCAGATGGTTGTTGACTTGCAAACGTCCCCATCTGTTGACTCAGGGATCGAGACGTGGCTGCACGATCCGTTACAGCCATGCGGATAAGATGCCTGTCATCTCGACTGCTAATGATAGGAGGCCGTTGGGACCCAGCACGTCGTTCCGTATCAACCTCTTGAACCCACCGATTCCATATTCTGCTAACAGTCATTGGATCTCGACCAACGCGAGCAGCAATGTCGCGATACGATAAACCGCAATCGCGATTGGCTACTATCCGACCTTTATCAAAGTCGGAAACGTGATGGAACGCATTTCTGCTCCTTACACGAGGCATCACAACAACATTTCACCAGGCAACGCCGGTCAACTGCTGTTTGTGTCGTAAACTTTCCTCATGTCTGCAAGTTGTAGGAGTCGCCACCGGCGCCGACCTTGTGTGAATGCTCTGAAAAGCTAATTATTTGCATACCACAGCATCTTCTTTGTAGGTTAAATTTCGCTTTTGTAACACGTCATCTTCGTGGTGTAGCAATTTTAATGGCCAGTTGTGTAGAAAGCAAAGGATTTGTAGTAGGAAATGTTTTCCAGAATCGGAAAAAAGCCAACATTGAAAAGACTTTTTGCTTCGAAGGATAGTTTTTGTCACATCCCTGAATATTGAATACTACTCCTAGGACTGTATAATATCTGTCACGGAACCGTCCTGAAATAACTTTATAAATTGAGTATTATTACAGCAGACAACGAGTTCGCTCAACGTTAGTAAAGAATGCCTATTTTCCGATACTACGATGTTTGTAAGCAAAAGGGGCAAGAAAATGCAATGATGAATACCTTCATGACAAAATTTATATTTCCTGAACGTTACTTCTCATGCGTACAGTTTTCATAGCCCGTAGTTCCACTTCACCGATTTTCCTTCCACTGCGAGCACGACCGAGCCGCCTCGTTCATGAGCTGAACCCTTATCCGGGCAGCTGCCCATGTGACAGATATGATGACGTGTCGTTTGTGGGGCGCTCAACTGCGCGGTCATCAGCGAAGTTTTTTGCAATGCAAACGGGTTAGCATATAGGTGTGAGATGTTGACAATAAATCTATTGAGTGTTACTCAATCCTCCTCTACTACGGTGGTTTCAGATCACACATACACTACTGTTCAGTCGGGTCCTACGCCTTTATTGACCCATATGTTAAACAAACCTGTAGCATGTGGAAAGTGGATACGAATGAAAACTAATGACACTATTGAATGAAAAACATAAATTAGACAGAAACGTAATCTAATATAAATTGTATTTACATATAACTGGTAACCTCAGTCTGGTAAATTCAGCCCTTACGGTTCCAGGCTCAAAATATATCGACATGCTACTATTCAAGGTACACAATTCTAACGTCAAATAATAAAACAAAATTCAACAAACAAAACAACAAAAATTGACAAGAAAATAATCACAATTGTTTATCACAAACATTCTTCATCATAGGTCGAGCAGTCAGGGCACATGACAATTTTATATTCCTCACACATCGATTTTTCGCAGGAAGTGCAATACGAATCTCCTTTCCTGTCGACGACGCAGCGCAGTGGATAAGTTTTTGAGAAATGTCGAATGGATTGTATTGGGATATGGCTCCCTGTTCATGTTCCATTTGTAAAGAACTAGGCTGTTTACCCCAGCGATATCAAGGATACCGTGAATGCAGCGTATCGGTCATCGATTGCTTTTTCTCTTCATGGACGAAGAAGGGCACAAATTTTCTCAACACGTCGACTCTTCCTTTAGTCATGTTGTAAAATCAAATTATTACTGGTAATTTGGAGACACTGTCTTCCTTCTCATCGAAATGCATTGATGATACCAGGACAACTTTATTTTTATTGGGAGTGTATGCTACAAGCGTTTTTCCATCATCATAAGCAAATGTTGAGACCGAGACAGGGCCGTTGGCTAATAACGATGGAGGAATCTGCAGCTTGTTTTTTCGCGCAGTACCGACGTACGTCAGTCTCCTTTTTTGCAACACTTCAAGCAACTCACTCGATGAAAACCAATTATCAGTGGTGGTATTCCGACAAGTACCACTAAGTGGTTCGTTAATTTTCACAACATATTGCATCGGTAAGGACAAATCACCCTTTTTTACGGTTTCTTTTCCCACGTACGGTATAGTCCAATCTAGTCACTGTCGCAGGCAAATAGTGAGCTACTGGCAGTACCTAGTCGAGTAGGCGCAACAGCTTCATCCAGAGCACCGCTAGAAGCAAGGGGAGCACGGCCTGGACGAACCGTCGGCACCTGCCCACCGGCTGACGCCCGCATAATCCCACGTGGAAGACTGCGGCGGGGCAGGTGTCCGGCCAAGGAAACGTGGAAGGTTATCACCGCAGCGAGGTCATTACATCGCCGGCCTTCTGCCGGGGCGTTCATCGCTGCGTATTCACTGCAATAAATTTTACTGTCAAATTTATAAGCAGGAGGCCCGGGAATGAACTGATGAAAAACAAGGTCTCCCTCCTCACAGGAAATCATCTCTGAAGAGGTTAGTACATTACTGGCCATTAAAATTGCTACACCACGAGGATGACGTGCTACAGACGCGAAATTTAACCGACAGGAAGAAGATGCTGTGATATGCAAATGATTAGCTTTTCACAGCATTCACACAAGGTTGGCGCCGCTGGCGACACCTACAACGTGCTGACATGAGGAAAGTTTCCAACAGATTTCTCACACACAAACAGCAGTTTAGCGGCGTTGCCTGGTGAAACGTTGTTGTCATGCCTCGTGTAGGGAGGAGAAATGCGTACCATCACGTTTCCGACTTTGATAAAGGTCGGATTGTAGCCTATCGCGATTGCGGTTTATCATCTGCACGAACAGTTCGACGACGTTTGCAACAGCATGGACTATCAGCTCGGAGACCATGGCTGCGGTTACCCTTGGCGCTGCATCACAGACAGGAGCGCCTGTGATGGTGTACCCAACGACGAACCTGGGTGCACAAATGGCAAAACGTCATTTATTCGGATGAATCCAGGTTCAGTTTACAGCATCATGATGGTCGCATCCGTGCTTGGCGACATCGTGGTGAATGCACATTGGAAGCGTGTATTCGTCATCGCCATACTGGCATATCACCCGGCGTGATGGTATGGGGTGTCATTGTACACGTCTCGGTCACCTCTTGTTCGCATTGACGGCACTTTGAACAGTGGACGTTACATTTCAGATGTGTTACGACCCCTGGCTCTACCCTTCATTCGATCCCTGCGAAACCCTACATTTCACGACCGCATGTTGCAGGTCCTGTACCGGCCTTTCTGGATACAGAAAAATGTTCGACTGCTGCCCTAGCCAGCACATTCTCCAGATCTCTCACCAATTGAAAACGTCTGGTCAATGGTGGCCGAGCAACTGGCTTGTCACAATACGCCAGTCACTACTCTTGATGAACTGTGGTATCGTGTTGAAGCTGCATGGGCAGCTGTACCAAGCTCTGTTTGACTCAATGCCCAGGCGTATCGAGGCCGTTATTACGGTCAGAGGTGGTTGTTCTGGGTAGTGATTTCTCAGGATCTATGCACCCAAATTGCGTCAAAATGTATTCACACGTCAGTTCTAGTATAATATATTTGTCGAATGAATACTCGTTTATCATCTGCATTTCTTCTTGATGTAGCAATTTTAATGGCCAGTAGTGTAACTTCCACGTGACTGCCATTTGCAGCGCCTAGACGAAAGACACGGCCTAAAGTAACTGTGGTGAGATCAGTCCATCGCCTATCTACAGCTTTTCATTCAGCACGAAAAGCGACAGGTTTAGGCGATTGTTCTGCCTATCGCATGAGTCGCTATTTTCAGTTCAGCTTTCACCGAAATATCTCAATATGAAAGGAGCGATAGGTGTCGGATAATGTGAAAAATGGAAGCACGAGGCTATCTTGTAACTGCGTAATTCTTCAGTACATTTAGATGCGCGATACAGCTTACGGTGAGTGCGATAAACAAGAACAGTACATCCGAGCCCCATTAGTGGACATTAATTTCGCCTGGATGACGTTTTCAACTCTGGTGGGGACAGTTTCTGCGAGATGCTTGGATGTCTGGAGGAATGGCAGCCCACTCTTCCTCAAGAGCTGATACCAAAGAAAGCAGTGATGTTGGAAGCTGGGGTTTGGAGCTAAGTCCTCGTTCTAATTGGTCCCAAAGGTGTTCCATTGGGTTCAGGCGAGGAGTGTGTGGACAGACCAGTCTGTTTCTGGAATGGTAAGTGTCCACAAACCACTGCCTCACAGATACAGGTTTATGACGGTGCTTTGTCATGCAGATACAATCATTCATCGACTCAGAAATGTTCCTGTATCGTATGCAACACACAATGCAGTAACATGTGTTCCTATCCTTCCGCATTTACCTTATATTAAACAGAATGAGGCGACCATAACCTAACCACGAGAAACACCTCCATACCGTAGCACCATTTCCCACGTGCTTCACTGTTGCACTCCACATGATGGAAAGTGATTTTCTCCAGGGCACCCTTCCATCGGATTGCCAAAGATTCATCACTCCGAATGAAGTTGTGCCCAGTTAACATAACTGAGTTTTTCAAGTGCACTGATCTGTTGGCCAATTCTATTGTATCGTTTAAGCACGTCCCCATGTACTTATAAATGCTGAGTGTGACGACATGGTATTTGTGTACTGGTTTTGTAATGGAAACGCTGCTGATGCTTAGAGCGAATACGGTAGCCGAGTCCCTAACCGCAGAGTACCAGATTCAGGAGAGTCTACTCGTGTTTTCACTGACCTTTACAATATTGGTTGAGCCTCCAACAGTCATAGACGGTGTTTCACAATTCCTTTACAGGTTTCTAGGGTTATAGTGAGGTTAAAGTCCTGATGTGAAACCTATGTCCAGAATGCACCGTTTACTTCACGGAACGCACGCAGGCTCAAGATGATGGCGCTGTTGTCAGTCGTCGTTGCAATTTTGACATAACATAGCCTTTGCGTCCACTCCAACTACAACAACGGCTGCGAAAAACTGGCACGATCGCAACAAGGCGCACTCACTGTGATGCTCCACAGATTCGCCGCTGGTTTGAGTTCGATGAGGGCGTAGTTGGTCCGGTGGAAAGCGACGGCGGCCACTGGAAACATTGTCCATCTCATGGGCCCCTGAAGCAGCCCCTAGAAGGTCAATAATATTCCGCAGTATACTGTTTACATTCTCCCTAAACTGCTTATATTGTGCGACAATTCTATCACCCGGGAGGGTGGACAACAAGCACTCTGCTACTGTTGATAATTGCTCTACTTTGTTGCGAGCAGAAAAAATATGGACGAAAAACCGGTTCAAGGAAGGTCAGAGATCAGTCACTGTAACTTGTTGAGGTAATTGAGGTTGAACGGAAGAAAATATTATTGTAACTTTTTGTGTATTGATGGTTCAACATTCGTAACATTGCTGGAAATGGTTCTCTCCCTCCACAGCAGTCACTTGCTAACCCCCTCCACAGATAAATTCCTGCCGACGACCACATCCCCACCATGGGAAAAAAAATTAATTGAGAGGCAGTTCCACCAAGTCAGCGCTTATCTGTTACGCTACCATGCCTTGGTACTGAAATGTGGAAGTGCAGTATCATCTTACAGTATTTGAAACCCAGTTATCGAAACTTATAAATGAAGCAGGCAAAAAGGAATACAAACGTCTCAAAAATGAAATCGACAGGAAGTGCAAAATGGCTAAGCAGGGATGGCTAGAGGACAAATGTAAGGATGTAGAGGCTTGTCTCACTAGTGGTAAGATAGATACTGCCTACAGGAAAATTAAAGAGACCTTTGGAGAGAAGAGAACCACTTGTATGAATATCAAGAGCTCAGATGGAAACCCAGTTCTAAGCAAAGAAGGGAAGGCAGAAAGGTGGAAGGAGTATATAGAGGGTTTATACAAGGGAGATGTACTCGAGGACAATATTATGGAAATGGAAGAGGATGTAGATGAAGACGAAATGGGAGATAAGATACTGCGTGAAGAGTTTGACAGAGCACTGAAAGACCTGAGTCGAAACAAGGCCCCGGGAGTAGACAACATTCCACTAGAACTACTGATGGCCTCGGGAGAGCCAGTCATGACAAAACTCTACCATCTGGTGAGCACGATGTATGAGACAGGTGAAATACCCTCAGACTTCAAGAAGAATATAATAATTCCAATCCCAAAGAAAGCAGGTGTTGACAGATGTGAAAATTACCGAACTATCAGTTTAATAAGTCACAGCTGCAAAATACTTACGCGAATTCTTTACAGACGAATGGAAAAACTGGTAGAAGCCGACCTCGGGGAAGATCAGTTTGGATTCCGTAGAAATGTTGGAACACGTGAGGCAATACTGACCTTACGACTTATCTTGGAAGAAAGATTAAGAAAAGGCAAACCTACGTTTCTAGCATTTGTAGACTTAGAGAAAGCTTTTGACAATGTTGACTGGAATACTCTCTTTCAAATTCTGAAGGTGGCAGGGGTAAAATACAGGGAGCGAAAGGCTATTTACAATTTGTACAGAAACCAGATGGCAGTTATAAGAGTCGAGGGGCATGAAAGGGAAGCAGTGGTTGGGAAAGGAGTGAGACAGGGTTGTAGCCTCTCCCCGATGTTATTCAATCTGTATATTGAGCAAGCAGTAAAGGAAACAAAAGAAAAGTTCGGAGTAGGTATTAAAATTCATGGAGAAGAAGTAAAAACTTTGAGGTTCGCCGATGACATTGTAATTCTGTCAGAGACAGCAAAGGACTTGGAAGAGCAGTTGAACGGAATGGACAATGTCTTGAAAGGAGGATATAAGATGAACATCAACAAAAGCAAAACGAGGATAATGGAATGTAGTCAAATTAAGTCGGGTGATGCTGAGGGAATTAGATTAGGAAATGAGACACTTAAAGTAGTAAAGGAGTTTTGCTATTTAGGGAGTAAAATAACCGATGATGGTCGAAGTAGAGAGGATATAAAATGTAGACTGGCAATGGCAAGGAAAGCGTTTCTCAAGAAGAGAAATTTGTTAACATCGAGTATAGATTTAGGTGTCAGGAAGTCGTTTCTGAAAGTATTTGTATGGAGTGTAGCCATGTATGGAAGTGAGACATGGACGATAACTAGTTTGGACAAGAAGAGAATAGAAGCTTTCGAAATGTGGTGCTACAGAAGAATGCTGAAGATAAGGTGGGTAGACCACGTAACTAATCAGGAGGTATTGAATAGGATTGGGGAGAAGAGAAGTTTGTGGCACAACTTGACTAGAAGAAGGGATCGGTTGGTAGGACATGTTTTGAGGCATCAAGGGATCACAAATTTAGCATTGGAGGGCAGCGTGGAGGGTAAAAATCGTAGAGGGAGACCAAGAGATGAATACACTAAGCAGATTCAGAAGGATGTAGGTTGCAGTAGGTACTGGGAGATGAAGAAGCTTGCACAGGATAGAGTAGCATGGAGAGCTGCATCAAACCAGTCTCAGGACTGAAGACCACAACAACAACAACATCACGCAATAATACGTGCACTAAATGTTTATATTCGGCTAAGTAATGTATACATAGAGATAAACATCTATACACCTTTTATTCGTAACTTTGTATTACTTCTCATCACGGACAACGCACTGGGTGACGGCGTAGAGTTGTCAGTGCTAAGGGGCAAACAACACGGCGTGAAATAACCGCAGAAATTAATGTAGGACGTACGATCAACGTATCCGTTACGACAGTGCTGCGAAATTTGGCGTTAATGGGCACAGCAGACGAACGACGCGAGTACCTTTGCTAACAAGACATCACCTGCAGTGCCTCTCGTGGGCTCTGGACCATATCGGTTGGACCCTAGACGAATGGAAAACCGTGGCTTCGTCAGACGAGTCGCGATTGCAGTTGGTAACAGCTGATAGTACGGTTCGAGTGTGGTACAGGCCTCAACAAGCCATGGACTCAAGTTGTTAACAAGGCACTGTGCAAGTAGATGGTTGCTCCATAATGATGTGGACTATATTTACATGAAATGGACTGAGTCCTCTGGTCCAAATGAACAGACCATTGACTGGAAATGGTTATGTTTTATTTCTAGGAGACCATTTGCAGCCATTCATGGACTTCATGTTTACAGACAACGATGGATTCTTTATGGATAACAATGCACCATGTCACTGGGCCACAAATTGCTCGCGACCGATTTGATGAAGATTCTGGACGATTCGAGCGAATGATTTGGCCACCCAGATCGCCCGACATGAGTCCCACGAACTTTTATGGGACATAATCGAGCGGTCAGTTCGTGCACAAAATCCTGCACCGACAACAATTTCACAATTATGTACAGATATAGTGGCAGCATGGCTCAATATTTCCTACAGGGGCTTCCAACGACTGGCTGAGTCCATGCCACATCATATTGCTGCAGCACGCTGGGCAAATGGAGATCCGATACTATATTAGCGAGTATTCCACGACTTCTGCCACCTCACTGTACGTCGGAAGTTTTGGATTCTTTTTCTATATTATTGCGCAACCACTCAATCTTCACCCCCCCCCTCCCCCCTTTATGCAGAAAATATTTCATGTTATTAATGTGCGTCTAATGGGCGGTTTAGAGTACAGAGGTCTGAGCTCATTGTCTGCTTTGTGCGTACCGTGCAGCGGGCTGTTTCAAAGTGATTCTATGTTTGAACTTAATGCAAACGGTACATTCTCGAACATGGGTTACTTATCAAAACTTTATCTACTAAGGCTGCTTTACAACGCCTAGGGGCCTGCAAGAGGAATCGGTTCAAATGGCTCTGAGCACTATGGGACTTAACTTCTGAGGTCATCAGTCCCCTAGAACTTAGAACTACTTAAACCTAACTAACCTAAGGACATCACACACATCCATGCTCGACGCAGGATTCGAACCTGCGACCGTAGCGGTCGCGCGGTTCCAGACAGAAGCGCCTAGAACCGCTCTGTCACTTGGGCCGGCAATGCGTACGACTCAAAAGGTTTTTTGGAACCTACGCTACCCCCCCCCCCCCTTTCAAACATTAACTATTTCTCCTGAATATACAAGCAGAGCGATATTACGTTTAATTGTCGAATAACATATTTTTGTCCAGTCTTTTTTTTTCTTCCCTTTATTGAATTTCAATTCTCCCCAAAGGGGGCGGGCTGGCAGCAGCTTAGTATGCCGCTCTTCAGCCTACAGACTTTGTTAGAAAGATGAAGAGAATAAATAATAAAAACAGGCGATAAAATCGGAGACTTAAAGAGTAACATGGCGAAAAGAAATCGTGGAACTTAAAACAAAGAACAGAGGGATCATGACGCTAAGAAAATACATACAAAGCAGACAGGTAAAACAATAGACAGACAATTAAAAAAACACGGCGGCAGTCTTGTTTCTGTTCGCAAAAGACATAAAATTCACACCCAGCAACATCATGGTTTCCGTTCGCAACACGAGAAAGACGAACAACACTGAACAGTCACTGGAACACTGCACTAAAATGTTGTCAAATGTGACAGACCACAGCCCAGAGCAGGTGGGGGGAAACTGGACAGATGATGGGAAAATAAAAAAGGGGGGGAGCCGGGAAAGGAGCGGATGGAGGATGAGGACCCATAAGAGGGGTGGGGGGCGCTGGGCAGACGCGACAGGGAGTGGGGTAGGCAGAGGAGGGGAATACAAAAGGACTCGGGGGGGGGGGAGGACAAGGGAGAGGTTTAGTGGGGAGAAAACAGGACAGAAGGGGAGAAGAGGGAGCCCAGGGAAAGGACAGAGGAAAGGAGGGGGAGTGAGGATCAGAGTTGATAGGAGGGATAAATGGAGGGAGAGAGGGCATCATCCGGGAGGGGGAGTTGATGGAAGTCACCTTGGGAAAGGAGATGTAGGGTGTAGAGATGGAGGGTAGGGGGGACACAACGGTGAAGACGTGGCAGGGGGCAGGGATCGGAGAGGAGAGGAGCAACCAGGGGGTGAGGGGGTTCAAGACGGCGGGAGGTGTGAGGATGCAGATATGTTCGAGGAATAGGAGCAGACGGGGGAAAGGAATGAAGAGGATCCGCCTGGGGGACGGGAGGCGTATACGGAAGGCGAGGCGGAGTGCATGACGCTCAAGTCCCTGGACTTATAGAATTTGGGGGGGGGGGGAGGGGGGGGCAGATATCCAGGCAGGACTGGCATAACAGAGGATGGGACGGATTAAGGATTTGTAGGTGTGGAGGATGGCAGAGGGGTGCAACCCCCATTGTCCAGTCTTAGTTTTAGTATCGTTTATACTCTTTCCATTCGCAGTTATAGTCATGGCTCGGTACTTCAAGTTCCCTGTCGCTGTTCTACGTGTATGTTCGATCTACAGGAACTACTGAAGGGATTTCACAAACGGATAATTTATGAGGTTTTCTTTGCATAAATGATAATTACTTCGTGCAAATTGGCTGAATTATGATGAATTAGTCTCCCGACGCCGTGAAAACGATGCCATTGGCATCTAGCGGTGAATCACAGAACTTCGACGCACAGATCTGTACGATGCGAAGTAGCCATGGCCACACTGCGAACGTGCAAACGCTCTTGTTTCTTTCGTGTACCAACAAGCAGAACGCGTTCGGCGCGGCGCACTCAGTGATGGTGCCACTTAACTTTTGAGATGTCTTAAGGACACTTTTTCACACTGCTACACGACTCTCCTCTGGCGAAAAAGGTATATACGCCCTTTATGATCATACTTTTTTATCGATAGTTTACTACAGTTCGTGTGTAGCAATGTATAACGAGCATCAACTGAACAGCAGCAGCATCGCTCATAAACGTTAATAGATTAGCGAGTTAGTGAGAGAAGAAAATAGACAACGCCACGAGCATCCTGAAACCTTAAAAAGTAGTGTATAGAACGGGACTCAGCAATTTCTTGCAGATGACTACAGGAAGTTTCCAAGGACTTCCATAGATGGTTGGTGAAGCCGTATCCTAAAATGACAACTATTTCAGATTGTCAATCTTTGCTTCCCTCAGATTAGCAATCGCAACTCTCCCTCGTGTCACGGCGGGCTACGTGCCTACATCAGTCATTACGTTGATTTTCCCCTTTCTTTTTTACTTTGTTTTATTTCTGGCCTTCAGTCATGATCCACTCTCGCATCTTCCGACACATGATATGCCAGTAATTAAAACTGTACGGGGTGATACCTAAAGCCATGTCCATTAAAACAAATTCACACGATGAAGCAGTAACTCCACTGACAAACTTCCAGGGTTGGTAGTATGAACCAAAACACGAAAAAAAATGCGTAGTAACCAAGGGATTAAAAATGCAGTGCTTAAGAGCTATGAGCACTAGGTCAGTAGAGGAGATGTGTTTCACAGTACCGAAGACGAACAGGAGCTCATAGTTCGTATGGTGTGCTCTTAGAGCCCTTGTTTGCCGGACGTTTTTTGTCTTTTCCATACTATCACCTCTCAAAACATGGAAAGCAACGATCTTGCATTACAAGAGATTTGTTTCACAGTATCGAAAATGAAGTGCTCGTAGCTCGTAAGGTATGCGTCTTAGAACCCATGTTTACTGGACTTTTTTCTTGTTTTATTTTGTCCCTATTCTCTCTCTCTCTCTCTCTCTCTCTCTCTCTCTCTCACACACACACACACACACACACACACACACACAATTAGCCTAGAATATTTACATTGGTTGTAAACATACTAAATAAGGTATCATGCTTCCATCTTTGGTATGAGATGTCATTCCAAACGCCAATTAAATATTGAACAGACAACATTCACGCCTCCAAAGAAATGTGCGTGTTGTGCGCTGCTTAAATCGTTAAGTTATATGAAACTCATAACTTAACCATAGCTAACACTTAGTTTAAGAATCATGAAAGAAGGTTATATACGTGAAAGAACCCTGGAGATACTGACAGGTTTCAGATAGATTATATAATGGTAAGACAGAGATTTAGGAACCAGGTTTTAAATTGTAAGACATTTCCAGGTGCAGATGTGGACTCTGACCACAATCTATTGGTTATGAACTGTACATTAAAACTGAAGAAACTGCAAAAAGGGGGGAATTTAAGGAGATGGGACCTGGATAAACTGAAAGAACCAGAGGTTGTACAGAGTTTCAGGGAGAGCATAAGGGAACAATTGACAGGAATGGGGAAAGAAATACAGTAGAAGAAGAATGGGTAGCTTTGAGGGATGAAATAGTGAAGGCAGCAGAAGATCAAATAGGTAAAAAGACGAGGGCTAGTGGAAACCCTTGGGTAACAGAAGAAATATTGAATTTAATTGATGAAAGGAGAAAATATAAAAATGCAGTAAATGAAGCAGGCAAAAAGGAATACAAACGTCTCAAAAATGATATCGACAGAAAGTGCAAAATGGCTAAGCAGGGATGGCTAGAGGACATAATGTAAGGATGTAGAGGCTAATCTCACGAGGGGTATGATAGATACTGCCAACAGGAAAATTAAAGAGACCTTTCGAGAAAAGAGAAACACTTGCATGAATATCAAGAGCTCAGATGGAAACCCAGTTCTAAGCAAAGAAGGGAAAGCAGAAAGGTGGAAGAAGTATATAGAGGGTCTATACAAGGGCGATGTACTTGAGGACAATATTATGGAAATGGAAGAGGATGTAGATGAAGATGAAATGGGAGATACAATACTGCGTGAAGAGTTTGACAGAGCACTGAAAGACCTGAGTCGAAACAAGGCCCTGGGAGTAGACAACATTCCATTAGAACTACTGACGGCCTTGGGAGAGGCAGTCATAACAAAAAACTACAATCTGGTGAGCAAGATGTATGAGACAGACGAAATACCCTCAGATTTCAAGAAGAATACAATAATTCCAATCCCAAAGAAATCAGGTGTTCACAGATGTGAAAATTACCGAACTATCAGTTTAATAAGTCACGGCTGCAAAATACTAATGCGAATTCTTCACAGACAAATGGAAAAACTAGTAGAAGCCGACCTCGGGGACGATCAGTTTGGATTCCGTAGAAATGTTGGAACACGTGAGGCAATACTGACCTTACGACTTATCTTAGAAGAAAGATTAAGGAAAGGCAAACCTACGTTTCTAGCATTTGTAGACTTAGCGAAAGCCTTTGACAATGTTGACTGGAATACTCTCTTTCAAATTCTGAAGGTGGCAGGGGTAAAATACAGGGAGCGAAAGGCTATTTACAATTTGTACAGAAACCAGTTGGCAGTTACAATAGTCGAGGGGCATGAAAAGGAAGCAGTGGTTGCGAAGGGAGTGAGACAGTGTTGTAGCCTATCCCCGATGTTATTCAATATGTATATTGAGCAAGCAATAAAGGAAAGAAAAGAAAAGTTCGGAGTAGGTATTAAAATCCATGGAGAAGAAATAAAAACTTTGAGGTTCGCCGACGACATTGTAACTTTGTCAGAGACAGGAAAGGACTTGGAAGAGCAGTTGAACGTAATGGACAGTGTCTTGAAAGGAGGGTATAAGATGAACATCAACAAAAGCAAAACGAGGATAATGGAATGTAGTCAAATTAAATTGGGTGATGCTGAGGGAATTAGATTAGGAAATGAGACACTTAAAGTAGTAAAGGAGTTTTGCTATTTAGGGAGTAAAATAACTGATGATGGTCGAAGTAGAGAGGATATAAAATGTAGACTGGCAATGGCAAGGAAATCGTTTCTGAAGAAGAGAAATTTGTTAACATCTAGTATAGATTTAAGTGTCAGGAAGTCGTTTCTGAAAGTATTTGTATGGAGTGTAGCCATGTATGGAGGTGAAACATTGACAATAACCAGTTTGGACAAGAAGAGAATAGAAGCTTTCGAAATGTGGTGCTACAGAAGAATGCTGAAGATAAGGTGGGTAGATCACGTAACTAATGAGGAGGTATTGAATAGGATTGGGGAGAAGAGAAGCTTGTGGCACAACTTGACTAGAAGAAGGGATCGGTTGGTAGGACATGTTCTGAGACATCGAGCGATCACCAATTTAGTATTGGGGGGCAGCGTGGAGGGTACAAATCGTAGAGGGAGACCAAGAGATGATTACACCTAGCAGATGTAGGCTGCAGTAGGTACTGGGAGATGAAGAAGCTTGCACAGGATAGAGTAGCATGGATAGCTGCATCAAACCAGTCTCAGGACTGAAGACAACAACAACAACAACATATATGAAACTGATGATACTCAATTATCTAGCACTGTTCTCTGAATTTTATGCATAGCTGTACGCAATGGCCTGTAAACAAATTTACAGGTACTCCAGACAAGTCGTCCGGCCATAGATACTTCCGAGGTGTGGCTATAAAATAACGAGACTATTGCCGTAAAACATTGCATCTCAAAAACATGCATATTTAGTTATTGTCACCCTCAACATACTCCCCTTCTCTATTCCTATAATTCTCCATGCGTGTTTCCCATTGATGGAAACAGTGCTGAAAGTCTTCCTCTGTGATCTCCTTGATGAGGAAGGCCGCTTTTTCTTTCACTGCTGTAACGGACTGCAATCTTCTTCCTTTTAATGCAGATTTGACCTTCGCGAACAGATCTAGATCAAGTGAGATGGTTCTAGATCAAGTGAGTGTGGTGGGCGGTCTAACTATGGAATGCTGTACTTAATTAGAAACCTCTTAACAGGCAATGCGGTATGAGCCGGTGCATAGTCTTCAAGCAGAACCCATTACTTTTTCTTCCACAATTCGGGTCTTTTTCCTTATTTTCCCATAAAGTGGAGCTAGAACCTCACATAGTAATGTTGATTAAGAGTTTACCTTCATGACCCCAGTGAAGATACAAAATTCCTTGAATATTGACAACCATCGCCCCTTTTAATCTTGATTTCCGCGTTCAAGCTTTCTTCACTCAGTGTGAAGTTGGGCCATTCCAATGCATGGAATGGCGCTTAGTTTCTGGATCATAAATGAGAAATCAAGATCTGTCACGTTATCACTAGACTCGGATTTTAGGTAAAAACCTATTTTGTTCCTCATTAAATGAAGGCAATAAAAGTTGTACATACACGATTTACGCCAATTTATGATGGAAAACGTTAATTTTATAGCACCTAAAAATACCTAATTTCAGATTAGTACTTATTTGTACTTAAATTTTAAAAAATCCAATTAAATAAAATTTTTTATGACTAACATTCTTTTGTGGTCTTCCCAGCTAAGATTCAATGGTTCAAATGGCTCTGAGTACTATGGGACTTAACATCTGAGGTCATCAGTCCCCTAGAACTTAGAACTACTTAAACCTAACTAACCTACGGACATCACACACATCCATGCCCGAGGCAGGATTCGCACCTGCGACCGTAACGGTCGTGCGGTTCCAGACTGAAGCGCCTAGAACCGCTTGCCCACAACGGCCGGCCCCAGCTAAGAATTACGCAAATATTTTATAGTACCTAAAATACCTAATTTCGTGTTAAAATCTGATTGGACATCATTTTTAAAAATCCTAAAAATACCTGATTTAATGTTAGAAATTTTTAAAAATCTAGTCAAATAAAATTTCTATAACTAAAACTACTCTTCTGGTCTTCCCGGCTACTTATGAAACAGTAACTGAATGATAACTGGTTTGTTTGCATGCTTGAACGCCAATCGTGATCAGACTCGACAGCATACGCCAGGCTGTTGCAGCCCGGCCTGCACCGCAAAGCGTTGTCGCTCGCTGTGAACCGTCAAATGGGCCGGCATGGTACGGAGGGGCCTTATGATCTGCCTCCTGCGCCTTCCTGACCTGTTTAAAACACCTGCACTGTCTTCATTCAGTGGGTCAGCGTGCTGCTTGCGTGTGGTAAAATATTTCACAGCGACAGTGTGTTTGTGGAAAGTGAAGCATGCTGAAAACAGCCAGCTCCAAATCATCTTTGATTCCTCAGTGGTTACAAGAATTTCCTGATTTCTCTACAGACGGAAGAGTGATTCACTGCAATGTGTGCAACAAAGAGGAAGTAAAATGTTAACATTTTATCTTTTACGCTCACTCAGAGACCAATGATGGCACTGATTTTCCCGAGTTGACTTAGACCAGACACATGAGACAGCAAAAATATTGTTTCTAAACCTTTAATGTAGGTTAATTTTGCTAAGTACATCTCGTACATAAATTCTTCCACGAAGTATTTCTCATTTCTTGTAGTTTTTAGGTGCGTTCTGAACGTAGGTCGCATTTAAGTCAGCACGTTGCAGGAATTAAACACCAGGCTAATTTAAAAACTTAAACTTGAAACAAACGTTTGTAACTAAACCAAATGCAACAAACAAAAACGCATTTTATCTTCACCTGTGTCGAGCCATTGTTGTAGCTAACATACCATTCAATGCAGTTGAAAATAGCAAGTTAAAAAGTTTTCTAGAGAAATACTGTCAACCGCAGCATTCCATCAGAATCCACACTGAGAAAAAAACTATTTGGATACTTTATATTGAAATACGTTGAGCAGGATACGGGAAGATATAGGCGATTCAAGCATGTGGATCTCTGTGGATAAGACAACTGACAGACAAGGTCGGTATATGGCTAATTTGATTGTTGGAAAGTTAGATCCTGGCACTCGCTCTGTATCTCATCTGACCTGCAGCAAGGAGCTAAAGAAGACTAACCAGGAAACAATTGCTCACTTTGTTAATTACGCCCTCACATTACTTTTCCCCAACAGTCTAGATGAAAATAAAACATTTTTAAACCACACTGATGCAGCCGCATACATGACGGAAACAATGATAGCAGCGCTCCAAGTGGCGTAGTAGTGAATTCAGAGTTGGCGCGGAAATCCGCATTATTGCTTTTCGAAATACGAGTACCAGATGATATTTTTCATTTAGGTATCTGGTAGAAAGGTGATGAAGTGCATTTCTTTGTAAAACCCAATATTGAAATTTCGAGCGTGTGGCTGTTATCAAGTGGAAATTGTGTTCCTGATTACGACCGTCTTCTGCGGATTGCACTCTTTGAATTGCAGCGTAAATATGATGCTCGTATTCTGCTTAACTTTTGCTCTCATCCGTAACATTGGGTATGGAAAGTGATTCTGTATTTGCTTTTGTTTCATATTAAATAGAAACTGCTTTCGTTACACGGTTTTCCGTGGACTCCTGTATGTCTACTGCTTAAGGATCCGCGTGTGATCTGCTCGATTTAAATGCAGTAAGTATATTGCTCGTATTCCACGGTATTATTGTTATCATCCGTTTTTCGTACTCTCGCATTTTTGAAGGCCATCGACATTTTCATTGACTTCTGCTAAAATGTATTGTTCGTATTACCTGTTAATAACGTATGAAAACATTTGCGTAGCCTAACTACTGTTGCATTTTTTACATTTGCAAGGAAGAATGCTCTAGTCACCAAAACTACAAAGCATAGAACTTACTCACATACATAGACATCCACACTTTGCTAGAAACCATGAAATGCATGGCGCTCAGTGGCAATAAGCACCACCATTAAAACCAGAATTACTTACTCATTCCGTGGCAAGATATAATAAAGTTGAATACAAATACTGTCAAAACCTGCTGACACGAAGTTCTCCATTAAATACGAGAAAGTACGGAAAACAAACAAACAAAAATGACGTCGAATACGAGCAATATACTTACAATGCATTTAAATCGAGTAGTTCAACCTCAGATTCGTAAGCAATAGCAGATACACGTAAGCCCACAGAAGACCATGCAACCACATCGACTTCTGTTTCATACGAAACAAAAACGAATTAGGAATCATTCACACCACACAGTACTACGGATTTGAGAAGAACGCAATACGAATACGAGTAACATATCTACAGCGCAATTCAACGAGTGCAGTACAGGCGATAAGTCCTAATCAGAAGCATACTGTAATGAAACCAACTTCTGTTAACTATGAAACGAAAACAAGCACGGAAGACTAAAAGTAAGCCAATAAGAAAGCGAGATGATGGACTAATGATAAACTTGCAACCCTCAAAGTGGCGTGGCAGTGGACCACAGAAATGTTACCGAAGTCCCCATACGGGTTTCATCCTGTAACGGGCACAATGATTTGTCTTCAGATACCAGAGATGCCGCATTTGACTGAGAAAGCTTCACACTTCACAGCTATCAGCCGTTCATTTTTGGCGTATGCGTACTAACTCTGTGAGACCACCATTCCCGGTATTTTACAGCAACACCTAGTTAGGGCTGTGTGTGAACAAGACTCGAACAATTTACGCCACAGTTCGGGAAATCTCGGGTTTTATTCGACCTTTCGATTGGCCAGCGATCTAGTTGCCTTTCGCTGGTACTATTACAACGACCTGTCTTAACGTTTTTAATACACTGTGGATTTTAACTATAAAAATAACTATGAAACACGCACTAAAATATTTTCAAGGGTGCACGTCTCGCGTAGCAACAGAATCTAATCAATAAATACCAGATTGTCTTCATAATTCTGTGTTCGATCGTCTCGCGTTTTAGCCATGTTTGATGTCACTATCTCCATGACGGATCATTCCGCTTTATTTTATTCTCGCGATAAAAATTACCGTCACTTTATTACGCTACAGTTGGTTCGGCATTTAATTCTTGATTAGGTGTCTTGATTGTTTCATCTGAATGTTGCCGTCTTGTATTCAAACTGATTAAAAGGTGGAGAACTTTTTATGTGTTATTCAAATATGTGAGCAGGGATTGAATTGCTGATTTGCAACCGACTTGGTAAATCATTACCGCCTCTCACAATAAAATAAAATGTTATACCCGGTTCGGTCACGCTCTGGATGACAACATTTTCGTCTTTGTATGTTACCTTTACTTAAAAACCGGTATGAATGTTTCTTATATCCATACATACACTGGTGTCCAAAATTAATGCAACAAACAGCTATTACCCGTGCAGTGCCTAATTCACGATATAAACATACAGACTGTCAGAGATGTCGGTACAATCATGTTCTGCACGGAAGATAGCATTCCTGTCAACGGACAACCACGGCAACGGTGACATCAGGGCACTCCTCACATGGGCTAGTGTTTGCCGGGTAGTCTCACATCCACAATCGCCGTATACGCAGCCACAGGCGATGCAGTATGGCACAGAGAAGACGCCTACTTGACACTGCGGTGGACGATCACACGGAGAGTGGAAGGCCAGCCACAAACTGATGTGGTCCGATGGCTTAATATGAATAGTTCTGTTGTTTCTGGCACGTGGCGGCAGTTTAGAGAGACCGAAACTGTATCCCAAAGATCAGGGCAGGGCCGACCACGTGTTGTTGTTGTTGTTGTTGTTGTTGTTGTTGTGGTCTTCAGTCCTCAGACTGGTTTGATGCAGCTCTCCATGCTACTCTAACCTGTGCAAGCTTCTTCATCTCCCAGTACCTACTGCAACCCACATCATTCTGAATCTGCTTAGTGTATTCATCTCTTGGTCTCCCTCTACGATTTTTACCCTCCACGCTGCCCTCAAATGCTAAATTTGTGATCCCTTGATGCCTCAAAACATGTCCTACCAACCGATCCCTTCTTCTAGTCAAGTTGTGCCACAAATTTCTCTGCTCCCCAATTCTATTCAATACCTCCTCATTAATTACATGACCTACCCTCCTAATCTTCAGCATTCTTCTGTAGCACCACATTTCGAAAGCTTCTATTTCTTCTTGTCCAAACTGGTTATCGTCCATGTTTCACTTCCATACATGGCTACACTCCATACAAATACTTTCAGAAACGACTTCCTCACACTTAAATCTATACTCGATGTTAACAAATTTCTCTTCTTCAGAAACGCTTTCCTTGCCATTGCCAGTCTACATTTTATATCCTCTCTACTTCGACCATCATCAGTTATTTTACTCCCTAAATAGCAAAACTCCTTTACTACTTGAAGTGTCTCATTTCCTAATCTAACCCCCTCAGCATCACCCGATTTAATTTGACTACATTCCATTATCCTCGTTTTGGTTTTGTTGATGTTCATCTTATATCCTCCTTTCAAGACACTGTCCATTCCGTTCAACTGCTCTTCCAAGTCCTTTGCTGTCTCTGACAGAATTACAATGTCATCGGCGAACCTCAAAGTTTTTATTTCTTCTCCATGAATTTTAATACCTACTCCGAATTTTTCTTTTGTTTCCTTTACTGCTTGCTCAATATACAGATTGAATAACATCGGGGAGAGGCTACAACCCTGTCTTACTCCTTTCCCAACCACTACTTCCCTTTCATACCCCTCGACTCTTATAACTGCCATCTGGTTTCTGTACAAATTGTAAATAGCCTTTCGCTCCTTGTATTTTACCCCTGCCACCTTCAGAATTTGAAAGAGAGTATTCCAGTTAACGTTGTCAAAAGCTTTCTCTAAGTCTACAAATGCTAGAAACGTAGGTTTGCCTTTCCTTAATCTTTCTTCTAAGATAAGTCGTAAGGTTAGTATTGCCGCACGTGTTCCAACATTTCTGCGGAATCCAAACTGATCTCCCCCGAGGTCCGCTCCTACCAGTTTTTCCATTCGTCTGTAAAGAATTCGTGTTAGTATTTTGCAGCTGTGACTTATTAAACTGATAGTTCGGTAGTTTTCACATCTGTCAACACCTGCTTTCTTTGGGATTGGAATTATTATATTCTTCTTGAAGTCTGTGGGTATTTCGCCTGTCTCATACATCTTGCTCACCAGATGGTAGAGTTTTGTCATGACTGGCTCTCCCAAGGCCATCAGTAGTTATAATGGAATGTTGTCTACTCCCGGGGCCTTGTTTCGACTCAGGTCTTTCAGTGCTCTTGTCAAACTCTTCTCGCAGTATCTTATCTCCCATTTCATCTTCATCTACATCCTCTTCCATTTCCATAATATTGTCCTCAAGTACATCGCCCTTGTATAAACCCTCTATATACTCCTTCCACCGTTCTGCCTTCCCTTCTTTGCTTAGAACTGGGTTGCCATCTGAGCTCTTGATATTCATACAAGTGGTTCTCTTCTCTCCAAAGGTCTCTTTAATTTTCCTGTAGGCAGTATCTATCTTACCCCTAGTGAGACAAGCCTCTACATCCTTACATTTGTCCTCTAGCCATCCCTGCTTAGCCATTTTGCACTTCTTGTCGATCTCATTTTTGAGACGTTTGTATTCCTTTTTGCCTGCTCATTTACTGCATTTTTATATTTTCTCCTTTCATCAATTAAATTCAATATTTCTTCTGTTACCCAAGTATTTCTATTAGCCCTCGTCTTTTTACCTACTTGATCCTCTGCTGCCTTCACTACTTCATGCCTCAGAGCTACCCATTCTTCTTCTACTGTATTTCTTTCCCCCATTCCTGTCAATTGTTCCCTTATGCTCTCCCTGAAACTCTACAAACTCTGGTTCTTTCAGTTTATCCAGGTCGCATCTCCTTAAATTCCCACCTTTTTGCAGTTTCTTCAGTTTCAATCTGCTGATATCAAAAAGAAAGGACAGTTTTTGGCTGTAAAAGGAAGACGGTACCGCCTTAGTACTGCACGGCAACTGGCATCTGACCTCGCTGCATCCACTGGACGTGTTCGATCGAAGCAAACGGCGTACAGGAGGATTCGGCACATTGGTTTTTACTGTCGCAGACCTGCCGTATGTAGATCTCTGACGCATCTTTACAGAAAGTAAAGTCTAGAGTGGAGTTGTCAACATGCCACCTGGATAGTCGAACTCTGGGCCAATGTTCTTTTCACAGATGAGCCCCGATTTGGTATGGAGGGTGAGTCTCGACGGATTTCCATCTGGCGGTAACGTGGAACACGATTTCGGGACGCAAACATTGTGGAAAGAGACCGATATCGAGGAGGATCCCGAATGGTGTTGGCAGGGATTGTGTTGACCACTAAGACCTCTTCGTGAAATTGTACGGGTGTATCGCAAAGGTTTAACTGCTGTCAGGTATAGTGACGAGATCTTGCGACCTCAAGTGCGGTTGTTGCGATGTACTATGTGTCCTGACTTCGTACTGATGGACGATAATTCTCGATCTCATAGAACACGGGTGGTTGATGTTTTCTTGGAAACTAAAGATATTGCAAGCATAGCGTGGTCCACTCGCTCTCCCAACTTGAATCCCACAGGACACGTATGGGATGTAGTAGGGAGACCGTCTGCATCACGTTAGCATCCACTATCGACTCTCCAAGACCTGCGAGCAGCTCTGCACGAACAATGGGCGTTATATCCTCAACGCGAGGTTGATGATATCATTTACAGCATGCCCCGTCGTTGCAGGGGCTGTACTGCTGTCAGAGGTAGTCTCACCCCATACTGAGCACATTAACTACTTGTCGGAATGTGTGTGTGCAAATCCGTTAAGTTGAAAAAACGAAGAACATTTCTGTCTACCGTTATGCATGTTGCATTTGATTAGGTTTATATTCGTGACATTGTTTTTACTTTACTATAACCTGTTTTTACACTGTTTTGTAGCAAAATAAACGGAACCTTGAAAAATTTACGTTTGTTGCTTTAATTTTGGGCGCCTGTGTTTATCCATACTGTATGGGAACGCATACGTGCTGTACGGGAACGCATATTGTAAAATTGTTCAAACGCAATAGGAGTTTGGGCAATGGTAGGATTTATTTCGGTTTCCTCCACTGTTTCGTTGGTTGGTTGGTTTTTTGGGGGAAGAGACCAAACAGCGAGGTCATCGGTCTCATCGGATCAGGGAAGGAAGTCGGCCGCGACCTTTCAGAGGAACCATCCCGGCATTTGCCTGGAGCGATTTAGGGAAATCACGGAAAACCTAAATCGGGATGGCCGGACGCGGGATTGAACCGTCGTCCTCCCGAATGCGAGTCCAGTGTGCTAACCACTGCGCCACCTCGCTCGGTTCCACTGTTTCACGAAACAGAAATTTATGCAGAGCCTTAAGCCGTCGGCACACGGACCGTGCATCCGAACGTTGAGTGTGCCGAGTTTCTGACGTCATAGCGTGGAATAGCACGTTCGGGAGTCTTTCCGAACGTGCAGAGCAATATCTGGCATGTCAGATATTCTGAGCGTGAGTCTGAGCGTTGACCAATGAGATGGCACAACGCCACCTACGTCACACGCACGCCGTCTCCCTTCAGTACAGAGTTGTGAGGCGCCATATTGGCATTCATTTCAAGCTTATATGTATATATGCCGTTTCTGAGCACCAGCAAATTCAGAATCATTGGAAAACCCGTTGTTAACTGTGTGATTCGTTCCAATAAAATAACGAGAATCATCATATTCATGGCAAAAGAATTATTGTAACTTGCGTCTTATGAGAGTAGGTTATTTGAAGGCAGTGACACACGGAAGATCCACCCAAATCGCATTGTTCTTGGTACAATTTGTTATAATTAAATTTCAATTAGTAACATATCTACGACAAGGTTTTCTGCAACGGGTAACATACTTTGATTACTTGCGAAATGTGTACGTTTGTTGTTGGATTAACGTAATGAGTAGCGTCATTGTCTCGTATTGATTTGATAGTTGGGGCGGAGGTTCGCGTATTGACTCTCCTAAATTTTATTTCCTAACATTAGCGTTTTTATTAGGTTCTGATACTTTATTATTAGTTTAATGTAAGTATATACTATGATATTTGATGTTATGTAAATATAAGTTCACCTTTTTTTGAGGGGTGACTTTGTTCGATTGGCTTAATCTACAGGACAGCTTGCGCTACTTCTATAAAGATATTTTGCTCCTTTTTCTTTTACGCTTCGTAATTCACGTGTTGCAAAAATTCTGCTATTGGGTAGGAACAGTGATTAAGTAAGACTGACCTTGGGGTTTTAATAAAATGTGGGAGTGATGAAATAATGTTTATCTTATGCGGAGAAGTATTCCAAATTTGTACCGCACTGTTTGTAATGGAACTTTTATAAGCCTGTGTCCTTATTGATTGGACATGGTACTTTCCTTTTCGTGGACGATGGAGGAAATGTGCGTTTTAATAGAGCTAACGTGGGAATTTTACGCGCGCCCGTTGAGTAAACAGTGTGATTTACGAACTAGAAACATCCCTCAACTGCCGCTGGAGTGCGTTTAGATCGCGTATACCACGTTGGGGCCCACGTACCGTGTGCACAAGTCGCATCATTCCTGAGCTGACAGCAGCACGTTGAACTTGGCACGCTCACCGTTAACGTTAGACAGCACGGTCCGTGTGCCGACGGCTTTAGCTTATTGTTGTGGCTAGTTCGTAGTTTCCTGCATATCCCTTGCACTCGTACCGCGCGAATCAAATGTCACGTGATAGGTCGAACAAGTCGATACAGTATAGGACGCAGCGGCGAATCAGGAAATCTCGAGCCCGTTAGTATCGTTTGCCCAGCCCTACTCTTAGTGCCACCCGCGCGAAGCCGGGTCGGGTCGCTAGTTCAGTACTAAAATTGGCAGCAATACTAGCAGCAGCAGCAGTAGTTTACGTTTGCGGCAGAGCAGGGGGCTGGCAGCCCTCGCAGACAGCTCGCCACACCAGACCGTGCGGCCACATGGCGCGCCGAACTCCTAATTGCCGGCGCTTCCTTCCGCCCGCTAACGCCGCCTTCCTGTCCAGCCGATGCAGTTATATCTACTGCCGCATCTCAGCCGGGGCCAGCTTTTCCTCCTGCACTACGACCCCGAGTCGTAGGAAACGCTGCCCCCCCCCCCCCTTTCACTACCGCAACCACTGAAGTGTGACCACCATAAAAAGACAAGATTCTTCACGATAAAGGATGACAGCCAAAACAGTTGCAGGATAAAAATTTATTAAAATTCTTGACAAAGGTTTCGGTATATATATAAATATACCTTCATCAGAAGTAAAAAATCCTGAACAGGAAGACACTTTCATTAGTAAAACCTTAGCATCAGAAATGAGAAACATTAAAGCTTAAGTAACAGTGGAATTACCAGAGTAATACAGGCACAAAATCTTTTAGTTACTTACTAAAATTACATCATGCAATGGAGATTAATAAAACAATTGTGCCAAAGGCGTCGTCAATAATTAGGACATCTTCTCCATTTGTACAACATGATTATGGGCACAAGGTCAATGCGAACAGTTTAGCACCAGTACTTCGCCTATGAACTATCGAGACAAGAGTGTGAAAGCACTAGGGCAGATGATTTCACCGAGAGAGGGCACTTGTTGTATGTGCCAGACACACGAGCATATTAAAATCTATGGATACCTACATAAGTTGTGCTAATTCAAATCATCTGTCTTAATAAATAAAACATACACATTTATGTAAAACAGAAAATATGGAACCAATTTACCTGTGTCCTAGTGTCAAACAGATGAAGCTTGCGCTATGGAACACGTCTAACGAGAGGGGGCACTAGTGTAATGCGCGAGAATCTTGCGTAACGTGGGCTGTGAAATACATACTAGCGAGAACAACCAAAATGTTAAGTAAAACGAAACCATCTGTCGTTGTGAATAAAAACATACTAGTCAATTAACCACACATACACATCGAAAATCACAAACAGCAAACATCAAAAATAGGTTTCAGCTATGTTTAAAATCTTGAAAGACAAGATGAGGATAGCGCACTGGTACAGTAACTTATACAGGGTGTAAACGGTATAAGGCGCCAAAATTATACAGATGGTACATCTCGGTGTGCTTGACAAAAAAGTCTAATGACATTTTCCTGTATCATGTACTTTATTTTTGTATTATTAAAACATAATGTTTATAGGATTGATAGTATACCCATTTCTGTTTACGTAGTCAACCGACAGTACACGGCGTACCGAGCTTATTGCCTACAATGACGGGGCGGCCAGAGAAGGCAACGAGCCGACCAGGGGATTGAAATCATTAGACGTGTACAACGACGTGGTGTGATAATCAGGTGGTACCGAAAAAAGGAATGTAAACGGTTTTTGGGTTGTCAAAAATGTGTAATTCGCTTTACGTGAATTGAATACAACCAGTCTATTTCTCAACAAGCCGATAACGAAGGTCGTAGTAGTAATGACAAGCTAATATCAAACACAATGTATTTCCATTAGTACAAATTCAGTCAATCACCAAGTAGATAGTTGTGCATTAATTACAATCAACTGTTTCACCTTTTGACGGCAATGCCATAACGAATACTAAACTCACATTATTTCCCTTCTGTACAACAACATCGTAACGAAAAGAAAACCCATTACTTCGTTTCCTATTACACCAATACTACAATAAATGTTCGAAATGACCACCATTCGCTTCTACACATGCTACATTACGGTGAGCCCAGTTTCGTCGTACTCGTTCACACACATGCACATTGGCCTTTATGGTATTGGCAGCATCTAAAATCTTCTGCGTCAATTGGTCCACATTATTTACTGGGTCAGCATAAACAAGTTCCTTCATATGGCCCCAAAAGTAAAAATCCAGTGGATTTAAATCAGGGCTGCGTGCTGGCCATCGACGTGGACCCGAACGCCCGATCCATCGTCCTGGAAATCGACTATCTGCGTACTCTGTGACGGATGTGGGGTGGAGCACCATCGTGGAGGAACCACATCTTATGACGTATGCCTAACGGAATGTCTTCTAACAACGTTGGTAACAATGTTTCCTCTAGAAACGTTCGGTAATAGTCACCAGTCAAACGTGCAGGTAAAGCATAGGGCCCAATAATTTAATTATCGAGCATACCCGCCCACACATTTACGGAAAATCGTCGCTGAAAATGTGTTGCCACTACGTGGCGAGGATTGTGTACACTCCACGTGTGCATGTTGTGTGTTGTGGCGTAACAAGACAGCCACGCCACTCGGAAGTAGCCGAAAGGCACGCGTTAACTCACGCAGGCTAGTAGATAGATCTGAAACAGGATACGTAATGAATGCTATAAAGAAAAGTGCGTAGCTCCTGGAATACTTAACTTTAATCCATCCTTGTGGTACATCGTTCTTGACGATACAAGCTATGTAATGCTAATGGCGCCTTGCTAGGTCGTAGCCATTGACTTAGCTGAAGGCTATTCTAACTATCTGCTCTGCAAATAAGCGAGGCTTCGTCAGTGTGCATCGCTAGCTAAGTCGTCCGTACAACTGGGCCGAGTGCTAGTAAGTCTCTCGAGACCTGCCGTGTGGTGGCGCTCGGTCTGCGATCACTGTCAGTGGCGACACGCGGGTCCGACATGTACTAATGGACCGCGGCCGATTTAAAGCTACCACCAAGCAAGTGTGGTGGTGACACCACATTATGGAAATTAGTTATTCCGTCACGAGTGAAACACGCTTCATCTGTGACGAGTATTTTGTTGACAAAATCATGCTGCGCACTGTGTAACAAAAACCACTCTGAGAATTCACGTCGTGGAGGGAAATCTTATTCTTCCAATGCTTGTACGCGTTGAATGTGGTAAGGCCGCAGACGCTCCTCTTGCCAAGTGCGATGAACGACAGTGTGCGATATACCCACGTGGCGGGCGATGCTTCTAGTACTCTGAGAAGGATCCTTCTGGATGCGGTCCAGAATTCTTTCCTCAGCTTCCAATGTACGATCGGCACGTTGTAGGCCTCTGCCTTCTGCGCGGGGCAGTAAAGAGCCAGTATCTCTCAATCTAAGGAAATTAAATACGTACTCGTCAGTTGTATTCTGTCATGATGTAACAAAAACGGAAAGCATATCAGAACAGAAGATACGTTTCGCATACGGACGAAAATTTACAAAGGCGCAGAAAACTACTGTACTTTATTAAGATCTAAATGCATAATAATCGCATACAAGTAGAGAATTACAATGACACAAACCTTTGATGCACAACAGCAAATGTCTTTCGTGCAGGAAGTCGTCGTCGTGGGAAGCGTTCTCGATAAATTCGTACAGCTGTCCTCGCAACACCTTTTGCCTCGCCATAAATTAAATGCATATCGCATAGTTCAGCTATAGTAAATCTCCCTTCCATCCTAACAGTTAACAGAGTTGCAATAACATCTGCACAGGTTACTCGCCTACTCCCGTCGCTCGGTGTATTACAATGACGCAGCCACTCAGGCCGCAGTTGCCTATGTGTTTACGATTTACGCTCGCGATGTCAGTACGCGCAGCGGGCAATAACGTACGTGCACAGCCAAGTATCTATTTTTCCAAAACCATTATCCTGAGACGAACTGTTTTTTTCTGGGACAACCGTAAGAAATACGCAAACATGTTACTAGACACTTTTGTCAAGCATTACGAGATGTGCCATCTGTATAATTTTGGGCCTTATACCGTTTAAAACCTGTATACTCTACAAACGACCGTACGGCGCATGGCAGAGGGTGTCTTTCATTCCCTTTCCTGTTCCGTTCGCAAATGGAGCGAGACGGAAACGACTATCACAGGGGCGGGCAAACGTTGCACGCGGCTCATGACCGCACAGCGCTGCACGTGTGCTGCTCGCGTGCAATCGTCCACCGGGGCAGTGGGAACAGGTGGCAGGTTGCGGCAGTGTAGTGCCAGGCTAAGCTGCGGACGTAGTGAACGTTGTATTTCAAGAACCGGAAAATGCAGAGTGAATCAAGGAAACGGTGAATTGGAGATTTGCTACTTTTAAAAAGGACTGGGAGAAACATTTTTTTCTTTGTGCAACAACGTGAAAATCCGAAATGTTTAATATGTGGCAGTATTCTCGCTGGTCAGCGGAAGTTTAGTATTGAAGGCCATTATAATAAATTTCACAAGGACGAGTACAATTTATCGTCGGATTCTGAGCGGATGGTGAAATCGACTGAGCTTAAGAAGAGCGATCTGACGATATTAGATGAACGTGTCCTATTTGCTGTTGTCACGAGAGATCTGCGACTTTCTTTCGTCACGTCTCTCATCTAACTGATTTAATATTTTATGCAGTACTGTTTCCAATTTTTCAGGACGACAACAATAATAGGCCGGCGTTACGTCCAACTTATAAAATTGCACTTAATATCGCGAGAGCTGGAAAACCATTTGCTCAATTAATAAGCCTCGGTTAAGAGCAAACATAAGTGATGAAAATTTACGTAACTGTTTGCGTTTGCTCTATGTAGAAATTTTGTTCCAGATATTAAACCTATTGTAAACTCCACCTGTGATTATTAAATAAAACGTATCGTAGTTAATAGGTACTCTTTCAAACCATGATTTCTTTCAAGCACTCCTACTAACCTTATTCCACCATTCAATAAAGCAAGCTAGGAAAAAAAACGCATTACACGGGCAGGAACGGACAGAAGGTATGGTGGGGAGGGAAGATAAGCGGGTGGCCAGCTTGCCCTTGTGTGCACGCAGAACACTTGTTAACTGCACGCGTGCAAGTGCACCGCACACGTGCAGGATTCCTGCCCGCCCCTGGACTATCAAGACGGTCTAGTTACACTAATTTGACCACCTTTTGCAACGCGGACGTGTAGGAAGTGAGTCAAGGTGGTTCTGGGAGCTTTGTAAAGCCGCACGGCTTTCCAGTGTGCCGCGCAGGGTAGCCGCGCGCTCTTGGACGCCTTGCCACAGGGTAGCCGCGCGCTCTTTGACGCCTTGCCACAGGGTAGCCGCGCGCTCTTGGACGCCTTGCCACAGGGTAGCCGCGCGCTCTTGGACGCCTTGCCACAGGGTAGCCGCGCGCTCTTGGACGCCTTGCCACAGGGTAGCCGCGCGCTCTTGGACGCCTTGCCACAGGGTAGCCGCGCGCTCTTGGACGCCTTGCCACAGGGTAGCCGCGCGCTCTTGGACGCCTTGCCACAGGGTAGCCGCGCGCTCTTGGACGCCTTGCCACAGGGTAGCCGCGCGCTCTTGGACGCCTTGCCACAGGGTAGCCGCGCGCTCTTGGACGCCTTGCCACAGGGTAGCCGCGCGCTCTTGGACGCCTTGCCACAGGGTAGCCGCTCGCTCTTGGACGCCTTGCCACAGGGTAGCCGCGCGCTCTTGGACGCCTTGCCACAGGGTAGCCGCGCGCTCTTGGACGCCTTGCCACAGGGTAGCCGCGCGGTCTTGGACGCCTTGCCACAGGGTAGCCGCGCGGTCTTGGACGCCTTGCCACAGGGTAGCCGCGCGGTCTTGGACGCCTTGCCACAGGGTAGCCGCGCGGTCTTGGACGCCTTGCCACAGGGTAGCCGCGCGGTCTTGGACGCCTTGCCACAGGGTAGCCGCGCGGTCTTGGACGCCTTGCCACAGGGTAGCCGCGCGGTCTTGGACGCCTTGCCACAGGGTAGCCGCGCGGTCTTGGACGCCTTGCCACGGTCAGCGCGGCTCCCTGATGAACAAAAATCTAAATGACAAGACTGGTCTTTGCGGTGGACCGGAATTTTGCAGGGATATGCCGACTTAATCGCCGCTACTAACAGAAACAGCAACGTTTAGCTTCACCACGCAATTCTGACACTAAAATACTCCTATGACACTGGCGCTTGCAGAAATAAAACCAGCGAAGTGGACATGAAGTGTTCCAGACAAATCCTATATGTGACGAAACCGAACGATGGACTCATCGGATACCTTTTATTGTGCCACTTACTTGCAGTGACCATTGTTAGCAAAAGCGGTCGTCGCCAAGCGTGAAAGTGCATCGTTTTACTTTCAGTTCTTGCTTTACAGGGGATAAGCAGAGAGCTGGCTTGTGGATATACAGAATATCTAATAATAAATCAGTACTTAAATATACAACTCTAAAACTGGCAATATATTTATAACGTGCAACCGACTTTTTCTTTTTTTTTTTTTTTCACGGTACGTCGATATTTTTTCCGTCGATATATTAGTAATTTTTTCGATATATCGAAGGCTGATATTGATTTCTTTTTAAATATCGATATGTCGAGTTCCCAATGTTTTTAAAAATATCAATAGTCCTAATGTGGAATGGAAAGACGACAAAGATTTTTGGTCAGGCGAGTATAGGGTAATATCAACACGAGCAGAAAATGGTATAACGGGAAATAAAGTAGGATTCGTTATGAATGAGTTACCGTGAACAGTTCAGCGACAGGGTTATTCTATCAGTATAGGCAGCCAACCAACAGCAACAATAGTTCAGGAATACACTCCGCCATCACAGGCAGAAGACGGAGACCAAAAATGTATATGACGACATCGGAACGGGCAGACAGATTTTCATCTCTCTTTACATACTAACTATCGCAAGGTTTGGAGCGCCTTAGTATAGGAAGGAATACAATACATAGTTGTGGGAGAACATGGGCTCGGTAGCAGAAATTAGAGGGAGGAAGATGGGAGCTCTGCAAGAAGTTTCAGTTACTAATAGCAAATAAACTGTTTAAAAATCTGAAGACACGGAAATAGTCCAGCTGTATTACGTCATGCAGAGAGAGATTCCGAAATTTGATAGTGGTTTGTAAGGTGTACAATGGAGCAGGTGTATATTCAGACTACAACTAAATAATGATGAAGAATTGGTGGGAGTTTAAGAGAATCGCCCGGAAAAATCACTGTGGAAGGAACTAGGGAACTAATATACTGAGAAATGGTGTTGAGTGTTTGAAGTTCTGCAAGACTGTAAATACCACAGTAAAGAATAACACAATAGGCGATTCAACTGAAGACGTACAGACATACTGTTCAATTTGCTTTGTAGAATCTATCAGCGATATACGATCAGACTTTCGGAAAAATATCAATACAACCCCAAAGACAGTGTGAGAACTATCGTATAATCAGCTTGACATCTCACTCATCCAAGTTGCTGACAAGAATAATACACAGGAAACTGGAAAATAAAACTGAAGATCTCTTGGATGAAGACCGGTTTGGTTTTAGGAAACGTAAAGGCACCAGAGACGCGGCACTAGCGTTGCACTTGACAATGCAAGCAAGACCTGGGAAGAAACGATACATGTTCTTAAGATTTGTCCGCCGAGAAAAAATTTCTGCATTCTCCAGAAAGTAGGTGCAAGCTTTAAAGAAAGACGGGTAACATACAATATGTGGTAAAACCAAGAGGGAAGAATAGAGAACAGAATGAAGTGCTAGGATTAAAAGAGTGTAAGATAGGGGTGCAGTCTTTCGCTGCCAGTGTTCAGTCAGATGATGATGATGTTCCATACTCCGGGGAGCGTAGGGGACGATGCGGGAGACTCGCACCGTCGACTAGGCAAGGTCCTAGCGGAGGTGGTTTGCCATTCTAGACACCGAAAAATTAGCAATGGAAAAAGGGAAGGTTCAGGAGCGGGATTAAAATTCGGGGTGAAAGGATATCAATGAAGAATTTCACTTATGACAACTATTCTCCATGAAAGTGAGAAATAAATAGCTGGGCTTGTTGAATGGAATTGATCTGTCTGAATATGAATTGACTGTAAAGCAATGAAAGACAAAAGTAATGAGCAGCAGAAATGAGATTAACGAAAAACTTATGAAAATTGGTGACCAAGAAGTAGATGAAGAGCAGGAATTCTGCTGCCTTGGAAGCAGAGTAACACGTGATCGACGAAACAAGGATGATGTAAATAGCACAGGCGAAGAAACCATTCCTGCCAAAAGATAGGCAAAATAATGTGAACATTGGTAGTAATGAGATGGTTGTGTTTGACGGTCAACAACGCAGGTAAGGCACATGTTGCGCTGGACTATGCGTGTTCAGGACGGACTAGGCATCAGCGCAGGTTGTTTACGAGTAGTGCACACTTCGGTTTTGCATCCAGAGGCAGACGCCGATGTGCAGTGAAAGACCTAACAGAGTTCCAAAGAGGGCAGATTGTGGGGGCCCTATTAGCTGGAGAATCAGTAACCAAGACAGGCCACTTATTGAATGCTTCAAGATCAACTGTTTCAACAGTCATGAGAGCCTACACAAAACATGGAAAGACATTATCTTTTTAATAAACCATTCCCAAGCAAGTACAAGTGTTCACATTATTTTGCCTATCCCTGTACTGATAACAAACATCGGCCTTAATTTGAGGAACACATTTCTGAGAATACATTGAATACAGTGAATGTAATACATTAAATGCATGTCCAAAGGAACTTTGCAGCATAATCAGGATACCACAGGCACTGCAATATTTTATTCATCTGCCCATACCGGGCAAGCGATTTTCGAGTACGTCTGACCTGTACCGGAATATACAGTACATGATGGATGTACGAAAACAGGTCGTAGACGCATGGCTGACGACATATGGAAGTTTGCCGTGAGTCGTTCACGGATAGTCAAATGGTAAGGCGACCGCTCGGGATAAGCCGGAAAATCTGTGTTCGAGTCCCGGTCCGGCATAAATTTTCATTGTCGTCATTCCATTCTACAGCATGCATGTCCAAAGGAACATTGTATCGTCATCAGATTAACTCAGGCACAGCACTATCGTATTTCTAAGAACATACGTTTGGAGCACAGCATTCTTTGTACGTTTGGAGCACAGCTTTCTTTGGTAGTGAATCACAAACAGTGGGGAAATCCGGAAAAGCAGTGAATCGAAGTGTTTGGAATGATGTGCTACTGCTGGAAGTTGGTAATTAGGTGGAGTGATAAGAACTGAGGATGTACTCCGCAGGACTGGCGAGAATAGGGCGGTATGGAAAACAGCTACGAGATGCGAAGGCAAGGTGCTAAGTCATATCTTAAAATATCCGAGACAAACTTGTATTTGAAGGAAAGGGTAAAAACTTTAGGGGGAAGACAGGGGTTCGAATATATTTAAGAAATAGTTGAGCACGTTCGCTGCAAGTGCTACTCTGACATGACGAGATTGTCGCAGTACAAATAGTCGTGGCGATCCACGTAAAACCAGTCAAACGACTATTGTTGACATAAATAACAAAAAATAGTGCGTAGTATTTTCTCAGCAACAAGTGGTTTGGTCTTGATACAAAAAGTGAAACTAGACTGTGCATTCAAGAAGAAACGCGCCGGAGGCTGTAAAATGAAAACCACTGAAAGGATGGTAATATTGTCAGCGAGAGTGGACCCTATAAGCACGCTTAGGTCCCACACTCGCCACTAGAGGGCATGTTCGCAAATCAACATGACGAAAGAGCAAGAAAACTCACGCACCGCCCGCCCGTTGCAACCAGCAGTCAAACGGAGGCTTCAATACAAGAGCAATGTGGTGTTGTGCGTTTTGGCTGACAGCGATCCTGCATGCTTACTGTTTAGAATGTCGTTTTGACTCGAGTTGAAAAATTATGACACAATATCTTGTTTCGGAAATGGAACTTATTCCTTTCTTCGGTATAGCGCTGCAGGTATTCAAGACAAGCTCCCATTCAACCTATTTTACTTGGTGGGTGAAGATTGTGACGCACACATACCGAAATTACGCTCTGTCCTCAATGATGGCGGGAACACTTCCTCCGCTCAATCCGACCGCTGCGCCAATGGCTGCTACCGTAACTAGCCGGCCTTTGGTAATGAGGGTGTCAACCTGATGGCAATGGCATCGGTAATGCGGTGTGGCGTTCCAGACCGTGCATCTTAGACCAACGACACCCGTCCTTCCCTCAATCGGTTGTGCCACACCTTGACCGTTGAAAACCTCTCCAGACGCTGGCGCCATTTTTCACTGAATTTCCGTTCCCAAGACTCCTTCCACTGTCAGAAAACGCACAGCACCTCTTCTCTCTCTGAAACCTCGATTTCATTGTTTCAGCAGTGCTGTGGACGGTCGACGCATGCGCGTCCTCATTGTATCGTCGTGCGCTCGTGCGCCTTTAGCGGCCAGTTTGGGCGCCTAAGCGCTCTTACAGGGACATTACTGTTTTGTCAACAGTTTTCATTTTACAGTTCCCGGGTCGTTTCTTTTTGAACGCACCTTGTAGTAAAGGGTTACGTACTCTGTAGTTATGTGGGTGCTTTCTTTCCAAACTTAAATAACAATACGAACACACTTTCTATGAAGTCACAAGCAAATTGCAGGTGGGTGTAACAAGAACACGTCTTTACTACTATCTAAAGAGAAGTCTTTTGACGCAGTTACCAAAAATCTCGAAAAGTACTCGACCGACTTACTTAATACTTTTACACGATAGTCTAATAAATGTTCTGACGGACACAGGCTGCATATTTCCTTCATATATAAGGTATATAAATATACATATATAAATACTAGTCTAATGTTGATACAAAAAAATCTCGAAACGTTCTTAATCGATTTACTGCAAATTTTACACGATATTGTAATAAACATTCATACAGATACAGGACTTTTCTATAACAAGAATGTAATGGTATTCTGTTAAAACCGCCCAAGCGTAAGAAAATGCTGTGATGTGAAAATGTGTGATATTGTTTTCTTTTTCGCAGTCAGTTTTAACTACGATAGCAGGGCATTTGAAACATTAGACAAATTATATGGGCGTGCAGGCTTTCTCGGGCGAATTTTAATGATGAAGTCTTCTCCGGTTATCAGCCGAGTCAAGGCGTCGTTCTGGGGCAACGTTTCGACAAGTTTCCAACTCATAATCTTCAGGCAAAGTCAAAACTCGAAAAGACTTCATCATTAGACTAACTGCTTCCCCCCCCCCCCCATACATGTTCTTTCTCCTTATATATAATTTTAAACAACAATTTTGTACTAAATTATATGCTGTTTCTTTACGTTCTTCGCTTTCGGTTTTAACAGGAAACAGTTAAGTTGTACAGCTTATCGGTGTATGGTTAGAATACTACTAAGGAATCTGAATCGTCCGAAACTTTGTAATTCTATCCGTTTGCAGATTAAAACTACGCGAAATACTGTCACTGAAGCTACTATCCTCATAGATCCAGCAGCAGGAGAGTTCTCTGACATCCGGTATGATAATGATTCAAACAGCGACGTCAATTCCCAATCAGTGTTTCATTTGCAATAACAATAAATAAGGCTCAAATTCAGCGAGCGGGAAGAAGAGATAAGCAGAGCGGGGGGGGGGGGCGGGGGGGGGAGGGAGGAAGAGAAAAAGAGAGAGAGAGAGGGCGAAGGAGATGGACAAAGGGAGGAGGACGGAGAAGGTGAAGACACACACACACACACACACACACACACACACACACACACACACACACACAGAGATAGAGAGAGAGAGAGAGAGAGAGAGAGAGACAAAAAATCTCCGCCTGTGACAATAGGCACCACTGCCTTGCGCAGTTCTTGCTATTGCTGTGACGTCAGCAGACGCTCCTGTACGCAGTAGAGATCGGCAAAGTCGTTATTCCTTGGGAATTAGTTCACTGGTGATCGCTCTTTTTTGGGAACCGTTCATTTTTACTAGTTCACCGTTCATTTGTGCTTGGTATATGGTTCTTATCAAAAAATTAGTAGCATAGGTGACTGAAGATGGAAGGCGCCAAGAGGGGGCACTTGCCTCCCCCCCCTGGAGTACAGAGTTTTTATTCATAACGGAATTCTCACACATTTGTAACTTTAGTGGTTCTGCAGAACCTTTCATTTAGCCAATTGTAGGTTTTGTGGCTGATCGCAGTGAAATGATATAAGGTGGCGAACGAATAACCGGCCACGAGTACAGACTGCTCGCCAAGTACGCACGATTTGTTGGCCGCTACGAGCAGAATAGATAAACATGCAATAATTAGGCAGTGAAGAAACAACAAATAAGCTAATGCAAACAACAACTTCGAAACAATAGATGACGATTGGTAAGCGACAATGAGCAGTCTATTACTTGCGCCGATTTTTCGTGCGCCACCCTGTACCACTGAAATAATATTGTAGAAGCTGTTACATTTTCTTTACAAAATGTGATACCAGACACTCGATTATGGAGCGCAGGCTTCCATAACAATGAGCATGCTCTTTCACCTTGCATAAAAAAAAGACAGAAAATGGTCTCTCGTGTGTGCCGTGCCAACTTACTTTGCATGTGTAATGACAAAAAAATCTTGCCTTTTTACAAGTATTTCTTCTGCTGTTTATCGAAATAGTGAAGTAAGGTGATATGCCGTTTCGTTACCTGAAAAAATGTATGTATTACATACCACGTAATTTTTATGTAATTTAATATAATTTACGTAACTATAAAATACATTTTAATTACCGGTCGTGGACGATGAATAGAATACGAAAAGAAGCAGAAGTTCAGAGTTCAAAAAAGGTTTGAAACAGACGTAGAATTAGCGTGCGCAGCGAACGAAACGAACAACTCGATACTGAACTAAGTACGAGCAGTCGGCAGTGGAACCGCGACGAGCGGCCACGCGAAAAAGGACGAGTCCGGCCGAGCGAGACCGAGACCGAGACAGACGCGAATGGGACAGAGGTTGGAACGAGACAGGCCGACGTGCCGTTGCGGGACCGAGACCGACCGTTTCCGGTTCCCGGGAAGTAGAAAGCCGCGACCGACGTGAACTATGAAAGACCGTTGCTTAGAATTCGTTCCTCGCTCGTTCCGTTCAACATGATGAACCGTTCCTTTTGACCCGATCGTACGCGAACGACCCATCTCTAGTACGCAGGCCGCTCGCCGCAGTCCTGCGATCCGGCTAACCCGCCAACCACTGACGTTGCACAGATACTTCGCAGCCCCTGACGTCTCAAAACGACACATAACTTTACACATATCGATAGGGAAGCTTCAATTACCTGTCAAATGCAGACTGTGCGTAAATGGCATCTGGACTACAACGTGTGACGTACTTACGTTAACACAGTTAACATAGGTAACATAGGTTTTGATGGCATTATTCATTAATGATGTGCTTTCAAGTGTTCAGCGGAATTGTTGAGGTTTTATGCACGTCAGACCCAGTCGTTTTTTTGGCTGGAGCCCTGACAGTACGCACAGCAGAAATTCTGGCAGCAGCTGAAGACGATGCTTCGGTCCGACGTCGAACTATTGCGCATACGATGGAAACAACTACGTTTAACATCCAGAGAAGCACACCACAAATGTTTTGCTGGTCAGCAGCCCTGAAGAGAGGCGTTTACTTTCGAACAAGGCTAGCAAGGAGTCTACTACATCTAATCAATATACGTGTTCGGAAACACCCCAAAAGTGGATGAGAAATGTTGAAAACATGTGACATCACCAGATGACGTACGTTGCCGCCCGTGCAGCGCTTGAGCCTATCGGTCTGTCGCACCCGATCATCCCTACCGAAGTCAAGTATTCGCGTCGGTTTGGCTCTGGGCCCACGTACTCGACTTGAGCGCGTCGGGCTCAGGATCAGAATCTTGCATCTGGCAGGCAGTATTTTTTTCCATTTCATCAGACAGTTGTGTGTTTACATTGAAGTAAGATTTATTATTTTACTCACCGGTCCCGCAGTCTCCGCTGGTTTATTGCTCAACCTACCGCATTGCGTCACGAGTCAATGAGTATTAGCTTCCGCATTGAGTCGTTACCAGTAAATGATTGTGTTTTGTTTACTAAATAATGTTTGTAAACAAAAAAAGAGGGGGGGCAAAAGGGAAGAACCACAAGATAAGAACAGCTATAACTTAGTTACAGCGAGGACAATAACCATGAAACTTATACGTTTCCAACAGATCACTTTTACAAAAGATGTTGGAAATTTGCACCGTTTGCTCACATGCATCCCTCAATCGCCCCTTCAGGCCGAAACCCGACAGCTGAACGGGCGCTGAGCTACGCCATCTCATGATGTCAAATGTTCAACATTTCTCATCCTTTTCCGAAGTATTTCCCGACATTTACGACCACATACGTCTTATATAAAATTATTTGTCTCAGCGTCAGCTATGTCGTTTCAAGAGCTTTTAAACGTTAACAACAATCATTATGTATATATAAACTCTTCAGATAGTTAATATCTTTGAAAAAAAAGGGCAACTCGTTCCTATTTTGCAGGCTAGCGTATTCAATTGTTTTATCAACAGATCTTTGCCTCGATCTTCCAGCAGATGACAGTGCAGCAATGAATGAATTAAGATTGTCGATTGAGCAATGCAAGGCCATATCGAAGTGGTAGTCATCACCATCATCATCATCATCATTTAAGACATTATGCCTTTCAGCGTTCAGTCTGGAGCATAGCCCCCTTATAAAATTCCTCCATGATCCCCTATTCAGTGCCAACATTGGTGCCTCTTCTGATGTTAAACCTATTACTTCAAAATCATTCTTAACCGAATCCAGATACCTTCTCCTGGGTCTACCCCGACTCTTCCTACCCTCTACTGCTGAACCCATGAGTCTCTTGGGTAACCTTGCTTCTCCCATGCGTGTAACATGACCCCACCATCTAAGCCTGTTCGCCCTGACTGCTACATCTATAGAGTTCATTCCCAGTTTTTCTTTGATTTCCTCATTGTGGACACCCTCCTGCCATTGTTCCCATCTACTAGTACCTGCAGTGGTAGTGCAAGTATGAAAACATAGAGGTACAACGGCAATGGCGTAATGTCTACGACGGAACTTTAGCAACGAACAGGTACAACAATTGATCGTATTCGCGATAAATCTGAAGTGGACGGTACTGTTCAGGATGTGAACAAGGAAAAGTCCGGCCGACCAAAAACATCAACAAGTCCAGCTTTCAGCACTGCTGTGTTGTAAACATTTTACTAGGTCGCCTCAAAAATCTGTGAAGCAGGGCGAACGTGAAAGCGAGGTAAGCCGATCAAGCATACGACGAATCCTGAAGTCTGCAAAGTGGAAAGTGTACACTCCAAGATCGCTGCACGCTATGAACGAGGATGAACTGGATCGAAGGCTGGAGTACTGCGAGTGGTTTGAAGGCAGGCTTCACGAGGATGGTTCAAATGGCTCTGAGCACTATGGGACTTAACTTCTGAGGGCATCAGTCCCCTAGAACTTAGAATTACTTAAACCTAACTAACCTAAGGACATCACACACACCGATGCCCGAGGCAGGATTCGAACCTGCGACCGTAGCGGTCGCGCGGTTCCAGACTGTAGCGCCTAGAATCGCTCGACCACCGCGGCCAGCTCGCGAGGATGAACGGTTCGCGGGAGTGGTTATGTTCTCTGACGAGGCGCAATTCAAACCGAGCAACTGCGTGTACTCGCGTTCACTTGGACAAACATGTTAATTTAGAGGGTGCTAATTTGTGGTGTGGTCTGTGATCGCGCAGTTTGATTATTCCACTCTTCGTTGAAGGTACTGTAACCGGTGTGGTATACCTTCATATGCTGCCAACAGCGATTTTACCTGCAATCCGAGAGGTGTTTGTAAATGAAATATTTTTACCTACCACAAGATGGCTCTCCAGCTCACTACAACAGAGATGTCAGAGCCTACTTGGATGACAATCTACCTGGACGATGGATGGCTCGCAGAGGAGCTGTTGAGTACCCACCATGATTTCCAGACCTTGCACCTCTTGATTTCTACGTATAGGGGACCTCGACAAATGAAGTTTATCTACGGAAGCCAGTTCCACTGAAGGAGCTACGTGAAACCAACGACGTGTCTTGTGCGGCTATCACCACTACGATGACGTCGCGTATACACCGGGAATAACATCAGTCTCAGAGCGGACTACACCGGACTATGTTGGATAGACATCACATTAAATGACGACATCAATAAGAAAAAAAAAAACTGCATTATGAGTAACAAGGGAACGTTACGGACTCGGATTTCTTTTTTCATAATTACGGGATTTTACGGTCAGCGCCAGCACATCAGTTCTCAAAAAAACGCCAAAAAACTGCCTTTGAAAATCTAAAGAATTTGGAGCGCTGTGAGTACGAAACAATCCTATTATTTTAACAGATCGTGATATTTGAGGTCGTAGCGCATTAATCTTGTATTCGTGAGGTCGCTAGTTCGATTCTCGTTGCTAGCAAGTTACTTTATTTTTGAAACTTTCTGGCAGACTTAAAACCGTGTGCTGGACCGAGGCTAACTCTGGCCCTTCGTCATACACGGGCGATTGCTTTACCATCTACCCAAGCATGACTCAAGACCCCTTTTCATAGCTTTAATTCTGCCAATATCTAAAGCTGAGCGGCAGGGCAGCGAGTCGTGCTTGGGTAGCTCAACTGGTACAACAGTTGCCCGCATAGGGCAAAAGTTCCGAGTTCGAGTCACGATCTGGGACACAGTTTTAAATCTGCCAGGACGTTTTATATCAGCGCAAACGCCATTGCAGAGTTAAAAATTTGTTCTGGATACTGTATTTTTATTTAAATTTAGAATTTATCAATTCCTCCAGCGTTTGGAGTCCTTATTAAGTGGGGCTGGAAACAGACACGGAACGATTTCAGAGTCGCACTGGTAGGACCGCAAAAGATCGGTGAACAGGGAATGCTCGGGAATACTAAATTGGCATCATAATTATGTTATCCTCCTGTTGCGTAATTCACGGAACCTGTAAGCGAAGAACACTGACCGACATACCTCCTGCAGGGATCGTGAGAATAAGGCGATGAGATCAGGGTGCGTACAGAGGTTTAAAGCCATCAAGGGGCTCCGGAAAGGCTCAAAATCATGAAAAGTTCAATTTTTACTTTTTTGCGTTTTCTGAATCTGCAGACTATTACCTTTTAATAGATATATAATTTATTCAATTCCGAAGACTACAACTATTTTTAAATTTTTTTTGAAATGTGTTCTACATGGGCGTGACCCACTGTGGCGCTGTTAAACTGCTGTCAAATGGTGTTATTATTAACGTCCGTGTTCATCAGGTACATTTTAGTGATGTGAGATAAAGTATGTGTTGTGGCTAACCTGTGATGGTTCAATATATATCGCTGGTGTGATTGTCGATTGTTTCATGTTTATTTACTCTGTCGTTATCTCGAAAATATTCGTAATTAATTCTGTTTCTTGAGTCTCTGTTTTGTTGAAGTATAATAATGAGTAAAAGTAAAGTTATTAGAAATCCTCTGAAGGCTTTTAAGAAAGGGAGAAATGTTGGAAAGCCAAAGGTATTTAGAAATATGGGAATGAAGATAGGTTCTAACATGGTACGAGCGATGCTTGCTTTAGACAAGGAACGCCTTCGGGCTGCAGACAGGGCTGTAAAGAGTCTAGAAATACAAGCAAGAGTAAACAGGAGGAGGAACAAGAGGAAGCTGGAGGAGGAGTTTGCAGAGGATGAAGATAATCCATCCTATGGACCTGGAATGCACTAAAAAGTTAATCCAATCTTTGTCGCTCGATTCCCAAAACTTTTATTTTCTCATACTAATTACATGTTTTCTAAGGATCTTCCAAACATATTTGTTTCAAACTTTCAGTAAATGTTACACAGTACCTTCTGCATAATTTGACACAGCCTTTTTCCAAAAAACTATATATTTTTGAATATATAAATAAAAAATTCCAAAAAAAATGTTGTGAATTTTCATTACAATTGAAAAAAAATCATCTTTAATAACTGAACTAAAATTTTGTAAAATCCCTCTGTGTTAAGTTGTAGCCCATATTCCAATAAATAATCTGTAAAAAGTTCAACTTCCTACCTCGAATACTTTGTGAGGAAAGATGTAATTTATAAGCGTTATTTTAACATTGCAAGTATAGGGCGTTCCGGAGCCCCTTAATCCGTCTCCACCCCCCCCCCCCCCCCTTTCGCTCAACACGGAAAAACTCAGTTATACTGGTAAAAGCTTATCCTCCGTCATTAGCTGCTGTATAGTGGCCTTGTGGAGTATGTAAGTAGGCTAGAAAATCGGGCAAGGCTTTGGAATTGCTAAACATGTATGGGAATTGGACACATGTCGTCAGCTGAGGTGTCGCGTAATGGTATGAACTAGTTTTCTGAACTACGTACCAATTTGTCAAAGGGAAACGAATAACTGAGCATGCGAAAACCACTCTGACCTTTGCAGAACTCCCTGGTTTGAGTCCCAGGTTGACACTCATTTAATCAGCCAAAAAGTTTCGTATCAGTGGCCCTCCGCTGCAGAGAGAAAAATTCATTCTGGAAACAATTACATCGAATTTTAATGTCCGGCCTTGGATCTTTTTTGTTGTTATTGAAAACTAAATATTTCTTGGGAATTGAAGTCGCTTGAAATGAACGAGTAAATGTTAGAATCACTGGTATACAGGGTATGATAACGGCCTCTCCAGCTACTGAACCTGTGAGTATAGAAGCTTCAGTGAGATTACTTCACACACTTTCAATCTGCAATCGGGTACCATTACGAAGTTTCGGAGAATTGAAATCGCGTAACGATATTACAGGAACGCCGACTATAAACCTCAAATTGTGTGGCGGAAAGTCAGCTGGATATAGTGGATTTGTAATTTAGTGGTGACTACAGTATCGATTGAATGGTATTCCTCATGTTCTATTACTTTTCCAAAATGATACTGTCTACATCAATACATTACAAAAATTCTGATGATTCAGGCTGCATAATAATATTCTAATCATTAGCCAATAATCCTTGCTTACGTGCTTGCTGCTAAATTGTTGACTGTGCCTCTATTGAGGCAGTCTGGAGAGGTGGTGTGTCGTAACGTTTATTATGAGTATCGTGTGAAGATTTGAAATAATTCGCTCAAGAACTTTTCGTGATTTAAGACAACGATTCCGCTTTATATAGTGTGTACCAGGAGGAATGGTCAATATTCAGGGTTGTGACAGGAATGATAATTCGAGGCAAAAAATTCTAGTAAACATGGGCTCTAAAACGCATACCCGAAGAGCTATGGGTATAACATCTTTGATACTTAGAAACAAGTCTCTTCTACTGCAAGCTATTTGCTTCCCATATTTTGAGGTGGTACGTAGTATGGAGCAAACAAAAAGTGTCCGTTAAACGTGGGCTCTAAATTGCATACCTTACGATTTATCAAGACTTTTTCGTCTTCACTACTGCGAAAAACTTCTTCTACTGAACAAGTGCTCATAGCTCAGAAGGTACGCATATTAGAGACCAAGTTTTCGAGACCTTGTTGCTTCGAATGACCACGCCTGTTATATCCTTGAATATCGACCATTCCTTCTGGGACACCTTGTAGGTTAGTATAGATGTGGAGCAATACTACTGTTCCCCATTCCCTTCAACGAATTGACTCCTTCCTCCCTTCTGACCCTCCCATGTGGGCCTGTTTTATCACTTTCACAAGCAGTTTTGTCCGCATAGCATAGCAGTCTATCCCAGTACTCACTTGGTGAACTGTTTTAGCCTTATATTTTTAAAAAACCTCTTAATTTTTCTTGTGGCCTTTTTATGTCGGTCTGGGTATTTATTTGTCAGTAGGTTAAGATATCCACATACTGAAGAAAGCGCCACAGCCGGACATGCTAGACTGCTAGCGCTCTAAATGTTACAGTCGGGAAAGAGCAACTTGATAGGTACATACAAGGTATAGAAGCAAGGACAAGGCCAAAAGATCTTTTAAAAAAATACATAGCGGCTAATGTGCCAGAATGTAAAAATCATGCCTAGTTTTTACTGTACTAAAATGAGTCTAAAATCCACAAAGCATCAGAGTAATCGGCAAGCGTCCGGATATACTCTAAAGAAGTTCCATTTGAACTTAAATACATTAGGCCACAATTCATTTCGCATATTTAAGGATTTTCAATGATACGATTACGGCTCGGTTAATGCGAACTGTATACGAGTACATTACATTGCACTAACATTTTATTGTTGTATGCTAACATTAGCAGGAGGAATATTTGTTTAATCACATTTCGTTTTCGTACTGGAAAAATGATTCCCCCATTTACTGATTGGGAACTACGAAATTAACAGCATTAAAAATAGCAATTTCTCAGCTTTTCTGAACGAACTACGACGAAATATTTGATGACTGATCAAACCCCTTTTTGCGCGACGTCGAAGACCTTTGTGAAAGAAAGAGGGCATTAGGGTTACGTTCGGTTGTGTGACAGTTTGTAATGTTTTGCAACATGATGATGATGATGATGATGATGATATTTGGTTTGTGAGTCACTCAACTGCGCGGTTATCAGCACCCGTACAAATTCCCGATCTTTACACAGTACAGACTCGCCACATGCACGAATGATGATGAAACGATACGGACAACACAAACACCCAATCCCGGAGCGGAGAAAATCGCCGACCCGGCCGGGAATCGAACCCAGGACAGAGACAGGAACCTGTGTCCATTGGGAGTATTATATTTTAGTTTATAAATTTACGTTTACGTTCAGCTTTAATTTAAGATCTCGAGAGAGCCATGTTCTGAAATAGTGTTCAGTTTTATATGCGATGTTTGTTCTTTCGGACATGTTCGAAGACCTTAGCTCCCAGTGAGCATTGATTTGTATCAAAGGAGCAAGCCATTTGTGCCGGTTCGGGATACGAACCCGCTTGCCTGGAAGATGTACTAACCACTGCGCCATCCGCACACAGTGGTCATTGCAGCTGCAGCTCCTGTCAGACTCAAATTCTCAACTTATCCACCAGTGATCCTCATTAATCGCGGCATTTCGCCGATTCCCGTTAGAGTTGGAGCGTAGTGTACATCCGGACATCAGTAGTATGTGGATTAAGTTGTGAATTTGGGTCTGACGGGAGGCGCACTAAGGTACTTCATGCAGTTGCAATGATCACTATCTCCGGATGACGCAGTGGTTAGCGCATGTACCTAGTAAGCAGAAGACTGATCCCAATCCTGGTCCGGCACAAAATTTTAACTTTCCCTATTGATTTAAGTCAATGCCCACTGACAGCTAATGTCATTAATTCCTTAGTGTCTTAATGCTTTGTTTCTCTTCTAGACAGTGCCAAAGGGCTACTCCTAAGTAGTGACAACACACGCAGGTCGATTAATACATATAAATCCACATGATGATGGAAGTTCAAACCTTTGTAACGCGGTTGTGGAAATAAACAGTGACCGTAAAATTGCTGTTTATTTCGATACTTTCGGTCCGTTCGCAGCAGGACCGCGTCCGGCGCCTACCTGCTCGCGCCAGCCTTGAACTGCAAGTCGCGACTCGCGTGGTCCAGAAGCCCCGCATGCTGCGCAATGCGGGCAGCCGCCGCCTGCCCACCTGCCGCCCCCAGCTGTGTGGCGAGCTCAGACCCCTCCCCTCCGCCCTTCCTTTCTCTGGCCGCAGCTGCCTCCGCATACGTCACAGGCCGCTCTCAATGCACGTATTGTCGCGGGCCTCACTGCGCCGCATTTGACGCTGCAGCCGACACGCTTCCCACACCAGGCATCCGCTCTCCTGCCCTTGGCTTCCATTCCTATTCATTAGCCTGCGTCACAGGGTTGCACTCGGCACCCCCTTACATTTTATCCTTCCGCTGCTCACGTAATCAATGTCGCCACATCCGCCGCGGGGATTATATATCCACTGTTTAAAAGTGCATAACTGGCAAACTAATCGACAGAGTTGTCTCATCTTTGGTACTGTAATAGTTTGTAGTTCCGGCAAGCGCCAAACAAGCGTTGTATTGCGTTGTTTTGTTTTGTCTGATGACAGTCGCCAGATAGTCAGTATTTCGTTCTTAGTTGCACCTAGTTACTCGAGTAAACATGGCTGGCGCAAGGCTTAAAGTCGATGAAAGAAAGTTTTGAAGTGGTATTTTAAGTACGAAAAAATTAATGAGGTTCAACGGCAATGGCGAAATGAGTATCAAACAGAGCCACCGACACGTCGCATTCGAGACAAATTTGAAGCCGATGGCTGTGTTAAAGATGTACACAAACAACGATCTGGACTACCTGTAACACTAACAAGTCCACCTAACTCCCGTCGTGTACTACAACAATTCACTCGTTCACCAGTGCCCGTGAAACTGGAGTGAGTCGCTCAAGTGTTCGGCGAATTTTGAAGACAGCAAAGTGGAAGTGCTACATCCCACGATTGCTGCACGCAATGAACGAGGACGACCCAGATCGTAGAATGAAGTACTGCGAGTGGTTTACTAATATGATGCGCAACGATGAAGAGTTTGCAGAGATGACTATGGTCTGATAAGGCACAGTTCAAACACAATGGTACAGTAAATCGCCACAATTGCATCTACTGGGCTGCCGAAAATCCGAACGTCCATGTGGACAAAGCCGTGAATGTGTGGTGTGGGTTATCTTACCGGGGCTTGATTGGGCCATTCTTCTTTGACGGCACAGTTACCGGTGAGGTGTACCTTCAGAAGCTTCAGACATCCATTTTACCCGCCATTCGAGACTTTTATGAAGACGGAAGAGTTTACTTTCAACAAGATGGTGCCCACAACCAGAATCGTGTTAGGGCGTATTTCGACGAAAATCTACCAGGAAGATGAGTAGGCCGTAGAGGTGCTGTGGAGTATCCACCACGTTCCCCAGACCTAACTCCTCTGGACTTTTACCTGTGCGGAACACTAAAGGACGTCGTTTATCGACAAAAGCCACGTACATTGGATGAATTTCGAGAATCCATCATACATTCATGTGCAAATCCAAATGAACGTTGCAGTCAGTAGTTCGTGCTGCAGTTCGGCGGCATTGTTTGTGTGTGGATGTTAATGGTGACCATTTCAAACACCTACAGTGATATCTTTAAGCTGGACTTTAAGCTACACTTTCACCAAAAATGCGACAACTCCGTCAATCAGTTAGCAAGTTATGGACTTTTAAACAGTGGATACATTTTTTTGGAGATATATATATAGCATTTACAACAAGAACAGATACAAAACGTACAGAACACAATAGTGTGTAGAGTCTCTTGTTGTTGGTGTTGTATATTAATCACCTGGGAGACATATCAACCGATCCCCTCTTATAGTCAGATTGCACCAGACATTTCTCCCCAATGCTATTCAGTAATTCCTATTAGTTACGTAATCTACCTATCTAAAGTTCAGCATTCTTCTGTAACACCACATCTCAGAAGATTCTATTCTTTTGTTTAAACCGCTCATCGTCGATGCCTCATTTCCACACATGGCTACACTGCACACAAATACCTTCAGAAGAGACTTCCTAACACATTTATATGCGATGTTAACAAATTTCTCTTCTTCAGAAACGCTTTTTCTTGTCATTGCCAGTCTACATTTTAGGCTATGTCCTCTCTACTCCGGCCATCATTAATTATTTTGCTGCCCCAAATAGCAAAACTCATCTACTAGCTTTAAGTGTTTCGTTTCCTAATCCAATTCCAACAGAACAACCTAATTTAATTCCACTATTCCGTTATCCTTGTTTGCTTTTGTTGGTGTTCATCTTATACCTTCCTTTCAAGACATTGTCCATTCCGTTTAACTGATCTTTCAAGTCTTTGGCGGCGTCGGACAGAATTACAATGTCATCGAGAAACCACGAAATTTATATTTCTTCTTCCTGAACTTCGATACCTTCTCAAAATTTTTCTTTAGTTTCCTTGCTCAGTGTACAGATTGAATAGCCTCAGAGATAATCTCACTTTCTTCTCAGTCTGTGCTCCCTTTTCATGCCCCTTGACTCTTATAACTACCGTCTGGTTTGTGTACGCCGGCCGTTGTGGCCGAGCGGTTCTAGGCGCTTCAGTCTGGAACCGCGCGACCGTTACGGTCGCAGGTTCGAATCCTGCCTCGGGCATGGATGTGTGTGATGTCCTTAGGTTAATTAGGTTTAGGTAGTTCTAAGTTCTAGGCGACTGATGACCTCAGATGTTAAGTCCCATAGTGCTCAGAGCCATTTGAACCATTTGGTTTTTATACACGTTGCAAAGAAGCTTTCGCTCCCAGTACTCTAGCCCTGATACCTTCGGAATTTCGAAGAGTGTGCTCCAGTCAGCATTGTTTAAAGCTTTCTGTGGTCTACAAATGCCTTTTCTTAACCTATCTTCTACGACAAGTCATAGGGTCAGTATTGCCTCTCATGTTCCTACATTTCTCCAGAACCCACACGATCTTCCCCGAGGTAGGGCATCTACCAGTTTTTCCATTATCCTATAAGAAATTCATTTTAATACTTTGGGAATCATGAATATGAAATGGAAATATCATAATACGTATAGTCCTGGTTGGCGCTTCGGTTTATTGTCATTTGTCTACAAAGGAGGCAGCTTACTATCAGTCGTGCGACCCATTCTGGTACACTGCTCTAGTATGTGGAACCCGTACCAAATACGACTAGCGCTGAATACTGAACGTGTACTGAAATAGGCAGTACGAAAGATCACAGGTTTGTTTGGACGGTGGCGGAGTGTCACAGAGATGCTGAAGAAACTAAACTGCCTGAAGCCTGAAGATCGAAAGTTTTTTTTAGAAAGCCTAATTATAAAGCTACATTAACCTCCTTTAAATAATGTATCCTCGATTATACCACACGTATCGCTCCCGTAGAGATCGGGAGGACAAGAGTAATTACAGTGCGCTAAGATGCATTTAAATTGCACTCTTCCCACGCTCCATAAGTGAATGAAAAGGGAAAATGCCCTAATAGCTGTTACAGTGGGGCGTGCCCTCTGCCACGCACTTCAAAATGGTTTGCAGACTATAAATATAGATGTCGCTATTCCCCACAAAGATTACGACTGATTAGTCGACTGCTGTTTCAGTCGGGGATAATGCCGACTCTTTGTTCGAATCTATGCCGACTGATTTTATTATATTGGAATAAATGCACGAAAAACAGATAGTGCTTGTTTGGCTCTTTGAAAAGGTAAGTAGTGGCAAACAATCGATTTTATTGATAATAATGGTCGCATACCTCTACCGGCCGTTTCAGGCCGACATACGTATTATCTATGGAGTGAGGTGGCGCAGTGGTTAGCACACTGGACTGGCATTTGGAAGGACGACGGTTCATATCCGCGTCCGGCCAGCCTCATTTAGGTTTTCCGTGATTTTGCTAAACGTTTGAGGCAAATGCCGGGATGGTTCATTTGAACGGACGCGGCCGATTTCCTTCCCCATCCTTCCCTAATCCGATGGGACCGATGACCTTGCTGTTTGGTCCCCTCTCCCAAATCAACCGACCAGCCAACCAACGTATTATCTTTTCCGTCTCAGTAGCTCTCCTCAGATAGTCATCACACACGTTTTTGGTGTAACACGCTGCCTTTCAGGCCTTCTGACGTTCCACACTAAAAGCGAAAATGACTGCTACAAAAACGGTCGACAGTGTGGGCTATGTTTAGAGATCCTAGGTTGTAATGCCGAGGTCTTGGGCAACTTCAAACTTTTCCTATCCCGGAAAGGTATGGAAGGAGGTCCACCCAGTAATGTGAGGCCCACTGAAAAGCCACCTTAACGCAAAAGTAGCGAAATTGATGAGCGATTCAGCGAAGAAAAGTTACATCGAAATGCTTGCACCAGGCAAGGTGACTACTGCGTTTATTCATTAACAGCAAAAGCAACAGCGGTTATGTTCTCGAATTAGCAAGTGAGATTCACTTATTACGACTGACAAGGGAACCTCTCCATCGCACCTCCCTCAGATTTAGTTATAAATTGGCACAGCGGATAGGCCTTGAAAAACTAGACACAGATCAATCGAGAAAACAGGAAGAAGTTGTATGGAACTATGAAAAAAATAAGCAAAATATACAAACTGAGTAGTCCATGCGGATGATAGGCAACATCATGGACAACATAAGATCAGGAGCGCCGTGGTCCCGTGAGCAGCTGCGGAACGAGAGGGCCTTGGTTCAAGTCTTCCCTCGAGTGAAAAATTTAATTTTTTTTTATTTTCAGACAATTATTATCTGTCCGTCCGTCCGATGCGATCACTTTTTGGGAGTGATTATCACATTAACAAGAAAACCTAAATCGGGCAAGATAGAAGGATCTTTTTACCCATTCGCCAAGTGTACAGGTTAGGTGGGTCGGCAACATATTCCTGTCATGTGACGTACATGCCGTCACCAGTGTCGTATGGAAAATATCAGACGTGTTTTCCTGTGGAGGAATCGGTTGACCTACGACCTTGCGATCAAATGTTTTCGGTTCCCATTGGAGAGGCACGTCGTTTCGTCTACTAATCGCAGGGTTTTGCGGTGCGGCCGCAAAACACAGACACTAAACTTATTACAGTTAACAGAGACGTCAATGAACGAACGGACAGATCATAACTTTTCGAAAATAAAGAAAGTAAACTTTTCACTCGAGGGAAGACTTGAACCAAGGACCTCTCGCTCCGCAGTTGCTCACGCTAACCACGGGACCACGGCGCTACTAACCTGACATAATCCTTGATGTTGCCTATCTTGCGCATGGACTACTCAGTTTGTATATTTTGCTTATTTTTTTCATAGTTCCACACAACTTCTTCCTGTTTTCTCGATTGATCTGTGTTCAATTTTTCAAGGCCTATCCACTGTGCCAACTTATAACTAAATCTGAGGGGAGTGCGATGGGGAGGTTCCCTTGTGAGTACAGCCGGCCGGTGTGGCTTAGCGGTTCTAGGCACTACAGTCCGGAACCACGCGGCTGCTACGGTCGCAGATTCGAATCCTGCCTCGGGCTTGGATATGTCTGATGTCCTTAGGTTAGTTACGTTTAAGTAGTTCTAAGTCTAGGGGACTGATGACCTCAGATTTTAAGTCTCTTAGTGCTTAGATCCATTTGAACCATTTTGAACCTGAGTACAAAACAACAGCTCCCAGATTGCACTGCCTATTTATATCTTGTGTACTCGATACTACCGACATCTGTGATGTACATATCGCTATCTAGTGACTTTATCGTCTCAGTGCATTGGTGTGGATAAGACTTTTCAACATTTCTTCTTGAACAGTCCCCGCCTGCGTTTACCGACGTCCATATGGAAATCGTACTCTCTGTTTATAAAAAAAAAAATTACAGAAGTACTGATAATACCTCATTTCATCGTGTTGACGAAATCGGAGCATGTGATTTACAGGCAACATTCGCGCAAAACAATCGACGCTCGAAAAGCCGAAGTCTGATGAGGCTAGCAAAATGGATTCAATGCTAACACTTTAACACGAGATCGTAAATCGGTTTTCAAATATCGACTGTCCTGTTCTGTACATTGTGTGGCATGTAAACGGATAGACACTGGTCTCCCCTAAAGCTCGCCGCCAGCTGCCCAAACAATCCTGTTGGACCAGTTTAAAGGGGCAGCTCGTCAGCCCGGAAGAGGAAGTTTAAAGGTCCAGCTGCTCAGGTAGCGGAGTTTAAAGGCCCTGCTCAGGTAGCGGCGTTTAAAGGTCCCGAGGCGGAGGCAGAAAAAAGTTTAAAGCCACAATGCGGGCGATCTAAAGGCGCGCCTCGAGGCGGCTGCGCCACACCCAGCCGGGCCCTAGCCGCGCTGCGCTCTGCTATCTGCTGAACAAATAACTGCACCCCTCCGACAACGCGGCAACCGCCACGCGCCACGAGGCAGCTACTGGCGAAGCAGACGGACATAAAGGCGCGTAGCCACGGTGCACTGACCTCGCACGCTGTTAAGCTTGCCGATCGACGTCCTTGGATTATTCAGTAGCCCCGCCTGGCACGAGTCCTGTCAGGCACGCCTAGCTGAGTCCAGCCAAATCTTTAGTCACCACACTGCAAATTTCTTAAGACATGAGCTTTGTTTAAAGAATGAATCACCGAAGTAACAATGAGTTTCAAGACGACAATTCGGCATTTACGTCTGACATTTCACAGAATAGTCGTTTTATTCTCCTAATTTGTGTCTACAGGGTGTTACAAAAAGGTACGGCCAAACTTTCAGGAAACATTCCTCACACACAAATAAAGAAAATATGCTATGTGGACATGTGTCCGGAAACGCTTACTTTTCATGTTAGAGCTCATTTTATTACTTCTCTTCAAATCACATTAATCGTGGAATCGAAACACACAGCAACAGAACGTACCAGCGTCACTTAAAACACTTTGTTACAGGAAATGTTCAAAATGTCCTCCCTCAGCGCATCCACCCTCCGTCGCATGGAATCCCTGATGCGCAGATGCAGCCCTGGAGAATGGCGTATTGTATCACAGCCGTCCACAATACGAGCACGAAGAGTCTCTGAATTTGGTACCGGGGTTGCGTAGACAAGAGCTTTCAAATGCCCCCATAAATGAAAGTCGAGAGGATTGAAGTCAGGAGAGCGTGGAGGCCATGGAATTGGTCCGCCTCTACCAATCCATCGGTCACCGAATATGTTGTTGAGAAGCGTACGAACACTTCGACTGAAATGTGCAGGAGCTCCATCGTGCATGAACCACATGTGTCGTACTTGTAAAGGCACATGTTCTAACAGCACAGATATCCCGGATGACATGGCGGTGAATCGAGGAAGTACAGTACATACTGACGAAACTAAAATGAGCTCTAACATGGAAATTAAGCGTTTCCGGGCACATGTCCACATAACATCTTTTCTTTATTTGTGTGTGAGGAATGTTTCCTGAAAGTTTGGCCGTACCTTTTCGTAACACCCTGTATATAAAAAAACATAACTTGCGCAGTAGCGCTCTGAGGGTTCCGTAACAACTTAATTCTTTATATGAACAGTCCATCCATCCTGGGAATCTGGAATCTCTTGCCTGTTATCAAAAATGTTCAAATGTGTGTGAAATCTTATGGGACTTAACTGCTACGGTCATCAGTCCCTAAGCTTACACACTATATAACCTAAATTATCCTAAGGACAACATACACACACCCATGCCCGAGGGAGGACTCGAACCTCCGCCGGGACTAGCCGCAGCCTGTTATCGATATTCATATTGGCAAGATATCGGTCGCCGGGATTCCAAAATTTTCGAGAATGTTTTAAGTTTGAAAACGGATAACAAATGACAAATATTTCTTTAATGACAACTACAAATTTACAGTTTTTGGATTTTTTTCTTTGGTGGTACTGTGAAACCTTCCTTTTTGACAGATTTGATGATTCTAGGCCAACAGGACCTATAGGTTTTGATGAGAGGGGGGTTTGCGAGTATCTTCACTCATTCTCATAAATTAAAGATAATGCTATGCATGGTGAAACAACGCTCTTGTGGGTGGTTTGCGGGTTTAAAACTCCTCGGTGCATGACCATGCGGTGCATTTGACCTGCACTCGTCGCACGGTGGCGCTGGCAGCAGTCCACATACGCAGAGGTGTGTTGATGCATGTCAGAGTACGGTGCAGCGAGTAAGTGTGCAGACGTTTTCAGACGTGCTAATGGTGACTGTGTGTTGAAAATCGGTCAAAGAACACATATTGATGACGTTGTGAGGGGTAGAATATTAGGGCGACTGGAGGCTGGTCAAACACAGCAGGTCGTAGCACGGGCCCTCCGTGTGCTACAAAGTGTGATCTCAAGATTATGGCAACGATTCCAGCTGACAGGAAACGTGTCCAGTCGCTACAGCACGGCCGGCCGAAGTGGCCGTGCGGTTAAAGGCGCTGCAGTCTGGAACCGCAAGACCGCTACGGTCGCAGGTTCGAATCCTGCCTCGGGCATGGGTGTTTGTGATGTCCTTAGGTTAGTTAGGTTTAACTAGTTCTAAGTTCTAGGGGACTAATGACCTCAGCAGTTGAGTCCCATAGTGCTCAGAGCCATTTGAACCATTTGCTACAGCACGTGACGTCCACAGTGTACAACACCACAAGAAGACCGATATCTCACCATCAGTGCCCGCAGATGGCTTGAGAGTACTGCAGGTAGCCTTGCTCGGGACAGCCACTGGAACAGTTGTCTCCAGACACACAGTCTACAGACGACTGAACAGACACGGTTTATTCGCTCGGAGATCTGCAAGGTGCATTCCACTGACCCCTAGTCACAGGATAGCCCTTAAAACCTCGTGTCAAGAACACAGTACATGGTCATTCGACAGAGGTTCCACGTTATGTTCACAGTATAATCTGAGCAGTAATTCTCGCCGGGTTTTCATCTGGCGTGAAACAGGAACCAGATACAAACTCCTTAATGTCTTCGAAAGTGACCTGTATGGAGGTCGTGGTTTGATGATGTGCAGTGGGATTATGATTGGTGCATGTACACCACTGCAAAAAAAACCTCTGAGCACTATTGGACATAACTTCGAAGGTCATCAGTTCCCTAGAACTTAGAACTACTTAAACCTAACTAACCTAAGGACATCACACACATCCATGCCCGAGGCAGGAATCGAACCTGTGACCGTAGTGGTCGCGCGGTTCCAGACTGTAGCGCCTAGAACCGCTCGGCCACTCCGGCCAGCCCGCATATAAAACTAAACACTATTTCAGAAGATGGCTCTGTAGAGATCTTAAATTAAAACTGAACGTAAACGTAAATTTATGAATAAGAAACTAAAATATAATACGCCCAAAGGAGACAGGTACCTTTCTCTGTCCCGGGTTCGATTCCCGGCCGGCTCAGGGATTTTCTCCGTTCCGGGATTGGGTGCTTGTGTTGTCCGCATCGTTTCATCATCATTCGTGCATGTGGCGAGTCTGGACTGTGTAAAGATCGGGAATTTGTACGGGGGCTGATAACCGCCTCACAAACCAAATATCACCATCATCCTTTCTGTGCCGTAAAACATCACAAACTGTCACACAACCGAACGGTACCCTAATACCCTCTTTCTTTCACAAAGGTCTTCGACGTCGCGCAAAAAGGGCTTTGCACAGTCATCAACTATTTCGTCGTAGTTCATTCAGAAAAGCTTGCATGTAATAACAGAGGAACCACATATCAACTGAGAAATTACTATTTACTAATGCTGTTAATTTCATAGTTCCCAGTCAGTAAATGGGGGATTCGTTTTTCCGGTACGAAAACGAAATGTGATTAAACAAATATCCCTCCTCCTGCTAATGTTAACATACAATAAAATGTTAGTGCAATGTAATGTACTCGTATACAGTTCACATTAACCGAGCCGTAATCGTATCATTCAAAATTCTTAAACATTTGAAATGAATTGTGGCCTAATGTATTTAAGTTCAAATGGAACTTCTTTAGAGTATATCCGGACGCTTGCCGATTACTTTCTGATGCTTTACGGATTTTAGACTCACTTTAGTACAGTAAAAACTAGGCACGATTTTTACATTCTGGAGCATTAGCCGCTATTTATTCTTTTAAAAGATCCTTTGGCATTGTCCTTGCTTCTATTCCTTGTATGTACCTATCAAGTTTCTCTTTCCCGGCTGTAACATTTAGACCGCTAGCAGTCTAGCATGTCCGGCTGTGGCGCTTTCTTCAGTATGTGGATATCTTAACCTACAGACAAATAAATATCCAGACAGACATAAAAAGGCCACAAGAAAAATTAAAATATTTTTAATATAAGGCTAAAACAGTTCACCAAGTGAGTACTGGGATAGACTACTATGTTATACGAACAAAACTGCTTGCGAAAGTGATAAACAGGCCCAAACAGGGCCACATGGGAGGGTCAGAAGGAAGGAGTCAATGCGTTGTGGGGAGTGGGGAACAGTAGTCTTGCTCCACATCTATACTAACCTACAAGGTGTCCCAGAAGGAATGGTCGATATTCAAGGATATAACAGGCGCGGTCATTCGAAGCAAAAAAGTCTAGAAAACTTGGGCTCTAATATGCGTACCTTCTGAGCTATGAGCACTTGTTAAGTAGAAAAAATGTTTCGCAGTAGTGAAGACGAAAAAGTCTTGATAAATCGTAAGGTGTGCAATTTAGAGCCCACGTTTAACGGACACTTTTTGTTTGCTCCATACTACGTACCACCTCAAAATATGGGAAGCAAATAGCTTGCAGTAGAAGAGACTTGTTTCTAAGTACCAAAGATGTAATACCCATAGCTCTTCGGGTATGCGTTTTAGAGCCTATGTTTACTAGAATTTTTTGCCTCGAATTATCATTCCTGTCACATCTCTGAATATTGACTATTCCTCCTGGTACACACTATATAAAGCGGAATCGTTCTCTTAAGTCACGAAAAGTTCTTGAGCGAATTACATCAAATCTTCACACGATACTCACTAAACGTTACGACACACATCCCCTTCAGACTGCCTCAATAGAGGCACAGTCAACAATTTAGCGCCGGCTCTGTGGCCGAGCGGTTCTAGGCGCTTCAGTCCGGAACCGCGCTGCTGCTGCTGCTGCGGTCGCAGGTTCGAATCCTGCCTTCGGCATGGTTGCGTGGGATGTCCTTAGGTTAGTTAGGTTTAAGTAGTTCTAAGTCTAGGGGACTGATGACCTCAGATCTTAAGTCCCATAGTGCTTAGAGCCATTTGAACCATTTTTTGAACAATTTAGCATCAAGCACGTAAGCAAGGATTATTGGTTTATGATTAGAATACTATTATGCAACCTGAATCATCAGAATTTGTGTAATGTATTGAAGTAGACAGTATCATTTTGGAAAAGTAATAGAACATGAGGTATACCATTCAATCGATACTGTAGTCACAACTGAGAATGCAATCCGGTGTACACAAATTACAAATCCACTATATCCAGCTGACTTTCCGCCACACAATTTGAGGGTTATAGTCGGCGTTCCTGTAATATTTTTACGCGATTTCAATTCCTCGAAACTTCGTAATGGTACCCGTTTGCAGATTGAAAGTGTGAGACGTAATCTCACAAGCTTCTATACCCACAGGTTCAGTAGCTGGAGAGGCCGTTATCATACCCTGTATACCAGTGATTATAACATTTACTCGTTCATTTCAAGCGACTTCAATTCCCAAGAAATATTTAGTTTTCAATAACAACAAAAAAGACTCATGCCGGACATTAAAATTCGATGTAATTGTTTCCAGAATGAATTTTTCTCTCTGCAGCGGAGGGCTACTGATACGAAACTTTTTGGCTAATTAAATGTGTGCCAACCTGTGACTCAAACCAGGGAGTTCTGCAAAGGTCAGAGTGGTTTTCGCATGCTCAGTTATTCGTTTCCCTCTCACCTCCAGTCTGCTACTGTCCAGTTTCTGTGCTGTTTGACTCACTGTAGAAGTAACTTCATTGCTGTAAGCAATGACCTTTTGCGAAGTACCAGGCTCCAATTTTCCTCTGCATGCAGATCCGTCTCCAATTTTTCTTCGGCGAATGGTTGAGGTGGATCTGATTATGCCTTTGATCTTAGTTTCACTGCAACGTCTTTTGACGATCATTCCCATTATTTTCAAGATTAATTTTTCTATGTGGGTCAGCAACTGATGTATTTTCCTTTAGAAACAACTATTCGACAGTTACACTTTACTTTGTTTGCTTCTATTTTAGTCCCACTCTCACGTGTCCCTTATCTATTAGGTATTACACACAAATTAATGCCAATACAATACTGTTGTAACGTAATTCACCACAATTTGTATATTTATGCTTAGAAACCTAATGTATTATTTTTGTTCAAGAGCGCTTGAGACTGGAGCTACCAAGGAAAACCTAGAAGCGAATAAAGAAATACAAAAAGTGATATATGAAGATAGTAACTGTTCTCAAAAGAACAGAAACATTTGATGACCGTGCACCTTCTCTAGAATAAATGATAATTAATTGAAGCCCTCAGCTGACGACAGGTGGTGTTGATATACTTCGATGGGGACAGCTGCAAATGTGTGCCCCTACCGGGACTCGAACCCGGGATCTCCTGCTTACATGGCAGACGCTCAAATCCATCTGAGCCACCGAGGACACAGATGAATAGCGCGACTGCAGGGACTTATCCCTTGCACGCTTCCCATATGTAGATTGTGGACAGTTGGGAATGTGGGTCACACGGGAAGCGTGCAAGGGATAAGTCCCTGCAGTCGTGCTATTCATCTGTGTCCTCGGTGGTTCAGATGGATAGAGCGTCTGCCATGTATGGAGGGGATCCTGGGTTCGAGTCCCGGTCGGGGCACACATTTTCAGCTGTCCCCATCGACGTATTATAATAACAACACCTGTCAGCAGCTGAGGGCTTCAATTAATTATTATTTGCAAAAATTGAATTAAACAGATGAATTATATCCGTGACACTGCCACTTACCGGGGAAATTCACGGGGAACACGCGGCTGATGTAATGCTTGGCATGTTTGTCGGGTTTGCAGCCGGATCCTCAAATTAAATTAACGTAATATTTCACCATTCCAGCTGGACGCCATCATCATCCTCAGATTTGAAGACTGTGGATAGCTGATAATCCAAAATATCATATCCACACTGCTCAACAAAATTAAATGACCACTTTTTCGAAATCTGCTAACTGTCTCCCATTACGGCGCTGAAATCTGAAAGTTGACTCAAAGACGCCTCCAACCTTCCCCTGTCATGATGCGAAACCGTGGTGTCCTGCGACGACGCATCAAATCGCACGGTATCAACACGTGAGGGGGAAAAAAAAAGGCCATAGCTCAGAAGTTCATGTAAGCCGGAAGGTGTGACAATGATGTATTGCCACCAAATTGCACCACAATTCTGCCCATTGTCACCATACAGATCTCATATAATCGGATGGTTACTCACATTTCACCCCTTCTCGTGATGCTGCTGCGACGGGGGTTAGAACCACGACAAGCAGAGTTGAAATCACGCGGTTTTCTTATGGGTGGCCGAGGAAAACATTTTAGGCACTCCAACGCTCAGAATCGACATGAAAACGCCTCATCTTTCTTACTTTCGCGCTTACGCAATAGTCCCGCAGCGATCGCAGGATCGGCGTGGTTACAACGGATTTGGCAATGTTAGTGTTAGGGATGGCCGGATGTCCTTCCTGCCGCCACCTCGTACCCCCAAGGCCGGAATCAGTGTACCCCAACTGTCTGCGTCTGGTGTAAATCGTGAAATAGTGCGAACGTGTTTCAAATGTCTGCGGCGCGTCTAACTGAGGCGGAACGTGGGGACCAGCCCTGTATTCACCCAGCGGGATGTGGGAAACCGCCTAAAAACCACATCCAGGCTGGCCGGCACACCGGCCCTCGTCGTTAATCCGCCGGGCGGTTTCTATCCGGGGCCGGCGCGCCTACCCGAGTCCAGGAAGCAGCGCATTAGCGCGCTCGGCTAATCTGGCGGGTTACATGAAAACGCCTCATGGGGTGGCATAAAGTGCGCCGCTAAAACAATCCCAAACATTTCGCTGTCGAAAACGACAGTTTGCATTGGGTTAGACAACAGGATGACGTTTTTGACAACGTTCGACACTACTGCCACCCCCTGAACGTTTTAACTTTACTCTGAGGACATCTGCGGGGCTGCAGTTCCACTGAACGTGATCTGACCCCTTTGGAGTGTAGTGCGACTGTAATTTCTGCTCCGTTATACAGGCTGAAGCCACTAGAGACCGTTAAAAACCGTTCGACGAAATCTGAACGTGATCCGAAGGACAAAAACGTTTCTATGCCTTTTTCATTCCTCCTTTTTCGCGTCCTACTATGGCGTGATCAGGGGGGAGAGGTGCAACATTAAGTTGTGCGTGAATAAAACGGCAGACGGTCTCTCTGGGATTCCTCCAGTCGGCAACACCTTCTCTCCCACCTATATACCCCAGTTAAGCACGTTACATACGTACCAACCTGTCAGAGACTGATACACATTCTATCGTGTGGCTGCTCTGGCGCCTGCATGCAGGCAAACACCACCTCAGCGATGTCGAAGGGATTGCCTAACCCTCAGGCGCTACAGAAGCCACAGGCTGAATGTGTGTCGAAGTCTCTGGCAGGTACATTTGTAACGTGCTCAACTAAGGTGTGTCAGTGGCACCGAGGGTGTAACCGGACTGGGGTGTCTTAGAGGGACCCGTTACCGTTTTATTCACGCACATCTTAACGTTGCATCATCCCGCCCCCCTTTCCTGTGACCATGTCATAGGAGGGCACAAAGAAGGAGAGATGAAAAAGCATATGAACCGTTTGCTACTCCGGATCACGTTCAGATTTCGTCCAAAGGTTTTTAACAGTCTCTAATGAGTCCAAACTGTACAGCAGAGCAAAACTTGCTGTCGTGCTACACTCCAAAGGAGGTGGGCCAGATCACGTTCAACAGTGTCGCAGACCCACGATGCCCTTACGGGGTTGAAACGCCCACGGGGTGGCAGCAGCGTCGAACGTTGTCAAGAAGGTTGACGTATTCATCGCACTGCGAACTGTACTTTGCGACCGCGAAATGTGCGGGAATGAACGCCCCATGTGAAGGGGTGATTTAATTGCGGCACTTTATGCTACCTTCATAAACGTTTTGGTGTCGATTCCCACCCAAAAGAAAATCGCATGATTTCACCGCTAGTTGTAGTGGTTCTGACCTCCATCACTGAGGCGTCAAAGGGAAGTGGTGAAATGCGGGTAAGAGGGGGGGGGTGACGAACTTCCAACCGGGTGACACGTGCATTGGAGAAAATTGTGGCGAAATTTGGTGCCAATGTGACATCCTGAACTTCTGAGCTGTGGCCTTTTTTATTCCATATGGCGACATGCTGTTTGAAGCCCAACGGTGACGTCGCAGAACGCCACCCGTTTGCACCACTACAGAGACAGGTGTAGGCATTTTTTGGCCACATTTCAAACTTATTTGTCGGAATGGGAGACAATTACATGGTTCTGAATAAGTGATCTTTTGATTTTATTGCGCAGTGTATACCCATACTCTGCACACAACCGACCGTACTCATTTATCAGTTTTTATCCTCATTTATCAGTTTTTAGAGCTTTCTCCCGTTCCATTCACTATGAAGCACGCTGAAAAATGATGGCCTAAAAGGCTGTGTGCCCGCTGTAATTAATCTAATCTTTTCCTCACTATCCCTGCCATACAGAGGGAACCATTTGAAGCTGGTTCTTGAAAATCTTTGGACGCAGGCATTCTCTGGATAATTTGCGCCTATCTTCATGTATCTGCCAGTGCAGTTTGTTCAATGCCGTTGTGATAGCCTCACATTGGTCAAACAAACCTGAGACCATCCATGCTACCCCATCTGTATACTTCCCATGTCCCCTGTTATTCCCATCTGTTACTGGTTCCACACATTCGACCAATATCGAGCAATTTGTAAGACTGACTGCTTTTCCCTAGTGTTCTACCAATAACCGAATGTGTGTGAAATCTTATGGGACTTAACTGCTAAGGTTTTTTTTTTTTTTTTTTTTTTGGTCGTCACTCTACTGACTGGTTTGATGCGGCCCACCACGAATTCCTTTCGTGTGCTAACCTCTTCATCTCAGAGTAGCACTTGCAACCTACGTCCTCAATTACACTCCTGGAAATTGAAATAAGAACACCGTGAATTCATTGTCCCAGGAAGGGGAAACTTTATTGACACATTCCTGGGGTCAGATACATCACATGATCACACTGACAGAACCACAGGCACATAGACACAGGCAACAGAGCATGCACAATGTCGGCACTAGTACAGTGTATATCCACCTTTCGCAGCAATGCAGCCTGCTATTCTCCCATGGAGACGATCGTAGAGATGCTGGATGTAGTCCTGTGGAACGGCTTGCCATGCCATTTCCACCTGGCGCCTCAGTTGGACCAGCGTTCGTGCTGGACGTGCAGACCGCGTGAGACGACGCTTCATCCAGTCCCAAACATGCTCAATGGGGGACAGATCCGGAGATCTTGCTGGCCAGGGTAGTTGACTTACACCTTCTAGAGCACGTTGGGTGGCACGGGATACATGCGGACATGCATTGTCCTGTTGGAACAGCAAGTTCCCTTGCCGGTCTAGGAATGGTAGAACGATGGGTTCGATGACGGTTTGGATGTACCGTGCACTATTCAGTGTCCCCTCGACGATCACCAGTGGTGTACGGCCAGTGTAGGAGATCGCTCCCCACACCATGATGCCGGGTGTTGGCCCTGTGTGCCTCGGTCGTATGCAGTCCTGATTGTGGCGCTCACCTGCACGGCGCCAAACACGCATACGACCATCATTGGCACCAAGGCAGAAGCGACTCTCATCGCTGAAGACGACACGTCTCCATTCGTCCCTCCATTCACGCCTGTCGCGACACCACTGGAGGCGGGCTGCACGATGTTGGGGCGTGAGCGGAAGACGGCCTAACGGTGTGCGGGACCGTAGCCCAGCTTCATGGAGACGGTTGCGAATGGTCCTCGCCGATACCCCAGGAGCAACAGTGTCCCTAATTTGCTGGGAAGTGGCGGTGCGGTCCCCTACGGCACTGCGTAGGATCCTACGGTCTTGGCGTGCATCCGTGCGTCGCTGCGGTCCGGTCCCAGGTCGACGGGCACGTGCACCTTCCGCCGACCACTGGCGTCAACATCGATGTACGTGGAGACCTCACGCCCCACGTGTTGAGCAATTCGGCGGTACGTCCACCCGGCCTCCCGCATGCCCACTGTACGCCCTCGCTCAAAGTCCGTCAACTGCACATACGGTTCACGTCCACGCTGTCGCGGCATGCTACCAGTGTTGAAGACTGCGATGGAGCTCCGTATGCCACGGCAAACTGGCTGACACTGACGGCGGCGGTGCACAAATGCTGCGCAGCTAGCGCCATTCGACGGCCAACACCGCGGTTCCTGGTGTGTCCGCTGTGCCGTGCGTGTGATCATTGCTTGTACAGCCCTCTCGCAGTGTCCGGAGCAAGTATGGTGGGTCTGACACACCGGTGTCAATGTGTCCTTTTTTCCATTTCCAGGAGTGTATTTGCTTGACGTATTCCAATCTCTGCCTTCCTCTACAGTTTTTGCCCTCTACAGCTCCCTCTAGTACCATGGAAGTCATTCCCTCATGTCTTAGCAGATGTCCTATCATCCTGTCCCTTCTCCTTATCAGTGTTTTCCACATATTCCTTTCCTCTCCGATTCTGCGTAGAACCTCCTCATTCCTTACCTTATCAGTCCACCTAATATTCAACATTCGTCTATAGCACCACATCTCAAATGCTTCGATTCTCTTCTGTTCCGGTTTTCCCACAGTCCATGTTTCACTACCATACAATGCTGTACTCCAGACGTACATCCTCAGAAATTTCTTCCTCAAATTAAGGCCGGTATTTGATATTAGTAGACTTCTCTTGGCCAGAAATGCCTTTTTTGCCATAGCGAGTCTGCTTTCGATGTCCTCCTTGCTCCGTCCGTCATAGGTTATTTTACTGCCTAGGTAGCAGAATTCCTTAACTTCATTGACTTCGTGACCATCAATCCTGATGTTAAGTTTCTCGCTGTTCTCATTTCTACTACTTCTCATTACCTTCGTCTTTCTCCGATTTACTCTCAAACCATACTGTGTACTCATTAGACTGTTCATTCCGTTCAGCAGATCATTTAATTCTTCTTCACTTTCACTCAGGATAGCAATGTCATCAGCGAATCGTATCATTGATATCCTTACACCTTGTATTTTAATTCCACTCCTGAACCTTTCTTTTATTTCCACCATTGCTTCCTCGATGTACAGATTGAAGAGTAGGGGGCGAAAGGCTGAAGCCCTGTCTTACACCCTTCTTAATACGAGCACTTCGTTCTTGATCGTCCACTTGCTAAGGTTATCAGTCCCTAAGCTTACACACTTCTTAACCTAAATTATCCTAAGGACAAACACTCACACCCATGCCCGAGGGAGGACTCTAACCTCCGCCGGGACCAGCCGCACAGTCCGTGACTGCACCGCCCTAGCCCGTGGTCGTGCGGTAGCGTTCTCGCTTCCCACGCCCGGGTTCCCGGGTTCGATTCCCGGCGGGGTCAGGGATTTTCTCTGCCTCGTGATGACTGGGTGTTGTGTGATGTCCTTAGGATAGTTAGGTTTAAGTAGTTCTAAGTTGTAGGGGACTGATGACCATAGATGTTAAGTCCCATAGTGCTCAGAGCCATTTTGCACCGCCCTAGACCGCTCGGCTAATCCCGCGCGGCTTTACCTATACAACTGAACCAATGTGTTTGTTTGTTTGTTCAATTTCATATCCCTACAAACTGTTACCACCATGTATTTGTATCACTTACCGAATTCCAACTGTGACTCATCGATACTGTAGTCATAGAATATTAAAAAATGGCTCTGAGCACTATGGGAACTTAGAACTACTTAAACCTAACTAACCTAAGGACATCACACACATCCATGCCCGAGGCAGGATTCGAACCTGCGACCGTAGCGGTCGCGCGGTTCCAGACTGTAGCGCCTAGAACCGCTCGGCCACACCGGCCGACCATAGAATATTACGTGTTTTCGTTTTGCGACGTGCAAAATTTTCCGTTTCTGTAAATTTAAACCACGTTTCCCGTCTTCGCACTAGTTTGAAATTTTTATCAAGATCCGAATGAATATTTGTACAGCTTTTTTCAGACAGCACTCCGTTATAGACAACTGCATCATCTTTCAAACGTCTGAGGCTCTGTTACAAGCTGCCAGGTCGTTAATAAACAACACGCAGGTCCTAACGTAGTCCCCTGGGGTCGATGACTCTCCATCCAAGGTAACTTGCTCCACCTTCCCTACCAACAAATCCTCAATCTATTCTCAAATTCCGCTCGATACCCTATGCGATGTTACTTTCCGTAACAAGCGTACTTGAGGGTCCGAGTTAAATGCTTTTCGGAAGTTAAGAAATACTGCATCTACCAGACTTACTCACTCCATAACTTTCAGGATATCTTACGAGGAAACAGCGAGAAGCACTTCGCGTGACTGATTTTTTCTGAATCCATGCTTGCTGGCACGGAGATCATTCTCTTTGAGATACCTTATCGAGTTTGTGCTCAGAATACGTACTAAGATTCGACAACAAATGGATGCCAAATATATTGGACGGTAGTTTTGTGGATCACTTATGCTACCTTTCTTGTAGATGGGTGTGACCGATGCTTTCTTCCAACTACTGGGTACGCTTTTTGTTCGAGAGATTATGGTTAAATCAGCCGCAAATTCGGTGTAGAATCTGACAAAGATTTAGTCGCCCCTGGATCTTTGTCCAACTTAAACGATTTCAGCTGTTTCTCAATAGCACTGACTTATCTATACCACTCGTCTTTCCAAAGCTGTGAGAATTAAATCGGGCAACATCCTTAGATTCTCATTTGTAAAGAAACCTTTCATAATTTGATTCGAGAATCCAGCTGCAGACCATCATCGGAATTTCTTTATTAGTTGGGAGTGCAACCTATTCTTCTTTGCGTATCTGTCTTTTCCGTAGAGAAAAGACTTCAGCTGCTCCATGGACCATTTTCAAACTGATTGGATGTCTTTTTTCATAACGTCACACTCTCCCCCATAGCTACAGTTCTTCGTCCAAAGATCCAACTAACTAAAATGTTCGTTAAGCTATTGAGTCGCCTCCACTTACATCAAACTTGGGGACAAAACTTAGCTAGGCAAAGCTTGGAGATTGGCACACAGCATATTTGCGTGCTCTCACTAGTTTTATAAACTATATCCAGAGCCAATTAAGAGCTCCTGTTGTATCTTTAGCCATCTGCTTTTCAATATTTCCCAAGTTTTTATCGGATTTCTTACGTAAATTTCCGATCTGACACCGTTTATGCGCAATAAGTGAGTTGGTTACCTAAGCGCATGACGGCACCCCTGCGATCTCGAACAATGCAAACAAGGTGTGGCGCTGGAACGCTTTCTCGCAGGACAACAGATAAAATGGTCGCCAGCACTTGAGTTTATCTCTAAGGATTCCAGCGTCCGAGAGAGCGTGCCTCCGATAAGTCTCTATCGCCGACTCTCCCCGCCGCAAAATGCCTGCACTTCATTCCTATTCTTCTTTGCACGAGTTTCCAGACAGAAAGGTTCTGAAAGTTTCCCCACACCAATGAAGTTAATCGAATAGTCGTTACTTTATTAGAAAATCTGATATTTTAGTCTTCATTTCGAAGACTAATTTGAGGCAGCTCTTCATGCCAGTCAAACCCGTGGCAGCCTTTTCAACTCTGTAAAGCGAGCGCAAATTACATCTGAACCTGCTTACTTTCTTCCTCCGCATTATTCTCACACACTTCCCTCCATTACCAAATTGGCGGTTTATTCATATCTCAGGACGTGCCCCATCAACTGATCCCTTCTTTTAGTCAAGTTGTGCCAGAAACTACTTTCCTCTAATTAGATTCAGTGCCTTCTCATGAGTTACTCTGTCCACCGATCTAATCTTCAAAATACGTCTGTAGCATCACATTTAAAAAGCTTCTATTCTTGTCCTCATTTCACTTACCTACAAGGCTACACTCCACACAAACGCCTTCAGAAAACAATTCCTAACACTGAAATTTATACTGGATACTAATAAATTCCTCTTTTTCAGAAATGGTTCACGTGTTATAGCCAGTTTGCATTTTATATCCTCTCTAGTTCGGCCACCGTCAGTTATTCTGCTGATGAAATAGCAAAATTCTTACTATTTTTAGCGTTTCATTTTGTAATCTAATTCGCTCAGCCTTACCTGATTTAATTCGACTTTTCCACCACCCTTATTGTGCTTCTGTTTATGTTCGTCTAATGATCTCTTTTCGCGACACTATTTCGAACAACTCCTATTTTAAGTCCATTGCTGTCTATAGCGGAATTACAATGTCATCGACAAACCGTTCACCTTCCTAATTTCTCCTCGATGTCCTTTTCTGCTCTCTCAACCACTGCTTCCCTTTCATGCCCTTCGATTCTTTACAACTGCATTCTGGTTTCTGTACAAGTTGTAAATAATCTTTCGCTTGCTGTATTTTATCCTACCACCTTCAAAATTTCGAGGACTGTATTTTGGTAAACATTGTTAAAAGCTACATCTACATTGTTAAAGGCTACATCTACAAACGCTACAAAAGCAGGTTTGCCTTTCGTTAACCAATGTTCTACGATACGTCTTAGCGCCAGTATAGCCTGACGTGTTCCTATATTTCTTCGGAATCCAAACTGATCTTACCCGAGTGCATTCTACCAGCTTTTTCCACTTTTCTGTAATTGGTCTTCGTATTTTTTCAACATGACTTATTAAACTGATAGTTAGGTAATATCACTCTGCCAAGCACCTGCCTTCCTTGGAATTGGAATAATTAAATTCTTCAGATTATTTCGTATTCCTTCTATCTTCCACACGAGTACAGTGTGAAACACATCTGCTCATTCTACCACTGTTATTTAACTCCCGGAGAAACTGCGCAAATTTCTATACAGGAAGCCATTAAAATGGAAACCTTCTACACATTCAGATTGTCAAACTTCTAGGGTACAAACACGCGTGGTAAGGGGTGATACGTTACTTAGAAGCTAGAGGTGGGTACTGACAACTGTATCACACCGAACGTTGGTGGGCTACCATGAGAAACTATACGTGCCTTTGTTGTGTGTCGATGGTGTTTGTTAGCAGAGTGTACTGTTCACAATTGGTTGTCTACAAGCACAATTCCATTTCAATAAAATCTCGGTTTACAAGCAGCGTCATTTCGAATAAAATACTCGAACTTTCGATACCTGTCTCCGTCACCGTCTTCGGGAGTTACAGATCACTAACTGCCAGTTCTGACTCGGTGTCCTGGGTATACAGGGTGTCTCCTCGAAGAGTCGCTGGTATTTCAGCACATATTTTCAATTTCGTTTTTGGAATTTGTGGATGGAGTCGGCCCAAACAAAAACTGCCGTAAAGACTTTTATGCGATACCCAGTGTCGACGGAAAGCGTTGGTTTCTTTCCTGTTACAAACAAAATGAATTTTAAAGCGGAATTTCATGTGCCCGATCGATAGAGCGATCCCACATTAGTCCAGAGCGATATTCATTTTATCGATTGCATCCAGACGGACAATAGAACACGAAGAATAAACAAGTAGTCTAGCACGTAAAATTCCGCTATAAAAATCATTTTGTTTGTAACTGGAAACAAACCGACGATTTCCGTCGACAATGCGCGGAAAGACGTGATGAGCAGCATTTGTTTGGGCTGATTCCAGCTACTCACTGCAAAAACGAAATTGAAAATATGTGCCGCAACATAAGAAAAAATGAGCCTGACGACTCTCAGGAGAAATACCCTCTATTGCTGCAATGGCAGCGTCTGCAACAGTCCAGAGACGACTGAGGCACGTGCGGATGGCAAGTTGGGCAACTCCTAGCAGCTCCGTTCAGCACCACCTGCCAGTCAACGAGAGCCAGCAGCCATCTACGGCGGGCAGCGAGTAAATATTTCGGACGTCTTTAATAATTCTTGTCTGCGCATTTAATGCTATGTCTCGATAGAACAGAAAGTTAAGGCCTTTAGTGGGTCCTTTGTAATTACATATTGACTTCCTGTGGGCCCGCCCGGAGCCGAGTGTTCGCGAAGTGTGGCGGACAACCCGACTTGTGTGACGTCACAAGTTCGTTGCGCGTATTTCTCTTAGGCCCGCGCGAGAGTCAGTGACGTCACATGGCGCGAGGAGCCGATGCCACGTTAGTAACTGCCGCTCCAGCTCAACGTCCCAAGCCCGACCCCACTAATTGTGTACCCTGATCTCTGTTAAAACTGTAGCTGTTTAATTTCGGCCACTTCTTTTGCAACAGAATTCCAGTATAATGTTGTGCGAGCCAAAACTCTCGTCTTTTCTAATGGTATTTTATGCCAGTTTTCTAGGCAAATTTTTCTGATTTGTCGTGAATGCACTGCACAACGCTCAGCAACAGTGCGAATAGTTCGACTTACATAAATGCTACCACGTTCACAGGGGACAACATACACGCCAGGATCTCTTAGACATATGTTGCCCTGGATACGAGCCGGAACACTGATCTCAGTCCACGTATCTTCAGCACGCGACCTCTCTTGATATTAGTTGCTCCACAGTATGGAAGCTGTTCCGGAGTAACATCAAGCGCATGGAATGTAACAGCAGAGAAGGCTGTGATACATTTTCTTCGTCAATGTGATGTCGGCGCTGCAAGCTATCTGGACCTGAAAGAAGATACAAGCAAGCGCCAAGTCGACGGACGATCTCGCCTCGCGCCCACCGTCTACTGCCGCTAAAACCCCCGTAAAACACAATATCATCCGGCACGAAGCTATACTTGCGTCGATTTGGCGCTTGCATGAATTTCATTACTGGTTCAGACGGGATGCAGCTCCGACATCACATTGACGAAGACAATATACGACGGTCACTCCATAAGAAACGCACACTATTTTTTTTAATCCATCTTTTATTCTACATGCTTGAAAGTTTTACAGTGTGTAGATACATCCTTTAGGAACAATATTTTCATTTCTCTATGTAATTTCCATACCTCTCAACTGCCTTATGCCATCTTGGAACCAGCGCCTGTATACCCGCACGATAAAATCCTGGACCAACCTGTTGGAGCCACTGTTTGGCAGCGTGCACAAGGGAGTCATCATCTTCAAACCTTGTTCCACGAAGAGAGTCTTTCAGTTTCCCAAAGAGATGATAGTCACATGGAGCCAGGTGAGGACTGTAAGGCAGGTGTTTCAGTGTTGTCCATCCGAGTTTTGTGATCGCTTCCATGGTTTTTGACTGACATGTTGCCGTGCATTGTCGTGCAACAGCAAAACATCCTGCTTTTGCAGATGTGGTCGATCACGACTCAGTCGAGCATGAAGTTTCTTCAGTGTCGTCACAAATGCATCAGGATTTATGGTGGTTCCACTTGGCATGATGTCCGCAAGCAAGTGTCCTTCGGAATCGAAAAACACCGTAGCCATAACTTTTCCAGCAGAAGGTGTGGTTTTGAATTTTTTTTTTTTCTCGGGTGAATTTGCATGATGCCACTCCATTGATTGCCTCTTCGTCTCTGGTGAAAAATGATGGAGCCATGTTTCATCACCTGAGACAATTTTTCCAAGAAATCCATCTCCACCATTCTCGTACTGTTCCAAAAGTTCGCTGCATTCCGTTTTTCTTGTTTCTTTGTGAACCACTGTCAACATCCTGGGAACCCACCTGGCACAAATCTTTTTTAACGCCAACACTTTCAGTATTATGCAAACACTTCCTTCCCCTATACCAGTGTAGCGTGACAATTCGTTCACTGTGGTGCGTCTGTCAGCAGTCACCAATTCCTTAACTCTCTGCACATTGTCTGGAGTGTGTGCAGTACGAGGTCTGCCGCTGCGAGGACAATCCTCTATATTGCCGTGCCCGCTTTCATCACGTAACCTGCTTGCCCACCGACTAACTGTACTGCAATCGACAGCAGCATCTCCATACACTTTTTTCAACCTCCTGTGGATGTTTCCCACTGTCTCGTATTCACAGCACAGGAATTCTATGACAGCACGTTGCTTCTAACGAACGTCAAGTGTAGTAGCCGTCTTGAAGTCATGCTGTGACGGCACCACTCACGGGAACAGGTTGAACTAAGTCTAAAAACATGTGGGAAGGATGTATCTACACACTGTAAAACTTTGGAACATGCAGAATGAAAACTGTATTTTTACAAAAATAGAGTGCATTTCTCTTGGAGTGACCATCGTAGGTGCCGCTCATGTCGTGGTGTCGTCCTAGTCAGCGTTCTATTGGCTGACGTCGTCTGACAGCCTTCTCTGCTGTTACGTTCCATACCAACGTGCCGGCGCGTGATGTTACGCCAGAACAGAAGGAATACAGCTGGCTTGGCCGATTCATGAGGCATCTTTCGTCGCTGGCACCTGAAAGCTTTTGGGATTCCTCCTTTGCTACGTTGGCTTTGGACATTGCTTTCGCTCAAAGTCGTAGGGCTGACGCTTGTAGAGGCGCGGGCGCGCCAGTTTCAAACGTAGCGCCAGCACCTCGCACTATATGACGTCACTCGGTCCCGTGGCGAGACGGAGCTGCCCAACTTGCCTTCCGCGCATGCGTCACTCGGGCTCTCTCTGGGCGCTGCCATTCTATCTATATAATCAGAACATCGTGTCATCCCCGGCAGTGTGATTTTAAGCCCGAAGGCAACGGCGGAGACAGGTATCGAAAGCTCGAGGGTTTTGTTCGAAGTGACGCGGCTTGTAAATTGAGAATATTTTATTCAAGCGTGCCACGGCGGAAAATCGGAGGGCAGCACAATTTGTTACAGGGGCATGCAGAAATGCATTTATATTGTGATGAAACAGTACGCAGTTTCCAAAGTCAAACGATCGGACGGAGTAACGTTTCATTGTTGTTATTGTTGTTCTGGTCTTCAGTCCTTAGAATGGTTTGATGCAGCTCTCCATGCTACTCTATCCTGTGCAAGCCTTTTGTTGATGTTCATCTAAAATCCTCCTTTCAAGACACTGTCCATTCTGTTCAACTGCCCTTCCAAGTCCTTTGCTATTCCACCTTGTGGGCAGAATGTTGTCTATCCATGGTCATAACTTTCTTCCAACTCGTTTTAACGTTTCATAACAGCCGTAAAACGAGTTGGAAGAAAGTTATGACCATGGATAGACAACATTCTGCCCGCAAGGTGGGATGGAAAACCACCCGCCTGCCCTATTTGGCTTAGTGGGCATGCGCGATGTACCTCAGGTCTTATCCCCAGTTAGTGTATCCCTTTAGCACGTCACGCTCACAGTACTGCAGGGGTCGCCTGCTCCGCTGTACATACTACTCGTGTGGATTTTCACCATGTGGGCAGCGGGTTACCGGAGACTGGTTCAAATGGTTCAAATGATTCAAATGGCTCTGAGCACTATGGGACTCAACTGCTGAGGTCATTAGTCCCCTAGAACTTAGAACTAGTTAAACCTAACTAACCTAAGGACATCACAAACATCCATGCCCGAGGCAGGATTCGAACCTGCGACCGTAGCGGTCTTGCGGTTCCAGACTGCAGCGCCTTTAACCGCATGGCCACTTCGGCCGGCCCGGAGACTGGTCATTCAAACCATAGACAGCTTACCGCGCCGGCCGGTGTGGCCGTGCGGTTCTAGGCGCTTTAGTTTGGAACCGCGTGACCGCTACGGTCGCAGGTTCGAATCCTGCCTCGGGCATGGATGTGTGTGATGTCCTTAGGTTAGTTAGGTTTAAGTAGTTCTAAGTTCTAGGGGACTGATGACCTCAGATGTAGAGTCCCATAGTGCTCAGAGCCATTTGAACAGCTTACTAACTGTTTTTAGACAACGTTGTTCTCAAAGGAGAATTTAAGAATATGTAAATTTAGCATGTGGTACCAGATTCATTAGCAAGTACTCGCCAACTTGGAACAAAAATTCGCACTTCGAAGAATACAGTGTGGAGAGTACTGATGGAGTAGCAATTAAATATCTCAAGCAACTTATGCAAGCAATCGTGCTAGGTATTTTTGAACCCACAATCCCATTCTATCAATGGATCAACGGATGACGCATCTTTCAACCTCAATGATTTTACAAGTGGCGCATCAGCCATGTTTGGACTGATGAAAATCCATACTCAATGTTCGCCTCAAATGACAACCAACTTCTGAGTTGGCATTGTGCAATATCACCTCTGGCCACTAAAATTTTTTACGGTATGCAGCTTATGTGAAATTGCGTGGATATGCTAATTGGCAGCATTTCAGTGCAATTGTACTAAGTGCAGTTTCTCACTCGGAAATAGCATTTCCGTGCTGTTGTTTGTAAGAGGCTCGTGCTATACCTCGGGTAAGAAGATGAATTCGACAACAGGGCAGTATGTTGGATCGGCAACTGCTGAGGTCACAAGATATGTTCTGTAATTCAAAATTATTATGTGCAGTAAAAGTGAAGTTACCTGTTGGCAGTAATCATCACAGTACATGTTACACCTCATGGAAAATGTTATATTATGATATGGACCTAAAAGGTTCGAATAGTTTGCACTGACTGAATTCGAACTGTAAAATAAAGGATTTCAATCTTTACGACCGATGCTGCCATTTATCCAAAATATATTGACAATAATACGGTCGTTGTGCACAGGGTTCGCAATGGAATTTGATATCAAGAAAATTGTATCAACAAAACACAACGCAGGAAATGTGATGTCATTCGTACGTATTTCATGTGGTAAAATAGAACAATGAAAATATTTATTTCAATGTTTATTCAAAATTACGTTAACTATTTTCGTGAACAAAGTCAGTGGTGACAACATGAACTGTTGTGTACGTTGGGACATAGGTTATGTTTGTTACATATTAACTAATTTTTATCGATTCAATTACGAAACAGCTGTAGTATACACATAGTTATGTCAATATGCTATTTCAAGTCGCCTTTTTTATGTTAAACAAATGATGCATCTTCCAAACCTTCAGATTCGTCTTTCTCTCTTCTGCTATCTTAAAAACAAGACGTCTATTTTGTTCCTCTTAGCTTTGCTGTACCACTCTCCCATTGCTTTCATATAATGACAGCTTCTCATTTGTAAACATGTCACTGTTACTGTACAACTAATACATACAGGAAAGCAAATAGTTGAAACCGATCAGTACTGAATGAAAATCTTGATACCGAAGAGTAAAGTGGACATTACTTTTGTCAGCAACAGGTAACATGAATAAGTGAAACAAAAGTTAATTGCCATCATCATAATTAAATATACATGTTCTGTATCCATAAGAATTTGCATAACCGCATTTTGTGTTTCAGATATTCATTTCTGCTGTTAAGCAAATGTTCGATGTGATGATTACGCGCCATCAGCGTATATGTGATTCGACACTTCATTTATTTCAGAATATGCAGTCCGATTTGTTGTAAGTACGACATGTTTTATCGCACATCATCAAGTCTGTTACTATCCAACTGCGAATTCTGTGGAATTAACTACATTGGGAGTCTTGTTCAAAACATTTCTCATTCTGTAATTATTCAGTCATTTCCTCTCCCACTGCAGCTCTTGTAATACACAAGTGACTTCCTAATTTATCTGACTACGGGATATGTTACATGTTGGAAAGCATCAGACGCCAAGCTGATTTACGTGTTCGCGAAAGTGAAGTGTTGTATTTGGTGTTTCTCATATTTATAATCGTATACTACGAAAATATCTAATTTAACTGATGCACTGTAGCGAATGTATCTAAAAAACGTGGCAGTTTTATACGATAGGCTGTGCACAAGTGTTGCGAAATGTCACCTCACCGACTGTTACTGGCATGTAGTTAGTATGACGTCACAACCAGAGTCACAATTATTTACGCATGAAATTACATTTTACTTTAAGATCATACGGAACTCCCAGAAGCGACGAGAATCAAAAGCTAATTTCAGCATTCTGTAACCGTAAATTATGGATATTAGTAAACTGTCGCCCTCAGATTTACAACACTTTTCCACGGGAGTGTGGAAAAATGCCAAACGTCGCGATATCTCATAAAAACCGCCAAAACCGAAATCGCAGACTTCGCGTTATCTACATCTACATACATACTCCGCAATCCACCATACGGTGCGTGGCGGAGGGTACCTCGTACCACAATTAGAATCTTCTCTCCCTGTTCCACTCCCAAACAGAACGAGGGAAAAATGACTGCCTATATGCCTCTGTACGAGCCCTAATCTCTCTGATCTTATCTTTGTGGTTTTTCCGCGAAAAGTAAGTTGGCGGCAGTAAAATTGCTGGTTCTCTAAATTTCCTCAGTAGCGATTCACGAAAAGGACGCCTCCTTTCCTCTAGAGACTCCCATCCGAGTTCCTGAAGCATTTCCGTAACACTCGCGTCATGATCAAACCTACCAGTAACAAATCTAGCAGCCCGCCTCTGAATTGCTTCTATGTCCTCCCTCAATCCGACCTGATAGGGATCCCGACCGCTCGAGCAGTACTCAAGAATAGGTCGTATTAGCGTTTTATAAGCGGTCTCCTTTACAGATGAACCACATCTTCCCAAAATTCTACCAATGAACCGAAGACGACTATCCGCCTTCCCAACAACTGCCGTTACATGCTTGTCCCATTTCATATCGCTCTGCAATGTTACGCCCAAATATTTAATCTAGATCTACATCCATACTCCGCAAGCCACCTGACGGTGTGTGGCGGAGGGTACCCTGAGTACCTCTATCGGTTCGCCGGCCGCGGTGGCCATGCGGTTCTAGGCGCTGTAGTCCGGAACCGCGCGACTGCTACGGTCGCAGGTTCGAATCCTGCCTCGGGCATGGATGTGTGTGATGTCCTTAGGTTAGTTAGGTTTAAGTAGTTCTAAGTTCTAGGGGACTGATGAGCTCAGATGTTAAGTCCCATAGTGCTCAGAGCCATTCTATCGATTCTCTAACAAAAGCCCGTACCGAGCTACTGAGCGTCTCTCCTGCAAAGTCTTCCAGTGAAGTTTATCTATCATCTCCGTAACGCTTTCGCGATTACTAAATGATCCTGTAACGAAGCGCGCTGCTCTCCGTTGGATCTTCTCTATCTCCTTCTATCAACCCTATCTGGTACGGATCCCACACCAGTGAGCAGTATTCAAGCAGTGGGCGAACAAGCGTACTGTAACCTACTTCCTTTGTTTTCGGATTGCATTTCCTTAGGATTCTTCCAATGAATCTCAGTCTGGCATCTGCTTTACCGACGATCAACTTTATATGATCATTCCATTTTAAATCACTCCTAATGCGTACTCCCAGATAATTTATGGAATTAACTGCTTCCAGTTGCTGACCTGCTATTTTGTAGCTAAATGATAATGAAACTATCTTTCTATGTATTCGCAGCACATTACACTTGTCTACATTGAGATTCAATTGCCATTCCCGGCACCATGCGTCAATTCGCTGCAAATCCTCCTGCATTTCACTACAATTTTCCATTGTTGCAACCTCTCGATACACCACAGTATCATCTGCAAAAAGCCTCAGTGAACTTCCGATGTCACCCACCAAGTCATTTATGTATATTGTGAATAGCAACGGTCCTACGACACTCCCCTGCGGCACACCTGAAATCATTCTTACTTCGGAAGACTTCTCTCCATTGAGAATGGCATGCTGCGTTCTGTTATCTAGGAACTCCTCAATCCAATCACACAACTGGTCTGATAGTCCATATACTCTTACTTTGTTCATTAAACGACTGTGGGGATCTGTATCGAACGCCTTGCGGAAGTCAAGAAACACGGCATCTACCTGTGAACCCGTGTCTATGGCCCTCTGAGTCTCGTGGACGAATAGCGCGAGCTGGGTTTCACATGACCGTCTTTTTCGAAACCCATGCTGGTTCCTACGGAGTAGATTTCTAGTCTCCAGAAAAGTCATTATACTCGAACATAATACGTGTTCCAAAATTCTACAACAGATCGACGTTAGAGATATAGGTCTATAGTTCTGCACATATGTTCGTCGTCCCTTTTTGAAAACGGGGATGACCTGTGCCCTTTTCCAATCCTTTGGAACGCTACGCTCTTCTAGAGACCTACGGTACACCGCTGCAAGAATGGGGGCAAGTTCCTTCGTGTACCCTGTGTAAAATCGAACTGGTATCCCATCAGGTCCAGCGGCCTTTCCTCTTTTGAGAGATTTTAATTGTTTCTCTATCCCTCTGTCGTCTATTTCGATATCTACCATTTTGTCATCTGTGCGACAATCTAGAGAAGGAACTACAGTGCAGTCTTCCTCTGTGAAACAGCTTTGGAAAAAGACATTTAGTATTTCGGCCTTTAGTCTGTCATCCTCTGTTTCAGTACTATTTTGGTCACAGAGTGTCTGGACATTTTGTTTTGATCCACCTACCGCTTTGACATAAGACCAAAATTTCTTAGGATTTTCTGCCAAGTCAGTACATAGAACTTTACTTTCGAATTCATTGAACGCCTCTCGCATAGCCCTCCTCACACTACATTTCGCTTCGCGTAATTTTTGTTTGTCTGCAAGGCTTTGGCTATGTTAATGTTTGCTGTGAAGTTCCCTTTGCTTCCGCAGCAGTTTTCTAACTCTGTTGTTGTACCACGGTGGCTCTTTTCCATCTCTTACGATCTTGCTTGGCACATACTCATCTAACGCATATTGTACGATGGTTTTGAACTTTGTCCACTGATCCTCAACACTATCTGTACTTGAGACAAAACTTTTGTGTTGAGCCGTCAGGTACTCTGTAATCTGGTTTTTGTCACTTTTGCTAAACAGAAAAATCTTCCTACCTTTTTTAATATTTCTATTTACGGCTGAAATCATCGATGCAGTAACCGCTTTATGATCGCTGATTCCCTGTTCTGCGTTAACTGTTTCAAATAGTTTGGGTCTGTTTGTCACCAGAAGGTGTAATATGTTATCGCCACGAGTCGGTTCTCTGTTTAACTGCTGAAGGTAGTTTTCAGATAAAGCACTTAAAAAAATGTCACTGGATTCTTTGTCCCTGCCACCCGTTATGAACGTTTCAGTCTCCCAGTCTATATCCGGCAAATTAAAATCTCCACCCAGAACTTTAACATGGTGGAGAAATCTACTCGAAATATTTTCCAAATTTTCCTTCAGGTGCTCTGCCACAACAGCTGCTGAGCCAGGGGGCCTATAGAGACATCCAATTACCATGTCTGAGCCTGCTTCAACCGTGACCTTCGCCCAAATCATTTCACATTTCGGATCTCCGTCAATTTCCTTCGATACTATTCCACTTCTTATCGCTATAAACACACCTCCCCCTTCACTGTCCAACCTGTCTCTGCGGTATACGTTCCAATCTGAGTTTAGGATTTCATTACTGTTTACGTCTGGTTTCAGCCAACTTTCTGTCCCTAGTACTATATGGGCGCTGTGACCGTTTATTAATGAGAGCAGTTCTGGGACCTTTCTATAGACGCTCCTGCAGTTTACTATCAGCACATTAATATTGTTATTCCCTGTTGCATTTTGCGTACTCCTACCTTGCCGCATCTCAGGAGGCGTCTTGTCGGGCCTAGGGAGGGAATTCTCTAACCTAAAAATCCCCATGTGCACTCCACACGTACTCCGCTACCCTTGTAGCCGCTTCCGGCGTGTTGTGCACGCCTGACCTATTCAGGGGGACCCTACATTTCTCCACCCGATAGCGGAGGTCGAGAAATTTGCACCCCAGATCTCCGCAGAATCGTCTGAGCCTCTGGTTTAGGCCTTTCACTCGGCTCCAAACCAGAGGACCGCGATCGTTTCTGGGAACGATACTACAAATAGTTAGCTCAGATTACACCCGGCGAGCTAGGCTTTCCGCCTTCACCAATTCCGCCAACCGCCTGTACGAACTGAGGATGACCTCTGAACCCAGACGGCAGGAGTCATTGGTGCCGACATGAGCAACAATTTGCAGTCGGGTGCACCCAGTGCTCTCTATCGCCGCCGGTAGGGTCACATCTCGGATGAGACCCCCCGGCAAGCAGACAGAGTGAACACTGGCCTTCTTCCCCGACCTTTGACTGTGTCAAGCGCTACACTACTAATGGAGTACTCAAACATTACAGGATTCCTTTTCCTATTCATCTGCATTAATTTACATTTATCTATATTTAGAGTTAACTGCCATTCTTTTCAGCAATCACAAATCCTGTCCAGGTCACCTTGTATCCTGCTACAGTGACTCAACGACGACACCTTCCCGTACACCACAGCATCATCAGCAAACAGCTGCACATTGCTATCCACCCTATCCAAAAGATCATTTATGTAGATAGAAAACAACAGCGGACCTACCACACTTCCCTGGGGCACTCCAGATGATACCCTCACCTCCGATCAACACTCACCATCGAGGACAACGTACTGGGTTCTATTACTTAAGAAGTCTTCGAGCCACTCATACTTGGGAACCAATCCCATATGCTCGTAGCTTAGGAGTCTGCAGTGGGGCACCGAGTCAAATGCTTTCCGGAAGTCAAGAAATATGGCATCCGTCTGATACCGTTCATCCACGGTTCGCAAGAGATCATGTGAAAAAAAAGGGCGAGTTGCGTTTCGCAGGAGCGATGCTTTCTAATGCCGTGCGGATTCATGGACAGCAACTTCTCTGTCTCAAGAAATTCATTATATTCGAACTGAGAATATGTTCGAGAATCCTGCAACAAACCGATGTTAAGGATATTGATCTGTAATTTTGAGTATCCGTCCTTCTACCCTTCTTATATATAGGCGTCACCTGCGCCTTTTTCCAGTCGCTCGGGACTTTACGTCGGGCAAGAGATTCGCGATAAAAGCAAGCTAAGTAATGCGGTGTTTGTGACGGAACAGTGTAGGCGAGCGCTGAGGACTGACCGGTGCAGCAGAGGGCGGCCACGGAGAGCGCGTGCCGGCGCAGCGCGGCTGCCCAGGGCAGGCGGGGCACCAGCTGCTCCAGCACGTCCACGGCCGTCACCGCAGAGGCTCGCCACTGCAGGCGCGACAGCACCACCAGCTCCAGGGCCTGCCAACACCACCACAACCAAATCTCTTATAACCTTATCCCAAAAAATAATGGTCACTCCTTCGAAAAAGGTCGCTCGCTGTTTTGGAGCGCTGTAGATCAGTGGGTCCCAACCTCGGCGTCATTACCTCCCTCCGGGGTAAAATGAAGTTTTCTGAGCTGTAGAAACTAAAATGATGTATTTATGTCAGTCAGGAAACTAAATTATTTTTATACTATCATACACTACTGGCCATTAAAATTGCTACACACGAAGATGACGTGCTACAGATGCGAAATTTAACCGACAGGAAGAAGATGCTGTGATATGCAAATGATTAGCTTTACAGAGCATTCATTCACACAAGGTTGGCGCCGGTGGCGACACCTACAACGTACTGACATGAGGAAACATTCCAAGCGATATCTCATACACAAACAGCAGTTGACCGGCGTTGCCTGGTGAAACGTTGTTGTGATGCCTGGCGTAAGGAGGAGAAATGCGTTCCATCACGTTTCCGACTTTGATTAAGGTCGGATTGTAGCCTATCGCGATTGCAGTTTATCGTATCGCGACATTGCTGCTCGCGTTGGTCGAGATCCAATGACTGTTATCAGAATATGGAATCGGTGGGTTCAGGAGGATAATATGGAACGCCGTTCTGGATCCCAACGGCCTCGTATCAATAGCAGTCGAGATGACAGGCATCTTATCCGCAAGGCTGTAACGGATCGTGCAGCCACGTCTCGATCCCTGAGTCAACAGATGGGGACGTTTGCAAGACAACAACCATCTGCACGGACAGTTCGACGACGTTTGCAGCAGCTCGGAGACTATGGTTGCGGTTACCCTTGACGCTGCATCACACACAGGAGCGCCTGCGATGGTGTACTCAACGACGAACCTGGGTGCACGAATGGCAAAACGTCGTTTTTTCGGATGAATCCAGGATCTGTTTACAGCATCATGATGGTCGCATCCGTGTTTGGCGACATCGCGGTGAACGCACATTGGAAGCGTGTATTCGTCATCACCATACTGGCACCCGGCATGATGGTATGGGGTGCCATTGGTTACACGTCTCGGTCACCTCTTGTTCGCATTGACGACGCTTTGAACAGTGGACGTTACATTTCAGATGTGTTACGACCCGTGGCTCTACCCTTCATTCGATCCCTGCGAAACCCTACATTTTAGCAGGATAATGCACGATCGCATGTAGTAGGTCCTATACGGGCCTTTCTGGATACAGAAAATGTTCGACTGCTGCCCTGGCCAGCACATTCTCCAGATCTCTCACCAATTGAAAACGTCTGGTCAATGGTGGCCGAGCAACTCGCTCGTCACAATACGCCAGTCACTACTCTTGATGAACTGCGGTATCGTGTTGAAGCTGCATGGGCAACTGTACCTGTACACGCCATCCAAGCTCTGTTTAACTCAATGCCCAGGCGTATCAAGGCCGTTATAACGGCCAGAGGTGGTTGTTCTGGGTACTGATTTCTCAGGATCCATGCATCCAAATTGCGTGAAAATGCAATCACATGTCAGTTCTAGTATAATATATTTGTCCAATGAATACCCGTTCATCATCTGCATTTCTTCTTGGTGTAGCAATTTTAATGGGCAGTAGTGTAACTTATCACAATCTCACAAGACTGTAATACTGATTACACACACCAACTAAAAAAAACGCAACACCAGTAAATAAAGAAACACATTAAAAATAATATACAATAATGACATTTTGGGAATACATTCGTCTCTGAAACATATTTAATGGATTACATCACATGTTAAAAGTCGGGTGATTAATGAAAAAGCACTGAGTACGACTGTCTCTTGCCCGCTCAATAAAACACGGGCATTGAGAGTGTCAGAGATGACCTTTGTTTGCGGAAGGCCAGTATATATCATACATGAGGTGTGTGAGAAAAGTAATGAGACTGACAACGCTGTGTTGTTCTACTTGTGTGAACTGCTGTGTTCGTCCTTTCCAGATGCTGTCTGAATTTCAGTTCCGTATAGCCATCATGTGTTTTTTGAGAGCGAGCAAAGTTCTGTCGTTGTGTGTTACAAAAATGGAACAGCATAATTTAGAGCAACATTATGCCACTAACTTTTGTATTAAGCTTACGAAAAACGCGAGTATGATCTCTGTAAAGGTGAAACACCCTAGGGGGCTATTCCTAGCAGAGAGCACAAGTTTTTCGCTGATACAAATAATTTTCGCGAGACGGGAACATCTGAAGACGAACCTCGCTCAGGGAGACATATGGGTCCAGTCATTTAAATAAGTGTACCACTTCATCTAACTGGGGTGAAATTACAGTACGTGTTCCACAGGGTTTTGTCATGGGTCCCCTTCTGTTCTTGATATATGTGAACGACTTCCCTTCCTTTCTGAAACAGGAAGCTGAACTAACACTGTTTGCTGATGATACAAGCATCATTATTAATCCAGTAAAAGAAAGTACAATTGAAAATGATACAAATAAGGTCTTTGGAAAAGTCATTAATTGGTTTTCCGCAAATGCGCTTGCTCTAAACTTTGAAAAAAGACAGTACATCCAATTTTCTGCTGGAAAGAGTACATTTCCTTCAATAAATGTTAACACATCAACAGAAGTCAGTAGAAAGGGTAGAGCATACTCAGTTTTGGATGTACATATAGATGAGAATCTTAATTGGAAAATTCATATTTTGGATCTCCTAAAACGACTAGATTCAGCAACTTTTGCAATGAGAATAATTGCCAATTTTGAGGATATATGAATTAGTAAGCTAACATACTTTGCGTACTTTCACTCTCTGATGTCATACGGGATAATATTTCGGGGTAACTCAACATTTAGACAAAAAGTATTCACAACTCAAAAGAAAGTGGTTAGAATAATGTGTGTGGGTTCATAGTCGCACATCTTGTAGGCATCTTTTTAAAAGATTGGGAATTCTTACAACAGCCTCACAATACATCTACTCACTAATGAAATGTGTTCTCAACAACATGGACCAGTTTAAAAACAACAGTGACATTCATGATTATAATACCAGAATAAAGAAAGACTTACACTATCCTTTGCTCAACCTATCTTTGACACAGAAAGGGTAAAATATGCTGCTATAAAAATTTTCGACAAATTACCCGATGAAATAAGGTGTCTGACAGACAGCAGTTATAGCTTCAAAAATAAACTGAAATCATATGTCATTGACAACTCCTTCTATACCATAGATGAATTCTTGGACAGAAATAAATAAATCTATAAATATAGTATATGTATCTTGTGTCATATTAGGGAATGGGGTAAATAACAGAAATATTAATCTTTAACTCGGTATTGTAATAAATAAATATATATATATATATATATATATATATATATATATATATATATATATATATGTTTCATATGTGCATTTCTTGTACACTTGACACGTTCCACATCATAACGGCTATCGTACCGTGGGACTGATCAATGGAACACGCAACCAACTAACTAACTTGAAAAACCGACGAAAACGGCGAATGTGTGCGTGATATTGTTACGCCAGGTCAAACTGCCGACCAATTGTGTTACAAAGCTAAGGAAAAGGGTGAATCGAGTGAAAGCAGACAAGTGATGCTGCATCACAACAATGCCCCATGTCACATGGCCACTTCCATCACAGAATTTTTTACCTCAAAAGGCTTTCCTGTCCTTCCAAAGCTCACGTAGCTGAGCTGAGTCCTTGTGGCTTCCTTTTGCCGAAATGAAAAATGTCTTAAAAGGACGACAATTTGGGACTCTGGTGAACTTTAAAAAAACTACCTGTTGTAGTTTTTCAGCACTGTTACCAAGACCGCGGACAACGAGGAGGCATAGTGTCGCTAGAGAAGCTATCGAAATTCGCACTAAGGATGTTATCAATCGGGACTGCGACTATAATGTCAGCAAGGCTTGGGAACCAGGATGGGTCTAATTAAGACTAACAGTCTTATATACCCAATCGAACTTGGCTGAAGTCACTCCATCCACCCAGTCCCAAGATATGGGAGAAAGAAGTGCTGCAATCTTCAAGTGTAGATGGAACAATTCTTCATTCTTCTGAGATGGCATCCAGCCTTCGTCTCGTATAACTAATTCTCTCCTTCACAATAGCACGTCTCACCTTCTCCATTATTCTCCGTGCAGTGGTCGTCTTAATAAAATGTGTCACTCTGGCAAATTTGGGTATTATGCCATGGTCCTGACATCTCATTAAAAAACTTAAAAGAACTTAAAAGTAATAGTTTTTTGAAAATTCACGTTAGGCCTGATCCTGGTGTTCGGTTGTGAAGAAGAGGAAAAAATTATGCGTGAAATGAAACGAAGTACGAGTAATTCAAACACAAAGCAGAGCACACAGTTTACTTTAAATCTGAAGAACCTGGTGATGTCTGTAAATTGAAATACAGCAAGGTATAAAGAAATTAAGGAATAACAAGGCTTGCGGTGAAGACGAAATTTTCTCTGAGCTGTTACAGAATGGACGACCGCAGCTGGAATGAGAACTACAATCTTTAATGGAAACAATTTGGAAGATAGAAACCATACCCGCTGGCTGGGAAACCGCAATATATGCTCCATATTTAAGAAGAATTATTACCTTGTTACTACACAGGAATTTCTTTACTGGATGTCACTTTTAAAATCCTATCTATGTGCCTAATGAACAGGTGACCCCAATAACTGATGACAAAGCAGTTTTCGCAGAAGTAGATCCACGTTAGATCATTTATTCGCTCTAAGACAAATAACTGAGAAGGTGTGGGAACTCAATGCAGTTGCCTACATACTTTTAGATTTCAAAGAAGTCTGTGATAGCATACACTGACGGACACTTCTAATTATAATGAGGGAATTTGAAATTCCATAAAGCTAATCCGTTTATTTAAAATCTGTATAGACGAAACTATGTCGTATGCAGACACCTATAGGAGAAACTGACAATTTTATGGTTTTCACTGAAATGAGACAAGGGGACGCCATTTCACCTATTTTATTTAACCTCGTCTTAGAGGAAATCGGTAGAGAAGTTAGTAAACTAATCCACAAGGGATTCAAATGCAAGAGATGAACTTTACTAGCCTAGACTGCGCAGATGACGTAGCATTGATAAGTAGTTCTAAAACAGAATATATCAGAATGATGCAAAATCACTGAGAAAACAGGATTACGTGTTAATGAAAAGAAGACAGAATATCTGGTCACAAGTAAGAAAATCCAATGTGATGCGCCTTTGGCTGTCGATGGATTCACTTTTAAGACATTTGCTCGCTCCAGGTCAGAAAGAAAAATAAAGAAAAACTTAATATTCGAAAGAAAAAACTAAGCAGAATTTTTGGACAGGTATATGATGAAAATAACGTGGAATGGAGGGTAAAAATAAAATGAAGAATTAAGATAGCTGTACAAACCACGTAACTTCGTTGAGGTGCTAAAGAAGAGATGGTTGAACTAGACAGGCCACATAGCAAGAATGACGACAAATAGACTACGTAAAATAGCATTCCGCAGGATAATTGGTGGAACGTGGGAAGGAGGAAGACGTAGAATCAGGCGGCGAGATATCATCCGGGAGAACAAAGCTATGATGAACATCGACACCAAATGGACGAACAGAGCACTCGATACAAAGGACTAGAAGAGGCTCGCAGAGCAGGCACGTGGTCGATAAGGTCCATGCCACACGTGAAATAAAGTAAAAGTAAGTACACCATTAACACTGATAGCAAACGCAGAAGAAGAAACGAAGATATTTCTGTTTTATTTGTTTTGCCTGATTGATCACCAAACTTTGCACTGCTAGACTTCGAAATGGCCACTATTAACGATATAGAAACAGTGCTTTCGAAACATACCTACCCGGCTGGAATTTCCACTTCAACCAATGTCGGTGGAGGAAAATAGAAGAATTGGGATTAACGCAGGAATACAAACATTGAAAAGAAATCCGATTGTTTTGCTAGATGCGACCTGCACTGGCACATACGCCACCAAAGTGTCTATGAAGCGTGGATAGTAACGGAGAAATTCGCAGACTATATGGTCAATCAGCGAATGGAAAATCTTAGTATACAGAAAAGAACATTTTAACCATCGGCACAGAGCCACGAATGCTGTCGAAAGTTGGCCCTGGAAACTGGACACCTCAATAAATCAAAACCATCCGAAAGCAAACTTTCTGATACATAAGAGAGGAAGCAGTAAGTGCTGTATTTGAAATAAAATAAAAATTACATTGGCCTGCCTCTTCAAAAAGGAAGAAAAAGGTATATGGATCTTGACAAAAGTTTAAAGGACGTAACGACTCGGGAGATTTAAGAAACTGTTTAAAATAATACCTGGCTTTCTTGCAAAAAAAATGCGGGAGAAATTCAAATTCATAAAATACACTGAAGAGCCGAAGAAGCTGGCACACCTGCCTGGACGTGAATCCTGCATGGCTGTCCATAAATCCGTAAGAGCACGAGGGGGTCGAGATCTCTTCTCAACAGCACGTTGAGACTCATCCCAGATATGCTCAATAATGTTCATGTCTGGGGGGTTCGGAGGCCAGTGGAAGTGTTTAAATTCAGAAGAGTGTTCCTGGAGTCACTCTGTAGCAATTCTGGACGTGTAGGGTGTCACATTTACCTGCTGGAATTGCTCAAGTTCGTCGGAATGCACAATGGACATGAATGGATACAGGTGATCAAACAGGGTGTTTACATACGCGTCACCTGTCAGAGTAGTATCTAGACCTATCAGGGGTTCCATATAACTCCAACTGCACACGCCCCACACCATTACAGAGCCTCCACCAGCTTCAACAGCCCCGTCCCCTGCTGACATGCAGGCTCCATGGATTCATGAGATTGTCTCCATACCCGTACACGTCCATCCGCTCGATACAATTTGAAACGAGACTCGTCCGACCAGGCAACGTTTCCAGTCATCAACGGTCCAATGTCGTTGTTGATGGGCCCAGGCGAGGAGTAAAGCTTTGTGCCTTGCGTCGTGCAGCCATCAATGGTACACGAGTCGGCCTTCGGCTCCGAAAACCAATACGATGATGCGAAAGCACATGTCGATGATGTTTCGTTGAATGGTTAGCACGCTGACACTTGTTGATGGCCCAGCATTGAAATCTGCAGATATTTGTGGAAGGATTGCACTTCTGTCATGTTGAACGATTCTCTTCAGACGTCGTTGGTCCCGTTCTTGCAGGATCTTTTCCCGTCCGCAATGATGTCTGAGATTTGATGTTTTACCGGATTCCTGGCATTCACGGTATACTCGTGAAAGGGTCGTATGGGAAAATCCGCACTTCATCGCTACCTCGGAGACGCTGTGTCCCATTGCTCATGCGCCGACTATAACTCCATGTTCAAGTTCAGTTAAATCTTGATAACTTGCCATTGTAGTACCAGTAACCGATCTAACAACTGCGCCAGACACTTTTAGTATTATATAGGCGTTGCCTACCGCAACGCCGTATTCTGCCTGTTTACATCTGTGTTTCAATACGCATGCCTTTACCAGCTTCTTTGGCGCTTCATTGTATTTATGGCGCCGGAGCGAGCACCAGTGAAGCTACAGTAGGCAGCGTGGCTATATAAGGACTTGACTAAGTTTTTTAATACATGGCGCGTGTTGTACACTGCGATAAACAATAAACCATTTATTGATTTTTGAAAGGAAAGGAGTTAAGAGTTTCCAATCAGTGAAAAGTACTCTAATTAAACCTCCAGATTGTGATAATACTGAGAACAAATCTTAAAAACCAGATTTGAATTTAATCGAGAATAACTGATCAATGCACAGAGGTTAATGAAAGTTGCAGCATGGTCTTGCAGGTAAAAAACCAAGGGAGACGGAGCTATCGACTTACGCCGTACGTTTGTTTTGAAGCCAGAGTGGGCGGTCCTGCCGCCGTCTTAAACAGCCCAAAACATTCGCGACTGCTGTTTACGATTGCTTCTTCATTACTTCTGTCGTATGCTCGCAACAGCTTTTTGACATAAAATTATACTGCTTATATGAATAACAGTGTAAGGAAGTCATTTTCGCCCGCATCTCGTGGTCGTGCGGTAGCGTTCTCGCTTCCCACGCCCGGGTTCCCGGGTTCGATTCCCGGCGGGGTCAGGGATTTTCTCTGCCTCGTGATGGCTGGGTGTTGTGTGCTGTCCTTAGGTTAGTTAGGTTTAAGTAGTTCTAAGTTCTAGGGGACTGATGACCATAGATGTTAAGTCCCATAGTGCTCAGAGCCATTTGAGCCATTTTTGAAGTCATTTTCGAACTTTTTCTATATGGGAGGCGTATTTGCTCTAGTAATACGGCATATTTGTCCTCGTTGCTGTAACTTGATTTTGTTAGCATGTTTTGAATAACCAAGAAGAGAAGGATGTGATGTGAAAAGGATGCTTTCGTAATGCATTTAATTCCACTTTTACTTTGTTTCTATCGATAACAAATGAAGCGGGAACTTCAAAACGAACGCTTGTTTGCTTACTGGTACTGCTTCTTGTTCGATACTTTTTCGGCTTAAACTCGTTGCAACATTTTTAATATTTACGTTTGCAAAAAACTTACCTATGCGTTTGCGTTCTTTGTTAGCCCAAAAGCGTATACACTGAGGAAAGTAGCAAGATATGGTATGGTATCTTGTGCATGTCAATAAAGTGAAATATTATTGAAATGCCAAAGAAACAGAACTGCCCATGCATGTTTTATCAGATTGTCAGTGCATTAGTCTCACTGTAGTTTACACAGTTTCTCACTTGAAATCTTCCCTATGATGTGCCATTTAGCATGTGGCGAATAATAGCAATTTACAAGGCAAATAACCGATATAGTTTTTTAAACGTGTTTCGTGACTGTGCAATGCTATAAAAGTGATTAAGCGAATGGTCTCAAACGCTTAACACCCCGTGAAATTGTTATTTTACTTTAACGTGTATGCAAATTATTTTTTTTTAGTGATGATAGCCTAATCTGTGTAACATATAGGCCTACCTTTACAAAAGAAGCCTAGTTACTTCTCTTCCCAGGCTATTTATTTCTCGCCAATAACCGTCATTTATTTATTTATTTATTTATTTATTTATTTATTTTTTAGGAATAAGCAAACATATAACAATTGGAATGTACGTTTACTTTGCTCATTTGCTTGATTTTACTTTTGAATTTCATTTTGAGTTTTTCAGAGTATATAAGCCTATACCATGCTTTGTGATATACCAGTAGTTAGTAAATTACTTTCATGTGCCAAATATCATTTGTACGACAAATCTTAATGCTGTGGAACGAGTAATTTTATATTAACATCAATTTTTTTGGGAATATGCCTCCATGCTAACCATTTATTAGATTTTTTGTTTTTTAGTAAGAAACAAACGGATGTTAGTAATTCCTAACCATCACTATTTACACTCTGGAATAATAGGTTTTTGCAGAATAGGAGTAGTTGTCTAAAAGAAACGTTTTCAGTTGAGCTTCAAATTTTAGTCTGCTGTCGGTCTGGCATTTTATATGAATGGGTAAGTGATCAAAGCTTAGTTAGCATTGTGAACCCCTGTTTGTCCTTTAGACAGACTTAATGTGGCGTCATGAATGTAATTTTTTTTCTTCTGGTATTGTAATTATGTACATCATTCTTCTTGTTAAAAGAGTGGATTATTTACAACATACTTCATGACGGAATAACTGTACTGCGTAGCGGACACACTGCTACACAGGCCGAGCAACAGGCAGGCACGATGAAAAGTGTGTCCACATAAGTTTTCAGCCACAGACTTCCTCAGCAAGGAACCAAAGCGAACGAGAGCGCGTGCACACACGCCCAAACGCACATGACCGCTGTCTCCGGCTTCTCTAGCCAGAATCTTTTTTAAAGAGGGAGGAAATATGAACAATAAATAATTATCGGCGGGAGGAATCCAAGGCAAGAGATGATGCTCCACTAATCAGTGAGGTTACGTAGTCGTGTGTTGTGCGGGGACGAGACCGTTCATACACTGTGTCTCGGATAGCGGAGTGTTCGCGCTTTGGGGCGCAATAAAAAGTACAAAAAAGAAGAGAAAGAACGGACACTGAGTGAAGTAAAGGAAATCTAAAATCAAATGACAGAAATAAAACCACTAGCATAAAAGTAAACAGTGCAACCACAATTCATGTATACAAAAGAAAATATTGCGTGAAAGACTCTACTTACGAATGAAGCGTGATATCTTTAAACTTTAGATTACGATCGGATCGATTAGTACACCCGTAAAAAGTGATCTACGCCTCCACACAAGGAAGGCACCCAACACGATCGAAACAAGGCACGGACATGTCAGAGTAAAGTCTCGGGGAAGTATCACCACAGTGAACCATGCAAATGTAAATTCGGCGACCCTTATGTTTTGGGCCACGTAAGATGGCGGGCGCCAGCTTCATATTTGTGACGCAACAACAACTCCTTTTTTTTTTCACCACCATAAGCGCGATAGTATTCTCTTACCTCCTGTTCTTATAGAAACGGACAATCAACTGCGCTGTTATTACGAACAAACTTTAATTGGAATTTTTACTAGATGTACATAAAATTTGTGTTCATGCTCCATCTACCAATCATGTAGACCAACCTGTAGGCAAACGTACTTCGAAAATAAAGTGATTTATGATCCCTAAGCAGCGAAGCTGTCGTAATTTTAAACGTCGAATGTTAACTCAGTACAACGCACAGCTCCGCTTAATGCTACTCACACTGAGTCGTGATACTTTCGAATACAGGTCCGCAAGGATGGCTAAACACAGAAACTGGTGGCGTTTAACGTGCTACGACGAAGCTCGATTCCTCCTCCTCTCCAGCGATGTAAGGACTTGGGTACACGGACGGCCCAATAAGGCTTTTAATTCAGTGTGTGGAGTGTTTAATTCGGGCCGTGGGTGTAGCTCGTACCATGACGTGGGCTTACTCATCCAAGCTACTGTGAACTATAACCAGGATGTGATCTCCCAGGTCATCTCGGCGTAACAGATTAATGATTTGCTTCCGCGTATTTAGCCGGGTTGCTGTTACTATTTTATGCACAATCTTTCGAAGACCGACCCAGTTGCCTTCTATAGGCACTGCAAGTTGTGTCCTGTACCCGCGTTATGGACTGAAACCAGGATTATTATTATTATTATTATTATTATTATTATTGCTTTACTTTCTCAGACGTTAAGTATGGTTAAAAATGGAAAGTGACGCGAACCTTGATCAAGTGTCACTTCCTTTTAACTGTACGGTATGTGTTATATTGCATTTAGGAACTTTCGGGTAATTGAACATGTATCAATAATTACAGATTTCTGTAGTTGTATATATAAGTTTGGATGTAGCTGTATTTCATTGATGTACTGGTGGATATTGTGTGGTATGACTCCTGTAGTTGATAGTATAATTGGTATAATGCCAACTTTATCCTGATGCCACATGTCCTTGACTTCCTCAGCCAGTTGGATGTATTTTTCAATTTTTTCTCCTGTTTTCTTTTGTATATTTGTTGTATTGGGTATGGATATTTCGATTAGTTGTGTTAATTTCTTCTTTTTATTGGTGAGTATGATGTCAGGTTTGTTATGTGGTGTTGTTTTATCTGTTATAATGGTTCTGTTCCAGTATAATTTGTATTCATCACTCTCCAGTACATTTTGTGGTGCATACTTGTATGTGGGAACGTTTTGTTTTATAAGTTTATGTTGTAAGGCAAGCTGTTGATGTATTATTTTTGCTACATTGTCATGTCTTCTGGGGTATTCTGTATTTGCTAGTATTGTACATCCGCTTGTGATGTGATGTGATCTACTGTTTCTATTTGTTGTTTGCAAAGTCTGCATTTATCTGTTGTGGTATTGGGATGTTTAATAATATGCTTGCTGTAATATATGGAGTTTATTGTTTGATCCTGTAATGCAATCATGAATTCTTCCGTCTCACTGTATATATTGCCTTTTCTTACTCATGTGTTGCCCGCATCTCGTGGTCGTGCGGTAGCGTTCTCGCTTCCCACGCCCGGGTTCCCGGGTTCGATTCCCGGCGGGGTCAGGGATTTTCTCTGCCTCGTGATGGCTGGGTGTTGTGTGCTGTCCTTAGGTTAGTTAGGTTTAAGTAGTTCTAAGTTCTAGGGGACTTATGACCACAGCAGTTGAGTCCCATAGTGCTCAGAGCCATTTACTCATGTGTTGGATGCGTCTTGATCGATGTGTGGCTGTGTTAGAAGATACGGGTGCTTGCCATGTAGTGTTTTCTTTTTCCAATTTACTTTCTTCGTATCTGTTGATGTTATGTGATCTAAAGGGTTGTAGAAGTGGTTATGAAATTGCAGTGGTGTAGCCGATGTATTTATATGAGTGATTGCTTTGTGTATTTTGTTTGTTTCTGCTCGTTCTAGAAAGAATTTTCTTAAATTGTCTACCTGTTCATAATGTGGGTTTTTTATATCGATAAATCCCCTTCCTTTTTGCTTAATGTGAATCTTTCTGTTGCTGAATGTATGTGATGTATTCTATATTTGTAGCATTGTGATCGTGTAAGTGTATTGAGTGCTTCTAGGTCTGTGTTACTCCATTCCAAATGAGTAGGTCAGTATGGGTATAGCGTAAGTATTTATAGCTTTTGTCTTGTTTCTTGCTGTCAATTCTGTTTTCAGTACTTTTGTTAGTCTTTGTCTATATTTTTCTTTCAGTTCTTCTTTAATATTTGTATTATCTATTCCTATTTTTTGTCTGTATCCTAGATATTTATAGGCATCTGTTTTTTCCATTGCTTCTATGCAGTCGCTGTGGTTATCCATTATGTAATCTTCTTGTTTAGTGTGTTTTCCCTTGACTATGCTATTTTTCTTACATTTGTCTGTTCCAAAAGCCATATTTATATCGTTGCTGAATACTTCTGTTATCTTTAGTAATTGGTTGAGTTGTTGATTTGTTGCTGCCAGTAGTTTTAGATCATCCATGTATAGCAAATGTGTGATTTTGTGTGGGTATGTTCCAGTAATATTGTATCCATAATTTGTATTGGTGGTTAGTGTTTAACGTCCCGTCGACAACGAGGTCATTAGAGACGGAGCGCAAGCTCGGGTTAGGGAAGGATTGGGAAGGAAATCGGCCGTGCCCTTTTAAAGGAACCATCCCGACATTTGCCTGAAACGATTTAGGGAAATCACGGAAAACCTAAATCAGGATGGCCGGAGACGGGATTGAACCGTCGTCCTCCCGAATACGAGTCCAGTGTGCTAACCACTGCGCCACCTCGCTCGGTATAATTTGTATTATTTAGCATGTTGGATAGTGGGTTCAGAGCAAGGCAGAACCAGAAAGGACTTAATGAGTCTCCTTGGTATATTCCACGCTTAATCTGTATTGGCTGTGATGTGATATTATTTGAATTTGTTTGGATATTAAGTGTGGTTTTCCAATTTTTCATTACTATGTTTAGGAACTGTATCAATTTAGGGTCTACTTTGTATATTTTCAATATTTGTAGTAACCATGAGTGGGGTACACTATCAAAAGCTTTTTGGTAATCAATGTATGCGTAGTGTAGCGACCTTTGTTTAGTTTTAGCTTGATATGTCACCTCTGCATCTATTATCAGTCGCTCTTTACATCCTCGTGCTCCTTTGCAACAGCCTTGTTGTTCTTCATTTATAATTTTGTTCTGTGTTGTATGTTTCATTAATTTCTGTGTAATGACTGAAGTTAATATTTTGTATATTGTTGGTAGGCATTTTATGGGGCGATATTTAGCTGGGTTTGCTGTGTCTGCTTGATCTTTAGGTTTCAGATAAGTTATTCCATGTGTAAGTGTATCAGGGAATGTGTATGGGTCTGCAATGTAACTGTTAAATAATTTAGTTAGATGTGAATGTGTTGAGGTGAACTTCTTTAGCCAGAAATTTGCTATTTTATCTTTTCCAGGGGCTTTCCAATTGTGAGTAGAATTACTTGCTTGGGTGACTTCATGTTGCAAAATTATCACTTCAGGCATTTGTGGTATCATCTTGTATGTGTCTGTTTCTGCTTGTATCCACCGTGCATGCCTGTTATGTTGTACTGGGTTTGACCATATGTTGCTCCAGAAGTGTTCCATGTCTGTTATGTTTGGTGGATTGTCTATTTTAATGTGTGTGTTATCTATTGTCTGGTAAAATTTCTTTTGGTTTGTGTTGAATGTTTGGTTTTGTTTCCTTCTATTTTCACTTGTTTTGTATCTTCTAAGTCGTTTGGCCAATGCTTGTAATTTCTGCTTCTTTTCATCTAATTGCTCTATCGCTTCTTGTTGTGAGATTTTACCTAACCTTTTTCGTTTTTTTTTCTGACATTTCATTTCTTATAAATTGTGTTAGCTGTCCGATGTCCTTTCTCAGTTTTTCTATTCTGATCTGTAGCCTGTGTTGCCATGCTGGTTTTGTGGGTTTCTTCTGTGTGTTGGTTGGTTCTGATCTCTGCCTAGTGTGTATATTTAGTGTAGTGAGTGCTCCTATATAAACCAGTAATTGTAACTCTTCCATAGTTGTGTTTTCATTTATTTTGTTGTGTACGATTGTGTTGATAGTTTTTATTGTTGTTTCGACTTGTGGGTTATTTGGCGGTCTATGCAAGAATGGTTTAATGTCTGTATTTGTGTCTTTGTATTCTATATATGTCAGCTGAAATTTTTCTTCTATATCTAACATTTGAGTCACTTCGTGTTCTATTTGTGCTTGTTCTGGTGGCTGTCTTAAGATTTCATTTTCCTCTGATTGTTTAATTGATGCGTGTTGTTCTTTGTTTGTTTGCTCTGGGATGTTTGAGTCCATTACTGTATTTTCTTCTTCTGATTGCACATTATTTTGTTCCAGTATTTGTTGTACTTGTTGTCTGATGTTTTCTAATTCTGACTGGGGTATCCTGTTATTTTTGATTATTACACGGATCTGATCAGCTAGTCGTTGTTCTGTTAAAAATTTAAATTCCTGGTATCTGATAATAAATGTTGTGTATACTTGTGATCTGTATCCACTTGTGTTGGTTCCTAGGTATGTTGCTTGGTAATAACAGAACATGAGGTGTCGATTAACTTCATCTGACCATCTCATCCTCTGTCTTTGTTTTCCTTCTAGGGTGGTTGCAGGAAGCATATCCTGCAAAACACCTCTATTTGGATTTAAATCATTTTCCAGTTGGCTAGCAGTGTCGTTACCATTGTGGGCGGGCATAGGGTTCAAGCGTCGTCCCCGACCATGGCGGCGCTTGTCCGAGGCTTCTTTAGTTCTGTCCTGAACCAACTCATCACACTAAAAGGGGGGTTAGCCCTATTAGTGGTTTGTTCTTTTCGTCGCCTTTTACGACTGGCAGGCCTATTCTTTTATTCTATTATTATTATTATTATTATTTTACACTGGTGTACAAATCTTAAGGCAGTAGGCGCTACAGTCTAGAGCCGCGTGACCGCTACGGTCGCAGGTTCGAATCCTGCCTAGGGCATGGATGTGTGTGATGTCCTTAGGTTAGTTAGGTTTAAGCAGTTCTAAGTTCTAGGGGACTGATGACCACAGCAGTTGAGTCCCATAGTGCTCAGAGCCATTTGAACCTTAAGGCAATAAGTAACTTACGCGTGGATGAATCACTGCCAACATAGTTCCAAGAACCTTGACATACTTACAAGGGAACCTCCCCATCGCACCCCCCTCAGATTTAGTTATAAGTTGGCACAGTGGATAGGCCTTGAAAAACTGAACACAGATCAATCGAGAAAACAGGAAGAAGTTGTGTGGAACTATGAAAAAAAAAGGCAAAATATACAAACTGAGTAGTCCATGTGGAAGATATGTAACATCAAGGACAACCAGAGGTCAGGAGCGCCGTGGTCTCGTGGTTAGCGTGAGAAACTGCGGAACGAAAGGTCCTTGGTTCAAGTCTTCCTTTGAGTGAATATTTTAATTTTTTATTTTCAGACAATTATGTGACGCACATGCCGTCACGAGTGTCGTATAGAATATATCAGAAGTGTTTTCCTGTGGAGGAATCGGTTGACCTATGACCTTGTGATCTAATGTTATCGGTTCCCATTGGAGAGGCACGTCCTTTTGTCTACTAATCGCACGGTTTTGCGGTGCGGTCGCAAAACACAGACACTAAACTTATTACAGTGAACAGAGACGTCAATGAACGAACGAACAGATCATAACTTTGCGAAAAAAAGAAGAAAATTTTTGACTCAAGGGAAGACTTGAACCAAGGACCTTTGGCTCGGCAGCTGCTCACGGTAACCACGGGACCACGACGCTCCTGTGCTCACATTCTCCTTGAATGTTGCTTATCTTGCGCATGGACTACTCAGTTTGTATATTTTTGCTTATTTTTTTCGTAGTTCCACACAACTTCTTCCTGTTTTCTCGATTGATCTATGTTCAGTTTCTCAAGGTCTATCCACAGTGCCAACTTATAACTAAATCTGAGGGGGGTGCGATGGGGAGGTTCCCTTGTTAGAAATAACAGCTGCAGTGTAGTAAATAAGGCAACTGAAAGAAATACGCTACGAGACGAACAGAAATGACTCTTATTCACAGACAATAATTACACTGAAGTCACTGCAATTTATGATGGCCCTGCAGACATTACAAAAGGCGGGACATTGTTTTTTTAATAGAGTGTGCGATCGCCACAAACGGCAAGCATGCTCTGCAACACGCTCCCATGGTGGCCACAGGGTTGGTAAGACGGATCAGCTGCTGGAAGGTCGCCGGTGCCTGTGTACGTGCTGCAATACGTCACCTCGACACATGCCACACGTGCTCGATGGGATTCAAATCAGGAGTTCATTCGCCCAATATCCGCTCGCTCCAAGAGCTCTTCTACCTGTCCAGTTCGATGCGGTCGCATGTTGTAAGCCATAAAAATGAAGTCAGGGCCGAAAGCGCAACACTCATAAGACGCACACGGTGAAGGAGCAATGTGTTACGGTAACGTTGACCAGCGAGTGAGCCGTGTTTGGAGCTCAGTGCGCCCATGCATCATTGTGCCTCCCCATACTAACACCCTCAACCACCAAAACGATCACGTTCGACAACGCTGGACATACAGAGGAAGAGGTAGGAACATGTAATGCACCCAGCAACATTGTCTTTAAGGTGGCAGAATAAATGAAGACCAGATTCGAACCTTACATCGCAGTGGGAAGGTGAATATGGCACCTAACTTCATTCGGCGGTAATGAGTAAATTTGCCTAGCAGTGGGTAATGCAAACGAGGATGACATTCGTTCAATGAGCAAATTTGCCTAGCAGTGGGTAATGCAAAAAAGGATGACATTCGTTCAATCGGCGATAATTAACACACCGTTCCTATAATGCCTGTTAGAGCGGAAGGTGAAACAAGCAGTGAGAGGCGTTTTAGTTTGGAATTCAGAGGGACAACGCAGAGGCAAGGCTGTGCTACAGGGGGTACCACGGAAACCACTTAAAGGGGTGTCCCAGGCGGAAAGTCAACGACCGACCAGGGGACTCGGATGGGGAGAGTGAGTATAACGGCCCATCTCAAGAAGGAAAGGAAAGAAAGCTCTCAGGAAACTGCGCTTCGGAATTCCAAATGGATACGAAACACGACCAATGATGCGTTCTCGATCATGTGTCCAGTGAGTGGTACACACGTGAGAGTGTCAATGTATGCTTTCAGGCGTCTGGAACGGGCACATAACCTCCGATTGGCGGAAACGCGCTAGGAAGGTGGAAAGATCCAATGACTCAACGCAATTTAATGGTTCAAAAATGGTTCAAATGGCTCTGAGCACTATGGGACTTAACATCTACGGTCATCAGTCCCCTAGAACTTAGAACTACTTAAACCTAACTAACCTAAGGACAGCACACAACACCCAGCCATCACGAGGCAGAGAAAATCCCTGACCCCGCCGGGAATCGAACCCGGGAACCCGGGCGTGGGAAGCGAGAACGCTACCGCACGACCACGAGATGCGGGCCAATTTAATGGTAGGGACCTTGCGGTTGGTAGAGAGAGTTTCCACAAAATAAGAGGAACGCTCCTATTGGTCGAAACAAGCTGTGACGTGAAGAACGAAAGAACCCAGGTGGGGAGACAGTTCGGCTATGAGTAAGACAAGACGGAAATTTTCGTGGACTCTTCTCTGGACTGGTGTCAAGTGCAGAACAGAGCGCATAACACTCTGCATGACACAGAGGAGTAATTATGTGAGCACTGCGTTCACAGTGGCTGATATCCAGCTAGAAATTAGCTGTAGCATCGTTTAGCTCCAACTGTGGAGAAACGAACCAGTCAATTAGTTAATTGTTCTGGCGAGAACTGAGAGGGCATTTTAATATGCACAATGCTCCAACCATGCGCATGTATTCGCCGCATTCTAAGACTAGGGATGAGTACATGTTCTCTCACATAACGAGAAACACATGGAAAGTTTCTGCTGGAAAATTCAGCAAAGGTGTAATTAGTTTTATAGGAATTCCAGCAGAAGAGAGAGGCCTAGCAGACGACAGTTCATCGCAGCTTAAGGTAAATACCGCATGCAGAGGCGCAAACTTGTTGGTTCACCAGCTTGCGTCCACGGTAAACTCGAGCGACCTTGGGTAATCCTTTGCTCAATTTGTCACATAACTAACCATCCACTATAGACTTGATTGTCATTGTAACTGTAGAACCGAACTTTGAACCGGAATCGGACGATTTACGTAGTACTCACCAACATCATAACATAAGTGTAGGAACAATTTTGTAAATAAACTTCTAGTTTAATATTGTAGTGTTTAGAATAATTTAACCTTCTAAGAGTTAATATTTAATATTATTGTGTTTAGGATTATTTCATTTTTTGATGTTGACAATGTGCGTTATCCTGACAACTGTTTTATGTTGTCACATTGAAAATTGTGTAAAAGCGTGTATTTCTGTGCTAATATTGCGACATTAAACGTGTCATTGCAACTTACACAGTTGTCTTCAATCCTAGAATAAGCAAATCACAAAATATTGCACCTTACCTGTCGAACATGACCTTTTGATGGTTCGTGTGATATGGTATCGGGAGGTTCTCCGTTGAACACATTAGTTGACACCCTGGTCAACGCTATTGTGGCTCTGTACTCCTTCCCCATGTGCATCTTTTCAGAGGTAGTTTCAGCCATACTTTATTTTTTATGGATGACAATGCGCGACTGTATCGAACTGGACAAGTGGAGCAGCTCTTTGAGCAAGAGGATATTCTGCGTATGGACTGGCCCTCCCGTTTCCCAGACGTAAACCCCATCCAGCACATGTGGGAACCGTTGTGGAGAGGTATTGCAGTATGTCCACATGCACCAACCATTATCCAGCAGCTGACCACCGCGCTGGAGGAGGAATGGAACATCCTAGCACAAGAACTCCTTACCAGTGTTGTGTCCAGCACGGGAACACGTTGCAGAGCATGTACTGCAGTCTGTGGTGCTCCCATGCAGTATTAACAACCACGTCACGTCTTTGTAATGTCCAGGGGACTGTTATAAATCGCGGTGACTTGACTGTATCAATTGTTTTTGAATATAAGTGTCATTTCCGTTTGTCTCATTGCGTATTTCTTTCAGATGACTTCTATCAAATACTGCAACTGTTATTTGGATGTATGGTCTAAGCTTACTCAAACTTTCTTACTTGGCAGCGACACATCATTCGAAATTTGCCTTCGTTCTTACGATGTGCACACGAGTACACAACATTCGCTGTTATCAAGTGTTGCACTTCTTTTATACTTCCACGATGAGTATGCTGCAGACCATTCCGTATTCCTAGGACAGCGAAGTTCACAACGCTGCACACATACATTCCTGGTTCGAAGACTATACAAGTGTCCTATCGCATCTCGACTTGCACGCTTAATCACCCGATGTTACACTACAGAATATGGCTGAGACTATTTGGAACAGCAGGTGAAAGGGGACTATCAACATCCCCGCAATTGGGTGGCTTTACGAGCGCCAATACCTGAACTACAGTGGTGTGACTAAAATATGGAAACACCGCGAGAAATGCAAGCTCGATCATAAGTACAGATGTTAGCCAAGCCTGCAGATTGTGCTGTTCTATTTGGCAATGAACGCCTTCTGTGGAACGTTTCTCAGTACGAGACTGCGAGTGTCAGTCGTAGTCAGAACAGTGTTCTTTCTGTACAGCTGTTGGTGAATTATGTCGGATCTACACTATTTAATCAAAAGTATCCGGACACCTGGCTGAAAATGACTTACAAATTCGTCGCGCCCTCCATCGGTAATGCTGCAATTCAATATGGTGTTGGCTCACCCTTAGCCTTGATGACAGCTTCCATTCTTGCAGGCATACGTTTAATCAGGTGCTGGAAGGTTTCTTCGGGAATGGCAGCCCATTCTTCACGTAGTGCTGCAATGAAGAGAGGTATGGATGTCGGTCGGTGAGGCCTGGCATGAAGTCCGCGATCCAAAACATCCCAAAGGTGTTTTATAGGATTCAGGTCAGGACCCTGTGCAGGCCAGTCCATTGCAGCGATGTTATTGTCGTGTAACCACTCCGCCACAGGCCATGCATTATGAACAGGTGCTCGATCCTGTTGGAAGAGTCATTCGCCATCCCCGAATTGTTGCCCTTCAACAGTAGGAAGCAAGAAGGTTCTTAAAACATCAATGTAGGCCTGTGCTGTGATAGTGCCACGCAAAACTACAAGGGGTGCAAGCACCCTCCATGAAAAACACGACCACACCACAACGCCACCACCTCCGAATTTTACTGTTGGCACTACACACACACACACACACACACACACACACACACACACACACACACACACACACACACACAGGCAGATGATGTTCACCGGGCATTCGCCATACCCACACCCTGCCGTCGGACCACCACATTGTGTACCGTGATTCGTCTCTCCACACAACGTTTTTCCACTGTTCAATCGTCCAATGTTTACGCTCCTTACACCAAGCGAGGCGTCGTTTGCAATTTAGCGGCGTGATGTGTGGCTTATGAGCAGCCCCTCGAACATGAAATCCAAGTTTTCTCACCTCACGCCTAAGTGTCATAGTACTTGCAGTGGATCCTGATGCAGTTTGGAATTACTGTGTGATGGTCTGGATAGATGTCTGGCTATTACTCATTACGACCCTCTAAAACAGACGGCAGTCTCTGTCAGATAGCAGACGAGGTCGGCCTGTACGTTTTTGTGCTGTACGTGTCCCTTCACGTTTCCACTTCACTATCTCATCGAAAACAGTAGACCTAGGGATGTTTAGGAGTGTGGAAATCTCGCTTACACAAGTATGACACAAGTGACACCCAATCACCTGACCACGTTCGAAGTCTGTGAGTTCCACAGAGCCCCCATTCTGCTCTCTCACGATGTCTAATGGCTACTGGAGTCGTTGATATGGAGTTCCTGGCAGTAGGTGGCAGCACAATGCACCTAATATGAAAAACGTATGTTTTTGGGGATGTCCGGATACTTTTGATCACAAATTGTAAATGACTTCGTAATCTTCGAACATGGGCAAATTATTGACGCTCGTATGTTGGGTGCTTTTGTAACCAAGGTAGATTAAGTGTTCGGTGTTTTGAGACATATCATATCGAAGATTTACACCGCTTGCAGGGAAAGAGGAAAAATCACATCATCCGCTTCGTCTCGACGTGGACGAAAGTGTGTATTGAGTGACTGTGACAGACGGGCACTCAAGAGGATTGTTACGCGAAATAAGACGACGATAGCTGCAAAAGTCACAGCACAACTAAATGTCGCACACGCGTGCCCTGTCAGCACCAAAACAGGAAGGGAGCCCCATAAGCAGGAAATTGCAGCGCGAGCTGGTTCCAAAGCAAATCAGTGACGCAAATGACCGTAACGGTAAACGCGATGCAGTAGCCATAAAACCTGGAGGATTATGGGACAATGTAAGAATGTCATTTGGACGTATGGGCCTTGGCACAAGCTGTTTCCAACTGATGGCTGAGTTTGCGCCCCAAGAATGAAACATGGAGGGAGTTCTGTGATTTGGACAGGCATATCGTGGTATTTTGTGGGCCCCATGGTCACTGTGCAAGGTCGCATTACTGCCAAGGATAATATGACCATTTTGGCTGATCATTCTATGATATAATGTTTGTATACAAACAGCGATGCTGCATTCCCAGACAAAAGAACCCGTGTTCGTACAGGTCGCAACGTCCAGGACTGGCTTTTTGAGCACGATGATAAACTGTCTTACCTCCCCTGGTCACTGTAGTCACCAAATCTCAATATTATTGAGCCTTTGTAGTCTATGTTGGGCAGAAGAGTGCGTGATAGCTATCCACCTCCATCATTGTTACCTGAAAGCACCACTATTTTGCAGGAAGAATGATATAAGATTCCCTTGAAAACCATACATTACCTGCATTTATCCATTCCTTGAATGGTAGTAGCTCTTTTGTATGCCAACGGATTTCTTACAATGTATTATGGTTTTTTCATATTTCTGTTCACCTGCTATAGCTTGTGGGCTCACTCCGCCCCAAATTGAGGCCATTACCAAGGCTGCAGATGGAGTCAAATGGTATTAACATTAGGACTCCCGAGGATGACCGATTTTCCTTCTGGCGTGCTTGTAACACCAGAATCATAAGAGTATTATACAGCACACTGCTCAAAAATTCCCACACCGAACTAGAGATGTTCAGCTTCTTTTTTTTTTTTTTTTTTTTTTTTTGTGGTTTTCGGGCGCACAACTTCAATGGTCATTAGCGCCCTGACTACTCTAAGAATGCACCGCGAGGCACAAGTTGACAACAACAACTAAAAGGGAAAACACAATAAAAGACAGACTGACAGGCATAGGATTAAAAAACATCATCAAATGTCCTTAGCGAGGTTTGTCAAATTGATAAAACAAAGAACACGAGCAGCTGCTCGTGGGTCATCCGCTAAAATGGCATCTAAAGTAGTAGGCAGGTTAAGATCGAGGCGCAGTGTTTTAAGATCGGGACAGGACATTAAAATGTGACTAACCGTCAGCAAGTGCCCACATGGGCAGAACGGCGCCGGCGCAGCCGTCAGCAGATGGCGATGGCTGAACCGGCAGTGTCCAATTCTTAACCTTGCTAAAACGACCTCCTCCCGCCGAGAAGGGCGTGAGGAGGACGTCCAAGCCACGGGAAGAGGTTTTAAGGCCCGAAGCTTGTTGTCGGTAAGTGCAGCCCAATCGGCATGCCACAGCGACACAACGCGCCGACAAATGACCCTGCTAAAATCGGACGAAGGGACACAACAAGAAGCTGTCCGAGGCTGGAGGACCGCAGCCTTGGCCGCGGCATCTGCAGCTTCGTTCCCAGGGATACCGACATGGCCAGGAACCCACATAAAGCTAACCGGCGTACCGACGTCCACCAGCTGCTGAAGAGAGCGTTGGATCCGGTGTACGAAAGGGTGAACCGGGTACGGATCACTGAGGCTCTGGATGGCGCTCAGGGAATCTGAGCAGATGACATAAGCAGAATGTCGGTGGCGGCAGATGTACAGAACAGCCTGGTAGAGGGCAAAGAGCTCAGCTGTGAAGACCGAACAATGGCCATGGAGCCGGTATTGGAAACTTTGTGCCCCGACAATAAAGGAACACCCGACCCCGTCATTGGTCTTAGAGCCATCTGTATAAATGAAAGTCATGTTGTTGAACTTCGAACGAAGTTCCAAAAAACGGGAGTGGTAGACCGAACCGGGGGTGACCTCTTTTGGGAGCGAGCTGAGGTCGAGGTGAACGCGGACCTGAGCCTGGAGCCAAGGTGGCGTGCGGCTCTCGCCCACTCGGAAGATTGCAGGGAGTGAAAAATCAAGGTGTTGAAGGAGGCGACGAAAGCGAACTCCAGGGGGTAGCAAGGCAGAGACATACAACCCGTATTGAAGGTCAAGAGAGTCGTCAAAAAAGGAACGATAGGAAGGATGGTCGGGCATTGACAGTAGCCGACAGGCATACCGACAAAGCAGTATATCGCGCCGGTAGGTGAGTGGCAATTCGCCAGCGTCAGCATGAAGACTCTCTACGGGACTGGTATAAAATGCTCCGATCGCAAGTCGTAAACCCCGATGTTGTATGGAGTTGAGGCGGCGTAAGATGGATGGCCGTGCAGAGGAGTATACGAAGCTCCCATAATCCAGCTTGGAGCGGACGATCGACCGATATAGACGAAGTAGGACGGTTCGATCCGCTCCCCACGACATACCACTGAGAACACGGAGGACATTTAAAGAACGGGTACAACGGGCGGCCAAATATGACACATGTGGAGACCAGCTAAGTTTCCTGTCAAAGGTAAGGCCTAAAAATTTGATTGTCTCCACGAGTGGGAGAGCAACGGGACCGAGTCGTAAGGACGGTGGGAGAAACTCTTTGTAGCGCCAGAAGTTAATACAGACCGTCTTCTCGGCAGAAAAACGGAAGCCATTGGCGACACTCCAAGAGTAAAGACGGTCAAGAGAACGCTGAAGACAGCGCTCCAGGACACGTGGACACTGCGCGCTGCAATAGATGGTAAAATCGTCCACGAAAAGGGAGCCTGATACATCAGCTGGGAGGCAATCCATTATTGGATTGATCGCGATGGCGAAGAGAGCGACGCTCAAAACTGAGCCCTGTGGCACCCCATTCTCCTGGCGAAAGGTGTCGGACAGGACAGAACCCACACGCACCCGAAACTGTCTATCCATTAAAAAGGAACGAATAAAAAGAGGGAGGCGACCGCGAAAGCCCCACGTATGCATGGTGCGGAGAATGCCCGCCCTCCAACAGGTGTCGTAAGCCTTCTCCAAATCAAAGAACACAGCCGCGGTCGGGCGCTTCCGCAAGAAGTTATTCATGATGAAGGTCGACAAGGTAACCAGATGGTCGACAGCAGAGCGGCGCCTTCGAAATCCACATTGTACATTGGTAAGTAGGCGTCGAGACTCGAGCAGCCAAACCAATCGAGAGTTAACCATTCGCTCCATCACTTTACAGACACAGCTGGTAAGCGAGATAGGTCGATAACTGGAAGGCAAGTGCTTGTCCTTCCCCGGCTTAGGAATCGGGACAACAATAGACTCGCGCCAGCATGCGGGAACATGTCCCTCAATCCAGATGCGATTGTAAGTACGAAGAAGAAAACATTTACCCGCAGGAGAAAGGTTCTTCAGCATCTGGATATGAATAGAATCAGGCCCTGGAGCGGAGGACCGTGATCGGCCAAGTGCGTTTTCCAGTTCCCGCATGGTGAATGGGGCATTATAACCTTCACGATTCGAGGAGCGGAAGTTAGGTGGCCTCGCCTCCTCTGCCTGTTTGCGGGGGAGGAAGGCAGGGTGGTAATGAGCGGAGCTCGAAACCTCGGCGAAAAAGCGGCCGAAGGCATTGGAGACAGCCTCAGGGGCCACAAGGACTTCATTCGCGACCTTCAAGCCAGAAACTGGGGAGTGGACCTTAGTGCCAGATAGCCGGCGCAGGCTACCCCAGACAACAGAAGAAGGAGTAGAACTGTTGAAGGTGCTGGTGAAAGCAGCCCAGCTGGCTTTCTTGCTTTCTTTAATAATACGACGACACTGAGCACGTAATCGTTTATAATTAATGCAATTCGCCACTGTAGGGTGGCGTTTAAAGGTGCGTAAAGCACGTCGACGAGCACGTAAAGCGTCCCTACATGCTGCGGTCCACCAGGGGACCGGTACGCGACGTGGAGAAGAAGTAGGGTGAGGGATGGAATATTCAGCAGCAGCGAGAATGACTTCCGTGAGGTGTGCGACCTGACGATCGCAGCTTGTGAAGGTTTGATCCTGAAAGTTCGCCCTGGAAGAGAAGAGCCCCCAGTCTGCCTTGGAGATGGTCCAACGAGAGGAGCACGGAGAGGGAGTATGCTGCAGGAGATGGATAACACACGGGAAGTGGTCGCTCGAATATGCATCAGCAAGTGCATACCACTCAAACCGGCGTGCAAGTTGGGGAGTACATATAGAGAGGTCTAAATGGGAATAGGTATGAGATGTGTCCGAAAGAAAAGTAGGGGCGCCAGTATTGAGGCAGACAAGATTGAGCTGGTTGAAAATGTCTGCTAACAAGGAGCCCCTCGGGCAGGATGCTGGAGAGCCCCAAAGAGGATGGTGGGCATTGAAGTCTCCAGTTAACAAAAATGGTGCAGGTAGCTGAGTAATAAGTTGCGTCATGTCTGCCCTGGTAACGGCAGATGACGATGGAGCGTAAACGGTACAAAAGGAAAACGTGAAAGTTGGGAGAGTAATGCGGATGGCTACTGCCTGCAGGCCGGTGTGCAACGTGATGGGATCGTAGTAAATATCATCCCGGACCAGCAACATAACCCCTCCATGAGCTGGGATACCTACCACAGGGGGTAGGTCAAAACGCACAGAGGTGTAGTGTGCCAAGGCAATTTGATCGCATGGGCGTAGCTTCGTTTCCTGGAGGGCTACGACGAGCGGACGATGCGAGCGGAGCAGCAACTTCAAGTCCTCTCGGTTGGAGCGAATGCTGCGAATATTCCAGTTAATAAGTGCCATCGTAAGAAAAGGAAGATGAGAGAAGGGGTCACCTCGAAGGCCGCTTAGGGCCTGGCTTCGAGCGAGCACTGCCGCCGCTAGCAGGAGGCAGACAGTCATCGTCCATGGGGTCTATAGGGTCATCGGCCATCTCAGGAGGATGGCCGGGAGGGGGAGCTTCCTCCGCCGGTGAACGGCCAGATGTTCGGCGACCAGCGGTGCGGCCAGGCGAAACGGATGACGGCCTGGGGCGGCAACCGCTGGGTGGCGCAGGAGAAGAAAGGCGCCGCGGCGGAGAAGGAGAACTGTGCTTCCTATGCGCCTTTTTAGAAGGACGTTTGGTGGAAGTACCGGTCGAAGGCTGGGAGGTCGAGGAACGGAGGAAGTCTGCACGGGATGGTTCCTTCTTGAAGGCCCGTGCATCTGACTTCGGGGTCTTCGACTGAGCAGAAGCTGAGGAAGTGGCTGGTGTCTGTGGGGTGATGGGAGGAAGAGGAGACGTCGACCGCGCGATCTTAGCACTGGCCGAACGGACGACCGTGGTGCTGAAGGTCAGATCGCATGTCTGGGTTGCTACCTCCCGGGTAGTCCGAGGAGAGGCGAGGACAGTGCTGTATTTCCCCGCTGGGAGCAGCGTGGGCTTCCTACTAGCCAATAGCTTGCGAGCAGCCGAGGTGGACACTTTCTCTTTGACTCGAATTTCCTGGATACAGCGTTCTTCCTTATAGACAGGACAGTCGCGGGAGGATGCGGCATGGTCACCCTGACAGTTCACACAACGAGGAGACGGAGGTGGACAGTCACCCTCATGGGCATCCCTGCCACAAGTGACACATTTAGCCGCATTGGAACAAGACTGTCGAGTGTGATTGAAACGCTGACACTGGTAGCAGCGCGTAGGTGTCGGGACATAGGGGCGAACTGAAATGACCTCGTAGCCCGCCTTGATGCGCGATGGCAGCTTAACACTATCGAAGGTTAAGAAAAGTGTCCGGGTCGGTACAAGGTCATTGTTGACCTTTTTCATGACCCTATGGACAGCCGTCACGCCCTGCTCAGCGAGGAAAGATTGAATCTCCTCGTCAGTCAAGCCGTCGAGGGATCTAGTATAGACCACACCACGAGACGAATTCAAAGTTCGGTGAGCCTCCACCCGGACAGGGAATGTGTAAAGGAGTGTGGCCCGAAGCAGTTTTTGTGCCTGAAAGGCGCTCTCAGTTTCGAGTAATAGGGTACCGTTACGCAATCTGGTACAAGATTTGACAGATCCAGCTATGGCATCGACGCCCTTCTGGATAACGAAAGGGTTGACAGAGGAAAAATCCTTTCCTTCCTCAGATCGAGAAACGACGAGGAACTGTGGGGCAGGCGGTAGTATTTTTGTCACTGTTGGCTGGTCACGTTTCCGTTTGTGGGTCGAAGTCGAAAGCGATGGAGTAGAATCCATTGCGGAGGAATCCCCCATGATTGCCAGCGTCTCCGATGGCGCGCTCCTTCCTTGTGGGGACCCTCTCAGAGGGCACTCCCGCCTTAGGTGAATGTTTACACCTCAGGTCACACCTCCCGAGAAACAGACGGAGGGACCAATCGGCATGGTCAGAAGGTATCAGCTCAGGCAATCACCCCTCCCCGGGCCTGGCCTTTACCAGGGGGTACGCGCGTGCCTTACATGTCTACCCAGGGCGGGGACTTACGCGTTACCCCGTCACCGGCTACGCGTGCGAACGCGTGGGTCGGCCTTCAGACACGCACAGGGAGGAAGGAAGAAGAGGAAAAAGAAGAGAGAGGGAGAAAGAGGACAGACTGTCTCAAACGCCGAGGCGGAGACCAGAGAAGGCAAGGAGAAGAAGGCAATGAGAAAGCAAGGAGAAGGAGGCAAGGAGAAGGCAAGGAGAAGAAGGCAATGAGAAGGCAAGGAGAAAAAGGCAATGAGAAGGCAAGGAGAAAAAGGCAATGAGAAGGCAAGGAGAAAAAGGCAATGAGAAGGCAAGGAGAAAAAGGCAATGAGAAGGCAAGGAGAAGTCAAGGGAAAGAGTAAGGAAGACAGTGAAGTGGAGAAGAGCAAAGAAAGGAACCAACAAAAGAAATGAAGAAACGAGAAGTGAAAAACCAAAAAGACCACGATTATAGGTCGGGAAACCGTCCGTCTCCGGACGCAGGCGCTAACTACCCCCGTGAGGGGGATGGTCTCCTTTTAGTCGCCTCTTACGACAGGCAGGAATACCTCGGGCCTATTCTAATCCCCGGACCCGCAGGGGGGATGTTCAGCTTCGACAAACCCAAACCATGCGCACTGTCGTTGGTTACTTCCATACATTTAGTCGCTTCCGGGACTAAAGCCAATCAATATACCTCACACAAGAAGACAGCACGCCATAGATCGGTTCAAGCTGGTTAACACGAGAGACAAGTCAAGTAGTTTGCTAAAATGGTTTAGTTAGCCCTATCAAGTAACTTTGATAGTAGTCAGTCAGGTAGCTTCCCACACCCCAAAACATTAATGACGCGCCACTGAACAGATGTGATCCGATCGCTGTCTGTTTCGTAGAGCACATTATAGAGCTCACCCATCGTTCTCTTAAGGTCAACTGTTTCTTGCAGATCAGCAACATGGGTCGCGGGAATAACTATACGTGTAAGTTTGTTACTGCTGACATGGAACGGAACTGCTTGTGGAATGTAAAATGTTCCCTGTACTAAAATAATGCAGCCAGCCCTAGTGGGCGTTTTCATGGCAGAGCATATTGCGGCAGTCGAAAAAAAAAAAAATTATGAAGGGCAAAGGAAAATAGGGAGGGTGATCTAGGGGGAGGGGAATGGAGGGGGGTCGGGGGTAAGATGAGGACTGATTTCAGATGTAACGCGCGTTAAAGCGCGATCGAAATCGTACTAGTTCAGACGACGAGCGTTGGCGCGCGCTTGCTGCTGCTCGGCAGTAGAAAATGAACGTGGAGAAAGCAATTTGTTCATGTTTTATTATATAAAGAGGTGTATAAAAGGAAAACACACACATTGGGTGATCGTATTTTAAATAGAAGGCTTACTACAGATCTATACATCACATTACATTCCAAGATAAGGGACAACGAATGCAATTAACGTTAATATTTGTAACTTGATGTGCTTTTGACTGCCAAAGAGTTTGAAACACTACATACGGGGCATGCTGAAAAATAATACCTCCGAATTTTTTTGTGTGAAAACGCATAAAGCTTATTAAATAAATTTTAAAAATATTCTGTCCGCAGCTCGTGATCTTGCGGTAGCGTTCTCGCTTCCCGCGCACGGAGTCCCTGGTTCGATTCCCGGCGGGGTAGGGGATTTTTCCTGCGTCGAGATGACTGGGTGTTGTTGTGTGGCCTTCATCATCATCATTCATCCCCATTACGGTCGGAGGAAGTCAATGGCAAACCACCTCCGCTAGGACCTTGCCTACTACGGCGGTGCGGGTCTCCCGCATCGTCACCTACGCTCCTCAGAGTATGGGACCTCATCATCATCATCATCATCATCATTAATGTTCTACATCTTTGTTCTTCATGTTCACATATTTATTTCTCAACACAGTCACCCTGGCGACGAAGACATTTCTCAATGGCTCTGAGCACTATGGGACTTAACATCTATGGTCATCAGTCCCCTAGAACTTAGAACTACTTAAACCTAACTAACCTAAGGACAGCACACAACACCCAGCCATCACGAGGCAGAGAAAATCCCTGACCCCGCCGGGAATCGAACCCGGGAACCCGGGCGTGGGAAGCGAGAACGCTACCGCACGACCACGAGATGCGGGCTAAGACATTTCTCACTGTCACTGTAGAATGTATGACCTCACCTCTGCTTACACCACTTCATCTCTCGCACGGTGAAGTTCTCGAACGTGTTCTTTAAGTTTTCAAAACAGATGAAAATCGAATGGGGCCAACTTGGAAATGTATGGAGCAGGAGCGATGACAGTGAACCCAAGGCATCGGACTGTTCCTGATGTGGCAGCTCTCGAGTGTGGTCGACGTATTCATGCTGAAGGAGAGTGTGCTCCATGTGCGGACGTTTTTTGGGGCTAGAAACCAGATTTCAGCACGCTTTCCCTCACGTACCGACACAGTTACGTTACATACCGCCATGACCAATTCGGACGCTCTAGTGGCAGGGGCTGTGACATGTAGAATGTTAATAAAGCTTTAAGCATTTTCACATAAATTCGGCTCATCACTTTTCAGCATGGTCCCTTAAACAATTAAAGTCCACCATTTAGATAGTATTAGGGCTTGTGAAAATTTATATTCACTCATTCCGTGTGTAGTAACTGTCTTTGAATAAAAACTTATTATATACATGAAATAATCCATTATATTTAGATAACCTCTACCATTTTTTAAAAAAAATATTTGTTCACACCGTAATATAATTTGAAGCAGGCAAACTTCATTAATAAATACTATGTACATTCACGTAACAATCATACTGGACAGCGAGACTCATACGATGCATACACTGAGGTGACAAAAGTCTTGGGATAGCTGTTGTTGTTGTCTTCAGTCCACAGACTGGTTTGATGCAGCTCTCCATGCTACTCTATCCTGCGCAAGCTTCTTCTCTCAGTACTGCAACCTACATCCTTCTGAATCTGCTTAGTGTATTCATCTCTTGGTCTCCCTCTACGATTTTTACCCTCTACGCTACCCTCCAATACTCCATTGGTGATCCCTTGATGTCTCAGAACATGTCCTACCAACCGATCCCTTCTTCTAGTCAAGTTGTGCCACAAATTTCTCTTCTCCCCAATTCTATTCAATACCTCCTCATTAATTACATGACCTACCCTCCTAATCTTCAGCATTCTTCTGTAGCACCACATTTCGAAAGCTTCTATTCTCTTCTTGTCCAAACTATTTATCGTCCATTTTTCACCTCCATACATGGCTACACTCCATACAAATACTTTCAGAAACGACTTCCTGACACTTAAATCTATACTCGATGTTAACAAATTTCTCTTCTTCAGAAACGCTTTCCTTGCCATTGCCAGTCTACATTTTATATCCTCTCTACTTCGACCATCATCAGTTATTTTGCTCCCCAAATAGCAAAACTCCTTTACTACTTTAAGTGTCTCATTTCCTAATCTAATTCCCTCAGCATCACCCGACTTAATTCGACTACATTCCATTATCCTCGTTTTGCTTTTGTTGATGTTCATCTTATACCCTCCTTTCAAGACACTGTCCATTCCGTTCAACTGCTCTTCTAGGACCTTTGCCGTCTCTGACAGAATTACAATGTCATCGGCGAACCTCAAGGATTTATTTCTTCTCCGTGGATTTTAATTCCTACTCCGAATTTTTCTTTTGTTTCCTTTACTGGTTGCTCACTATACAGATTGAATAACATCGGGGATAGGCAACAAACCTGTCTCACTCCCTTCCCAACCACTGCTTCCCTTAATGCCCCTCGACTCTTATAACTGCCATCTGGTTTCTGTACAAATTGTAAATAGCCTTTCGCTCCCTGTATTTTACCCCTGCCACCTTCAGAATTTGAAAGAGTATTCCAGTCAACATTGTCAAAAGCTTTCTCTAAGTTTACAAATGCTAGAAGCGTAGGTTTACCTTTCCTTAATCTATCTTCTAAGATAAGTAGTAGAGTCAGTATTGCCTCCCGTGTTCCAACATTTCTACGGAATCCAAACTGATCTTCCCCGAGGTCGGATTCTACCAGTTTTTCCATTCGTCTGTAAAGAATTCACGTTAGTATTTTGCAGCTGTAACTTAATTAAACTGATAGTTCGCTAATTTTCACATCTCTTAACACTTGCTTTCTTTGGGATTGGAATTATTATATTCTTCTTGAAGTCTGAGGGTATTTCGCCTGTCTGATACATCTTGCTCACCAGATGGTAGAGTTTTGTCAGGACTGGCTATTCCAAGGCTGTTAGTAGTTCTAATGGAATTTTGTCTACTTCCGGAGCCTTAAAGCTAAAAGTACATATACAGATGGCGGCAGTATTGCGTACACAAGGTATAAAAGGGTAGTGCATTGCAGAATTGTCACTTGTACTCAAGACGATTTACGTGAAAAGGTTTCAGACTTGATCACGGCCTCATGACGGGAATTAATAGAAGTTGAACATGGAATGGCAGTTGCAGCTTGACGCTTGGGACATTCCATTGCGGAAATCATTAGTGAATTCAATATTCTGATGTCCACAGTGTCAAGAGACTGCCGAGAATACCAAATTTCAGACCTTACCTCTTACCACGGACAATACAACAGCCGATGGCCTTCACTTAACGCCCGAGAGCGGTGGAGTTTGTGTAGAGTTGTCAATACTAACAGACAAGCAACATTGCGTGGAATAACCACAGAAATCAAGGTGGGACGTACGAAAAATATATACTTTGGAACTGTGCAGCGAAATTTGGCATTAATGGGGCATAGCAGCAGACGATAGATGTGAGTGCCTTTGGTTTGCTTGCAGGACGACATCGCCTGCAGGGCCTCTCCTACACTCTTGAGCATCACCACTCGGACCCTCGACCACTGGGAAAACCATGGCACGGTCAGTTGTGCCCTGGTTTCAGTGGGCCAAAGCTGTTGGTAGGGTTAGAGTGTGGCCGCAACCCCATAAAGCCATGCACCCAAGTTGTCAACAAAGCACTGTGCGAGCTGGAGGAGGCTCCGCAATGGTATGGGCTGTGTTTACACTGAATGGACTGGGTCTTCTGGTTCAACTGAACCCATCACTGACTGGAATTGGTTATGTTCGGACACTTGGTGACCATTTGCAGCCGTTCATGGACTTCATGTTCCCACATAACGACGGAATTTTTATAGGTGATAATGTGTGCTGTGTATCGGGCCACAGTTGTTCCTGACTGGTTCGAAGAAAATTCTGTGCAATTTGAGCAAATGATTTGGCCACCCTGATGACCCAGCATGAATTCCACCGAAAATTTATAAGACATAATCGAGGGGTCAGTAAGCGCACACAATCCTGGTACCGCTAACACTATCGCAGATATGGACTGCTGTAGAAGCAGCACGACTCAGTATTTGTGTGGGAGACTTCCAGCGACTTGTTGAGTCCATACCACGTCGAGTTGCTGCACCACGCCGGGAGTCCGCCCCGATAGCTACGTGGTAACCGTGACGGATTGCCATCCTACGGGCCCGGGTTCGATTCCCGGCTGGGTCGGGGATTTTCTCCGCTCAGGGTATGGGTGTTGTGTTGTCTTCATCGTCATTTCCTCTCCATCCGGGGCGCAGGTCGCCCAATGTGGCGTCGAATGTAATAAGACCTGCACCAAGGCGGCCGGACCTGCCCCGTAAGGGACCTCCCGGCCAATGACGCCAAACGCTCATTTCCATTTACCACGCCGGGGCAAAGGACGCCCGACACGATATGGGGAGGTATCCCATTACTTCTGCCACGTCAGTGTAGTATCTTAATTACAAAAGCTTTTTGCGATTTGAATTATGCAGTGAACTATCGATCGAGGGCAGCAACTTAAGGATTATATTAATTGGGTTGAATCATTAAATCCAAAAAAAGAGAAGAAAAAGTACCAAGCCCCAGAAAAATCGTGGACTACTTGTGCAGAAGTTCAGACTCCAATTCAGTCGGTTGCCATTTACTGGCTTATACAAGTGAGTGAAGCACCACCACCACGACATACTGTATTGTGACGTACGGTGATCTCCTCGGGCGGAACACTGTTGTCGGTGAAATGGCACAGCACGTTAACTGGCAGGCAGCACGACTGCCTCAGCTTGGCGGCGATGAGCAAGCAGGCGCAGGCGAGAGCTTGGAGCTGAGTCCGGCGCACGCAGGTACCACACAGGAAGCGGTCCAACAGGTTCACTGCTTGCGGGAACACCGCTGCTGCCGTCTGCAGCTCCTGACACACCTGTAACAAACATTAATTCAGTTACTGACAAAAAATTTTAGACGAGGAAAAACAGATGTGGTGTGCGTACTGTAAGACCTTCGGTACACACACCATCAGATTATTTGACTTGTCGCTCTAACGAAGTAGGCGAGTGTCAGCAATAGGTCTCGTGGTCTTATCGTGGCGTGTTTATCTTCTGCCGTTAGGTCAGACGATAGAAATGCCACTTGCACGCTTAGAGTAGCAGATTGACAGTGACCAACTTTAAACAGAACTTGATTAATTTTCACACACATTTATTAAAATAATAAAAAGCATAGATATTACGTAACTTGATTCTGGATGCTGTTTACAATTGACGATCTGAAGTTCCTTTGGTCTTGGTACGTTAATCTTATTCTCACATATCTCTGATACTTCACAAAGTGTCTATACGTTTCTCTTCATGGCTATGTACAGGAACATGATAATCTTATAAGGCGCAGACTGAAACTTGACTACAACTAATGCAGACTGGTACAGACAAATGCAGACTGACTAATTGGAGGTCTGTACATTCGTTATAATACCTCGAGCGTTCAGGGATCACTGCGCGAGTGTGATCCGCGAGGAGAAAAGGTTCTACGTTAGCAGCAATCTCATTGGCTGCGTTACATATTAATACGCGGATCGGCGGAAGCAGAATTTGGTCCAAGACAGCGCCTTCTCGTAGTGCGGAGACGGACGAGCGCTGCGCCTGCGCTGTTGTGCTTAGCGGGGCGCGCTCTAGTGGGAAAGTTGTGTACGGGCTGACTACGCGGAACTATGTACACAACGACAGACCATACCAAAATCTGACACATTTGTTGGCACGGATTTTTTTGCAATCCTTTTTGTAGAAAATTCACTTATTTTCCGCCTGTCGGTCGCTGTCTTGGTTATATCAAACTGACCAGTTTCTGGCAGTGTGGCCCTGTTTCAATTCGTTTTGATCTATACCAGCGCACAGTGTTGGGACGGGACGGGGCGCTTTTACCACACGTCTGCTGCGGGATCCACCGCGCACTCAAGCGTTTAAAACGACGGTAGAAACCGCACCGTGGAGCTACTTTCGGCCCGGCATTTACGCACTTCCCTCTACGACAGTTTTAATGGAAACGAGGGTCGGGCACGTTCTTGAAAGTCTTTAACCATTTCTTTTTAATAAAATTTGTTTGTAAATCTATGAAATCCTCTGTTGTGCTTGTTTAATGCTCTGGTGCCTACGACCAACTCAGCTGACATAATCTGCGATTTAATAGGCATAGCACCCCTGGAAATTAAAAAAGAACAGCGACAGGGGCTAAAAAAAGGAAAAAAGGGGGAAATGATACCAGGCATCCCGTGTCTGGAAGTGAAGTATCATATCCTAAACTGAAGTCGAGAAACAGCTTTCTTCGAACAAATGAAGTCACTGCATCATCACCTTCCGGTTGCCGAACGTAAGTGTGATGTAACAAGACAACAGGAAATAATAGGAAAAACCTGAAGGAAGAGCCGCGGCTGGTTTCCAGCTACCCTACCAGACGTGCAAGACTCTGAACACATTGCGAACTGGAGTGAGGTGGTGCAAACAAAACTTGAAGCGGCGGGGCTACGTTACTGGAGATGCAACCTGCGCTGTGGATAACTTCAAAATGCTGAACACCTTTGTGTCAGCCCGGAGTTCCCTGAAGCCTGCACGCCGGAGGATCTGTTTTCAGCAACTGTTCCAGCAATCAAGTTTGCTGGATTTTGGACCTCAAAATCAGTTTGACATGTACCACGCCTTGTTTATATATTGTAGGTATGTTTTAAATTTGTAAATAAATGTACTGTACTGTCCCGCATACTAAAATAATAATGATAATAATATTCTGGAATTTTGCAGGTATAAACTAGTAAACCCCCGATTCTTTAAAGAATCGAAGTCCCATGTATAAACAGCTTCAGACGTCTGATTACTTTACAAGTGAGTTAATGTATTCAATATTTGTCGTTAAGTGTGTAAGCGGAAAACGTTTAGAACAAGTCTGAAATAACGCTTAACTTTTGGTGTAAGTCTGAGTGCCCTTATTATGAAACACTAGATGAATATAGTCTGGGTAATTTGATTTTCATTTCAAACAAAAACACGTTTTTCTCGCATCTAAATGTCTATGACGTGTTTCCTGGACTATGTGTCGTACGATGATATAATTTTGCAGGTACATTCAGTAGTGTGTGTGACTATCGTCTCCAAACTTTGTTATGAATAGTAATGGCAGCAAAGAAGAAATAAATTTAAACGTCCTGTCTGATGCTGAAGTCTTGCTGTAAGAACAGCACAAATGTAGTAAGCGATCAAGTTTTGTCCTTCGATCATTTTGTGATGGGTGTTAGCGGGAAAATTTTTTGACAAAGTTTGAAATTGTGCGTAAAGTTTGTTGGAAGTCGCTAAGTACTCTGTCTCCAAAATTGGATAACAAAGTACGATTATTTGAGCTCCATCAGTTACACTGCCTCAAGGCAAACAGCAGTTTCTAATACTTTCCTTATTACGATAAACTGGTAACATAAGATTATACCTATTTAAATCTGTCAATAATTATGCGAAATGCCTCTGGAAACCTTTAGACAGGCATTCTGCAACTGGATCCGGAACAGTCACTAATGGACATTATTTCAAGCCTGTATTCCTAAACCCGTTGGTACATGTAGAGAGAGGGCGCTCATTAACACTACGGCTTTTTAGACATATCATATTTGTCATAAATTTTAATATAAGGCGATGACGTACAAGTTTGGCTTTAGTATCAGAGTGTAACTGATGGTGTTTTCCGGTAACACTGCTTATTCTGTAACTAGGGGAAACGATACGTTACGCAACGCTTGTATTTTAATTAGAAAAAACTGCGCTCTGCAATACCGTAAACACAGGAGTACAACCCAACCATCATATTTTTTATTGTTTAACAAATCTGAAGATGGGCGACACTGTCTCAAACAGGTCAATTTGAAGTTTTAAAAAACAACCACCGACAGACAAAAAACATTTCAAGGTGCAATCTTCAGGGTCATTATGCCGTGTCACATTCCTCTCAAATTTCTGCAAAGCAAACCGTTTCTATCCATTCGCTGTCATTCTCCACAGGAGGAATGGAAATAACTATCAAGAAGCTGTGTGTGCGGAAAACAATAATATTTTGATAAAGTTCCCACTCTCTCTCACGTCCAGCTATCTACACGTCCTCTATGTCTATGACGATGACCCACCAACGCAGCCTGAGGAAGCTAGTTAGTCATTAACTCTTCCTCAAGGGAGAAAACTTCCTGTGAACGTTACAATGATGTTGCCTATGTACGAAGGTTGAAACTTTAATAGTTGCAACTATTTATTTACAACTCGTACAAAATAGATACGTGTTTCAAAGTTTTACTGACCATCAAAGTAGTCACTAGCGTTGTGTATAACCCGTTGCCAGCGATGTGGAAGTCGTAAGATACTCTTAGCAGTGCCAGTTGTGTTGACAGTTCGAGCGGCGCGGTCTATTGCCCGACGAATTTATAGCAGTTCTGAAGCGAATGCCGTGATGCGTTTCCTTCAGTTTAGAAATCTAGCTGAACTCACGAGGGGTTGTCAGAAGTGCAGTAGGTGGTATAGCACTTAGCAGCCCCATCAGTCAAACAAATCAGTAGCAGCTTGCACTGTACGTGCTTGAGCATCATCCTGCAAAATGGCCAGGTCCTGCAGAAAGTGTCATCACTTCTGTCTCTATGCTGTTCATTTTTGGAACACAACCTACTACCACGTATCTTCCACTTTTCACTGTATTTTGATTTGTTGTGTTTACAGTATGTAGTGTTGCCATCTGTCACTCCGTGTTTTTAATTTGTGTTATGTGCTGCTGCGTCTGTGTAATTTAATTGTGTGTGTGTGTGTGTGTGTGTGTGTGTGTGTGTGTGTGTGTGTTGGGGGGAATTTGTTCCTAGGTAGTCTGGTTATGTTCTGTATCTCCTGTTGTTATTGTTTTAGTGGCTAACATGATCGACGAGTTATTACTTATATTAATTTGGTCACTTATTACTTTCTTGTTCACTGCATGTGAAAGTTTCCCTGTAATGTTAGGGAGTTTTCTGTTGTAATTGTTCATCCTAATAATTTCATGTTATGTTCTATGTTAGATGTTCATGTACATACTTTATTAGGTGTTCAGCAAATGCAGATGTCTCTTTTCACATTTCCAACTTCTGATGTGATGAAACGCCCTGAAATAACAGACTTAGCAATCGAGTAAAATTCTAGAAGTCTTCACCGGTAAAGTAAGAGGACGGCAGAGCAGGTCAGTATTGAACAGCTGGTCAGAAGGCCAACAAGGAAGGCCTGCTGATGATGTATTTAATACAACCAAAATACAAGAGTTAGTTGATAGACACCATAAGAGCTCTGTGTCCAAAGCACCAATACATCAGAATGGCAACACAGAGGGAGGAGGGAGTTTTCATTGTGTTGACCATGCAGAGTGAAGTAAGAAGGTGTAACGCGGATGCAAGAATAACTACTCAGAATACTGACACTCCAAAATATGTCCACCATTGCTTCTGAAAGACAAGGGTGAGACATTTCAGCTGGAGTGTTTGGAAAGCTGATAGGTCGAGAAAAGCAGGCCAAGTGAAGTCACGGTTGCCTCTTAATAGCAACGTATGCCACACAGATCCTGTATAATTATTATTCCTGTTCAAGTTGTTGGATACTATTCTGTAACAAATCCAGCTCAGGAGAGTGACCCGTGTTGGTCTATCCTCTGCTCGTCGAGTCCATCTTCGATCTCTGATGGAACAGCGAGTCCTACATGGAGTGCATTGTACCTGCAAGCCACAGTGCTGCCGTTCGAGTCGAGACGGTGACATCAGCGAATAGCCCTTTGGAGGCCTAACCACAGGGTCCAGGTAGCGGTCAGTAGTCTTCAACGGTGGGGGTGTGCCATGGCCACAAACTGCTTTCCGTTCCTGTAGGCGTACTTTGATGCTGTGGGCCATACTCCTGTTGCAGACCACAACTTGGCTCAAAGTAACACACTCCGTGAAGAGCAAGAGGGAGCTAACAGCGGCAGGGTTCACGTTGTCATTGAGAGCGTCCTGGTGGCCCTCCCCACCAAGCTGTTAAGGGGGGTAGGACGTGAAACGGGCCGACTTGGAGCACGAGAGGCACCACTGTCTATACTTTTACAAATAAATTCATAAAACTTTGTCAGCATGACCAGGAAGGATTCAGGATTCACACTCATAGCAGAGGAAGTTAAAAAACATAACAAATTTTTTTTACATGTGAAATTTCATCATTTTTTCGCTTGGTATTGGCTGCATTTGTTGCTGTAGGTACACTTTTCTTCATAAGTAAGAGAGATTCTTCGATGAATTTTGCACAGCGTACAAACCATACTTACAGGTGTATGAAACTCGAGAATTCCAAAATCTGTTGATAACTGTGGTAAAAATTGAGATAATTAACTATAAAATTCGAGTTTTCTCTAAACAAGAAGTTTAAAACTTAGCAGCCCATTCATTTTTCCATACATTAAATAAATTCTCGAGTTTCATACACCTGTAAGTATTGTTTGTAAGCTGTGCAAAATTCATCGAAGAATCTCTCTTACTTATGAAGAAAAGTGTACCTTTAGCAACAAATGCAGCCAACAGTAAGTGAAAAAAATCATGAAATTTCACATTTAAAAAATATTATTTTTTCATGTTATAGAACTTCCACTGCTATGAGTGTGAATCCTGAATCCTTCCTGGTCATGCTGACAAAGTCTCGTGAATTTATTTGTAGAAGTATAGATAGTGCAAATTAAAATGTCCTGTGGTGCCTCTCCTCCTCGAAGTCGGCCCGTTTGACGTCCTACCCCCCTTAAAGGCCTGAGGCAGTGTGGCCAACAGCGGCCGACATGCAGCCAGCGACCCGTTACGTCACTGGACGTCGAGTCTGTGCCTCTACCGCTGCAGCATCCGAGACAGAGCAGCGCGCGTGAGCGTCAGCGCATTTCAGCGTGGCAGGCGACACTTCTAACCACCCACTGCGGTTCGCAGACATGTATTTTGGAAGAATAAATGTTAGTTTCCTAATGAACTTTTATCAGCGTCTGCTGGAACATTCCGGGCATCAACGCACTCCACACTGCAACCCACAACAAGTAGACGTTACAACCCTGGCCTGTACATTTGGCGTAAGACGTGCCCGCTGCCATCCTTTAAGAAAATGGCTAGACTACTATAGGATAGCAGATTTGGCGACATGCAGTATGGTGAGTAATTTTTTTTTGTTTTGCTTTTGTTTGACTGCAAGGATTGTGTAGATTCGACTTTTTTTTTTTTTTTTAATTTGCGTGTATTGGATGAAAGAAATGAGAACCGATGATGCTCAAAGATTGCGTATGTCAGCTTGTACCGTTTGGATTGGGCAATGCAGTTAATTGTGGGCAAGAAGTATGATTTATTGTGTTCATGTACAGGGTGTTTCAAAAATGACCGGTATATTTGAAACGGCAATAAAAACTAAACGAGCAGCGATAGAAATACACCGTTTGTTGCAATATGCTTGGGACAACAGTACATTTTCAGGCAGACAAACTTTCGAAATTACAGTAGTTACAATTTTCAACAACAGATGGCGCTGCGGTCTGGGAAACTCTATAGTACGATATTTTCCACATATCCACCATGCGTAGCAATAATATGGCGTAGTCTCTGAATGAAATTACCCGAAACCTTTGACAACGTGTCTGGCGGAATGGCTTCACATGCGGATGAGATGTACTGCTTCAGCTGTTCAATTGTTTCTGGATTCTGGCGGTACACCTGGTCTTTCAAGTGTCCCCACAGAAAGAAGTCACAGGGGTTCATGTCTGGCGAATAGGGAGGCCAATCCACGCCGCCTCCTGTATGTTTCGGATAGCCCAAAGCAATCACACGATCATCGAAATATTCAGTCAGGAAATTAAAGACGTCGGCCGTGCGATGTGGCCGGGCACCATCTTGCATAAACCACGAGGTGTTCGCAGTGTCGTCTAAGGCAGTTTGTACCGCCACAAATTCACGAAGAATGTCCAGATAGCGTGATGCAGTAATCGTTTCGGATCGGAAAAATGGGCCAATGATTCCTTTGGAAGAAATGGCGGCCCAGACCAGTACTTTTTGAGGATGCAGGGACGATGGGACTGCAACATGGAGCTTTTCGGTTCCCCATATGCGCCAGTTCTGTTTATTGACGAAGCCGTCCAGGTAAAAATAAGCCTCGTCAGTAAACCAAATGCTGCCCACATGCATATCGCCGTCATCAATCCTGTGCACTATATCGTTAGCGAATGTCTCTCGTGCAGCAATGGTAGCGGCGCTGAGGGGTTGCCGCGTTTGAATTTTGTATGGATAGAGGTGTAAACTCGGGCGCATGAGACGATACGTGGACGTTGGCGTCATTTGGACCGCAGCTGCAACACGGCGAACGGAAACCCGAGGCCGCTGTTGGATCACCTGCTGCACTAGCTGCGCGTTGCCCTCTGTGGTTGCCGTACGCGGTCGCCCTACCTTTCCAGCACGTTCATCCGTCACGTTCCCAGTCCGTTGAAATTTTTCAAACAGATCCTTTATTGTATCGCTTTTCGGTCCTTTGGTTACATTAAACCTCCGTTGAAAACTTCGTCTTGTTGCAACAACACTGTGTTCTAGGCGGTGGAATTCCAACACCAGAAAAATCCTCTGTTCTAAGGAATAAACCATGTTGTCTACAGCACACTTACACGTTGTGAACAGCACACGCTTACAGCAGAAAGACGACGTACAGAATAGCGCACCCACAGACTGCGTTGTCTTCTATATCTTTCACATCACTTGCAGCGCCATCTGTTGTTGAAAATTGTAACTACCGTAATTACGAAAGTTTGTCCGCCTGAAAATGTACTGTTGTCCCAAGCATATTGCAACAAACGGTGTATTTCTATCGCTGCTCGTTTAGTTTTTATTGCCGTTTCAAATATACCGGTTATTTTTGAAACACCCTGTATGTGCTAATGACAGCTACGAGTAGCCCCTGAGGTGGAAAATTATGTTGTAATAAATGTGTGCTAGTCGTGTAACCAAATGTCTGCACCGTCGTCTCTCTTGTTGTTTGTTAGGTTTTATGTAATAGATTGTCAACCACGTATGAGTCCGAAACGCTGGAAGCGTTGCGACCTTTGGCAGCGCTAATAGCTCAATGCAAACGAGCCATGCGGGTATGTCTAGGCAAGTACAGCCTATGAATGCAGACACAGCAGCTTTAACAGAAAATACGAAAATTGAAAGCGTCGTTGAAGGGAATGCATGTGTGTGTGTGTGTGTGTGTGTGTGTGCAGCTCATATACTCCCGCGGCACGACCGACTACCGCTGACAAAGCTAGACCTATCGATCCTGGAATTCTAATAGAGTGTCGATTATCCGAACTAATTGGGAGACTTGGGTGTTTGGAAATCCAGAAGATTCGGATAATCTAACCTCATACTTTTATTTACCAACTTACCAATAAAAAATACATACGTTTATAACAACACGAATCTCTCATTATTACAAAGGCAAGTACTGCACGAATGTATGTAGTATCTAGTATACAAAAAATGTGTGTTACATACGCATTTTGCATATACAGTACATGTGTATAGAATTAACACTTAAAAATCTTTAATTTTGGTTTATCAATGCACGCCAACCTGTTTATGAGCAGCTACGTCACGCACTTTTTTCAGGGCAGTTATTTCACACTGGTCGCTTTCATTTTGAGACTCAACCCGTCGAAAGGCAGTATCTAAGCAAGTAAATGCTTCAGAACCAGCTGGTGTATTTTCATATTCATTTTCTGGGCCATTAGTTGATGAGATGCTGGCGACATCAGGTTTATCAGTGAGGTTTACGGTTTCGCTTTCCTGCATGGTATGGTGCCCTGGATCTGCGTCCTCGACACTCAACCTTCCTTGAATGTCGTCTTCATCAGAGTCATAGTCACCGAGTTCTTGTAGCATTATGAACTTTCTGGACATATCATTCTGATCATCATTTTCTATTAGACTTTGAGAACTTTCCGATACACCCAAAATTTTACTCCAGGATTCTTTAAAAATTTTGTTTCTTTACACTACCCCATGCTGTTCTGATCATGTAGGACGCATTTTCAACCCAATATATTTATGATCTCATACCAGACTTTCTCCTCCCTCCTCTTTCCAACAATAACTTAGGTATATATGACGGTAATATCTGTTCCCGAAAGAACACATACCGTGGATGACCATGCAGCTTTGCTAGAAATGAAATGATAATTAATTAGACACCCTAGCTGCAAACAGGCGTTGATATACTTCACTGGGGACATGTTGAAAATGTGTGCCCCGACCGGGACTCGAACCCGGGATCTCCTGCTTACATGGCAGACGCTCTATCCATCTGAGCCACCGAGGGCACAGAGGACAGTGCGTCTGCAGGGACTTATCCCTTGCACGCTCCCCTTGAGATCCACATTCCCAACATGTCCACACCACTACACTCGTAGTGCGCCTAATAGATGTTTGGCCATCATACTCATTAATAACTTAGGTAACAAGTCTTTTCTGTAATTACTTTTGAAAGTCTTACAAATGTCTGGATTCATGTGCTATAATAAGCAGTTTACTTTACGTGGAGGAAATGGAAGAAATGTCACTTTTATGAACTCGTCCTTTTCGTTAAGATATCAGATGATGGTTGAGTTAGTACGCTGTCAATGACTTGTAACGTTTTATCCCTTTTGCCAGTCTTTAACCGATAAGCTTCTACAGAGAGTGCAGAAACTTCCATAAACCATTCCCTGAAAATCGCACTATCCATCAAAGCGCTCTTTTGTGACGTATAAACAGTAGGTATCGCAGACACATTAATGCGTATGAAACAACCCGGTTCCTTACTTTTAACAATGATGAGAAATAGGTGGTCAGTGGCTACCATTAGCATTAGCACAAGCTAATCCGTTGCTGATGATTTACCGATCATGTATTAGAGTAATTGACTGCAGGTTCATGTTCCTCTAACCTTTTATTAAAACCTTACTTATCTCTCGTAGAAATGACTACATGTCTACATTTTATGCATTATATAGCGCAAGTTTACTTTGCGTGTCAATGGTGGCACAAGTGACCTAACACACTACTGTATTAGGAAAAACAAAGCAGTTGCCATCTACTGGAACTTATTTAAATGAATACAACTATTTCACATTATGTCTAAATAAATGCAAGCATTTTAGCTTGTTTTATTAATCAAACTAGTTATAAATCGGCACTAAATATTCAAATATTATTGGGCAGTGAAGGAGCAGACGGCATGCTGTTGATCAAAACATCTATTTAACTGAAAATATTAGCCACCTGAAGATGGGCAAGGCAGTCCGAAACCGATTACGGCTAAGAAATAAAACTTTTTAAAAAGTATTTGTGGCAGGTTGCGTCATTCACCAACTACCATTTATGGCCGTGATTTTTTTTGGAAATTTGTGGTAAGATCCTATAGGACCAATCTGTTGAGGTCCTAGGTCCCTAAGCTTACACACTACGTAATCTGACTTAAACTAACTTACTCTAAGGACAACACACAAACACCGAAGCCCGAGGGAGGACTTGAACCTTCGACGGGGGCAGCCGCGCGGACCGTGACACGATGACTCAGATCGTTCGGCTGCCGTTATTATCTGCTGTATTATACAAAAGCCAAATTGGAAAAATGCGAACTTTATTTCTAAAGGACACAGATTCGTCGCCATTTTTGCTGGCGCCGCCTTCTCCATAAAGGGTAGTGAAAAAGAGGGGGAGAAAAAATTCTTTTTAAGGCCAATAATCTAGAAGCAAAATAATCGAGCCTACAAGGTTGGATCCTTTCCGAAAAGTGTGGCTGAGGATAAGGGTAAAAATTGACGACACTTAACGTTACACGTAATGAGAGTACGAATAAACATTGTGTAATTGTTCTTAAATGCACAGTCAAACTTGGGGAGACATTATTTCAGCCAAAGGCGACAGGTGTGCTTTTTAAAACGTCGTAAGATTATTATTATGAAAGTAGAACCACATAAACTGCGTACGACATCACAGAGTCAATTCAACGGTAGAGTGCCGAAGAGCACTAGAAAGTTTGTTGTGGAAATGAAAGGTATAACAAAGCATGATACTGGAAGGCGGAGTCAGTGTGTGACCAGAAGCAGTTTTTGCATAAGCGTAGTTTTAAGGATGTGTGTCTTTGGGAAATGTAAGGGAAACATTTACTTCGAAGAAAGTTACAAATGAAATACTGGAACAGCTGGTTAAAAGCCATCTGAGAATCACAGAAAGATACCGAACAATGGAAATAACTAAACAGAACCATTTGCTGTGGAATGATTTGCTGAGGAGAAAGAATTTTGCAATTTTATTTTACATGATATGATGGTTTAATAGGAGAACGAGAGAAGTTAATTGGTTTATCAATAAGAATCGAGAGAGAGAGAGAGAGAGAGAGAGAGATTGATTTAACTAGGTGAGTAACAAATGTGATTGTAAACTTGAGTGTGGGTGGGCTATAAGAAAACATTACGCCAGTAAGTAATGGCTTGTAAGTAATGACTTAGAAACTGTAGATAACAGTCAGGTAAAATGCGGGGTGAGCTTCACTCTTGAAAGTAATATTTTGACTAAGTGGAGGAACATTAGATTCGAGCTCAAATGGAACAAAGGGAAAAATTAAAATGTACAATGTAAACTTTCTTTGTAAAAGTTTAGCAAGACTGTTCTAGGAACTCCTAGACTCAAATATGAGGCGAATTTGTTAAAGGAGCGGAGTGAAGAGCACTGAAAACTGAAATAATAAGCTTGGCAACTGATAAAATTTTTCCCCCCTGTATCGCAAGAGGCGAGCACTGAATTTGAGGGCCTCGTCACTTCTGCCATTGGTCATAAACCGTAATGTAGCTAACAGTGTCTCCTCGCAGCTTACATCCTCTCTCATGATTGTGTTCTTTATAGTTGAAAATGGTTCGATGATATTCAGCAGCTCCGAAAAGCATGTTTCACCAACTCTCACCGAGCGAGGTGGCGCAGTGGTTAGCACACTGGACTCGCATTCGGGAGGACGACGGTTCAATCCCGTCTCCGGCCATCCTGATTTAGGTTTTCCGTGATTTCCCTAAATCGCTTCAGGCAAATGCCGGGATGGTTCCTTTGAAAGGGCACGGCCGATTTCCTTCCCCATCCTTCCCTCACCCGAGCTTGCGCTCCGTCTCTAATGACCTCGTTGTCGACGGGACGTTAAACACTAATCTCCTCCTCCACCAACTCTCAGATAATTACGAGAATCTTTACGTACCATAGTGCAGGTGAATTTCTTTCCTTGCATTAAGCACTGAGCCGTGTTGCGGCTCGCGTTGGTGCTGTTTGTAGGTTTCCGCCTCTGTTGTAAGCCAGACCGTATCGTTTAGTTGGCATAATTGCGGTTGTTTGTCTTCTTCTCGTGTTGACTGACTTGGTTTTGCAAGCGTTGCCTGTCCGCTAGTGGCAGCAGCGGCGGTTATCGTTGTGTAGTAACGGTTTCCCTATCTCTGGGGCGACGTCGTCGTGTTTCCGGGTCGTGTGGGTGGGCCAGTTTGGTTGGGGACTCAGGAGGAGCCAGGTCTGCTGGCGGGGCGCATGGACTGCCAGATGGAAGGGCTGTGGTCACGAGGGTGCACGACCTCGTTGTAAAGCAGATCCTGCAGGCTTTAAGATGAGTGCATTTCAATTCAAACCTCCACCATTGAGACATCTCGCGATTCTCCAGCGACCTGGGTTCTTGTCACCGAGGCGAAGAGCATCGAGTGGAGTGCTTGGGGAAAGCGGATCTGATTAGCTTTCCTCGACTTCTTATTACTATTTACTGTGTTCAGCTTGTTACAATTTGTTCAACCAGCGTTATTTTTCCTGCCTGGTGGCCGCTAACGCCCGAGTTACCTGCCCTGGGGGTTGTGTATGTAACGGCAGTGTACGTTTCCTCACCTAGCCGCTGCTGTCCCGTAAGGCGTGTAGTTTTCACAGCTTTCTTTATTGTAGGCCGTTTGTGATTCTTCTAATCTGGTGGTAGTGATTCCTTTCTCGTTCCGGGCGCTCTAAGCACAGTATTCTGTGGGTGTAGTGCAGTCTGCTAGTTCTGGCTTTGGCGTTTTGTTCCAGTGTTGCATTTGGTTTATTGGACGTCAGGCAGCTTCAGAAAGATTATCAGTCATTCGTTAGACTGCCACTAGTCTGAGTTATCGTCTTGTGAAGTGAATGTAACTCTTGGCTGCCTATCTCATCGCTCCGAAAGTGTTTGTTGCCGGACCTTCTCAGACGTCGATTCCTGGAGCACAGTCTGTGACTGGTCATTGTGTTATTTATTACCATGCCTCGTAATGCCTACATTAAAGGTTATATACGAGTATGTCTAGTGAATAGTTCCGGTTGCCTTCTGGAATAAACCTAGCAGTGTAAGGGTTGTGTAACAAGGTTACCATCATCTTTTTTCACCCGCTTGATGGTCAGTTGCTTGTTTCTTTTAATTAACTTTTGCTTGTATTTGCTGTTTTACGACAGGTTTCTAAATTTTTTATATAATTGCTGTTCCTGGCGTGTAAGGCTTTCAGTCATGATCACAGTGGCTTTTTTTTAACATTATCTGTATCTGTATTTTATGGTGATTTGCTAAATTGTAACGCACTGAAAACACTTATTATTTACACAGCTGTTGATTCCTTCATTAATAACGTGTGGTGTTTTTTGTTTATTGTTGAGTCTGGAATTACTGATTTAAAAATAAATATGTGTAACTGTAAAAGGGAGCCAATAGTAACTGATTACGGCCCCGTCCACAATCGTGACCGAATCCTGCCTTCCCTTTCAAACACTTCTTTGCCCACAGCTTTCATCCGACTTTGCCTTAATGTTTCTACAACAAAGCATATCCTAGTTTATGTTTCTGAGTAAAACCAAGCGGTGCCTCATACAACATAGCCTCCTGAACTTACTATAAACAACTCGCTACCAGCGATAGGAACAGGGTGGCGCTACGATCGACAAGATTAGACGGTTAGCGATACGAACATGGTGGCGCTGTAGTCGCTGAAAGCAGTCTGTCGGGACAGGTGTAGGTTGACACGAAAATGGTCGGTCGGACACTAAATTGACGCGTGTGGAAGGGCCTTAATGTTAGTGTGTTAACGATGTATTATTGGCAGCCACTGGAGCGTCCAACAAGCATCACCCATTCTACATCTCAACCCACAACAGTTGATGTGACAACACCAGCCTCTACAGAATTCGGTATGTCTACTTTTGAAAGTCTGCCAGGCGTTCGCAGGTGTACCGATCTGCAGTCTTGAAGTTCTAACTGGTGTATCATTGAAACATCCAGTCACGTTAAAACTCCGAGGCTCGAACTTCGAACCTTTACCCTTTACAGGCATGTGGTGTACTAACTGAGCTACCGAAGTTCACGATCGTTCCTCACAGAACAGAGTGGAGATGCTTAAGCGAAAATCTGTCATACATCGAGAGTCAACTCGTCACTGAATACATCCAACACAAGGTCAGCAGCAGTCATTTTACCATTTGAATAGTTAGTGTTCGGCACTACAGCACAAACTACTAAATCTAGATATACGCATATGTTTAAAAAAAGCGAAGTATTACAAAAGCGAGCGTGTACGATGTGTCTTTTGCTATACACTGAATAGTATTTCAGGTAACCAGTAATGTTAAAAATGCTTTCAGTGTCGTGGTGCAATGTATAATGTGACAAAGTTTGTGTGGGTGTCAAGGTGGATGGCTGCATAGCATCATGTGAACACGGATCATATACATCCGATATTTAATGTGTACAAAAGACAGTTATTTACTAAATACTCCCATATAGCGAATAGTTGCGATGAAAGTAACACCGTGTGTTAACAAGCTTGCATATATGAAAAATGATAAAATTAATATTGTTTTTAAAAAGTTACAACACGTGTTTAATTTCCACTTGTACACATTACTATAGTGCCATGTTTTACTTTTATATCAGGTTGGTGCACAAGCTCGTAGCATTTTTCCACGAATTTAACACACACAACAGATACAAATAATAGAGACTTCAGTCATTAATAATATATTCTCCTTCACATTTATAACCCGTCACATCACTGAAGTTAAGCGCTGTCTGGTTTGGCTAACACTTTGATGGGTCACTTCCGGGTCTACCGAATACTGTTGGCAAGTGGTGTGCACTCTGCCCTTGTGAGATCAACTTGAGGAGCTACTTGATTGAGAAGTAGTGGCACCTGTCAGGAAAACTGACAACAGCTGGGAGAGCGGTGAGCTGACCACATGCCCCTTCGTATCCGAATCTGGTAACACCTACGGGCTGAGGATGACACGGAGCCGGTCGGTATCATTGGCCTTTCAAGGCCTGTTTGGGCGGTGTTTGTTTCACATTTATAACCGCCTACCAACGCTGGGGTAGCTTTCCGATTCTGCAGCTGTAGAATCACATGGTTTTGAGGCAAAAAACTCGTCGAGCCCTGTCTGGGCTTCATTTTCGTCCGGAAAGGTAGTTCTGTGGAGGTGACAGAGAGTGGAACAGGTTAAAATCTGAGGGCACACGATTAGGTGAATGAGGTAGTTCCAGAATGATTTCCCAAACCAACTTCTCTATAGCGTTTTTCATCACTATAGCAGAATGCAAATGGGCGTTCTCGTGGAGATGCATCACTTCACGCAGTCTTCCTGGTATCTGTTCTTGAACTGCATCTGCAAGATGTCTCAGTTGTTTACTATAAATCTCACAAGTGATGATTACACTTTGGGGGAAGCAATTCATAGTACACCACACCATTGCTGTTCCGCCACCTGCATAATATTATCTTTCATGGATGTGTGCAGTTGCTGCTCTGTTTGGGCTCAACCATTCCTTTCTTTTCATTATGTTACCATAAAGACACCAGTAACGATATAGGATAGGAATGGCAAGTGTTGACCACGAGCCAACTGATGATGAGCAAGCAGAGGTGCACATACGGCTACCTGCTGACTTTCGTGGTTCTTGCTTAGAGCATGCAGTTCCCACACATCCGATTTTTGAACCTTCCCCATTGCATGCAAATGTTGTGCAATGGTGGTATGTTCACAGTTCATCACATTTGCCAATTCTCGAGTACACTGATGTGGACCATTGTGGATTAATGCATTTAAACGGTCTTCGTCAAACACTGAATGTCCTGAACATAGTGTGTCACAAATGTCTAAATGATCCTCAGTAAAACGAGAAAATCATTTTCTTGTCATGTTCTGTCCAACGGCATTATCCCCATATACGGCGTAAATGTTTCTGAAGCCTACACTGCCGTCACCTCTCTATTCAACTCAAACACAAGAATGTATGAAATATTCCGATTTCTCCACTGGACACTCCATTTTCTAGCGCCCGCAGTTCCACTCACTATCTCCAAATGACAATATGTTAACTCAAATAGCAATAGTAAACTACAAATAAAGCCGGCCGCGGTGGCCAAGCGGTTCTAGGCGCTTCAGTCCGGAACCGCGCGACTGTTACGGTCGCAGGTTCGAATCCTGCCTCGGGCATGGATGTGTGATGTTCTTAGGTTAGTTAGGTTTAAGTAGTTCTAAGTTCTAGGGGACTGATGACCTCAGACGTTAAGTCCCATAGTGCTCAGAGCCATTTGAACCATTTTTTCAACTACAAATAAAGAATGACAATAGATAGATAAACCCATAGCAATCAGAATACCAACATGCATAATTATCTGCATAATTAGGTTACAGACATCCAGTTATGATTCTGCATGTTTCGCTCATAACAACTTTATAGGCCGTGCACATATTAGGAAGCAGGATAGGGCAGAGCAGGAAAACTACAAGTCATCATATGACTGTGTATTGGGTCACAATATTCAGTCAATATCTTATAACAGCATTCACTTGTGAAAAAATGGCAAATCTCTATTTTAGATCACAATCTTATTCTGAAGAGGGAACTGACATGTTGAGTAGGTTATCACTGGGCGTTCTGGGCCAGGTAACGATCTTACCTTAAAAAAAAAAGTTCAAATGGCTCTAAGCACTACGGGACTTAACATATGAGGTCATACGTCCCCTAGACTAAGAACTAATTAAACCTAACTGAACTAAGGACATCACACACATCCATACCAGAGGCTGGATTCGAACCTGCGATCGTAGCAGCAGCGCGGTTTCGGACTGAAACGCCTAGAACCGCTCGGTCACAACGGCCGGCGCAGAAACGATGGTATTAGATTTTCTTGAAAACTATACAGGACTCGTATTTATCCAGTCCGAGAAGACTGGAAGCCGTTTTGAATTCCAGCTGTTTTTCTACATCATATTGAGATTTTTTTTTTTTCCTCAACGTCTTGCACGATCATAACCTTGGCCTTTTAGTTAGCATTATAATACATCTTACGTACATTTCTAGTGCCATATGCTGATCCACAGTTAAAATTTAATGCCCGCCGTGTGAAGTAGAAGAGATAAGAGTTTTGAATTCTGAGTCGGTAATTCAACTTTTATGTTCTCCTTGTAGATTCTGAAGATCTGGTTTAAGTAAAAATTTTGTGATTGCCTCCGACGTAGGCCGGCCGAAGTGGCCGAGCGGTTCTAGGCGCTTCAGTCTGGAACCGCGCGACCGCTACGGTCGCAGGTTCGAATCCTGCCTCGGGCATGGGTGTGTGTGATGTCCTTAGGTTAGTTAGGTTTAAGTAGTTCTAAGTTCTAGGGGACTGATGACCTCAGAAGTTAAGTCCCATAGTGCTCAGAGCCATTTGTACCATTTTTGAACCTCGACGTAAAATATAATTAGATCACTCCAAGTCATACACATTTTTGCATTCAGTTCTTTGTTGAAGCACCTCCAGTCCTCTTCAGTAAACCACGTAAGCGCTCTCAGCTCTACTACCTGCTGGACAAGTTACGGAGTTCGGACAGGAGGATTAGTGGAACTTTCCCCGAGCTTTTCTGGGCGCAGTTTACAGGCCACTGTTCCAATGTGCGCCTCATCTTTGCAGCATACGCAGATTTGTGCCATTCTCACGGCACAATAGCAAACTGCCAATGCTATTAATTTTATTACTTGTGCTTTATCAACCCAGTTTGAACCTACAATTTTCCAAGAGGATTTATGTTTACCATTAACTTCCATCGTGGTATTCGCACAGTGCTGCATTACACACGGTGTCCGACGAGGAATGGTCAGTATTCAGGAATATGACACGAACGCTCATTTGAAACAAAGAACTTCACATGAACATGTGCCCTATTCGGAATTGTTTCCGAGACAGAACACGTTTTATGTATATTTCTGACTATTTTTCTATTGTTGAATAGACTTTCTATTTGTTTTTCTGCGTCAACCGTCATCAATTTACGCATGAGTGTACACTGGCGACAAGCTGCCAAAATATATACTGAATTTTTATAACAAACGACCTTTCAGTTTCATCTTTCGATCTCCTGAAGGCTTTAATCACCGACATGTTATTAACTGACATTTAATTATTTAAAAAAATCCTACCAAGAACTGCGTGTTTCTAGAATCATCACTGTGCTTGCCACATTTTACAATGTGCAAGCTGTAATTCGAAAATAACTAAATACGGAAACTCTTTAACCACCAATTTGACGTTCCCCGTCATTTTATGACGACTAGTCGTATAGTGACGAGGCATTTTCGAGAGATCATCAATGTGGTGGTGCTTAGAAAAATGGTTCAAATGGCTCTGAGCACTATGGGACTCAACTGCTGAGGTCATTAGTCCCATAGAACTTAGAACTAGTTAAACCTAACTAACCTAAGGACATCACAAACATCCATGCCCGAGGCAGGATTCGAACCTGCGACCGTAGCGGTCTTGCGGTTCCAGACTGCAGCGCCTTTAACCGCACGGCCACTTCGGCCGGCTGGTGGTGCTTAGAAACAGCATACATTCTTAGTAAGTTATCATACAAAACCCACCAAATACCGGCTTCAACTAACAAGAGACAAATGCGACACGGCGTCTCACAAGTTCTCCTTGTAACGCAGAGTGTGATCTTGCTTCTTACTGCTTCAACTTTGCGTGGCACGTGCCTAAACATAGCAGAACTTGTTTTGTTTTACGCGCTGCAATGTCTTCTCAACGTGACATAAGAGGAAGTGAGGTACAAAAACTTTTACAGCTCCACGTCAACGTATGCTAACTTGTCCCGTGTGAGGATGGCTTTAACCCTGTAGATTTTTTCCTGTAGAGATGCTCAAAAGGCGAAGACTACAAGCAGACGACACCAGACGAATTGACACCGAGACGACTTCACAAGAGCTAAACGCGTTGCTGTTAAGAGAATTCGAAAGTGCATGGAAGTCGAAGGTGGAATTTATGAAAATCAATTTTGAACTTAATCATTCACATTTTCTAAAAATCTTCTGCGAGTGTTTTGATTACATTCTAAACTCTGTAACCAATAAACTGGATACTTTTTTACTCAAAGTAAAATAACATACCCCCTAAAAATTTACGATTTCTCTCCTGTATGCAAGGGCCCTGTCGAGGATAACGCTCAGGTGTCAGAACAGTGCACCAACTTCGTTCCTCTCCAGCTTACGTGTAGCCCTGTAGCATATTGCGATTCAGTACGCCGCACTCCCTTGTCGCTTTTCGTGGTGGCAGAAGAAAACGCGTTCCGATACATTTTTTTCCCTTGCGGCCCGGCGCTGAAGCTAGCTGGTTTTTGTGACGCGTTCGCAGCAGGCGGGGCTCACTGACCTCTGCGGTGACACGGTGGCATGTCATCTTGCTTCATTCAGAATTAAAAAGGCGCGTCTAGATCACCTATTGCTTGGTTGTTCCCGATATCCCCGTAGACAGGATTAGGATAACAAGAGATGTTCTGCTGTGTTTTTTGGGCGTGCTGACCTCATAGATGAGACATGGGATTTCCTCTGTTCTTATCACCACCCCCCTCTGACAAAGGCCCATTGCTCTATCTATAAAATGACAGGAATGTCAAAATGACAGGAATGTCAAAATGACAGGAATGTCAAAATGACAGGAATGTCAAAATGACAGGAATGTCAAATTTTTTGCGAGAAATTAAAACATAGCCCAACTGGACTAATGTGTTGCTTATGGATGTAGAGCTGTTGTCCTAAATGTAAAGTATAAATTGGTGTAAAATTCAAAATTGTGCATTGTCATGCTGCCTGACATGGCATACTACTACGGGCTCTATGATATCACAATCCACTTCAGATCTGTTGGGGTGTTTGTAACAGTGTAGAATTCTGGTGCACTGCTCCAGAGCTGGAATACTTGCACTGGCTCTATGACGTCACACTCCAGCTCAGATCTGTCGGGCTATTTACGACAGTGTAGAATTTAGCTCCGGACATACTGGGATGTTCGTGGGGAGGGAGGGAGACTGCCCCTTGCAATTGTCATTATTATGGACGGAATAGTACCAGCACATTTGCCAGATGGTATAGTACAGTGCTGTAGTATCCCATGCATTAAGGATGGTATTCGCAACAGGCAGTCTACCTCCCTCCCACGGGCATCTGTCACAAAAATAGGGTAACTATGCTAGGAGTAAACAACTGGGTTGCAAGTAAAACCAAATTTAGAATGTATGACCAGGAGGTCACATGACCATAAGTGTCTCTATCTTGGATCTTTAGAGTATAAAAGAAAGCCAGAAAGTCGCAGCTGGTCTTCTGTCGTAGTGGAAAGAGTCAAGATGAATTCCTCCAAAACTGCTAAACACACCTCAGTTATTAGGGAGGAAGACAAGACCAACAGACGAATTCTGCTACTGACTTTGGCAACATAAATCACGCCAAAAACGGTATACTCCTTAGCAAGAATAATTTAAATTTGGTTACACCCATTACAGATCCGTTTTGCGACAGTATTATGGTAGTTAAAATGTGATCAAAGTGGACTCTCAAAAACAATTAGAAAAGGGACAGTCTGTAATGTTAAAGAAGGAGATGTGTTGTCCAAGTTCGTCACTGCAAGGCATGCTATCAAGACAAAGCTGCCATTTCTCCTACATCAGAATGACAATGTGACAGCAAACAGAATATTGGGAAAAAACGGCAAGGAATCAATGGAAACAATTTCGAAGAAGTACAGAAATCCTGTGGCTATAGCATATAAAGAGGAATTACCCGTCGTTAAAATGGATGTTGTAATGGAAGAGCTGCCTGGAATATTGGAACAGCCTTGTGTAGATGACTGTTACCTTTTGGATTTGGCGCGAGATTTTGCTGGGATTTTTAACAGAACAGAGATGTGCAAATACCTAAAATAAAACTACAACTTCTATGAAGGTGAATTCCAGGGAAACAGCAGTGTGACTGTGGAGAACGATAAGACAGCTGAGAAGGACTGTTTTAAGGTGGTAAATCCCCAAACATACAGATATATAACAAAACTTTATTTCAAATCACAAGCTCGGGAATGAACAAAGTCATCGGTAAATACCTTACAGATCTTATAAAGCATCCAGACTACGAGAAACTTTTAGGTCTTCCTTGGCTAAAGAATACAGTATTACCCCCGGCTGGATGCTATAATACAAAATTACAGAATGGATGCTGTGTTTGACTCTGTGCAAATGTGTTAATGTGTGTTAAGACACCAACAAACAGTATTTAAAATTTGTTCCATTGCATGCCAACTGCTTCCACGTTGCGTGAATTGACAGAAGTTAAAGAACTATGCTGCTTGGTATTAAACAACGATCTGTAGTTTGTGTACTAGGGTAATAAGAACACCCCAAAACTGACTGCTGTGCAAGTAGGTCTTCCACATACTCATGACCAAGGGTAGCTTCTGTCTGCATACAGTTTTAATTATCCGCCTATAAACTTAACACTGATTCAACAAAGACGATACGAGTGTTATGCTAAAGCAAGGGAAACTTATTTTTCTCAGTTAGGGCACTGTCCTCCACAATATGGCCAGATATAAATATTGTAAAATTAGGAACAGTTGACACAATGTTGTACCACAAATCCTCAGAAAAACAACCAATGTGTCGAACAGACTTACACCACTCCGTGTTAAAGACATTACCATTTTCAGTGCAGTAATGAGTTATTCGCACACAAACGAAAACTGGAAATGGGAGAACTCTGAAATAAAAAAAAGAAAAGTGGAGCATATTGTTAAAACAACTGCCATAAAGGAAGAATAAAAACTGCTGTTGGAAAAAGAAAATAAAGCTACTGCAGGTGTGCAAGCAAGGTTTGCGTATTACTTTAAACACACTGTATGGAGAAATCTGGCTATGACTGGGGAATACAATAAAATACCTGCTTTTACAGTAAAAAGGAGACTGGCACATGGTGGAGTACTGGCCGTCATCAACTGAATCGACAAGGTTTATTACATTAAAGGTTACACGAAAAACAGCGTTTATAAAGTGCCAAAAATCGTGTTTATAAAGCTCCATTGCCGTCTGGATCGGCTTAAAACGGATGGTTATATTCTATCTAAATATGCTGGACTGTCCATTGTCCACTTTGCACAGAACAGCCGTTTGTCGAGTTTAAAACTGATGGAGTGACTACACAACTACATTTAATGGACACTCATTTGCAAAAGTTGTAAACTTAAAGGTTGTGTACAGAAATTCTGCAAGAATGTGGTGCAAAACAGCTGCCGTCCTACAAACAGGTAGATGATGAACGCTTTAACAATGGTGTCATGGCGGAAATAAAAGGTAAAATTAAAATCCCTGAATGCTTTTGCCTAGAAGAACTGCAGGAAGGAACTAACTGTTAAAGCCATAAAACACACATTTTACGGGAAGAAAATGAGATGTATTAGAATTCGAGATATACCTTCTCTGTATTTGTCAAACTGTTGGCTGGGGGAAGAAATAGCTGATTCAGGGGGTTGAGGAAATCTCATGACTCTTTGATAACGTCAGCACGCCAGTTGTCCGACACATAAAACTGTGTGTCTACATTCCGGGACATTTTAACAGTCTGTAATTTCTCATTTCCAACATATGAAGAAGCCAAGCCACACAGCAACTGTATTACTTGACTGGCTCCACAGATGCACACTAATGCCATACGAAACTGTCTGCATTCAATTTTACAATTCGTTATTTTTTGCACAATTACTTACTTCCAATGACGAACCTTTCAAAATTTACATATAGACATATATTTTCAATCCATCTTACAGTGTGTAGCGGAGGGTACTTCTGGTACAACTATCTTCCTTTTTTCCTTTCGCAAATGTGGGAAGAATGATTGTTGACAAACTTCAATGTTGGTTTTGTGTTCAGCTCGAAGGCTGGCTTAAAGCATGTTGGTAAATACTGTACAAGCCTTTTTATCTCTGAATAAATACTGCAACCTACATCCAGTTATAGATTTCAACTTTCTTATTGTAAACATGCCTCCGTCTTCTTGTACAATTTCCACCCCCTCTCCCCCCACTCCAATTCCCACCATTAAAAAACTGACGATCCTTCGTGCTTTAGGGCGTGGCCCATCAATAGATCACTTCTCTTACGCAAGTTGTGACATATAAACCTCTCCCCCGCCCCCGCCCATTCCATTCAGTACTTGATTTGTTCTTCGATCTCAAAAATGGTTCAAATGGCTCTGAGCACCATGGGACTCAACTTCAGAGGTCACCAGTCGCCTAGAACTTAGAACTGCTTAAACCTAACTAACCTAAGGACATCACACACATCCATGCCCGAGGCAGGATTCAAACCTGCGACCGTAGCGGTCTCGCGGTTCCAGACTGTAGCGCCTAGAACCGCACGTGTTATTCAATCTATCCATCTATTTTTCAGCATTCATCTGTGGCACCACTATATTGCCTGAACCACGTTATCAGTTCAATACAAACGCCTATAGAAAAGATTTCCTAACATTTAAATTTATACTAAAAGTTAACAAATTCATCTTTTTTCAGTAATACTTTCGGCTATAGCCAGTGGGCTATACTTTCTATTTCCGCCATCGTCAGTTTTTTGCCGATTAAATAACAGAACTCGCCTACTACTTGGAGTGTCTCATTCCTTACTCTAATTCATTCAGCATGATCTGATTTAATTCGACTACTTCCCATTATCTTTGTTGATGTTCGTCTTTTTTTTTCACGACTATCAATTCCATTCGGTTGTTGTTTCAAGTCCTTTGCTGTCTCTGATAATTACGATGTCTTCACGAACCTAAAAGATTTTATTTCTTCTCACTGAACTTAATATTCGTTTCTAAATTTCTTCTTATCGACAATACCAGTATTAGAAGGACCAATATGCGGAGAGCGTAGTACAGCGCATCAGTAGGTACGGCGAGAAACTGCCGTCGGATATTGTCTTTGAGCGTCCCTAATGATGTCGGACGATCGCAGTAACCACACAACCAATAATCACGTGGTTTCAGGCCAGGTAGCCTGGCAGGCCCAGCATTACGGACGTAGCGGCTCAGCACGCGGTCCTCACCAAACGATGTGCGCAAGAGATCTTTCACTTGGGTAGCAATATGGGGTGGAGCGCTATCCATTAGTTGTTTATAATGCCACGTTAGGGAGGATCTGACTCTCTCTCAATACAGTTCATTTATAAAAGATTCCAATGCAGCATAACTGAAGTGTTGCGGTCCAGTGCTATCTGTTGGCCAGTTTTTGCACTCTTTTGTTTCCATATAACCCCATGTCAATTCTTACATCTCTACCTACATTACCCTGTGAATTACTGTATATTCAACGGTAACGGTCTTTATGGGGCCCCCGTGCAATCGAACTCTTACGGAGGAGATCCGAAGGACTGCGTGTGTCCGTTTATCTAGCTATAGAACCTCCCCTCTGTTTCGCCAAGTTGCCTCGCTCTGCAGGGCCGGCAGCATATTAAAGTTGAAAGGTGCCACCCACCCCCTTTTCAAATAACTTCTCTGCAAGTTCTACACTGTTATGATAATTATCCATGCAGAGCTGATGCCACTCTCCATCAGAAGGTGTCAATAGTTCCGTCACTGTTTTTGTTAAAGGTTGTCCAGCGCCGGAATATATCTTGAATGAGGAAATGTATCCCATACTCGAATCACACAGTATCCGAATGAGTATGCCGTATTTCACAATTTTCGACGGATTGTGAACTTTAAAATTTAACCGTCCACCCCACGGTATCACTCCTTCATCGACTGAGATGTTTTGACATAGATTAAACGTTTCTTTAAACTTTTTTGGAAAAATAATCAATTACGAATTGCACTTTGACAAGCCGGTCGGCACTATCCAGTTTATTGTTGCTGTCGGAAAAATGACAATATTTGTCTGAATCGGCTGCGGGATATCGTTTTGCGAAATATCGGTGTGTCTCAACGGATTCGTTGACCAATAATCATCGATCCTTGCTTTTCTTATAATTCCCGTAAGGATAGCAAGCCCAAACCATTTTCTAGCATTTTTTAATCCAGTTTCCTTCTATTGCAATTTTGACTGTAGTACTTTTTGGTTTCGTTGCTAATATATTCAAATAGATCATTCCCAATAAATAATTGTAGGACATCCTCGACGCTCTGTGTATCTTTCGGAAATATGTTTGGACCCGGGGATCCTCCAAATTTATTATTGGTCCTCGGTAAATCAAAGTCTGACCACTGTGCACTGTCTTCTTCATCTGATTCAGCCGAATCAGTTGGCAATCGTAGCGTTCGCCGAATTCTTCTTGGATGTATTTCACTATCTTCCTACAATTCTGCTTCACTTTCATTTTTTTGATATCCAATGTCTTCTTCCTAATCGGTCAAGTCGCCCGGAACGACAGACAAGACGTAGACAAGACGTCCGCGCATTCACCGTAAATAATCCTAGTGTCTCTTTCGTCCGCTATGACGAAAGGGCACAAGTCCTTATAAAAACAAAACACTGCGCCGACCACTGAGCGATACTATGAAGACGACAGCACTGTGGTGTCGCCGGCCGTTGACAGCTATTTTGCGCACGACACCACTGTGGTGTCGCCGGACGGCATAGTGTTAATACTTACTGGGGTTGACCACACAAATCTTGGTTTTTCGCCTAGCCAATCAGCCTCCTCCATCTTCCTCGGTCCAAGTAGCTATCTCCATCTACTCTTACCATACATACACTGAAGAACCACAACATTATGACAACATTCCTAATAGCCAGTATGTCAAACACTGGCACGGATAACAGCGGCGTCGCGTCGCAGCATGGAAGCAACGAGGCCTTTGTAGGTGTCTGGAGGGAATTGGCACCACATAAGCACACGAGTAACCTAATTCCCGATAATTTCGGGGAGGGGGCGATGAGCTCTGACGCCACTTTCAATCACATCCCAGATGTGTTCGATCGGGTTCAGATCTGGAGAGTTGGGGAGCCAGCATATCAAGTGGAACTCGCCACTTTCTTCCTCAAACCACGCCATTAAACTCCTGGCCTTATGACGTGGCGTATTTGTCTTGTGGAAAAACCCCACTGCTATCGGGAAACATGGGGTATACCTGGTCTACAGCCACTGTACGAAACTCCTTGCCCCTTTCTTGACATATTTCTTGCCTGTTCATGCTACCATACGCTTTTTGGAAGTCTACGAAAAGGCAGAGAATGTCACTGGGAAAATTCCAGCGCTTCGATAGCATTTGCCTTATTACATGTTGTTGGTCTACCGCTTATTTTCCCTTTCTAGCCCCTGCTTTTTTAAATCTAAGTACCTCCACGATGTATGTTGTTAGCCGCTTCAGCAGCAACATGCTCAGAGTATTATAAGTTGTTTATAGTAAGGTAATTCGTCTATAGCTGCAGCATCACACTGGGTCTCTTCTTTAGTACTGGGCAGATGGCAGACCGCTTCTATCCTGCTGGGATCCCTTCCCTCTTCCAGATTAAACAGATTAGGTGATACACTCTCTCTTGTAGGATTTCTCTTCCCTATTTCAGCATCTATACCGGAATGCCATCTATCCCTGGTGCCTTTCCTCTCTCCAGGCCAGCATGTTTATAGGCTTATATTGCTGATAATCTCTAGCAGAATCATGTAACACGTTTTATGCTTACGCATTATGATTTTTTGGGTAACTAAAATCTCCTTCGTGAGAATCAACATCAATTCCGTAAACAGAAAACTTGCGAAACGCATCTCCTTCTGCCTGTTCATGAGGCCCAGATCGTCGTAGACAACGGAACTCCAGTTGATGACCTCTCCTGACTTCCCGAAGGTTCTGTCGTTTACAGATCGAAATAAGAGCTTTCTGAGTATCGGATCAGATTTGTGACGGAATACAGCACTTCCTTGCCGATATAACTCAATACGTCGTTTTTAACGGATCAAAACCGACACATGTAAAGGTAATTTTGGAAGTACCCCAAACGACTGCTACAGGCCAGTTGCTATTTACAATTTACATTAAGGACCTAGCGGAGAACGTTCGATGCTCGGTGTGCCTATTTGCGGAAGCGTCGCTTCTTCTTCTTCTCTTTCTGATGATCAGCTTCATGCAGTAAAATAAATGCTGCACATGCGATGATTAGTATATCCTCTCCTTCCTTCCTAATAGCGGCCGGTGAAATTTTAATTAGGACGCTACTTTATAACAATAACAGAGCGGGAGAAACCTCGACAATTTGTCACAGCCAATTGCGGTTCCACACGGCCAAATCCCTTGGCCCCAACTCTTTGGTTTGGTCAGGATGAGAGGCCGAACGCCAATACGTTAGTAAGCAACGTTCGGCCGAATTCACTGGCTGTCGTTCATTGGCCTTCGTGGGACTAGTGATAACGTACTTAAGGTAGAAACGTCAGAAGACTGCGCAAAATGCAAGAAGGCCTGCAAGGATTGTTGACTCCGAATATGAATAAATGTAAAGTATTGCGCATAAATAAGCAAAGGGACCTATTACCGTCCAATTACACCATTGGAGAGAAATCACTGGATACAACTATTACCGTAAAATACCGGTTGGTTATAATTAAAGTGCAGCTTCTCACGGAGATCCAGTGTGGGCTGTAATTATTGTATGGCAGCGAAACTTGGTAGTGTTGCTCATCCGTTAATGCGGAAGCGAATTACGCTGGAAAAATGTTAATTCATATTTTGGCCACCAAGTGAAAATGACGCTGTGCAGCATCTCGTCGACGTCTCCAGTTCTCAGACTGAACAAATGAAGAGGGAATAATAAAATCAACAGTATGCCTTTCTCATTTGTTTGCTTTTTTTCTGTCCACGTCCCATTTCTAATTCGTTACATATGGAAACATTTCTGTATATCTTTCTTCCGTTCACAGTGCCAGATTTGCACCTGATGACCAAAATTGGAACTAATTTTTTTCCAGAGTGAATCAGTTCCACATTAGAATATCTACCTTTTCGCCGCCATACGATGATTACAGTCGACACTGGACTTCTGTGAGTAACTGCACTTTAATTATAACCACCCAGTACCTAGGATATACCATCTGGAGCGACCTAAGCTGGAATGACCACATAAAAAAAGTGGTAGGAATAGCAGATACTACGCTAAGATTCACTGAGATAATATTAAGGAAATTCATCCGTGAAAGAGTAGCTTACAAAACCCTTTGTTAGTCCTTTCCTTTGGTATTTATTTTCGCCTCTGCGTTACGGTAACAATACTGTGGGATACTTGATCAGTAGGATTGCAAGAAAGTTAACGATTTAGTTTTTTCCAAACGCGTTAAGCATTTTTAATAAGTGAACCGTTGACAGTGACACGTTTTCAGAAAATCTTACATTTCTCCTGTTGTTGACATCTTCCTTCCTGTAACACAATCTAACAAATTTAACTGCAATTAAGATAGGTTCCGAAACTAAAGACAACACAGACCAAATATACACGAAAATTCGCAATGATACGATTTCTGAAGTATTCCCAGAGTGACTGATGGTTGAATACCGGCAAACATATTTAATATACTCGTCGTCGATATAAAGATGAAACAGTAATTTATTAATTATTTTACTGTAAACATGCACAATAATTGCATGGCACAGATTCCTTTGCACCCCACGATTTAAGCCACATGATCGTCTTTGACAATACTTTATTGGAAAGAATGATAAATAACTAGAAACAGAACGTTAAACGACTTTCAGTAAACACTGCTAGAAGTGAGATTGCTGGATAGTGTGAGGAAGAGTCAGCGGTATTGGATTAGCCTTATTAGGTTTCACAGGAATTTACAAGTACAATTATCAAAAATAACATCAAGATACAATAATCAAATTACGAAACTGGCACATGTAAAGGGAAACTCATATGACAGCTCATATTCTGCCTTATGTAACACCTTAGATTTTGCTGTTCTGCCAACCCACTTTCCCAACCTCACAAAATACTTAACCAATGCATCTTTGTTTCTTACAGCAGACGTTCCTCCTCCCTTCATCTAGGTTTGTGACAAACTCCAATCCTTTCACAGTAAATATGCCTCCAAGTCGGTGACCATCTCTCTACCCGTGTGGCAGCTCGCATCAACATTGCGAACGTCTTCATTCTGAGAAGATTTCTGTATGTACTAAAATAAACAGTATTTTTCACTATTTTTCTTGAATTTTTGTTGTCCTGTAATTGCAAGGTAAATTGGTATTAGGTCACTTGCATTTTTTTTTTTTTGGTAGCTTTGTAAACAGTTATCGAATGTTTCTTCACTAAAACTCGTAGACAGAATGCGACCTGACGGTGGGGCTCAGGGGCCCTATTCTGTATCTTTCCGCCATTGTGCCGATCGTTTCGGTACTCAAGAGCACCGAACGGTCGAGTACTCGAATTAGAGCCCGTGCATTATTCAGTATGCATTTCGGTAGCGATGCCGTTCGGGTCTAGAGAACCGAAGCGCTGTTGTCGGTTCGCATCGCGCAAGCCAATCAAAAGCAAGCTGCCGCGCATGCACACTGCAGCGCTTACAGCGGCACAAACACAAAGCGACTAGCAGACGACACAGGCGCGCTATTCTTCGCAGTACCGAACTTGCGTTTTCGCAGTACGAAGTGTTGCTAAAATACCAGCGGAAATGTCGGACGAAAAAGAGGTTAGCAGGTTCACAGTTCAGTGACACTGAAAGAGTGTTTAGGATTGCTATTGTGATTGTTGTTTATGGGTATTTTATTTGAAACAAAAACAGTAACCCTGGGTATGGAGAGGCACTTATTATTGAACAGTTTTGGCCAGTATTTATAGCCTGTGCTAAAAGAATAAGAAGATAAACAGAATGTGGTTATAACTCGCTCTTAGAGATCCAAATGATTAAGTAGCCCGTTTCCCTATACGATATGTCAACGACTTCCGTCTTAAAAATAAAATTGGAAAAAAAACGCGTTTTCGAGAGCTCCCGCAGTTCGTCGAAGTTTATAACATGCATCTCATGAATGAAAATGTTTCGTATATGGTGCTACAGTCTAAAAATATTACGGCGGAGGTCTTTCATCTCTATCTACTGTTGTTGAGGAGTCGATTGCAGATAAAGACTTGTGACAAGCACGATTATGAAGATGACTGCTGCTAGTTACATTCCCAGTAATTTAAGTTGTGCTCTTAGATTCCTGTCTAACCGCATACTCGGAAATCAGTACATATTCGGAAAAAATTGTGAATTATTTCTGACAAGAAAAAATATAAAGGCCACTGTCGCTTGTTTCACTCACAGCAATTTCATCTCCAACAATTTCATATTTCGTATTTTAAACACACAGAAATCACGAAAACATTACTGAGTAAGTGCGTTCTTACATGTGGGACTGATGACCTTAGCTGTTTAGTCCCCCTTAAACATCCCCCCCCCCCCCCCCGTTCTTACATGTAAGTAATATTGCAGAAAAATCTTCACTTACACGAATAACAATGCTCAGAACGTGTTGCATATATGAAGAGGAAAAACAAATTATTGCACCCATCTGGGCGCGAACCTATGTCCTTACGTCTTGTAATCCCGCGCGCTAACCACTTGGCTGCGTTAAACAACAACTACACAAGGCTGAATTCTCGTACTATTGCGTAGGAACGTAGGCTGACCTCGTTGCCAAACGATGCTGCGTAAGTCAGGAAGGTTTCTAGTATCAGGCTTCACATAATTGCTTTCCATTGATACTTAAAAGTTGTAAACATGTTTCTATAATTACTAACTAACCCATTTGTGGGAAAAAGTACACAAAGTCACTAGTAACGTCAGTTCACACTCATGTAATATACGTAAGCAGAGCCGATATTTTGCTATTTAATGATCTTTAAACTCTTATTTGCATTAAAATAACACGTATTTTGAGAGAATATTGACCGAAAACGTTTTCTGTTTGGATGTAATCATTCACAGTAACAACCTAACCATAGCGCTCAGAGCCATTTGAACTACCTAACCTAAACATATTTCTACCAAAGGAAAATAGTCTATTATAAACTCACTTTCACATGGATGCGTCCTCTGGTGATTCTTTAGTAACGCAATCACTAAATCCAAAGCTAAAACCGCTAAATATGTTTAAAATAACAAATTATAGGTGTACATAAACCGCAGCTCACCGATCGACAGGGCCAGACCGAAATCTAAAACCTCTCGATACAACTGTCGTAAAATCGGTGGGACGACCGTTCGTTAACAAGTCCCAGAAGCTTACTGAATAGGATATTTCGATAAAGAACCGAAAATGACGTCACTACCGAGCCTAACCAACTACACCGATCGGTATGAACGATACAGAATAGGGCCCCAGGTCGCAGCGGACGGCTGGGGACTACAGCAGCAAGGGACGCCACACAGGCTGCTGTTGCTGCGTCAGCTGTCGCCCCGTGCAAGCGACCGGAATCTCGTTAGCAGCTTGCATCTGCAGCGCGATGGTTGCGGCGGTACACCATGTGGCAGCGTCAGCCAGGACGCGTTATCTTTGTGTGACTGAGGCTCGATGCACACAGCTGTTTATTATCGCTAGCTCGCAGCATCATTTTCTCGCGGGTTTCAGCGGTGCATGTGAAAAAATGGAGTCGTGCACGATTTGGATTCGACGCTGCGAACTCGCCGCGAGAGAACTGTCTTCGTTAAAGCTACGTTTCCCTAGGTGCTGAAATTTATCGCCGCGTACTCCGGGATAAGCTTCCGTCTTTCTCTGTCACATGTGGGGCCGCAGGACGTTGCGTGAAACGTTTTCCCTAGCGCGGATTGGTGCGCAGTAGAACGTAAAAAAGGACGGTGTTTGTTGTAATTTGACAACTGTACATGATAGAGTGAGACGAGAACTATCTTCGGACACCATTTTTTAAGTCAATGAAAATTCTGTGCTATTCAAATATATATTTGAGCTTTTAAGAAAACTTACGTTTTCGCGCCACTCAATATTTATCATGCCACATTTCATAAACTGTGTGTTATACAACAACATAATTTTACAACAGCCTTCAGTAGTACAAGTCGATAACGTGTGCAAACTTTCTGGCCAATAAAGTCAGAGTGAAATAATAAATTAAACTGTCACGTATGATAGAATTTTTAGCAAACCAGCATCCGAGATGTAAGCGATAAACTTTATCCCTTGACACTTTTTGTGGGGGAAGGGAGATGAACGTAACGAGAAAAGGTTTCAGAAGGCTTGGAATTCATTTTTACAGTTTGTCGGAAGTCTGAGGGTGCCACAATTTCCCACAGACGAGAGCAGCGTTAATGCGTTTCATTGGCGCGACGCGATATCCAGTGCGCTGCGAAGAACATTTTGCTATTAAAGGCGTGGTGCAGTGCGACGCGACAGTAGTAGCAGAGGCAACAAAAGAAACCTCGCAGCGCAGTAATCGATAAAAAAAGCTTTTTAATTCTGGCACTCTGAAGGTACATGGGAGTCTGGGAAGAGGACGAAGACTGTATATTATTGGGAAGAGTACTCACGAAGAGAAAAGCAGTCACACAAATGTTTTCACATCGTGAAGAACGAGCGTATGACATTTTAGTAACAAAACAGTTGCTCGGCGATGGGGAGAAATGCTAGTTCCCACTGCCCTTAAACGTAGACGTATCAGAAATTAATGAACTGGCCAAGTGTAACATGACACCTTGGTAAGTGACGGCAGATACACCAAAGGTGAGGGATTCACTGTGAGGAGCGGAATCACTGATTACTTCAACGGGCTGAATCAATCGTCGTTCACCGTATTGATCACAATAACAACAACATCCAACTCATTATAACTGTGGTTAAAGGCTCAGCACAAATATATTTAAAAGTGTATTACATTGGACACAATTAAAGACGTTTTTTCTTACACCTTTCATTCATTTCTTTTTGCAATTTCTGCCCAAATTAACTCCTTTTGCGTTTAGTTTTTCAACTCGCCGTCGGCCATGTTCCACAAAATCTGCTGTTCAGATACCAACTCGATATGCCTCAACTCAAACTCTGAGGCAGAGAAGCGGTCAGCTGACATTTCTGGTAATGTTTCAGTAATTAACATGGCAAGAATTAGCTTCTCAACTGCTGCCGCCCGTGCGCGCTGTCGGCCAGTAGTTCGCTGTTGCTCAGGTCGACTTCACCCACTCCACCAACCAAGCAAATCGCTGCGACGTGTGGGGCAGACTCCTCCCCACGCACGGAGGCGTTTCCCGCAGGCAGAGTTCGCAGTTGCCCGCGCCCTAGGGAAACGGTCTGGTATCCTAGCATTGTGTCAGTCACGTACGAGGTCTCGCACGCGTTCTACGCAGCACGTTGCGGAAATACCCGCAGCTATACTCTGTTCATCATAAAACCAAAACTCATGAAAACAAACACAAACGCAATGATTGGTTAGAAGTCGTGGCACACGTACACTAGTATTGTTACGCTCTTGGAAGTCAGTCCTAATTATGTTGTTAATACGCAGTATGAAACGGACTGAGTCTACTCCTGCTCCGCAGTGAAACAAGCGTGTGGAAGACGATAAAAAAGTGCCGAGAAAAAACGTTTTTTTAAATGTTTTTCATGTTGTTGTTGTTGTGATCTTCAGCCCTATGCTAATCTATCCTGTGCAAGCTCCTTCATCTCCCAGTACCTACTGCAACCTACATCCTTCTGAATCTGCTTAGTATATTCATCTCTTGGTCTCCCTCTACGATTTTTACCCTCCACACTGCCCTCCAATGCTAAATTTGTGATCCCTTGATGCTTCAGGACATGTCCTACCAACCGATCCCTTCTTCTAGTCAAGTTGTGCCACAAACTTCTCTTCTCCTCAAACCTATTCAATACCTCCTCATTAGTTACGTGATCTACCCACCTAATCTTCAACATTCTTCTGTAGCACCACATTTCAAAAGCTTCTATTCTCTTCTTGTACAAACTATTTATTGTCCATGTTTCACTTCCATACATGGCTACACTCCATACAAATACTTTCAGAAACGACTTCCTGACACTTAAATCTATACTCTATGTTAACAAATTTCTCTTCTTCAGAAACGCTTTCCTTGCCATTGCCAGTCTACATTTTATATCCTCTCTACTTCGACCATCATCAGTTATTTTGCTCCCCAAATAGCAAAACTCCTTTACTACTTTAAGTGTCTCATTTCCTAATCTAATTCCCTCAGCATCACCCGACTTAATTAGACTACATTCAATTATCCTTGTTTTGCTTTTGTTGATGTTCATCTTATATCCTCCTTTCAAGACACTGTCCATTCCGTTCAACTGCTCTTCCAAGTCCTTTGTTGTCTCTGACAGAATTACAATGTCATCGGCGAACCTGAAAGTTTTTATTTCTTCTCCCTGGATTTTAATACCTACTCCAATTTTTTCTTTTGTTTCCTTTACTGCTTGCTCAATATACAGATTGAATAACATCGGGGAGAGGCTACAACCCTGTCTCACTCCCTTCCCAACCACTGCTTCCCTTTCATGTCCCTCGACTCTTATAACTGCCATCTGGTTTCTGTACAAATTGTAAATAGCCTTTCGCTCCCTGTATTTTACCCCTGCCACCTTCAGAATTTGAAAGAGAGTATTCCAGTTAACGTTGTCAAAAGCTTTCTCTAAGTCTACAAATGCTAGAAACGTAGGTATGCCTTTCCTTGATCTTCCTTCTAAGATAAGTCGTAAGGTCATTATTTCCTCACGTGTTCCAACATTTCTACGGAATCCAAACTGATCTTCCCCGAGGTCGGTTTCTACTAGTTTTTCCATTCGTCTGTAAAGAATTCGCGTTAGTATTTTGCAGCCGTGACTTATTAAACTGATAGTTCGGTAATTTTCACATCTGTCAACACCTGCTTTCTTTGGGATTGGAATTATTATATTCTTCTTGAAGTCTGATGGTATTTCGCCTGTCTCGTACATCCTGCTCACCAGATGGTAGAGTTTTGTCAGGACTGGCTCTCCCAAGGCCGTCAGTAGTTCTAATGGAATGTTGTCTACTCCCGGGGCCTTGTTTCGACTCATGTCTTTCAGTGCTCTGTCAAACTCTTCACGCAGTATCGTATCTCCCATTTCATCTTCATCTACATCCTCTTCCATTTCCATAATATTGTCCGCGAGTACATCGCCCTTGTATAGACCCTCTATATACTCCTTCCACCTTTCTGCTTTCCCCTCTTTGCTTAGAACTGGGTTTCCATATGAGCTCTTGATACTCGTACAAGTGGCTCTCTTTTCTCCAAAGGTCTCTAATTTTCTTGTAATCAGTATCCATCTTACCCCTAATGAGATAAGCCTCTACATCCTTACATTTGTCCTCTAGCCATGCCTGCTTAGCCATTTTGCACTTCCTGTAGACCTCATTTTTGAGACGTTTGTATTCATTTTTGCCTGCTTCATTTACTGCATTTTTATATTTTCTCCTTTCATCAATTAAACTCAATATTTCTTCTGTTACCCAAGGATTTCTACTAGCCCTCGTCTTTTTACCTACTTGATCCTCTGCTGCCTTCACTACTTCATCCCTCAGAGCTACCAATTCGTCTTCTACTGTATTTCGTTCCCCCATTCCTGTCAATTGTTCCCTTATGCTCTCCCTGAAACTCTGTACAACCTCTGGTTTAGTCAGTTTATCCAGGTCCCATCTCCTTAAATTCCCACCTTTTTGCAATTTCTTCAGTTTTAATCTACAGTTGATAACCAATAGATTATGGTCTGAGTCCACGTCTGCCCCTGGAAATGTCTTACAATTTAAAACCTGGTTCCTAAATCTCTGTCTTACCATTATATAATCTATCTGATACCTTTTAGTATCTCCAGGATTCTTCCATGTATATAACCTTCTTTTATGATTCTTCAACCAAGTGTTAGCTATGATTAAGTTATGCTCTGTGCAAAATTCTACCAGACGGCTTCCTCTTTCATTTCTTAACCCCAATCCATATTCACCTAGTATGTTTCCTTCTCTCCCTTTTCCTACTGTTGAATTCCAGTCACCCAAGACTATTAAATTTTCGTCTCCCTTCACTACCTGAATAATTTCCTTTATCTCATCATACATTTCTTCAATTTCTTCGTCATCTGCAGAGCTACTTGGCACTTTTACTACTGTAGTAGGCATGGGCTTCGTGTCTATCTTGGCCACTATAATACGCTCACTCTGCTGTTTGTAGTAGTTTACCCGCATTCCTATTTTTTATTCATTATTAAACCTATTCCTGCATTACCCCTATTTGAATTTGTATTTATAACCCTGTATTCACCTGATCAGAAGTCTTGTTCCTCCTGCTACCGAACTTCACTAATTCCCACTGTATCTAACTTTAACGTATCCATTTCCCTTTTTAAATTTTCTAACCTACCTGCCCGATAAGGGATCTGACATTCCACGCTCCGATCCGTAGAACGCTAATTTTCTTTCTCCTGATAACGACGTCCTCTAGAGTAGTCCCCGCCCGGAGATCCGAATGGGGGACTATTTTACCTCCGGAATATTTTACCCAAGAGGACGACATCATCATTTAACCATACAGTAAAGCTGCATGCCCCCGGGAAAAATTACGGCTGTAGTTTCCCCCTGCTTTCAGCCGTTCGCAGTACCACAACAGCAAGGCCGTTTTGGTTAGTGTTACAAGGCCAGATCAGTCAATCATCCAGACTGTTGCCCCTGCAACTACTGAAAAGGCTGCTGCCCCTCTTCAGGAAACACACGTTTGTCTGGCCTCGCAACAGATACCCCTCCGTTGTGGTTGCACCTACGGTACGGCTATCTGTATCGTTGAGGCACGCAAGCCTCCCCACCAACGGCAAGGTCCATGGTTCATGGGGGCGGGGGATGTTTTTCATAAGTTACCAGAAAAACTCTGCTTTGAAGTTTTCTGTGGACTGTATTTGATACAGTTGAGGTACAAATACACACTGTATTTATAGCGGAATCTGTAGAGGGTAGAAACATGAAAAACAATCATTTTCACAGCATTGAGCATACCATAAAAATGCTGCATTTTTACATTTGCCACTGTACCATTGCAACACAAACGCAACCAAACTGATCTGGAGCCAAGTTAAGGGATTTGTCGCGAGAAATAACAGGACTGTCTGTTAAGTTGCCAGGCGTACTGGAACTAACGCACGCAGCTTTTTCAAGTGTCACTGTCTAGCTCTGGCGGGATATAGAACGGCACGTCATTAAAGAGGAGGAGACAATGTGACGCATGGGTGGCTCCGTGGATTCTGTTGTTGATCGACTCGTTATCAAGTGGCAGATGACAGTACCAGAACTGAAATGTATTTCTCGGATCGGATAAGAAAGGACCTAAGAGATTATCAGTCGACTGACTGTAACTAATACCTTCAGTGGCTTCAGTATTCAATAATACAGCGAAATCCCAGCAGCATACTTTTGCATCACACATAGCTCCCTCAGAAAAATTACCCTGTGTTTAAGTTATCGGAATACTATGTTAGGTGAGAAAGAGCGGATTTTATGCTTTCCGTCTGGTCACCTAAGAAGCGCGCGGTAGTGCTGGAGTTTTGCCGAACATTATTTCATTTTCTGTAAAAATTAAATGACGTTCGCAGCTACATTGTTTCTCTGCTCGTCTCTTTTCAAGTCTGAACTGCAACTGCTCACGTCATCGCAGGTTAGATGGACCAGCTGGCCGGCCAGTGCTGTACAAGTTAAATGCGCCGGAAAAGTTGTTGTCCAGCATAATCCGCTCAGTCTATGCACGTGTTAACACAGCATGAACTGTATCCTTACAGCCGTACTTGACTGTACTGGGCACAGCTTGGCGGCCGCTCCGCGTGAAACGACATCGAATGAGATTCAAGTAAACGCAGAAGACTGCATGGTGTAATGCTTACATTAGGTTTATTTTTATGATGAACATAATATATGAAAACGTGGCTTAAGCACTGCTGCATGGCAGCCGTCGTTGGTGAATGGGGCAGCGCACACGTGTTCGCAACTCAAGCAACAGCTGCTGTCAGCCGCCATGGAGGCAGCCTGTTTGCACATGGAATTGTTCATTAAGAGATGAAGACGTATCCTTAAATACAGGAGACATCGTAAAATGATTAAAAACAGAGTCGCTTGGTTTCAGATATGTGAAAAGTTCTGTGAAGGTTTTGCAGAGAAACCTATTAGGACAAAAATTATATAGGTATCAAAGTTCGACAATTTTCTGCTTCTGTTCTAGCGGTGACGGTTTCACCCGAATGTGGCCATACAGAACTTAAAATTGCTCTATGCAGCACACGCTTTGCTCCCTGTCGAGAGTCCTTTCACCTGAGCGAACAAACCTTCAGTTTAACATAAATTCTGTTCAAAACTACAGTGTAATCTATGCTTTACTCTACTGCAGCCACAAAATACTTGGTTGCACATATTTCAATACTGACTTAAATTAAACAGACTGTCTCGTTCTGTACTAAGTGTTCACTACGGTTGTTACTAACTGCGGTACCGTCGGCAAGTGGTGATCAAAGGGATCGCTATGTTAAGAAGAAATCTACGGATACCAGCCACTGAATGCTGCTCTCTATTTTGACTGGACCAGAAGCGGGATTTTTCCTACATGTCGGTCATGGGATCTGAAGGTGGCCTAATGTAGCGCTGATGCTGGTTGCTCAAGTAAAATAGCTGGAAATTTCGACGGCTGAAGGAGTTTTGATTCGATATTTTACATACATTTATCTTGCTATGGTACTTTGTAAGTGTGGTGTCACCGCCAGACACCACACTTGCTAGGTGGTAGCTTTAAATCGGCCGCGGTCCATTAGTACATGTCGGACCCGCGTGTCGCCACTGTCAGTGATCGCAGACCGAGCGCCACCACACGGCAGGTCTCGAGAGACTTACTAGCACTCGCCCCAGTTGTACGGACGACGTAGCTAGCGATGCACACTGACGAAGCCTCGCTCATTTGCAGAGCCGATAGTTAGAATAGCCTTCAGCTAAGTCAATGGCTACGACCTAGCAAGGCGCCATTAGCATTACATAGCTTGTATCTAAAGAGTCTCACTTGTATCGTCAAGAGCGATGTACCACAAGGATGGATTAAAGTTAAGTATTCCAGGAGCTACGTACTTTTCTTTATAGCATTCATTACGTATCCTGTTTCAGACCTATCTACTAGCCTGCGTGAGTTAACGCGTGCCTTTCGGCTACTTCCGAGTGGCGTGGCTGTCTTGTTACGCCACAACAGTAAGCATTTCCTATAAAGTAATCAGCAAAAATACTACTGTCAACTGAACTTATTCCTTGGGTTCACGGGATTTCATTTTCCAGATTACATAGCCTTCGTGTCCTCAAGGTGTGTTTCAAGTTTAACCATCTCTGGAACGGCAGTAGTTGTGAAGTACACAGCAATATTTTTTTGATAACGCTATGAAGTTCCGCTTAACACTTAAGTCTATGAAATATTCTCCATTTATTATTTCCAGTTGCAAATGCGCATTCCACATATCCCGGGGCACGATTTATACGGTAGCTAAAGATCCGTTTCTTGTAGGAGAGGAAAATTCCACTGTACGAACTCATGTCAAAATTAGATTGGATTAAGCGGTAGTGAAAGCCTCATCGCATAGTCCTTGCTTTTAATGGACGATTGATGCGTTAACAATAAAACTGCAAACTACTGTATACTCATTAGAAAATAAATAATTTAATCTTCTCTTAAATCTACAAACAGAGAACGAACTCTCCTTTCAGCACTGTGAACTAACCAGTGGGTGAGTCCAAAGCCTGCTGCTGCGTTTCGTACTGTATTAATAAACGAAATGAGCAGACACTGCCTGCTTTCTACACTGTTTGGTTTCCAATCTCGTGCTGCGATGCCGCCGTGTGTCTAGGCACTGGAACGATTTCTGACGCCGCGATTTCGGAGAGAGCACACGCGGTTCTTACTCGCTTGTGTGTACAAGGCCTTGTCGTTCATAGTGTCATCACATTTTATACTTTTGTTGTATGTACAGCAATGATTTGTACAGCTATGATTAGCTCGAACGAAAAACAACTCCTCCTCGAATAAGCGCTATAAATTGGTCCAAGAGAATATCGTGTACGGTGCATGACATTAATGCGACGAGACAAAGCTTAAGAGAGGACCATCGCCTCTGTATTGAATTAGAGCTCGATGAAATAGGTTTTTGAAAGTTGGTTGGTTGGTTGGTTTAAAAGAGGGGCGGAGGGATCAAACTGCTAGGTCATCGGTCCCTCGTTCCGATCAAAATAATTCCACGAGGGCGGGAGTAAAATAATCGAAACATACAAAACACATCTGGAAGAAAGGAGAAAACCACAAGAATGACAGAAGGGCAACAAACACTAAAATGAACAAAATCGGACAAGAAAACCACAGAGACGCAAGAAAGACGTAGAAGAGATCAAAAGAAGAGAACAGATTACCATGGCTGGCTGACCAAAGGAGAAGCCAGCCACTCTGCAACGCATTAAAACCTCCACCCTAAATGCACTAGGGTGGAGGACACAGAGGGACAAAGGACATGCGCTAAAACTTAGATCAAATGATAAAACCCACCCTCACGAATAAAACATAAAACTAAAGCTGCTGTTGAGGCACTGTCGCCCAACACCTAAGGTAGGGTGCTGGGAAAGTTAGAAGTCCGCCGCAGAGCTGCTAAATGTGGGCAGTTCAGCAAGTTGACGACTTTTGTGAGCCACAGCGACACTGAGGTGGGTCCTCGCGACGGAGGAGGTAACGATGCGTTAGCCATGTATGACCAATGCGGAGCCGGCAGAGGACAACTGATTTCCTGCGAGAGGACTACATGGAAGACTTCCACACATATGTAGTCTTCTTAAAGACATACAGTTTGTTGTGTGTACTGTTATGCCATTCCATCTCCCAAAGTCGAAAAACCCTGTAGCGTAAGACTAAACGCAGGTCAGTTTTGGAGATGCCCATCTCCAGAAGCGGTTTCCGCGTAGCCTGTTTGGCCAGCCTGTCGGCAAGTTCGTTGCCTGGGATTCAGACTTGTCCTGGGGTCCACACAAACACCACTGAACGACGAGACCATTCCAGGGAATAGATGGACTCCTGAATGGACGCTACCAAAGGATGGCGAGAGTAGCATTGGTCGATAGCTTGTAGGCTGCTCAATGAGTCAGTACACAGGAGAAATGACTCGCCAGGGCATGACCGGTTGTGTTCAAGAGCACGAGATATGGCCCGCCAGCTCTGCAGTGAAAACACTGCAGCCAACTGGCAAGGAGTGCTGTTCAATATGTCCTCCACGAACGTTACCATCAGCCATTGAGCCGGCGGTTTAATCCACTTCATGGCCCCAGTGCATGTCGAGAATCGAGAGGAAGTGATAACGGAGAGCCGCAGGGTTAACTGAGTCCTTAGGGCCGCGCGAAAGGTCCAGAAGAATCTAAGGCCTCGGTGTACACCATGGAGGTATACGTGAATGGACCTCGAGGAGAGATGGTAACGGGAAGGACTCCAGCTCAGACAGAAAGGACCGGACGCAAACAGCAATCGTAAGCCCTGACCTGGGCCGCCGATGCGGGAGATGAACCGCCGTGGTTGGGAAAAGGACACGGTAATTCAGATGCGCAGAACTACGAAAGTCTGCAACGTAACTGGCGAGCAGTTGTGCACGCCTAACCTTCACTGGAGGGACTCCAGCCTCCGCCAGGACACTGGTCACCGGATTCGATCTAAAAGTTCCCGTCGCTAGGTGAACGCCACAGTGGTACACTGGGTCGAGTAAACGCAACGCTGTTTTTTTTTTTTGTTTTGTTTGGGGTTTAAGGGCGCTCAACTACTGAGGTCATTAGCGCCCAGTCACAATTGTTAGAGCACATAGAATCTAGTAAAACTCAAGAGGGGGGGGGGGGGGGACACACACACCAGAAAGTTCTTACAAAGATGCAGATAAAATAAGTGAAGGAGTTAGATGTCTTTGGACAAGCCAGTCAAAGTAATGAAACGAAGAACACGAGCAGCTGCTCGAGCGTCATCAGCTAAAATATCCTGTAAAGTAGATGGCAGAGACAGGACAACACGAGATTGACTAAAACGGGGACACGACAATAAAACATGGCGCAATGTTAATGCATGACCACAAGGGCACTGCGGGGCTGGGTCACCGGAGAGCAGGTAGCGGTGGCTAAACTAGCGGTGGCTAAACCGGCAATGCCCAATCCGCAACCTCGTCAGAAGGACCTCTTCTCGCCGAGATGGTCGGGAGGAGGTTGTCCAAGCAGTTGGGAACGGTTTTACTGCCCGGAGCTTGTTTCCTTGAAGTGATGACCAAGTATCCCACCACAAAGACACAAGCCTCTTACAAACAACCCCACTAATGTCAGATGACGGGACACAATGAGAGGCTGGCCTAGGCAGGAGGACTGCAGCCTTGGCTGCAGCATCAGCAGCCTCATTCCCAGGCACTCTTACATGGCCGGGAACCCACAGAAAGCTGACAGGAGAGCCATCAGCAGCAGAAGAATCGAGGGACTGCTGGATCCGTTGCACCAAGGGACGGACCGGATATGGAGCTCCAAGGCTCTGAAGAGCATTGAGTGAATCAGAGCAGAGTACATACGATGAATGGCGGTGGCGGCGGGCATACTGAACGGTCTGATGGAGAGCAAAAAGCTCGGCCGTAAAGCTGGAACACTTGTCGAAGAGCCGGTATTTAAAGGTGCCGGCCCCGACGACAAAGGCACAGCCGACACCATCGTCAGTTTTGGAGCCATCAGTGTAAATAAAGGTGTGACTGGCAAGTCGCGCACGAAGTTCGACAAACCGTGAGCAATACACTGCAGCCGGAGTACCCTCCTTCGGGAGCGAGCTGAGGTCGAGATAAACATGAACCGGAGCCTGGAGCCACGGTGGTGTCGGGCTCTCGCCCTCTCTGAAGGTGGTAGGGAGGGCAAAATTCAATTGTCGAAGCAGGCGACGAAATCGGACTCCAGGGGGCAGCAGGGCAGACATATACAACCCATACCGACGGTCGAGAGAATCGGCGAAGGAGGACTGATAAGGGGGGTGGTCGGGCATTGACAACAGCCGGCAGGCATACCGACAAAGCAGTACGTCGCGCCGGTAGGTCAATGGTAATTCGGCAGCTTCAGCATAAAGACTCTCGACGGGACTAGTGTAGAATGCTCCGGTCGCAAGACGTAACCCCCAATGGTGGATGGAGTTGAGACAGCGTAAGAGGGATGGCCGAGCAGACGAGTAGACGAGGCTCCCATAATCCAGCTTTGATCGGACTATGGACCGATACAAGCGAAGCAGGACAGTGCGATCCGCTCCCCAAGATGAACCACTAAGAACTCTGAGGACATTAAGGGAACGTGTACAACGGGCAGCCAAATAAGAGACGTGCGGAGACCAACAAAGTTTCCTGTCCATTGTGGGCCCTAGAAACTTAGTTGTTTCCACGAATGGGAGAACAACGGGACCGAGATGTAAGGATGGCGGAAGGAACGCTTTATATCGCCAAAAGTTGATGCAAACCGTCTTCTCTTCAGAGAACCGGAAGCCATTTGCCACACTCCATGAGTATAGGCTGTCTAGACAACGCTGAAGGCACCGCTCCAGGAGGCATGTTCTCTGGGCACTGCCGTAGATCGCGAAGTCATCGACAAAAAGAGAGCCTGAGACATTAGGTGGAATGCAATCCATAATTGGATTGATCGCTATGGCAAAAAGGGCTACGCTCAAGACGGAGCCCTGAGGCACTCCGTTCTCCTGGAGGAAGACGTCGGACAACACTGAACCCACACGTACGCTAAACTTTCGATCTGTTAAAAAGGAATCAGTAAAAAGGGGCAGGCGACCGCGTAGACCACACCTGTGCATAGTGCGGAGGATTCCTCCTCTCCAACAGGTATCATAAGCCTTCTCCAAATCGAAGAACACGGCTACCGTTTGGCGCTTTCGCAAAAAGTTGTTCATGATGAATGTCGACAAGGTCACAAGGTGGTCAACAGCGGAGCGGCGGCGACGAAAGCCGCATTGAACATTGGTAAGTAGCCGTCGAGATTCAAGAATCCAAACTAACCGAGCGTTAACCATGCGCTCCATCACCTTACAGACACAGCTTGTAAGAGAAATGGGGCGGTAACTAGAAGGAAGGTGTCTATCCTTCCCGGGTTTGGGTATAGGAACAACGACGGCGTCACGCCAACGCATGGGGACTTGACCTTCGGTCCAGACGCGATTGTAGGTACGAAGAAGGAAGCTTTTGCCTGCTGGAGAAAGGTGGGCCAGCATCTGAATGTGAATGGCATCTGGCCCCGGAGCAGAGGACCGGGACAGTGCAAGTGCACGTTCGAGTTCCCGCATAGTAAAGGGGGCATTATAATTTTCCAGATTCAGCGAGTGGAAGGAAGGTCGCCGAGCCTCTTCTGCCTTTATCCTGGGAAGGAAGGCAGAGTGGTAATGGGCGGAGCTTGAAACCTCCGCGAAAAAGCGGCCGAAGGCGTTGGAGACATCCACAGGATCAACAAGGACCTCATTACCTGAAGTCAGGCCAGGTACCGAGGAGTGGGCCTTAATGCCCGACAGCCGTCGCAGGCCACCCCAGACGACAGAAGAGGGAGTAAAACTGTTAAAGGAGCTGGTGAAAGAGGCTCAACAAGCTTTTTTGCTGTCTTTGATGACTCTACGGCATTGCGCTCGGAGTCGTTTGTATCCAATACAATACGCCAACGTAGGATGGCGGCGAAAGGTGCGTAAAGCACGTCGTCGAGCACGGATAGCGTCTCTACAAGCCTCATTCCACCAGGGGACGGAAACGCGACGTGAAGAAGAGGTAGTACGAGGAATGGAACGTTCGGCAGCATTGATGATAACAGCCGTGAGGTATTCGACCTGACTGTCACAACTGAGAAAATCGTGGTCCAGAAAGGTCGCCAGGGAGGAGTAAAGTCCCCAGTCAGCTTTCGGTATGGTTCAAATGGCTCTGAGCACTATGGGACTCAACTGCTGTGGTCATAAGTCCCCTAGAACTTAGAACTACTTAAACCTAACTAACCTAAGGACAGCACACAACACCCAGCCATCACGAGGCAGAGAAAATCCCTGACCCCGCCGGGAATCGAACCCGGGAACCCGGGCGTGGGAAGCCAGAACGCTACCGCACGACCACGAGATGCGGGCAGGTATGTTCCAGCTCGAAGGACGTGGGGATGGGGTGTGGTGCAGGAGACGAACGACACAGGGGAAGTGGTCGCTCGAATAGGTGTCAGAAAGGACATACCACTCGAACCGACGGGCAAGAGTGGTAGAACAGATCGAGAGGTCCAAGTGGGAGTAGGTATGAGTAGAGTCCGAGAGGAAAGTCGGGGCCCCAGTATTGAGGCAGACAAGCTTGAGATGGTTGAAGACATCCGCCAAGAGGGAGCCTCTCTGACAGGATGCAGGAGAGCCCCAAAGGGGATGATGGGCATTGAAGTCGCCAAACAATAAAAACGGCGGAGGAAGCTGAACAATCACGTGCATCATGTCAGCCCGACTAACTGCGGATGACGATGGAGTGTAGACGGTACAAACGGAAAAAGTAAAGGCAGAGAGAGTAATACGGACAGCTATTGCTTGGAGTGGGGTGGTCAATGGGATGGGATGGTAATAGACATCGTCCCGAACGAGCAACATGACCTCACCATGAGCTGGAATACCGTCCACAGGGGTGAGGTCATACCGCTCCGAGGTATAGTGGGTAAAAGCAATACGGTCAGTTGGGCGCAACTTGGTTTCCTGGAGACCAAGGACGAGCGGACAGTACAGGCGGAGGAGCAGTTGTAATTCCTCCCGATTAGATCGAATACCTCTTATGTTCCAATGTAACAAAGCCATCGGTAGTCAGAAAAAAGGGGGAACGAAACGGGTGAAGAGCTGGTCACCTCGACGGCCGCGGAGGGCCAGGTTTCGAGGGAACAACGCTACAACCGGCGGGAGGCGGATCCTGTTCCATCGAGTCGTCGCCAGCTGCAGCCGCTTTCCCGGGTCGCGTAGGAGGGGCAGCATCATTCGCCGACGAGAGGCCAGCTGAGCGCCTGGCAGCAGAGCGTCCCGGCGAAACTGAGGACGGCCGGGAGCAGCGACTCACGGATGGAGCGTCAGACGAAACGTGCTGGGGTGGAGAGGGGGAGAAAGACTTCTTCTTGGAGGCCTTCTGGGAAGTTCGATGAGGCACGGGGATGGTGGGCTGGACCCGAAGAAGGTCCTCACGCGCGGGGTCCGTTTTGGAACGCCAGACCTTGGAAGCCGGGGTCCGGAACGTTTCCCTGGTGGACGCCTGAGAAGAGGACCGCTTCTCAGGCGGCGGAGGGGGAGGAGGAGGAAGGGTGGCCCCTGGGACAGAGGGGGCAGGGGCCGCAAGGGAGGAGGATTTGGAAGGGAGGGATTTGGGAGGCGGAGGCATAGACCCCGGATGGGGTGAGGAGGTGGAGGGGGGACAGGATAGGGGTGAGGATACTGTAGAAGGAGTGGACACGACTGAGGCAAACGAAGTTGTCAACGTCACGGGATGGAGGCGGTCATACTTCTTCCTGGCCTCAGAATAAGAGAGGCGATCCAAAGTTTTTAATTCTTGAATCTTCTTATCCATCTGATACGCGGGGCAGTCTAAAGATCTAGGCGAGTGGATGCCAGGGCAATTGACGCACCGATGTGGTGGGGTACATGTATGTTCCTCACGAAGAGGATGTCCACAATCGCCACAAAGGGGCTCAGCCTCACACCGTGACGACATGTGCCCAAAGCGTAAACATCGAAAGCAGCGCAAGGTCGCACGTCGTACCGGTAGCACATCACCTTTACCTTCTCCGGGAGAACGTCCCTCTCGAAGGCGAGGAAAAAGGCCCCGGTGTCGATGCGACGGTCTTTGGGGCCGCGCTGGACTCGCCGGACGAAATGCACGCCTCGGCGCTCCAGGTTGGCCCTGAGCTCCTCATCAGATTGCAGCAGGAGGTCCCGATGAAAAATAACCCCCTGCGTCCTATTCAGTGCCAGATGCGGGACAATGGACACTGCGATGTCCCCTAGTCGGTCGCACGCCTGGAGCGCCGCCGACTGAGTGGCGGAGGTGGTCTTTATAAGAACGGACCCCGAACGCATTTTACTGAGAGCCTAGATTTCCCCGAAGATGTACTCGATGTGCTGGACAAAGAACATGGGCTTGGAGGTGGCGAACGTCCCCCCATCGGTCCGAGAACAGACTAAATAGCGGGTGAAGTACTTCGCCCCAAGCCGGCGGGCCTGTCCTTCCTCCCAGGGAGTGGCCAAGGGGGAAAGAGCAGGAGAACCAGAACCAGAGACAGTACCTTTCTTTTTAAAAGACTCGGCCGCAGAGCGACCCGATACATGTTGACGTTTCATCTGCGAAACGTCCGCCCCGATACCACCCACTCCGACCAGGGGCTCTCCCCACGGGCGCCACCCAGCCTCAGCAAGGGCCACCTGGCAGGATGACCGTTGCCGGGAGTCCTGATGCCCCAAGGAGACGGGCATCTACTCCTTGGCCGACGTGGGGAGGGTGCAGCTCAGGTATTGGCAGTACGATCCCTGTGTTGTCAGGGGGCTACAACCTAGAGGATACATGACGACCCCACCACAACGGGTTGGCTACCGTGCTGGATTTTGGGTGCCATGGAAAGTCCATGATCGTAGGTGCAGATGGGGACGCACTATGGGCGTAACTTGTGCAACCCATCAGGCGTTTAGGCCCAATTTGAGGAATAGTGGGTGTGGTTACAACGCCGTTACAATGCTGAGTGCCAAGGTCTTAGTGCACTGAGGACCAGTGAGACACCACGTAAGGCGTCCTTCCCCAAAAGGCTCGTACTTCTGTAGAATTTTGAAAAATGGAGGTCAAACCCCAAGGGGGACCATCACATGGAAGGCCGAAACGGTTGAAACTCCTTTAGTCGCCTCCTACGACAGGCAGGAATACCTCGGGCCTATTCTTACCCCGGACCCACAGGGGGAAACGCAACGCTGAGGGCGCCGCCGAACTGTAAACCAGACACACATAATCAAGGTGGGATTGAACATGGGCTCTGTAGAGCTGCAGCAGCGTAGAGCTATCTGCACCCATTGGTGTTGCCCAAGCAGCGGAGGAAATGGAGGTGCTACCAGCATTTCTGCTTAAGCTGACGAAGGTAAGGTAGCCAAGCCAATCAGGTGTCGAAACAAGTACTAAGATCGATATGTCTCCACTACAGTGGGTGGATCGTCATTATGTAAAGTTCTGGTTCCGGACGAACGGTGCGACGCCGACACAAATGCATAACACACACGACTTCACGACTGAAAACTGAAAGCCGTGGGCTAGAGCCCATGACTGCACCTTGTGAATGTCTCCCTGTAGGCGCCGCTCAGCAACACCAGAACTACAGGAGCAGTACGAAATGCAAGAGTCGTCCCCATACAGAGAAGGTGAGACTGATGGCCTTACAATGCTACTAGACCGTTAATAGCCACTAAAAAATAGAGATACACTCAATACCGAATCCGTGGAACGCCATACTCAAATATGAATCGAAAACATGACTGCGTCGTTTCATGATTCGAGGGTCAGCAACTGATAAAAAAAATGGGGCCCCCCAAGGTCGCGATGGCGGCGTCACTGTCCCGCCGAGATAATTTGTCCTTTAAGGACAATTATCTGAGCAAGCACCCACGCCAGCAAAAGGTTGCCCGACACGTGCTGTTCGATAACGTAATGTAAAACGGACTCGGAACAGAAAGAAAGGATGTGTCATGCTGATATCAACTGTATAATCTAGGGATAAGATTCCAAATTAGAATGTAAAATTTGAAAAATTTTATATGGCAAGATATCAGAATATTAATTTTTCAGCAGCATTTTTGTGATCATATATACAGCCTGTCCCATTTATCTTGACCACCCTAAATAACTGTTGGTCCGGATGCAAATTACAAAATGTTTCAAGCAAATGTTCTTTAGCCGTCAGGGGGACATCAATCATCAATCAGCGTGATTGCTTTCGTTGTAGCTTTGTTTTTTACAAAGATATGAACAGCGGTATGACTTTTTTAAATGGCACCCAGCATTTTTTATTCGGTAATTAATTTCCTGTCCTAAAGACCTATTCAAAAATGTATGACAGTGTACCATTCATTGGAACACAACGTTTTAATTACATAACACAACACTGACGTTGACGCTCCCAGCGCTTAGTGCTGGTACTCGGGGTATGGAACACATCCACGTGCTGACGTTGGCAGAGGACAAACGTCAACCATCGTCAATTGAAGAGTTGTATGAGCAGAATGTACACCAACGAAGAGAAGGTAGAAATGCTACTCATCTATGGGGAATGTAAGTTGGCAGAACAGTAATTGCAATACTGTTTTCTTACGTATGGTACATTTAGTACAGTAGTTTAGTCCTTTTAAATACTGTTGTGTAGAGTAAACATACAATAAAGGCTGTCCTTCCTACAAACTGCATCGACATAACTTTACTTTTATTGTTGTTGAAGGTAGGCGAAATGCTAAGAGGGCAGCGGAACAGTACAGAGAGCGATATCCTGACAAGAAACCACCTTCCCGACGGGTGTTTTCTCGTCTAGTTGCGACGCTTCAGGAAAAGGAAAGTTTAAACCCACGACGACGCAATCGTCATAACACTCGCACAGACAAAGCTGCCGAAGTTACTGTTCTCGCTTCCGTTGCTGTGAATGCACATGTGAGCACACGACAGATTGAACACGAGATTGGCATTCCTAAAACAAGTGTACATCGTATTCTTAAACATCACCGGTTCTATCCTTACCATGCACACCTACATCAAGAATTGCATGGGAATGATTTCCAGAATCGTGTAAAGTTCTGTCAGTGGGCACAGCAGTAAATCCTCGCCAATCCAAACTTCTTCTCCGATGTTCTATTTACCGATGAATGTTCCTTCTCAAATAAAGGATCGGTAAATAGAAGGAACATGCATTATTGGTCCAGCGACAACCCGCGTTGCCTTAGACAGGTGGAACATCAGCGTCAATGGAGAGTTAAAGTCTGGTGTGGGATTCTTGGTACTACAATTACTGGCCCTTATTTCATCAATGGTAGTACAAACGGCACAGCATATGCCAACTTCCTCAAACGAATTCCTCCTCTTCTGGATAAAGCGCCGCTAAGAACCAGAATGCTTACGTGCTATCAACAAGATGGATGTCCAGCACATAATGCCTTGCGTACACGTCGTGTTCTGAACCGAAGGTATCCTGTCAGATGGACTGGTCGAGGACGAACAGTAACTTGGCTTGCTAGATATCCTGATTTAAATCTCTGGACCTTTTTCTTTGGGGATGCATTAAAGACGTTGTCTATCGCGATATTCCAACAACTCCAGAGGACATGCAGAAACGTATCGTGCTTGCTTGTAATTCTTTTCAGCAGGCAACACTGGAAGCGGTATATAATTCTTTCATTCAACGAGTGCACCAGTGTATCGGTGGCCAGGGTCACCACTTTGAGCACCTTTGAATATTCTACTCCTGGGCAATGGTACAGGAGTGTCAAATTCAATTTTGTGTTATGTTTTAACTTGGCTTTCATTTATTTTCTGACAACTCCAGCAAGTGGACGAGTTTGTGATCCCGGGTTCAAAGTCAATGTTGTGCTATGTAATTAATAACGTTGTGTTTCAGTGAATGGTACACTGTGATACATTTTTGTATAGGTCTTTAGAACAGGAAATGAATTACCGAATAAAAAATGCTGGGTGCCATTTAAAAAAGTCATACCGCTGTTCATATCTTTGTAAAAAACAAAGCTACAACGAAAGCAATCACGCTGATTGATGATTGATGTCCCTCTGACGGCTAAAGAACATTTGCTTGAAACATTTTGTAATTTGCATCCGGACCAACAGTTATTTAGGGTGGTCAAGATAAATGGGACAGGCTGTATATATAATCACAAAAAAGCTGCTGAAAAATTAATATTCTGATACCTTGCCATATAAAATTTTTCAAATTTTACATTCTAATTTGGAATCTTATCCCTAGATTATACAGTTGATCATATCAGCATGACACATCCTTTCTTTCTGTTCAGAGTCCGTTTTACATTACGTTATCGAACAGCACGTGTCGGCGTCGGTGCTTGCTCAGATAATTGTCCTTTAAGGACAAATTATCTCGGCGGGACAGTGACGCCGCCATCGCGACCTTGGGGGGCCCCATTTTTTTTATCAGTTGCTGACCCTCGAATCATGAAACGACGCAGTCATGTTTTCGATTCATGTTTGACACGGAAAGTACGGAGCGACAGGAAGTTCTGGATAAAAATTGGGAGCAGGTCCAGGGTCCAGGAGACCCCACTCATACAATGTGCCAAGGATATGATGTCACCAGGTCATGTCCTATGCTTTATGTAAGTCAAAAAAGACGGCAACCGGATGTTGGCGTATGGGAAAGGCTGTTCGGATGGCAGACTCGAGGGCCACAAGATTATCAGGGGTAGAGCGACCCTGGCGGAAGTCGCCCTGGAATGGAGCCAGCAGGCCACGTGACTCCAGGACCCGACCCAACCCAACCGCCGACACACCATACATTCCCGCAGCTTACAAAGAGAGTTGGTGAGGCTAATGGGCCGGTAGCTATCCACATCAGGCGGATTTTTACTGGGTTTTAGCACCTGAGTGATGGTGCTCTCCATCATCGCACCAGGTCCAGTTGAAGATGACAAGGAGATGTCAATCGTAGCCAGACGAGAGATGTTTAATCATCTGACTGTGGATCCGATCCAGGCCAGGAGCTGCGTCAGGGCAATGTGCAAGGGCGCTGAGGAGCTCCCACTCTGTAAATGGGGCGTTATAGGGTTCAATGTGGCGTCTAGTGAACGAGAGGACTTCCGTTTCCATCCGCCGTTTGAGTTTTCGAAAGGCTGTGGGGGTAGTTCTCCGACGCAGAGACTCGAGCGTTGTGCTCCGCAAAGTGCTCTGCAATCGCGTTTGCGTCGGTGGATAACACGCCGTTTATGTTAACACCAGGAACACCTGTTTGATCTTTGCCCAGACTTGAGAAGGTGACGTATGGTCGAGTCGTATCTCTCCCAACACTCCTGTTGCCGTCTTTTAATAAGCTGGCGAACGCGGGCACGGAGCCGTTTAAAGGCTATGAGGCGTTCCAGGGAAGGGTGCCGCTTATGTCACTGTAGACTGTGGAGCGTGCCGGCGCTCCTGCAACTTCCGGCAACCCCCAAGGGACTGTCTTTCGCCGGGGGCACCCTAAAGAATGAGGGATCGCGTCTTCTGCTACAGAAACGATCTCATTGCAGTGACCTGCTCAATCACCACATCGATGGCATCATGTGGTGGAGATTCAGCGGTGACGGCAGAGGTAAAGGCTTCCCAGTCTGCCTTGTTTAAAGCCCGTCTGGGCAGGCGTCCGGGGGCCTGACGACGGGGGAGTGACAGGAAGATGGGGAAGTGGTCCCTACCACACAGGTCGTCATGTGCTTTCCAGTGGATAGAGGAGAGAAGCCAGGATAGTAAACCTAGAGATCAATGGCTGAATATGTGCCATTTGCCACACTGAAATGTGTGGGGGCACCTGTATTTAAGAGGCAGAGGTCGAGTTGTGACAGTAAATTTTCGACCTCGCTACGTCGGCCACTAAGCATGGCGCCACCCCACATGGGGTTATGCGCGTTAAAATCTCCCAAAAGTAGGAAAGGTTTGGGCAGTTGATCGATCAGTCCAGCCAATACATTAAGGGGTACTGCACCTTTTGGAGGAAGATATACATTGCAGGCAGTTATTTCCTGCATCGTCCTTATCCTAACAGCCACAGCTTCAAGAGGAGTTTGAAGGGGCATAGGTTGCTCTACAGACGAGTTCAGCACATAGACGAAAACTCCACCTGACACTCTATTATAGTCGCTACGGTTCCTGTGATATCCCTCATAGCTGCGAAGGGCAGGGGTCCGTATTGCTAGGAACCAGTTTTCCTGGAGGGCAATGCAGAAAGGAAGTGTAAAGCTTAACAGTTGCTGCAGCCAGCAGGTGTAAAAAAACCGCAATTCCACTAGAGGATTAAGTGATCGTGAGACTGGGAAGGCATGAAACACTCATTGAGGTAGTCTACGCCTGAGGGTCACCTGCTGCAACCAGATGAGTACCTACGCGATCGACATCCATTGTGTCTGAGTGCCCAGCGAGATCTAGGTCCTCAGCGGACGCCATAATCTCCATCTCATCCTCAGCCAGAACATTATACACATCTGCCTAGTAGCCGTTATGCCCACCGCTGGCACGGATAACAGCGGCGACGCTCCGTGGCGTGGAGGCAACGATGCATTGGTAGATTGCTGAAGGTATCTGGCATCACATATGCACACACAAGTCACGTAATTCCCGTAAATTGGGGCGAGGGGGACGATGGAACTCTGACGCTGCGTTCAATCAAATCCCAGATGTGTTCGATCGGGTTCAGATCTGGCGAGTTTGGGGGTGGGGCAGCACATCAACTGGAACTCTCCACTGTGTTCCTCAAAACACGCCATCGCACTTCTAGCCTTGTGACATTATAAAAATGCTGTCTGGAAACATGACGCTACTGCTGTCGGGAAACATGATCGTCATAAAGGGGTGAAATCCTTGGCCATCATGGTCCCTTGCACGAGCTCCACTGGATCCAGAGATGTCCAGGTGAATGTTCCTCAAGCCATAATGAAACCGCCGCCAGCTTGTCTCCGTCCCGCGATACAGGTGTCAAGGACCTGTTCTCCTGGAAGACGACGGATTCGCGTCATCCCACGGACCAAGCAACTCTCTGCCACTGTCCCAACGTCCAGTGCCCATGGTCATATGCCCATTTTAGTCGCTGTTGCCTACGTCGTGGTGTTAACATTATTACATGCAAAGGTCGTGGGTTCCGTAGGCCCATCGTTAAGAGTGTTTGGTGCACTGTGTATTCACACACACTTTAACTGTGCGCACCATGAAGTCTAATTTTAGTTGTGCAACAGTTCGCCGTCTGTCCTGCTTTACCTGTGTGCCAAGTCTACAACGTCCGACACCTGTAGTGAGGGGTGGTCGCCTAACCCCATGACGTCGTTTCACCTTGACTTCGCCACGTGTTGAAGACTCCACAGCAAGCCTCTAACACCCAACGAGCCGTGAAGTTTCCGAAATGTTCGTGCAGAACCTCTGGGTCAATACAATCTGCCCTCAGTCAAACACAGATCGCGCTCCTTCCCCTTTCTACGCACGGACAGCACGCTCACTGATACCACATGCACCCTGAGGTCATCGGTCCCTAGGCTTACACACTACTTAATCTAAATTAAACTAACTTACGCTAATGACAACACAAACACCCAAGCCCAAGGGAGGACTCGAACCTCCGACGGAGGCAGCCGCGCGAACCAAGGCAAGGCGCCATAGACCGCACGGCTACCCCGCGCGGCGAAGTTGCAAGAAAGACATTCTGCATCACCGTAAATGGTTATACTTGGCTACTCTGAGACCGTTTGCAGCCATTCATGGACTTCATGTTTGCAAACGACGATGAATTTATTTGGATGAGAATGCGCCATATCATTGAGCCACGATTATTCGTGACTGGTTTGAAGAATATTCTGAACAATCCGAGCGAATGGTTTGGCCACCCAGATCGCCCGTGAATTCCATCGAACATTTACGGGACATAACCGAGCGGTCAGATCGTGCACAAAATCCTGCACCGGAACATTTTCGCAATTATTGGCGGCTTAGATGCAACATGGTTCAATTCTTCTGCATGAGAGTTCCAACGATTTGTTGAGTCCATGGCACGTCGAGTTGCTACGCTACGCCGATCAAAAGTTTGCTTTGCCGACGTTGAATAATAACTTCACATTAGAATTTACAGTTAATCAGATACCACGAACACACTCAGAAGTGGAGGTCGGAGGTGCCATTTATATTAAAAAGTAATACAAAATACACTCTCCGATTTTGCTGTCATTAGCAGTTTGAAGCTTGTACTATAGAGGTAAGTTCATAGTAATAGTCAAAATACATTAGGCTCCTTCTTATGAAACAACATTCTTTACTAAAGTTTTTAACTTCTGGGTTGTAAGTTCTAAACAGAATGATGCAGTGTATTATTTAGTTGACACTGTAATTTAAATGGTCATGGGAGATCTATTATAATGCTTTCCTCAAGTCCCTTGCCATTTAATGTACGCTAACAGTAGTAGGTAATCAGCAGAGTTGATGTTAACAACGTTTCTATAGACACTTCGGGACGGCAAAAACAATTGCAAAGTTACTTCCTGTTAAACTATAATACTAATGAATGAAAAAGGAACTGAGAACTAGTAAATTAAAAACGAATTTCAATAGCACATTGGAAAGATGTACACAACCTGGACCTGATGGGATACCAGTTCTATTTTACACAGAGTTCGCGAAGGAACTTGCCCCCCTTCTTGCAGCGGTGTACCGAAGGTCTCTAGAAGAGCGTAGCGTTCCATAGGATTGGAAAAGGGCACAGGTCATCCCAGTTTTCAAGAACGGGCGTCGAACAGATATACAGAACTATAGACCTATATCTCTAACGTCGATCAGTTGTAGAATTTTGGAACACGTTTTATGTTCGAGTATAATGACTTTTCTGGAGACTAGAAATCTACTCTGTAGGAATCAGCATGGGTTTCGAAAAAGACGATCGTGTGAAACCCAGCTCGCGCTATTCGTCAACGAGACTCAGAGGGCCATAGACACGGGTTCGCAGATAGATGCCGTGTTTCTTGACTTCCGCAAGGCGTGCGATACGGTTCCCCACAGATGTTTAATGAACAAACTAAGAGCATATGAACTACCAGACCAATTGTGTGATTGGATTGAAGAGTTCCTAGATAACAAAACGCAGCATGCCATTCTCAATGGAGAGAAGTCTTCCGAAGTAAGAGTGATTTCAGGTGTGCCGCAGGGAGTGTCGTAGGGCCGTTGCGATTCACAATATACATAAATGACCTTGTGGATGACATCGGAAGTTCACGGAGGCTTTTTGCGGATGATGCTGTAGTATATCAAGAGGTTGTAACAATGGAAAATTGTACTGAAATGCAGGAGAATCTGCAACGAATTGACGCATGGTGCAGGGAAGGTAATTGAATCTCAATCTAGACAAGTGTAATATGCTGCGAATACGTAGAAAGAAAGATGCTTTATGATTTAGCTACAATATAAAAAGTCAGCAACTGGACGCAGTTAATTCCATAAATTATCTGGGAGTAGGCATTATGAGTAATTTAAAATGGAATAACCATATAAAATTAATCGTCGGTAAAGCAGATGCCAGACAGATTCATTGGAAGAACCATAAGGAAATGCAGTCCGAAAACAAAGGAAGTAGGTTACAGTACACTTGTTCACCCACTGCTTGAATACTGCTCACTGGTGTGGGATCCGTACCAGATAGGGTTGATAGAAGAGATAGAGACGATGCAACGGAGAGCAGCGCGCTTCGTTACAGGATCATTTAGTAATTGCGAAAGCGTTAAGGAGATGATAAACTCCAGTGGACGACTCTGCAAGAGAGACGCTCAGTAGCTCGGTACGGGCTTTTGTTAAAGTTTCGAGAACATACCTTCACCGAGGAGTCAAGCAGTATATTGCTCCCTCCTACGTATTTCTCGCGAAGAGACCATGAGGTTCAAATCAGAGAGATTAGAGCACACACAGAAGCATACCGACAATCTTTCTTTCCACGAACAATACGAGACTGGAGTAGAAGGGAGAACCGATAGAGGTTCTCGAAGTACCCTCCGCCACACACCGTCAGGTGGCTTGCGGAGTATGGATGTAGATGTACAGAACCCACTTGGCGCCTGTCAAAAAGGTAACACAATAGCTGTACTTTGTGTGAAGTAAACCACGGTTACCAAGAAAAGCGGTTCAAAACAAGTTCGTTCCGTTTAGCTTTGACCACGCTGAACTTTACGTTAGAATTTACAGTTAATCAAATACCACGAAGCATTCTGAGAACTCGAGGCCGGAGTTGCCAATTAGTTTCTTTTTACGTTTATTATTAGCAAATATTACTGAATATATGGAGATAAATTGCCACTGCTGCTGAACACAGGTCATTTTCCAAGCAGAACTTTGACACAGTTGCCTAATAATGGTTGAAATTGCTTGGCTGGTTCGACATGAGAGGCCAATTGCATCGATATCGCCTGCGACGGATATAATAGAAGCGACTGGGCTCCATTAGAGAAGTTTCAAACAGTATCTTAGATGGGTATACAGGGTGCAGCCCTGGAGAATGGCGTGTTGTATCACAGCCGTCCACAATACGAGCACGAAGAGTGTCTACATTTGGTACCAGGGTTGCGTAGACAAGAGCTTTCAAATGCCCCCATAAATGAAAGTCAAGAGGGTTGACGTCATGAGAACGTGGAGGCCATGGAATTGGTCCGCCTCTACCAATCCATCGGTCACCGAATCTGTTCTTGAGAAGCGTACGAACACTTCGACTGAAATGTGCAGGAGCTCCATCGTGAATGAACCACATGTTGTGTCGTACTTGTAAAGGCACATGTTCTAGCAGCACAGGTAGAATATCCCGTATGAAATCATGATAACGTGCTCCATTGAGCGTAGGTGGAAGAACATGGGGCCCAATCAAGACATCACCAACAATGCCTGCCCAAACGTTCACAGAAAATCTGTGTTGATGACGTGATTGCACAATTGCGTGCGGATTGTCAGCCTACACATGTTGATTGTGAAAATTTACAATTTGATCACGTTGGAATGAAGCCTCATCCGTAATGAGAACATTTGTACTGAAATGAGGATTGACACATTGTGGATGAACCATTCGCAGAAGTGTACCCGTGGAGGCCAATCAGCTGCTGATAGTGCCTGCACACGCTGTGCATGGTACGGAAACAACTGGTTCTCCCGTAGCACTCTCCATACAGTGACGTGGTCAACGTTACCTTGTACAGCAGCAACTTCTCTGACGCTGACATTAGGGTTATCGTCAACTGCACGAAGAATTGCCTCGTCCATTTCTGGTGTCCTCGTCGTTCTAGGTCTTCCCCAGTCGCGAGTCATAGGCTGGAATGTTCCGTGCTTCCTAAGACGCCGATCAATTGCTTCGAACGTCTTCCTGTCGGGACACCTTCGTTCTGGAAATCTGTCTCGATACAAACGTACCGCGCCACGGCTATTGCCCCGTGCCAATCCATACATCAAATGGGCATCTGCCAACTCCGCATTTGTAAACATTGCACTGACTGCAAAACCACGTTCGTGATGAACTCTAACCTGTTGATGCTACGTACTGATGTGCTGGATGCTAGTACTGTAGAGCAATGAGTCGCATGTCAACACGAGCACCGAAGTCAACATTACCTTCCTTCAATTGGGCCAACTGGCGGTGAATCGAGGAAGTACAGTACATACTGACGAAACTAAAATGAGTTGTCCCCGGGCGGCGAGAATCTCCCACCCGAAACCCCTCAATCAAGAGGCAGCTAGTCCATGAGCAGGTTCAAGTGGATGTAGGTTATGCTACGGTGAGGAAGGTTGCACAGAACCGACTAGCCGGAAGCGCTGCTTCACACCGGTCTTCGGGCTTAAGACGCCAACAATGCAAGTTAAAAATGCGGGGGATACCAGTGTACTTTTTTATGATCCGTTACAAAAAATAAACAGCTTAATTTTTTGAAAAATTAAAAATACCACAGTAATAACTACGGTTGTAATTCTGTATAAATTTAAGTATTTTTACTTAACTGAAACGGCATTTTTTTTTAAGTTGCGTATTTCCTTGCATGCGGCCCTACGTTCAAGCTGGCCTTGTATCTAGAGGCATATTTATTTGTACCTACAACCACTATGCAACCTTTCTTGAATTATTATTATTATTATTAGTATTATACATGTAGGCAAAGGCAGTTTATAATATGTATCAACGTTATTTTCCAAACGAACTATTTCTACCCAAAAAATTATAAGAAAACTTGTTGGTACTGATTTTGGAGGTTAGCTTAAAACTATTGGACCAAAAAAAGGAAAAGAATTTTGACATCATTAGTTCTTTATTGTGCGCAATACGAGGGACGTTTCATAAATATTGCATAGGTTGGTATTACTGTGAATTATTCGATGTAACAACAACGAAAATTACGTCAGATGTAGTTTGCGCTGTGTTCCCTAACATAAAAATTGGCGAGTGGTAGAGAGGGACTCTGCAGGGGTCTCGGGTACCGTGGCTGTCTAAGACCACACGTCGTACTCGTACATCAAGATCGAAACGGTAAGCGGGAAAAACCCGACAGAAATCCACAGTGCGTTAAGTGGTGAATTTACTGTGGACCATCAAGTTTCGCGTTGGGTTAATCGTTTTGGCGATAATCCAAGACCCGGAAGGCCAAAAACCAACAGATGAACGAGGTGTGAAACTTGTGGCATATGCTCTTGAAGAAGATCGCAGTGTGAATTGTGAAGAACACTCTGAAACTACGGGGAATTCCCCCATCGGTATTCCGTATTCTGACAAATGATTTTAGAAAGAAAAAAAAAATTCTGCGAAAAGGGTCCCACTCTGTTTTCACTGCTGAAAAGAAGTAGGAACATCTGGACATTGCAACTTTGCTCAAACAACGATTAAACTGCGAAGGTCAAGGATTCTTGTGTCGAATTCTCGCTACTGATGAAACGTGGATTACAGACTTTGAATAGGAGTTGAAATCACAGTCCAATGATTGGAGAGCTTCAGATTCTCCAAAAAATTTCGACGCGCTCAATAAAATGATAACTTTTGCTTATGATCACCAAGCAGTCATCATGACAGGAAGTCCTACGAGTAACACGTGTCTCAGCAGTGCATTGTCGAAATTTCATGCAAAACCTGCGCAGAAAAATGCGCAAAAACCGACCTCAATTGCTCGAGGCTGGGCCACTCATTCTCCATGACAATACTCGCCCACATATCGGCAATACTGTAGCCCGAAAACTTTTTTTTGTTGTTTTAGGGCGCAAAACCTGTAAGGTCATAAGAGCCCAGTAAAGAACCAGAGAATGCTGGGACTGTGAGGGGGGAAAAAATCGTTACGCGGTCCAATACAGAAGGGAAAAGAAAAACAAATCTAAAACATCAAGACGTTACGGAAGAGTAACTAAAAGACGTCGACAAGAAACCGGAGTCACCAGGTAGAAATTAAAACTCTTTTGCCATGTTACTGCTTTTTAAAAAAACTTAAAACGCGAGCCACAGCTCGCACGCCACTGCTAAAATGTCCGGCAAAGCGGGCGGCAGCCCGACCCTGAGACGTAAGTGGCTAAAATAGGGACAGAGGATCAGGAAATGTCTGACTGTTAATGGCTAGCTACAGAAAGGACAGCTGGGTGCAGGGTCGCCACTCAACAAGTGGCGGTGACTAAAGCGGCAGTGCCCTATTCGCAACCGAGCTAACATTACTTCCTCACGGCGAGATGCCCGGGAGGAAGTCGACCAAGCTGTTGGGAGAGGTTTCACTTCTGAGTTTGTTCTCATGAAGGGAGCACCAATGGTCTTGCCAAAGTGACATGATACGCTGACAGAGAAAAGTACAAATATCTTATGAGGGAACAGAGTAAGAAACGGGCCGACCGAGGTGGACGGCAGCCTTGGCTGCAGCATCAACAGCGTCATTCCCAGGTAAACCAACATGGCCAGGAACCCACATGAACATCACTTGGGCTCCCCCATCCGGGAACAAATGGAGGCAGTCCTGGATCCGTCGAACGATGGGGTGGACTGGATCTGGATCATCCAGACTCTGAAGAGCACTGAGGGAGTCAGAGCAGATCACACAGCGAGTGAGCTGGTGCCTAAGGACGTAGTGAACAGCCTGATAGACGGCAAAAAGTTCTGCTGTAAAAATTGTGCACTGGTCGAGAAGCCGGTATTGAAACTTATCAGCCCCGACGACAAAAGCACAGCCAACGCCATAGGCGGACTTCGAACCATCAGTGTAGAAGAATATGCTATCGGCAAGTTGTGAGCGAAGTTCGAGAAATCTGCAGCGATAGGTCAGCTCGGGAGTCGAATCCTCCGGGAACGAGCTGAGGTCAAAACGAACACAAACCTGTGTCTGAAGCCAAGGTGGTGAAGGGCTCTCCCCCGTTCGGAAAGTGGCAATAAGTGTGAACTGCAGCTGCTGAAGCAGGTGACGAAAGCGGACGCCGGGAGGCCGCAGAGAAGAAACGTACGTCTCGTACTCGCGGTCAAGAATGTCATCAAAAAAAGGGTCAAAGGTTGGGTGGCCTGGCATGGAAGAAAGCCGACACGTATACTTACAGCCCGAAAACTGTACGAGTATGGATGGGAAGTGTTGCCGCATCCTTTCTAACACCCGACATGAATCCACCAGAATTAGACTTTGTGTGTGTGTGTGTGTGTGTGTGTGTGTGTGTGTGTGTGAAATCTTATGGAACTTAACTGCTAAGGTCATCAGCCCCTAAGCTTACACACTACTTAACCTAAATTACCCTACGGATAAACACACACACCAATGTCCGAGGGAGGACTCGAACCTCCGTCGGGTCCAGCCGCACATTTAGACTTATTCCCGAAGTTGAAAAAACCTATGCATGGACGTCGTTATTTATCTTTGGAAGAGCTTTATACCACCGTTACTCGAGTCATTCGACCGACAGATTAGCGGAATCTGTGTCTTGGCTGGAATAATAGAGCTTCTGAGACGTTGGCATTCAGCCAAAGAGAAGTATGGAGACTAGGGGGGGGGGGGGTCCATTAATTACGTGAGGCGATTACGTGGTCTTTTCGACCCCCTTCCCACGTTTGGAGATTTAGCGCGACCGCCTCCCCCCACCCCCATCCCCGCCAGTGTCACGTGAGATTTTTTCAAAATGTGTATTTTTAGTGTAAACATGTTAATTTGTGATTGACTGCGATGGCTTTATTAAAAAAAACAATTTGCTTGCTTATTTTTATTAGAATCTAGTTAAGACTAGTCTTTAAGACAGAACGTAGTCTAGAATCACAGTGAGAAAACTGAGCAATAAAATACTTAAAATCGAACGGCTACTAAGCTACTTAGTGGCGTTCGCATAGCCGCCATAAATATTATTGTGTAGGATTTAGACGTATATTAGTGGAGAAACAGGCGCTGAAGGAGGCGAAGAATAGGAAGGCATGTGGGATTGATTTGCCGGCAAGATTATTGAAGAGTCTGGGAAATGAGGCAAGAAAAGAAATAGTCTACCTCTGTAACGAGATATATGACAAAGGGGAATGGCCTGAGGACTTCCTTGCGACAGATATCATACCAATAGAGAAAAAGAGAAACACTAAAAAATGTGAAGAGCTTAGGACCATCAGTCTAACTTCTCATGCAGCTAAAGTCTTGCTATGGCAAGCTGGTGTGGTGTCACAAGGCTTAGGCCTGTCCCACCCCTCATTAAATCGACCAAGACTTATATGAATAATTGTAAGAACAATTATTATTATTATGTTCTTTAAGTTTGTTTTTGGGTTTTCAGAAATACTGTGGGAAGAAAGTTTATTTATGTTGTAGATAACGTGGAAGACGTTGCCCAACGATCACAACGAAAGTTCGACGTAGCGGCAAGTGGGCAAGGAATAAAACGAATGCTGCAAACTACCGCGAGCCATGGAAGAGCCTGGGCCGAGAGGGCGTCGAACTTCCTAGGTCGTTGTTGGACAACGTCAAAGGAATAGATATTCTGCTTTCTCTTTGTAAACAGATCGATCTAGTCTTGAAAGGTTCTTGTAAAACGTATAGGCGGGTGACACATTAGGTGGGACCCGATGCCTGTAATACTTGCACAGTTATTAAAAAGTTGTTAAACGGCAAAATCATTTACATAGATAAAAAGTAGTAAAGATATAGGAAAGGAAGTGTTGCGGCGTCAGAACGAAATGGATACATCGCTCAGCAACGAAGAAGGACGTAAACAGCGGGCGTTACGTCGTGAAAACAAGTCAACTGATAGAATAGTAAGTTTGTAATTAAGCATAAAGCCACGTAACACTGCACTGGATAAGAGGGATTGCAGAGGAGCAGTTCGGATTTAGAAGAGGAAAAGGAGCAAGAGATGCTATTGGCCTGATAAGAACTATAGCGGAAAGATATATGGAAAAAGTTAGAGAAATCTTTGCTGTTTTTATAGATTTAGAAAAGGCCTTCGACAGAGTTCAGTGGAACAAGTTGATGGATATTTTGAAGAGGAAAGGAGTAGACTGGAAATAGAGACGACTGATACAGAATCTATAATTGCACCAGGAAGTAAGGATAAGGATTGGAAATGAAACGTCAGAAGGAAGCAGCACTGGACAAATTGATAGAAAACGTTGTTGGCTTTCCCCACTGTTGTTAAACGCATACCTTGAAGAGATTATTGCGAAAGGCTTAGATGGGAAAAGAGGAATATGTATTGGTGGAAAGAGAATAGAATGTATAAGATTTGCTGATGACATGGTATTACTGGCAGAAAGTGCGCCGACAGTGAATAACATGCTGAAAGATATGAATGAAGCTTGTGTGGAATATTGGATGCAAATAAACACAGCAAAAACAAAGAGTATGGTCATCAGTACAAGACGCAGACTGTCCAATATTAAAATAGGACAATCTACCATTAGACAAGTAAGTGCATTTAAATATCTCGGAAGGACAATAACTGAAGACTTGAGATGTCACCAGGAGGTGAAAACTCGAATTGCCACAGCGAAGGAGGCATTCAACAGTAAGAGGAGACTCTTAAGTGGCAAATTAGATAAAGGTCTAAGGAAAAGGCTTGGAAAATCTTTTGTCTGGAGCGTAGCACTATATGGGTCAGAAACGTGGACGCTGAGACGAGAGGATGCAAAAAGGTTAGAAGCATTTAAGATGTGGATGTGGGGGAGAATGGAGAGAATAAGCTGGAGGGAAAGAGTGAGTGGTGAAAGAGCATTGGAAAGGTTTGGTGAGAGAATATGTCTGCTGAAGGTTGTAAGAAAAAGGAAAAAGAACTGGTTGGGACATTCATTGAGAAGGGAGTGCTTGCTAGCAGATGCTTTGGAAGGATTAGTTTGTGGGAGAAGACTGAGAGGAAAAAGGAGATACTAGATGATAGACGACATAAAGGGAAGAGGAAATTATGCAGGCCTAAAGAGGATGGCAGAAGACCAGACATCCTGGAGAACAACCATGTGAAAACCTGCCTTTTGGAAGAACACATGATGATGATGATGATGATGATGATGATGATGATACATAAATTCTAAGTTGTATGGTACACACTGTAAAAATTGATAGTGTTTACCTCAGAGGAAAAAAAAAGCAGTAACAAAGATAATTTTACTTTAGTATGTCGAAAAGATGGAAGTGCTCCATCTATCTTACTCGCTGTCAAATTCCCTTCAATTGTGGAGTGTCCAATTGTTGTTGCCAACCAACTGAGTACCAAAACACTGAATATCCTTAATTTTTTTCTCAAATAATGTATGTGGCTCTAAATAGAAGATGGCCCTAGGTACACTGGTTCAAATGGCTCTAAGCACTATGGGAATTAACATCTGAGGTCATCAGTACCCTAGACTTAGAATTACTTAAACCTAACTCACCTAAGGACATCATATACATCCATGCCCGAGGCAGGATGCGAACCTGCGACCGTAGCAGCAGCGCGGTTCTGGGCTGAACCGCCTAGCACCGCTTGGCCACAGCTGCCGGCTGGTACACTGGTCTCCCGTATATCCAACTTTCGTAGTCTTCCCACTTAACAGAACCACCCGGAGACGCTTCTGATATCCTCTCAATGCTTCACGATCCCTTTTGCTAAAGGCTGCGAATACCCTGCGTGAGACTTGCACAGTTTGGCCTCAATCAAAAGAACACTATCCGCCAAAACTGTCTACTCCAGTCAGGGTAACAGGTGCCAATATATTACATGCCACCATCAAGGCACTCATTTCAGTAAATTAATGCATTAATCCCACTTGCACAAAAATTGAAATTCTGCGTCGAATAAATAAATAAATCGTCCGGCGTTGAAAAATGATCCGAAAGAACTTGAAAACTGATGCCCTCTTTATGCATTATGAGGCGACTAGTTGGTGCATAAGTTTTTCGTACTGTATCGCCCACAGTGTGTCCTCGTTCTACTCAGCACACTCTTGAGTTATTAAAGCTTTCATGGTATAATTCGTGGCTGCTTGGCAATCTATAGCATGTAAACACTCGTCTTTCATATTATCCAGCCGTATTTCATCGCGCAAAAATAGCTTCACTTTACGTAGTTTACTCCTATGCAAGATGAAAGAAGAGCTGACCATTTGCAGTGTAGTCGACAGGACCGATTGCGTACCTCTGGTACAGAGCCGAGTGGAGGGTCTGAATCAGAGGCTCAGACGGTTCTGCGACCGTGTAGGCTGCAGATTCCTCGACTTGCGCCAAAGGGTGGTTGGGTTTCGGGTTCCGCTCAACAGGTCAGGTGTCCACTCTACGCAAGAGGCGGCTACACGGGTACCAGGGGCTGTGTGGCGTGGACTGGGCGGTATTTAGGTTAGAGGGTCTCGGGAAAACAGAAGGGCTTCAGTTCAAATGGTTCAAATGGCTCTGAGCACTATGGGACTTAACTTCTGAGGCCATCAGTCCCCTATAACTTAGAACTACTTAAATCCAACTAACCTAAGGACATCACACACATGCATGCCCGAGGCAGGATTCGGACCTGCGACCGTAGCGTCGCGCGGATCCAGACTGTAGCACCTAGAACCGCTCGGCCACTCCGGCCGACAAGGGCTTCAGTCACAAAGGGTGCAGACTGAACACAGGAAGAACGTAGATACAGGAACCATTGGTATAACAGTTGTAAACTGACGTAGCTGTGTTGGGAAAGTACCAGAGCTCCAAGCGTTAATAGAAAGCACTGATACGCAAATCGTTATAGACGCTATAAGCTGGCGAAAGCAGGATATAAGCTCAGCCGAAATTTTTAGCTAAGAAACTACCGGTGTTCCGAGAGGATAGGGTAAATACAGTTGTGCGGTAGCGTGTTTGTTGCTGTTAGAAGTAGTTCAACTTGTCGCGAAATTGAAAGAGATGCTTCCTGTGAGTTAGTATGGGCAGAGGTCATTGTTGGCAACCGGAATAAAATAATAACTGGATCATTTTACCGACCTCCCAATTCAGATGATACAGTTGCTGAAAGGTTCAAAGAAAACACGCACCCGACTCATACGATAATAGTTGGTGGTGACTTTAATTTACCCTCGATATGTTCTACATCTGCATCAATACTCTGCAAATCACATTTAAGTGCCTGGCAGAGGGTTCATCGAACCATCTTCACAATTCTCTATTACTCCAATCTCGCATAGCGCGCGGAAAGAATGAACACCTATATCTTTCCATACGAGCTCTGATTTCACTTATTTTTTCGTGGTGATCGTTCCTCCCCATGTAGGTCGGTGTCAACAAAATATTTTCACATTCGGAGGAGAAAATTGGTGATTGGAATTTCGTGAGAACATTCCGTCGCAACGAAAAACGGCTTTCTTTTAATGATTTCCAGCCCAAATCCTGTATCAATTCTGTGACACACTCTCCCATATTTCGCTATAATACAAAACGTGCAGCCTTTCCTTGAACTTTTTCGATGTACTCCGTCAGTCCTATCTGGTAAGGATCCCACACCGCGTAGCAGTATTCTAAAAGAGGACGGACAAGCGTAGTGTAGGCAGTCTCCGTAGTAGGTCTGTTACATTTTCTAACAATAAGTGTACTGCCAATAAAACGCAGTCTTTGGTTAGCCTTCCCCACAACATTTTCTGTGTGTTCTTTCCAATTTAAGTTGTTCGTAATTGTAATACCTACGTATTTAGTCGAATTTACGGCTTTTAGATTAGACTGATTTATCGTGTAACCGAAGTTTAACGAGTTCCTTTTAGCACTCATGTGGCTGACTTCACAATTTTCGTTATTTAGGGTCAACTGCCACTTTATGCACCATTCAGATATTTTTTCTAAATATTTTGCAGTTTGTTTTGATCTACTGATGACATTAGTCGATAAACGACAGCGTCATAAGCAAACAACCGAAGACGGCTGCTCAGATTGTCTCCCAAATCGTTTATATAGATGAGGAACAGGGCGAAAATAAATGTTTAATTCCGGAGGTACGCATCAAATATCATCCGAAATGGTACTAAACGCATTCTCTGAAAATTATTTCGAGCAGTTAGTTCATGAGCCCACGCGAATAATAATAAACTGTTGTGAAAACACACTTGACTTAGCAATAACGAGTTAATAACGAGCTTCAAAATCAATTCTGGCATTAGTGAACACAGGGTTGTCGTGGCGGGATTGAATATTGTAATCCCCAAAGCCTCAAAAAATAAGCGAAAAACACGCCTATTCAAAAAAGCAGATATAAATTCACTTGACGCCTTCCTGAGAAAGAATCTCCACTCATTCCAAATTAATAATACAAGTGTACACCAGATGTGGCTTGAATTCAAAGAAATAGTATCGGCAGCAATTGAAAGATTTATACCAAATAAATTAATAAACGATGGAGCTGATCCTCTTTGGTACACAAAACGGGTTAGAACACTTGCAGAAACAACGAAACAAACATGCCAAATTCAAACAGACGCAAAATCCCCAAGATTGGCGATCTTCTACAGAAGCTCGAAATTAGCGCGCACTTCAATGCGAGATGCTTATAGCAGTTTCCACAACGAAACTTTGTCTCGAAACCTGGCAGAAAATCCAAAGAGATTCTGGTCGCAGGTGAATTATGTTAGCGGCAAGAAACAATCAATGGCTTCTCTGCGCGATAGCAACGGAGATACTATCGAAGGCAGTGCTGCCAAAGCAGATTTACTAAACACCGCCTTCCGAAATGCCTTCACAAAAGATCACGAAGTACATATTCCAGAATTCGAATCGAGAACAGCTGCCAACATGAGTAACGTAGAAGTAAATATCCTCATAGTAGTGAAGCAACTTAAATCACTTAATAAAAGGAAGTCTTCCGGTCCAGACCGTATACCAATTAGGTTCCTTTCGCAGTATGCTGATGCATTAGCCCCATACTTAACAATCACATACAACCGTTTGCTGGACGAAAGATCCGTACCCAAAGACTGGAAACTTGCACAGGTCACACCAATATTCAAGAAGTTTAGTACGAGTAATCCACTAAATTACAGGCCCATGCCGTTAACGTCGATATGCAGCAGGATTTTGGAACAAATGTGTTAGAACATTAGGAATTACCTCGGAGATAACGGTCTCTTGACACACAGTCAACATGGGTTCAGAAAACAACGTTCCTGTGAAACACAACTAGCTCTTTATTCACATGAAGTGTTGAGTGCTACTGGCAAGGCGCTTCAGGTCGATTCCGTACTTCTGGATTTCCGGAGGCGCTTCAGGTCGATTCCGTACTTCTGGATTTCCGGAAGGCTTTTGACACTGTACCACAAAAGCGGCTCGTAGTGAAATTGCGTGCTTATGGAATATAGTCTCAGTTATTTGACTGGATTTGTGATTGTCAGAGAGGTCACAGTTAGTAGTAACTGAAGGAAAGTCATCGAGTAAAACAGAAGTGATTTCTGATGTTCCCCAATGTAGTGTTATAGCCTTTTGCTGTACCTTATATGTATAAACGATTTGGGAGACAATCAGAGCAGCCGTCTTCGGTTGTTTGCTGATGACGCTGACGTTTATCGACTAATAATTTCATCAGTAGATCAAAAACTGCAAAATATTTAGAAAAAATGAATGGTGCATAAAGTGGCAGTTGACCCTAAATAACGAAAATTGTGAAGTCAGTCACATGAGTGCTAAAAAGAACTCAAACTTCGGTTACACTGTAAATCAGTCTAATCTAAAAGCCGTAAATTCAGCTAAATACCTAGGTATTACAATTACGAACACACAGAAAATGTTGTGTGGATGGCTAATCAAAGACTGTGTGGCAGTGATATTTTCATGTCTGGTGCAAAGTGACATCAAAAGTGCGCGAGAGTTTTTTTTTTTTTGGTCATGTGTTGTTTTTTATCTTTGCCGTAAGACTATAGGATCTCCTAGTTTTTGTTACTTCTCTGTTGTTTTTTCTAGTTTCTTCTCATTGTGAGTTTTCACGAATAAATATGTTTTCGTTAACTCATGATACCGGACGGCTATGAAATTATTTGTTGTAGGCAAGTCACCTACATAATTGGTGACCCCGACGTGATATGAACACGTAACCTTCTGATCTTTCGTCGTATATAGCTAGTGTAGTTCTTACTTGCATTGGTAGCTGTTGTTGCCATACGTGGAGTAACAGTCTATCAGAGACTGTTGATCTATCTACCAGGCTGCGTAAATGACGCCAGTATTCTGACGGGGTCCTATCTCCCCGTTTCTCTTAGTACAGTACTTATTTGACTCTGATGTCGACTGACTTCACACACCGATAAATTAATTCTTCTTTCAGTCTACAGTATGGTCCAAATTACTTATCACCAAGGTGAACTTCTCGTGATCACTGACTATTCTTTGTTGTAGAAATATATTTTCCATTACCGCGAACCATGTGTGTGGCTGAGAAGGCATGAATAGGGGCGCCCGTAATTGCAACCGTTGAGTTGGTGAAGCGTTGAAACCAGCGGGTACTTCCATTGCTGTTACTTGCTGTGGTTGTGCCGCCATGGTTGTTGAACCAACGTCATTCATCTACATCTACATTCATACTCCGCAAGCCACCCAACGGTGTGTGGCGGAGGGAACTTTACGTGCCACTGTCATTACCTCCCTTTCCTGTTCCAGTCGCGTATGGTTCGCGGGAAGAACGACTGTCTGAAAGCCTCCGTGCGCGCTCTAATCTCTCTAATTTTACATTCGTGATCTCCTCGGGAGGTATAAGTAGGGGGAAGCAATATACTCGATACCTCATCCAGAAACGCACCCTCTCGAAACCTGGCGAGCAAGCTACACCGCGATGCAGAGCGCCTCTCTTCCAGAGTCTGCCACTTGAGTTTGCTAAACATCTCCGTAACGCTATCACGGTTACCAAATAACCCTGTGACGAAACGCGCCGCTCTTCTTAGGATCTTCTCTATCTCCTCCGTCAACCCGATCTGGTCCGGTCCGGTATATGCTTTAATTTCATATCTTTCGAAATATGCAACTGTAAAGTTTCTATCTCATTCTGAAGCCTATGAATTTCTTCCGTTATCGAACCGTATCGTTTGCCGTCGTCGTTCATTGCTTTTGCAGTTAACGTTCGACGTAGCTAACTAAAGGTGTTTGTACACAAAGACCTGTACAATTGCTCTCACGTAATGTTGCGAACAGACTCAGTCAAATCGGCTTTACAACCACCATATACGGGCCCATTTCAGGTGCTGAGCAGAAATAAGCATACCGTGGACATAATGTACAATGGTGTTCAGACAAAGGTATCGATTGAACGTGTCAAGCCAGCATGGGTTTTACCCTCTCCGACCTCTGACACCACGCCTGTGTATCAACACATGATGGACGCAGCAACACCGCTCAGTACAACGTCCGAGACAGGTGAATCACCACCACAAACAACAACGTCACCGCCCCCGAGACACCCGACGCACACCAGGGCTGGACGTCGAATAAAATTCAAGTATCAAGATATCCCTGGGGCTCCGCACTTTAAGGGGGGGGGGGGGGGGGGGGGCTGTGTGGCAGTGATATTTTTCATGTCTGGATGTCTGGTGCAAAGTGATATCAAAAGTGCGCGAGAGTTTTTTTGGTCATGTGTTGTTTTTTATCTTTGCCGTAAGACTATAGGATCTCCTAGTTTTTGTTACTTCTCTATTGTTTTTTCTAGTTTTTTCTCATTGTGAGTTTTCACGAATAAATATGTTTTCGTTAACTCATGATACCGGACGACTATGCAATTATTTGTTGTAGGCAAGTCGCCTACAACTGCATTTTATTGGCAGTACACTTGTTGTTCCCCCCCATGAACCATGGACCTTGCCGTTGGTGGGGAGGCTTGCGTGCCTCAGCGATACAGATAGCCGTACCGTAGGTGCAACCACAACGGAGGGGTATCTGTTGAGAGGCCAGACAAATGTGTGGTTCCTGAATAGGGGCAGCAGCCTTTTCAGTAGTTGCAAGGGCAACAGTCTGGATGATTGATGTGGCCTTGTAACAATAACCAAAACGGCCTTGCTGTGCTGGTACTGCGAACGGCTGAAAGAAAGGGGACACTACAGCCGTAATTTTTCCCGAGGGCATGCAGCTTTACTGTATGATTAAATGATGATGGCGTACTCTTGGGTAAAATATTCTGGAGGTAAAATAGTCCCCCATTCGGATCTCCGGGCGGGGACTACTCAAGAGGATGTCGTTATCAGGAGAAAGAAAACTGGCGTTCTACGGATCGGAGCGTGGAATGTCAGATCCCTTAATCGGGCAGGTAGGTTAGAAAATTTAAAAAGGAAAATGGATAGGTTGAAGTTTAATATAGTGGGAATTAGTGAAGTTCGGTGGCAGGAGGAACAAGACTTCTGGTCAGGTGACTACAGTGTTATAAACACAAAATCAAATAGGGGTAATGCAGGAGTAGGTTTAATAATGAATAGGAAAATAGGAATGCGGGTAAGCTACTACAAACAGCATAGTGAACGCATTATTGTGGCCAAGATAGATACGAAGCCCACACCTACTACAGTATTACAAATTTATATGCCAACTAGCTTTGCAGATGACGAAGAAATTGAAGAAATGTATGATGAGATAAAGGAAATTATTCAGGTAGTGAAGGGAGACGAAAATTTAATAGTCTTGGGTGACTGGAATTCAACAGTAGGAAAAGGGAGAGAAGGAAACATACTAGGTGAATATGGATTGGGGCTAAGAAATGAAAGAGGAAGCCGCCTGGTAGAATTTTGCACAGAGCACAACATAATCATAGCTAACACTTGGTTTAAGAATCATGAAAGAAGGTTGTATACATGGAAGAACCCTGGAGATACTAAAAGGTATCAGATAGATTATATAATGGTAAGACAGAGATTTAGGAACCAGGTTTTAAATTGTAAGACATTTCCAGGGGCAGATGTGGACTCTGACCACAATCTATTGGTTATGACCTGTAGATTAAAACTGAAGAAACTGCAAAAAGGTGGGAATTTAAGGAGATGGGACCTGGATAAACTGAAAGAACCAGAGGTTGTACAGAGTTTCAGGGAGAGCATAAGGGAACAATTGACAGGAATGGGGGAAAGAACTACAGTAGAAGAAGAATGGGTAGCTTTGAGGGATGAAGTAGTGAAGTCAGCAGAGGATCAAGTAGGTAAAAAGACGAGGGCTAGTAGAAATCCTTGGGTAACAGAAGAAATATTGAATTTAATTGATGAAAGGAGAAAATATAAAAATGCAGTAAATGAAGCAGGCAAAAAGGAATACAAACGTCTCAAAAATGAGATCGACAGGAAGTGGAAAATGGCTAAGCAGGGATGGCTAGAGGACAAATGTAAGGATGTAGAGGCCTATCTCACTAGGGGTAAGATAGATACTGCCTACAGGAAAATTAGAACCACTTGTATGAATATCAAGAGCTTAGATGGAAACCCAGTTCTAAGCAAAGAAGGGTAAGCAGAAAGGTGTAAGGAGTATATAGAGGGTCTATACAAGGGCGATGTACTTGAGGACAATATGATGGAAATGGAAGAGGATGTAGATGAAGATGAAATGGGAGATATGATACTGCGTGAAGAGTTTGACAGAGCACTGAAAGACCTGAGTCGAAACAAGGCCCCCGGAGTAGACAACATTCCATTGGAACTACTGACGGCCTTGGGAGAGCCAGTCCTGACAAAACTCTACCATCTGGTGAGCAAGATGTATGAAACGGGCGAAATACCCTCGGACTTCAAGAAGAATATAATAATTCCAATACCAAAGAAAGCAGGTGTTGACAGATGTGAAAATTACCGAACTATCAGTTTAATAAGTCACAGCTGCCAAATACTAACGCGAATTCTTTACAGACGAATGGAAAAACTAGTAGAAGCCAACCTCGGGGAAGATCAGTTTGGATTCCGTAGAAACACTGGAACACGTGAGGCAATACTGACCTTACGAGTTATCTTAGAAGAAAGAATAAGGAAAGGAAAACCTACGTTTCTAGCATTTGTAGACTTAGAGAAAGCTTTTGACAATGTTGACTGGAATACTCTCTTTCAAATTCTAAAGGTGGCAGGGGTAAAATACAGGGAGCGAAAGGCTATTTACAATTTGTACAGAAACCAGATGGCAGTTATAAGAGTCGAGGGACATGAAAGGGAAGCAGTGGTTGGGAAGGGAGTAAGACAGGGTTGTAGCCTCTCCCCGATGTTGTTCAATCTGTATATTGAGCAAGCAGTAAAGGAAACAAAAGAAAAATTCGGAGTAGGTATTAAAATTCATGGAGAAGAAATAAAAACTGAGGTTCGCCGATGACATTGTAATTCTGTCAGAGACAGTAAAGGACTTGGAAGAGCAGTTGAATGGAATGGACAGTGTCTTGAAAGGAGGATATAAGATGAACATCAACAAAAGCAAAACAAGGATAATGGAATGTAGTCTAATTAAGTCGGGTGATGCTGAGGGAATTAGATTAGGAAATGAGACACTTAAAGTAGTAAAGGAGTTTTGCTATTTGGGGAGCAAAATAACTGACGATGGTCGAAGTAGAGAGGATATAAAATGTAGACTGGCAATGGCAAGGAAAGCGTTTCTGAAGAAGAGAAATTTGTTAACATCGAGTATAGATTTAAGTGTCGAAGTCATTTCTGAAAGTATTTGTATGGAGTGTAGCCATGTATGGAAGTGAAACATGGACGATAACTAGTTTGGACAAGAAGAGAATAGAAGCTTTCGAAATGTGGTGCTACAGAAGAATGCTGAAGATTAGATGGGTAGATCACATAACTAATGAGGAAGTATTGAATAGGATTGGTGAGAAGAGAAGTTTGTGGCACAACTTGACCAGAAGAAGGGATCGGTTGGTAGGACATGTTCTGAGGCATCAAGGGATCACCAATTTAGTATTGGAGGGCAGCGTGGAGGGTAAAACTCGTAGAGGGAGACCAAGAGATGAATACACTAAGCAGATTCAGAAGGATGTAGGTTGCAGTAGGTACTGGGAGATGAAAAAGCTTGCACGGGATAGAGTAGCATGGAGAGCTGCATCAAACCAGTCTCAGGACTGAAGACCACAACAACAACAACACTTGTTGTTAGAAAATGTAACAGGCCTACTACGGAGACTGCCTACACTTCGCTTGTCCGTCTTTTAGAATACAGTTGCGCGGTGTGGGACCCTTACCAGATAGGACTGACGGGGTACATCGAAAAAGTTCAAAGAAAGGCAGCACGTTTTGTATTATCGCAAAATATGGGCGAGATTGTCACAGAAATGATACAGGATTTGGGCTGGAAATCATTGAAAGAAAGCCGTTTTTCGTTGGGACGGAATCTTCTCGCGAAATTCCAATCACCAAATTTCTCCTCCGAATGCGAAAGTATTTTCTTGACACCGACCTACACAGGGAGGAACGATCACCACGATAAAATAAGTGAATCGTCAAGGTGGTTCGATGAACCCTGTGTCAGGCACTTAAATGTGATTTGCAGAGTATCCATGTAAATGTAGATGAACATACCCATCCAATTATGAAGCCGTCATACTCCATTACTTTCTGTACCGTATGCGTTAATTTTAATGCACAAGCGAAGCAAGCAAAAATACAATGATTATAAAATAAAAACTAAGATCATGCATGGACAAGCATCGCACAGTTCTAAATTGACGTGCTGTTGACTAAGGATATTTAGATTCCGCTTTTGTTCATTCCCCAACAATTACACAAAATAAAATTATATTTTGTGGTCCGTTTCTTGTTTGCCTTGAGTGCACAAATACCGTCACCTCCGCCTCCAAATCACACTAGTTTTAGTACATCGTAAGGCATACACATGCTTTAGTACGGCTTTAGAGCCACAGTTTCTCTACCTACAGCTCACACTACATGAAGAGTTCTCGATAAATGATTTCTTCCCGACATTTATCAGGTTTCATTTTCCATATTTGGTACACGATCTATCGCAATGTGAATTTTCGATATGTTGCGCGAGTTTTTACCCATGCCTAAACACGCAAGGTGGGTATTCAAAAGTTACGTACTGGACACCCCCACCCCCCTTTCACCACCGTTTTGCATTGGTCAATATTGCGCGGATGTAAACAGATTTCGCTACCTGTTTTAAAGGCGAAGGAGAGGCTGCCAAGAAAACGTAAAATTTAAGACTGCATAAGGATACCATAACTAAAACCAATATTAGCACGTAACCACTAATTACAAACACTTATCATACTGAAGACTTATGTGGCTGACTTGCCAGGCACTGCAAATTTTCCATAAATTAATAAAAAGAAACTGACCAAGAAGGGGTTGTTCCAATAGAATATTTGTTTATGTTTGTGTTCGGAGTTCTAAGTGATGTTGCGAGATCCGATTAACTTCTCAGTGTATGAGGACTTCACATGTTGAGAAATAAACACGAAAATCCTAAAATCATTTGGGTGCGACAAGCTGACACCGAATCTATGAATACTAGGCACTCACTAAATAGCTTAAGTGTCTGGATTCTCGATGTATGACTGTAACTAACCAATAACCTGTATGTTGCAGAATATTTTATTGTTTTAGAATACACTGTAACGAGATAAGTACTCAGCATCGATTATTAACCAGCTCGAGTTACGCGCACAGGCTATTGTTGCTTATCGTGTGATAACGCGTGACAATCTCAGTTGTTACGAGCTTTCCAGGCAGCGAGCATTCCTCGGCACGATGGCGATATTAGAAATCCCTTTTTCTCGAAGCATGTGTATTCGAATAATAAAAAAGGAGAAATTACGTAAGTTCTCCGAAAAATTCTTTAACTGACGTGCATTAATGTAAAGAACAAAATGATTAAGCCTCGTTTACACAAACAGTACTCAATTACCGGCACTGAACAATTCCGCAAGACTGCTGAATACTTGTCTCACACTATACGGCCAAAGTTCAACCACTATGGACACACATCAAGTTATTCCAGAATGCAAAAACGATATTACCGCTTGTACCTAGCATGATTTGTGGGGGACGTAATTCGACGACAAATCATCAATAGCCGAGAGCATTGAAAGCTTTCTAGGAGTAATCTATTTTTGAATAATTTGCCAAATTTTGCTATGTTTACCATAATTACACTGCAGACGATGAACAGTTGTCATTTGGCAACTAAAAAAGCAAGGAATTTTAAGACAAAAATAATATCCATAAATTATGATCTTTTACCCCTTTTAAATGAGCGGTAAGGTCATCGTGAAAGAGTTTAATGAAATTATTTAACAGTTCAGCAGTGTCATTGTGGGGGCCTAGCAATAAAACAAAATCTTAATCCACAGACACACATAGAATATGTAAACAAAACCACAGGAAGTGCGACACGGCTGTTGCAGACAACACACACTGCATTCTTGAACTAAAGACTGGAGGTATCCTTGTATTGACTGTAGAAAGAGACTGATTACTTAATTTATAAAACGTAAAAGCAATTAACTAATAATGCAATAATCCATAGCGTACTCACTTCCATCATCCAAGTAGCCACAATTTTCCTCATGAAGGGTTTAATATCTTTCTGGATCTTGACGAAATAATTTATCGGCGGAATGCTGTTCTTTTCTTCTTCTAAAAGATTTTTGAAAACGCGTGAATCGTCGTAAATGACGCTGTCCCTTTCCGCACGTTGGTCGTCCTCGAGACGTTCTACACACAGCAAATTCATGACCCTGCACACACCCGTAGAAATAAGTTTGTACTCTTCGAGTAAAATGTTAACACAAGTATTTATGTGGCTGTCACTTCCACTACAGGAACAATTAGCAACTCAACACAAGCTTCTTCCTGCCGCACTCGTGAACCCTCTGCCTCCACACAACTGACTGTCAACAATTCCACTGCATCTCTGGGATTACTGGTTCAGCGGAAAGCCGGCTGAATGTGATGGCATCTAGCGAGTAGTGGTGGAATTAGCGCGCGTGCTGCCGTGAGTCGAGCGGCTGACAGGCGGACAACGGAGAGTGTTCAAAGTATATAAAGGGGAGCATGAAATGTTGATGCTTGAAATCAAGAAGCGACCTAAAGATCTGAACGAGCAACTTTTCAGTGCATTTTGTTGACAAACTTAGATTAATAATTATAAAAAAATTTATGTGTACCGTATTCTTACTTGTAATGTACGTACCATACCCTTTCCCGAACAATACGTCTACATGACCTCTTCTAGTGTGTAGGTGCCTGAATACACCGCTTGGTAAGAGGTTGACACGATATTGTATATTAGATACGTTACTAGGGACGTAAAATGTTAACGGTAATGAGAGAAATATCAAATGCCTCTCAAAAATCAAATAGCTAATATAATACTACAAGGCATGCCTAAAAGGGCAGTACCGTTAGTTTTTGACTTTCCACATTCCAACAGTTTCACTTCGCGTAACAGCAATTGATGACACCACCTGTCAGAGTTTAGTGGATGGGAGTCTACTGCAGCTGAAGGAAACATGCAGCAGACCTCAACAATGAGTGAGACTATGTCAGTGGTAAATTCAAGTAGAAAAGAAGGACCTGCTGTTATATATTCATCACGGTATTGATGGCTATTAGTTGCAGGAAGTGTTGGGGGAGTGAATACCAGGTCACCAGCATTGTGAAGCCTACTGCAAGATGACGGGCAACGTTTATTTATTTATTTATTCGTTCTTAGACCATTCAGCACAACAGTGTCGGAAATGTTTGACACATTACAGGAATAATAAATACATATACAAAGGAAATCGAGAATGACCTTATTGAGGAACCCAGCCCAGCATTTCTCTTAACAGTGTGGGAAAACATGGAAAACTCAAGTCAGTATGGCCAGATTTGAAGGGGGGGGGGGGGGATGAAGTCATGAATCTCACTCTTCCCAAACGTGAGTCCAGTGCATTAACAATGGTTTAGCCACTTTGTCCGTCCTTGATTTGGAAAGAATACGACATATACTTAGTATAAATAGAGATTATAAAATGTGCAAGAAGCATTATCAGTAATATAGAAGCTAACATATTCGTTTACACTCTAGAAACACTTCTCAACAAGAAATTATTATCTTGGTTCTAAAAGTAATTTCCTTCTTCAACCTTTTTAGTTATGATGGCAATACATTATGAGGAATGGCACCAAACTGGCTTGCTTTTTTTTGAGTGTGAGTTGTTTTTGCCTGCTCTACATGAAGGACCCTCAGTTGTGGGTGTTATAGCTATAGTGAGCACTATTATTTTGAAGGACTCCAGGTCTTGTCATCAACACACATTTGTATATGTAGAGGAAGCACACAGTAAACTCACACAGCTTTTTAAATAGGGACTTGCAGCGAGCCCTTGTGGAGCTATGTGACAAAATTTGAGTAGGTCATATCTGTACCAGCTACATAAAAGTTTCATTTAATTGAATGTTAGTTTTACTCCAAAAAACTGTTCCATAAGCTACAAGGGACCAGAAGGGACCACACTAAGCCCTTTTAGCATCTTTGAGGAGCATACTTTGGAATTGATCCTCAGAACTGAGTTTCTGAGAGACCTTTGTTACACGGTCTTTCCAGTTTAAGTTGTGTTAAACATATGCTGCTAAAAGTTTTGCACACCATATCCTTTATAACTTATTTCTGCTTGGAAACAACTGTAGATCTTGGTACTGATTCATTTCTTCTCTTTAAAGGTCAGCCTGTTGGCATTGAACCATGGATGCAAGGACATGAGGACTTGATCAGTTGTTGTAGACAGCGATTCCTTAACATCACACAATATTACACTAGAGTCATCTGCAAACATTATGTTAGGTGTAGTTTCTGATGCATATACTTAATTCATATATGTGAGCAACAGAAGGGGGCCTACCACACTACCCTGTGGTGCACTATTTTACCTTTCTTTGGTCAGATAGTAATCTGATTTTATCATTAGAATGTGCTGAGGTCATTTCCACAGTCCACAATCTATTTTTAAAATATGACTGAAACCACTTGATTCCTATCCCTTTTATTCTCACTGCCTCCACTTTGTCTGAAAGAATTTTGTGACTGATAGTATCAATAGCTTTAGAAAGATCTAAGTTAACTCCTACAGCACGATTGTTGTTATCTAATTTTCTAATTATTTCATTTGTGTAATTAATTATTGCTGTTTCTATACTTCTACATGTTTGAAAGCTATGTTAATTGCTATTCATGAGCTTGCAATTTTTGTTCCATTAATCTCTCAAATACTTCAGAGAATGCTGAGAGGAGAGATACGACTCCTTAATTTTCAGCTTCATGCCTGTTAACACTCTTGAATAAAGATAGTACTTCCTTAAGTTTTAATTAGTGGGGGAACACACCCTAGTGAATGATATAAGAAATGAACAAATATATAGTTTCCCTCTGAGGGCATTGTGGCAGCATTTATGCAACATAGTGCAAATCCACTGTGGATATGTAAGCACTGACAGGTAGGCATGGGATTAGTGTGGCATTTATGTATTTCCAAGAAGCATGTGGTAAATGCAGAAATGTGAACTATGGCAATATTGTACAAAATGCATCCAAACAGGACGAACGTGCTATTATTCTTTCCTACTATTAATAGGGAGGGCAGAAATAAAAGATGTTCAGAGACCGGCAGAAAATGACTAGATTAGATTAGATTAGTACATGTTCCATAGATCATGAATATGACACTTCATAATGATGTGGAATGTGTCAGGTTAATAAAACGTGTCTATACAAGATATTACATTACACAAAATATTACATGACACTTAATATTTTTTATTTTTTGTGAGGTTTGGGGATATTACCCACTTACTATATCCAAAAATTCATCTAATGAGTAGAAGTAGTTGCCATTAAGAAATTCTTTTAATTTCCTTTTAAATGCTATATGGCTATCTGTCAGACTTTTGATGCTATTAGGTAAGTGACCAAAGACTTTTGTGGCAGCATAATTTACCCCCTTCTGAGCCAAAGTGTCTACAGGATGATCTTGGATGAGCTCCAGCAATTATTCTGATTACACGCTTTTGTGCAATGAACACTCTTTTACTCAATGATGAGTTACCCCAGAATATGATGCCATATGAAAACAGAGAATGAAAGTAGGCATGGTAAGCTAATTTACTCAGATGTATATTGCCAAAATTTGCAATGACCCTAATAGCATAAGTAGCTGAACTCAAACGTTTCAGCAGATCCTCAGTGTGTTTTTTCCAGTTCAACCTCTCATCAATGCATACACCTAGAAATTTGGAATATTCTACCTTAGCTACTGATTTCTGTCCAAGTCTATATTTATTAATGGTGTCATTCCATTTACTGTGTGGAAATGTATATACTGTGTTTTGTCAAAGTTTAATGAGAGCCCATTTGCAGAGAACCACTAAATGATTTTCTGAAAAACATTATTTACAATGTCACCAGTTAATTCGTGTCTGTTGGGTGTGATAGCTATACTTGTATTTTATTATTATTATTTATTATTTATTTATTTATTTATTTATTTCATGTTCCGTAGATCTCGTATTGTGAGCACGTCACATGAGATGTGGAACGAGTCAAACATACAAAACAACAAACATACTAAAAAGATACAAAACACTCTTCATTAAATATATAAAAAATGTTCTACATAACTGCATATAGTTAATACAAAGTTTAGAGGAAAAACAGATATTGTACACATAACAGCAGATTTCTTTGAGTGTTAATACAAAATTTCATGTTTTAATTTGGAGAAAAATTGCAAGCACATTTCTTTGTTAACAAGATGGATAATTCTATCTAAATGCTATTTCCCTTTTTGCATCATAAAACTCTTCTAATGTATAAACAGACATATTTAGCAAATATTCCTTTAGTTTTGCTTTAAAAAGAGATTCATTTTCTCTTAAACATTTTATCTGGTCAGGGAGATGGTTAAAAATTTTTGTTCCTGACCATTTGACACCTCTCTGAACAACTGTCAGGTTCTTAAGTTCACAATGAGGATTTTGTTTCCCACTTGTATTATATTTGTGATAGTTCTTATTTGATGGAAATTGTGCAGGGTTCTTAATTACAAAACACATCAGCGAATATATGTACTGGGATACAGTGGTCATTATTTGCAGCTTTTTGAAAATGTTACGGCATGATGTCCTAGGGGGTACTCTGCACATAATTCTAATAGCCCTTTTCTGGGCCACAAAAATTTTCTTTGCCAAAGCTAAATTTCCCCAGAAGATAATTCCGTAACACATAACGGAGTGAAAATACTCATAGTATGCAGACTTCATAGTGGTTAAATCTCCAATGGAAGACATCATTCTGATAGCGTACATAGCTGAGCTCAATTTTTTTAGGGTCTGTTGTATATGGAAGGACCAGTTCATTTTGCTATCAATATGTACTCCAAGAAATTTAGACACATCCATTCTTTCTATTGGTTGATTTCCACATGTTACATTTATTTCCCTCACTTTTTTTGTTTTTGTATGGAACTGGATAAAATTTGTCTTACTTGAGTTTAGAGAGAGACCATTAACACTGAACCAGTTAATCACTTCAGAGAGTATGTTGTTAACTGACTCCTCGAAATTAACACCTGATTTTCCACTCATGAAGATGGTGGTATCATCAGCAAAAAGAGTAAATTTGTAAGGCAGGCTTGCACACAATGGTAAATCATTTATAAACATCAAAAATAACAGTGGCCCCAGAATTGAGCCTTGAGGCACACCACAACTAATAGAAGTCCATTCAGACTGAGCGGAGGTATCCCTTGACTCATCTGAGCTGTTTAAAATTACTTTCTGTTTTCTTTCCTGAAGATAAGATTGCAGCCAGTTACCTGCGACACCCCTTATTCCAAGTAGTTTGGCTTTCTGCGTGAGAATGTGGTGATCTACACAATCAAATGCCTTTGATAAGTCACAGAAAACACCAATTCCTATCATTTTTTTATTTAGACATTCAAGTACTTCATTTGTAAGTGCATACACTGCATCCTCGGTTGAACAGCCCCTTTGAAAGCCAAACTGGCTCTTGTTGATAAGTCTGTTCATTATGAGGTGTTCAGTAATTTTATTGTGCATTAATTTTTCTAGAATTTTAGAGAAGGCTGTTAGCAGTGAAATAGGGCGGTAGTTAGTGAGCTCAGCTCTATAACCCTTCTTGTGTAGGGGCTTCACAATGGCATACTTGAGTCTTTCAGGAAAAATGCCTTGTTGAAATGAAGCATCAAAAATATGGCACAGAATATTACTAATCCATTTACATGAAAATTTCAATAAATTATTGGATACATTATCTACTCCTGCAGAGTTCTTACACTTTAAAGACCAGATGACTGTTTGAATTTCCTCTACAGTGATAGGATTAATGTACATTTCTGGTACTATGTTGGAGTATGCATCCTGACATAAAGTCATAACTTCCTCAACAGAGAGCCTACAGCCAATTTGTTGGGTTACTGACAGGAAATGTTTGTTAAAAATTTCAGCCACACTTTTTTGATTTTGTATTAAGTTACCCCCATGCCTGATTTTTAGGTCATCTTTGTCGCTTGTTTTTGTCTTTGTCTCACTTTTTATAGTGTTCCAAATTGTTTTCATTTTATTATTAGATTTATCTATTTTCTCCTTATAGAAAAGGGATTTTGACTTCTGTATTACTTTCTTTAAAATTTTGCAGTACAATCTATAATGATTCCATTTTTGTGTATCATTAGTTGTTCGGATTTTAGCATAAATTTCTCTCTTAGTTCTGCATGACTGTTTAATACCTTCTGCGATCCAAGGCTTACTTACAGAATTTGGATTAATATTGTTGACCCATTTCTTTGGAAATGATTCTTCGAAAAGGACAGAAAAATCATTTATAAAATAGTTAAATTTGTCATTAGCATTATCAATGTTGTAAATAAGGGACCAGCCCATTAGCTGCAACTTACAGTTGAAGGATTCTTTTGCCTCTTTATTCATTATTCTTATACATTACCACTGGGGAGATCAGCAAAAAGAACCAGCTTTGCATCTTTGTGAATATATAATGGCAAGTCATTAATATATATTAAGAACAGCAGAGGACCCAAGACCAAACCTTGCGGCACCCCATTCTTGATCGTTCCCCAGTTTGATAAATCACCAGTTTTTTGCATATTATGTGAACTGCTTATTTAAACTTATCTAGAAGTATTCCATGATTTACACAATCAAAAGCCTTTGATGGATCACAAAAAATCCCAACAGGTGACTTCCGGTTACTCAGAGCATTTAATATTTCATTAGTGAAAGTTATATAGCATTTTCCATTGCAAAACCCTTCTGGAAACCGAACTGACATTTTGTTAAAACTTTATTTTTACAAAGCTGTGAAGCTACTAAACCATACACTACTTTTTCAAGAATTTTGGTAAGGCAGTCAGAAGAGAGATTGGGTGGTATTTGTTGACATCAGATGATCTCAGTAATAAAAAAGGCAGCCAGAAAGCAAATTTTAATGTACTCAGTTAATACAGACAGCCTCTAACAGAAACTAGGGATATTCAAAAACTGACAGAAAAATTAAGTTCATCCAGTTATAATTCAGCCAATGCACAAAATCAGTTATCCTTACTGCATCAGAATATCCGAGGACTAAGGGGTAAGCTTAATGAGTTGCTTATTTCTGTTGAAGAATTAGAGTTGAGCAAATCAGTTGAAATAATATGCATCTCTGAACATCATGTGACGACTGGTCTGGATATGTTAAATTTTACAGGATTCTTGTTAGCTCCTTACTTCTGTAGAGAAAATATGGAAAAAGGAGGAGTTGCCACACTTGTCAGAAACTGGTTTGATTTCAAGAATATTGATATTAATAAATGTTGCACAAAGCTAATTCACTGCCATAAAACTCTGAAAACACCCGCTATATGTAGTTCAGAACCTGTAAGAGATTTCCTTCCAGCATATGTGTAACGTATGAAGACACGCAGATCAAAGAGGTTGACAATGTCAAATTCCTGGAATTACAACTCGATAATAAATTTAGCTGGGAAGAGCATACCACAGAGTTGCTGAAGCACCTGAACAAGTCTGTATTTGCAACGAGAATGATGTCAGATGTAGGAGATATAAATACAGTATAAAAAAAACTTGCATACTTTGCTTACTTTCATTATACAGGGTGATTCAAAAAGAATACCACAACTTTAGGAATTTAAAACTCTGCAACGACAAAAGGCAGAGCTAAGCACTATCTGTCGGTGAATTAAGGGAGCTATAAAGTTTCATTTAGTTGTACATTTGTTCGCTTGCCATTTTAGCCAATAAAGTTTTTGGTCCCTTTTTCTTCGAAGGTGCTACTGTAACTGGACTACAGTATCTGGAGATGTTAGAGAATTGGCTGTTCCCTCAGCTCGAACAAGAAGCACAACAATTCATATTTAAGCAGGATGGAGCGCCACCACATTGGCACTTATCTGTCCGTAACTACCTGAACGTCAACTACCCGAGGCGATGGATCGGCCGCCAGGCAGTCCGTGACAGAGCACTTCATCACTGGCCTCCAAGAAGCCCTGACCTTACCCCCTGCGATTTTTTCTTATGGGGGTATGTTAAGGATATGGTGTTTCGGCCACCTCTCCCAGCCACCATTGATGATTTGAAACGAGAAATAACAGCAGCTATCCAAACTGTTATGCCTGATATGCTACAGAGAGTGTGGAACGAGTTGGAGTATCGGGTTGATATTGCTCGAGTGTCTGGAGGGGGCCATATTGAACATCTCTGAACTTGTTTTTGAGTGAAAAAAAACCTTTTTAAATACTCTTTGTAATAATGTATAACAGAAGGTTATATTATGTTTCTTTCATTAAATACACATTTTTAAAGTTGTGGTATTCTTTTTGAATCACCCTGTATTATGGGGGTGTCCACCTCGATAACTGAAAGGTCAGTGTGATGGACTGCTGTCCTAAGGGGCCCGGGTTCGATTCCCGGTTGGGTTATGGATTTTCTCTGCTCAGGAACTGAGTGTTGTGTTGTGTTCTTCATCATTTCATCCCCATCCGGCGCGCAGGTCGCCCAATGTGGCGTCGAATGTAATACGACCTGCACCAAGGTGGCCAGACCTGCTCCGTAAGAGACCTCCTGGCCAATGACGCAATTTTTGTTTTGATATTCTGGGGTAACTCATCAAACTGAGCAAAAGATTTTAGTACACAAAGAATCATTTGTGGTGTAAATTCAAGAACATTATGTAGAAACCCATTCAATGAACTTTGTATTCTAAACGTTGCTTCTTAGTATATTTATTCCTTAATGAAACTTCCTGGCAGTTTAAAACTGTTAGCTAGACTGAGACTCGAATTCGAGACCTTTTGCCTTTCGCGGGCAAGTGCTCTACCAACTGAGCTACCCAAGCATGACTCACAATCCATCTTCACAGCTTTACTTCCACCAGTACCTCTTCTCCTACCTTCCAAACTTTACAGAAGCTTCCCTGCAAGACAAGGTAGTGGCAAAAGTAAAGTTGTGAGGACAGGTCGTGAGTCGTGCTTGGCTAGCTGAGTTGGTAGAGCTCTTGCCCGTGATAGGCAAAAGGAAGTTTCATATCAGTGCACACTTTGCTGCAGAGTGAAAATTTGATTCTTTCATTCTTTAATGAAATTTGTCGCAAGTAATATATTTCTGTTTCCAAACAATAGCTCAATATTTAGTATCAATACTAGGAATAAGAACAATCTACATAAATATCTAATATCAGTTACCTTGGTCTATAAAGGGGTCCAATATTCAGGAACACATTTTCAATAAACTGCCAGCAACCATTAAAAACTTAGTTTCAGATAAAGCATGGTTTAAACAGGGTTTGAAAGAATTTTTGATAAGCAAATCCTCCTACTCTGTATGTAGATGAATATCTTAGCAAGGACTGTCAGATTAGCTTAAGTAAAAATGTGTGTTAGATTTAGCTCTGACATCACTTGTTACAACAGTTAAAATGAGTTATTTGGTGTATTATAAATTCATTAAAAGTGCATAATAATGTTTCACTCTGACAGTGTATCAATCCTGTAAATGTTAGCAGTTCCATTTTACTGTAATGTATTTTGACAAGCTCCTGACAAATGACCAGGGTAATAAGTATTATATTCAAATGTTTTATGTTCTTTATGCTTTACTTTCTGACATGTTCCACACCTATGAGAATCATCTCAGTTTTGGGTCAGTGGAACAAAAACTGAATCTCATCTAATCTTTATAAAACAGGAGAAAGGGATAATGTAGACAATTTCATACCTATTTCTATGCATCAGTATTCATTGAAGTTATTGAAAATCATGTGTATGTAAGGATAATTGATCATTTTATTTCACATAATTTGCTGTCAAATGAAGAGTTCGGTTTCAGAAGTGTTTTAACAACTGAAAATGCTATTTTCCATTGTCTCTGTGAGGTGCTGGATGGATTAAATTAAAGGTTTTGAATCTTAGGCATCTTTTCTGATTTAACCAAGGTGTTTGATCATGTGGATCACAAAATATTGCTCCAGAAGTTGGACCTTTAAGGAATATGCGAATAGCTCACAATTGGTTTACCTCTTACTTTAACAACAGACAGCAAAAGGTCATTATCCACAGTGTTAAGAATGGCTATGATGTAGGGTCTGAGTGGGGCATGGTCAAATGGGATGCCTGAGGGATCAGTGCTGGGGCCTCTCCTGTTTCTTATTTCTACAAATGATATGCCCTCTAGTATTACAGGTGAATCTAAAATATTTCTGTTTACTGATGACACTAGCTTGTAGTAAAGGATGTTGTGTGCAACACTGGCACTGTTCATGACATAAGTTCAGGGCTTGTAGGAAATGAATTAACACTTAAATCACAGTAAGACTCAGTTTTTACGTTTTCCAACACACAATTTGACAAAATCTGACGTTTTAATTTCACAGAGTGGGCATATGATGAGTGAAGCTGAACAGTTCAAATTTCTTGATATTCGGATAGATCGTAAACTGCTGTGGAAAGCCCACATTCAGGGTCTTGTTCAAAGACTTAATGCTGCAATCTTTACTACTCAAACGATACCTGAAGTAAGTGATAGTTTGACATGAAAAGTAGTCTACTTTGCTGATTTTCATCCGCTTATATGGTATTATATTTTGGGGTTACTGTTCCCATTCTCAAAGGACGTTTTTGGCTCAGAAACAGGTGGGCCACTCGGGATTAGCCGAGCAGTCTAAGGCGCTGCAGTCGTGGACTGTGCAGCTGGTCCCGGAGGAGGTTCGAGTCATCCCTTGGGCACGGGTGTGTGTGTTTGTCCTTACGATAATTTAGGTTAAGTAGTGTGTAAGCTTAGGAACTGATGACCTTAGCAGTTAGGTCCCATAATATTTCACAAACATTTGAACATTTTTGAGAAACAGGTGGTTTGGACAATGTGTGGTGTAAGTTCGCGAACCTCTTGTCAACTCCTGTTCACTAGTCTGAGTATTCTGAAATTGGCCTCTCAATATATGTATTCTTCACTGTCATTTCATGTTAACAGTATCAGCTTATTCCCAATAATTAGCAGCTTTCAATCAGTTAATACTATCTGAATTTGTATCGCACTTAGTTGACTCTTGTGCAGAAAGGTGTGCAGTATACTGCTGCATTCATTTTCAGTAAGCTACCTCAAGAATTCAAAAATCATAGCTGCAATACATGTGCTTTCAAATCAGAGCTGAAGAGATTCCTTATGTGTCACTCCTTCTATTCTGTCAAGGAGTATCTCGAAAAATTAAGCTGATTCCTGTGTTATATAGTTGATTGTGTTTGCATAAATATATGGCTTGTCTTTTTTTGGGTTCATGAACATTTTATTTTATCTGTTACTACTTTTATGTTGTAATTTCAAGTACTGACAAGTTTCATGACCTTGGAGGGGAAAAAAAAGTCTTGGCTGTCGAAGGACAAACACTGGTACATATCCATCAGAGAATGAAGAATGTGTATGTCTGTCAAAAACCACGGTTGTGGAATGGTGTGCCAAATTCATGATAACACATGTCCCATACTGCAAATGTCGTAATGCAACAGTTATGCCAACTCAAGCGGGAGCTAGTTGGGCACCCACACTATAGTTCTGATCTCTCCCCAGGTGGTTAGCACACCCTTGGTTCTTAAAAAACGTTTTGAACAGTTGACAGTTGCTGTTGGATGAGGATGTGCAGCAGGCAGTTACAGACTTCTTCATGCAGCAGGACACAGTGTCGTACCAATTGTGTATCTTTGTCCTGGTGCATCGTAGGACAATTGCCTCAATGATCACAGTGATTTTGCCTGATTAGCATACTGATTCTGGACTGTGCAGCCTTTGAACTTTTTGATCACTCCTTATAAATTACTGATGTGAGCCAAGGGCTTTACAATTTGAAAAGCGGTGTGGATTACAAGTGACACTGGTACTTCATCTACACCTGCTGAAATTTTGCATTTCAAGGTTTCAGTTACCATACCTACTTCATGTTCACTAGTTGAAATTCTGTATGCTGTTGTATGACGCTCAAAGTTGGTCTTGATTTGTGACATTTAAGATTAGTGTTTGGGAGCATTTACACTCCTGGAAATGGAAAAAAGAACACATTGACACTGGTGTGTCAGACCCACCATACTTGCTCCGGACACTGCGAGAGGGCTGTACAAGCAATGATCACACGTACGGCACAGCGGACACACCAGGAACCGCGGTGTTGGCCGTCGAATGGCGCTAGCTGCGCAGCATTTGTGCACCGCCGCCGTCAGTGTCAGCCAGTTTGCCGTGGCATACGGAGCTCCATCGCAGTCTTTAACACTGGTAGCATGCCGCGACAGCGTGGACGTGAACCGTATGTGCAGTTGACGGACTTTGAGCGAGGGCGTATAGTGGGCATGCGGGAGGCCGGGTGGACGTACCGCCGAATTGCTCAACACGTGGGGCGTGAGGTCTCCACAGTACATCGATGTTGTCGCCAGTGGTCGGCGGAAGGTGCACGTGCCCGTCGACCTGGGACCGGACTGCAGCGACGCACGGATGCACGCCAAGACCGTAGGATCCTACGCAGTGCCGTAGGGGACCGCACCGCCACTTCCCAGCAAATTAGGGACACTGTTGCTCCTGGGGTATCGGCGAGGACCATTCGCAACCGTCTCCATGAAGCTGGGCTACGGTCCCGCACACCGTTAGGCCGTCTTCCGCTCACGCCCCAACATCGTGCAGCCCGCCTCCAGTGGTGTCGCGACAGGCGTGAATGGAGCGACGAATGGAGACGTGTCGTCTTCAGCGATGAGAGTCGCTTCTGCCTTGGTGCCAATGATGGTCGTATGCGTGTTTGGCGCCGTGCAGGTGAGCGCCACAATCAGGACTGCATACGACCGAGGCACACAGGGCCAACACCCGGCATCATGGTGTGGGGAGCGATCTCCTACACTGACCGTACACCACTGGTGATCGTCGAGGGGACACTGAATAGTGCACGGTACATCCAAACCGTCATCGAACCCATCGTTCTACCATTCCTAGACCGGCAAGGGAACTTGCTGTTCCAACAGGACAATGCACGTTCGCATGTATCCCGTGCCACCCAGCGTGCTCTAGAAGGTGTAAGTCAACTACCCTGGCCAGCAAGATCTCCGGATCTGTCCCCCATTGAGCATGTTTGGGACTGGATGATGCGTCGTCTCACGCGGTCTGCACGTCCAGCACGAACGCTCGTCCAACTGAGGCGCCAGGTGGAAATGGCATGGCAAGCCGTTCCACAGGACTACATCCAGCATCTCTACGATCGTCTCCATGGGAGAATAGCAGCCTGCATTGCTGCAAAAGGTGGATATACACTGTACTAGTGCCGACATTGTGCATGCTCTGTTGCCTGTGTCTATGTGCCTGTGGTTCTGTCAGTGTGATCATGTGATGTATCTGACCCCAGGAATGTGTCAATAAAGTTTCCCCTTCCTGGGACAATGAATTCACGGTGTTCTTATTTCAATTTCCAGGAGTGTATAAAGTAATAATTTATATAATTTCTCAAGCCTCTTTTGCCAATATTATTGTTATCAGTATTTCTAGTGTGATTTCCTGTTCTTTTTCTCTCTTCCTTGTTTCATGTTTTAGAATTTCCTGTACAGATTTAGATTTATTGCCTGACTGTCTTATTATTATATCAGTTCTAAGTATTTTGCCTTTGCAATTACGTCTGATATATTTTCTTATAAGTTTTTGCACAAGGGGATATTTGTATTTTTTCAGTCAAGAACTGAGCCTTTTTAGAGTCCTGCAGGAAATCTTAATGTCTGATGTAATCTGGGTACTATTTGCGTGATGCGACATGAATGGAATCTGGTCAGTTTCTTTGGAAAACAGATTTCAAAATTAGTCATGATTACTGAAGAGAAACCATTGTAAGCATTGTTAGTACCTGATTGTGAAAGCATTTCAAACCATGAATTATTACTTTTGACTATCTACAAAAATAGCACACTTTCCTGTAGAGATGTTTCATCTATAAGCATATCGTACATCCCTTTTTTTTACCGGTGTAGTTCAGATTGAAAGGGTGAGGGCAGTATAATCAGGCAGTCCTAATTCAGTATTAATAATTTCTATCTCTGTGGTGTTTACATTTGAAAATATGTCGTCTATAAAACTTTCTGTTCTATTTGTCATTCTTATGGGGTTATTTATAAGAGAAAACATGTTGAAGCTGTGCAGTACACCAAATAATAACCTCTTTAATGCAAAATCATTCACATGGTTTATATTAATGTCTCCACAGTCAATTATAGTAGCTTTTTTAGTAAACATGAAGTCCAGTAGAGATTCTAATTTATTAATGATGGAGTTTTTGTCTTCACTAGGTGATCTCTATACTGTTATTACTATTATGTCATCCACCTCCCTATGGAACTGAACAGCACCAACTTCAAATTACCTTTCAGAACTCAATGCTTCTGTGACACACCTTCTTTTATATTCAACATTAGTTTTAAGAAAAATACAAACTCCTACACTTTTGGCATACGTTTTACAGAACTGACTGGCCAGGTTATAACGTTTAATGTTAACAATACCTCATTCTAAATTTATGGACCAGTGCTCCATAATGCACATACAGTCAGTAATGGCATCATTAACTACAACTTGAAATTCAAAAGATTCACATCTTGAACTCTCAGATATTATAGCTTAAAATCCAGTTTTAAGGTGGGGTGCTGAAAGTCCTTGAGCACTACAGCCCTTCTGTTCCTTGCAGGTCTTTTCTGTAGTGCACTCTTATGCTACAATACAATCCTGGTGAGGATGGATCTTCTGCTGCCAGTGAAAGATCTTTTTCTTCTATTGCTGGTGGTATCAGGCCTCTGGTTGGCTGTGAAGGGTTTTCTGTTGCCAGTGCCAATGTAGGGTCCTCCACTACTAGTCTAGTGTCCTCAGCTGTCGATGTAGGGCTCCCCACTACTACTGTAGGGTCCTCCACTGCCAATGTAGGTTTCCCATAGTGTCCTCCACTGCTGATGTAGGGTCGTGCACTGCCGATGCATGGACCTCCACTGCCAATGTAGGGTTTTGCACTGCCAATAGAAGGTCCTCCAGTGCTGATGTAGGGTCCTCAGCTGCCAATGTAGGGTTCTCCAATTCTGATATAGGATCCTCCACTGCCAATGTAGGGCTATCCACTTCCAATACAGGGGCCACCACTGCCAATATAGGGTCCTTCACTGCCAATGTACAGTCCTCAGCTGCCAATGCAGGGTCCTTCAATGCCAATGTTGCGTCCTCTACTGCCAATGTAGGCTACTCTGCTGCCAATGTGGGCTACTCTACTGCCAGTGTGGTCTCTTCCGCTGCCAATGTAGGGTCCATTGCTGCCAGTGTGGTATTCTCTGGTGCCAATGTAAGGTCTTCCATCTTCTGTAGGTGTGCAGGCTTGTATGGTAGATGATCTGACCTGTACTGCAGGTGTCCCGACTGCTTCCATGGGTGACATAACCTCAGCTGCACATAGCAGAGTTATGTTGGTATAGGGTGTCCATTTCATTTTCATTGAAAAAGGGGACATTTAAAATAAATTAGAGAAAAACCTGGGACATTGAAGAAAAAACGGGACATTAATATTGTATTTACTAAATTTAATACACATACGAGTTTACCTTTACAACGTGTACTCAGATGATCCCAAATCACTTTTTACAATTATTCTGCCACACTATCACCGTACTTTTCACTTTTATGTACTTTATCAAGAAGTGCATTTTCGTTTGAAATTGTAAAATAAAATTCAGTACACGATACACCATTAAAGTGTGTTTTGACAATGAGCAATCCCCTCACTATTTCAACTTTCATTCTGTTTTTTTCATCTGACCACAAAGAGTTCACTAACGAAAACACATGTTCCACAGCAGCATTTGACCCAGGAACTGCCAGACAAAACTCCACCAAATGAACCATGTTTTTCATGTTAATGTTTTTACTCTTGAAATAAGCAAATATTTTACACCACGTTGCACTAACACTTTCTTTGTCTCCTTCTTCACTTTTTATGAAGTTCTGTGCACATGAAAATTCCTCAAACCGTTCGTCTTCATCAACAGGAAAATTTGGTACAATACTTTTAACAAAAACACAACAGTTCTGAATATCCTTCCTCTGTAGCTGCTCCTTTTCAGTATTAACCCAGTCAAATGCTTTAAAAGGTGTGAGAAATGGTAAACACCACTCTTTAATATACTCAATGCAAGAGTCATAGAAGATGTCAGCATAAATATAAAATTGTTCTACAGTAATTTCACCCTCTTCTTCCAGCTTTCTTAGAGTCTCATGTACAAAGGATGTGAGAAATCTTTCAGATTTTCTACATTGTAATTTGCCCAATAATTTGTTTATTTCTTGATAAATTTCCACTATTGTGATTTCTTGTTTCTCAATACATTTAATTGTTGTGGAGAAAGGTTTTAGCTAGCTAACAAGAAAATGTAGAAGAACAATAGACACAGGGTTATCAAAGAATTGTTTAAGGATAACAGGACACTTATCAAGGGAAATGAAATATGATTTCAAAGCAGGAAATATCTCAACAGTTCTTTCCAATGCTGCTAACAGAGATAGCCACCTTGTCTTTCTGTGCCCAAGTACAGTTTTGTATTCAGTTTCAGTAAACTTACAGAATGACTTCAGAGATTCAACCCTTACTCTATATATGCGGAAATGCTGGTAGACTTTGTTTACAATTAATTGGCAGTCAATGGGTAGGCAATCTGAGCCGGTTTGTAAAGAACTGTGCACCACATGTGCTGGACAGCAAACACCAACTATATTATTCACTGTGTTCTGTTACAGTTTATAGAACAAATTGTTTTTTCCTTTCCTCTGCTTACCACCAAAATTGGTGTTAGTGTTGTCTGCAGAAACTGCAATCACCTTTCCCTCAAGATCATATTTCTTTAAAACCTCTGGCACATAATTCTGAAGTAAATCTGAAGTTTCTCCAGCTAAATTAACCAATTCGAGCACTGTCACCGTGATGCCATTTTCAGGCTGAAAATACTTGATACGGAGAGGAACCAACTTCAAATCCAGATGATTTGATGTAGCAATGTAGAATCGAGCACTTTTCAGTTCATTTAAAACCTGCTGAGCTGCATACGGTGCAAAAACATTTCAAATGATTGCATTACATTTTGTGTGTCCACATGTGAATTTAGGATTGAAAAATTTTTTAACAACTGCTGTAGTTCAGTCCATTGACTTAAAGCTATGGTTATGCATTGCACTGTGGTATGCAAACATAGCTTCTTGTGCTGCCAACTGCCTATCCATTTCTGTTACTGATTTTAAGTTTTCATAGTAGTCACTCACCCATTTATTTGCTCTTTTCGTTTGATCACTCATGCGATGTTTTTTCGTCTTAATGTGATTCACAATGTCAGACCTTCCACCGTGACTAATAGCAAATTTTGATCTGCACAACATACATTCTACAGTTTCTCCACTACCAGTGATAAAAGGAAACTCACTTTTTATATTGCTGTTAAAATTACACTTTCGTTTTGGCAAAATGAAACAGTGATTGCACTGTGCAAAACATTAACAGTGTGGTGACGAAAGCCAGGGAGCAAGTATCAGTGGTGTAGAGGACGGATTCAGTGGATCGATTTGGAAGAGAAGAATCTTCTTTGTTATTCGTAACTTATAGTGCCTTTAAAATTACTTGCGATTTTTGAAGGTTCGGTACATGTTTGGGGTATGCTGAAAGTCATCACACGCTTCCTAGCATAAATAATTCGCACAGTTAATAGCAAGTCAAACAACCAGTTGCGTAAAATACTCTAGCCAAGCGAAATCACAAACAAACGGGACATTTGAGTGTCCCCAAAAAACCTTTCGGGACAGCAGGATATTTTGGTAAAAAACGGGACTGTCCCAGGAAAAACGAGATGAATGGACACCCTCTGTTAGTACTTTCACAAAAAAGGATCTGATAGTGATTGTAGATGGACCAGGGAATATTCTTCTTAGGGACAGAGAGTGTGACATAAGTGGTGATCTGTAAAAGATAGCTACTTAAGCTGGGGCCACAAATGTGCACCTCTTGCACTTATTTCAGCTTCATGATTAGCCTCATCTTAATAGAGCTGTTAGGATTATTAACAGGGACTTGAGGAGGCACTTATGATGGAGGTTGTGGCTCACATTGCAGTGGTGCCAGTTGAGTCTGTCGATAGATCAGGTTTCACCAGGAATGGCTTGCACCTCAACAGGTATGGGATGGGGAGGCTGGCAAAACTTATACATAGTGGGACAAATAAAAGTGGCCTGGAGAATAGAGTTCTAGGGTACAAAGAAACACAGCAGAAGAAAGGAAATATAGTACTAATCTGACTAGCGGATGTTGAAAGTGACCACCATTCATCTCCTGGCTCTTTTGGTCCCTGGTCTGCAAGTTGCTGGAAGTGGATCAAAGCTTGACTGCTGAAATTGCTGCAGTCTCATCTGAAATGTTCTGCTGCAGTTCTAGAAGACTATGAGGGACACCTTAGACTTAAGGGCTCCTCCACACAAAGTAACCATACACTGACAGATCAGGTGACCTGGGTGGCCAGCTGGGGCTGTGACCAGACTGCAGGTCCAGGCAGAGTATTTGTTTGTACGATTGACATGATATGCCGTTCTCTTGTGACAGATGTCAAGTTGATTTGGTATGACTCTGAAGCACTTTATGGTAAACTGCAGCTACAGTTTCTGGTGTGTGGGCATGTTTTGGAATGTTTTTTGGCTTGTTCAAAACAGATCCTGTCTGACACCATTTTTGGACTAAGTACTGCATGCCACTCTTTGCTGGCACTTTGACACCGTTAAACTTCTCAGCAAAGAACTTACCACATTATTTCGTGACTTCGTTGTCACGTAACTTCCTGAAATGAACACCTGCTGCTCCACTGTGAGCACCATCATCTCCTTTGCTCTACTCCACTCACACTCACATGGACTGCACTATGCTCTGAACCAGAGTGGATCACGAGGCGGGTGTGCACATGGTGTGCACATTACAGGATGTGGTTATATGCATACATTCATGTCCAATTGTATCCACTCATCTAAGCTCCTTTTATTTGCCTCATAGAATAGTGAGAGTGGTAGGATCACTCAAAGTAAAATTCCTCTAGTAACTGGTGTTAGAGCTGCACTTTTTTGAGCTTGAACTTAGCTAATAATTATCCCTACTTAAGACAAGTCCAACAAAGAAACCACCTTCAAAAAAGGTCAGGTATCAAAGTAATGAAGAGATTGGCATATTACAACAAAATATAAGTGGTGTTAAAAAATAAAGTTAGTGACTTATTATAGACTTTGGCTCTGATATTATTGGTATATCATTGCATCATTTAAACATTGTGACAATTCAGAGGCTTCATTTACTGGGATACAGATTAGGTGTCTATTTTTCAAGGAGCTCTTTGTGGAGTGAGAAAGTGGCTACAAACATAAAAAGTGGTATTCCATTTGAATCTATTGACATATCAGAGCACTGCACTGAGCAGCTCATTGAATGTTGTACAGGAACAGTTGGACTTAGTGAAACTAAACTTTTAATTATATTTATCTACAGTTCCACTAGCTCTAATTTCAGGATATCTCTCTTCAAGCTAGAGAGTCCAGGGTTCACTTTATAGACAGCACCAAAAATTAGTTACATGTGGTGTCTGATGCAGTCTATTCTTTCCAGCCAGAGCATAGGGGAACAGAACCTCTACTGTAGACAGCATTTCAATTCATTCTTCATTACTAGAGAGACTTTTCATTAGTTAAACATACTTTCAGACTGTGAGAGACAAATTTTAACATTAAAAGGAATTTGTGCATGCTTACATGTTATATATTATTACAACCTATTGAGAATTATTCAGTGGGACAGATATTTTTTTAAGCCTAATTACAGAACAAAAGTGACAGTATGTTTATAATGCTGAAAACATTTATAATAAATACAATGCTTTCCTCGATGCATTTCTCATGTTCTTTGAAAGTTGATTTCCATTAGAATATTTGAAATAGGGCACTAACACTAACATGCGACATGGGTGGCTGATTAATGGAATAAGGATTCAATGTAGAACAAAGTGGAAATTGTATCAAACGTTAGAAATAGTCGTAATCAAGCTGCAGTAGCCCATTACAAACAGTACTGTAAGATTCTTAAAAAATGTCATGAGAAAATCAAAATCATGTGGTATACAAATAGAATAGCTAATTCTCAGGATAAAATTAACAATATGATCAGTCACGAAGAAAGTGCCTGGTCGACAGCACAAGGTGGAAGATGTAAAATCATTATGTCACAAAAAGTTTTTGTTAGTGGCAAGTCAGATACATGTGCATCATTTAACAACCATTTTCTGAATATAGCAGGTGAACTGAATGAAAACTGAATTTCTAGAGTGAATCGTGTAACTTTCTTAGGAAAGGGCTTTCGAAGACTGCTATCTGAAATACACCTCCATGATACTGACAAGGGTAGGGGAGGGAGGAGGGGGATGTTGAGTAAGTAATTAAACTGCTGAAGACTAATGATTCTCATAGATATGATGGAGTATCTAGCAGGACACAAAAAACACTGTGTTAACTCTGTACTTAGGCAAATGTGCAATTTTTCCTTTAGGAATTGCTAGTTTTCTGTTTACTCAACTGTGAAACCGCTTTATACTGATAATGTAGACAGTTTCAGACCTATTTCTATACTGTCAGTGTTTGCAAAAGTTATTGGAAAGGCTGTATAACAGGGTGATTCTTATTAACATTGAAAAACCGCTGAAAAGATGTAGATGGTGCTAAGACAAGTACTATATTACAAGACACACGGGTCCACAAATGTCAGGAAATACACCAAAAGTGGGTGACAAATACTGAGCATGTGATGTCACCAGACGATTTATTTGAGGACATGTGCAGAGGTTGAACCTACTGGTCTGTCCCACCTGATCATTCTGACCCAAGTCAAGTATTCATGTCTGTGGGGCTCTGCGCCTATGTGCATGACTCTCATGTTGTGCTCAGGGTTCGATTCATGTGTCTAGAAGGCAGTACTTTTTTTCAATATGTGAGACAATTATTTGTTTACATTGAGGTATTAATTTATTTACTGCTCTCACAAACTCTGCTGATTCATTGCAAAGCACAGTATGACAAAAACCTATTGTATTATATCACAGGTAAATGAGGAGACATTTCTCAGTTGCATCATTACAAGTAACTGTCCTATGTTTCTTTACTACATAATGTCTGTAAACAAAAAAAGAAGGGAGAAAAGGAAAGAAACACAAAATGAGAACAACTTTTGTTTGGTTACAGTGAGGGGAATAATTTTGTAGCTTCTACATTTACAACAGATTACATTTACAAAAAGTATTCAAAATTTGCACCGTTTGCTTGAATGCAAATATTACATCGCTCATTCATCCCTTCATGCCTGCACTTGAAAATACCCTCCGTATTTTGGATGTGACTTAACATGTTCCACATCTGTTATCCACTTTGGGGGTATTTCCTGACATTTGTGGTACAATATGCCTTGTATTAAATTACTTGTCCTAGTATCATCTATATTGCTATGTGTTTTTTTAACATTAATGAGAATCACACTGTATAAGGATAATTGTTTGTTTCAGTTCACATAATTTGCTGTCAAAGATATAGTTTGATTTTATAAGTGGTTCAACAACTGAAAAAGCTGTGTTCTCTTTTCTGTGTGATGCTCTGGAAAGCTTAAATAATTAGTTGTGAAGATCAGACATCTTCTTTGATTTATCTAAAGCATTTGATTATGTTGATCACTAAATACAACTGCAGAAGTTGGACCATTATGAAATAAGAACAGTAGCTCACAATTATTTTATCTCATGCTTTAAGAACAGACAGCAAAAAAATTGTTCTCCACACTAATGAGAATGGCTGTGAGGTGATTCTAAAATATTTCTGTTTGCTGATGACACTGCCACGTTGATTGGAACACAGGGAATGTATCAAATAATGCAGTTTAAGATATATGTTCATGGCTCATAGAAAATAAATTGATGCTAGATCACAATTTTTTTACAGTTTTTGATACACAAGTCAGCTTTCACTCAGTTAATGCTAGATAGAAATCCAATCTGCATTTGGATCACATCAGTTGACTTTTGGGCAGAAAGGTGTACACTATCCTTCTCCATCCTTTTTCAATAAGCTACAACAAGAATTTAAAAAAATAAGTAGGATTCTCAGCCACGTATGTAATAGCTCTTTGGAGCAGGGTGCTTTCCCTGATAGACTGAAATATGCCATTGTAAAACCATTGCATAAAAAGGGGGATACGTTGGATGTCAACAACTACCGCCCAATCTCTCTTCTGACAGCTCTATCAAAAGTTTTGAGAAATTAATGTATTCAAGAGTAGCCTCCCATATTTGTAAAAATAAAGTACTAACAAAATGTCAGTTTGGTTTTCAGAAAGGCTTTTCAACAGAAAATGCTATATACGCTTTCACTGATCAAATATTAAATGCTCTGAATAACCGGACATCACCCATTGGTATTTTTTGTGATCTCTCAAAGGCCTTTGATTGTGTAAATCATGGAATTCTTTTAGATGAGCTAAATCATTATGGTTTGAGGGGGCAGTGCACAAATGGTTTAATTCATACTAAACTGGAAGAATGCAGAAAGTTGAAATAAGTGGTTCATGTAATGTTAAAACAACAGCTGATTCCTCAAACTGGGGGGCTATCAAGTACGGGGTCCCACAGGGTTCGGTCTTAGGTCCTTTACTGTTCTTGATATACATTAATGACTTACCATTCCACACTGATGAAGATGCAAAGTTAGTTCTTTTTGCTGATGATACAAGTATAGTAATAACATCCAAAAACCAAGAACTAAGTGATGTAATTGTAAATGATGTTTTTCACAAAATTATTAAGTGGTTCTCAGAAAACGGACTCTCTTTAAATTTTGATAAAACACAGTATATACAGTTCTGTACAGTAAATGGCACAACTCCAGTAATAAATATAGACTTTGAACAGAAATCTGTAGCTAAGGTAGAATTTTCAAAATTTTTAGGTGTGTCCATTGATGAAAGGTTAAACTGGAAGCAACACATTGATGGTCTGCTGAAACGTCTGAGTTCAGCTACGTATGCTATTAGGGTTATTGCAAATTTTGGTAATAAGAATCTCAGTAAATTAGCTTACTATGCCTACTTTCATTCACTGCTTTTGTATGGCATCATATTCTGGGGTAATTCATCATTGAGTAGAAATGTATTCATTGCTCAAAAACGTGTAATCAGAATAATTGCTGCAGCCCACCCACGGTCATCCTGCAGACATCTATTTAAGGATCTAGGGATCCTCACAGTAACCTCACAGTATATATACATATATTCACTTATGAAATTTGTTGTTAATAATCCAACCCAGTTCAAAAGTAATAGCAGTGTGCATAGCTATAACACCAGGAGAAAGGATGATCTTCACTATGCAGGATTAAATCTGACTTTGGCACAGAAAGGGGTAAATTATGCTGCCACAAAAGTCTTTGGTCACCTACCAAACAGCATCAAAAGCCTGACAGATAGCCAACTAACATTTAAAAATAAATTAAAAGAATTTCTAGATGACAACTCCTTCTACTCATTGGCTGAATTTTTAGATATAAATTAAAGGGGGGGGAGGGGGGGGGGGGAAACAAAAAAAACCTTAAACAGTAGTGTCATGCAATATTTTGTATAATGTAATATCTTGTACAGACATCTTTTATTAACTTGACACGTTCCACATCATTACGAAGTGTCGTATTCATTATCTACGGAACAAGTGTTAATCTAATCTAATCTAATCTAAATGGTAGTAGTCATCACACTTTCAAGTCTAAATTGAGGAATTTTCTCATGGCTCACTACTTCTATTATGCTGCAGAGTTCCTGGAAAAATTTAAGCAAATGCATGTGTTATATTGTTGAGTATGCTAATGTATCTCACCAGCTTACTATCTGATTAGTATTTGTATAAATTTTGCTTTACTTATTAACTTTCCTGGTTTAGTTTCATTTAATGAATTGTTCCATGACCATGGAGATTGGTTTCTCAATTTCTTCCTGCAGAACTAGACATTTAAAGAAAATAAAAAGGGTGTATAATAAGAAGAAATAGGTCCCTCTTCTCCTTATAACCTCTACAGTTAATAGCTAAAAATCAGTGAATTATTAACATCACCATGGAGTATATTATAAGACAAAAATACTTAAAGATGGAAAGATACTGATGTTATTTATTGATCTGCTTCATCATTTTTGCACATAGGTACAAAGTGAAGCAAAATACACCTGCCACTTCTTCTGAAAAATGAATTTGAGTCACCTGTCAGTGACAACAGGGGGTCCATAAAAGCTGATTGGATGAGAAAAGCAGGCCAGTGAACTCACTGTTACTTCGTGGTGGCAGGTGAGTAGACTAACTAGTTTTGGTTTCTGACATAAAGTACTGGCAAGACGAAAACACTAGCCAACCTGATTCACATAAATAGGACTCATTAGCTGGCCAGATTCACATAAATAGCACTTGAATCAGATCCTCTCTAAGATTTTCTCAAACAGGTGAGAACATGATGCTGAGCTACACTTGACAATCACTGCTGAAACTAGTGAAATTTCCATCGGCACTGTCCTACAGCAAACTGTTAATGGCCCACACCTACCCTTGTGATTCTTCTCATGCAAACTGAAGGGACTGCAAAAGTTGTGGTCAGTATACGACCATGAACTACTTGCCCTGTATGAAGCAGTGAAGTATTTCAGAGAATGCACTGAGGGTTGCCCTCTCACATTTTTCACCAGCCATCACCCTTGGAAAAAGTCATTCACAAACCTAGTTCAGATGTATTACCCCATTATTTCAGATGGGGTGATACATCCAAACTGGAGGTAGAGGGAGGCGGGGGTGGGGTGGGGGGGGGGGGGGGGGAGATTGTGGTGGCAGGCTACATGTCCCGTATCAAAGCCATCAGTACCCTATTCAACTATGAAGACATAGTGAATTCACACGAACATGGTGAACATTTACGTGAACTCCTAGAAAAGCACTACACATGTCTACAACTCAAGCAAATAAAGCTCCCTGACTCTCACATCGCAGTTTGGTGTGACATATGGCAGGGAACATCATCTTTACTGTTACAGTCTCATTCAGGAAATCAATATTTGACAGCATTCGTAACCTGTTCTTCACTATGGTTTGCCCCACTACAACACTTATTACAGAATGTTTTGTTTTGCCAGTGGTTAAAGCAGACTGCAGGAAATGGGCAAGGGGATGTGTTCTATACCAGCCCAATAAGACCAGATGACACACGTTCTGTTCACATGGCACCTCGATGGTATCTAAAGGATGCTTCTAGCACGTACACTTGGACCTTGTTGGCCTCCTACCGAAGTACAAAAGCTACAAATAACTATTAGCAGGCACTGACCACACAACCCACAGGATAGAAGTAACCCTCTTACATGACATAACAGCTGAATCAATGAAATGGGCCTTCACTAACAGATGGATTTCGTATTTCGGTTGCACCTATCCATCATAATTGACCAGGGCCGACAATTTGAATGTACACTCTTCACTGAGTTGCGCAAACCATGCTGAGTGCAATGGTTCCATACAACAGCCTACCAACCATAGAGTGGGATGGTGGAAAGATGGCACAGGACTTTGAAGGCCTCCTTAATGTGCCATGACACACAATGGATGAATGCTCTACTCCGAGTTCTGCTGGGCATCCGAGCAACATGCAAGGATGACCTCAAGTCATCACTTGCAAAGGTGCTGTACAGTGAATGCTTTACCCTCCCAGCAGACTTTCTCTTCCCACTACTTACAACCACAGAGCTACCCACGTTAGAACAGAATGTCTGATACCACATTGACAACTCCCTGATACCACCCCCATTCCTCCGCATGCCCATGGGTTACAACCAACCTTCATCCGCAAGGGACTAAGGCACTACTTACAACCACAGAGCTACCCAGGTTACAACAGAATGTGCAACACCACATCAGCAACTCCTGATACCCTCCCTGCTGCATGCATGGGCTACAACCGACCTTCATCCACAACAGGCTATGTTGATGCTCTCACGTAACTGGCCCATACAAAGTATTCTGATGGGGGAACAAACATCATCAATACTGCAGAAGGACAAATGACAACTGTATCAATCCACTGGCTTAAACCAGCCTGGGTGCTAGCAGCGGAGGAGAACATCAACCTCTCCAATCCTCCTAGCTCTACCTCTACCATTCCCAACCATTCTGACATGAATATCTGCCCCAATACAGCAACTTCGACACCAGGATTGGAGACAATTCCACACATCACAAACATTGCTGGTGGTGACACTCCCCATTCTTGATATGTAGACCCTTCCACCACCCACCATTCCAATGGGACTACAAACAGATGTGAACCACCACCTCCCTACCTGCTACATGGTACCCTGCACTGGAGAGGGGGATCCTGTGGCAACATCAACCATCCGTATTGATGCTGGCCAACATAACAACCACAGCAACTACAGACATGGTTATCTATAGCCCAAGTTCACAATCTTTGATCACCAATTCCTGCTTGTCTCTCAAACTGCACGTATCATGATAGCTTTGCTTGTATACCTTCGGTTTATGTTCATGGCAATAAAGTGTGGAATATTTAACCAAAGTGTCTGTACAACATTCTACTCAACCACAGCTACCTGCTATTTCCAAATACTGTTTCACTTCTGATTCCCCATCTGAACTGTAATACTGGAAACTAGTCTTACATTTGGATTCTTGTTTTGTTCCCTTCTCGTATGTTTACAAATCCTCCTAATAAATTTTTCATCTTTTATCACCTAAATATAGAATAACCTTATCTCACTTCCATTGTCCTTGGTATTGACATTATTAATTCTAGATTAGATTTACTTTCATTCCAATTGACCCATAGTGAGGAGGTTCTCCAGGATATAGAACATGTCAGAAAAACAATAATACATGACAGATATTTACAACTAAAACAATTAAGCTAATGCACCTTCCACAGGTCCCAAGTGGAATGATCATTTTTTTTACAACACTCATTTACTAAGATTGCAGCAATGCACTGAATTTAAAATTTGAAAAAAAGATGTTTTTTTTTAATTTGTAAGGTAATAAACATAGAACACAACTACTACAATACTTATTTACAACGAACGCATTGTTGTTGTTGTTGTGGTCTTCAGTCCTGAGACTGGTTTGATGCAGCTCTCCATGCTACTCTATCCTGTGCAAGCTTCTTCATCTCCCAGTACCTACTGCAACCTACATCCTTCTGAATCTCCTTAGTGTATTCATCTCTTGGTCTCCCTCTACGATTTTTACCCTCCACGCTGCCCTCCAATGCTAAATTTGTGATCCCTTGATGCCTCAAAACATGTCCTACCAACCGATCCCTTCTTCTAGTCAAGTTGTGCCACAAACTTCTCTTCTCCCCAATCCTATTCAATACCTCCTCATTAGTTACGTGATCTACCCACCTTATCTTCAGCATTCTTCTGTAGCACCACATTTCGAAAGCTTCTATTCTCTTCTTATCCACACTAGTTATCATCCATGTTTCACTTCCATACATGGCTACACTCCATACAAATACTTACAGAAATGACTTCCTGACACTTAAATCTATACTCAATGTTAACAAATTTCTCTTCTTCAGAAACGATTTCCTTGCCATTGCCAGTCCACATTTTATATCCTCTCTACTTCGACCATCATCACTTATTTTACTCCCTAAATAGCAAAACTCCTTTACTACTTTAAGTGTCTCATTTCCTAATTTAATTCCCTCAGCATCACCCGATTTAATTTGACTACATTCCATTATCCTCGTTTTGCTTTTGTTGATGTTCATCTTATATCCTCCTTTCAAGACACTGTCCATTCCGTTCAACTGCTCTTCCAAGTCCTTTGCTGTCTCTGACAGAATTACAATGTCATCGGCGAACCTCAAAGTTTTTACTTCTTCTCCATGAATTTTAATACCTACTCCGAATTTTTCTTTTGTTTCCTTTACTGCTTGCTCAATATACAGATTGAACAACATCGGGGAGAGGCTACAACCCTGTCTCACTCCTTTCCCAACCACTGCTTCCATTTCATGCCCCTCGACTCTTACAACTGCCATCTGGTTTCTGTACAAATTGTAAATAGCCTTTCGCTCCCTGTATTTTACCCCTGCCACCTTCAGAATTTGAAAGAGAGTATTCCAGTTAACATTGTCAAAAGCTTTCTCTAAGTCTACAAATGCTAGAAACGTAGGTTTGCCTTTTCTTAATCTTTCTTCTAAGAGAAGTCGTAAGGTTAGTATTGCCTCACGTGTTCCAACATTTCTATGGAATCCAAACTGATCTTCCCCGAGGTCCGCTTCTACCAGTTTTTCCATTCGTCTGTAAAGAATTCGCGTTAGTATTTTGCAGCCGTGACTTATTAAACTGATAGTTCGGTAATTTTCACATCTGTCAACACCTGCTTTCTTTGGGATTGGAATTATTATATTCTTCTTGAAGTCTGAGGGTATTTCGCCTGTCTCGTACATCTTGCTCACCAGATGGTAGAGTTTTGTCATGACTGGCTCTCCCAAGCCCATCAGTAGTTCTAATGGAATGTTGTCTACACCCGGGGCCTTGTTTCGACTCAGGTCTTTCAGTGCTCTGTCAAACTCTTCACGCAGTATCTTATCTCCCATTTCGTCTTCATCTACATCCTCTTCCCTTTCCATAATATTGTCCTCAAGTACATCGCCCTTGTATAAACCCTCTATATACTCCTTCCACCTTTCTGCCTTCCCTTCTTTGCTTAGAACTGGGTTGCCATCTGAGCTGTTGATATTCATACAAGTGGTTCTCTTCTCTCCAAAGGTCTCTTTAATTTTCCTGTAGGCAGTATCTATCTTACCCCTAGTGAGACAAGCCTCTACATCCTTACATTTGTCCTCTAGCCATCCCTGCTTAGCCATTTTGCACTTCCTGTCAATCTCATTTTTGAGACGTTTGTATTCCTTTTTGCCTGCTTCATTTACTGCATTTTTATATTTTCTCCTTTCATCAATTAAATTCAATATTTCGTCTGTTACCCAAGGATTTCTATTAGCCCTCGTCTTTTTACCTACTTGATATTAGCCCTCGTCTTTTTACCTACTTGATCCTCTGCTGCCTTCACTACTTCATCCCTCAGAGCTACCCATTCTTCTTCTACTGTATTTCTTTCCCCCATTCCTGTCAATTGTTCCCTTATGCTCTCCCTGAAACTCTCTACAACCTCTCGTTCTTTCAGTTTATCCAGGTCCCATATCCTTAATTTCCCACCTTTTTGCAGTTTCTTCAGTTTCAATCTGCAGATCATAACCAATAGATTGTGGTCAGAATCCACATCTGCCCCTGGAAATGTCTTACAATTTAAAACCTGGTTCCTCAATCTCTGTCTTACCATTACATAATCTATCTGATACCTTTTAGTATCTCCAGGATTCTTCCAGGTATACAACCTTCTTTTATGATTCTTGAACCAAGTGTTAGCTATGATTAAGTTATGCTCTGTGCAAAATTCTACAAGGCGGCTTCCTCTTTCATTTCTTCCCCCCAATCCATATTCACCTACTATGTTTCCTTCTCTCCCTTTTCCTACTGACGAATTCCAGTCACCCATGACTATTAAATTTTCGTCTCCCTTCACTACCTGAATAATTTCTTTTATCTCGTCATACATTTCATCAATTTCTTCATCATCTGCAGAGCTAGTTGGCATATAAACTTGTACTACTGTAGTAGGCATGGGCTTTGTGTCTATCTTGGTCACAATAATGCGTTCACTATGCTGTTTGTAGTAGCTAACCCGCACTCCTATTTTTTTATTCATTATTAAACCTACTCCTGCATTACCCCTATTTGATTTTGTATTTATAACCCTGTAATCACCTGACCAAAAGTCTTGTTCCTCCTGCCACCGAACTTCACTAATTCCCACTATATCCAACTTTAACCTATCCATTTCCCTTTTTAAATTTTTTAACCTACCTGCCCGATTAATGGACATGAACACATTACTGCACTGAAATGGTGCAGAAGTCAGATTGTACTTTACACACACACACACACACACACACACACACACACACACACACACACACACACACTGCACAGCACAAAATCAGTTGGTTCTACTGAGAAATTCATCAGTGGAGTAGAAGGAATTGGCCACCAATAAATCCTTTACGCTTCTCTTAAACTGAACTTCATTGGTTGTTAAGCTTTTTATGTCTACTGGCAAGCTATTTAAAATGTGTGTTCCTGAATAATGCACACCTTTTTGTACAAGAGTAAGTGCCTTTAAATCCTTGTGAAGATTATTTGTATTTCTAGTATTGATTCCATTAACTGAGCCGTTGGTTTGAAAAAGTGATATATTTTTAATGACAAATTTCATTAAGGAATAAATATATTGTGAAGCAGTAGTTAGTATCCCTAGTTCCCTAAACAGGCCTCTGCAGGATGTTCTTCAGTTTACACCATGTATAACTCTTATTGCACATTTATGTGCCTGGGAAACCTTAGCTTGGCTTGATGAATTACCCCAAAAAATAATCCCATATGACATTATGGAGTGAAAGTAAGCATAGTATGCCAGCTTTTTAATTTTTAAATCCCCTATGTCTGACAGAATTCACATTGCAAACAGAGATTTATTTGGACGCTTCAGCAGTTCTGTGGTGTGCTCCTCCCAGTTGAATTTATTATCAATCTGTAATCCCAAGAATTTAACACTGTCCACTTCTTCTATCTGCTTGTCATCATATGTTAGGCATATACTCATGGGATACCCCTTACAAGTTCTGAACTGCATGTAGTGTGTTTTTCCAAAGTCTCGTGGCAAAGAATTGGCTGGGAACCAGTGATTAATGTCCACAAATATTTTATTAGCTGATCTTTCTAAGACTGCACATGAGATGCTATTTATTACAATGTTTGTATCATCAGCAGACAGAACAAACTTTGCATCTGGTAATGTTACTGATGAAAGGTCATTGATATACACAAGAAAAAGTAAGGGCCCTAAGATGGAACCTTGTGGGACACCACATGTAATTACTTCCGAGTTGGATGATGACTGCCAGCTTAATACATGTATCTTTCCTAATAATGTCCATTGTTTCCTGCCAGATATATAAGATTTGAACCATTTTGTAGCATTTCCTGTTACACCATAATATTCTAATTGACTTAAAAGGATATTGTGATTTACGTAGTCAAATGCCTTTGACAGATCACAAAATATACCAGTTGCCTGCAATTTTTTGTCTAATGAATTGAGTACATTTTCACTGTAAGTGTAGATAGCCTTCTCAATATCAGAACCCTTTGACAGTATGTTGTTTGTGATATAAAGCTGATTGTACATTACCTTTTCTAAAATTTTTGAGAATGCTGGCAAAAGTGAAATTGGACAGAAATTTGACACTATTTCTTTATCTTCCTCCTTAAACAGTGGCTTAACTTCAGCATATTTCAACCATTCAGGAAATATTCCACTGATAAACTCCTGGTTACACAGATAGCTTAATATGTTACTTAACTCAGAATCACATTCTTCAATTAACTTTGTTGATATTTCATCATACCCACTAGATGTTTTTGATTTTAAAGATTTTATGATGGACTTTACTTCTGCTGGGGTAGTGAGGGTTACATTCATATTATGGAAATTACTTGAAATGTCTAGTCTGAGGTATCCCATGGCAGCATCTACAGAACCTGACAACCCCATCTTTTCAGTAACAGTTATCAAATGTTTGTGAAAAAGTTCTGCAACACTATACACATCTGTCACCAATGTATTGTTTACTCTTAATGCTATTTGTCCATCTTCATGCCTGGTTCTACCGGTCTCGTCCTTCACCATATCCCATATTGTCTTTAATAAATTTGCTTTGATGTCTGTATTACAGTCTTTAATATTTTGCAGTATTTCTTGTAATGTGCTATAGCATCAACATCAGATCTGTTTTGGATTGACAGATATAGTTTTCTCTTTTTGCTCTAACCTTGGTTAGTTTTGGGGGAAAACATTGTTCAAATAAGGTAAGCACTTTATTAGCAAAAGTGTTGTATTTTTCATTCATGCCATGAACACTGTAAACATCACTCCAGTGAATGTTTCTGAGGAGTGTTTTAAAATAATCAATTTTGGCTTATTGATTACCCTCTTGAGTTCAGATTTAACATATTTTATTTCCTGTTCAGTATCAACATTTAACAGAAGGAAATGCATGTCATGGTCTGAGACGCCATTGATAATGGTTTTGTAATATAATTTTGTTCATTGGACTTTTCTATAAAGATATTATCAATGGCTGTTTGTGAGCAGTTGGTACCCCAGTTGGGAACTTTACAGTGGGATTTAAGTAGAATGATAGAGTTACTAGCTCAACTAAGTTCTTATTGGGGGAGTCTTTAAGGAAATCTACAATGAAGCCACCAGCAACCACTATTTCTTTGTTTTTGGTTGTTAAATGGGCCAGTACAGCTTCAATTTGGTTTATGAGCAGATCAAAGTTACCTACAGGTGCTCAGTATACACTTAATATTATGAAGGATTTTTATGAAATTATACTTCTGTTGCACATGTTTCCATATGCTGTTCTAGGCAAAATTTTTGAATGTCTATGTTCTTAAATTTATGACAGTTCCTGATGAATGTGGCAACTCCTCCTTTCTTCATTTCTGCTCTATAAAAGTGAGATGCTAACCTAAATCCTGTAACACTTAAAAGTTCTATACCAGTGGTCACATGATATTCAGAGAGGCAGATTATGTCAGCTAGGTTTGAGGACTCTCCAAACACGGCTTGTACATCACATGTAAAGTTCAAACGGAGTCCACGAAACACATTTGGACCTCCAATTAGTTGTTGTTTATTGAACTGTCCAGCAAGATCAATGTCTATCGCCTTCAAAGAACGATAAACAGGAACGCTGCGCCGCCAGCGACGACGGTAACCACGTCGCCCAGGCATTGCTGTGGCACGTTGGAACAAGTGTACCATAAGGCTGTTTAGCCAAAAGTCCTGTTGTCTCTGCTATACTCCATGTCTTCCAGGTAAGAATATTTGCATCTGGTAAAGCTTCAAGGCCACCATAATCACAATGGTTGCCCCACACAACTGCAAGTGTAAGCCATGTACTACCTCCAAACACGGCTTGTACATCACATGTAAAGTTCAAATGGAGTCCACGAAACACGTTTGGACCTCCAATTAGTTGTTGTTTATTGAACTGTCCAGCAAGATCAATGTCTATCAACGTGGTTACCGTCGTCGCTGGCGGCGCAGCGTTCCTGTTTATCGTTCTTTGTAGGCGATAGACATTGATCTTGCTGGACAGTTCAATAAACAACAACTAATTGGAGGTCCAAACGTGTTTCGTGGACTCCGTTTGAGCTTTACATGTGATATACAAGCCGTGTTTGGAGGTAGTACATGGCTTACACTTGCAGTTGTGTGGGGCAACCATTGTGATTATGGTGGCCTTGAAGCTTTTCCAGATGCAAATATTCTTACCTGGAAGACATGGAGTATAGCAGAGACAACAGGACTTTTGACTAAACAGCCTTATGGTACACTTGTTCCAAGTATGCCATTTGTGTTGAGTACTAGAAGGAAGAAGAAATTGAATGCAGATGAATACCTGTTTATCTGGGCTAAAGTTGGTAATGGAAATTGTAAAATAAAGATTAATGGTGACCCCAAAGTTTCTACGTCTTCTGTGACTTCCACGCCGGGTGTTGTAAATTAACAGGTTATGCGCATGCCCCCATGGCCACCCCACCCAATGCTTTGTTCGAAGATTTGGAAGCCCAACTACGATCGCCGGGCCCCTTCAATCCTTCGCCAATGGCTAGCTCTCCATTACTCCATAGTGATTCATGATCTCCAACCCATTAATGTCAAACTTTGTTGTTCTACAATGGTCGAGTGCTACACTGTTAACTCAAACAATGGACTCGAGTTTCATGTTGCCGGACTGTGATCGCAAATATGTGAAGTGTGAAGTGGATAATATTCAGAACTGGGTACCTACCAATTGATCATATAATGTTCAAAGCGATCTACATTTGCACACGTACTTTGACTCTCAACAGGTCGGAACAACAGTTACTGTCGTACCTTGTGCAACGCCGTCATTTGTGCAAAATACACCCGGCTACTATCAGTCACGACCTGTTCCGGTTTTGCCTCATTTTCAGACTAACAATGGACATTTTCATGTGCAAAATTCTCCTTGCCCACCCTCCAGACCTGTTGCTCAACTTTTTGACCATGTGGGTTTGAGTACATCTTTCGGCGTTTCACCTTCCATGGGTGTCTTACCACACCGCAGTGATCTTCCATAAGTTCCACTGGTAATTTATAATCCGACCCCATGGGGCGTGTTTTCAGCATGCGCGGAGACTCACACTTTTGTCAAACGAGTTACCAACCCCCCCCCCCCCCCCCCCCCCCCCGCCTCACCACACTCGCAGGGGGCCCTGGTTCCAACTGTTCAGATGTTCACCTCTCCCACAGCTCCACCTGTGTCTGCCGCACTGGCCTTCCATTTTATTTCCGAGGTGGGCAAATTCAAATCAGTACCTGTAGCCTACGGTCCAGTTTACAGGATCCCTACACATATCGCGCAACTGCTCATTCCCACAGTACCGACCGTGCCAGCTGCGTCGTGTTTTCGCGACACATCGAGGATAATGCGACCTACCGTTGCTATGGATGTTCTTGCCAGTAACACACCCAGGCCTACTGTGCTGGCCTGATGTAATGGCCTCTCCTGCCACAGACCAGCCAGTGTTCCAAGGGACACCAAAGCCGCCTTCGTCCCTTCCCCCAGGTCATCTGCCGAAGCTGCCACCTTTATACGAAGACAACCCTGTATTGTGGTTTGCACTTGTTGAGCATCTTTTCGCATAGCATCACGTGTCCGATGACAACTTTAAATTCCTGTGTCTCATCACGCACCTCCGGACTTAATTTGCCATCAACTCCTCTCACCACCACCTCCACCGAAGTACGAGTTCACGATGAAAATGATCGTGGAATGACTCGCCTGCTCACCACAAAAATTAATCATCAAGATCTTGTACAGGGAACACCTGGGGGACCAAACTGCATCACAACTGTGGCGCTGCCTTCGGTTACTTGCAAGTGAGCACACCGTGCTGGACTTCATTCTGTGGGCAGTGTGGCCTGCCAAATTGTCTACCGACTTACAGATCTACCTGCTACCACACTCCTTTGGGTCAATCGGCTCTCATATCTGCATCGCAGACCAACTGTATTCATTGCTACGACAACACCAACCAGCACACCACTCACCGCTAGTTGGCACAACTGCTCCTGCTTACCGGCCATCTGCTGGCAGAGGCAGGGCTCGCTATACCTCTGCACCTTCTACATCACCTGGCAGTATCTGCTTGCTCTCTCCACCACCCGAGCACTCCAGAATCACCCACGCACCATACGTGCCGGTATACATGCCGGAACAAATCGACGAGGACAAGCCTCCTCCGCTGCTGCAGTCACCACCACCACCACATCCGGCTCATCCGTACTGCTGGTACCACAACATTTTTGGTGATAATGCCAAGAAGTGCCGATTACCTTGCCGGCAACCAAACGCTGACCACAGGACCTAAAAGATGCCAAGTCCTGGGGGGAACCTCACAGGTATCCTCATACATTGCACTCCATCCACTCATCTGTCCGGCCAAGCGGTCATTTTTTATGTGACTGACATTTTGTCACAGCTCATTTTCCTAGTCGACACTGGTGCTGACTTGTCTATCACACCTACATCGATGCCACAAAGCACCCCTCCCCCCACCCTCCCCTCCCACAGTACAGAGTACCGCACGTGAGTCTTGAGGGAAGACCGTGTGCCGTGTGGACATCGACATTGTTGGTGGTCGCACGAGCTGGTAGATGCACGACTGGGACCTCCACCCTGACCAGGACAGGGTGTGAAGGTGGAGCGACGGGAGACAGATCCACCTTGAAGTCGCTGAGCCAGCAAGGATGGACGATACAACACCCCGCCATCCACCGTTCAACCCGCCTGCTCTCGGGCTGGCCGCTGCATTGTCCATCCTCACTGGCTCGGCAACTTCGAGGTGGACCTGTCTCCCATAGCTCTGTCTCTGCACCCTGCCGCAGTTGGGTTGGAGGTCCCGGTTGTGTGTCTACCAGCTCGTACGACCACCACCAGCGTCAATGCCCACACGGTTTTCCATTAAGACTCACATGCGGTACTCTGTACTGCGTGGGGGGGGGGGGGGGGGGGGGCTGTTGGGTGTCGATAGGTCATATCGACCATAGGCAACATTAATCTTTGGAACTCACTCAAGTTGCTCATCCGAGCCACCATATTAATTCAGTCTGTTCTTATACCTTGTACTGTGTGCACCTATATGATAATTGTCAAAATATATGTATGTGGAGATATTAGTGGGGACAGTTTATTCCATATACCGCTATTCGTATCCTGTTCCCATAAATTCATTAATTTTATTTCTCAGTCCTTGAATATTTTGATGCAATAAAGATAGCTGACATTTTACATTGACTGAGTTAAGATTGGGCAGAGTTGAAATTTCTGCTGGTTGTTGAAAATTCTTAACCAACAGCTGTTTATGCTAATGTAATAAGCTAGGATTATGTTTATTGGTTTCTTTCTCAAGCAGAAGGTTTGTCTCAATCCTAACCTCTCTTAAAATTTGGTTTCTTTCTGTTGGCATCCTAGAGAAGGCATCAGATACAAAATTGTCTTTTCCTTTAATATGTCGAATTTCAGATCAAATTGTTGGAGATAACCTTAGAGGTTGGAGATAACCTTGGCTGTTTCAACCTACACTGTTGAAGAAAACTCAAGCCTTTATGGGCTGTGTATACTATAGTTCTGTGTCCCAGTAAATAATATTTAAACTTTTTAAATCCAATAATAATTGCCAAAGCTTCCAGTATTGAAATATAATAATCCTTTTCTGTGCAAGTAATGTTCAGCTTGTGAATGCAACTCTGCTGTGTTCCATCCCTGTGTCAATTTGTACTAACTGAAAAATTTCAACCCCTGCCCCCTGCCTCCTCAAGCCACAAAAACTTTAGTTTGTGCTCATACAAAATGGTACTGAAAATTCAGGACAGAAAAGCAATTTACTATTGACTGACTCCTTTAAACTTTGAAAAGCTTCATCACATTCTTCAGTCCAATTCCATGTTTCATTCTCTTTCAACAAATTTCCCATACATGGATGGTTGAATGATTGGTCTGTTACAATTTTTTTTATTATACCTGAAAAGGCAAACATAGCTTTCAGTTCTTCCTTATTTCTAGGTGATGGAAAATTAGCAATGGCACTCAGTTTTTTTGGTCTGGATGTATACCTTCCTCATTAATTTTAAGACTCAAAAATGAAATTTCCCTTTTTACACATTCAGACTTGCTTTGCTTTAATTTCAAGCTGCTCCCCCCCACCTCCCCCCCCCCACCCCTCACTCTATACACAGCTATCAATACTTTGTCCAAAATTTCATAAGGCTCAAACCACACAGAGCTAGCCACAAAAATTTCATCAATATATATAGAGTTACAGTTTTAACTAACTCATCTCCTAGCACTTTATTAGTGGTCCTAATGAAAACTAAAACAAACACATTTAAACCAAAGAGTACCACACAGCATTAGTAACACTAGCCTTCACGTAGAAAAGCTGTACAATGGCTCAATTCCTTTGCCAAGCTGCTGTTCCAATACCCACAAGTTACATCACAAGATGTCAAAAATCCTCATCCATTGAATTTTTACAAAATCTCATCACATTAGCTGGTCTGTCATTTTCTCTCACCACTATTTCATTCAATTTCTTAGCATCCAGTACAAGTCCAATGCCTCCATTTTTTTTTTTTACAACTACCACAGGATTACGATCTACTGTTTGTCCATTCAATATCACCCCACTCAAGCCTTTTCCTAATTTCATTTTTTACAGCTTCCTTTGTAGCAAAAGGAATAATAAATGTTTTTCTGAAAAACAGGTCATGTTTCTTAAATTGTGATTTACAGTCACAATCTTTTAATAAGCCAGGTTTGTTTGAAAATGCCCTACTATTTTGCAACAAAATCCCCTCCAAATTATTATTTTGATTTGCTATTATATCTTCAATGTCCTGGATTCTCCTGCTTAGTTATAATATAGTTCTCTCCTCTTCTGACTCCACTGTGATATATTCAGTAGCTAAATATATTAATGGCAAGTCCATTCTGTTATGTATTGCTGCACCCATTTTCTCTAAACGTGATGTTTCATACACAGTTTCATTACAAATAAAATTTGACATTCCACTGGCAAAATCAACTGTTAGACACCATTTACATAAAAACTCTGTACTCAAAACTGTGTCAGCGCTGAGATACGGTACCAGCAAGAAATTACAATGTAATTACTGTCCTACTAATTCAGCTGTCAACAACACTTATTGCTTAATACTTTTTGATATCTTTCCAGCAGCACTTATAATTCTTATTGCTGAAACTTGCATTACAACTACTCCTTCTCTATCTGTAATTGACAAAAAATACTTGGGAAATACCATTTAATTCACAGCCGCTGCCCAAAAACATCTAACAGGTATACCTTGGATATTTTCCATAATCACAGTATGCCATACATGCTTATTACTTAACACTGTGTCATACTCATATAACAAATCCTCATTAATCCTTTCTCTAGAAAAACTATCATCTTTATCACCATACCTATTTTCAGTTGCAGCTAAGTGATAAATAGCATGATTCTCATTATTTTCTAACTCTTCTTCACTGCTACACTGTTCATTTACATCATTTACTTTCCTCTTTGCTTACCATATTGCATTCAATATCAAATATAAATTCAAACAACTCTTCTTTCTCCTCTTCCTCACTACTACTACTAGATCCTCTGCTACTCTCACCACTATTTGAACTGCTACTTGAATGAGAACTACTGTCCCTGTAACTATCTTCAATAGTGTGGCTAAGCAATTTACTTTATTCTTGTTACTATACCACAAAGAAAGACACTCAATCTGCTTGGATTTTCTTAATGATTTTTGTCTTCTCTTGGCACACTGATTTCCCTACCTGTAATCATCAGTATACAGGACACCTGAAACAGTTCCTATTTCACTAACTAGCTCTGTCATTATGCCTACTTCTTCCCACACTATCGGAAACACTTCTACATTTTTCACTTACCTCATTACTACTATTAATATCCACATTCTCAGAGTTATAGTACACCAGGTCCAAAGAGAATTATTACTGACAAAGAACAAGATTAAAAATGACTGACCAGAGCCCATATACTAATGGACTGATATGGTATAATAAACTACAAGAGTCCATGAAAAACAGTAATAAAAACAATTCAAATCAAAACTAAAAGAATTCTTAATTGAAAAGTGTCTATGTTCACTCAAAGAATTTTAAATGGTTAAATTTAAAAGCTGTAAAATAACGTATAAAAAATAATTGGCTGTATTAATATGTGTAAGATATAAGGTACTTTAACAAGCATCAATTTACTGTTTAATTACTACCTGTAAGGCTAAGATCTAAATGTATTTTATGTTTGTAACTGTACTTGTTGTTCGCAAAAGCCATCATATTGATGACTACATGCAAAAAAATCTAAATAAATAAATGAAATTGTTTCCAAGTGACTCTTACCTGTGTATTGCTCACATGTTATCCTCACATGGAGCAAAATCTAGTTTAATTGGTCTGACCCAAAGTTGTCATTATTTCCAGTGTTTCTATCTCTAGAATTCCTTCTACCACTTCTGCATGCATTTGGACAATTGTCCACCCTATTATTCATAGGACCACCATTATTCTTCCCCAAATCTGCCCTGTTCATCATATTTACATGATAATCCCTCCCTGAATGGTTACTATCATCTTCATCCCATCCATTGAATTCTACATTTGTTATAACACCTTCCACTTCTCTCGCATAAACCAGAAAGTCAGCACTATTATCTCTTAGAGCTGGTATAAGTACTTATTTAATCCTTTGAGGCAATCTATTTTTCAGACCTACAATAGTGTATGTATCATTTATTTTCTCATCCAAACATTTGAGCCTCTGAACCAAATACTGACAGAAACTTTTCACAATACCTTTTCAAGGATCATATTTCACTGCTCCCCAAAATTTACTTACCAGCTTCTCCTGTTCCTTCATTGGCCAATATTCCTTCATAAATGTCTCCCTAAATTATTCCTGTGGATTTCATGATTCTGCAAATCTGCCTTCAAAAATACTATGGAAAATGACATGTTTTCCTACTCTGGTGAATTTTTGGGTAAATCATCAAATACCCTAATGGAGTCAACAGTGAATGCTCACCCACATGATTCAAAATTACTAAATTTTTTATAACTAACAGAAGAAGATAAATTTCACAGTGCACAAATATTATGTTTTCCACTTTGCACTTTGATGAAATTGCTTTGAATTTCAACAAGCTTAGAGTCAACATTTTCATGTACCTTTCCCCTTTCCTTTTCAATAACAGCTGTACATTTATTTTCTATCTCTGTTTCTAAATTATTCTCTAAATCTGTTTTGATCTGATCATTTTGACTTTCCAGCTCATCTCTATTGTTAGAATAGAAATTCTTTGCTACTTGTAAATTATTTTTACATTCCATTTTTACATAAGTCTCAAACAACACATTTGTTATTTTTAATCATTTTTAACTTCACTCTCCTCCACTACTTTCTTTACTGTTTTCTTACAATAAACTACAACATCCTTTGTTTTCTTATTTAATTTTGTAAGAACAGTATTACTTACACTAATTTCTACACTCCTGGAAATGGAAAAAAGAACACATTGATACCGGTGTGTCAGACCCACCATACTTGCTCCGGACACTGCGAGAGGGCTGTACAAGCAATGATCACACGCACGGCACAGCGGACACACCAGGAACTGCGGTGTTGGCCGTCAAATGGCGCTAGCTGCGCAGCATTTGTGCACCGCCGCCGTCAGTGTCAGCCAGTTTGCCGTGGCATACGGAGCTCCATCGCAGTCTTTAACACTGGTAGCATGCCGCGACAGCGTGGACGTGAACCGTATGTGCAGTTGACAGACTTTGAGCGAGGGCGTATAGTGGGCATGCGGGAGGCCGGGTGGACGTACCGCCAAATTGCTCAACACGTGGGGCGTGAGGTCTCCACAGTACATCGATGTTGTCGCCAGTGGTCAGCGGAAGGTGCACGTGCCCGTCGACCTGGGACCGGACCGCAGCGACGCACGGATGCACGCCAAGACCGTAGGATCCTACGCAGTGCCGTAGGGGACCGCACCGCCACTTCCCAGCAAATTAGGGACACTGTTGCTCCTGGGGTATCGGCGAGGACCATTCGCAACCGTCTCCATGAAGCTGGGCTACTGTCCCGCACACCATTAGGCCGTCTTCCGCTCACGCCCCAACATCGTGCAGCCCGCCTCCAGTGGTGTCGCGACAGGCGTGAATGGAGGGACGAATGGAGACGTGTCCTCTTCAGCGATGAGAGTTGCTTCTGCCTTGGTGCCAATGATGGTCGTATGCGTGTTTGGTGCCGTGCAGGTGAGCGCCACAATCAGGACTGCATACGACCGAGGCACACAGGGACAACACCCGGCATCATGGTGTGGGGAGCGATCTCCTACACTGGCCGTACACCACTGGTGATCGTCGAGGGGACACTGAATAGTGCACGGTACATCCAAACCGTCATCGAGCCCATCGTTCTACCATTCCTAGACTGGCAAGGGAACTTGCTGTTCCAACAGGACAATGCACGTCCGCATGTATCCCGTGCCACCCAACGTGCTCTAGAAGGTATAAGTCAACTACCCTGGCCAGCAAGATCTCCGGATCTGTCCCCCATTGAGCATGTTTGGGACTGGATGAAGCGTCATCTCACGCGGTCTGCACGTCCAGCACGAACGCTGGTCCAACTGAGGCGCCAGGTGGAAATGGCATGGCAAGCCGTTCCACAGGACTACATCCAGCATCTCTACGATCGTCTCCATAGGAGAATAGCAGCCTGCATTGCTGCAAAAGGTGGATATACACTGTACTAGTGCCGACATTGTGCATGCTCTGTTGCCTGTGTCTATGTGCCTGTGGTTCTGTCAGTGTGATCATGTGATGTATCTGACCCCAGGAATGTGTCAATAAAGTTTCCCCTTCCTGGGACAATGAATTCACGGTGTTCTTATTTCAATTTCCAGGAGTGTATTTTAGTTTCTTCCACATCATTCTTATACTAACAATTTCCTTTTTGAATTCTTTTTTAATGTCACATCTACTTGTGCCTATTTTCGAATTTAAATTGCTACTACTTGTGTCTATTTTTGAATTTATACCATCCCTCATTCTTTCCAAGTCATTCCTCATTCTTTCCAAAAACTTAAACAAAGCCTGATCTTTATCCCTCATCCTACTTATTCCTTGCCCCACTTCTTGACTTTTATGACATGAGTTTTGTCTAATGTTAACTTGTTTCACAAAGTCAGAACTGTTCACTTCTTCATATACTCTACAATGAGCAGTGTGTGAAGCCCTAGACATTTTGCCTGTTATTTGACTGCCATCCTGATCTAAATCCACATCATATTCAGGTTCATCTTTAATCAATACTTCATGTTAATCTACTAAATGAAATTCCTCCATTTCTCCCCTAAGTACCTTAGTTTCCTCCTGTCTGTTTTCAGTGTTCATTCCCTGACCATCACCATCTTACATAGTGTCTTTGCTCTAACTGTCACACATTTTTATGAATAGTTGCAATATCAGTTAACCTTCATTATTTTCTGCAGCAATGGAGGCTGCCATTGCATCATCTGCTAACAAATGCAGCTTGAATTCTTTGTGTTGGCTTAGCTTTTCATTGTTTTACATCTGTTCTGCCTCATGCTGTTTGACTGTCATGCTCCTGGCTGTAATGTCAGTTGCATGCTGGTTGGTGACTGTCAAGATGGAGTCGACCATGATGACGTAAGGCAGTACTGCGTTCCTCATTTGTCAAACTTATTTCTGTAATGACTCCTGCTTCTGCATGTAAATCCAAATAATTAAAATTTCACTGTCCTACCAAAAACTGCCTGTGCACCATTCTGCCCACTGTCCACAAGAAATTTCAGTTAGTTTCTATGCTACACAATAATTCTTTGTTATAGTCCAACAGTCACTTCATCACTTTTGCAGTAAATATTTCTTAAGTCCATTGCACTGTTACAAGATATTGTCACTGTAAATCTCCAAAAACAAGATGCACCAACTGTTTTAAAAATAGGTACTTATAATAGTTTATTCCTTTAAATACGAACTTATCTTACTGTGTACAAAGGGATTATCACTGCCTCCTTCAGTGACCTGACATAAATTGTGGTAAATATCAAGTTCTTACGCAAGGTTAGTGTACAATGGCTTCCTCCAATACTAATATGCATGAAACGGTGGAAACAGTGTGGAATAAACCTTGCTACTGTAAAAAGAGGGTAGAAAAAGAAGTAAATTGTGCAAATTGCGGATATAAATTTCATTACTCATGTGTTAAAACAACAGATAGAGCAAAAAGCTGGAAGTGTAATGAGTATTTTCTATTAGATAGGCCTAAGCCAGATGACTTCAGGAACCGTCTCCTGAAACCATGTGAGTGTAAAAAGTTAATTGAAGAACTCAGAACAATGAAAAATGAACTAAGGAATGCAAAATCATTAATTAGTGAACTGACTAACAAATTGAATAAACAGGAAGTGCTCAAACAATATATTTTGCTTGATACAAATTATTGTAATGAGACTAGTGCTATGAAATAAAATGTTGCAACGAGCTTGTCAACATGACATCCAGTGACTGTGTGGACCATGTAACAGAAACCAACCATTTTGAAGCATCAGTGTCAGACATAAATGTGAAAATCCATGGAAAAATGTGACAATAAGGACTGTAAACAGAAAATGCAAGTAAGTAGACACCACAGTATTAATGATATGCACAAAAATAAAAGTGATGTAAACATATATTCTGATAGTTACAGTCGTGGCATTGCAGAAATATTACTTTATGACTACTGTGTGGAAGCTAATAGCTTTGTCAGACCGGGAGCCTGTACGCAACAAATTACCAAAAACATAAAAACTGAAGAAGATATTGTAATCATTGCAGGAGCAAACGATGTCTTTAGAAACAAACTATCCAATGCAACACATAATCTTAAGACACTAATAAACACTATTAAGGAAAAAAAAAACTGTCGTTGGGATTCCACATAGGCATGATCTTCCGGATTGGTCATGTGTAAACGCAGGAATAAAAAAAGCCAATAGGCAATACTTGAAAATATGCAAGTCCTATCAAAATGCACATTGATTAAGTGTGTATTCCATAGAAAGAAATTGCTATACAAGGCATGGCATGCATTTTAATAAAATGGGCAAGAAGTTCCTGTGCCAAGAAATTAGCTGGATGCTAGAAGCAGTAACGAGGCAAGATGTTGTTCTAGCTCATCCACTAATGCCACCAAAATCTACAAAAGCAGGAAAATCCACTACTGGTACAACAGAACCAGTCAACAGGCAAGATGATTTAGCAGATGTAGTTTCAGCTCCTTTATCAATGCTAATGAAGTTCACAGAAGGGGGTACCTCTCCCACACTAGCAGCAGAATCTACTACAGTTAGACAAAAATTATTGCAAGAATATTCATCAGTAGAAGATGAAACACCATCCACACCACCACCATCTGAAGAAATATCAGAAGGCAACATTAGACTTTGACTCAGAAGAAAAACAGCTCCATCAAAACATCTCCAAGTTTTTTATTGGCAGGCGGAATCACACAAATAGTAAGGTAAATGGTGCATTGAAATCAAAAAACAAAAATATGTTAACAGTTTTCTGTCAAAATGTACAGGGTTTAGGCAGCAAGCTAGGTGAAATAGAAGTCCTTCTAAATGACTATTTAAAAGAAACTGCAGTGTTATGTGTAAATGAGCATTGGCTGAAAGAGGCACAGTCATGTACTGCTGCTATTCATGAATTTGAAATGATAAGTATGTCTTGTTTAGTTAATAATAGTGAGGGTGGTGGTGCGTGCATATATGTTAGGACAGGTTTTGATGCAAAAGAAATTAAATACAGTAATGTAAAATGCATAGAAAAAGACTTTGAACACTGTGTATGTGAGTTAATAAAACTGGAAATGTTTATTTTGTGCATATATAGATCACCATCAGGGAATTTTACAACCTTGAAATGCTGCTAAATCAGCTCAAACAGCAATTAACAAACACAATTGTTCTTGGAGATTTTAATGTTAATTTTATTTATTTATTTTGATCCAACATCAACTAATTACAAAGAAAAAAGTTTTTTTTTGTTCCAGTCTTCTGGGTAAGTCAGAGCCTTACTTACTAGAGTTACATATTATTGTATGGCACTTTTATCTACACAACTTTTTCTAAATTTAGTTGAGAGAACAAAGTTACATATATGGACTATACATAAAAACAATTTGTTATTGCAATACTTAGATTAAGGAATCTACAGTTTGTGACACAGTATTCAGATCTAAGATTCAAATATTTACAGTTTGTGGCACAGTGTAAGATCTGAGGTTACATGTATTTTTAGATAAATGGTCTTCCATCATATAAGTGTACTAAATCTAGAAACTCATCTATTCAATTTACAGGATTGTTTAGGAGCCATAATTTTAATTTCTTTTTTAGTTCTGTAATGCACAATTTGGAGGTATTAGGATGGAAGCAATTCAGTAGTTTTATGCCTGCATAGCGAGGGCTTTTCTCTTAAATTGTTGTTCTATGAAAGATGATGTGGGGTCTCTCTCTACCTCTAGTGTTGTGATCGTGTATTTCTTTATTAAGTGTTTTGTTACTGTTTACAGCCATAATGATTATATTCAGTACATACAGGTTAGGAATAGTTAGTATTTTAGATTCTTTAAACAAATTTCTGCAGGACTCCCTGGCACATTTCTTTCCCATAATTCTAAGTGCCTTCTTTTGGAAGATAAGTTCACTTTTCATATTACCTTTACTGCTGGATCCCATTTCTCTATCCCATAGCTTAGATGGGATTCAAATAGTGCAAAATACACTCCTGGAAATTGAAATAAGAACACCATGAATTCATTGTCCCAGGAAGGGGAAACTTTATTGACACATTCCTGGGGTCAGATACATCACATGATCACACTGACAGAACCACAGGCACATAGACACAGGCAACAGAGCATGCACAATGTCGGCACTAGTACAGTGTATATCCACCTTTTGCAGCAATGCAGGCTGCTATTCTCCCATGGAGACGATCGTAGAGATGCTGGATGTAGTCCTGTGGAACGGCTTGCCATGCCATTTCCACCTGGCGCCTCAGTTGGACCAGCGTTCGTGCTGGACGTGCAGACCGCGTGAGACGACGCTTCATCCAGTCCCAAACATGCTCAATGGGGGACAGATCCGGAGATCTTGCTGGCCAGGGTAGTTGACTTACACCTTCTAGAGCACGTTGGGTGGCACGGGATACATGCGGACGTGCATTGTCCTGTTGGAACAGCAAGTTCCCTTGCCGGTCTAGGAATGGTAGAACGATGGGTTCGATGACGGTTTGGATGTACCGTGCACTATTCAGTGTCCCCTCGACGATCACCAGTGGTGTACGGCCAGTGTAGGAGATCGCTCCCCACACCATGATGCCGGGTGTTGGCCCTGTGTGCCTCGGTCGTATGCAGTCCTGATTGTGGCGCTCACCTGCACGGCACCAAACACGCATACGACCATCATTGGCACCAAGGCAGAAGCGACTCTCATCGCTGAAGACGACACGTCTCCATTCGTCCCTCCATTCACGCCTGTCGCGACACCACTGGAGGCGGGCTGCACGATGTTGGGGCGTGAGCGGAAGACGGCCTAACGGTGTGCGGGACCGTAGCCCAGCTTCATGGAGACGGTTGCGAATGGTCCTCGCCGATACCCCAGGAGCAACAGTATCCCTAATTTGCTGGGAAGTGGCGGTGCGGTCCCCTACGGCACTGCGTAGGATCCTACGGTCTTGGCGTGCATCCGTGCGTCGCTGCGGTCCGGTCCCAGGTCGACGGGCACGTGCACCTTCCGCCGACCACTGGCGACAACATCGATGTACTGTGGAGACCTCACGCCCCACGTGTTGAGCAATTCGGCGGTACGTCCACCCGGCCTCCCGCATGCCCACTATACGCCCTCGCTCAAAGTCCGTCAACTGCACATACGGTTCACGTCCACGCTGTCGCGGCATGCTACCAGTGTTAAAGACTGCGATGGAGCTCCGTATGCCACGGCAAACTGGCTGACACTGACGGCGGCGGTGCACAAATGCTGCGCAGCTAGCGCCATTTGACGGCCAACACCGCGGTTCCTGGTGTGTCCGCTGTGCCGTGCGTGTGATCATTGCTTGTACAGCCCTCTCGCAGTGTCCGGAGCAAGTATGGTGGGTCTGACGCACCGGTGTCAATGTGTTCTTTTTTCCATTTCCAGGAGTGTATATTTGCCTCAGAGCGGTGATGTTACAAAAAGGTGTCAGTTTTCTTAGGACATATATCATAGTACATCGCTTTTTGCAAATATCATTTACATGATCAGACCAGTTTAACTCTGCAACAAGTGTCAGGCCAAGAAATTTGGTCAAGTATTGTTTTTTAATGTAATTGTCACCCATTAAAATTTGGTTTTCATGCGTTTTTTTGCCTCCCAATATCAAATTCAATATAGACAGTTTATTCGTGTTTAATTTTAGTTTGTTTTCATTAAAATACTGCAGAATTAAGCCTGCTGCAGTACTGGATTCCACTTCGAGTTGCGAATAGCTTGGATTGCGGCATATTAACATGATATCATCTGCATATAAGCTAGCTTTTGCTTGGTTTGTTATGGACTGAATATCATTAACATAAATAATAAAAAGAAGTGGTCCTAATATTGAGCCCTGTGGAATACCAATATTTATGTCAGTGGTGTTTGATTTATATGCTCCCTCTGTAGTGCTAATAGACACAAACTGCTTCCTATTTGTCAAGTAGGACCTCATAAGATTATGGGCTGTGCCTCAAATAGTTTCACAGTTTGTCCAGCAATATGGTCATATTGGCACAGCCAAATGCTTTTTGTTCTTCTAGAAAGATGCCAAATACATGTTCTTTATTATATATTGCTTGAGTGACACCTTCAATTAAGTTGGATGCTGCTGTAATGGTGGATGACACCTTGACAAACCCATAATGCGCCTTAGAAATCAATTTTTTGCATACCAGGAAGTTTCAGGTTCTTATGTATATTACTTGCTCAAAAGATTTTGGATATTATAGGAAGAATAGAAATATGTCTAAAGTTTTCTACTAGATTTCTGTTTCCTTTTTTAAAAATAGGCACAACTCGAGCAATTTTCAACTCATCTGGAAATAGACCATCTTCCATATGAGAGTTGATAAAGGTAATGCAATTTTATGCACACATTTCTTAAGAGTGTCCAGACTAAGGCCATCATATCCTGCTGCATGGGAATTCTTTAAGCTACTTACTGTTTTAATTATTTCTTCTTTACTTGTTGGTGTCAAAAATATACTTCCTGACACTGGTGTTCCTCTGAATTTGTATTTATGATTTTTAAGCTGATTGTTTATGCTGGAGCCAACAGAAGCAAAGTAATTGTTAAATAGACCTGCTATCTTATTCTGATCAGTTTCTATTGTGCTGTTTATCAGCAAGTGATTTTCAGTTGTATGTTTCCCAGATTTACCTATTTCTCCATTTACTAGTGACCATGATGTTTTGGAGATATTATTTGAGTTTTGAATGACACTTTCCAAATGTTTCTGTTTTTCCGAAATTAGGAGGTCTACAGAGTATTTCTGATACTTTTTGAACTCTTCTTTTAATTATTTATTTCTCAAGTCATTTAACATAGCATACCTTCTTAGTTTTTCTCTAGCCTCAGTGACTGGACTTGATATCCAGTTTTGGGTTACAGCATGTGACTGAATTATATTTTTTTATTAATGGGCAGGCTTGGTTGAAAATGTAGTATAGTTCACTTGAGAATTTGCCATAACTATGACGTGTCATTAGAATACTGTTTCATTCCACATTCCTTAGCATATTATTCAAATGAGTTATATTTTGGTCTGTATTCATCCTAATATATCTACAGCAAGTGTAAAATGAACTCTTTTAACTTAACAGCACTGGTGGATTTTCCCACTAGAGTCACAGCTAATTCTACAAGTCGAATTGACAACATCTTCTTAGACAGCAGTAGAATTCTAAACATAACTGTAAAATGTACATTGAATGGGATCTCAGACCATAATGGTCAACTACTGTCAACTGATAATGTTCGCCGTCTTTGTAAGAACAATTCCTGCAGTAAAATTTTCAGAGTAATTAACACACAGTCTATCAATAGCTTCTGTAATTCCCTACAAGAAGTAGACTGGAATCAGACTGAGCTCTTTGACAATGTTAATGACAAGTACAATGCTTTTCTAAATGAATTTATCTGCTTATTTGAAGTGGCCTTTCCTATAAGGACTGTCAAATCCAAACGTGAGACCGACTCTAATAAAAACTGGCTAACTCTGGGCATTAAAAGTCTTGCAGAAGGAAAAGGAATCTGTATGCCTCACTCAAATCCATTTATAGTGTAGAAAATGAAAAACATTACAAACTATACTGTTCTACCCTTAAAAAAGTTCTAAGAAGGGCAAAGAATATTTCTATAAAATCAGAAATTGATGTCTCTAATAAAAAATTAAAACCATATGGGGCATAATAAAAAGAAAAACAGGCAAAATCCCTGCTGCAGAAAACACAATAGAAATTAAAACAAATGATACCATTCATGACAATGTTGAAATAATCACTGACATTTTTAACAACCACTTTCTGGCATCAGCAGTACAAACAGGAAAAACGTGTTCTGTTAATGAAGCCATGTTATCCCTTCAAAAAGCTATTACTAAAAAAAATCCAAGCAGATTAAAGTGTCTCCTGTCACAGTACATGAAATTGAGAATATAATTAGAGAGATGAACAGCAAGAATTCTGGCATAGATGGTATCTCTTCAAGATTACTGAAGGAGTGCTATAAGCCGATAAGCAAAATACTGTGCCACATATTCAATGAATCCATCCAGCATGGGATTGTTCCTGAGAGACTAAAGTATATTATTGTCAAACCTCTCTTTAAAAAAGGCGATAAAGCTGACGTTACCAACTATCGGCCTATCTCCCTTTTAACAACCTTTTCTAAAATTCTTGAGAAATTGGTTCAGAAAAGACTTATTGAACACCTCATGCATTATAAGGTATTAAACAGTAGCCAGTTCGGATTTCAACAGGGTGTATCACCAGAACAAGATCTTTTTTCCTTCACCCATCAAATCTTAGAGTCTTTTAATAATAAATTATCTCCTGTTGGTATCTTCTGTGACCTTTCTAAGGCCTTTGATAGTGTTAATTATGAAATCCTCTTAGCAAAGGCTGAATATTATGGTACAAGTGGCTTAGTTGGTTCATGGATTAAATCCTACCTAGCTGGAAGAAAGCAGAAGGTCATGTTGAACGACTCCGAGGGGTACTCTGTGTCATCTAGCTGGGGCTCTAATGGCTGTGGTGTTCCTCAGGGCTCTGTACTTGGGCTCCTTCTCTTCCTCATCTTTATCAATGAGCTTCCCTTGCATACTAGCTTTAAAACTCACTTTACTCTTTTTGATGATGACACCTCTATCCTCATCAACAAAACTCCCAACCTCAATCTTGAGGAATAGGGCAGTATTGTCTTTAGTGAAGTATTGTATTGGTTTGTAAATAACAGCTTATCACTAAATGTTAATAAGACCCAGTTTGTGCATTTCCAAGTAAGGAAAAAAGTTGAGGATCAATTAAGTATTACATTGAATGATAGTGAGTTACTACAAGTTGAGTCAACCAAGTTTCTGGGTGTACACATTGACAACAGTCTAAAATGCTCTGAACATATTTTGCACCTCCACAAAAAACAGCTCAGCAACATTTGCTGTACGTATTATGTATGTGACCGAGACACCACAGAAACTACTTATTTTAGTTATTTCCATGCATTATTGCTGTATGGCATAGTTTTCTGGGGTAATCAGACACTATCCAAAAAATATTCATTGTCCAGAAGAGAGTTATTAGGATAATGAGCAGAGTCCAGCCTAGACATTCTTATAGGAACCTTTTCAGAAAATTAGGGATACTGACAACTGTATGCCAATATATCTACTCCTTGTTATGTTTCATTGGTAAAAATGCACAGTTGTACAAAACCAATGATTCATACCATACCCACAATACCAGGAGGAAGATGGACCTCCATTATGAATCAAAAAACCTTACTATTGTACAAAAAGGAGTCCCTTACATGAGCTGCAAGGTGTTAAATGCTCTCCCACCATCACTGAAATTACTTATCCACGAGCTTCCCAAATTTAAACAACAGCTCAAACACTATTTATTAGATAATTCCTTCTATTCGGTAGAAGAATATTTCAGCAGAGTTAACTGTAATTGATTTTTTCATTTACTAATTTGATGTGCTATTGTGCATTACACTACTCACAATCACTGTTAACATTACTATGTCTTTCATTTAGCTAGTAAGATCTACCATATATTTAATGTAATTTTTTCTATACCTATTAATGTATATTTGTCTTATTCCAGATATCCTCTTGCAAGAGGTACTTTTATGTCTTGCATTTGTATTATTTGTAATAATTCTGACACGTCCTCGCCTCGCAGTTTTGGATTTATGGGATATAAATAAATAAATAAAAAATAAATAGCAGCTGTGTAGGAACCTTCTTTATGTGCACACTTAGTTCTACTGCATGGTGGTCTGACAAAGCACTTATAATAACAGAAGATGTAAGATTGTAAATATGAATACCAGTGATTATGTCATCTATTGCAGACTGGCATGTTTCAGTCTCCCTGGTTGCAGTGTTTATCAGGTATCTTATATTATATTCAAGCAGAGTATACTTGAATAGTCTAGTGTGTAACTTATCTGCTAATACATTTATATTGAAATCTCCTATAATTACTAACTTGTTCAGGTGTGATATAAAAACATTCTCTATCATGTCACAAAACTTTGTTAAGAAAACTTCGAAGTTTCCATCTGGCAGTCTATATAAACATAGAACATAAATTTCATCATTTGATACCTTTATATGTGCTGCACATAATTCAATGGTTCCTTCTAATGAATATTAACTTACATTTACAGAACTAAAATCAAATGTGCATTTAACATACATTGACACACCTCCACCTCTGATAGAAGATCTGCAAAACTTATTAGCTAGTACCATGTTTATAGGTTTAAAAAGTTCTAATTTGGTATCAGATAACCAGTGTTCACTAATACCAAGCACATCAGGCATAGTTTCATTTACAAACACTTCTAATTGTTCATATTTCTTGTTCAAGCCCTGTACATTCTGGTGGCTGTTTCTGCATTTGTTGTTGTTAGTATAATTGTTTTAAAACTAACTGCAGTAAACAACAACAACTGACCAATCTGTTTGTATCTTATAATATGACAGCAACATTAACAGAAGGCAGTAGATGGTAAAATGTGTCTGAAACAATAACTGATCAAGTACTTGTCAGTAAGAATAAGTGTGAGCATATCACTGAAGTAATAGGTACGGGGGTTCTCAGATCATAAGGCAGGCATGTTAACATTATATAATATATCCATTAAGGATCCAGTGGTATATGAAAGATACAGAGAGAAAAGATTTGTAAATGAAGACAGCATAATGGTTTTTAATCACATGTTAAAAAATATAACTTAGGACATAGAATCAACCTGTGATGTAGATAAAAATTTTGAGTCATTCCTAGCAAGTTATTGGCATTGTTATGATATCGCATTTCCTATTAGATGAGTCAGAATTAAAACCAAAACAAAGACACGGGTAGCACAGGGGATAAAAAAACCTGCAGACACTCTGCAAAAGTTAAACAAATCTGCAAAAAATACTGTTGCATTAAAACCATAAGTGAAAATTTACAGGAAAGTATATAAAAAAGTTATAATAGTGGCTAAGAAAGTAAATAATGACTCATATGTCAGGAAAGGTACTAACAAAATAAAATCAACCTGGGAGGTAATAAATAGGAGCATAGGTAGACAAAAAAGTAAAAACAGCATTCCAGAATGAGATTTTCACTCTGCAGCAGAGTGTGCGCTGATATGAAACTTCCTGGCAGATTAAACCTGTGTGTCAGACCGAGACTCGAACTCGGGACCTTTGCCTTTCGTGTGCAAGTGCTCTACCAACGAGCTACCCAAGCACGACTCACACCCCGTCCTCACAGCTTTACTTCTGCCAGTACCTCATCTCCTACCTTCCAAACTTTACAGAAGCTCTCCTGCGAACCTTGCAGAACTAGCACTCCTGAAAGAAAGGATATTGCGGAGACATGGCTTAGCCACAGCCTGGGGGATGTTTCCAGAATGAGATTTTCACTCTGCAGCGGAGTGTGCACTGATATGAAACTTCCTGGCAGATTAAACCTGTGTGCCGGACCGAGACTCGAACTCGGGACCTTTGCCTTTCGCGGGCAAGTGCTCTACCAACGGAGCATTGTTGTAATTAAAAGTGAAGGGAAAGCAGTTGAGGACCCACTACAAATAGCCAACATATTCAACAAACATTACACAAATATCACAACAAAACTAATTCAAGGAAGATGTGATTTCAGCTCCAGAGTGCAACTACCAATGAATGATAAAACCATGTTTCTATACCCTGTTACTGCATTAGAGGTACAAAATGCCTTAAATCAGTTAAAAATAAAATTGCATGTGGCTGTGATGGGATTCCAGACAAAGTAATAAAGAACAGTGCAAGATACATAGATTTCCCTCTTGCTGACATGATTAACGTTTCTTTTAGCACAGGCATCTTCCAATAAAAACTAAAGAAATCAATTGTCAAGCCTATTTACAAGAAGGGTGACCAGTCTGATGTTATCAAATACAGGCCTATATAAATGTTTTCAAAAGTAATTGAAAGAGTAATGCATGAAAGACTGTCTGATTTTCTTAATAAAAATCAAATTCTAGTTAATGGTTTTAGGAAAAATAGGTCAAGTGACATAGCAATTTATAACTTTTTAAAACTGATCATAAATTCTCTAGACAAAAATGAATTAAACTGTGGCCTGTTTTTGGACCTGTCTAAGGCATTCAGTGTCATTGACCATAATTTACTACTCAGGAAACTATATAGCTACTGGGTTTGTGGAGTAGCACATGATTGGTTCAAATCCTACCTTTCTAATCAGTATCAGAAGGTAGAGATACAGCATGCGGGTAAAGTCAACTCATCGGCATACCAACGAGTCAGGTATGGTATGCCGCAGGGGGCTGTACAGGGGCCATTGCTGTTCTTAACATCTATAAATGATATGCCAAGCCATATATCAACAGCAGATACACTGTTGTTTGCCGATGACACCGGTCTGTTTGTCAAAGCTACGAATGAACTGACTTACTGGAGAGACTCATTGTATTGTATTGTATGCTAACTTGTGGCTTAGAAATGATGGAGAGGCTCCGTCCCTGCCGCAGCCGCAGTGGTCCACAACCCCACAACAACTGTGACAGTCCACTTCACCCCTCCACTGCCCCACATCGAACCCTGGGTTATCGTGCATTTCGGCCCCCAGTGGACCCTCCAGGGGACGTCTCACACCAGATGAGTGTAACCCCTATGTTTGCATGGTAGAGTAATAGTGGTGTACGCATACGTGGAGAACTTGTTTGTGCAGCAATCGCCGACATAGTGTAACTGAGGCGGAATAAGAGGAACCAACCCACATTCACCGAGGCAGATGGAAAACCGCCTAAAAACCATCCACAGACTGGCTGGTTCACTGGACCTCGATACATTCGTGCCAGGGACCAGGGGATCCTTCCCGCACGGAAAGCCGTGCGTTAGACCGCATGGCCAACCGGGCGGGCGGAGACAGTCATAGTAGTAGCAGTAGTAGCTTTATTCATCTGTAGATCTCTTTTTACAAGCAAAAAAGTACATGTCAAAGTATTTACAAATTTATATCTAAAAACAAAAATGATGTGACTTACCAAACGAAAGTGCTGGCAGGTCGATAGACACACAAACAAACACAAACATGCACACAAAATTCTAGCTTTCGCAACCAACGGTTGCTTCGTCAGGAAAGAGAGAAGGAGAGCGAAAGATGGAAGGATGTGGGTTTTAAGGGAGAGGGTAAGGAGTCATTCCAATCCTGGGAGCGGAAAGACTTACCTAGGGGGATAAAAGACAGGTATACACTCGCACACACACATATATCCATCCGCACGTACACAGACACAAGCAGACATTTGTAAAGGCCTTTCCAAATGTCTGCTTGTGTCTGTGTATGTGCGGATGGATGTATGTGTGTGTGCGAGTGTGCGCGAGTAAAGGCGTTTACAAATGTCTGCTTGTGTCTGTGTATGTGCGGATGGATATATGTGTGTGTGCGAGTGTATACCTGTCCTTTTTTCCCCCTAGGTAAGTCTTTCCACTCCTGGGATTGGAATGACTCCTTACCCTCTCCCTTAAAACCCACATCCTTTCATCTTTCCCTCTCCTTCCCTCTTTCCTGATGAAGCAACCATTGGTTGCGAAAGCTAGAATTTTGTGTGTATGTTTGTGTGTCTATCGACCTGCCAGCACTTTCGTTTGGTAAGTCACATCATTTTTGTTTTTAGATATATTTTTCCACGTGGAATGTTTCCCTCTATTATATTCATATTTACAAATTTAGATCAATTTAAAATAAGATAATTCATACACATATATTTACAGACTTCTAGTTACAGACAATCATTATATTTACGCCTGGTATACAATATGTTTTTTACAAATAACTTATTAAATAATGTAATGCCACACTGTTCACTCATATCTCACATCTCATTTTCAGTCACTGCACACACTATACACACATTGTTTCATAACACTTATCTCACCCCCCCCCCCCCCCCACACACACACACATACAAACACACACACACTGGTGATATCTGGGCCCTTTCTGTGCTGCATCTTCCCATTTGCTATCCTGAAAAGTTGAGTCAGCATCCCTCCATAATGAGTGAGGTGTTGAGCTCAGAAAGAGGAAGAGGTATTAGTATTGTGATATTCATAGCTTGGGGGTAAGTATTTCTAGAAAGGAAAAAAACATAAAGTGATGGTGTTATGTGGGATGATGGCTATTTTACAATTATTATTATTTATTTGTATAACATTTTTTATCAAACCCCTACTCTGTTTTAGCTAAGTAATCCTTCAATGCATACAGGTACTTTTTAGCTGCCTTTTTAAATAAGTGTATTTTTGCAATTTCTTCAACCTCTTTTCGTAATTTATTGTACAGTTTTATTCCTTGGTAGAAAATGCTGTTTTGAGGTTTGTGTTTATTTTTTCTTGGTAAATGTAAGTTGAGTCTATCTCTTGTTGTATGGTCATGGACAGAGCTGTTTGTGCAGTCATTGCCAATGTTTTTTATGTGTACAACTGACTGGTAAATGTATTCACATGGAGCAGTTAAAATCACCAGTGTTTTGAACAGATCTTTATAATGAGCTCAAGTAGTATTTTTGGTTATTAAGAAAAACAGGTGATTGAACTACCTAAGTAAATTCAACCTCCCCTGCAATGACCAGCATGGTTTCAGGCCTGGTAGAGGTACAGAATCTGCAATAGCACGATTTACAAAAACAGTTTTAGAAGCACTAGATGAGAACAGCTATGTAACTGGCCTTTTCCTAGACCTGTCCAAGGCATTTGATACAGTTGACCACCAGAAGCTGTTGCATAAGTCAGAGGCACTAGGAGTAAGGGGAGTGGTTCTCAAATGGTTTCGTTCATATCTAGAAAACAGAGTACAGTCAGTAGACATCACACACATCTCCACTGGATCAAAGTACATTGAAAACATATATCTGATCCACAATGTATCAATATTGGGGTCCCTCCAGGAAGTATACTGAGCCCAGTATTGTTTCTGGTGTATATAAATGATTTCCCACAACCTATCAGCCATGGAGAGAAGATATTGTTTGCTGATGACAGCAACATAGTAATCACCTGTAAGACACCGGCACAAATGTTGGAAAATTCTACTGAAGTGCTGATGGATGTTCACAAATGGTCTCAGGAAAACAAAGTAACTCTCGACATAAGAAAACAGAGTCCTTTAAATTTGAAATGAGATTACATATCATAGATGAAGTACCTACAACAAAATTCTTGAGTTGCACATTGACAGCCAAATGAAGTGGAATGAACATGCTATGAAACTCTGGAAAAAGATATCCACAACATGTTATACACTTAGAGTCCTTGTATCCACATGCAGTAATGAATGTTTGAGAACTGTATACTTTAGTTATGTTCATTCAGTAATCAGTTATGGTATTATTTTCTGGGGAAACAGTGCTCAGAATTTACAAACAGTATTTAAAATTCAAAAGAGAGCAATAAGAATTATAACGAAAAGCACTAAGTGGGCCCATTGCAGAGAACTTTTCAAAATGTTGGAAATTCTAACTGTTCCTTGTGAATTTATATTCCAAACCACAGTGTACTTCAAGAAAAATATAGAAAATTATAGCACAAATAGCAGTTTTCATAACTATAGTACAAGAACAAGTCACTGTCTTCACCTAGACACGAAGAAGAAACATAAGACTCAAAATAGCTTCTTGTATGAAGGTGTAAAACTGTATAATAAACTGCCACAGAAAATAAAAGAAACAGATAAAATGTACAGCTTTAGGAAAAATCTTGAATTGTTTTTGCAAGAACACTGCTTTTACACTATAAGTGAATTCCTTAGTACAAAATGATTGTAAATAACTTTTGTTTCACAATATTTAACTATATGTAATGTTTTGATGAGGAGCAAAAATGATTGTAAATAACTTATATGTCACAATGTTTAACTACATGTAACAACAAACTGTATAAATATATGAATTTACACAAACTGACAACATCCATACATTTTAAAATGTCCATGGATTGATAAATAAATCTTATGACTCTTTTCTGGAGTTTGAAAATTGTGTTGATATTTTGTGCATTTGTTCCCTCAAAAAGAATGCCATAGCTAAGAATTGAGTGTACATATGAATAATATGTAACTAAAAGACACTGCATGTTACACACTGATGATAGGATTCTAAGGGCATAACGTGCTGATTACATTCTGTTTGCAAGTACTTTTGTGTGTTCACAGCACTTCAGCTGAGAATCAATATTCATTCCTAGAAATTTTGCATTTGTTACACAGCCTATGGAGGTGCCATCTACATTTAATTTAACATTGTCATTTTTCCTCTTCAAACTGAAATTCATGGCATTAGTTTTCTTTATGTTCAATGTCACTTTATTGCTTATTGACCAATCATAAACTTCTTTGAGAGTTTCATTTGCTTTCTTGGCAAGGAGGTCTCTTGTTTTCTCAGTGACTATAATATTGCTGTCATCAGTGAAGAGAATTTTTTCACCATGAGTAACACTACTGGGAAAGTCACTGATGTGTATCAGGAACACTATTGGTCCTACTATGCTACCTTGCGGAACCCCTATATTAATGTATTTTGGTTCTGATAAGTGTTTTACTAAATGTTTGGATCTATTTGAAGTATGTGTTTTCTCTTGTGGTCGACTGTATCAAACACCTTAGAGAGATCCAAAAATATTCCTGTGACACACTCATCTTTATCAAGAGCATCAAGTACAACTTTTGTGAATTCTACTATGGCTGACTCCATATTTTTGCCATTTCAGAAACAAAACTGTGATTTGCTTAAAAGATTGTATTTATTCAAGTAATTCATGAAACTGTGTTTCATAATTGCTTCTATTTATTTTCAGAATGGTGACAGCAGGGAAATGGGCCAGTAATTTTCTATGTCTTCTGCACTACCTTTCTTAAACAATGATATACCTCTTGTCTTTTTTAACTGCTCTGGAAATATCCCTGATGTGAAAGATTCATTTATTATATTTGTTAAGGGGCCTTGTATAATCCCTATTCATTGTTTCAGTACATACATTGGTACTTGATCTAAGCCTACTGACTTTTTATTTTTTAGTTCTTGAACAGTTTTATTGACTTCATTCTCTGTGGTTGGAAGTAACATCATTGTATTTAGTGCAACATTATTTACAGGTGTTATATCTGTTTGGGGGAATTTTTGCAGTACCTTCTCTGCAATATTTGAAAATAGTTTGCTAAGTGTTGTGCATCATTTATTACCTTATACCCTTCCCTTAGCAGTATGTTATTCTGCGTTTGTTTGCCTCTCCCCGTTTCCTTTTTTATAACATCCCAGACTGCTTTGCTTTTATTCTCTGCATTATATATTATTTTTTCATTAAATGACTTTTTGCAGCAATCAGCACCTTCCTATAGATCTTTTTGTATCTATGATAGAAATTTAAGAATTATGGATCATTGCGAATCTTTTTCATGGAACTGAGGTGTTTAAGTGTTTGGAAGGGCTTCTTAATACCTGCTGTTATCCATCAGTTTTTGTTAGATGTTTATACAGACATGCATACTTTTGGAAATGCCTTTTCAAAGTTCAATTTAAATAAAGTGGAGAATTTAGAGAATATCATATTCACATTGGTTTCTTTATGCACTTCATCCCAGCTCTGTTTTTCTAGTTATTTTGAAAAACCTTTTAATTTGATTTCTGATAGATGTCATTTGTAGGCTTGTAGTTTAGAAAACGATTCGATGCCTGATTTTACTGTTGTTACACTACTGGCCATTAAAATTGCTACACCATGAAGATGACGTGCTACAGACGCGAAATTTATCCGACAGGAAGAAAATGCTGTGATATGCAAATAATTAGCTTTTCAGAGCATTCATGCAAGGTTGGCGCCGGTGGCGACACCTACAACGTGCTGACATGAGGAAAGTTTCCAACCGATTTCTCTTACACAAACAGCAGTTGACCGGCGTTGCCTAGTGAAACGTTGTTGTGATGCCTCGTGTAAGAAGGAGAAATGCGTACCATCACGTTTCTGACTTTGATAAAGGTCGGATTGTAGCCTGTCATGATTGCAGTTTATCGTATCGCGACATTGCTGCTCGCGTTGGTCGAGATCCAATGACTGTTAGCAGAATATGGAATCGGTTGGTTCAGGAGGGTAATAAGGAACACAGTGCTTGATCTGGACGGCCTTGTATCTGGCTGCATGGCTGTAATGGATTGTGCAGGCACGTCTTGATCTCTGGGTCAACAGTTAGGGAAATTTTCAAGACATCAACCATCTGCACGAACAGTTCGACAACGTTTGCAGCAGCATGGACTATCAGCTCGGATACCATGGCTGCGGTTACCCTTGACAATGCATCACAGACAGGAGTGCCTGCGATAGTGTACTCAAGGACGAACCTGTGTGCACGAATGGCGAAACGTCATTTTTTCGGATGAATACAGGTTCTGTTTACAGCATCAAGAGGGTCACATCCGTGTTTGGCGACATCGCGGTGAATGGGCATTGGAAGCGTGTATTTGTCATCGCCATACTGGCGTATCACCCGGCGTGATGGTATGGGGTGCTATTGGATACACGTGTCGGTCACCTCTTGTTCGCATTGACCTCACTTTGAACAGCGGACGTTACATTTCAGATGTGTTACGACCCGTGGCTCTACCCTTCATTCGATTCTTGCGAAACACTACATTTGAGCAGGATAATGCATGACCGCATGTTGCAGGTTCTGTACGGGGCCTTTCTGGATACAGAAAATGTTCGACTGCTGCCCTGGCCAGCACATTCTCCAGATCTCTCACCAACTGAAAACGTCTGGTCAATGGTGGCTGAGCAACTGGCTCGTCACAATACACCAGTCACTACTCTTGATGAACTGTGGTATCGTGTTGAAGCTGCATGGGCAGCTGTACCTGTACATGCCATCCAAGCTCTGTTTGACTCAGTGCCTAGGCGTATCAAGGCCATTACTACGGCCAGAGGTGGTTGTTCTGGGTACTGATTTCTCAGGATCTATGCACCCATATTGTGTGAAAATGTAATCAGATGTCAGTTCTAGTGTAATATATTTGTCGAATGAATAACCGTTTATCATGTACATTTCTTCTTGGTGTAGCAATTTTAATGGCCAGTTGTGTATTTGATAGAGATGGTCTGATAGGTCTGAGATCTTGACAGCGACATCACATTTTTCCCTGTCCATATTTGTGTCCACATGGTCAATTACTGATGAAGTCGTTGTGGTAACCCTTGTCGCACTATTGATCAATAGGGACAAGCCAAAACTTTGAAGGATGTTTATGAAGGTGCTGCTGGATTCATTTATGATATTAGTCTTGATGTTAATGTCCCCACACAGAATTATATTGATCTTTGTACTTGAGACTTTATCTAGAACTTCTGTTAACTTATTGAAAAAAGTGTCCACACTACCACTGGGAGATGTATACACACACAAAAGGATTTATTTCTTGGTGATATCAAGCCCTGTTAATTCAATAGCTGATATTTCAAAGTGTTTGTCTTCACTTACTGTACTGAGGTCATGTCTTGATTTGAACTGTATTCCTTTTCTGATATAAATGCATGATCCTCCACCCCTTGAAGTAGTTCTGCAGTAAGAGTTTGCCTTTTTATACAATAGTAATACTACATTTTGTATTTCTGTGTCTCTACACCAGTGCTCAGTAATACAAACTACTGTGCAGTTCAAAGATTGGAGGTCAACTTCTAATAGTCGTGTTTTATTTTGAAGTGTTAAAATCTGTCAAAGAGTGATTGTTTCAGTATATTTTAAAGTTCTGGAGATACTCTTTAGGCAGGGGAACCTGTTGTCTGGATTTATCCTAAAAAAGACCTACTTTTCCTACCTATGACAACCGGTATTTGGCCCGAGATCCACTCCCTATACTTCCACGAATCAGCTGTACCAATCTTCTCTTCCCAGTCCTATTTAGGAGTAGGCCATGCCTAGTGCAGCCCCATCTGTTCATAGTCCCAACGGGCACCAGAGAAAAATGAGCAAAGTTGGCTGTCCTTAGAGCCATCCCTAACCCCACATTGATTCGCCTCACAGCTCCATCAATGTGTGGTTGATCATGACACTGGAACAGCTCAACAAGGTGTTCGTTGGTACCATGAGTCAGGAAAGCTAATTTGTCCAGGTCACCAACTATGTCATATGCCATCCCTGTCCAAACTGTTTCCCACCCCACCGCACTATCAGTACATGGTCCTCTTTTGTAAAGGACTTACATAAAGACCCTCAGTCCTCTATCACATGACTTAACCCTGCATTTGGCTTGAAGATACTGGTGGCCTGGTATGCTGCCCCTAAACTTTCCTGTAGCTGAGGGCCTACACCTTGCCCATGGCTACTACCTAGCAGCAGCACTTTCTTCTTCCTAAGACTTTGTACATTCCTAGGCTTCTTGTCCTCGGTTGAAATGTGCTGCACATTTCCTGCTCTTTGTTCTACCTGAGGCTCTTCTTCACTTAACTCTGGCAGTGGTAGATACCTGTTTTTGATATTGATAATAAAACTAACAGATCACATTCTTTTTCTTCTTGTTCTCCTGCCAGTTACCAGCCACCCTCCTCCCCCCATCACCCTTGATCCTTATGAGTTCCTTCCTTACTTCCTCCAACTTTGCCTGAAGGGCACAGACTTTCCTTTCCTGTTCCCCAACCAAAATGTTCCTACTGCATACTCAGCAGTTCCAGGAAAGAGCCTCTTCTGTTGTCCCAACATTCTCCCCACTGCATCCCCCCAGTGAAAATATTTCCTACAAGATTGGCAACAAAGCCCTCTACTCACTACACTATAACAGCTCTCACAGGTCAGTTTCGAAAAAATAACTAAGTTTAAAGAATGTTTTAAATTTGTCAAGGACGCGAGATTGGCTGTGTGTAAACAAAAAACGACACAAAGGTCTTATGTGCGGTGGTGGTTGTTTTTGTACTGATTTAGAGATACAATGACAGAAGAATGAATTTGTAATTAATTTGGTTTTAGAGAATTTGCGCCATCAGGAGCGTTTGGTCAGATTTGTAAACGTTTATAACTCGGAAAATTTAGGCCTAGATAGCATCTGTCTAACTAGTAAACAATACGAAATGTGTTAGTTAAATACGATTTAGAAACGTTTGATTACACTTTTATTGCGACAATAGACTCTGGTGAAACTAGTAGCTGTCTTTTTTTTAAACGAATTTTGCACTATCAAGAAAACTTGAACAGAATTTTTTGTGTTTATGTCACGCAAAATTTCGGGTTATGTCGCGATTATCGGGACTTCAGCTAAAGAACAAGGTTTTTCAAGAACAAGCGCCTGCTGGAACGCTAATATTCAATTGTGTGACAAGAACGGACACTACAGCAAGTATACAAAACGAGGAAAATTTAAATTTGACACTATTTCCTCCTAAATAAGTTATTTTAGCAGACGAAGAAAATACCTGTGATCTCACTCGGCGGCTACAGAAACCGCAAACATGTGGTTTACAAACAACATATTAATTGTGAATGACAAAAAAACAGTTTGGTTGAAGTTCAGACATATAACAAACAAAGTAAAATCTGACCTAACTGTAGAACTTGGGCAGTGTAAGATACTAAATTTTTAAGATTATGGCTAGATGAATATTTAGTATGGGACAAACACAAGGAAATGTTAAAAAAAATTAAGTCAGTACTGTTATGTTCTTAGAATACCAATAAATTTATGTAGTGTTGATGCAGTGTTATTTCACGCTTTGCACACATACATAGCACACTAAGAATGGTATAATATTTTGGGGGAATACCAGTTTGGTCAAACACTCATTTGTGCTTCAAAAGAGGGCAATAAGGATAAAATTTATTTAGTGCACTACCAAAGGAAATTAAAAGTATACCAAAATTCCACATATTCAAAAAAGAACTTAAAGAAAATTAATTAGCAAGAGTTTTTATAGTGTCAAGGAATACTTAACTCACCAACATTCAATATACAGTAGCTTATTTCCTTCATCGTAATGACCCAAAATGCTCATTGAAACTAAATTGTATTCATTTATTATTCTAATTTAGCATATTATGAATGTTGTTATGACTATGTTTCATGTTGTATGTAATAATATTTTATTTATTGGCATATAATTGTAAATCTTTTCATGTCCTATTTTCTATGTAAGGCAATGTATGACAAATGCTATATCACTTTTATAATGAGATACAACATCTAAATAAGTAAATAAATAAATAAAGCATAACCATTACCTGTACAAATGTGCTATTGGTAGCCGTGTCTCCATTGAATCTGACTAAAAGGTGTCAAAGGTAGGCTCTTGTCAGTAATGTAGGCTAAACCAGATTTGTATTTCAAACACTTTACTTACACTTCAGTGTGGAATAACCTATGCTTTATAACCAGATTGAGTCTCATCTATGTAAATTGTGCACAGATAAACAGCTAACCACATACTACACTCAGCTGAAGTCCAGTAACAAGATTGATCAAGTGTAGTAACCTAACATAGATGAGCTGATTTATAATAATTAATGTGTGACAAGTAAATCATTAACACAGTCACTAATCACACTGTTCTTCCAAGCAGACAATCACATCAAAATGAGTAAACTGTGCACAGTAAGTATAATTTGGAAACAATACAATTCAAAGTCTGATACTTTTGACACTGTGAAAATTTATTGAAGTATGGCACATTCCATAATAGTAACTAAACATTCACTGTCCAATTAATCATTTACAACTGTCTCTGAAAGATTAAATAAACCTGTGGATATGAAATCTTTAATAAATTATGGTACATTTTCTTACCTGTAACTTGTACTGATTTGTTTGCAGTACCTTGTCCAGTAATTTTGGGCACAGATCTTGCTTGTGCCATTATTTTCCAAAGACTGACCAAAATGATTTCCAGAATGTTTCTTATATAAGATTACTATAATTAGAATGAAATTTAGCTATTGTTGCTCATTGGCTTTTTACAATTTGCAATTAAAGATTTATGTTTCAGAGTAAATGAATAGAAGAATAAGATTTGTTTGAATGAGGGCTTTTAGATGCAACAATAATTTCTGTCGAATTATGCTGCCTAGTTTGCAGAAATATGAGTTTCAGTTTCAGTAGTAATGTTTTAACTCAAGAAGTTAATTATTCTAGAATCAAACGAGTGCATATCTTACTCACAAGTCTTCATAATTAGCTGTATAACTGCTACAGTTATTTGCATGCCTTTTTCACATACACTATTAGGAAATTAGTAATCAGCTGTATGTTTAAAAGTGAACAATGACAACAAAATTTGAAATTACTTGTGGCTGTAAGTAGCACAGTTTTTTAGATAAGGTAATTACACTTACGGTTTCTAAATAACAAAAGACTGTAACAGGCACTAAAGTTAAGTTGGATAAGTCCTGAGTAAATATTCAAGTTTTTTATCTGCAGTATATGATCTGTATAAATGATTATATGAAAATTAATCAAGGGAGAAAAAGAAAGAAATGAAGAAAAGAGAGAAACAATATTGGGTGGGGTGAGGGGGGAAGGGGGGAGAGAAAAACATAACAGATGGAAAAGAGCCATCTGCTTTGTTACAAGGTTTTTATTTTTTTAATGTGCTGATCTTGTAGTGTTTATTTATTTATCTCTTGTTCCGGTGATCCATGTTGTGACAGTATCACAGGATATGGAACGTGTCAATTTTACAAGTTTTCATGAGATCTTTGCTAATCAAAAGTTAGATATAACTGAAAATAATACTACAGTTCACTATGAGAAATTTCTAGTGAACCAATCCACAGAAACCGTTTTTTTCACATGCCACTTTTTAAATAGTTGGGAGTTCACCACAAATTGTCCATCCTGAGTACTCTAGCCATCACACAACATCTATGTGAAAGTCTGCTCTGAGTCTGAGGCAGTTGATCAGAGTGCTAACATGTTTATGTTACTCTCTCACAAATGAAGTCCATGGTTAACTATCAAACACACAACATCTCTGTGGAGCTGGTTCACAAAAAGTATGGATTCAAGTATTTGCCACTAATATCTGGATCTGTACAATTATAGTTTTATCTGTTGATTCTTTAAGTGATGTTATATTACTGGAAATATTTTTATATGCAAAAATCTTTTCGTTAATGTAGCATTATGTCAAGCTGTTATTGTGTTTACTGATTATTGTGCCATGTCACTGCGACAGTGTTACTATGTTTATGTTTGGAGACTGTAGTGTAAATTCTCTACCAGTATAAAACATGTGAATCTCAAACTATACCTCGCCATCACACCATTTATAGTGCTAATAAATGTGGAAAGAGCCACTTACCTGCAACAGTTGTGTAGTGTACATCATTTGCACAGTTGTTTAACAGTTATCAGGTATTTTACCAAGACATTGAACTATGAGACTGAGGGTTTAACAGGATATGCAGCTAGGGGCTGTTGCACAGTCAAGCCACTATCTCAAAGTCCTCAAGCCACTATCACAAAGACCCTACTTTATTTTATATCAATGTCACTACCTAGACTGGATTACACACACAATCATAATTGTGCTGGCTGTGGTTCAGAGAACTAAAAATACTAATGGCACGGCTCTCAGCTCTGCACCCTCTACTAAAAACACAGTGATCCTCTGTTTTATAAGTGCTCACTGGAGCTGACTACAGCATTTTGGAACTAGATTTTGTCACTGGACCACTATATGGCAGCACTAGCCGATTCTCACATTCTGGATATGTTGCTACATTCTCTTCACTATGATGAATATCAGGGGTAGCTCCTCATTTGAAGCTTCACAATCACTGAGCTGGTCTTCAGTTCCCTTGACCGAAATGCTTTCATTGTCAGCCTGTGACTCAAAACTATAGTAGTGTTTCATAGAGAGAATGTGGTTGATATCTTTGTGGTTTTTCCCTCTTGATTAATAGTCTTAATCTTCATCTTTGTATGTCACATTTGTCAATTGACAGATTGACAACAGATATGATACAATCCATAGTATTACTTTAGTAATTTTTCCAATAGCCTTCCTTTCTGCACAGGCCTAAAAATATATACCTAGTCTCCCAAGCTGTACCTCATTGGTTAGTGCTTGCTGTTACAGATCATAAGCCAGGTATTTTCTATTAATGGTGATCCATGAACGAAGTATCCAGAAATAATGTAAAGCAAATAATTTTGTGTTAGCCTTATACTGTGCATACCTATTTATTATTTACAAGTGTTGTGATGATGACACACTAAATTGCATGTGTTATCACCACACATCTGCTTCAGCAGATGACAATGGCAGTTGACACAGACTGGCCACTAGCAAAGTGGGCTGAAGTAGTAGAATCTGTGTCCACCATGTACTGACTTACGGCAGCCTCGGGGTTTTTTCAGCAAGAAGCATGCGACGGAAAGACGCTTGAAGATGGATGTAAACTATCCCAAGAAAGTCTATTAACAAATTTTCTAGAACCAGCTATAAATGATGACTCTAGGAATATACTAAAATCTCCTTTGTATCACTCACAGTTGTGCTTCCCATGCTCCATACATGAACGGAATGGAAAGAAATCCTAATAACTGGTAAAATGGGATGTACTCTCTCCCATGCACCACATGGTGTTTTGCAGAGCATAGATGTAGATGTAGAAAGAGCTCCTTGAGCAGTACTTCTGGCACAAGCACTGAATGACTGACATGCTCACCCGAGTGAGATAGTGTTTTATAGTGAGTGTCTATCACATGCTCCCACTGAACAATGATTCCAGGCACCTGCAAAAACCTTGCTGAGCATTAGTGGCAGAGATTTAGTGTTTTGTTCATAAGGACTAATTTGGGACTGATTTTTTTCATTCTGCCCCTGGAAGACACAGAAGTGGCAGACTGCTTCCACATTACAGAATTCTCAGTAATGATTTTATCACAGCAGATAGTCTGCCACGTGTCACCTGATTGTCATAGACTATCACGTGGAAGTCCACAAGTTTTATTTTCTTGTATTTGCTATGTATAGAATAGATGTGGACAATTTTCAACATTTATGATTCATAATTTGCAACTCGCTGAAACTTTCAGTTCAATGTCAGTGGGGAAACAATTTCACACAGTGTCAAACCATATAACTGTGTCGGAATACATAAATGTGTCAATGTATATAAATATATCTAAAAACAAAGATGATGTGACTTACCAAATGAAAGTGCTGGCAGGTCGACAGACACAAACATACACACAAAATTCAAGCTTTCGCAACAAACTGTTGCCTCATCAGGAAAGAGGGAAGGAGAGGGAAAGACGAAAGGATGTGGGTTTTAAGGGAGAGGGTAAGGAGTCATTCCAATCCCGGGAGCGGAAAGACTTACCTTAGGGCGAAAAAAGGACAGGTATACACTCGCACACACACACGTATCCATCCACACATATACAGACACAAGCTTGTGTCTGTATATGTGTGGATGGATATGTGTGTGTGTGTGCTAGTGTATACCTGTCCTTTTTTCGCCCTAAGGTAAGTCTTTCCGCTCCCGGGATTGGAACGACTCCTTACCCTCTCCCTTAAAACCCACATCCTTTCGTCTTTCCCTCTCCTTCCCTCTTTCCTGATGAGGCAACAGTTTGTTGCGAAAGCTTGAATTTTGTGTGTATGTTTGTGTCTGTCGACCTGCCAGCACTTTCATTTGGTAAGTCACATCATCTTTGTTTTTAGATATATTTTTCCTACGTGGAATGTTTCCCTCTATTATAACCATATCATTAATTTGAACCCAACAATTACGTTTGTTATTGTCGCTGTTGCATTTCGAAATCTTTCCTGTCGTCTTATTTTCTCTTTATTTTCTCTTTCTGTTTTTTCCAGTAATCTCACTTTGTATTCACCTTCCGCTTTTCATCGTAATCTACTATACAATTTTATCCCGCCTATATATACTCAATAATACGTAACCCACTTCCAAACCAGAACCAAAAAAAATTTTATTTTCCGCTTTCAACACTACCGCTGCTATAAAATCCACCGTTTCTAGTTCAATAACAGCTGCTATCACGTATTAAACAACCATTTCGGCCAGTTCTAATAACTTTCACTTTATTTCCACTTCCGTTTTTCGCACATCACTGATCATTTTAGCCGCTCCCCACAGGTTTTAACGTCATTATTTCTTCGTCAGACAATTTTTAGCCCCATTTTCGTAATCTTTCACCACAACACCACTCCTTTTAATACGTTTTTTCGAAATTTTCCCGAATTTCTCCGTCCTTTAACGTGTTTTAGCGGCAACACAACCACCTAACCTTTATGCACATCGCTGTCTACCAACCCATGTTCACCACAGGATCAACTCAACCAACACTTTTTCGCCTTTTTTCATACCAGATCTCCAGTTGCTTTCTTGTTCACCTTTATCTCTCCCCATATATTTTTATCTTTCATTTTCATTTCAACCTCATGTTAAACTTTCCACCTTCAATACCATGTCACCCTCACAACACCCCCACAACATGTCTGCTTGTGTCTGTATATGTGTGGATGGATATGTGTGTGTGTGTGCGAGTGTATACCTGTCCTTTTTTCGCCCTAAGGTAAGTCTTTCCGCTCCCGGGATTGGAATGACTCCTTACCCTCTCCCTTAAAACCCACATCCTTTCGTCTTTCCCTCTCCTTCCCTCTTTCCTGATGAGGCAACAGTTTGTTGCGAAAGCTTGAATTTTGTGTGTATGTTTGTGTCTGTCGACCTGCCAGCACTTTCATTTGGTAAGTCACATCATCTTTGTTTTTAGATATATTTTTCCTACGTGGAATGTTTCCCTCTATTATAACCAATGTATATAAATAAAGTGTCAAAACTTTCCTGACCTATGGAATTTGTTTTAGGAAAGCAGCGTACCCTACTGTAGCAGAGAAAAGAAGGAAACTAGTGGAAAAATGCTCCTGTCAGAGCATAGAAAAGGCAGATATGTTCCTCTTCAAAAGACTGACAGAAAACTGAGGAACCAGCTGCATCAACCCTCATTCTGCCACCCTCAACAAAAATTTTATAATAATGTCAGAAAGCTTTTAATTAAATAAAGGGATAGCTATATGGTAGCAGAATTTTGCACAGACCAGACTTGGCACTACTATTTTGCCTTATGACAGACAGTAGTAATAGTGGATGATAGCATTTGAAAGCATAACATTACAGAAGCATGAGAGGAATTACTCTGTGACTGAGAAAGAGGTATTGGCAGTACATTGAGTGTTTACCAAATTTATAAATAATTTACTGGGGCATAAAGCTGTAACATATTCTAGTCACAAGTCATAAGTTATTTGCAGGTGTGCAATTTATATTACAGGAGAACTACAAGATGGGCACTTTTTTTTGGAACAATTTGACTATGCAATTAAATATATAAAAGGGAAGGAAAATCTTATAGCTGATGCATTATCTACATTACCAGTGGGCAGTGGATGTGAAGAGAGTACGAATCAAGTAGAGAGGGATTTCAGAACTATGTATATGAATGGAATTAAAAATTAAAAAGAAATTAGGATGAGATCATGATGAAAATTAGAAGCTTGTAAATATAATAGAAAGGAAAGGAGAAGATGGAACACTGTCTTAATGTTTACATTGGAGTGTTATTTAGGAGGAATAATCCAGATAGTGATAAATGGAAGCTGTATTGACAAGAACAATATATGGATTATCTGATAATGTATGTACAGGGAAGTTACAGACACTGTACAGCCTTGAAGTGAAACCAAAAGATTCAAGAAAATTTATATTTTTACAACTCAAATCAAGTGTTAGAAAAATTTTAGCCACTTGTGACACATGCCAACATGCAAAGGTCAGTAAACAAACTAGTAGAGGATACATGCAAAATACTTTCCTGAAGAAACAGATGGAACTGGTAGGAGTTGACTTGTTTGTGCAGTTGCCAAAATCAAATGGAGGTTACAGTTAGATGTGTGTTATGGTAGACTTATACCAGAGAAGGAAAGTTGCTATATGGTGAGTAGCAACTTTCCTTCTCCGGTATTGTTACCATCCTGGATTTGCCATTGTTTGATTATGGTAGACTTAGTTTCTCAATTCACAAAAGTATATCCTATAAAGAAAGCAACCAATAAAAGAAAAAGGACTACTTTGGGACTGTAGGAATCTGAAAGGCTATTCTTTTGGATAATGGAGCTCAGTTAACTTGTAAATCATGGAAAACACCTGAATGATTTTTTATTGACAAGATAAAGGTAAGTGATCAATTAAATATGCCAAAGCCTAAAAATATGACAAAGTCTAACAAATCTTTTTCATTCTGATTCATCAAAATGTCCAATCATTGCTAAACAAATTAAGTGAACTTGAAATTTTATTTACTAATGAGTTAAAAAAATGATTCTGTGATGTGTATAACTGAACAATGGCTGCCTAAAGATGCAATGCCAGTCACAAAACTTACAGACTTCAATCTTTCATCATCATTCTCTAGAATTACATCCAGTCATGGGGGGGTCATGTATATTTGTTAAAACTGGTATTGATTACTGTAACATAAAACCCATTGAACTGTTAGCTGAAGAGAAAGTTTTCAAAGCATCCGTAATTGAACTCTCTGCATTAAAATTAATAATCATCTGTGTATATAGGAATCCTGATGGGAACTTAAATGATTTCTATCATCAACAAGAAGCAGCTTTAAATACTATAACAAACTTCAACAAAACAGTTATCATATGTGGAGATTTTAATATTGATTTTTCAAGAAATCTCAAAAGACCAGCAAAGCTTAATGGCCCTACTGGAAACATATAACATAAAAGTCACCATAGATTCTCCTACAAGAGTTTACACCACCAACAAGCTCAACAATTGATCAGATATTAATAAACACAAATGTAAATCACAATTTCTGTGCCAGAAATCTTAATACTGGCTTCAGTGATCACTATGCACAGTTTATTGCTTCACACACCCCAAGAGAAACAAATGAGAAAGAGGAATTTGTAAAAGAAACAAGAAAATTCAGTAACAAACAAACAAACCTTTTTATACACATACTAAGTGAAGAAACCTAGTATGAAATGTATACTTGTGAAAATACCAACAAACAGTTTGAAAAATTCTTGAAAATCTTCATGTCATACTTTGAAGCTGCATTTCCATTAAAAAACAAGAATGTCAACTTAACTTCAAAAAGAACAAATGGATTACAACAGTTATTAAAATCTCTTGTGCAGATAAGAGAGGATTACACAATATAGCAAAGACACAGAACATGCCTCAAGAATTTCATTTGTACCTGAAGAATTACAAGAGGATCCTTAAAAATGTCATAAGGAAAGCTGAAACAATGGCGAATGATAAATACATTGAAAATTCAAACAACAATCTAAAGCTATATGGGAAGTTATAAAAAATCAAACAAGTGAAACCAAACAATACAAAAATATAAACTTATGTTATGAAGGGCAAATGATTTATTGCCCAACAAAAATTGCAGAGACCTTCAACAAATATTTTGCAAACATAAGTGAACAATTGGTGAGTGAACTGGAAGAACACAATGAAATATCACCTCCATCATCTAATAGCATGAGAAATGTGTCTACATCATTGTTCATTTCACACACAAATACTGAAGAAATTTTATCAGTTATAAAAACCTTGAAAACAGGGTACTCATGTGGAACTGATGGAATACCAGACACAATTATTAAAAAATGCTGTCTTGCCTTAGCTGAAACCTTGACACACTTGTACAACAGCTGACTGGCATTAGGAACCTTCCCTTCATGCTTAAAACCAGCAAAACTGAAACCACTGCCCAGAAAAGGAAATCCAGAAGGTGTTTCAAATTATAGACCAATAGCCCTTCTGCCTGTATTTTCAAAAAATTTAGAATTTTTTTTTTTTTTTATAAGAGATTGTCTGATTTCTTTCTCACAGCATGGTTTCAGGACAGGCTATTCAACTGAGAGTGCAATATTTGAATTTCTTAAAGAAATCTACGTTAAACTGGATGTGCGTGAGCTTGTGACGGGCATATGTCTTGATTTATCCAAAGCTTTCGACGTGATTGACCATAAAGCCCTACTGCCGAAGCTTGACCAATTAAAAATTAGAGGTATATCCAATGAGCGGCTCAGGACATATCTATGTGGTCACAAACAGGTGGCTGAAGTGCAATATACTGATCATAACAAAATCAGCTACTACTATTCAGGATGTGAAAATGTGAAATACGGCATCCCTCAAGGATCAGTATTAGGACCCATTCAATTTCTCCTCTATGTCAATGATCTTACGTACAACAAGTATTGCCAAACTACCCTCCAATTTGCAGATGATACAAGCTTCCTTATTGGTGGGAAAAGAGAAGAAAAACTAAAAGATTCCGCTGTCCAAACGAACAGTGTAGAACAGTGGTTCAGCTATAACAAGCTAATTATAAACAAAGAAAAGGCAGTAACACTGAACTTCTATAATCTAAAAGGAAGGCACCACCCAAACATACAAATAGAACTAAGGGACAAAATTCTTGAAAGTGTTAACAGCATGAAATTTCTGGGACTCTGGCTCCAGAACAACACAAAATGGGAGGTACACATTGAATATTTGCTAAGAAAACTAAGCAAAACCTGCTACATAATAAGGATCTTAAAAACTTGTTGCAGCAAAGCCAGCCTGTTAAATGTATACTACTCCTGTGTGCATTCTGTAATTAAATATGGCATAATCTTCTGGGACAATGCAACAACAAATATTAAACTTTTCAGCATGCAATAGAGAATATTAAGAATTATTGAAGGGGTAAACAATAGGACATCATGCAGACCCATATTCAAAAAATTGTCAGTTCTTCCTCTTCCTTGCATTTTTATCTGCAAAACATCAGTTTTCATAAAACAATATATCAATAGACACCCACATAGCATATTAAAAATTGAATGCATACATGCATGCAATACAAGACAAAAATCTGATCTTCATATGAAACAGGTGAGAACATCATTGTGCCAAAAAGGCACACTACATATTGGGATAAAAATTTACAGTAAACTGCCTAACCATATTAAATCAGTAAGTAAAATCAGTAGTTTTAAGGCTGAACTAAAGGCATATTTAATTAATCATTGCTTTTACAATCTGACAGAGTACCTAGAAACCAAACAACAAAAATAAAGATGCATTATGATTATTCTACTTTGTATGTTTTCTCTAATGTTTGTTGTATATATGATTCTTTGCTAAATTACTTGAATATCTAGTCCTTAAATATGCAATAAAAACTGTATTTTATCTTATAAAGACTTAACCATGTCCAATATCCTTATATATATTCTATAAATGTGGGGTTAGAAGGACTAAATAAATAAAAAGAATTTGTAGAAGAGGAAAATATAAATCACATATTAATATCGGCATATCATCCATTAAGAAACCCTGTACAAACATTATGCTTGATCACTTATGTACATTATGTTGACTGGAGCATGAGGATGTGATGTACTAGGAAGGATTATACTTGATTGAACATGATTCATCAGTGGAATATCTTCACATAAGAAAACACTTATCATTATATAAGTAAAATTTCATAGTAAAAGGAACATATAAGACTGTGATGTACATGCAACTACTATCTGTCAGTTTACTGGTTAATGTTTTTGAATAAGGAGTGATAGGTTGGAAGAAGGAGAAGAAAACAATTTTATTCTATCTGACATGTGTAATATATATATGCTACGTGATGAATTAACAAAATAATCAAATCTACTGTAACAATATTATGAGAAGGAAAGCTGCTACTTACCATAGAGCAGAGATGCTGAGTGGCAAATAGGCACAACAAAAAGATTTTCACACTTAAAGCTTTCGGCCAATGGCGTTTTGTTGTGCCTATCTGTGACTCAGCATCTCCACTATATGGTGAGTAGCAACTTTCCTTCTCATAATACTGTTACATTCCATCCTGGATTTTCCATAGTCAAATCTACTATAATTAGTAATCACTTGATTACTATAGTATCTTGTAATCCTTGACTCCACATATACTACATGAATCCCCAATGCTACAATGAGGCATTGGAGCTACTAAGAACTTGGTTATATGAATAAGTTTTACTATCTGAAACAAATTATTTAATCATATACTGGGTGATTCACGAAGGTATGCAAATATTTTATTACGTTATTCTACAAGTAAAACTAAATAAAAAATTTCATATAAACGTATGTCCGCAAATGTTTAGTTACAGAGTTATGGCTAATAAAAGATTTTGCCTGAAATTTAGCAACTTTTCTAATATGAAGCCATCGCAAAACTGTACAAGGTTCAAGTAAATCACAATTTCCATTTATTTTATTGTTATTCATCTGGTGAATCTAATAAAACATGTCCCAGATGTGTATCTATAGCAGTTTTCCAGAACATCCAGAAAAGCAAAGAAGTAATTTTGTAAAATTTTTAATTTGTTTTTTAAATCCCAGACAATTGCACCAAGTTTTCAACAGAAGTTGTAGAGAATTTAATTTTGGAAAAATGATGTTACTGAATAATACAGAAAACTAACTCATTTCAATGTTAGGAAATAATATAATAATAATAATAATAGCTTTATTCAACATCGAATGGTACACTGCACATGTACAAAGAAACAGTAATGATTAAAGTTATTTGTACAATACACAAGACACATTCTTGTGAATACGTCATTAATTTACAACAAAATTACAATAAGATGTTTACTGATTTCTATTCACATAATTTCACAAAGCATTTGTTGTTCTTCATATAAGTATGGTACTCTTCTAATGAGTAGAAAGGGTGTTTTACCAAAAATTTCTTAAGTTGATGTTTCAGTTTAATTGTAGGAAGAGCCATGACTGCACTAGGCAGTGCATTAGCTAATTTTATACCTGCATACTGAGGCCCCCTTTTGTAAAGTGCTGTTCTGTGGCTGCTAATGTAAAATCTTTCTTTATTTCTAGTATTGTACTGGTGGAAATCTGAATAAGTGTTTGGGTGCAGTCTTTTCACAAGCAATATGGCTTTTAGAATGTAAGTGTTTATAATAGTTAACACCTCTGTTTTTGGAAACAAGTTGCGACAAGATTCCCTATATTTTGCTCCACAGATTATTCTCACACCCCTTTTTTGAAGAATGAGTAGCTTATCTAGATTAGCTTTGGTTGTTGCCCCCCAAAATTTCAATACCGTAGTTCAAGTGAGAGGAGAAAAGAGCATGGTATGCAGTCTTTAGGACTACGGTGCCTCTACAGAACTTGCTAATAGTACTGATTGCAAATATATCTTTTGACAACTTAGTTGCTAGGGAGTCAATATGTGTGTCCCATTTCAGGTTGCTTTGGATTAGCTGTTGATATACTTTCCGGGATGTGAGGTCGTGGTCCAAGAACTTTTCTGCTCCTTACGTTTCGTCCAGCGCAGTCCTGGACGAAATGTAAGGAGCAGAAAAGTTCTTGGACCGTGACCTCACATCCCGGAAAGTATATCAACAGCTATGTCACCCGGTCGTGAAAGCCTTCATTGCTTTGGATTGTTATGCCAAGGAATTTTACACTAGACTCTTTCTTTACCAATTCGTTGCCCATGTATAATTTAATTTCATTATTCAAACTACTTTTGTTAAACTCCATCAAACATGTTTTACTGGTGCTTACATTTAAGTGGCTTTCATTAAAAAACTGAACAATTTCTTTTGTCACATTATTGCACTCAGCCTCTAGTTCATTACATGATTACTTTTTAAATACAATGGACGTGTCATCGGCATACAGAACAATTTTGGAATTTATAGTACAGTATTTAATATCATTTACATAGATCAAGAACAGAAGGAGGCCCAACACCGAGCCCTGGGGCACACCATATTTTATGCACGTGATCTCTGATTTGTAGACACCACTTTCCGTTTTAAGTAGAACAAACTGTTTTCTATTGCTCATATAACACTTTATTAGGTCATAAGCAGCGCCTCTAATGCCCATTTTCCATAGCTTGTCCAATAGGATGTCAACGTTCACACAATCAAAGGCTTTTTCCAGGTCTAGGTATACACCTGCCACGTGTTCCTTGCTTTCGATACCCCCTATCACCTCTTCAATTAGTTGAGCAGCTGCAGTGCTAGTTGATTTACCTTTTAGGAATCCATTTTGATTTTCGAACAACAGGTTGTGTTTGTTAAGAAAGTTTATAATCCTGTTGTATATAACTTTATCAACTATTTTGGAAAAGACAGGAAGGATTGAGACTGGTCTGTAGTTTTCTATTTTGTTGTTGTCACCTTTCTTAAAAATGGGTGTTACCTGTGCTATTTTGAGTCTGTCTGGAAAGGTGCCTGATTCTATTATATTGTTGACAGCTGCAGTCAGAGGTACAGAGACATTTTGGCTACAGGCTTTTAAAACATTAGTATTTAGGCCATCATGCCCAGCTGAATTAGAGGGTTTTAGAGAGTTAATGATGCCCATTATTTCTGCACGGTTTGTGGGGGCTAGATATATACTATGGTCACATATATTACCTTTAAAACTGTAGTGCATGTTTTTATGTTTGTCATTTATGGCTTCCCCTACGGAAGAAAAATATTCATTAAAAATATTTGCAATTTCCAGTTGGTCTTTTATGAGCATACCATTGTGGTTAATAGCAAAGTCCATACAGGATTTGTCATTGCAGGTTCTAAAACTGTTTATGACTGCCCAGATGCCAGCAGTTACGTTGTGTGAGTTTTGAAGCTTATTTGCAACATAGTTGCTCCTGGTCTGTGAGAGTAAGTCCTTATAGTGTGCTTGATATATTTTGAAGGCTTCCTTTATCTCAGGAATCTCTCTATTATTCAGCATTGCACTGTGGAGTAGTTTTAATTTTTCCCTCGCTTCAGTGACAGTACTATTTACCCAAATATTTTTGTTTATATTTTTTGTTTGTTTCATTTTTGTGATTACAACTGGGCATGTGGTATCAAAGCAGTAATAGAAGTCAGCAGCAAAGGTATCACATGAAAAGCTATTATTTTCAAACCATTTTATTTGTGCTAGCACGCAGTTTAGTCTATTTATGTTGTCATTATACATTATTCTTTTAGTTACAAACTGTTGCTTTGTGGTGACAGTGGGGGCCTCATGGAGCTCCAATTTAAGCTGTATTGCATGGTGAAATGACTGAAACAACTCAATAACGGTTGCCAACAATGACATAAAAGTTTCTACATTCTTACTGGAAAGTAAACAAATTTACTTGTATAATAATCTTTGCTTCTCTGGATGTTCTGGAAAACTGCTGCAAATACATGTCTGGGTCATGTTTTGTTAGATTCACCAGACCAACAACAACAAAATAAATGGAAATTATGCTTTACTTTAACATTGTACACTATTGCAATGGCTTCTATTAGCAAAGTTGCTAATTTCAGGCAAAATTCAATTCAATTCACTTCAGTTCAATTCAATTCAATTTTTATTATCACATAACATGCCTTATACAATCAAAGATTGTGACATAGAAGACTTGTCAGTTTTACACTATATATAATAATACTAAAAATAGACAATAAACTAATAATATATGGTGTAACATCTTCAAAGAGGTATTTTAATTATAATTATAATGCATTGTTGCCATTCATGAAATCTTCTACACTATAGTGACATTTATCTTTCAGATATTTTTCCAGGTCTGTTTTGGTACCTTTTACATTTGGGTCATCCATATCTTTCCATATTTTATTTACAAATTTCATGCCCATATAGTATGGGGTTTTTTCATATGATTTTAAATGGTGGGTAGGTAACATGTAGCTCGTTCTATACCTAGTATCATATTGATGCAAGAAGAAGTTGCCCTCAAGAAGTTGTGGGTTTCTTTTTGTGAAAGTGAGAGTTTCATAGATATATATGCTTGGAATGCTCATTAGATCTAGTTTTACAAATAAAGTTTTACAATGTTGCTTTGGTTTTGCTCCCACCATTGCTCAGATGATTCTTTTTTGTAGTCTAAAAGCTCTAAGTAAATTTGTTTTTACTAGCCATAACTCAGTAGCTAAACATTTGCAAACCTATGTTTATATGAACTTTTTTCTTTAGATTTACGTGTAGAATAACATAATAAAATATTTGCATATCTTCATGAATCACCTTGTATTTGTAACAATAGAAACTGAATAGGTAAACCATACATCTGGATCAGTTAGACCTCCTTTTTTTTTAAAAAAAAAAAAAAAAAAAAAAAAGCGTCTGAGTGGAACTGAGAAGTGGGACACTGAATGGCGACACTTCAAATTTGAGTTCTGGTCATGCTTGGAATTTCATGGAGGTGAGGAAGGACACTCACATTTCATTTATAAATGAAAAATATATGTTAATCATGTATGTGTGTGTGTGTGTGTGTGTGTGTGTGTGTGTGTGTGTGTGTATGTGTATGTGTTTTAAATCAGTACTTTGCACAAAATGTATATGTAATGTAAACATGAATATTAGAGTAATTCACAAACATATACAAAACTACAGTTACTCTGTATAACAAATTCCCTGTCCTTGTGCATGCATGTCATGGCTAAGTCTCAACTTTGGGGAAGTTGGCTTCACTTTTGCACCTAGAGGTCTCGCTGTCCTATGTTGTGGGACACACTTTCTCTGGCTCCTCTGTCAAGACCGCTCCAGCTTGGGTGACCCTACACTACTGCCGGCACAGCTCTTGACTTCAACAGAACACTCAAGCCCACATGGCATTGAAGGTACCTCTGACAAGATGGCAACCCAGGAGGGAATTAAATTCAATATCTCAAGTATTATTCAAAGATTTTTACTAGGCCTAGTCTTTTTACCTATTTTATCCTCTGCTACTTTCACCATTTTATCTCTTAAAACTATCCATTTGTTTTCTACTATTCCTTTCCCCTATTCTAGTTGACCATTCTACAATGCTCCTGCTGAAACTCTCAAGAATCTCTGGCTCTTTCAACTTATCCAAGTCTGATCTCCTTAATTTTGTACCTCTTTGCAATTTATTCAACTTTAAATTACAGTTGATAATCAATAAATTGTGGTCGTAGTCCACATCTACCCTTAGAAATGTCTCACAACTTAAAATCTGATTCCTAAATCTCTTTCAAACCATTATATAATCAATCTGAAACCTTCTGGTTTCTCCAGGTCTCTTCCACATATTCAGCCTTCATTCATGTTTCTTAATACAAGTGTTAATGATGATTAAATTATGCTCTGTGCAAAATTCTACTAATTGGCTTCCTCTGCCATCCCCCCCCCCCCCACACAATCCATATTCACCTACTATTTTTCTCTCTCTTTCTTTTCCTATTATTGAATTCCAGTCCCCCATCACAATTACATTTTTATCTCCCTTAACTATCTGAATAATTTCTTTTATCCCATCATATATTTCTTCAATCTCTTCATCATCTGCAGAGCTAGTTGGCATATAAACTTGTACTGCTGTAGCAGGTGTGGGCTTTGTGTCTATCTTGGCTATGAGCAAAGCATTTACTATACTGTTCACAGCAGCTTGGACACATTCCTATTTTCTTATTCACTGTTATTGCTTGACCAGAAGTCCTGTTCATCCTGCCACTGAACTTCACTAGTGCCCACTATATCTAACTTCAACCTATCCACTTCCCTTTATAGATTGTCTACTTACCTGCTAAATTAAGAACTCCAACATCCCACACTCTGATCTGTAGGACGCCAGTTTCGTTTCTCCTGATGGTGACATTCTCCAGAGCAGTTCCCAACTGGGGGGGGGACTATTTTACCTCCAAATATTTTAGCCAAGAGGATGCCATCATCATTTAACCATAGGGTAGAGCTGCATGTCATTGGGAAATATTATGGCTGTAGTTTCCCCTTGCTTTAGCAATTAGCAGTACCAGCAAAGCAATGCCATTTTGGTTGATGTTACAAGGCCAGATCAGTCAATTATCCAGACTGTTGCCCCTGAAACTACTGAAAACTCTGCTGCCATTCTTCAGCCTCTCAACAGATAGCCCTCTGTCCTGGATGCTCCTATGGTACAGCTATCTGTATCACTAGGGAAATGGGTAGAGTTCAGAAGAGTCACCCAGAACACTGGTTCAGTAGAGACTTATTAGGTGGGATGAGAAAGAAAGACTGACTGTTATGGACTGCACCAGATGAGATTTGAAAACCTGAGAGCTCAAATTTAGAAGATCGGGTAACATGTGAGACAGAGATTGTTGGTGAAACATTGTGCACAAGGCAATTAGAGGGAAAAGTTACTTGAATTATTTGTGATAGAATTGGGATGAGGATGGCAAAAAATAGACAGATCACAAAATGAAAAGTGTAGAAAACTGAAAGGGAGTGAAGGAAGGAATAGCTACTGTGAAAAGCTGCTGAGACTGAAAAAATTAACATAAATTAAGGCCAGGCAGGTGGCAAGAACCAGGGACATATTGTAACACCAGTTCCAATCTGTTGAGTTCTGAGAAACTGCTGTCTGGGTGAAGAATACAGATGTTTTTGTGGTGAAACAGATATTGAGGTCATGATTCTCATTCTGTGAGGCATGCTCTGGAACAGGATATTGTGTGTTGCCAGTATACACCTTCTGCCTATGCCCATTCATCCTAAATGAATTACAGGAATGGATCTTGATGGCAGATGCTGTATGTAGAGGTGTCAGACAGCTGGCTTAGACCTTCCACTTACATACTCCTGTTGGTCAAGTACCACAATGGTAGACCCTTTGGCTGCTAGAGGAAAATGATGGAGTCATCAGCTTTTAGACAATGAAGAACCTGGGGTTCTGCACAGGACAGGGTAGGGTCATGTTTTAGGGACCTGAGGAAGGGTCATGAATAAATTCTGGACATGAGGAATTCTTGGAAGGTTTTTGAGGGATGATTTTGAGGTAGTGATGGTGGACCATGGTCAGAATTGTTCAAAGCAGGGTTCAATGTCAGGTTTGCTGTTGGAATTTGTTTTGGGATTGGATTGCAAAGTGATATTTACAGTTTGTGTTATGTGTGAAGGAAAGCATGTTCTTCACCAAAGCAGCATGACTAAATGGAGATTTAGAGCTGAGAGTAAGACACCTGGATAATACAGACAATTTGGGAGGGAGAGTGCCTTAGGTGTGAGACTGAGGATACTGTACTGTTGTGACTGGTTCTTATGATTATGAGTTATTCTTGGTCTGGGGGGCAGTGGTGAAAGCTGGGGGACCTTAAGGGGGTTGGCCAAACTTGGTTTGTAGAAGAGGAGTGGTGGTTGACAATGTGGTTGTAGAGGGACAGGAAGGGGAAAACTGTTGAGGTAATTTAGGAGAAGGTGGGATAGTTTTTTTCAGGTGAAGTCTGGCATGGTGTTGCAGTTTGAAGTTGGCTTGGCAGATGATACCATGCAATGAAATATGAGGGGCAGATAACTGCAGGATTTTGTAGAAGGGGAGAAGTCTGGTGGAGTGGAAATTTGCAGATTAGCTGGGTAAGTGCAAGAGATTGCTGTATTTGAAACTAACTATCCCAACTTCTCCCAAACTACCTCAACAGTGGTGTTTTTGTTCGTGTTCCTCTGCAGCTTCCTAAACAGCCACACTAACAACCATGACTCCTCTCCTGCACACCAAGTTTGGCCAACCTCCTTAACATCCCCCAGCTTTCACCACTGCCTCCTGGACCAATAATAACTCATAATCACAAGAACCAGTCCCAACAGTACAGTGTTCTCAGTTTCTCATCTAAAGTACTCTCCCCTCATGAATTATCTGTATTATTCAAGGGTCTCACTTTCATCCCTAAACCTGCATTTTATCATGGTGATTTTGTGACAGACCTGCTTTCCTTCATATATAATGTCTACTGGAAATACCACTTTGCAATCCAATCCCAAATGATTCCAACAGCTGACCTCACATTAAACCGTACCTACCATCCCTTAATAGCCATCCAAGAATTCCTCACATCCAGAATTGCTTCATAAGCCTCCCTCTGGCCCTACAATTAGCCCCAACCTGTCCTCTGCAGAACTCCAGGCTCTTTGTTCCCCAAAAGCTGATGACTCCATCACTATCCTCCCATCGTACAAGGGATCTACCACTGTGGTACTTGACCAGTGGGAGTATGTAAGTGGAAGTTCGATGCCAACTGTCTGACACTTCTGCATACAGCATCTGCCATCAAGATCCCATCCCTATGATTCAAATAGATCTGCAGTCCCTCCTTAAAACGTGAGGCCCCTTACAAGGACTAATGCCTCAATCCATAAAAATTCTTATGCTGCCCAAAACATGTACCACCACCTTCTACTTACCTTCTAGATCCACAAACCCAACAATCTTGGCTGTCCCATAGTTGGTGGCTTCAAAGCACCTATATCTGCCTTAGTTGATCAAGACTTGCAGCAACCCATAGTACAAAGATATCCATCCTATATTAAAACACCCAACAGTTTTCTAGATCATCTGAAATCTTTGCCTGTCCCACTTCCACCACACACCTTACTTGTTACCATTCATGCCACCTCCCTGTGTACCAACATTCCCCACATACAAGATCAACCTGTTGTTGAACATTTCCTCAGTTAACACCCACCTGATTCCAAACCTATGACATCCTTCCTGCTCACCTTAATCAAATTTATACTTGTGAACAGTTACCTGACTTTTGAGGGGCAGTCATACAAACAGATCAGGAGTACAGCCATGGGGGCCAGAATGGCTCCTTTCTATGACACCTTTTTCATGGGTCACTTGGAGGAGGCTTTCCTGGGATCTATAAGCCTTCAGTCCCTGTTTCTTTTAGAAGCATTGATGACACCTGTGCCATATGTAGCCACGGTGAGGTTGACTTATTAATATTCCTGTAATCTCTAAATACATTCTCCCAATTAACTTTCACATAGTCACATCCTCACTAAAAGTCAGCTACACACTTCTGTTCACATGAAATATATTAACAAACAATAGTACTTACATTCTGACAGTTGTCAACCTTTCCATGTCAAATGTTCCCTCTCATACAGCCTTGGCATTTGAGGCAAATGTATCTGCTCAGATGCAGACTCTTTACAGCAATCATCACCATTATCTCAGCCTTCACTGGATGTAATTACTGCACCAGCATAGTTCAAAGCACATTTCTTGGACCATCACATCCAGTCCTGGTACTACTCATCCCTCCAAACAACAACTTAGTACACCACTTGTCACTGGGTTTTATCCTGGTCTGGCTATTAATCAGCTAACACAAAAAATTCCTAAACTCATGTCCTGAAATGAGGTCCATTCTGTCTGAGATTTTGTCCACCATACTTAGAATAGCTTTTCATTGCCCTCCCAATCTCTGCAATATCCTTATCAGACCCTACGCTCCTTCTACACCCATCTCCCTATCTTATGGACTCCTACCTCTCTGACTGACCCCACTGCAAGATTTTCCCTGTACACCCTCCTGCCAGCTCCTATGCCAGCCCTGCAACTGGCAAAAGATATAATATCAAAGGAAGAGTCACCTTTGAGGGAACAGATGTCACTTACCAGCTGTTGTGTAAACATTGTTTGGCCTTTACATTGGCATGACTAGCACTAAGTCATCAGTTAGGATGCTTGGGCATAGGTAGAGGTTATATGATGGCAACACACAATATCCTGTTGCAGAGCATGCCCCACAGCACGAGAGTCATGGACTCAGTACCTATTTCAGCATACCAACCACCTGGATTTCCCCCCCAAATATCAGTTTCTCAGAACTGGCATTAAGACATGGCCTTGGTTTTTGCCACCCACCTGGCCTTAATTTATGTTAATTCCTTCTGTCTCAGCATTTCTTCACAGTAACTACTCCTTTCTCCACTCCAAGTTAGTTTTCTACATCTTTCATTTTTTGATGTGTCTATTTTTCCCTCTCCACCTCCCACCTCTATCACATACAACACACTTAGCTTTTCACTCTTATTATCTCATGCACAATGTTTTAGCAATAATCTCTGTCTTGTATATTACCCTATTTTCCACCTTTAAGTTGTCAGGTTTTCAAATCTCTTCTGGTGCAGTCCACAACAATCAATCTTTCTTTTTTGTCTCATCCAGTAAGTCTTCCATGACCTGGTGTTCTGGGCCACTTTTCTGAACTCTACCCCTTATCCTAAGCCCTACCAGTTCTTTTCCATCACCTCTCTTCCTTCCCTTAAATCCTTCTGCCAGAAGAAGAAACCAGTGGCTCCGAAAGCTGGAAAACTGTAATAGCTTTTATATGTGTGTTCTCCTGCCACCACCGAGTGAGCAGATTTTTTACCTGTCCAGTTACATCACACACACACTCACACACACACACACACACACACACACACACACACACAAAGTAGATTACTAACTTCACTCAACCAGAAAATTAAATCGTCATGAAATTCCCAAAATGCCACTAAATTATCCACTCTTGTCAGAATATTCATATGACCTTTGAGTTTCTGTTACCAGGAAATTGGCAAAAATATTTTTCCTTCAATGTATCACCATTACCTTACCATGCCACAAATAGCAATTTCCTATAGCATGTAAAACCAAATATGTGGCAGTATGTAAGTAGTACTTCATCAATATTATTCTCTCAGTTAGTTTTCTGTTTTCAAAAATCACAAAATATAAAAAGTACCAAATGTTGCCTAGCTCAAACAGTTTTTCAGTACAATAAAACCACACTTACATGTATATAATTACCATTATATTATTCATTCATGTCTGTTAGTTCCACCCTATCCTTCCAAATGTATTGTGTAGAGAAGTGCATTACCAATAATTACCCTCTTGCAAAGACAGGCTCCCTAGCCATTAATGCCCTACATAAGACATTTATCATTATTACTTCAATACTTGAGTTATGCATAAATACCTCATTACTTCATTATCTAAGGAATAAACACCTGCTTTACTCCTAATATAAAAAATGAACCTACAGAACTGCACTCCACAGTAATGAACCATACATAGCATTATGTGCAAACTTTACTCTCATTACATAACAGACAAAATAGTAATTGCTAAAGTAATTACTTCACTATATTCCATCCTATTGCTCTAAATTCTCACCAGAATGGTAACACAGTTAGAAGCATTGCTTTATCACCTCAAATATTATATTTTGCAATGTGTAGTGTTGTTTTATAATTGTTGTCATTCATGAGTAGAATACGGTAGTCATTAGATTTCTCAGTAACTTCTGTGTATGCTGGTCGTCCCTGAGGTTACTGTGACAGAGCATCGGCCACAATTTTATTCTTGCCAGAAATATGAATAACCTCAGAACAGTACTCTTGTAGAAACGAGGGCCAGCATTCTGAGTGCAGATGAAGTAACTTCCAAGACAACAAAAAGCTTAATGCTTGATTATCACAGTAAATTTTAATTTTCTTTCCACAAATGTAATAATTAAACATTTTAAAAGCCTAGTCTATTGCTAATGTTTCAGTTATGTTGCTGGGTATCCAGATTCACATTCTGATAGTTTTCAGCTTGCAAAACTAATAACACAAACCATTTTCATTTACACTTTCATTAACCCTTTGAAACAGACAAGCTCCTAGATCAGAAAGTGATGCCTCAGGTAACAGACAAAACACCTTGTTCATGTCAGGTTGGTTTAGTATGTTCGAGTTAACCACAGTATCCTTTATTTTTTTTTACACTCACTGGTGCATTTTTCTTCAACAGATTCAACAGGGTGATACTATTTAATCTGATTCTGTATGAATCTTCAAAAAAATGAACATAAATGAAAAGATGCCTTAAGCTGCCATTTTATGCTGAGGTAAGGAAAATGTTTTGTGACACTGGTTTTATACCATATACAATTCCTACATAAGATACTATATGTCCAGGAAACTTTATTTTATTTCTCACGAACTTTAATTTCCTTAAATTTGCAGTTGCTCCTGCTTCAGAGAATTTCCTAATTGTCATGTTTGGTAAATCTAGGTGTTCTTCCCAGCTGTGGGTGGCTATCAGGATATTGTTGACTTATCATGTGAATCTGCCAAGTAGTTCAGGCTGAAGTACTGTATCTAGTGTGGTTATTACTATGCCGGAGCTTATATTGAGACCAAAGATAAAGGCTGTATATTTACTACATTAATTTGTACGACTCACTTGCCAGTAGGAACTTCTTAAAGTAATACTTGTAAGATATCTTATTCCATGAAATTTCTGCAGTTGTTCATTAAAATTTTCTGGTCATGTTCTTACAGGTACAGTGATTTTATTAATTTCCCGTGAGTCCAAACCAAGGGAACATTTCCATCAGGCTTTGCAACTGCTACTAATAAGGGATTACAATAGGACAATAGAGAGGGTTTGTTTAATTTCTGCAGTCATAGCTGTCCTCTTGGCCCTGGGGATAGAATATGTTTGTTACAGTAGACTTCATCAAGGTGGACTTTCATATTATACTGGAACATTTTAATAATGCAGGTTTACTTACAAATACATGAAAATAATTTAACAATAAATCTGTCAGTTCTGCTTCTGTATCAGTAAAAGCCAGATTCAGCAGTGTTACCTTCCACTTAACTTTCTATATCTTCAACTTAATCACAATGTGTATGTGTGTCTCTGGTGCATTGTATTTTTGTCATAAGTAACAGCCTTGCAGAATACTGCAACTTGGCTTTTATCAAATCTACAACAATTTCCTGGCCATTGATGTTTTAAGGCACATTTCCCCATAGAGATGTTGAAAACTGCATCCTTCTCATATACGAAATCTATGCCTAAAGTGCATTTGACCACCAACTTAATCATGGTTAGAAACAGACATTTTATTACTCCATTTCCTAACTTCACATTCACTTGTTTCTGCATCTTGATATTTTGGGATTTCACAATAGCCCAACTAATCCAACAGTTTTGTACTGAATAGGTTGGTATTTTACTAATGTCACATATTTTACTACACAAATTAGATAACAAAACACTCACCATAGTTTTGTAATGGATAGGTTGGTTCTTTGCTATTCTCATGGATTTTATTAAACAAATTAGACAGTAAAAAACTCACCATAGCACCGGAGTCTAATACGACTGGTGTCAATATTTCACCCACTTCTATGCATACTGTGGCCTGCACAACATTTTCGTTAAGATTATGACATTTTGAATTATCTGCGGTTAATTCCTCTTGGATTTCCACATCACCATTGTAATATCATAAGTTTATATTATGGTCTTTGTTGCCCCCATCCCATCCCTCAGATCATTGTTTCCTGTTACACTTTATGTTGAGAGGGGTGGTTACTTCACCAGTCCACATTAAAAGATTCCATGTCACACAGAATTCTAAGTAACTGTCAGTTATTTATATTTTGTCTGTGTCATGGTCAGAGTATGGTTATAATCTGGCATGACTGTAACCATCTGGGTTTCTGTCAAATGGTACTTCCTTAACACCTGATGGACCTCACTCGGCATGTTGCATGTAACACGGTGGCAATGACACTGACGATGTCACAGACTGTCATTTTAATCTTATGGCGTACCATAATGACACAGCTTCAAGTGTGGCTGAGAGGAATATTCTGCACTGCTACTGTTTACTTGTTGTTGTTAGTCCTGAAAACCAGCAATATTGTTTGTTAGACAAGTATTCACAGATTAAAATTGAATGCAAATGTGGCACTGCCTCACCCTTTAGAACTTGGGTGACAGACTTGCTTTTTTTGTTTTGCTACTGAATATTTATTTATTTATTTATTATTTGTCCCGTAGATCAAATCAGTACAATGGCTTGTACAACTGATATGGGATAAGTCAATACAAATATACAGTTTACAGGAGTCTAACATAGTAAACAAGAATACAGAAAAAGTTTATTTTACATTACCTACAAAATTATGTTACTTAAAGTTACAGCTTTACAGAGAATTGTTACATGATGTGACAAAACTGACTTAACATTCAGCTTTGATACATTATCATGCACTACGACAATTTTGATTCCAAATATTCCTGGATGGTATAAAAACATTCTTTTATTAAAAGAGATTTCACTGTCTGTTTGAATTTATTTATTTCTTGGATTTCTTGTATAAAAGTTGGAAGATGATTATATAATTTTATTCCCATGCACTTGACACCATCACTGTACAGTTTTGTTGAGTGGGGAAGTATTCTTAGAGAGGTTTTTGATCTTGTGTCATAATCGTGGTAGTCCATATTTTTGCTAATTTTGTTGATACTTTTTTTGGTAAAGAATAATAATTCTAGTATGTATTGGCATGGGAGTGGCAAAATATTTAGTTTCTTAAATAATGGTTTACTAGTGTCTCTCTGTTTTTTGAACATAATTGTTCTGACTATCTTCTTTTGCAGTTTGAATATCTTAATTGATTCAGAATTTTGGCCCCAGAAGATGATTCCGTAGTTAAGTACAGAGTGAAAGAGTGCATGGTACATTGTGGTTAGGGTACTTGTGTTAGTGACGTTCCTTATTGATCTAATCATGAAGCATACTTTACTAAGTTTTGTGCTGGTAACGTCAATGTGCCTTTTCCATGTGAGCGTATCAGTAATAGTGACCCCCAAAAATTTTATTTCATTTTCAAGTTTAACATTATTTTTTTCCAGTGATATAGTTGGTAGTAATGGATTTCTGTTTTGAGCAGTGTGAAAGGTTATTCCAATTGTCTTTTTTGCATTAATCAGCAGCCTGTTACTTTGAAGCCATCGACTTATTTCATCTGTGGTTCTATCTATATTGGATTGGAGAATTTGTTCGGGCGCAGATATGAGTATAGAGGTGTCGTCAGCAAATAAAAGGGTTTTTGTGTTTGGTAGGCTGTGAGGAAGGTCATTTATGTAAAGTAAGAATAGCAAAGGGCCCAGGACAGAGCCTTGGGGAATGCCTTGCTTTATGGTATGTATGGAGGAATGTACAGTGATAGCTGTACCTGAGAGCTTAGTTTCATTTAATTCGACATACTGCTGTCGATCTTCCAGATAGCTTTTAAACCAGTCATAGGCATTTCCTCTTATTCCATAGGAATGCATCTTTTGCAGAAGTATACTATGATTAACCATGTCGAATGCCTTTATTAGATCTAGGAAGATACCTATGGCTGGGAGTTTTTTGTCCACAAGCTCCAGTGCATGATCTAGAAATTCTTGTATTGCATCTGTTGTAGCTTTCTTACTTTGGAAGCTGAACTGAGCAGGTGACAGGATATTTTCTTTGTCTAGAAAGGACATGATTCTGGTGGCCATTATATATTCAAATACTTTACTAAAAGTTGAAAGCAGTGCAATGGGTCGATAATTACTGGGATCCTCTTTGCTTCCTTTTTTGTGGACAGGTATAATTTTTGCAATTTTGAGCATACCAGGAAATGTACCATTCAGGAATGAGAAGTTTATTATGTGAGCTAGGGGTTTACTGATAAAGTTACTGCAATTATGAAGGAGGAAGCATGGGATTTGATCTTGTCCAGCAGATGATTTTTTTTTAAATTTTGCTATGAAGTGTCTTTTCAATTTCAATTTCAGATGTAGGCCTTAAAAATAGAGTCTCAGAGCATAAGTTTGGTTCTACTTGTAAGGGACAGCTATTTTTAAGATGGTTAGCTAGGTTTTCTACTGTTTCTGTAAAGTAGTTATTGAATTCCTCTGCTGTTTCTTTCCCACTGGAGACTAATTTTCCATTTATTTTTAAGCTAATATCACTTTGTAGCTGTTTTCCTCTATTAGTATTCATATTAATAAGTTCCCACATGCTTTTGCTCTTTTTTGATGACAATTTGAGGTAGTTATCATTCTGTAGCTTTTTGGCTGCATTTACTACGTTCTTTAATATCTTTTTATATAGAGTAAAGTATGATTTAAATGCTTCACTACTGCCTAGTTTGGATTTGCTCATGTAAAAAAAGTTCTCTTTTTCTTTGTGATGATCTAATGATTCCTGGGGTGATCCAGCTGGAGAGTTTTCTATCTTTGGTGATACGTTTTGTTTGTAAGGGAAAGTGGCAATTAAAATAATAACAGAAAATATCCAAGAATGCTTCATATTTGCTGTCTACTGTTTGAGCCTCGTATACATTTTGCCAGTTTTCATTTTGTATATCAAAGAGGAAAGTATGCATGTGGGTTTTATTGAAGTTTCTCCTCTGTACAGTGATTTTATTGAGTTCGTGGCTGTTATTTTGCAACCAGACCTGCATAATTAATGCACTGTGGTCTGAAAATCCTAGTTTGACGGAGGATACAGTACAATTTATATTGCTTGCTACTTGATCCAGACAAGTGGTACTGTGATTTGTTATCCTGGTTGGAGTGTTAACCATTAGGTCTAGGTTGTAGCTGTTCATAAAATTTTTAATGCTTAGATGGCTAGAGTTTTCTGAGAGAAAATCTATATTATAGTCACCACATATTAGAACACTATATGATTTTCTTTTACTTAGATTTTCTATTACTGGTGCTAGATTTTTGTAGAAAGTCCCTATGTTACCAGAAGGTGACCTGTAAAGTGCTATTATATAAACATTTAGATCTGTAAGCTCTACACCTGACAGTTCTATATCTTTTTCAATACTATACGAATTGCAAATATCAAGAGGTGTAGCAGTAATGTTGTCTTTTACAAATATGCAACTGCCTCCACCTTTGTAAGATGTTCTTGAGAACTGACCCACGAGTTTAAAATTTGGTATCACAACGCTTTCTATTTCAAAAGACCTCATGAAATGTTCATTAATACATAATATCTGTGTATCTGACAGTTCACTTGCACTTGATAACAAAATTTCTAATTCATTAAGTTTGGTTTTGAGCCCTTGTACATTATGGATGTATACTTTTAGATCAAGAATTTTTTTGTTTAATTTTTTTACACATTGGTGAGGAGGTTCAGACTTTACCTTATTTACTACAATTTGCTGATGGAGTCCTTTGCCAGTTTTATGGTGTATCTTTAACTTGTTTGATGATGCTAAGTTTTTTCTTTCCTCAGAGGGGGATAGAAAAAATCCTCCTTCTTGGGTATATTCCGCCTTGATCTTAAATTTACTCTTACAGGTGTAGCTGCTGCAATTCTTTGTGGATCTTCTGATGTCTCCTCTTCCCTGCTTTCTTCGTTCTTGTCGAATTTGCTTTCCTCATTTTTGCTTGTAAGTCTTTCAGGAAGCTGATAGACTGATCTATTTCATAATAGTCTTTTTTTAATTATTTCACTGATGTGATCGCACATAGTACTTTTTCCGTCATAATTAAGGTGCATTCCGTGTTTGGTGTGTAGGTTTCGATGTAGTTTACTTACGTCCAGTACATCGCACTTTGGGTATTCTGCACACAATTTCTTAATTTTGATGTTAGTTTTCCTAATTTCTTTATTAACACACGATCTGTAAATTAGGTCATGTCTATGAGGCACAGTGGCTACTATTATGTTCCTAGATTTATTCACTTCTAGAAAGTTCTGTAGCGTTTTAACGCAGGCATCGGCTTCATTTTTAGCTATGTCATTCGAACCCGCTATACATACAATAAAGTCATTATCCTCTATTGTGTTCATCTGAAGATCAATGTCTACGACATGGTGTGTTCCCGCTCCAGGTTTCACTATGCTAGTCACTGCCGTTTCTAGATTTTTCTCTCGGAGCATGCTTGATAGCTTTCTGCCGTGGCTGTCGGCAAGCAAGAGAATACCACACTTCTTCCTTAATGATACGTGTTTGCCCTTACCACTGTTTCCAAGTTTACTGTTGGTGTCCGGATTGCAGGTTTTTACAACGTCATGATCAGTTGTACACTCGTTATGATACATCATATTTGGTTTTCTTTCTAAGAAAGTAACACTTTTAACAGTTTTCGTGATTTGAGACCGAACTTTTTGCGACACTGCTATCCACTCGGATGATTTATCACGCGTATCTTCTTTCACTTCACACGAATTTTCCACAGTTTGTACTTCGCCGATTTCTTTCTTCAGTCCAGCTATTTCCCTTTTATGGTATGTTTCCAATGTTTTCATTATGCAGGGTAGTATTAGATGATAATGAGTCTCGTGTTGCTTGTTTTGCCTTGGATTACTCCAGCTGCACTTTATTTGTCTGGTGTTCCCAATAAAATTTTGCATAATACACACTCAGATGATCCACTTTGGGCTCAATGACCTTTCTCAAACTGTCATTCTGAAGTGTAGGCCAAAGAGTTGAAGGTTGTACTATGTGTATTGATTTGATTCTGTTTTCTCATTACTGTAAAGTGGCTCATTGATTTTTAATTGCTTGTCATGAAAGACCTTATAAGCTTCCTTCAAAGCAGTGACATTAGCAGCTAATGTGCCATATTATAAAGTTAAGTTTCACACTTTAGTACTCAAGCTGTAAATCTCACTACTTAATGCTTTTATTTCACCTTTAGTACACATTTCATTACATAAGGGGGACATTTCATCTTTAGTACACATCTCATTGCATAAAGTGGCTACTGAAACTTGAGTACGCATTTATGCAGACACTTTCATAATGATCTGAGCTAAGTTGCTAAGCAGCTTAGTATTCAGGTCTTGTACTTGGGTAGTGGGGGGACAAATAATTGTACTCTTCATTTCTCTTTCAGGTTGTGACTTACTTTTGTCACCCAAAGTATCTACATCATGTGCAACAATGCCAGCATTTTCACTCTCATCAGTAAGTTCTGTCTCCTGTAAATTTTTGGACTCCATCTTAATTAAATTCCTTATCTTTACCAGAACATTTACGAAATGACGGAAGTCACATATGTGAATTTAAATAACAAAAATATGCTGACACACAACTGAATTTACTTGAATACAGCATCAACAAAATGCAACAGTCAAGCATTGCAGCACTATTATGTGCACTTGCTTTGATGATTTCAGCCATCTAGTTCAACTAAGCTACTGATTACTGTTAAGTCTAAACACCATTAAAAATTTGAAGCAAATGGCAAATTCTGAATGAGTGCTCTACACCTAGAGAGGAGGGAAACAACACTCAATGCTGCAGCAAAATAAATAGACGAAGTCCTCCTTACCTGTTATTTTACAACGATGTGCAGATCTATAAAATTTTTCTGGTTTCTTTATATACAGGGTGTACATGAAGTCTGGGAACACTTTCAATTATTTATACACAAGAACCAACATTGTACAGATATCATACAGATGTCATTTTGAAGAGAAACCCTGAAAGTTTTTTTCATGTATATCACCACAGCGTAGATTGGTAATTTGCCACTCGTCAGCGCTAGTTGCAAACGTGGCGAGTTCAGGTGCAGAGCGAGCTTACGACAAAAGCAAGTGAGCTACAGCTGTTCAACAGATGTTTAGAACCAAGTACAGTAAGAAGCCACCGACAAGGAAGGCCATTTACTACTGACACAACAAATTCGGGTTGCTTGTGCCCAGCAAAGAGAAGCAGATGTCTCAGTGTGAGTGAAATGATGTAGAGCACATATGAGAGACATTCATAAGGAGTCCAAAGAAATTGGTGTATCATGCATCCTGTGAACTCAAAATGGCTCCAACGACAGCGCGGAAAGTCCTGCGACAGAAGCTGTCTATAAACCATTCAAATTGAAGCTAGTGCAGAAGCTCAATGACGACGACAAAGACAAGTATTTTGTTCACAGTTGCAACAATTGAATGAGAATGGGGATGGCATTGTTGATAGCTTAAGTTTTAGTGACAAAGCCACTTTTCACACTAATGGGAAAGTGAACAGGCATAATTGTCGAATCTGGGGTACAAAGAATCCACATGAATGCATTGAATTTGAGTGTGATTCCCCGAAGCTACATGTTTTTTGTGCCTTGTCACATTGAAAACTGTACAGGACATTCATCTTTGCCAAGAGCAATGTCACTGGATATTCCTACTTGGACATGTTGCAGTAATGGCTGATGCTTCAAATGCAATCAGACTCTCCGTTCATCTTTCAGCAGGATGGGGCTCCACTCCATTTTCATTGTGAAGTTTGTGGGTACCGGAACACGGAGTTGCTGCATCAATGAATCACCCATGCTACAGAGGGGGACAGCTGTTTCATAAAAAAGCCTCCCCGATCACCAGATCTCATTCCGTGTGACTTTTTTCTGTGGGGACACATTATCTGGTGTATGTACCACCTCTACCACATTATGTACCAAAGCTCCGGGAGAGAATACGGAAAGCAACTGCCACAGTTGACAATGCCATGCTGGGACGGGTATGACAAGAATTCGATTACAGTATTGAGAACTGCTGGGTTACTCATGGTTCGCATATTGAATGTTTGTAAAAAAAACTTTCAGAGATTTTCTTCAAATTGTGATATGTATGACATCTGTACAATGTTTAGTTCTTGTGTAATAAATAATTGAAAGTGTTTCCAGACTTTATGTACACCCTGTATATTATCCATTTACTCATTTACTTCCGTATGGATATAGTTTTTACACTCTTCTTCCACTCTTGCAGTACTGGTAGGGGTGGGGTTGGGGGAGTACTTCACGCCCACCATTTAAACAAAAGTAATATATTCAGTTACTTTCTAGTTTAAAATAACGAAAAAACATATTTGTAGTTTCTAATGAATTTTTCTATCAGATTCCATATACCTTTTAAATTTTTCAGTTAAATTTAACCCAAAAATTTAAGTCTCAGTAGTAGATGTCACTTTCCCCAACGAATGTCATATTCAGTATTTTCAGGTTCAGGGCCTTACTTACACATCAATATCCCTTTAAAAGGTATTTTGAGAGTAAAAGTGAACAAAAATGAAAGAATTTTGAATTTTCTAATTTTTTATGGTTGTCATGAACTCAGTAGTACACTTTATTGGAACTGTGTTGATATTGCTAAGTGTGTGCTAAAAGATATTTTCGGGTTCTGCACCCTACTTACACATCAATATCTCTTTAAAATGTAAGTTGTTAACGTAATTCAACAATAATTAAGAGAATTTAGAATTTTTTAAAAAAATTTTTGTGGTGGGCATAAAGTAGCCCCCACTCCCTTCCCATGGAAATTTGCATTATGGAAAACGCCTTGGTATTGTTAGGGTTAATGTATTATTGTCCCATCATACTCCATGCATTGTTTCCATGAAGAAATAAAGAATAACTGTAAGAATGTGGCAGACAAAATTAGTTTCCTACAATTTATCATATAAGTGGTCATGTTAAAGAAAAATCCTGTTGTGATATAGCCAATGTATCTCATCCCATAAACAAAGAGAGAAGCTAACATGTTTTTTTGAATCTTTGAGAATTGAGAAAATTACTGATGTAATATTCTTGTGAAGCCTAATTATTTAGAAGTTGGAATGTGTCACAGTGACCACCGCAGGAATTAAATATGAAAAGCATTACTGAACATAGTAATTAAAATACATGGTCTGATATAATTAATTGAATTATCTGCTTTGCTGGTTGTCAGGCTGTGAATCATTGTTGATGAGTAGCTAAGATGAGTTACGTTGAATGACAGGAATCGGACTTTGTATGATAAATTTATATTGCAAAGGTTTGACTTTTCTGTGTGTGCAAATCTGCATGTAATGGAATGCAATTGGTGTGCAATCTGATACATCACCAAAATGACCTCGTTCCAGCTTCAATTACAATAAAATAGAATAACTTTTCCATATCATTAGCAACAAAAGGTAACAACAGTGATCTACAAATGAAACTTGGACAAAAGTAGTAATTATAACCAAACTTCTTAGGTGTAACTACAACAATGTTTACATGCTAAGCTGCTGCTGCACGAGAGAACCAGAAGAGAAGTGACAAAAAGCAGAAGGCAAATCAGACCTTTCTTATATACAAAGGAATGCAGTAATTCACATCAGTGACTGCTGCATTAATTTGGTAATAACATATTAGATCCACTTTGATATAGAAATATTTACTTATACTGTGTCCATCAGAAACCAGCAAACATTTTTTCAACATGATCAAACCACCAGGAGACTTGTGAGACTCACCCATGTTGATTTCTCCTGGTCCATTTTTCTGACCAAGGAGGATCATCATCGTAAACACCTGCTTTAAATTTCTGTACGTCAGTCATCACCACATCACCATTTCAGAAACAGCTACCCAGGCTTTGGGGTAAATTTTTACCATAGAGGAGCCCCCATGCACAATAACTGCCCTCAGTTTACATCAGTCTTCTCGGATTTCTGCACACAATGTAGTATCATGTATTTATTGACACCCCCATTCCAAACTCAAAAAAATGATGAATTTGAGCGTATACTTAGCACTTTTGAAGGAAAGATGAAAGCAGCTGCCTAATCTGTACCCACTTACGATGCTCTAACTGTCTTTTCCAGCTCCTACAGCAGACTGTTCCAACTCAAGTGTCTGCCCGTGGGCAGGGGTCATCAAATAGCTGACACATGGGCAGAGAGGCAGCTGGGCAGAGATGTATATGACTGGGCTGTCCTGGTCATAGAACCACAGGCAGGGGTAGCTAAGATGTTGACGCACGTGCAGAATGCTTACCTGGTAGGTAGCCTACTAGTTGTGCCTACCTGTGAGTGAGCTGAGGGGTGCTCCCCAGCAGCCGTGTTCCATGGGGCAGTGTTGGCACAGCCTAAACTATAGGTCTACATCAGCTTATAATAAGACTGCAGCAGAGCTTCTACATAGTCGGTCGCCCCTAACTCTTCACCTATTGCAATCGATACTTTGTGACCCCGGCGACAGTACATTGTTGTATAGGCATTCAGCTTTTGCCAACACTCTGGATGGGCCCCTGATCATCAGGGAGACACGTGGCTGCCATATTCTCTCTCTCTGTTGATGGAGAGAGCTTTTCATTGTGTTGGCTCCAAAATCAAGTCCTTACTAGATGATACCCAACACCACACAACAGCCTGCTACAGCTGGGCACTCATGAGCAGATGTGAGCAAACAGCTGACATGTGGACAGTCAGGCTTCTGGGCAGTAACTGTACTGTCCTGGCCAAGTGGACACAGGCAGAGGTGGCAAAGTGGCTTGCACATTCTTAGTAAGTGTGCAACAGGGGCACCTGTTGGGTAGCCTACCCACCTGCACCTACTCACAGGTGAGCTGATGGATGCTCAAGGGTGCCCCAGTCCCACAGGACAACAGCATTCAAAGAACCTTCCATACAATATGGGGGATCCGTCATCAGCACAGGGCAACTGGTGAGACATAATGTGTTTGTGTCACTCGAGACAGAGAGTCAATGTGGAGGCTGGCCATCTTGCCTCACCCATTCAGGCATGCTGTGGAACGTCTAAGGGAAATAGCATCAGGACTGGAAAGAAGTACAATGTGCAGTTGCTGCCGGGCAGGGGGAGTTGGGGGGGGGGGGGGTTGCACTCATTCGAGATGTGGAAAAGGCCTTGCCTGCAGCTATTGAGGGTGTGCAGGGTGCAGTCCAGTAATCTGGGGCTCACATCAGCATCAATGATGTTTGTTGCTTGGGTTCTGACACTGTCATCAGATTTGTGCTCGTGGGGTACAAGCAGCGCTCAGAATCTGCAGCATTGTATCCAGAGTTGATCGGGATCTGTTGGTTTAGAGCTGAGTGGAGGGTCTCAACCAAAGGCTCTGGCGATTTCAGATGGTCTTGGCTTTAGATTTGTCAACCCGCATTATGGGGCGGAGAATTGTCAGACTCCCCTTGATAGGTAAAAGGTGCACTAAAAAATGGAGGCAGCTGCTCTGCTAGCAAAGTATTTGTGGAGTTCACATCGCTTTTTTTTAGGTTAGGCATTAGTTTGCGGTCCACCGATAAACACTCACCAGTTGATTTGCAGAGAGCAAAATCAAACAGTGTACAAAATAAAGACAATTTTTCTGTCAAGATTTTAATGGTAACTTGTTGAAGTATTTATAACAAAGTTCTTGAATTTACTACCCTCCAGTAAAGTTGCTGTGCATGAATTATTCTCAGAACTGAGAGATCGCTGACTTAGAAAGCTCTGAAACATATAGCAAGGCGTGGAAAATATCTCCTAAGACAAATTAGACCTCACAGAATGGGAGTATTCACTGCAGTCAAGAGAAATATTGCGCCTATTGATGTTGAAATTGGGTCTAACTGTGATGTTATTTGGACTTAAGTAATGGGCCTAGATAAACTCAATTATCATCTGTTTTAATTGGCCTCCCAATTCCACAGAGAGTTTTAGAATCATTCAAAGAACGTGGCACGGAAATACGCAGATCGTGTAGTATTAGATGTAAGTGACTATGACCTACCAAGTATAGACTGGGGCATCTATGGATTCATTGTAGAGTGGAACAGACAGACAGTTTTGTGAAGTAATTTTGAACATGTTTTCTGAAAACTGCCTTAAGCAGCTACTTTGACAGCCCACATGCAATGTAAATATTTTGAATCTTGTAGCTACACCAATGCATGACCTTATTGACAGTATCAGTATAGAGACAGAGATTAGTGAACATGATGTCAGAGTGACAATGGTTACTAAAGTTAATAAACCCATAAAGAAAGCTAGGAAATTAATTTTGCTAGAAGCAGCAGTTACACAGTTGTTTGCACCTCACTTATATAATGGCTAGACATTACTTAGTTCCAATACAATGTTCATAAAGGAATTAAGGGCCAAGTTGAAACTGAATGTAATTCGTGCTCTGGGCAAGTATGTGCCAAGTAAATGGATTAAGGATGGAAAGGACTCACCAGGCTTTAATAACAAAATTCAGAAAATGATGAGGAAATGGAGTCTACTGCACTATTGCTTCAAAAAAGAACATGCAAATGTGGACAAACTAAAGTTAGTAGAAAGTCATATGTCTGTAAAAAGATCAGCGCATAAGGATGCAATGACTTTCACCATTATACTTTAGAGAAAGATCTCAGGAGTACTTGAGAAAATTCTGATTCTACATACAGTTGCCAAGCTGGTCATAGGCTTAATCCAGCCATTCACTGACCAGTCTGGTGTGGTAATATAAGAAAGGTGAAGTTTTAAGTTTCACTTTTATGAAATGAGTCATGCAGGAGGATCACGTGAACATACCATTGTTTCACCATCATCCACACTCCCATAGGGAAGACATAGTAATAGGCATCCCTGGCACAGAGATGGAAATGAAAGCATTGCCAAGCCTGGGTGGAATCCTAATTTGGTTTTACAGAGAGTGCCCTATGGCACTGGCCCCTTACTTAGCTTGCATTCATCATGAATCTCTCACCCAGCCCAAAGTTCCAAGTGACTCAAAAGTAGTGCAGGTGACACCAATATATAACATGAGGTAAAAGAATGGACCTGGAAAGTTACAAACCAATATCCTTTACTTTGATTCACTGCAGAATTCTTGAACATATTCTGAGTTTGAATATAATGAATTTCCATGAGCCCAAAAAGCTTCTGTCTACAAATCAGCCCAGGTTTAGAAAGTGTCACTAGTGCAAAGCTCAACTTAGTACCAATCACCAGTAATTCCTACACTTTGACAGCTGTCACCCATTCCATATCAAAACGTCTAACGCATACAACCTTGCCACCCTCGGTTGTCATATTGGTAGTGATGAGCAGTTCCTCTCCAAATAGACAAAAGGTTTCACTGAGGTCTTCACAGGGTGGAATTATCCTCTCACCCTCGTACAAAGCAGATCTCCTGTGCCTTGTCTCTTCAGTCACGTACCAAATCCTACATTCCCACCATCTGGCCACAATGAGCACTGCTCTCTTGATTCAGTACCACTCAGGACTGAAGTACTTAATCACATTCTCCATGTGGGTTTCAAGTACCTCTCAACATGCCTTGAAATGTGGACAGTGGTGTCCTGCCACCCACTGAACCTAGGCATTATCCTGGTCCTTCTGTATTCAACACTGTTCCCATCCCTTGCCTCACACCCCTGTAATAGACCTAGATGCAATATTTGTCCCATATATCCTCCCACCACCACCTGTTCCTGTCCAGTCATAGGCATCTCCTATTCAGTCAGAGGCTGGGCTACCTGTGAAAGCAGCCATGTGCTCTACAAGCTAAGCTACAGCCACTGTGTTGCTTTCTACATGTTCCTCTGTTCGCATGAGTGGCCGCCGTCAAACTGTGGCCAAGGCCATCTGGACCACTCAGTTGCTGAGTATGCTACCCTTCACTACAGTGAGTGCTTCATAGTATGTGCCATGAGGATCCTTCCTAACAACACCAGTTTTTCTGATCTGCACAAGTGGAAACTCTACCTGCAATATGTTGTATATTCCTATAAACCCCTTGGCATTAACTACCCTAGTCTCTATCCTCCACCTACCTATCCCCTTCCCTGCTCCCACTGCAGCACATATAGTCTCCTACTCAGCCAATGTATCCACTAGTTTTTTTACCCCTTCTCTCCTTTTCTACTCCCCCCCCCCCCCCCCCCCCAAAAAAAAAATCCTTCTGACCCCCTTAACAGCCCTATCAGGTGTTGCCACCATGTCCCTCCATGCTTCCACATAGCAGTAGACTACCCCCTCCCCCTCCTTACTCTCCTATGCCCCCCCCCCTTCCCAGTCCCATGCCTCCTCCTTACCCCAGACTGCTGCTCCTATCAGGTGCAGTAGCAGTCCACCCACAGAGCCCAGAGAGCTTGGTCATGTATGTGAGAGTTGTGCTTGTGTGTGTGTGTTTTGTCTATTTTGGAAGAAATCTGTTTAGTCAAAAGCTTAAATGTACAGAAACCTTTTCATTGTGCCTGTCTGCAACTCAGCATCTCTGCTATATAGTGAGTAGCGATCTATCCCTTTCATAATATTGTTGTTATTCCATCATAGACTTTCCATTGTTTGACTCAATTTATGCTTTCTTCACTTGATATCTTTTGAACCATAGATGATGGGTATCAGGCAGATTCCATAGCCCTAGATTTCCAGAAAACATTTGACACAGTGCCCCATTGCAGGCTGTTAATGAAGGTCTGAGCATATTAAATAGGTCCCCAGATATGTCTCTCAAAGACTTCTTAAGAAAGAAAACCGAGCATGTTGTCCTTGAAAGAGAGTGTTCATCGGAGATGTGGATACCACCAGTAGTGTCCCAGGAAAATGTGGTAGGGCCACTCTTATTCTCTATATAAATAAAGGGTCTGACCAACAGGCTTAACATCAATCTCCAATTGTTTGCTGATGATGCTGTGGTGTACAGCAGGGTGTCATTGTCAAGTGACTTTAGTAGGATACAAGATGACTTAGACAAATGATCCAGACAGTCTGGATTGTGAAGCAGCCATTGAAATCAAGCATGTTACGTTCAGCTGCACGTTGGGCCACAGGGTGGTCTACCAAGCTCTTGGCCACAGTTTGGCAGTGGCTGTTCATCCTGTTTAATCATCATACCAATATAAAAAGATGTGCTATGATTGCAGCAGAGCTGGTATGTGACATGGCTTCTTCAACGGGTGGTCCAGTCTCTGACGGGGTGGAATAAGCCTGAAGCAGGACTGGAAAAGGAATTCCTGGATGCACCAACAATGGAAGACCACTTTAGGGTGGCAAGGATCTTTTGGTAGGATGTCCCTCAATCAGGGTATGATGATAGGTAGGACTACCCAAGATCCTCCCCAGGCCTTCTAAAGTGGTGTTCCGTCATCCGTGTTCCGTCATCCATCCAATGCCATAAAAAACTACTGAGAAAATTTAAAGAACTGGCATTTGAAGTTGGCTACAGAATGATTCTACTGCCACTAATGTATATTTCTTGTAATGGTCATTAAGATAAGATATGAGAAACTAAGGCTTGTATGAAGGCATGCAGACAGTCATTTCCCCCTTACACTGTTTGCAAGTAGAACAGAAAAGGAAAAGATTAACATTAGTAAAAGGCACCCTCTTCCATGCACCACACAATGGCTTGTGGAGTATGTTTATAGATGTAGACAGTGGCATATTTACAGTTTTGATTTTTGGTGGTTGGGGGTGAGGCACCTTTCATTTTACAATAGTTCAAATTGAAGGTTAAATTTATTAATCCATACTAATTTAATGTATATAATTATAAAAGTAAAGTGCATCACTGGTTTATATTTGTTTAATTAGAACACTAATAACGTCATGAAAACAATTTACAGAAACTATGAAGTTTGAATTATTTTAATAAACCATAATCTATTTACTAAGAGAATTTTCTTCACCAATTCTATTACCTGCCTATTTTTATAGTCTAGACCTATGTTAATTTACTTTGAAGTATATAAAATCTGCATTTGTCTGATACTCTATTATTTATAAATAGAACTAATGATTAAGCCATTTACTAGAAATTTAAAATATAAAAGGAAGATGGTGGTCTCTCTGCTTTGGCACATAACTTGTCACACTCTGGACACCAATTCTTTCTTATCAATGAATCATCATTATGGTGAGCCCATTCAGATGTGCCTTGCTAGTTGTATTTCTTAGTCATGTCTCACTACTTTTAAGAGCACAGAAACTGTGCTTGTTTGAGGCTGTTGTCATTGGTAGAGTTGCCAAGAGCTGCAGAAATCAAAACACATTAGGATAGATCTGATGGTTGCAAACAGATAAAGCTTTGATTGTGTTTGGGGCTACTGCTCCAGTGGACTCACACACTGATGAAAGAGTTTTAACTCAGCCATTGTCATTGTTAAAGTGGCAACTAATGGATCTGAAACTTAAAATGAATGGAGTTTTGTAACTCCATCAATGATTCCTGTGTCTTCAGTTTGTTGTGGTAGAAGGCAATTAAAGCTGTTAAAAAGTTCACAACGTGTCAAGAACTGATCTTGCAGTGAACTAATGAAGGCATCCAGAAAGTGTATGAACAAAGACTTAATCACCGGTATCCTGATATCCATGATATGCTTGCTTGGTAGAAATGTGTGTTTGCTTGATTTTAACTCCTCTGGCTGATGCTAATTCATTGGATTCTAAGAAAAGCCAGCTGAAAGTATCACCAGCATTTTCCCCCATTACTAGTAGTTCCCCTGATTAACTCTGTAAAATCTATATCTTGATACTAAAGTTGATAACAGATGGACTCACCCAGTGCAAACAGTTCAGAAAGTATAACTGATCAGATGAAAAAAATCTCCCTTTGTAATGGCTGCTAACAGAATCATGGCATTGTGGGATGTGATTTTGTTGTCAAATTCTTGAAACTTCCCCAGAGTTGAAACAACACAACCATATATTTCATTGAAGTCTTGTGTGCTGAAAAGACACTCAATTCATCTAGTGTGTGTAGTACATTGCATCATTTAATGATTCAAGGGTATCGTTTCATATTTGCCCACCCTTTGGTAGTACAATGAAATTACATACCATTTCCAGTGTTTGTAGTGAATGGTTATGTGTCAGTAATGACCAAATTGAAATGATGATATAAACAATGAGAGTATGCAGCTAAAGGGTAGTCCTGTTGTATGAGTGCATGAGCCCCATGAGATTTTTCTGTGAAGGATGCAGCACTGTCATAGCCCTGTCTTCATAAAAATGACACATCAAAACCAAAACCAAAGTTTTCAATTATTGATCCATCTAATTATTTGCCAGTCACATCAAACTCTGGAACAAATTATAGGAAATCTTCAGGAATATTGAGATCTGAGAAAATATAATGGGCACAAAGAGGAAGTTGCTCTATACTGGCAGTTTCATCCACAAGAAACTTGAAACCTTAATTATCATTAATGCACTGAACAATCCTTCCTGGTAATGGTTAGTGATACAACTGATGATCTGATTTTGGACTGGGGCACTAATGTACTTCTTACACTTACCAGTTACTTCCAAACTTGCTTGTAGTTTCTCGTCACCTTTTGCACGATATTTTATAATGTTGTGAAAGTTACCCATGTTCTTGTCATATTGTTTGTCAACTTCAATAGCCTGAAGTCCCTGTGTCCCCTTAATACAATCTCCTGACGTACATCGAAAATAACTGCCTCAATAATAGGGACTATGTGTTCCTTTTTTTTTTTTTTAATTTTTTAAATTTTCAACTTGCTCCACCAAGCCTTGGTCCAGGAAATGTTTTATATCTTTTCTCTTGTTCATCATGAAGTGAACAAAATTGTCACCATCAATTACAGCAGCCTTATCTTAAGTGTTTCTCACATGGATGCTGAAATATTCGAGAGCATGCTTTCTCTTCAAAAACTTGTGAGGTTAACAGGGCTCCAGTATATTGATGACCACCTTTACCTGAATTTGTCTTATTAAAATTGCACAGTGCTTACAAAAGACAGAATATACTAGCCAAAAATATTTCTCCAGGCAACTGACATTGTACTTAATATTGGACACTTTTGTAAAGTGAAGGGAAATCTGTAAGTTGTGTTGGGCACTAAAAGGTTTAGTAAATGGTGTAGTTTCATTTGGTCATCAAATTTTTCGTTAATTGATAGCAGACAATCACTTATGTCATACTTACAACCTGGTGGCGGAATGCTGGAGCTTGATGTGTCAATGAAATATGTTGATTTTCCTTCAGGACCAACAAAGGTGATTTTGAATTAGCTATAATGCTTCTATTGTTTGCAAACAGCAGCGGCAACTGTCCAGCCTGAGAGGACAGAATTTCTTCTAGTGATCATCTTTTGGAGAAGTAGTTCAAAATGTTTCCATTTTCTGTTTTGTGATGTATTGTGTTCACTCTCGAAACTAAGATTTCACTACACTAACTTCAATAGCACAGTTTTCACCACATTGTTGTATCAACAATTTAACAATTGGTAACACAGAGAATTGTGTACAAAACAAACTAGATTTCCTGGTCAGTGCACGCTCCAACTGAAAACAAGTAATGTTACTATGTAATGGAGCATGTTACTTAAATAAATAAGCTTTAATACTTTTTAAAAAAAGCTCACAATGTACAACCACACTGGTTATCAGTGATTCTCTTTTGTGTGGAGATTCATTTGGAAACAGTCATTGTTAACCCTTGTTTTCTACCCATGGTATTATGATTTTGTGTGCAGGTATGTAATAAAAACATTTCTATTATTTCACATTTTGGGGAAGGGGGGGGAGGGAGGTCTTAAGATGATCAGAAGCACCCCCCCCCCCCTCCTCCTTAGATATGCCACTGGATGCAGACAAATCTTTTTCCAGGCCTATGGTCTATGTGACCACTACTTCAACAGCAGCCTTTGTCATTGTGTCAAGGCCTACACAGGCCTGCTCCAGAAGACCAATTACATGGTCTCTTTTGTCATAGCAGAGCTATCTCCAGAAGGCTGTCTGAACTCACTCAATTCCTATGCTTCCAGACCTCTGTTGAATGTAACTCTTGTAAGCATGGACAACATTGTGGGTCCCTTATCAAGTCTCTCAACCAGCACTGACTTTACAATGGCAGAAAAAAGTAGCATCCCTTTGTCTAATACCCAAGAAACACAAACAGAGGCACTTATGTCTATGTGCTCTGTCTGAAACATAGTAAGAGATGCAGTAACCAATAGCACAACACACCAACCAGGAAGCTTTACACAAGAGCAGCACTGTAAGTGACAGACACCCCCCCGCCCTTCCCCCACAACATGTTATATCATGTGCTGTAAATCTGTGGTTTCTATGGAGGTACCAGTATAAAGGATGATGCTGTATGACAGAGAAAGGTGAGTTCGCCTGCCTATGCCCACACAAAAAAGCCCATCACTCCGCCTCCAACTGTAAACACATGCCATTGTCACAGTGTCATTCCATCCAAGCAGTATCATGAAGAAACAGCTATTGCTGAACAGATGTCTATCACTAACTTGAGTTATGCAGAAAATGTGCATCTGCTTCATGCAGCAGTGTGCCTCACTATGCTCAACAATTGATTTCTTCTGGTTACTTTGTATTGGTGTTGTCTATACACACAGCTTTGTTCAACAATGGAGTTCTTGCTGCTACACTGCAATGGTATTGTAGAATCTCATAGGTCAGCAAACGAGTGCTGAAGCAAACATGCTACTTGACCAGAGGCTTCTGACTGTTGCCGATATATGTTAACTGAGAACTGAGTGAGATGCGATGGAGGAATCAAGCAAATGAAGAGGAAGGGATATGTAATTCACGTGCCTTTAGAGATGTAATGTTATGTATCAATAAATGATACGAATATAATAGAGGGAAACATTCCACGTGGGAAAAATATATCTAAAAACAAAGATGATGTGACTTACCAAAAGAAAGTGCTGGCAGGTTGATAGACACACAAACAAACACAAACATACACACAAAATTCAAGCTTTCGCAACCAACGGTTGCTTCATCAGGAAAGAGGGAAGGAGAGGGAAAGACGAAAGGATGTGGGTTTTAAGGGAGAGGGTAAGGAGTCATTCCAATCCCGGGAGTGGAAAGACTTACCTTAGGGGGAAAAAAGGACAGGTGTGTGCGCGCGAGTGTATACCTGTCCTTTTTTCCCCCTAAGGTAAGTCTTTCCGCTCCCGGGATTGGAATGACTCCTTACCCTCTCCCTTAAAACCCACATCCTTTCATCATTCCCTCTCCTTCCCTCTTTCCTGATGAAGCAACTGTTGGTTGCGAAAGCTTGAATTTTGTGTGTATGTTTGTGTGTCTATCAACCTGTCAGCACTTTCTTTTGGTAAGTCACATCATCTTTGTTTTTAGATATATGTATTAATAAAATTACACTGTCACAACAAATCACTGCAAAGAAAGGATGCCACCTTTGATGTAGCAAAGAGTTCATTATCTGGTTTGGCAAAACAGCTACATGAAGAAGGAGAGCAGAAATAGTGTCAAAGGCAAAGATGCTTGTGGTTCTATACCCATCCAAAATATTTTGTTGTTAAAAGGTTGAGGAAGGGGAGGAGGATGCCTGAAGAAATTGATGAATGTGAAGCATACTTGATCTGCACTGATAAACTGTTGGAGCTAGGATATTTCAAAGTATTTGATAGAATAATAAGTGAAATGGAAAATAGATCTCAAACATTACATAATTTCATCTGTGTTTAATTTCTTGTCACATAATGCCTTGAATGATAGCTCTTAGTCTAAGATCCCAACTTAAACTGACATTCCCTCATCCAGTTTACTAATAAAATATATATTTTATACACTATAATGTATAAATATACAAAATGTGTTACAAGTTGCCACTCCATATTGTGCACAACTATTTAATTAAAAAAAATGACTGAGCACTATGAGCTATTTAATTAAAAGCTGTGTGATTAATTTTTTCTTTGATGTTTACCCATATGCAGTTTCCTAAAAAAAATACCATCAATGTAGCTAAAATGATAAAGTAAGGTTGCCTACCTTTCTCCAGGCAATAATGAAATATTGCCAGATGCAGACAGATAGGAGTAAATTAGCCTCATCAAGGTAATTTTATTTAATTTTACTGTGAGTGTGATGGTATAGAGTTGCCTTATCAAAAGTGAACGTATCTTAGGGTTGTTGCAGTTTTAAGTTTTATTAACTGAGTACGAGTGCACGGTGCAGCAGAGAAACACTGGATGTACAAACCTGTACGATAGAGAAAATATTGACTGCTGTCAAGAAGAATCTTGGTTTACCACAAGAGATTATCATTCTGTGTTATGTCAAATGATAAGTTATCAAGTATAGCAACAGTAACAAATACATAGGCATTCCTGTGGACATGGATTGTCTCAGAGTTAAGTATTTTACATTGTTCTAAGTTTAATAAAATGATCGAATATTATGTTTGTGTTGTAGTATCTGCTCCACCTCCTCCAGAAGTAAGTTTAGGCTTGCTGGAACTCACTATAGTGTTGTTGTGAAAGTCTCCGGCATTTAATCTGCCTGGTGCTGTAATGGTGACAAGGATGGTCACTGGTGTATTCCAGTGCATTGCCTTCACTCAGGGCTGCATGGTGTCTGATAATCTCAGTGGCCTTACTAATATTTGTATACTGTGTCTCATGTAGAATATTTAACCAAGTTTGAGCCCCACAAGAATTGTCTCTAAACTAAGTTGTTCAGTTTCAGGTGCAGCAGACTGAATGAATGCTGCTCACTGTGCAACAGATGACAATGTTACTATCACAACAAGCAGTTCTGCAACCAGTTGCTGCTTCCAAGTTCTGCCAGTAGAGAAGAAGACTAATTGGAATATTGTATGCAGCTCAAACCATGACTTCACAGTGTACAACGTTACAGATATGATGTGCATTGCTTTATATTACATATAAGGAACTAATCTGCAAACTAGACGAACATTATGAATCACAAATCCATGTCACAGCACAAAATTTCTTTCATCTAAAGAAGCACCCTGAACAGTCACTAACACTGCCCACACCAACAGTGAATAACGCTCAGCACTGTGAATTTTGTTTCCCAATCTGAACCTGAGCCTCGTTCAACACATTTTTTTGTAGCTCTCATATTCTCCATTCCCAAATTGGACTGCACTAGGCGTCAATGCTACATAATACTGCCATATAGGGAACCCTGTGTAAACTCGGTGTCAAACTGTAGCAGCTGTGTTCAGAGAAAGCGTGTAATTATTGTGTACAAGTTAATAGGTATGAAATGGCTAGTTCTATACCCAAGCCTTTCTGAGGAAGAGACTATTGAGGTTTTAGAGGAATGTCTATGTGTAAATGAGAGTGACAATGATTTTGACAATGACAGTGATTCACTTATAAACAAATTGAGCGAAACGATGATGGAAACAGTCCTCCCTGAAGAGTTTAAAAAATATCGTGCAAAGAATAGTTTTGTATTGTAATGCTTATTTAAATGAAAGCACACTTTTTGTTTCAATGTACAGGGTGATTATAATTAAAGTTAATCTTCCAAACCACTGTAGAAATAACACCACTAGTCAGAATGACGTCAAGTTGCAACAGAATATTATCGATTAAGGGGGAAAATGAATGGCAGAAGAAAAATAAATAGTTACAAAATGTAGCAATAGATTTTATTTTATTTTTATTTTATTTTTATTTTGATCCAACATCAACTGATTACAAAAAAACTTTTTTTTGTTCCAGTCTTCTGGATAAGTCAGAGCCTTACTTACTAGGGTTACATATTATTGGCTGGCACTTTTATCTACACAACTTTTTCTAAATTTAGTTGAGAGAACAGAGTTACATACTTGGACTATACAGAAAAAAAAGTTGTTATTGCCATACTTAGATTGAGGAGTCTACAGTTTGTAACAGTATTCATATCTCACATTCAAATATTTACAGTTTGTGACACAGTGTAAGACCTGAGATTACATATATTTTTAGATAGATGGTCTTCCATCATACAAGTGTACTAAATCTAGGAACTCATCTATTGAGTATAGAGGATTGTTTAGGAGCCATAATTTTAATTTCATTTTTAGTTTTGTAATGGGCAATTTGGAGATATTAGGATGGAAGCAATTCAGTAGTTTTATGCCTGCATAGTGAGGGCTTTTCTCATAAAGTGTTGTTCTATGAGAGATGATGTGGGGTCTCTCTCTACCTCTAGTGTTGTGATCGTGTATTTCTTTATTGAGTGTTTTGTTACTGTTTACTGCCATAATGATTATCTTCAGCACATACAGGTTATGAACAGTTAGTATTTTAAATTCTTTAAACAAATTTCTGCAGGACTCCCTGGCACATTTCTTTCCCATAATTCTAAGTGCCTTCTTTTGTAAGGTAAGTACACTTTTCATATTACCTTTACTGCTGGATCCCCATACCTCTATCCCATAACTTAGATGGGATTCAAATAGTGCAAAATATATTTGCCTCAGAGTGGTGATGTTGCAAAAAGGTGTCAGTTTTCTTAGGACATATATGGTAGTACATAGCTTTTTACAAATATCATTCACATGATCAGACCAGTTTAACTCTGCATCTAGTGTCAGGCCAAGAAATTTGGTCGAGTATTGTTTTTTAATGTATTCGTCACCCATTAAGATTTGGTTTTCATGAGTTTTTTGCCTCCCAAGATCAAATTCAATATAGACAGATTTATTTGTGTTTAATTTTAGTTTGTTTTCATTAAAATACTGCAGAATTAAGCCTGCTGCAGTATTGGATTCCACTTCGAGTTGTGAATAGCTTGGATTGCTGCATATTAACGTGGTATCATCTGCATATAAGATAGCTGTTGCATGGTTTGTTATGGACTGAATATCATTTACATAGATAATAAAAAGAAGTGGTCCTAATATTGACCCCTGTGGGATACCAAAATTTATGTCAGTGGTGTTTGATTTGTATGTTCCCTCTGTAGTGCTAATAGACACAAACTGCTTCCTATTTGTCAAGTACGACCTCATCAGATTATGGGCTGTGCCTCGAATGCCATAGTTCCACAGTTTGTCCAGCAATATGGTCGTATCAACACAGTCAAATGCTTTTTGTAAGTCTAGAAAGATGCCACATACATGTTCTTTATTATCTATTGCTTGAGTGACACCTTCGATTAAGTTTGATGCTGCTGTAATGGTGGATGACCCCTTGACAAACCCATACTGTCCCTTAGAAATCACTTTTTTGCATACCAGGAAGTTCCAGATTCTTATGTATATTACTTTCTCAAAGATTTTGGATATTATTGGAAGAACAGAAATGGGTCGAAAGTTTTCTACTAAATTCCTGTTTCCTTTTTTGAAAATAGGCACAACTCGGGCAATTTTCAACTCATCTGGAAATAGACCATCTTCCATATGAGAATTGATAACTGTTGATAAAGGTGATGCAATTTTATGTATACATTTCTTAAGAGTGTCCAGACTAAGACCATCATACCCTGCTGCATGGGAATTCTTTAAGCTACTCACTATTTTAATTATTTCTTCTTTACTTGTTGGCATCAAAAATATACATCCTGACACTGGTGTTCCTCTGAATTTGTATTTATGATTTTTAAGTTGATTGTTTATGCTGGAGCCAACAGAAGCAAAGTAATTGTTAAATTGATCTGCTATCTTATTCTGATCAGTTTCTATTGTGCCGTTTATCAGCAAGTGATTTTCAGTTGTATGGTTCCCAGATTTACCTATTTCTCTATTTACTAATGACCATGATGTTTTGGAGATATTATTTGAGTTCTGAATGACACTTTCAAAATGTTTCTGTTTTTCTGAAATTAGGAGGTCTACATAGTATTTCTGATACTTTTTGAATTCTTCTTTTAATTTTTTATTGCTCAAGTCATTTAACATAGCATACTCATACCATCTTAGTTTTTCTCTAGCCTCAGTGACTGAACTTGATATCCAGTTTCGGGTTGCAGCATGTGACTGAATTCTCTTTTTTATTAATGGGCAGGCTTGGTTAAGAATGTAGAATAGTTCACTTGAGAATTTGCCATAACTATGAAGTGTCGTTAGAACACTGTTCCAATCCACATTCCTTAGCATATTATTCAGCTGAGTTATATTTTGGTCTGTATTCACCCTAATATATCTATAGCAACTGTGTGTAGGAACCTTTTTTATGTGCACACTTAGTTCTACTGCATGGTGGTCTGACAAAGCACTTATAATAACAGAAGATGTAAGATCGTAAAGATGAATACCAGTGATTATGTTATCTATTGCAGACTGGCATGTCTCAGTCTCCCTGGTTGCAGTGTTTATCAGGTATCTTACATTATATTCAAGCAGAGTATTCTTGAATAGTCTAGTGTGTAACTTATCTGCTAATACATTTATGTTGAAATCTCCTATAATTACTAACTTGTTCAGGTGTGATATAAAAACATTCTCTATCATGTCACAAAACATTGTTAAGAAAACTTCGAAGTCTCCACCTGGTGGTCTATATAAACATATAACATAAATTTTGTCATTTGGTATCTTTATACATGCTGCACATAATTCAATTGTCCCTTCTAATGAATATTTACTTACATTTACAGAATTAAAATCAAATGTGCTCTTAACATACATTGATACACCCCCACCTCTGATAGTAGATCTGCAAAACTTATTAGCTAGTACCATGTTTAGAGGTTTAAAAAGTTCTAATTTGGCATCCGATAGCCAGTGTTCACTAATACCAAGCACATCAGGCATAGTTTCATTTACAAACACGTCTAATTGTTCATATTTCTTGCTCAAGCCCTGTACATTCTGGTGGATTATTTTAAAGTTGTAAATACCTTGTTGTAGATTTCTCTGCTTTACTGACTTAAATAAGGTATTTTGTGGTGTCATACTCCATTCCTTGCCCTGGCGAGGTACCAAAAATCCTCCAGAAGGACAGGTTTTCTGCGCCTTGTAGGTCGTTCACTGGGATATGGTAAGTTGCTTGCTGCTGCTGCTGGTGTAGCTCCCGGTGTCATTGATGCTGTCGTTTCTGTTGTTGTTGTTGCTGTTGGTGATGGTGGTGTGTCTGTTTCTGATACTTCAGGTGTTGGTTCTGTTGTTTTTGATATGCTTCCTTGTGAACTACTAGCACTTGGTGTGTTTTCTTGCAATGTCAGAACATCACACTTCTCTTGTAGTGGTGATGCTTCATTTTCAGAATCACCAAGTAGTCTGTGGGTCTTGTCCTTGAGGGGAATTACGTTTGAAGTGTCACAACTTAGTTTCGTGTTGGCATTTACTATTTCTATTATTTTTGCAATTACGAAATTTTTTCCTAATCTATTTAAGTGGAAACCATGTCTAGTATGGAATCTCCTTCCTAGTTTGCTTATATCAATGAAAGTCACATTTTCGAATCGTTTGCATATCTGTTTCATCTCACTATTTGCACTTTCCACTTCTTTGTTAACGCAGGACCATTCCGCTAGATCATGACGATGTGGTACTGAAAATACAATGACGTTAGTACATCTTAGTTCATACAGTCGCCTTTTTAGTGAAAGCAACAGATCTTGTTTTTCGTTTCTTGCGACGTCGTTTGTTCCTGCCAGGAAAACGGCAAAATCTTTGTTGCTTAATGTGGGAATTTTTTCGTGGCTTATTGCAGTTGCTGTGCAGAATTTCGCACCTGGTTTCACCATGGAAGTTAAGTTCACATTGCTTTTATTACGGAAGTCAGTCGCTATGTTTCGCCCTTGGCTGTCTGAATATATTTCGATTTTTGTAATTGTTTTGGAGCTACAAAATGTAGGCCTAACTGAGTTGTTTATTTCCTCTTTCTTTTTCACACAATGATTTGTGGTCGCTGCATTGGATGAAAGTACTTCCTTTCTTTGGCTCTTTTCACATATTTCATATTCATCACACGTTAAAAATTCAAACTTATTTGCTTGTGGGAGACGAAAGTTGTTTTCGTTACGATTAACACGACAAAACTTTTTAGGCCTAATAAAGTTACCGTTTTGTTCGTTTACAACCGTTTCACTACACTTTGAATGGTCTATCACTTCTTCCAGCTTCTGTACACTATCTATCACTGATTCAAGCTTCTCTACATATAGTTTAGCTAACACAAGATCATATTTTAATGAAGAAGTCGTGCATTCTTCTTCGCATTCCGTTTGTAAACACACGATATAACGATAGTTACAGTGCACATTTCCACAGTCACAGGTCATGTTTTTTTCCTCTAAGACATTTAAACATTGACGATGGATCCATTTCTGTGACCACGAACATAATTTAACACCATATTTCACCTTCTTACTGCATTTTACACACACAGGATTTAAAAACTCGTAATTTTCCGCGGATCGGTTTATTAGTACGTTTACACGCGCCGCCATCTTCTGTAAGCACCATAATTTAATAGTGGTTGACTACAAATGAGAAATGAATCATACAACAATGTCTAAGGTGAACGTTTGATGTTAAACAAACTGTGCTATTCAGTGTGCATGGATGTACAGTTGTGATACTGTTAGTTACATAAGCCCATCCACAATGGCAAGGTCATATCACAATGGATGGGAAAAATTGGTTTTTAATTGTCCTGAGGCCAAAAACCGCATAAAAAGCAGCGTTCTCATAGGTTTTTTTATTGTCCTGAGACCAAAAACTGTATAAAAAGCATCAATGACAATAGTTTTTAGTTGTCCTGGGGCCAAAAACTGTATAAAAAGCAATCACAATGGTTTTTAATTGTCCTGGGGCCAAAAACCATATAAAAAGCATCAATCACAACAGTTTTTAATTGTCATGAGACCAAAAACCAAAGCACCAATCAAAATCAAATTGGATTATTAATTTCTGTGTGACTGGTGCAAAACATGTTCACTATGCTGTCTACCATTTACTGCAACAAGTTGAAATTGAGAAACAGCATGCTCCACAACTGATCAAAGTGTTTCCGGCATCACGTTCAGAATGTGTTGCGCAATGCATGCCTTCAATGCAGCTAAGTTTGCAGTCGGAACACTGAATGCAACATCTTTCAGATAGCCCCACAGCCAGAAATAACACGGATTAAGATCACGTGATCGGGACATCCAGGTTGTAGGAAAATGGTGGCTGGTAATTCTAGCATTTCCGAAATGGCACTTCAGAAGCTGCTTAACTGGATTTTCAATGAGCGGAGGTGTGCCATCTAGCATGAAAATGATCCCACCCACACATCCACGCTGTTGGAGAGCTGGAACGACGTGGTTGCACATAAGACACTCATAGCGCTTACCAGTGACGGTACAGGTAACGTGACCAGAAGCACATGTCTCTTCGAAAAAATATGACCCTGTGATAAATGATGCCATAAACCCACACTAAACAGCAACGTTTTAAGGATGAAGTCATACTGGTTGCTTTGTGTGTGGATTTTCTATTGCTCATATTCGACAATTCTGTGTATTGACATATCCTATCAGATGGAAGTGGGCTTCACCTTTCCACAAAACCTCCCACAGCCAATCATTGTCCACTTCCATGCGCGCAAGAAATTCTAAAGCAAAGGTCTCTCTTGCTGGCAGGTCATCAGGAAGAAACTTGTGCACCTGGATAATTCTGAATGGATAGCAAAGAATGATGTTTCGTAGGAATTTAAGCACCGTGCTCATGGGTATATCCTATGTTGGGGCAATTCTCCATGCCACCATTCATCTCCTCCTGCATTGCTGTGGCCACCACTTCCACTGATGTCAAATCAATTTGTTTCCTCCCTATACCAGGCTGCACACCAAAAGAACCCGTCTTTTCGAATTTACGAATCATTTTCTCCAGACCCACAGCAGTCATCAGACCCCACGCCTTTCTTCAAACCCTTCAGTGTCCATAACTTCTGCTGAGTGATGCGTGCACAGTCATCATTCTTGTAATATGGCTTTACAAGCAGAGTGCGATCCTACATGGAGACAGCCATGGCGAACGTCACAGATGCAAAAGGAGGAAAAACAGTGTACCCAGCGGATTTTATACCAACTTCAATGGGTTATGCGCATGACAGGTGTTTTCATTTATGTATTCTGATGCATACAGCGCCATCTATTGATCAATTTTCACACTATTTTCATATTTTTCTTCTGCCATACGTTTTTCCCCTTCTCTGATAATGTTCTGTTGCAATTTGATGTCATTCTGACCAGTGGTGTTATTCCTATAGCATTTTGAAAGTTTAACTGTAATTATAATCACCCTGTATACCATAACTGTTGGTTAGCAGCCTCGTTGTTCCTGGAACGACTCTTGTAATTCTCTGTGGATGCTTACCACTCACATGGCAGTGATTTAAATAAGAGCACATGGAGATGCTCTAGTCTGCATTACAGAGTGCACAGAGTTAAAACAGTGGTCTCCTGAACACATCTCCAACAAGATATTATAGAAACAATCCTGTTGGCAGAACATCTGCAACTGAGCATTATAGCATTATAGCGACACGTTTAACAGGGCTAGGGGAAATAAAGTTAATTGTTGGATGCTATTACCGGTTTCTCAACTGTTATTTACAGGCCCTTTTCACTTATGTGTAACTAATAATTTATGCACTATTCATAATCTATGAGAAGCAAATAAAATCTGTTGTTTATTATACATCATACTAAAATTAATGCACAGTAGCTCCAATAAACAGGAAGACACGGATTTAGTTTTATCGCAGAATTTTACACAATCAATCAGTAATCTTTTTTGTAATGATACATATTATTTGTCACATCCCAATATAGTTCATGTACATAATGTTTTTCAATGATGATTCATTTTTATTAAACCTACTTACAAAGTAATGAAATTTTCTAAATCTGCCTAGAAAAAAAATGTAGGAAGGTAATTTTTCAGCCATGGGTGAGGAAGCGGTGCAGCTTTCCCAGAGGCACAGGGTCACCATGGCATGGCTCTGCATTACAACAGACGTACTCCACAGCAAACTTTGTTTACCTGTCTTGTGTACTCTGGTTAGTTTTCATGCTTATCTGGATACTATCACTAACTTTTGGACTGGGCATGATTATTTCGGTAACTTGTATTTTTAGGTCTTTTACGAATAAATTGTGTTGTATTAATTACCCAACGACTTGCATTTTCTTGCCTCATCAACACACGTGCTGTTACTTTGCTAGTTAACCCAGGGCTCATCTTAGAGACTGATTCTCTGTTGATCTGCAGGCCAGTTTACATGTCATATTCAGTCCATTGCTCCCTCCTCTTGTTAGGAGTGAACATTACACTGATGGCTAGTTACTTACACCTCCATTTGTAATCACTCTTTCAGTATTATTTATTTATGATATGGTTATTTGGTTTCTGCCTTATGCAGAGCAAGTTCTGGCAATGCAGAAGACCAGCCTCTGTCCAGTCTCATTCCCATTATTCTGTTAAACTGAACTGAGACACATACAGTTCCAGGGATGGTTTTCTTGATCAAATCCAGTTTCATTCTAGGATAACCATATATTGATGGACAGGGAGTTTTGAGTTGCCTCATACATGTTGAATTGAATTGGATTGAATTTTATTTGCTCCTGTAAGATTACACTGTGTACAGTAAATGTACGTGTAATATAGGACATGTCAAAGTATTAACATTCATTAGCACTTATTTTTCTACACCTTTAGCTTACATTTTTACATCATTGATAGTGAATAACAATATATACAAATTTAATGGCCTAAGTATTCTGCAACACCGTAAAACTCTTTTTCAATGAGATAGTCTTTAAGTTTCTTTGGAAAGTCATTGTGAAATACACTATCTTGCAGGTTTTTAGGCAGATTTCTTAGTAGTCTGATACCAGAGTACTGGAGTCCTTTTCTAGCATTGTCAGTCGGTGGGGTATGCTCCATACTTCATTCTTCCTTCTTGTATTGTGGGTGCGTACACTAGCATTTGTAATCCAGTCCTCACTACCTTTTGTGATGTACATTATTGTTTTGTATATATACAACGATGAAAACGTTAAGATACCTAAATTCTTGAAACAGTTTCTGCATGTTTCAGAAGTATTTCTTCTTAAAATGGTCCTAATTGCTTTTTTTTGTAATGTGAACACTTGTTTTGTCTCTTGTTTGTTTGAGTTTCCCCACACAGTCACTCCATACTGTAAGTATGGTTCAAAAAGTCCATGATACACTGTACACAGAAGGTTCTTATCTGAATACTGTGATGTTGTTGTTGTGGTCTTCAGTCCTGAGACTGGTTTGATGCAGCTCTCCATGCTACTCTATCCTGTGCAAGCTTCTTCATCTCCCAGTACCTACTGCAGCCTACATCCTTCTGAATCTGCTTAGTGTATTCATCTCTTGGTCTCCCTCTCCAATTTTTACCTTCCACGCTGCCCTCCAATACTAAATTGGTGATCCCTCGATGTCTCAGAACATGTCTGTTGTGACTCGCCGATCATTTAAAGTGCCGCCGTGCAATTACGCACGTCCTCTACGTGCGGCGCTGTCTGCCTGCCAGCCGTGCAGCAGCGGCGCCACCTAAGCGGCCAGCCGAGCAGCGGCCGCTAGACTGAGACTCAGTGCTTATCTGAACGCTAACGTGTTCACATGTCAACTTACTCTGTGACATATATGTGTTGTGTCGTTTCTAAATATACTTGTTAAACTAGAAGTTCTAACAATTGGCGACGAGGTAGTGGATTTTTCCTTTTCACCGTTGACTCACAGGGTTCCATGGCTACTGTCGAGCAACTCTTGCAGAATCTCCTTGAACAGCAAACGCTTCTAACGGCAGTGATTCGCGATTTCGTCGCGGCGTCAAATGCGGGCCGTTCCTCGTCGTTGGCTGTACCGCCTTTTCCTCCTTACGACGAGACGGCAGAAGACTGGTCGGATTATGAAAAACGTCTTCGACAGCACTTCTTGGCATTTTATGTCTCGGACGAACAAGCATGTAAGTCTCTGTTCCTTTCCTGGATTTCGCCTCAAATGTATCGGTTGTTGTCGCAATTGGCCCCTTTGAAGGATCCTGCGTCTTTGTCCTTTGCTGAAATGTGTTCCCTTCTGTCGGTCTATTTTCAAAAGCAGACGCATGTGGTAGCCTCTCGTGTTGCCTTTTATCGTTGTCACAAACAACCCAATCAATCCTATCGCGCTTGGGCTGCTGAACTTCACGGCCTCGGTCGAAAGTGTCACTTTGTTACTGATGTTCACAAAGAATCTTATGCCGATTCCATGGTACGGGATACTATTATCCGGTCGGCGCCCGACAAAGAAGTTCGGCAACGTGCCCTTCAGTTGGCGAATCCGACTTTAGATGAAGTTCTCTCCATTGCGCAGTCTTTTGAAATTTCTCGCGCCGCTGGGGCACAAATAGAAGCGTGGGGTGACGTCGGGGAAATACAACCTCTGTGCACTGTTGACGACGCGCGCGGCGCGTCCCCGCCGGCCGACGTGGCCGCAGTGCGCCCCCACGTGCAGCCTCGGCCAAGCCGTAAACAAACCCCTAAGAAACTGCAGCAAAATCCCCGGCAACTTCCTTCATGTCCAAGGTGTTTTACGAAACATTCACATGAGGATTGTCCACAACGTTGGGCTGTGTGTCACAACTGCAAAAAGAAAGGTCATGTGTCTTCCGTTTGCAAGTCCGACCGCATACATGATGTTCAGGAACATGACGCTGATTCTGATTCTGTGTTGTCTGTCAATTGCACTTCTTCCCTTTCAGGGAAGTTATTCCTCACTGTCCAAATCCTTGGTCGAGATGTTCGCATGCAAGTGGATACCGGTTCTGCCGCCACTATCATTAATTCTCAGACGTATCTTCAGCTGGGTTCTCCACTCCTGTTCCCTGTCACTCGGCAATTACGGACGTAAAATAAACAGAAGATTTCTCTCTTGGGACAGTTTAATGCGGAGGTATCTTACAAATCCGTCGTTCGCACTGTTCCCATATTTGTGGTCGACCAGGGCAACGCAGAAAATCTTTTTGGTTTCGACGCCTTCCGCGTTTTTGGGTTCTCCATAGATGACTCTGTCAATATTGTCTCTGACGCTATTCCCTATGCTCAACTGGATTCATTGTCGACGACCTTTTCGTCCATTTTTTCTCCTGGGTTAGGCCGTGCACACGACTTTGAAGCTCATATCACGCTCAAACCCACTGCTCGGCCTAAGTTTTTTCGGGCTCGGCCCATTCCTGTGGCCCTTCGTGATCGGGTCAAACAGGAGTTGGATCGTCTCACTACTTCAGGGGTCTTGCTTCCTGTCACTTCCAGTGAGTGGTCCTCTCCTGTCGTTGTAGTTGCCAAGCCCAATGGTTCTATTCGTCTCTGTGGCGATTTCAAAGCCACGGTAAATGCTCAGTGCCTCATCGACACTTACCCTATGCCCCGTCCTGAAGAACTGTTCACTAAACTCGCTGTAGGGCAGTATTTTTCTAAAATTGACCTGTCAGAAGCTTATCATCAACTTCCTCTCGACGCTGCTTCCCGGCAGTTTCTGGTTCTTAACACGCCTTTCGGCCTCTATCAATACCAACGCTTGCCATTCGGGGTTGCTAGCGCCCCTGCTCTCTTTCAGCGATTCTTGGAACAATTATTGCTCCCTGTTCCTGGGTGTATCAATTACATGGACGACATTGTTGTCACGGGCTCCACCACTGACGAACATCTTCAAAATCTCCACACACTTTTTAATGTCTTACAGACTGCAGGTCTTAAGTGTAATCTTCAGAAATCGCACTTTTTTCAGGCATCTATCACGTACTTGGGGTTTCAACTCTCTCGGGATGGTATTCGTCCGCTTCAACAAACTGTCGCTGCGATCGATGCCCTTCCTCGCCCTACGTCTGTTAAGGAACTGCAGGCCTTCTTGGGGAAAATCGCCTACTATCACAAGTTTTTACCGTCTGCTGCGTCGGTGGCTCAGCCGTTGCATCGCCTGTTGCATAAAAATGTGCCTTTTCACTGGTCCGCGTCATGTGACGCAGCTTTCCAGAAATTGAAGACTATGCTGATACAGGCCCCGTGCCTAGCTACTTATCGACCTGGCCAACATCTTGTCCTTGATACAGACGCCTCTCAATACGGGGTTGGGGCAGTCCTTGCGCACCGTTTTTCTGACGGTTCGGAACAACCCATTGCTTATGCCTCCAAAACGCTCACGGATGCCCAACAAAAGTATTCTCAGATTGAGAAAGAAGCTTTGGCCATCATTTATGCTCTTCATAAGTTTGGTGTTTTTCTCTATGGCACAAAATTTCATCTTGTTACGGATCACAAACCACTTGTTTCCTTGTTTCACCCATCAACGTCACTTCCCGACAAGGCTGCACACCGCCTCCAGCGTTGGGCTCTTTACTTGTCCCGTTTCAATTATGAGATTCATTTCCGGCCAACGGCTCAACATGCGAATGCTGATGCTTTGTCTCGCCTCCCCATGGGCCCTGATCAGGCATTCGATAGGGACGAACTTTTGTGTTTCCACCTGGATGTTGCCGAGCAGCGGGTTGTGGACGGGTTCCCCATCACTGGGGACAGGCTGGCGGCTGCTACGGGTTCTGACCCTACCCTCTCCCGGGTTTTACGCTGTATTCAGACGGGTTGGCCTGATCGCCCGTCCGCTAAGACTTCTGATCCGTTGCGGAACTGCTACCCTTTGCGCTACCGCCTCACGGCTAGGGATGGTGTTATCCCCCTCTCCACTGACAATGTTTCGCCGCGTGTTGTGGTCCCCGCGTCTTTGCGTGCTTCGGTCTTGCGCCTCCTTCACCAGGGGCACTGGGGTGTGTCGCGCACCAAATCTCTGGCGCGCCGTCATGTGTACTGGCCTGGCATCGACTCTGAAATCGTACACATGGTCGCTGCCTGCGGCCCTTGTGCGTCACAGGCCGCTGCCCCGAAGTCATCTTTGTCACCGTGGCCTTCGCCTGAGAAGCCCTGGGAGCGCATTCATGCTGATTTTGCGGGACCCTTTTTAGGTACTTATTGGCTCCTCGTAATTGACGCCTACTCTAACTTTCCTTTCATTGTCCGTTGCACGTCACCTACCACCGCGGCAACCACCAGTGCTCTCGCCCGCATTTTTTCTTTGGAAGGCCTCCCCTCTACTCTTGTTACTGATAATGGTCCGCAATTTGCCTCTTCTGACTTTGCGGATTTTTGTGCTCGTCACGGTGTTACGCATGTCACGGCCCCGCTGTTCCATCCACAATCCAACGGTGAGGCTGAACGACTGGTCCGCACGTTTAAGGCTCAAATGCGGAAACTTCTGACTTCTTCTGCTGCTGATGAGGCGCTTCTCCAGTTCCTGGCGTCTTACCGTTTCACCCCCATGGGCGATCACAGCCCGGCTGAGCTCTTACATGGCCGACAGCCCCGCACTCTACTTCATCTTCTGCGGCCTCCCACCTCCCGGCCGCGGGTGCCGTCGCTTGGCCGGGTCACCGCCGACGACCTCGTCTGGGTACGGGGATATGGCAGGCGGCCAAAATGGAGCCCGGGCTGCATCTTAAGACACCGTGGCCAACGCCTGTATGAAATCCAGACGGACACAGGTGTTGCAGTGCGTCATTCGGACCAGCTTCGGCCTCGGGTGCCAACAACACCTGTTCCGAATGCCGCCACACCACCCTTGACTCTCCCTGATGCTCGGGATCTTGGCACATCTCCATACTCACAACGCCACCCTCTACCCGTCATCGCGATGCCAGCACCAGAACGGATGCCACCAGACGACGTGCCCATGCGGGAACCGGAGGACCAACCAGTGTCAGAGTACATCTGCTCGCCTCCTCCTCCAACAGACGCTGACGCATCGCCCATGTCTCCTGTCATATCAACTGGACTTGCCGCAACGGGCAGATTGGTGCGTGGGGCCCCAGCAGATTCGACCCCTACGTCTCCTGTCATCTCGACCCGTTATCATCGGGGACACTTCCGTCCGTATGGGAAGCCTCCTCCGCGAGACTTTACGTCGAGTCACACAACGCCTATGGACGTCAGCCATCTCCAGGACACATCCATCAAGACCAGTGCAACAATTTCAAAGGGGGGAAAAGTGTTGTGACTCGCCGATCATTTAAAGTGCCGCCGCGCAATTACGCACGTCCTCTACGTGCGGCGCTGTCTGCCTGCCAGCCGTGCAGCAGCAGCGCCACCTAAGCGGCCAGCCGAGCAGCGGCCGCTAGACTGAGACTCAGTGCTTATCTGAACGCTAACGTGTTCACATGTCAACTTACTCTGTGACATATATGTGTTGTGTCGTTTCTAAATATACTTGTTAAACTAGAAGTTCTAACAATGTCCTACCAACAGATCCCTTCTTCTTGTCAAGTTGTGCCACGAGCTCCTCTTCTCCCCAATTCTATTCAATACCTCCTCATTAGTTATGTGATCTACCCATCTTATCTGCAGCATTCTTCTGTAGCACCACATTTCAAAAGCTTCTATTCTCTCCTTGTCCAGACTATTTATCATCCATGTTTCACTTTCATACATGGCTACACTCGATACAAATACTTTCAGAAACGACTTCCTGACATTTAAATCTATACTCGATGTTAACAAATTTTTCTTCTTCAGAAACGCTTTCCTTGCCATTGCCAGTCTACATTTTATATCCTCTCTACTTCGACCATCATCAATTATTTTGCTCCCCAAATAGCAAAACTCCTTTACTACTTTAAGTGTCTCATTTCCTAATCTAATTCCCTCAGCATCACCCGACTTAATTCGACTACATTCCATTATCCTTGTTTTGCTTTTGTTGAATTTCATCTTATACCCTCCTTTCAAGACACTGTCCATTCCATTCGGCTGCTCTTTCGAGTCCCTTGCTGTCTCTGACAGAATTACAATGTCATCAGCAAACCTCAAACTTTTTACTTTTTCTCCATGGATTTTAATACCTACTCCGAACTTTTCTTTTGTATCCCTTATTGCTTGCTCAATATACAGATTGAATAACATTGGGGATAGGCTACAACCCTGTCTCACTCCATTCCCAACCACTGCTTCCCTTTCATGTCCTTCGACTCTTATAACTGCCATCTGATTTCTGTACAAATTGTAAATAGCTTTTTGCTCCCAGTATTTTACCCCTGCCACCTTCAGAATTTGAAAGAGAGTATTCCAATCAACGTTGTCAAAAGCTTTCTCTAAGTCTACAAATGCTAGAAACATGGGTTTGCCTTTTCTTAATCTTTCTTCTAAGATAAGTCGTAGGGTCAGTATTGCCTCACGTGTTCCAACATTTCTACGGAATCCAAACTGATCTTCCCCGAGGTCGGCTTCTACCAGTTTTTCCATTCGTCTGTAAAGAATTCGTGTTAGTATTTTGCAGCAGTGACTTAAACTAATAGTTCAGTAATTTTCACATCTGTCAACACCTGCTTTCTTTGGGATTGGAATTATTATATTCTTCTTGAAATCTGAGGGTATTTCGCCTGTCTCGTACATCTTGCTCGCCAGACGGTAGAGTTTTGTCAGGAGTGGCCCTCCCAAGGCTGTCAGTAGTTATAATGGAATGTTGTCTACTCCTGGGGCCTTGTTTCGACTTAGGTCTTTCAGTGCTCTATCAAACTCTTCACGCAGTATCATATCTCCCATTTCATCTTCATCTTCATCCTCTTCCCTTTCTATAACATTGCCCTCAAGTACATCGCCCTTGTATAGTCCCTCTACATACTCCTTCCACCTTTCTGCTTTCCCTTCTTTGCTTAGAACTAGGTTTCCATCTGAGCTCTTGATATTCATACAAGTGGTTCTCTTTCCTCCAAAGGTCTCTTTAATTTTCCTGTAGGCAGTATCTACTGTGATAGCTGCATCATTAAGAATATGACAAAACTCAGTTTCTTACAGACATTATTAATATATTTTTTTTTCATTTCAGTTCATTATCCACAAGAATACCTAAGAATCTAGCAGATTCTACTTCTTCCAGCCTTGTTCCATCGACCTCTAAATCCATGTCTACAGCCTTTTCCTTGTTTTTAAACACTGCATACATAGCTGTTCCATCTTTTGGTCACTATTTAGTATTGTCATGTCATCAGCATACAATATTTTCTTTTCTACCTCCTCAGCACCTATATCATTAACAAACACATTAAATAACAATGGTCCCATTACCAAACCCTGCGGCACTCCATATTTGATGGGTTTGGTTTCTGATTGGTATGAGTTTTCTAATGATACATACATTGTAGAGACAACCATTTTCTCATCTAAGGACTGTAAAATGTATTCTGTTAGACTGGCAATTGCTGATTCTGTAGATTTACCCTTTCTGAAACCATGTTGTGAGGGTATGTGAATGTTATGTTTGTCCAAATCTGGTACACATAAGCATTTCTAGGATTTTTGAGAAACCTGATATCAGTGAAACTGGTCTGTAGTAGTTGGGATCATCCTTATCCCCTTTCTTGTACACTGGCACTACCTTCATTATTTTCAGTTCTTCTGGAAAAATTGCATCTCTGAAAGAACAGTTTGCTATGTTCAGCAGTTGTGTTATTATCTCCTTACTTACCAGCTTTATTACATGATTTGATATTTCATCATCACCAGCTGATTTCTTGGACTTCAGTTTCTGTATAGTTTTCCGCAATTCATCTTCCGTGACTGGTCTTAAGAACATAGTACTGCATAATCTTTTTGGTACCTTAATGCCCTTCTGTTTTTCACTATTTCTTTCCAATTTTAAGTTTTCTACTACGCTGATATAGTTATTATTCAGTATGTTTGCTATTTCCATACCATCTGTGACCACTGTGTTGTCTATCTTAATTGACCTAATACCTTCTTCTTTGTTTGACCCATCTTTTTCCTTTCTTTCAGCATTGATTGCATTCCAAGCTGCCTTTGCCTTGTTTTTTGGTTTGTTATGGTCGTGTCAATTGCTCTTGCTTTGGCTTCTCTTATTGTTTTTCTATACTATGTTTAAACTCACTGAGAAGAGCTGCTTTTTGTTGAGGACCAGTGGACAAAATGTTGTTCAATATGGGCAGTCACTAAAAAGGGGGTTGATCTTAGAGTACCACTTATAATTCTCACTGTGCTGTTCAGCTGTGCATGAAGCATTTGTGTGTGTGGTATGGAGACACACCATAGCACCACAATCTGCAGGACAGCAGACTAGTCCAACAGCTAAAGAGTGAAGTTTCAGTAGTGGAAACCCACATTGTTCCACACAGCTTATGCAGGACTACTTTTGTATATAACTTCCAGTTTTCCATATGCTTTCTATAGGGCAGTGTATGGTCCATTGTAATACCTGGATATTTCAGGTACTGATTTTGGTGAAGTATTCGGTCACCAAAATAGATATGGAACTGTGTATTTGCTGCCATATTGCACAAATGAAAGGGGTAACAGTAAAAAGCTGACATCACCAGTTGCCGATCTTCAGATCTTCTGCCTGTACTTGGCCCCCTTTCAGTAAATGCAGGAAGGAAAGACCATAAATTGTATACATAACAACTTTATCACAAATAAACCTTCTGAAAAAGGGCACTTGGTGCCTGAAACCAGTTAACCGGATGCCGATTATTTCAATAAAAACCGACAAATATTAGTTATTGAAGAATGTTGCAACTTTTAACCATCCTTAGAACTCTATAAACTATATCCTACATGGAATATGACACTGTCAGTTTCAGAGATCAGCACCATTATGTGCCCCATATCATCAGCAATACTTCTGAGTATATAAATAGATACAGACCTATCTTGAGCTGTCACTTCAGTCTCTACACCTGCTGCCATTGCCAAAGCAGGTTATTTGACATATTGCCTGTTGGCTTTTATCTCAGGCAGGACATCTGGCTTAAGAATTTTTTCTGAAATTTCACCAGCACAACTGGCTAACGTTGTCAGAAGTTCACCCTCCACTGCTGGTGGTGGGCTAGGCTGTCAAGTCACGAAAGCGTCAACAATTCTGTGAAATTTTTACTGGGACACAGTTCTCAGAACTGCTTTAAACTTACAGTATCTACTATGATTATTCTCACTTTTCAGGCATTGTGTCTTACATCACATCTGCCTTGATTATAGATAGTTTCGACTGTATTTACTATAATTTGTTTCTCAAAGTTGTATTTTAATGAACTATTCAGCTGAAACCTATTAATGTCAATTGTTTCTCTAGTATTTGCTGTCTTCATTCAACTTGTATTTCTCACGAACACTCGTACTTTTGTAAATTGTATGAAATATTGGTGTTTATTCTGAAGCTTTATTAGTTTTGTGACATTGCAAACAGGAAACTCTAGAATTTGTAGGCAAAAACTGTTGACGCAGTTTATGGGCAATCGTCAGACCCTATGTTAACAGAATTCCATTGCAGCCAGTCAGCTACTATTTGACTATCCCAGTTAGTAATAGAAGGCAGATTTCAGACTACCTAACAGATCAAAGCGAAAATTTCTGTTCCGACACTGACAATGTTGAGTGTTTATGGAAAAATTTCAAGGCAATCGTAAAATGCGTTTTAGACAGGTACGTGCCGAGTAAAACTGTGAGGGATGGGAAAAACCCACTGTGGTACAACAACAAAGTTAGGAAACTACTGCGAAAGCAAAGAGAGCTTCACTCCAAGTTTAAACGCAGCCAAAACCTCTCAGACAAACAGAAGCTAAACGATGTCAAAGTTAGCGTAAGGAGGGCTATGCGTGAAGCGTTCAGTGAATTCGAAAGTAAAATTCTATGTACCAACTTGACAGAAAATCCTAGGAAGTTCTGGTCTTACGTTAAATCAGTAAGTGGCTCGAAACAGCATATCCAGACACCCCGGGATGATGATGCCATTGAAACAGAGGATGACACGCGTAAAGCTGAAATACTAAACACCTTTTTCCAAAGCTGTTTCACAGAGGAAGACCGCACTGCAGTTCCTTCTCTAAATCCTCGCACAAACGAAAAAATGGCTGACATTGAAATAAGTGTCCAAGGAATAGAAAAGCAACTGGAATCACTTAACAGAGGAAAGTCCACTGGACCTGACGGGATACCAATTCAATTCTACACAGAGTACGCGAAAGAACTTGCCCCCCTTCTAACAGCCGTGTACCGCAAGTCTCGAGAGGAACGGAGGGTTCCAAATGATTGGAAAAGAGCACAGGTAGTCCCAGTCTTCAAGAAGGGTCGCCGAGCAGATGCGCAAAACTATAGACCTATATCTCTGATGTCGATCTGTTGTAGAATTTTAGAACATGTTTTTTGCTCGAGTATCATGTCGTTTTTGGAAATCCAGAATCTACTATGTAGGAATCAACATGGATTCCGGAAACAGCGATCGTGTGAGACCCAACTCGCGTTATTTGTTCATGAGACCCAGAAAATATTAGATACAGGCTCCCAGGTAGATGCTATTTTTCTTGACTTCCGGAAGGCGTTCGATACAGTTCCGCACTGTCGCCTGATAAACAAAGTAAGAGCCTACGGAATATCAGACCAGCTGTGTGGCTGGATTGAAGAGTTTTTAGCAAACAGAACACAGCATGTTGTTATCAATGGAGAGACGTCTACAGACGTTAAAGTAACCTCTGGTGTGCCACAGGGGAGTATTATGGGACCATTGCTTTTCACAATATATATAAATGACCTAGTAGATAGTGTCGGAAGTTCCATGTGGCTTTTTGTAGATGATGCTGTAGTATACAGAGAAGTTGCAGCATTAGAAAATTGTAGCGAAATGCAGGAAGATCTGCAGCGGATAGGCACTTGGTGCAGGGAGTGGCAACTGTCCCTTAACATAGACAAATGTAATGTATTGCGAATACACAGAAAGAAGGATCCTTTATTGTATGATTATATGATAGCGAAACAAACACTGGTAGCAGCTACTTCTGTAAAATATGTGGGAGTATGCGTGCGGAACGATTTGAAGTGGAATGATCATATAAAATTAATTGTTGGTAAGGCGGGTACCAGGTTGAGATTCATTGGGAGAGTGCTTAGAAAATGTAGTCCATCAACAAAGGAGGTGGCTTACAAAACACTTGTTCGACCTATACTTGAGTATTGCTCATCAGTGTGGGATCCGTACCAGATCAGGTTGACGGAGGAGATAGAGAAGATCCAAATAAGAGCGGCGCGTTTCGTCACAGGGTTATTTGGTAACCGTGATAGTGTTACGGAGATGTTTAATAAGGACAAGTGGCAGACTCTGCAAGAGAGGCGCTCTGCATCGCGGTGTAGCTTGCTCGCCAGGTTTTGAGAGGGTGCGTTTCTGGATGAGGTATCGAATATATTGCTTCCCCCTACTTATACCTCCCGAGGAGATCACGAATGTAAAATTAGAGAGATTAGAGCGCGCACAGAGGCTTTCAGACAGTCGTTCTTCCCGTGAACCATACGCGACTGGAACAGGAAAGGGAGGTAATGACAGTGGCACGTAAAGTGCCCTCCGCCACACACCGTTGGGTGGCTTGTGGAGTATAAATGTAGATGTAGATGTCTCCTCTTATTCTCACAGCATTAACTGCCATCCTACTTTCAAATATATATGTGGCACAAACAGATTGCTATGACCCTGGTTTTGGTATGGTGGTTTAGTGTGGCAGTACTGTTGTAACATATTCTACTTTCACATCAGCTGATTTGTTTTCCAAAATTTCTGTAGTTTTTAGGATTTTTTCCACATTTTGTGAAAATTAGGGTACAACCATTATATCTGCAAGTGTTGATCTTTTTAAGGAGCCTTTTGAAGGTAAGTATAAACAACTTATTTAACATTATACTGGACGTCTTTGTATTTGGGCTGCTTTATAGTCCAATTTGTAATCGATTTCATATGTAGGGATGTATAAATGAAATCAGCTGCCTTTGCAAACACAATATGATACAAAAATTTCAAACCTTTTTTCTTCTTAATACTAATTTTTTCTGCATGCCATAGAGTAAATATCAACAAAAATATACTTCTTTGATTTAATCAGGTAACAGCATCTTCTGATACTGAAAAATTATTTTTGGTCTAGAAATCAATTAATACCACTGAGAGAGGTCACAGTTCGTAGTAATTGATGGAACGTCATCGAGTAAAACAGAAGTGATTTCTGGCGTTCCCCAAGTTAGTGTTATAGGACCTTTGCTGTTCCTTATCTATGTAAACAATTTGGGAGACAAACTAAGCAGCCGTCTTCAGTTGTTTGCAGATGACACTGTCGTTTATCAACTAATAAAGCCATCTTCTTCTTCAGTAGCTCTACAGCCCTTGGTGAGCCTTGGCTTCTTCAACAATCTTCCTCCACACTTCTCGGTTATTTGCTGCTCTTTTCCACCCCCAGACTCCCATATTGCTGATATCCATTATTACCTCATCGATCCATCTTCTTCTAGGTCTCCCTTTTCGCCTAACTGAATGGATCATACCTTTCATCATTTTCTTTGGGATTCTATCCTCTGCCATTCTCTCCAAGTGTCCTAGCCATCGTATTCGCTGAGATTTCACAAATTTTACTATGTCCCTGCCTTGTATTAACTCTTGTAATTCGGCATTGTAGCGTATTCTCCAGCCTTCTTCCTCCCTTATTGGCCCATAGATTTTGCGTAGTATTTTCCGCTCGATGCTTCTTAGAGCATTTTTATCGTGTTCTGTCAACGTCCATACCTCTGAGCCGTATGTGATAACTGGGCGGACTAGGGAATTATATATTAGCAGTTTAGTTTTTCTAGTAATAAGGCTATTTTTGAAAAGCTGCATATTTGCAAAGTAAGCTCTGTTTCCTGCTTGTATTCTTTCCCTTATAGCCTTTCCAATACTGTTATCATTTGTTATTAGGGCTCCCAAGTAGTTAAAAGAGGACACTCCATTGAAGCATTTCCCATTGATGTTTAGGTTTTTAGGGGTTCTTCTGGCCTCAGATTGTGACATTACCATATATTTTGTTTTGTTTTCGTTTACTATGAGGCCAATTTTTAAGGCTTCTGTTTCCATTGCCCGGTATGTTTCTAGGAGCGTATTGGTATTTCTTCCTACTATAGCAATGTCATCAGCGTATGCACATATCTGGCTAGTTTTCATAAATATGGTGCCTCTTTTGTTGATTTTATTTACTGCACTATGCAGGGCTATGTTGAATAGGACAGTGGAGAGACTATCCCCTTGTTTCACACCTTTATTAAAGTCAAAGCTATCACTTGTTCTGCTAAGGACCTTTACTTTTGCTCTTGTCTCTGTCATTGTCATTCTGATTAGTCTTATTAATTTAGCACATATACCAACTTCTTTCAGTACTCTGTATAGTTCTTGCCGATTTATGCTGTCAAAGGCTTGTTTGAAATCAATGAATAAGAAATGCAGATCTATATCATATTCATAGAACTTTTCCATCATTTGCCTTATCACAAATATTTGATCCGTTGTTCCTCTGCCTGGTCGAAAGCCACACTGATATTCCCCTAGTATGCCTCCTGCACACTTCTGTATCCTTTCGTTTAGTATACTTGTGAAGATCTTATAAGCTGTACTTAGGAGTGTTACACCTCTATAGTTTTCACATGCTGTTCTGTCCCCTTTCTTATAAATGGAGACTATTATTCCAATTTTCCAATTATCCGGCATAGTTTCTGTTTCCCATATATCTGATATTAATGTGTGCAGTTCCTTTATTACAGCCTCACCACCAGTTTTTATTAATTCAGCAATTATGCTGTCTTCCCCAGGGGCTCGATTGTTTTTTGACTTGTGCACAGCCTGGGAGACCTCTTGTAGTGTTGGCTTTCTTGCCTCATTGGTTTCATTGTCTACTTCCAGCTCCACTCTTCCCGCCTGTGCAGCTGTCTCTTCATCTTCTAGGCTGGTGCTTAGTGTATCTTTGAAATACTCTGCCCATCTTCCCACTATCTGTTCTTCCCCCCTTATCATTTTCCCATCTTTACTGGAACAGGCCGTTGTTTTTGGTTGGAATCTATTCTTCATTTTGCCTATGGCATGATAGAACTTTCTTATTTCACTCTGTTCCTTTAGTTCTTCTAGTTCTTGAAATTTCTTCTTATTCCACTCTCTTTTCTTTCTCTTGCACAGTCTGTTAGCCCTTCTCCTTAATTCTCTATATTGTTCCACATTATTTCTGGTTTCTCTCTGTAGCACTTTTGTTCTTGCCCTGTTCTTTTCCTCTATTGCTGACCTGCAATCTTCATCAAACCACTCCTGGGTTCTTCTGTTCCTTCTTATGCCTATTATTTCCTCTGCAGCATCCTTAATGGCTTTTTCAAACCTGTGCCACCTTTCATCTACTCCTACTGTGGTCTCTTCATTGCTCAACTTTCTGCTTAGTGTTACTTGGTATTTTTTTACTTCATCAGGGATGTTCAGTTTGTCTGTATTCCATTTCATCATCTTTCCCATTCTGTTGCCCTTTGTTAGTGACAGTTTCTCTCTCAAGACTGATTTTATCAAAAAGTGGTCTGAATCACAGTTTGGTCCTCTACAGCTCCGTACATCCGTAACTGACGTGGAGTGGCGTGCAATCACTAAAATATGGTCAATCTGATTGACTACTCCATTGGCTGCAGACTTCCAAGTACCCAGATGGATCCTTTTATGTGGAAAGCAGGTACTTTTAATAATCATATTATTCCTTGCTGCGAATTGGCATAGTAAGTCTCGATTCTCATTGTTTTCTTCATGTAGTGAATATTTTCCAGAAACTCCATACGGATGTTCATTCCTCCCTATTTTTGCATTAAAATCTCCTATTACTAGCATCAGGTCATATTTAGGTACTGCACAGCATACTTTTTCCAAGTCTTCATAGAACTGTTCTTTAATTATATCCTCTTTTTCCTCTGTTGGTGCATGTGCATTAACTATTGATATATTCCTAAATTTACCTTTTAGTCTGAGTCTGCACATCCTTTCATTTATGGGTTCAAATTCTAGAAGACTTTTCCTAACTTCCCTAGTTATTATAAACCCTGTTCCAAGTTGGCCTGTTCTTTCTTCTGGTCCACTATATACCAATGAGTACTCAGGTTTATCTATCTGCCCATTCCCCTGCCATCTTGTTTCCTGTAGCCCTACAATATCATATTTGAATTTTAAAATTTCATTGGCTATTTCTTTCATTTTTCCAGGCTGAAGCATTGTCCTCACATTCCATGATGCTACTGTTAGATCCTTTATCCGTTTCCTTTGCCGGGGTCGTGATACATGCTTTCCATCCAGTTTCCAAGGCTTCTGTTGAATTTCCGTAATATTCTTTTTTTACAGTATGGGGTTATTAGCCCCATGCCCAACCCCCAACCTGGAGGACCAGGATTTGTATGAGGTTTACTCCTCTAGGGAAGCTGGCTTCACTACGCCTCTAGAGCCCTCCCTGCCCTATGTTGTGGGACACACTTTGTCTGGCTCCTCTGTCGAGACCAGTCCGGCTTGGGAGACCCTGCCAGTAGCTATGCTACCGCCGGGATAGCTCTCGACTTCACCGAAGCACGCAAACCCTCCCGCCCGGCACTGAAGGTGCCTACTATAAGGCGGTGTCCCCTGGGACACAAGTGGCAGACTCTGCAAGAGAGGCGCTCTGCATCGCAGTGTAGCTTGCTCGCCAGGTTTCGAGAGGGTGCGTTTCTGGATGAGGTATCGAATATATTGCTTCCCCCTACTTATACCTCCCGAGGAGATCACGAATGTAAAATTAGAGAGATTAGAGCGCGCACAGTCTCCTCTTATTCTCACAGCATTAACTGCCATCCTACTTTCAAATATATATGTGGCACAAACAGATTGCTATGACCCTGGTTTTGGTATGGTGGTTTAGTGTGGCAGTACTGTTGTAACATATTCTACTTTCACATCAGCTGATTTGTTTTCCAAAATTTCTGTAGTTTTTAGGATTTTTTCCACATTTTGTGAAAATTAGGGTACAACCATTATATCTGCAAGTGTTGATCTTTTTAAGGAGCCTTTTGGAGGTAAGTATAAACAACTTATTTAACATTATACTGGACGTCTTTGTATTTGGGCTGCTTTATAGTCCAATTTGTAATCGATTTCATATGTAGGGATGTATAAATGAAATCAGCTGCCTTTGCAAACACAATATGATACAAAAATTTCAAACCTTTTTTCTTCTCAATACTAATTTTTTCTGCATGCCATAGAGTAAATATCAACAAAAATATACTTCTTTGATTAAAACAGGTAACAGCATCTTCTGATACTGAAAAATTATTTTTGGTCTAGAAATCAATTAATACCACTGAGAGAGGTCACAGTTCGTAGTAATTGATGGAACGTCATCGAGTAAAACAGGAGTGATTTCTGGCGTTCCCCAAGTTAGTGTTATAGGACCTTTGCTGTTCCTTATCTATGTAAACAATTTGGGAGACAAACTAAGCAGCCGTCTTCAGTTGTTTGCAGATGACGCTGTCGTTTATCAACTAATAAAGCCATAAGAAGATCAAAACAAACTGCAAAACGATTTAGAAAAGATATCTGAGTGGTGCGAAAAGTGGCAATTGACCCTGAATAACGAAAAGTGTGAGATCATCCACATGAGTGCTAAAAGGAACTCATTAAACTTCGGTTACACAATAAATCAGTCTAATCTAAAAGCCATTAATTCAACTAAATACTTAGGTATTACAATTACGAACAACTTAAATGGGAAAGAACACATAGAAAATGTTGTGGGGAAGGCTAACCAAAGGCTGCATTTTATTGGCAGGACACTTAGAAAATATAACAGACCTACTAAGGAGACTACCTACACTACGCTTGTCCGTCCTCTTTTAGAATAATGCTGTGGGGTGTGGGATCCTTACCAGGTAGGACTGACGGAGTACATCTAAAAAGTTCAAAGAAAGGCAGCACATTTTGTATTATTGCGAAATATGGGAGAGAGTGTCACAGAAACAATACAGGATTTGGGATGGAAATCATTAAAAGAAAGGCCTTTTTTGTTGCGATGGAATCTCACGAAATTCCAATCACCAACTTTCTCCTCCGAATGCAAAAATATTTTTTTGACACCGACCTACATAGGGTGGAACGATCACCACAATAAAATAAGGGAAATCAGAGCTCATACGGAAAGATATAGGTGTTCGTTCATTCCGCGTGCTATACGAGATTGGAATAATAGAGAATTGTGAAGGTGGTTCAATGAACCCTCTGCCAGGCACTCAAATGTGATTTGCAGAGTATCCACGTAGATGTAGATGTAGAAAGTTACACGATGAGGTGCACTAGTGATACCTTAGAATTTATCAGTACACCTCAGCATGCAGCTTCACCAATGGAAATAATTGTTCTTACCCACTCTTGAATTAAAATATCAATAAAACAAAATTCAAATTTTAGCAGTTCAAGAAACAAGGTTCCTACACTGTAACTACAGAATCTCCAATGGCAAACCAGCAATCAAAATTATGAATCAGATGCCATTAATGGGTACAGCTTTCTACGTTCATAAAAGGGGAATAGGAAATGTTACAGGATTTAAATCCACCTTAGAGAGAGAGAGTATACTTCCTATCAGTTAAACGCAAAAACAAGCTATACACACTTGTTAATTGCCATGCACCAATAAATGAAAACTGGAAAAAAATCCACAAAAAACAGAGAAATTCTGGGATCTTTTAGAAACTAAATAACTAAAATTCCAAAGATGAACACCATATTACTATTAGGCAACTTCAATGCACAAATAGGCAAAGAAAAGAAATTTAGAAATGTAGGACACTACCCAGCTCATAGTAGAACTAACACAAATGGTATGAGGCTAATCATCTCGTGTGAAAGCTCTCACCTGAAACTAATGTCAACCTTCTTTAGGAAACTCCCAAGAAAAGCTAAAACGTGGATATCTCTCAACCCAATGTTAGAAGAATTTCAGTAGATCATGTGGCTATTTCACAAAAAAGTACAATGGAAATTATGAATGTGAAAGTAGTAAGGAATGGTGAATCTGATTATGATCATTATCTCTCTAAAATTAAAGTCAAACTTCTACCTAATAATAATAATAATAATAATAATAATAATAATAATAATAATAATAATAATTAAAAAAAAGAAAGAAAGAAAGTCACAAAGGTTAATAAAATACAGGGTATATAAAAAGTCTGGGAACACTTTCAATTATTTATTGCACAAGAACAAAACATTGTACAGATGTTATACATATTGTATTTTGAAGAGAAACTCTGAAAGTTTTTTTTGACAAACATTGAATGAGCAAACCCTGAGTGACCCCGTAGACGTCAATATGATAATCAAATTCTTGCCATACCCGTCCCAGCATGGCATCGTTGACTGTGGCAGTCGCTTCCCATATTCTCTCAAGGAGCTTTGGTACATAATGTGGTAGAGGCAGTACATACACCAGATCTTTAATGTGTCCCCACAGAAATAAGTCACACGGAGTGAGATCTTGTGATTGGGGAGGCCATTTCATGAAACAGCTGTCCCCTTCTCTAGCACGGCCGATCCATCAATGCGGCAGCTCCGTGTTCAGGTACCCGCAAACTTCATGATGAAAATGGGGTCGTGCACCATCTTGCTGGAAGATGAACGGAGAGTCCAATTACATTTGAGGCATCAGCCATTGCTGCACCATGTTCAAGTAGGAATATCCAGTGACAGAGCTCGGGCGAAGAAGAATGTCCCGTACAGTTTTCGACGTGACAGGGCATGAAAAACATTTACCTTTGGGGAATCATGCTCAAATTCAACGCATTTGTATGGATGCTTTGTACCCCAGATTCGAAAATTATGCCTATTCACTTTCCCATTAGTGCGAAAAGTGGCTTCATCGCTAAAAATTTAGTGATCAACAATGCTATCCCCATCCTTATTCAATTGTTGCAACTGCGAACAAAACTCAAAATGCTTGTCTTTGAGCTTCTGCACTAGCTCCAATTTGAATGGCTTTTGTCGCAGGACTTTCCACACTGTCACTGGAGCCATTTCAAGTTCATGGGATGCATGACACATTGATTTCTTTGGCCTCCTTATGAATGTCTCTTGTACGCACTCCACATTCACTTCATTCACACTGGGGCGTCTGTTTCTCTTTTCTGGGCACAAGAAACGCATCGTAACGAATTTGTTGAGCCAGTGGTAAAAGGCCTTCCTTGTTGGTGGCTTCTTACCGTATTTGAGTCTGTGGCGGTTATCGACTGCAAGAGTCGACCGCCTCATCTTTGAGAACGAACTTCTTTTAAAACTGTTGATCTCAGTGTGTTCTGAACTCTGTATTCAAGCACATGTGTTTGTACCGATATGATCAAAATAAAGTTAATTCATTATAAACGAGTGAGTGCTTAATGTTGGGTTCAATACTACCGTACATAACATCTCGATCCTCCTTACTGGTGACCCCGACGCTCACGAACGCCGCTTACGATGCCGAAATGTGTACTGGAACTTCGCCATGGACAAACAATGCAGCAACCCTTTGTCGGATTTCTACGTCCATCGACTTCGCATTGCATTGCATCGCATCTGGATGCAGTGTACAGGAAGTGTAATTGTGTGTAAATTCCCGACTCTTGTGTGAATCGTGCTTTTTGGTAACTTTCGTCACCTTCTCCCACATCGACAATGCGACCAAGGTGCACACATTGTCCATTGAAACCTGCTCAACGTGTTGCTAATTTCACTTCCGGATAGTGCAGTGCTCCTTCGCCGATTAATTTGGACAATTTTGACGTGCTTTTGTGTGATAATTATTACAGTGACATTCGTCAGTGCAGTGCTTCGACACCAGACAATCGTGCCAAACAATGGACTGCAACAAACGGGGACTATGTTGCAAATCCCAGTTCGCACGAACTCCAAACTACGGCTAAATCGCATGCCTGGTCGAATTTACAAATGTCCATCACGGCTGCCGCGTCTACCGCATCGCTTGCAAATTCGTTCGACCAGGTTTCCGCACAACCTGTCTTCCAGAGATCAAATGTTCGCGCCAACTTTTCCGCCGCTTCTCTCGCTTGTCCCTCATTTGCAGCATTCTACTACCAACATTTCTCTTGGACCAACTTCCAATGTGGTTCATGGCTGTGGAGTATATATGCTCCTCTTATGGTATCACTGACAAAAGTGAAAAATACCTCGTACTCTTCAGGCACCTAAAGGACTATAATTATATAATTACAGACATTATCTGTGACAATTTGAGTGACAAGTACACCAGAGCAAAAGCAGCTTTAATTCAGCGCCTGTCACCAACATCACAGGAACAATTTCATCAAGGACATCTTACCGATCAATGACAATGCACCAATTACACCGATGACAAGGCCGGCTGCTTCTCAGTGCAACACTGGACGTGCCGTGCCTCCCTCTACGCAGAACCCGAACCGCACCGACTCTGCTCGACCGCTACCGACAGCGACGTGACGGCCGCCGCCTGCTGGCTCACTGACCTTGACCCAGTCACAACAAACAGCTGCGCGACATACGATCCCACCACGGCTACAGCACCCGCATCTTGTCAACAACTTGCCAACACTACGCACGCTTACCGCCCGGCCGTTCACTACTCGATCGTACCCGCAACTTGTTCACCCACCCCAGAAGATGATTTCAGCCGTATCAATGCTTCATACAGTAGTGAACTTGTTCACACTCCGCCACCGACGAGTACTGAGTTTCACATTCGCGATCGCATACACGATCTCTTCTACTCGAACTGTTACGTCAATACTGTGCCGCTGACCTTGTCTTGTATGCCAGGCTACCCTTTGATAGAGACTGATTCTGATTTCAACCCCATCTTACTCAGTGATACACAGCAGACTGCTTCACGACATAAATTTTTGCCTGAACAACTGCAACAGCTACATGAGCAAATTGCGACATATGACTTGTTGGTACAAGATTAGTTACACATGCTGCAACCGACACCGACTGAGCACGACATGCAACGAGATGCTCCTGTCATTGTTCCGCCTCCGACTGCTGATGATCCTTTGCCGTTACTACCAGCTACAACTAATACCCTGACAATCACGCTACATAGATGTATGTCCCAGATGTCATGACTGTCATCATCACACTGCCTCAAGTGGAAATTCTACGTTACTGATGCGATGCAAGCAACTTATTTATGCCGCTGCCACCTTTCCCTGGTAGTTCCAGACACTTCGTTTCTGTACCACGGCATAACCAGCTGCATTCCAGTGTCGCTGTCTTTGCCGCCCTCCTCACTACCTCCGCAATGTACGACCAACACATCTGCTGTTTCTGCTTTGACGAGTGAGCATCTTTCCGCTCCGACACACGACCGTGTAGCAGTTTCACGCGAGCAGCTTACAGCCTTACGACTCGACCGCAGCGCCGACAGCGAAAGCACACACGCAGCTCCAGTTCCATCGAACTGTGTCGCCTCTCTGCCACGGACGAGTAGTTCATCCGCCGATTCGACTTCTTCACATTCACATTACGTCTCATCGCCTTCCTGCTCTGACCACGGTTTCGCCGACCACGTCCGCCTTCCACCACCTCTTGCCGTCGCCATGCCCCATGCACAGGGCTCGCGGACACGCCCCCCAACCTACAATCATGGCTGTTTCGCACATCAAAATACCGACACTGTCAAATCTGCTTGGAACATCCTGCCATCTACCGCTGTAACACACTCACCACCCACAGACACTGAGGTGACGCTTCCGTCTACACCGAAGTCATCTGCCGCCAAGGTCAGTCATGTGCAGCTTGCTGTTTTCTCCCCTGCTGCAACATTAAGCGCCTCCTTAACTCCGTCATTACTGCTAGTGTTGCTCGTCCGGCATCTCTTACGCAACCTGTTAAGCCACAGCATGCTTGCTCCTTTATGTTATACGGCCAATAACAAACTGTTACCGGACACATTGCACTTACTGCAGCGCTCGCCAGCAAATACTTTGGCAATACATCGCATCGCATCTTTGGCGCACTCCGTGCCTCTGATCGGATCAAAACCCCGCTGCGCCACACGGCCTCGGCACGACGATGTTCTCCCCACCAACACCTTCTGCTTTCACTGTGCCACCAGCAGTATGGCACGGTCAACCTGTGAATGCCTTCCGCACCTCCTTCCCTCCACAGGTCACGCCTACCAAGACATCGAGAAACGGTCCGATTGCGCCTCGCACTAGCGCCTGCCACAACACTATCGGTCACGTGTACTTGTGCCATCAGCTAGCCGGGTGCACATACGCCTCTCATCATCCTTACCATGCTCCGCACTACCGGCGAGGGCTCTGTGGCGGTTATCGACTGCAAGAGTCGACTGCCTCATCTTTGAGAACGAACTTCTTTGAAAACTGTAGATCTAGTGTGTTCCGAACTCTGTATTCGAGCGGATGTGTTTGTACCGACATGATCAAAATAAAGTTAATTAATTATAAACGAGCTAATACTTAATGTTGGGTTTGATATTACCGTACGTAACATCTCGATCCTCCTTAAGTCTAAACATCTGTTGAACAGATGTAGCACACTTGTTTTTGTTGAACTCCAACACACATGAAGCTCGCTCTGCACCTGAACTCGCCATGTTTGCGACTAGCGCTGACTATCGGCAAATTACCAAACTATGCTGTGGTGGTATACATGGAAAAAAAAAAACTTTCAGGGATTCTCTTCAAAATGACATATGTATGATCTGTACAATGTTTGGTTCTTGTGAAATAAATAACTGAAAGTGTTCCCAGACTTTATGTACACCCTGTATAATACAGACAGGCTTACTATAACAAAAGAATCAATTAAAAACTAACAAGATTAAATTAAAGTGGCTAAACATGGCAACTGGCAAGATATATTCAAAGAAATTAATAAGACTGCACAGAAAGTATTTGGGTCAATAAAAAACAAAAGCAAAATATGGTCGAAATATGTGAAGAAGCCATAGCAGAGAGGACTAAAAAGTGGGAAAAATGGAACTGCTGAAAGAAAATTGAAGATTATGGTCAATTTAAACAACAAAGAAAGGAAACAGCCACATTAATCAAAAATACCAAATGTGATTTTGAAAAGGAGAAATTTTTGGAAATAGACAAAAATTTTGTAAAAAAATAATACTTTTGACTTTTATCAAACTTTGATGAACAAATTAAAGTGGTACCAAACTCCAAATGTCGGTTTCAAAACTGAAAACTGTGTTAAGCAATATCGAGTATTTGAAATACTAGCAAGACATTTTCATCAGCTTCTGAACTGTACTAAACCAAGTCATAAATTGGAATTCTCAGATATGAATGAAAATCTGGAAGAAGTTTTACCATAAACTATAGAGGAAATTCAAGAAGTAATTATGGCCCTCAAAAACAACAAAGCTAGTGTAGAAGATTCTATTACAGCTGAACTTTTGAAATGGATCTTGCCAAATATAGCAGAGGAGCTAAATTTACTTTTTGAAGAAATCTAGAAAACAGAAAAAATCGCAGAGTAATGGATAGTTGCCTTGATACACCCACTCCACAAAAAAAGTAATAAACAGTATGTAAACAACTACAAAGGAATCTGTTTACTGCCAGTAGCGTAAGTAATTTCCTTGGTTTTATTAAGCAGAATAGAAACAACACTAGACAGTCATTTAGATGAATATTAAGGTGGTTTTAGGAAATGAAGGTCATGCTCAGAACAAATATATTAATGGCAAGTCAGTAATCCATCACAGATTACTTAATTCAAAGGATATTGTAGTTATGTTTGTGGATTTCAAAAAGGCTTTTGATTCATATATAAAAAAATCTGAGAATTTGGAGTAAAGTCTTAACTGGCAAACCTAATCCATGTTAACACTTACAGATACAGTCTGTAAAGTAAAATTTATGGAGGAAATATGACAGCCTTTCAAAATAAAAACAGGTATATGAGAAGGTGACAGCCTATCACAATTCTTTTTAATGGTGTGTTAGAGAAAATAATAAGAATTTTGAACAAAAAACTTATTGAACTCAACACGTCACCTACAAAGTTAGGAAGACAAGATGAAGCAAAAAGTTCAAAATCAACTGTCTTTCATTTGCAGATGATATTGCTACGCTTTCCAAAAATGTGGCATCAGCTATCACACAAATAAATCTCCTGGAAGAAACAGCCAGCAGGATTGGCTTAACAATTTCTGAGGAAAACCAAAATTTGTAACAAACTTTATGGATGCTCTAGAATTTCTGAAAACAGATATTGGCCAAATAGAGAGGGTATGAAAATTCAAATATCTAGGGGAGATAATCCAAGAAAAAGCTTTGGAAAAATCTGCAACAGAGGACAGGTTGCATAAAATGAGGATAGCATATGGTATCACCAAAGACCTCTACAATAAAAAGTGCCTATCCAAAGATGCAAAAATAAGGCATTACAACACAATAAAGAAGCCAGAATGCCTATATGCAAGCAAACGCCTGGCATTAAACTATAATTTAGATAAATTAGAACTACTAGAAAGGCAAATAAATATTAAGACCAGAAAACACAGCTGAAGGTTGGAAATTATGAAGTAATGCCGAAATATAGAAAATATTTTAAATGCAATGAAAAAAAGAAGACATGCTGTTCATACACCTATTTCAAATGCAAGACAGTAGATTAACTAATAAGATTTTCAAATATTTGTGGGATTATAAGTACGCAAGCTGGGTCAACGAAGCAAAACAGCAGCTACAAAGATCAAAATAAAAACAGAAGGTATAAACAATAGAGAAGCCTTTCAGGAAAAAGTACTGAAAATGGAAGGATTCCACGGCAGGATAGCTAAAAAGACTGGTTCAAAATGGTCTGCAGTAAAGATGAAGGTATACTGGAAGAAAAGAAAAGAATGAAGAATTGAAATTGGAACATGCTGCCCAGATGGACTATTCGCAGTAAAACAAAAAGGTAACTGAAATTTAAGCATCATATTTTCGCCAATCTTCTGCAATTTTTTCTAAAGAAAATATGGTGTTAATTTACATCTGCTCCTGTCAGTTGTGGTGAGATACTTGTACTGTTCAATAAATTTTCCCATTCTGCTTGTCATTATTCGCTTTGGTAACTTAAAAAAGTATGCACTGTAAGGGGATGGGAGAAGTTAGTTTTACTTGAAGGTTATTGGAAAATGACGTCAAAACGATGTGTACTTGTCCGACACATCTGTCAACTGCTGTTCATGGTCACAAGTTTCACGTAAGTATGGTATGGGAGAGGACCCATGGAAATTGCTAAATATTCGGAAAAGACTTGTTTTGGTTGCACCAATTCAAGTTATGTCCTTAGATTCCTGATTAACCACACTTTTAGAAAGCATGATATATATGGAAATAAACAGCCAAATATTTGTGACAAGCAATAACATAAATGTCACTGCTGCTCATTTCACTAACATCAATTTATAATTTGGCCATGATAAGTTGTTGACTTTGCTGCTGCTGCCAGAAGCGGGGAAAATTGGCAATAGCTGAAAGATATTTATTTGTCCCCGAGTACAAACTGTGGTGTCACTGCCAGACACCACACTTGCTAGGTGGTAGCCTTTAAATCGGCCGCGGTCCGCTAGAATACGTCGGACCCGCGTGTCGCCACTGTCAGTGATCGCAGACCGAGCGCCGCCACATGGCAGGTCTAGAGAGACTTACTAGCACTCGCCCCAGTTGTACAGCCGACGTTCATAGCAGTGGTTTACTGACAATCACGCTCTCATTTGCTGAGACGATAGTTAGCATAGCCTTCAGCTACGTCATTTGCTACGACCTAGCAAGGCGCCGTATTCAATTTGTATTGTGAAGCATGTATCATCAAGAGCGATGTTCTACAATTATGGATTAAAGTTAAGTATTACATCATCTACGTACTTTATTTGCAATTCTCAAGACATTGTCGTGTTCCAGACCTCATGCCAATCTACGTGAGCTTAAAGCGTGCATTTCGGCCTCCTCTAGCAATACGGTGTTGGCTCTTCTGCCAACACTTCATATTAGCGACGAAGATTTAACGGTCGTATTGCTCTACTTTACATGTGTCATGGCTTAGCCACAATCTCCAGATGTACTGTCCGAATTTTATCGCTTGCAGAATCAGCAGACGCAGGCCTTATTGGATGCCCTTGGACAGCTCGTCCAGGGTCAACGTGCAATGCAAAACGATGCGGTGGCCGCCGCTCCACCGCTACTGCAGCCACAACACGCAGTTGCACCATCTTTTCATCCTTTTGATTCGGCACTGGAAAGCTGGACGGAGTGGTCACGCCAATTTGGATTCCATCTCGCCGCCTACAGAATTCAAGGTAATGAGCGGCAGCCATTTCTTCTTTCCGCCATAGGCATCCACACGTACCGAGTGATAGTGAAATTGTTTCCCCGACGCGACGTAGCAACTCTGTCCTACGACGAAATTTTGTCTGCATTAGATACACATTTCAAAGAATCAGTCAATGTAGTTGCCAAACGGTATACGTTCTTTCGTACCAAACGTACGAACGGTCAAACTAATCGGGAGTGGGTTGCAACTTTGCAAGGCCTTACTAGGGATTGTGCTTTTGAGTGTGAATGTGGACTCCCTTATTCAGATACTATGGTGCGTGATGTAATTGCACAGAACGTTTCTGATGTTCGTATAAGGGAACAGATTTTGAAAGTAGTCAATCTCTCCCTTCAACAAGTGATAGACATATTGGATAGGCAAGACACACTTGACTTTGCTCAGGAATCATTTGAAACTTCACCAGCTGTGTGTCACATTAACCGGCCCGCCGGGCGAGCTGCACGGAACAGTAAACAGCCCTCGCGCTCGTCCGCGCAGCTGCCGCCAAGCTCTCCGCTACGTTTGCCGCGCCAGCAAGCAAATGCAGTGCTAAAGTAATGCCCGCGGTGTGCTAATAGACATTCGCATGAGAATTGCCTGTCACGCCAAGCCATTTGCTTTTTCTGTAATAAAAAAGGACATGTTCAAAGTATTTGCCAGAAAAAGCTTAGATCGGACGCTACCAACCATTCCAGGCCCTTTGCTTCGCGCCGGAATCGAACCAAGCATACTCGGGCTCGTGAGCCTCCGCCCATGGACATTCATGTAGTTCATTCCACTCCGCCCAGTGCCACTCTTTCTAACAGTGACTGGTTCGTCCCACAAAAAGTGTGCGTCGACGTCGCCGGAAATCACGTCAATTAGCAAGTGATTCTGTACCAGTGTCTGTTCTCGTTGCACGAGACAGTCGCTCTTGTCGTCAGCAGGACAATAAACTTTTTGTAGACTTGGACATTCATGGCCACGTAATACCATTCCAGCTCGATAACGGAGCTGGTTTCATTGATCAATAACGACACGTACAAACAGCTGGGCATCACCCTTAGTAATTTTACCAAAACCTTCCGGAAAATTGAGACTTTGTGTGGACTTCAAAGCTACGGTGAATCCACAACTAGTGATTGCAACTTTTCCTTTACCCCGCCCGGAAGATCTTTTTGACAAACTGTGCCCGGGTAAATATTTTTTGAAGTTGGACCTAGCAGATGCGTACTTGCAAATACCAGTGGACGACGAATCCCAGCACGTCTTGGTGGTTAACACGCATCTTGGTTTGTATAGATTTAAAAGACTGCCATTCGGGTGTGCATCCGCCCCTGCATTGTTTCAGCAATATCTGCAAACTGTTTGTGCGTCGGTCCCTACTGCAGCAAACTATCTGGACGATATTGTGATCTCTGGAAAGACAGAAGAAGAACATTTAGCCAATCTCCGAACATTATTTCAGGTCTTGCGCCAAAATGGTCTTCGCTTGCGGAAGGACAAATGTGTGTTTTTTGCTCGTGACTTACCCTATCTGGGACATGTAATCAATGCCCAAGGCATACATCGCAGTCCAGAACACCTCCGTGCCATACAAGACTTGCCTTCGCCGCAGAATTTGAAGCAGCTACAGAGTGTGCTGGGAAAAATGAATTCCTATAAGAACTATGTGCGCAACGCCTCTTCCATTTCAGCTCCACTTCATCGCTTACGCCGCAACGGTGTTCCGTTTGTCTGGACGACGGAATGCGAACACGCCTTTCACCAGTTGAAATCGGCGTTGCTTTCCAATACTTGCCTTACGCCATTCGATCCCCAGAAACCCCTTTTGTTGATGGTAGATGCATCGGATTTCGGGATCGGTGCTGTGCTTGCGCACAAAGATGGATCGCATGATCGCCCTATTGCCTTTGCGTCCAAATTGCTCTCGTCTGCGGAAAGAAATTATTCACAGATCGAGAAAGAATCTTTGGCTCTCGTCTTTGGTGTTACTAAGTTTCATGATTTCTTGTATGGTCGTCACTTTACCATCATCACAGACCACAAACCTTTGACATCGCTTTTTCATCCGAACAAGCCTGTACCTCCACGTACAGCACAGAAATTCATTCGCTGGTCTATTTTCCTCTCGCAGTACCGCTACGATATTTTGTATCGGTCCACTGCTAAGCACGGAGACGCCGATGCGTTGTCCCGTTTGCCTGTTGCTAAGGATAGAGCATTCGATTCCTCCGAACTTGCTTGCCTGTTCATTGATTCAGAAACCGATGACGTGGTCGAATCGTTTCCGATTGATTTTCGTTGTGTAGCTACAGCCACAGCTGCTGACCCTGTCTTTGCTACAGTTTTGCGTTTTGTTGCTACGCAATGGCCCTTGTCGAAGTCACGGATGGAGGATCCGTTGGTTCGCCGATTTTTTGCTCACAAGGAGAGACTTTTTGTTCGACGTGGTGTTTTGCTGTTGCGTTCTGATAATGATCAGTCCAGGGTCGTGGTCCCACGTTCGTTACAGTCCTCTGTCTTACGGCTTCTCCACCAAGGTCATTGGGGTATAGTGCGAACGAAACAACTTGCTTGTCAGCACTGTACTTGGTTCGGAATCAAAAAAATGGCTCTGAGCACTATGGGACTCAACATCTTAGGTCATAAGTCCCCTAGAACTTAGAACTAATTAAACCTAACTAACCTAAGGACATCACACACACCCATGCCCGAGGCAGGATTCGAACCTGCGACCGTAGCAGTCCCGCGGTTCCGGACTGCAGCGCCAGAACCGCTAGACCACCGCGGCCGGCGGTTCGGAATCGATGCTGCGATTACGAATATGTGCTCTTCTTGTATGGCGTGTGCCGAACAACAATCCGCACCACCGCGGAAATTCTTTGCATGGCCGAAAGCCACTTCCCCTTGGCAACGCTTGCACATCGATTTTGCTGGTCCATTCTGGAATGCTCGATGGTTGGTTGTGGTCGATTCCTTCAGTAATTTTCCTTTTGTTGTACGGATGTCTTCCACGACGTCGTCTGCCACCATCCAAGCGTTATCCGCTATCTTTTGCATTGAAGGTCTTCCACAGACTATTGTTTCCGACAATGGCCCACAATTCATGTCCGCAGAATTTCAGTCATTCTGCAAGGCCAATGGTATTCAACATCTGACGTCCGCGCCGTTTTCGCCTCAGTCCAACGGTGCCGCTGAACGATTGGTTCGAACTTTCAAGTCACAGATGTTGAAGTTGAAAGAGTCGCATTCTCGGGAGGACGCGTTATTGCTCTTTTTGTCCTCGTATCGCTCTCAGCCCCGAGATGGTCGTTCACGGGCTGAGTTGCTCCACGGTCATCCTCATCGAACCTTGATGTCTTTGCTACATCCGCAGCATCAGGTTCCAGTGCAGCGGCAGCCACCTGTTTTTGCTCCAGGCGACGTTGTATACTATCGCAACTATCGAGGTTCACGGCGTTGGCTCGCAGGGCGCATTCTTCGCTGCCTTGGCCGTGCTATGTATCTGGTTTTGGGGGCCTCTGGTGAGGTGCGTCAGCATCTAAATCAGCTGCGCCTCTGTCGTCGCACGGGTTCTGCCGCTCCCCGTCTGCTTTCAGCGATGGTGCCGTCAGATCAGCGCCCTGGGGACCCATCTACTGGCTCGCCTCATCCCCAGGTGTTACCGACGCTGCCTTCCATTTTGCCCCATGGCGACGCGCTGCCGCCTGTTCTCCCGCCGGCGACACCCGCAGTGGACGCTTCGCTGCAGCCGCCAAGCGCCTCCCTGGGTCACGCGCCGCCAATCGCTTCCCGTGGCCAGCTGTCCTCCGACATGGACCTCTTGCCCGCTCCGGACCAGATGTCGTCTTCGCCCGTCGGGTACCCCAACGCGATTGAGGTCGACCCTTCGGCCCCTCCTGTATCGCTAAGGGCGCATACACCGCATGTTGGTGTGCACCCTGGACTAGGTTTTCAGGCGTTTCCTAGCTCCCCTTGGACCGAATGGCCGGGTGCGGGTGGCACAGCCTCGCCTGTTGTTAGGCTCCCCACCTCGTCGCATACGTCAACAAGGGGTCCTCCCCACGGCGGGCAGAATCCTTATAACACAACCGTACGCCGATTTGCGGGGGAGGAATGTGGTGTCACTGCCAGACACCACACTTGCTAGGTGGTAGCCTTTAAATCGGCCGCGGTCCGCTAGAATACGTCGGACCCGCGTGTCGCCACTGTCAGTGATCGCAGACCGAGCGCCGCCACATGGCAGGTCTAGAGAGACTTACTAGCACTCGCCCCAGTTGTACAGCCGACGTTCATAGCAGTGGTTTACTGACAATCACGCTCTCATTTGCTGAGACGATAGTTAGCATAGCCTTCAGCGACGTCATTTGCTACGACCTAGCAAGGCGCCGTATTCAATTTGTATTGTGAAGCATGTATCATCAAGAGCGATGTTCTACAATTATGGATTAAAGTTAAGTATTACATCATCTACGTACTTTATTTGCAATTCTCAAGACATTGTCGTGTTCCAGACCTCATGCCAATCTACGTGAGCTTAAAGCGTGCATTTCGGCCTCCTCTAGCAATACGGTGTTGGCTCTTCTGCCAACACTTCATATTGGCGACGAAGATTTAACGGTCGTATTGCTCTACTTTACATGTGTCATGGCTTAGCCACAATCTCCAGATGTACTGTCCGAATTTTATCGCTTGCAGAATCAGCAGACGCAGGCCTTATTGGATGCCCTTGGACAGCTCGTCCAGGGTCAACGTGCAATGCAAAACGATGCGGCGGCCGCCGCTCCACCGCTACCGCAGCCACAACACGCAGTTGCACCATCTTTTCATCCTTTTGATTCGGCACTGGAAAGCTGGACGGAGTGGTCACGCCAATTTGGATTCCATCTCGCCGCCTACAGAATTCAAGGTAATGAGCGGCAGCCATTTCTTCTTTCCGCCATAGGCATCCACACGTACCGAGTGATAGTGAAATTGTTTCCCCGACGCGACGTAGCAACTCTGTCCTACGACGAAATTTTGTCTGCATTAGATACACATTTCAAAGAATCAGTCAATGTAGTTGCCAAACGGTATACGTTCTTTCGTACCAAACGTACTAACGGTCAAACTAATCGGGAGTGGGTTGCAACTTTGCAAGGCCTTACTAGGGATTGTGCTTTTGAGTGTGAATGTGGACTCCCTTATTCAGATACTATGGTGCGTGATGTAATTGCACAGAACGTTTCTGATGTTCGTATAAGCGAACAGATTTTGAAACTAGTCAATCCCTCCCTTCAACAAGTGATAGACATATTGGATAGGCAAGACACACTTGACTTTGCTCAGGAATCATTTGAAACTTCGCCAGCTGTGTGTCACATTAACCGGCCCGCCGGGCGAGCTGCACGGAACAGTAAACAGCCCTCGCGCTCGTCCGCGCAGCTGCCGCCAAGCTCTCCGCTACGTTTGCCGCGCCAGCAAGCAAATGCAGTGCTAAAGTCATGCCCGCGGTGTGCTAATAGACATTCGCATGAGAATTGCCCGTCACGCCAAGCCATTTGCTTTTTCTGTAATAAAAAAGGACATGTTCAAAGTATTTGCCAGAAAAAGCTTAGATCGGACGCTACCAACCATTCCAGGCCCTTTGCTTCGCGCCGGAATCGAACCAAGCATACTCGGGCTCGTGAGCCTCCGCCCATGGACATTCATGTAGTTCATTCCACTCCGCCCAGTGCCACTCTTTCTAACAGTGACTGGTTCGTCCCACAAAAAGTGTGCGTCGACGTCGCCGGAAATCACGTCAATTAGCAAGTGATTCTGTACCAGTGTCTGTTCTCGTTGCACGAGACAGTCGCTCTTGTCGTCAGCAGGACAATAAACTTTTTGTAGACTTGGACATTCATGGCCACGTAATACCATTCCAGCTCGATAACGGAGCTGGTTTCATTGATCAATAACGACACGTACAAACAGCTGGGCATCACCCTTAGTAATTTTACCAAAACCTTCCGGAAAATTGGGACTTTGTGTGGACTTCAAAGCTACGGTGAATCCACAACTAGTGATTGCAACTTTTCCTTTACCCCGCCCGGAAGATCTTTTTGACAAACTGTGCCCGGGTAAATATTTTTTGAAGTTGGACCTAGCAGATGCGTACTTGCAAATACCAGTGGACGACGAATCCCAGCACGTCTTGGTGGTTAACACGCATCTTGGTTTGTATAGATTTAAAAGACTGCCATTCGGGTGTGCATCCGCCCCTGCATTGTTTCAGCAATATCTGCAAACTGTTTGTGCGTCGGTCCCTACTGCAGCAAACTATCTGGACGATATTGTGATCTCTGGAAAGACAGAAGAAGAACATTTAGCCAATCTCCGAACATTATTTCAGGTCTTGCGCCAAAATGGTCTTCGCTTGCGGAAGGACAAATGTGTGTTTTTTGCTCGTGACTTACCCTATCTGGGACATGTAATCAATGCCCAAGGCATACATCGCAGTCCAGAACACCTCCGTGCCATACAAGACTTGCCTTCGCCGCAGAATTTGAAGCAGCTACAGAGTGTGCTGGGAAAAATGAATTCCTATAAGAACTATGTGCGCAACGCCTCTTCCATTTCAGCTCCACTTCATCGCTTACGCCGCAACGGTGTTCCGTTTGTCTGGACGACGGAATGCGAACACGCCTTTCACCAGTTGAAATCGGCGTTGCTTTCCAATACTTGCCTTACGCCATTCGATCCCCAGAAACCCCTTTTGTTGATGGTAGATGCATCGGATTTCAGGATCGGTGCTGTGCTTGCGCACAAAGATGGATCGCATGATCGCCCTATTGCCTTTGCGTCCAAATTGCTCTCGTCTGCGGAAAGAAATTATTCACAGATCGAGAAAGAATCTTTGGCTCTCGTCTTTGGTGTTACTAAGTTTCATGATTTCTTGTATGGTCGTCACTTTACCATCATCACAGACCACAAACCTTTGACATCGCTTTTTCATCCGAACAAGCCTGTACCTCCACGTACAGCACAGAAATTCATTCGCTGGTCTATTTTCCTCTCGCAGTACCGCTACGATATTTTGTATCGGTCCACTGCTAAGCACGGAGACGCCGATGCGTTGTCCCGTTTGCCTGTTGCTAAGGATAGAGCATTCGATTCCTCCGAACTTGCTTGCCTGTTCATTGATTCAGAAACCGATGACGTGGTCGAATCGTTTCCGATTGATTTTCGTTGTGTAGCTACAGCCACAGCTGCTGACCCTGTCCTTGCTACAGTTTTGCGTTTTGTTGCTACGCAATGGCCCTTGTCGAAGTCACGGATCGAGGATCCGTTGGTTCGCCGATTTTTTGCTCACAAGGAGAGACTTTTTGTTCGACGTGGTGTTTTGCTGTTGCGTTCTGATAATGATCAGTCCAGGGTCGTGGTCCCACGTTCGTTACAGTCCTCTGTCTTACGGCTTCTCCACCAAGGTCATTGGGGTATAGTGCGAACGAAACAACTTGCTTGTCAGCACTGTACTTGGTTCGGAATCGATGCTGCGATTACGAATATGTGCTCTTCTTGTATGGCGTGTGCCGAACAACAATCCGCACCACCGCGGAAATTCTTTGCATGGCCGAAAGCCACTTCCCCTTGGCAACGCTTGCACATCGATTTTGCTGGTCCATTCTGGAATGCTCGATGGTTGGTTGTGGTCGATTCCTTCAGTAATTTTCCTTTTGTTGTACGGATGTCTTCCACGACGTCGTCTGCCACCATCCAAGCGTTATCCGCTATCTTTTGCATTGAAGGTCTTCCACAGACTATTGTTTCCGACAATGGCCCACAATTCATGTCCGCAGAATTTCAGTCATTCTGCAAGGCCAATGGTATTCAACATCTGACGTCCGCGCCGTTTTCGCCTCAGTCCAACGGTGCCGCTGAACGATTGGTTCGAACTTTCAAGTCACAGATGTTGAAGTTGAAAGAGTCGCATTCTCGGGAGGACGCGTTATTGCTCTTTTTGTCCTCGTATCGCTCTCAGCCCCGAGATGGTCGTTCACGGGCTGAGTTGCTCCACGGTCATCCTCATCGAACCTTGATGTCTTTGCTACATCCGCAGCATCAGGTTCCAGTGCAGCGGCAGCCACCTGTTTTTGCTCCAGGCGACGTTGTATACTATCGCAACTATCGAGGTTCACGGCGTTGGCTCGCAGGGCGCATTCTTCGCTGCCTTGGCCGTGCTATGTATCTGGTTTTGGGGGCCTCTGGTGAGGTGCGTCAGCATCTCAATCAGCTGCGCCTCTGTCGTCGCACGGGTTCTGCCGCTCCCCGTCTGCTTTCAGCGATGGTGCCGTCAGATCAGCGCCCTGGGGACCCATCTACTGGCTCGCCTCATCCCCAGGTGTTACCGACGCTGCCTTCCATTTTGCCCCATGGCGACGCGCTGCCGCCTGTTCTCCCGCCGGCGACACCCGCAGTGGACGCTTCGCTGCAGCCGCCAAGCGCCTCCCTGGGTCACGCGCCGCCAATCGCTTCCCGTGGCCAGCTGTCCTCCGACATGGACCTCTTGCCCGCTCCGGACCAGATGTCGTCTTCGCCCGTCGGGTACCCCAACGCGATTGAGGTCGACCCTTCGGCCCCTCCTGTATCGCTAAGGGCGCATACACCGCATGTTGGTGTGCACCCTGGACTAGGTTTTCAGGCGTTTCCTAGCTCCCCTTGGACCGAATGGCCGGGTGCGGGTGGCACAGCCTCGCCTGTTGTTAGGCTCCCCACCTCGTCGCATACGTCAACAAGGGGTCCTCCCCACGGCGGGCAGAATCCTTATAACACAACCGTACGCCGATTTGCGGGGGAGGAATGTGGTGTCACTGCCAGACACCACACTTGCTAGGTGGTAGCCTTTAAATCGGCCGCGGTCCGCTAGAATACGTCGGACCCGCGTGTCGCCACTGTCAGTGATCGCAGACCGAGCGCCGCCACATGGCAGGTCTAGAGAGACTTACTAGCACTCGCCCCAGTTGTACAGCCGACGTTCATAGCAGTGGTTTACTGACAATCACGCTCTCATTTGCTGAGACGATAGTTAGCATAGCCTTCAGCTACGTCATTTGCTACGACCTAGCAAGGCGCCGTATTCAATTTGTATTGTGAAGCATGTATCATCAAGAGCGATGTTCTACAATTATGGATTAAAGTTAAGTATTACATCATCTACGTACTTTATTTGCAATTCTCAAGACATTGTCCTGTTCCAGACCTCACGCCAATCTACATGAGCTTAAAGCGTGCAATTTCGGCCTCCTCTAGCAATACGGTGTTGGCTCGTCTGCCAACACTTCACAAACAATATTTGCAACAGTGTCACATCTGCTTCTTATAGGCACAGCACACAGGTAGTGGTGCCAGCACAGGCAATGGAGAAAAGTGGTAAGCTTAGGTTCCTGCTTAACCACACCCTCAGAAATCTTAACATATTCTGGGGGGGGGGGGGGGGGGGGGGGGAAGAGAGAGAGAGTGTCAAATGTTTGTGAAAAGCAAGATTACAAATGTCAAACAACTCAATCTGGAGAGAGAATGCTCTAATATGTAAACAACATCAAATACTGCAGAACCTACTTCCATTACATTAATAAGAAAGTCCCAGAATCTTCCACAAATGTGAAGGTGTATAAAAAATGTTTGAATATAACAGGATGCAAACCTACTTCTTACGACTCTGTATAAGAATTAGGTGGGTAGATCATGTAACTACTGAGGAGATACTGAATAGAATTGGGGAGGAGAGAAATTTGTGGCACAACCTGATTAGAAGGCAGGATCGGTTGATAGGACACATTCTGAGGCATCGAGGGATCAGCATCTAAGTACTGGAGGGAAGTATGTGGGGGGATTGGGGGGGGGGGGGGGGCTAAAAATCATAGAGAGACAAAGAGATGCGTACAGTAAGCAGATTCAGAAGTATGTAGCTTGCATTAGTTATTCGGAGATGATGAGTCTTGCACAGGATAGAGTAGCATGGAGAGGTGTATCAAACCAGTCTTCAGACTGAAGAGCACAACAACAAACAACTCCATGTCTCTCCACTACACCATTATGACAGCACATAACTTTCAACAACAGATGGCTTTCATCTTAGGATGCCATGAAGGGTTTTGCTGCTGATGTCACTAACTGGCATTGAACTATAACAAGTATTACCCAGAGTGATGTTTTGTGATAAATCTTCAATGTGTTGTTGCCTTGAAATGGCATACTGTCATAACACAAAAACAATTAAATCCACTGTGATGTCTCTGACGGTCTTCATTTGTCAATTGCTATCAAGTTCTGAGGTTACATTAAATTTTATGGAAGACACGTCATTTTGGTCGGTTGGCTTGTGGGGATTGAAGGGACCAGACTACAAAGGCCATCGGTCCCCACGTCATTTTGACATCACTTCGAGTGACACTAGCCACTCCCTAAGGCAACACATTAGATTATCACTGGAGAACCAGTGTACTGTAATTTGAGGAGAAAAAGGAGTGGGGCTTGCATATTTCTTTCTGAGTGCAGAAGGAAGTCTTTTCAGCCAAAGATTCATATCTTAATGGGGTCTCCCAATGTGCAGAATATTTAAAAAATAAACACATTCATTTGATGTGAGGCTGAGAGCTGCGAACCTAGAACCAGAAGACACTTTCGAATTATTGAATGGATACTGAAAAGAAGTTTATGCAGGAGAATGTGGAGGAGGCTTGCAAAGTGCTTGAGCTGGGAGTATGACACTATTAATTCTTCTAATTAAAAGCTTGCATTTATGAGGATCTGATTACAATGTACAAGTGAAAACTCCTATGAACCCAAGAGCAACAATTCAATCCAGTAAAATTCGGCAATGACAGCAGCTCGCAAAAAATACATCAAGGCCACAAAGCAGAAGACAATTTTGAACCATATCTTTCAAAATAACATCTGTTGTACTCACACTATTACCAGATGTACAGAATCAAGCTTGGAAACATAAAAACTAATGTTATCATTGTACAAGTACCAGAGAAACTGCAACCTGCATCGGACACTAAACAGAGCCTTTGAAGGCACCTAAATGGATCATTTCGTGTCCAAGTCTATGTCAAAATAGGAGGGATTTGGAGCAAATGGAAGATGAATTCTCACTTCACATTCAGAACACATATTAACAAATGAGAATGAGAGTTTATACTTATTTACTACACAAAAAAAATATTATTTCATTACATGAGAAGAATTATATTGACAGGTTAACTACTACAAATGAGTGTCATTGTTCACAGCCCATAAGAACAAATTACTGTTATTCTCTATACACGTGACAAAAATGATGACAGAATAGTAGAAATAATGGAGAACAATAACTTTCCCCAGTTTTTAAATGTCAACAAAATCAAAAAGACTGTCTTTGGTACTATAAAATCCTCACAAAACACAAGTAATGTTGCCTCCCTAAAACAGCAGCAAGATAAGTTGGCTCATCATACATGAAGCTTATGATGTGATCTGCAAACAAGAATAAAATATCTACAGACTCGCCTGTGTTAAATTTTTTTACTTGAACATGGAAAAAATTATGCTGACAAATTATGTTATGCATGTGGACCAACTGTATGTTACAGCACCTTTTCCGATTTTGCTTCAGTCATGCCATATAGAGGTAGAAAGTGTAATCTATTGTCTCCAATAATATGGGCTGAATAGGGTTAGTGCGGTAATCTCCCATTGCGATCGTTTTGCGTGCTGAGTTGTCTATGTTTATAAATGCTATTTCGTGTGCTTTGTTGCTGATTTACAGATATTTTGAGTTTTGTATGTGCAATTCTGCAATGGTGCAGATTATTGGTGGAGCTTGATTATAAATTAAACCGAAATACGTGGTTGCCAAGCGAATATTTCGATCAAAATTAACAGTTGGCTCTGCCGTCTCCTAAACCGTAGTGACAACACCTTCCTATTTTGTGCTGGGTTGCAAATCAGATGCTTTTTCAAGCCCCTGAAAGGTATAGAAAATGTTAACAAATGGAAGGAGAAGACAAGGAGCTAACAAGAAACTCATACATTTGAGACACTCTCTCTGCTGAAAATTTGATATTAAGAACAGACAAATTCATTATTGATAGAAAGGAAGTAGAATTGCCCAGAATTAACTGTCACTTGAAACCAAATTCAATTCCTCAAATTTTCCTGAATTTGCCCAATTATTTGTCTACCCCATTAAAGCTAAGAAAATCTCCCACGAAGAGGAAAGCTGATTGCAAAATTGTGAATAAAGCACCCATCAAATGTTTACGAATTTGTGAAAGTGATACCACTTCTGGTTTCAGCAGCACCCTGTTGTTTGGTAAGTCTACGTCAGTTGATCTGCTTGATGAAGTAACTGAATGGAAACTACAAACAAAAAAAAAAAAAAAAAAAAATTAAAAACTAACTTGGCTAGGGGAAACAATAAACTCAAGTCAGACAAGGCTAGAGTAATTGTGCTGCAGACAGAAGTATGTAGACTACAGAAATGTAAATGTAGTGAAAGCTTATCTAGTAAGTAAAAAAAATACTTGCAGATACTATCTTACAGAAGTGCCTGAGGAAGGATATAAAAGGAGTGAGATAAAATAGTGAATTTCTTCTAGAGTTTTTATTATACATTGAATCTCCTAAGGGTTATAGGTACCGCTTCCTTCAGATGTGCATTTGAGGAGTCTCTTAAAAAGTTGAAATGCACATACAGTGTTAACAAGACAGCCATAGATGTTTTAAGGAGAATTTTAGAGAAGAGACTGGTAAAAACAGAAAATCATGGGTAATTAATTATCTTTGATGGGGTTACACTGAGAGAGGATATTCAGTTCAATGGGTCCTCTTTATTGACAGACGCATTTGTAGACTTAGGCCATATGATGCCTGCAGACCAAAATGAAGTCTTAGCTGATCATGCCCTTGTTTTCATGTTTTTAACTCTGTGATAATGTTGGGTACAACCAGTTGTAGTCCATACCAACAGAAATGCAGCTCCTGGAGAACTGATAGAAAAAGTTTTAATTCACATTATAATACAACTGGAGCAGGTAGATTGTAGAATTTATATGTGATGGCAGTCAATCTAACAAACAAGCCCGGAAACATCTGCAAATATCAGGAAAGAAGGGGAATACTAAATGCTATCTTCAAAATCCTGTTGATGAAAATAGAAAAGTTTGAGCTTTTTCAGGTGCAGTACATATTTTGAAATACATAAACTTTCATGATAAATGTGTTGTGCTGTTTGGAACTGATATCATGAGGTATGGATTTCATGAATGTGTTTATAAAGTTGACAGTTCAGTACAGTTTGCTGGAGTAAAGGCATGTAGTAAATTGACATATGCACACATCCACCCAACCTCCTTTCAGCAAATGGTGCTTGCCTTCCTTTCCTATTATTTAATACCAGAATGGAAAAAGCTTTACTTTTTTATTTTTTATAGACAGAAAGTGGCATCGTGGGATTTGAGGTTTGTGAGCCAACTGAAAAATTTACTCAGTATATAAGAGATGTTCCCAATGCTCCAAATTCAAAGACAACATAATGTGGTACGAGAAAAGATTCAGATCACCATAAAATTCTGCAGCATATTTTTCATATTCTGGCCGATCCAGACAGTAATTTTGCTTCAAACAAACCACTGGAACGGCTCAGAGTAACAGTACAGAGCATATTAGAAATGTCTGAATATTTGTGGAATAAAAGATTCAAACACATATTGACTGCCAATTTCAATCAGGATCCCCTAGAGTGACATTTTGGTATTATTTGATCAGTGACCTGTGATGACCACCCTTCACCAGTAAACTTTCTACATTTAGATATGCTCCAGTCCATACATGTGCCTGTCAAGAAAGTTTTATCTTAGGGAGGGAATTGTGAATGAGGGACAGAACCCGCTCTTACATCCTATGTCAGTCAGGTATGAATCTTGGCAAAGAAGACCAGAAAGGAATATACTGACATCAAAAAATCTGTACTACGGGGTATAGAAGAAAAATTGATTGTCATAAATGCCACTGACAATCATTGTAAGTGGAAAGCCAATAAGCCCTCAAACAGTGTTATTGATAACACAAAAAATAAATAAAAAAACACAACACAGCAGGTTATGTTGTACTTCAGGCCTCAAAAATCACTAAATGTTGTGCCAAAGAATTCTTCAATAGAAAATTGTCCTTTTTCACTTTGCAGTAACTTGAAGGACTATGGTGCTCATCAAGGACAAAGTTATTTACGTTACCGTTCAGAAGCATTGTTAAATGTCTTCCTACAGGCAGAATAAACTTTAAGTACTAATCTTTCTTCTCCATCTGCTTTCTGGAGTGACTTGTTCTATGATTGTTTGGAAAGCATAGCAAAAATACAAATGAAGACTTGTTCTATGATTGTTTGGAAAGCATTGCAAAAATACAAATGAAGATGATGTGATTCGACGATCTTTCAAAATGCCACCATGCAGTTACGCTCGTCCTCTACATGCGGCGCTGTCTGCCAACCATGCAGCAGCAGCGCCACCTAAGCAGCCAGCCAGCCAGCAGCCGCTAGACTTGGACTCGGTTATGATTTGACTGTTAAAGTGTACACACGTCTTACTCTGTTTACTTGATCTGTGATTTTCATGTATTGTGTCGTCCTTGAAATATATTTATTCAACTTGAAGTTATAACAATTGGCGACGAGGTAGTGAATTTTTCTTTTTCATCGTTGACCCAGAGGTTTCCATGGCTACTTTTGAGCAACTCTTGCAAGGTCTCATAGAACAGCAAACGCTTCTCACAATTGCGATTCGTGATTTCGTCGTGGCATCAAATGCCAGGCATCTCTTGTCGTCGTCTCTACCTCTTTTTCCTCCTTACGACGAGATGGCGGAAGACTGGTCTGATTACGAAAAACATCTTCGACAGCACTTCTTGGCATTTCATGTCGCGGACGACCAAACATGTAAGTCTCTTATCCTTTCATGGATTTCACCTCAAATGTATCGGTTGTTGGCGCAATTGGCTCCTTTGAAAGATCCTGCGTCTTTGCCTGCCTCGATCTTGCGCCTCCTTCACCAAGGGCACTGGGGTGTCTCTCGCACAAATCTCTGGTGCGTCGTCATGTGTACTGGCCCGGCATTGACTCTGAAATCGCACACATGGTCGCTGCCTGCGGCCCTTGTGCGTCATAGGCCCCCACCCCGAAGTCATCTTTGTCACTGTGGCCTTCGCCTGAGAAGCCCTGGGAGCGTATTCATGCTGACTTTGCAGGACTTTTTTTTGGGTACTTATTGGCTTCTCGTTATTGACACCTACTCTAACTTTCCTTTCATTGTCCATTGCACGTCGCCTACCACCGCGGCAACCACCAATGCTCTAGCTCGCATTTTCTCTTTGGAAGGCCTTCCCTCTACTCTTGTTACTGATAATGGTCCACAAATTGCCTCTTCCGATTTTGCGGATTTTTGTGCCCGTCACGGCGTCATGCATGTCACGGCCCCTCCATTCCATCCACAGTCAAACTGTGAGGCTGAACGACTGGTCCGCAAATTTAAGGCTCAGATGAGGAAACTCCTGACTTCTTCTGCTGCTGATGATGCACTTCTCCAATTTCAGGCTTCTTACCGTTTCACCCCCATGGGCGACCACAGCCCGTCTGAGCTCTTACATGGCCGACAGCCCCGCACGCTGCTTCATCTTCTGCGGCCTCCCATCTCACGGCCGCGGGTGCCTTCGCTTGTCCGGTTCACCGCCGCCGACCTTGTATGGGTACGGGGATATGACAGGCGGCCAAAATGGAGTCCTGGCCCCATCTTATGACACTGTGGCTGATGCCTGTATGAAATCCAGACGGACATGGGTGTTGCAGTGCATCATTCGGACCAGCTTCGGCCTCGTGTGCCGCCAACACCTGTTCCGGATGCCACTACACCACCTTCGGCTCTACCTGACGCTCGGGATACTGGAATCTCTCATTACTCACAACGCAGTCCTCTCACCATCATATCGGTGCCAGCACAAGAACTGACGCCACCAGGAGACGTGCCCATGCAGGAACCAGATGACCATCATCTGTCAGAGCAACTCTACTCGCTTCCTTCTCCTAAGGATGCCGACACATCGCCCATGTCTCCTGTTATAACAACTGGACTTGCCGCAACAGGCAGATTGGTGCATGGGGCCCCAGCAGATTCGACCCCCACGTCTCCTGTCACCTCGACCCATTATCATCGGGGACACTTCCGTCCATATGGGAAGCCTCCTCCTCGAGACTTTACGGCCAGTCAAACAACACCTATGGACGTTAGCAATCTACAGGCCACCTCCATCAAGACCTGTGCAAAAAATTCAAAGGGGGGGAAAATGTTGTGACTCGCCGATCTTTCTAAGTGCCACCGCGCAGTTACGCACATCCTCTACATGCAGCACTGTCTGCCAGCCATGCAGCAGCAGCGCCACCTAAGTGGCCAGACAGCCAGCGGCCGCTAGACTTGGACTCGGTTATGATTTGACTGTTAAAGTGTACACACGTCTTACTCTGTTTACTTGATCTGTGACTTTCATGTATTGCGTTGTCCTTGAAATATATTTGTTCAACTTCAAGTTATAACAGAAGACTTCCGGCTTGGCTTGTAGTGCAGAACATGCCTTGGAGACTGTACACAAACTAATTTCTCACTACATCAAATGTCAGTTCTGTTTCAAAATGAAAGAATTCAGCACGGAACTTGAGGGAAAAAAAGTAAATCAACAAGGAAACTTTCCAAAGTGTCCAGCAGTTTAAGGTGAGAAAAAATCTAGAAAAAATTTTTAATTTTTTATTTTAGTGTGTAGTAATTTTTATTCGTGGCCTAGTTTTGCTCTATGGTCTGGTAGACCTATGAGAATTTTCTTCTTTTCCACTGTACGCACAATCTATTATGCCACTTTTGGCCAAGCAGCATTTATTTAAAAGTACTCTTGTTGTGCCTTCTGCGCTATAGGTGCTGATACATTTTTGGTTGACTAGTGGCCAAGAAAATCTAAACCCTGACAGAAAGACTGGAGAGTAATAGTTGAAAACACAACATTGGAAGAGGATTAAAGACCGACAATGTTCTGCAATGTATATTACAGAATTGAAAACTTTTCATAAGAAATGACTTGTATTATTATAGCTCTAGATTATTCACAGCATTACTAAAAGCAAATTGCTAATGTGTTATATTTAGTAGTAGATTTCACAATCGTTATTTAGTTGGTCAGCCGTAGAAATACAAAGTTATGTTGTAAGAATAAATATTAGTATTGCCGTATAACATCCAGTGATTCCTTTTTTTCCCTTGCTACTTTAATACACTGACAATCCAAAAATTAATTATTGTGTGCAAAATCATGCAGTTTATGCATTGCCATGTTCTCCTATTTCCATGTCTGAACAATTAAAAAAACCAATTATCAGTATTGAACCAGGGCTTAAATAGTCTAGTTTAAGTATGTTCCCACAGCGCACATGAGAATGGTGACTCTGTAACACATAAAACAAAGGTACAGATGCATGGAAAGAGTAGTGCTAAACTGGAGCTAGTGCCGCCAAGCGGCGAAAAGTTGCTACTAATGAAATCACTTTGTCCAATTGTGATGCTTCAAGAGTAGCATACTTACACCCACAAGTATATGCACACTTTTTAATAGGAGGTTTGAAAAACTTTGTTTCAAGCATGTGAAATATTCTATGCTTAAAAAAATAGTATCCATGGAATCCTGCACTGATAACCTGTTTACAATACCTGAGAAGGAAATTTGCTACTCGCCATATAGCGGAGATGCTGAGTCGCGATAGGCACAATAAAAAGATTCACAAAATCATAGCTTTCGGCCATTGAGGCCTTTGTCAGCAGTAGACACACATACAAACAGGCACACACACACTCACGCAAACACAACTAGCACACACGTCTGCAGTCTCAGAGAGCTGAAACTGCACTGCCAACGTCTGCAGTCTCAGACAGCTGAAACTGAACTGCCATTGTTACATTCCATCCTGGGTTTTCCATTGTTTCATTTTAACCTGTTTACAACATATTTAAATACTTCTTGGAATTATACATTCCCATAAAAAAGCTGTATTACCAAGCAAATGATCCCAATTACATAAAATTATTATGCTGCTTTCAAAGAGCATGTTATTAAAGCCAAAAATCAACAACATTTTGTCCTCTCATTCTGTCAACACTTCTGAAAACAAGTGTGACTAAGATTCAACAAAACATTCATACATATTTTAATGAATTACTTCTACATAATTAAAACAACAAAATGCTTCATCTATTTACTATATGCAATGTTACATAAACATTAATGTTTTAACAAGTTCATAATTTTTGTTTATTATGTACAAAACTGTATACACATAAAATATTTGTAAGTCTCTGTGAATAATTAAATACAAAAATTGAGAAAGTAAAATACTTTGATATTTACAATCTATGTACACCCAAAACACAATTCACTCAAAACAATCTATCCGCACTAGCGAAAATCAGAAATTCACAAGAACTTGTTGCACATTTCCTCTATAAATATTTATGTACAATATCACAAAATTAGAAACAATTTTATCTGCTGAATGGAATAAATAAGATGCAGTTACTACCCTGCCATAAAGAGCAAGACTGTTTAATTACACTATTAAATTAGTTGCTCATGATGCTTCAAAATAAATAAAATTTATGATATACTCTTGCAGTATGTTGATGCCTGTAAATTTGTCTCCTTTGAAAGATACCATGATGGAATAAATTAAAAACAAACACAAGCACAAAATATAAAAAAGGCCAATTCACACAATAACAGGATAATATTCTGAAGCACATAAACATGTGTCTGAACAGATACCTTGAAGAAAAGATTAACAATCAAAATCCATATATTACAGACATCACAAAAATTTTCATTGCAGGTACCACACTGTACCACTTCTCTTTGTCATAGTGTTCACCTACTTGGGAATTGTATTCAACTGCAGCAATTTTGCTGGACAGTAGCATCACACTTCAGAAGAATGACGCAATGTACACAACACTTCAAAAGAAGCAAGATGCATTATTGTCTTTCACTGTGGTTTACAGCATCTGAATTACCAGTTGTAGCCAACATACTATCTGTTGTCCATCCAGCTTGTGCAAAAATAGAACCTTGTACTATTCCAGAACTTAAGGTTGACACACTATTTAAATTGAGATGTGGAAGTGTACTGTTCAACTTTAAACTTGCTGGTGACACAGGTTCACTCCCGGTCTCAGTAGATTTACATATCTGAGGTGAAGTATACACTGGGACAGGGGGTGGACTCAAATACTGTGTATCTGGGGACTGAGGTAATACATTGGACTGGACTGCATCAGATATCACAGGAGATTCACAAGGCACATGCCAGCTTGAAACATTGCTCACAGAAGAAGTTGCTTGGCACACTGTTGAAGATGGCACAAAATTATCATCACGACTTGCACAAGGTACAGAAAGGATTTGTCCATGTGCATCACTGTATGTTGGAGGTGATCCTGAATTATTTAGTGCAGGTGTAACAGTTTCAGGAAGTCTCAGAACAGGTGTTGGTATACTTCCAAACTGTCCTGGAACTATTGGTATTGTTTCTCCAGTTTTACCCTTCACATACAGTTTCCCTCCTTCGATCTTAAATATACACTGCCCAGAAGACCTATCCCGTGAAACACTGACTGGCACAATGGTTGGCGGATTCAAATCTTGCTGTACATCCACACCTGAACTACTGGAGGCAACTATTCCATTTAATAAGGAAGATGGCATTGGCTCACAGTTTACCACATTACTATGTAGTCCCAACGTATTCACTACCGACTTTGTTTGTACATCAGGATAAATTATGATATGCTTTTCTGCACTACTAACATTTGGCACTTCTTTGTGACAGGTTTGGTACGTTTCTGGAGTCACTTCGAGATTAGTGGAACAAGAATTTTTTATATCACCAAAGCCACTTTCCTCATCTGATAGACTGATTACTTCCACACCATTTCTTTGGTCCTGATTTAATGCACTTGGTGAGGTTTTATTTAAGGCACTCTTGATCTTGCTACTAAGATTACTGACACTCAGTGTAGTCTGTTCTAAATCTCCAAGCTTTCTTTCTTTAACACTGCTGGAAGCTTGGTCTATTGTCCTAAGATCTGGAGTGCTGCACTGTCTCTCTAATTTAACACTTATATTTTCTGAACGTGAACTATACAACTGCTGATCTTCACATGCACTAAAAGAGTGAGTTTGGAACTTTCCACTTCCCTTATTTTTGTTTGGATCAGAGTTTTTATTCTGCTCACTTTCATCATTTTGTCCAGTTTCTGGTGTCATCTGATCATCTGACAGGTAATCTGCAAAGAAATAGAAATGCTGTTAATTGTCTTTATATATTTTACATAAATTGTACCTTATAATTTCAAGGTACTAACCATCCAGATCACTGTCACTACTGGCAATGTCAATAACTGCATCATTTCTATCAGTTTTATCTGTTGAGCCTTCAGTATTGCTGATATGGAAGAAAAAGAGAACTTTAATAAATCTGAAGACAGAGAATTTGTATAAACTTGCTAACAACATGGCTCTTAAATCTGTACTTCACATAGAAATAATCACTGAAATTTTCGAAAATAAAATAATTTAGATTAAGCCAATGAGTAAATATGCAGCAAGAAATGCTGTTGTCTTAAACGAGAACAGAAACTTTTCAGATTCCCTTCATTTTCCACATAAATGAAGACACTGAAGATTGTAAAAGCATCTTAGTTTCATGACAAGAATTTTAAAACCTCATTGCAGTTGAAGAAGTATGATACCAGATGAACAACTGATCACCAATGACCTCAGAACTCAAACAGAAAACAATGAATCAAAATGGGTACTGAAGCAGGGATTTAATATCTACAAAGTAAAAATAATATAGATTCAATCCATTTAAAGATTATATTTCACTTATTGTTATTTGATAAATGTAAATATGATTAAGTAAATATTAAGCTAGTGGTATGAAATAAACAGCAGCCACTTAGTGTAACTGAAGCAGAAGCAACATTATTCAATGCAGTGGTTTTCCTGCCAATTTACTACGTTGATTTAGCAAGTGTAAGCACAAACAGTGTCAGCAATTCAGTGTTCCTTTATTGTTGAAACAGTCAACAGCTGCTTCTCTTTGTTAATGTATACTGTGATACATTCACAGGGTGTCCAGCGACTGATAATTTTCACATTAAAGGTTCTTTACAGGTTTCTCAAGACAAATTTTTTTCATGTTACCTTTTTTTTAAATCTGAGACTAAAACATCATTTTTCAAAACATTATATTGATAATTATTACAACATTAAGTTATTTCTTTAGTAGTATAAATTACAAGTAAAAAACTAAAATATTTTTAAAATATTAAATGCTGTATATTGATTTAAAGGCGATAAAAATGAACAAATCATTTCTTTAAATTTTCTATCTCTGCTGAAATCTTTGAGGCTTCACTCTTTTTGAATTCTTTCATTTCATCTTCTTTCGTTTGTTCAATAATCATTCCTCCTTCTCTCTTTCACTTTCCTTCATCTTAATGTTTCATACTGCCTTCATACAAACAACGTGCATTGCAAAAACAGTATATAAGACTTGAAACTGTCAACTCCATTTGCATCTTGCACTGCATCATATAAGTATCTTTGAAAAATAACTTTTTTCTGTTTGAATTTCAACTATAATTTTGAAGTTTGATGAAAAGCCTACATTAAAAAAAGGGGCGGGGGGTGAATACACTAATTACTTAATATCGATAATTGTGCAAATGCTGCAAAATGAGACATGATTATACATGTCTAAAATTTCATTTGTCTTGTCCTGTTTGAATAATTGTTTTACGACCAGCTTGATTTAATTTCATTACTACTCAAGGTTATTACTGCCACTCCGCTCGTCAAAATAGCCAATTTTTCATTACTACTGAAGTTATTATTGCCACTCCACTCATCAAAATGGCCAAGTAAGCATTCACAAGTTACAGATCTACCAACAAAAGATTGCAGATTGTTGTTGTTGTGGTCTTCAGTCCTGTGACTGGTTTGATGCAGCTCTCCATGCTACAGTAAAGCTGCATGCCCTCGGGAAAAATTACGGCTGTAGTTTCCCCTTGCTTTCAGCCGTTCGCAGTACCAGCACAGCAAGGCCATTTTGGTTAATGTTACAAGGCCAGATCAGGCAATCATCCAGACTGTTGCCCCTGCAGCTACTGAAAAGGCTGCTGCCCCTCTTCAGGAACCACATGTTTGTCTGGCCTCTCAACATATACCCCTCCGTTGTGGTTGCACCTACGGTACGGCCATCTGTATCGCTGAGGCGCGCAAGCCTCCCCACCAACGGCAAGGTCCATGGTTCATGGGGGAAGGATTGCAGATTACCCCACGACAAAATCGACGGCTAGCTTTAACTTCTTCACGTATGTCAGTCTGTCACCGTCGAGCAGTTGTTCAGCTACACAGACCTGTTCAATGCTTATCAGTAGAAGTCATTACTCTTTGTGACTATGATATCCTGTTCTCGACTGCTGCCAACTACAGTGATCTAACGGTTGATACAATAAGTGTTACTACAGGCTTAACGTAATTTCAAATATTGTACTTATTACTTCTGTGTATTTCTACAACCGTGGCTGATCTGTACTTTAACCCAGAATTCAAAGCAATGAATTCTCCTATCTCTCCCCACCTCTGACACATCAGCTTCCTTGGATTCCCACCTCATGTGGCAGCTCAACAAATATAAAACAGTTACGAATCACTGTGTAAACATTGGCTCACCAACAGATAGTATGTGCATAACATGTAGACCCCCTTTGAATATTTGAATGCTATTTGAAATATGAGAGACAGTTGAAACCGATAATATATCAATATGTGTATGTACCGAAACTTTTTTAAAATGTCAAAGTATTTAAATAAAATTCAGGTTTTTTGTAGTTTTTTCCAATTTTGAAAATTCTTGGCCTTTTTCGGGTTTTCAAGATTTCAAGGTTGCTGGACACACTGATTCCCTAACCATATTTCACTTTATGATGGTCTTTATGGAATATGTGAATGAGTTTAAATCAACTCTTTTTTAATCGTTAACTGACATCCAAATGATTCTGACAGAGAAGTGTAGGAACATGTTTAAAAAAGTTCTGCATTAAAGATTACACTCTTACGTACTAGATTAATTCTATGGTATTGGTGAACAGGTTTAAAAAACTAAAACAAAAAGTGATGCCGGACCAGAGACCATTAATGAGAGTCTTGGGAGGGATGTTCATGACTAGAGCTTCTTCTAAGTCTAATATAGAACTAAGCTCACAGGCCTCAAATAAAAAATTGAAGAAAGTACAGCCTGAATGGCATTTATCCTGAGGACTTCAAAAACGTTTGTGAATGCGTTACAAAATATTTCAAAGAAACCAATTTATACACCAGTTTACAGCATCAGTGTGACATAAATCTTTCTGTTTGGTGCAATAATATTTCTTGAGGTCATCTTATTGTTATATTTCCTTTAATGGTATTTTCTGAACACAGGCTCATGGAACATTGTGTACATGTTTAAGTTTATTTGGTTCTACTTGTTTAACTAGCTCCGAGTAATCAAATCCATCTTCTCACAAACTGTTAGATGCGCTATCAAGATTATGAATATACAGAAATGTATGCATTTTTATTTATTTGTTATGTACCATATCTGAAAGAAGATTCCTGGTAACATCCATCATTCTAATGCTGAGGTGCAAACAAAATACTCCAGTAATACATAAAAAAAATAGATGACATTATAAATCACAAGATAATCCCTTGCATTATCACTCTATAAATAGATTAACAGCTTCAATGTCAAAGAAGTAATAAATAATTCATTAATGAATCCAAAATATGAAAACACACAATTTAATAGATATTTAAAGAATTGGAAGAGAAACGATTTACTGGCAAAAAATGGGTACTAAAGTATTAAACAACGTTCTTTGATGAGTCACTTATGAGAATGCGACCTTTCATCAAACGATTCTGTCAGTGTCTTGCTAATGCCTTGACGGTTACTTACCGTGATAAAAACAATGGGACTTTGCAAATATTTTCTTTGTTATCAGCATCTTCACTTTCAGTTAACTCCACAACAGGTGGAGTGTCATTCACCTCCCACACTTTTTTCAATTCACTGACTATATTTTCTACATCTTCTTTGTATGACATGCCTAGAAATAAAATAATACACCTAAAAATCTGCAGTCACAAAACAAGATAACAGACATTTTTACAAGAAAGTGATGATAGACCAGCTGAATTATTCTTTGTTCCACATTTTATAAGCTACATAGCTAATGATATGAAGGAACACGATTAGTCACTGAGTACTGTGTGGAAGTAGTTATTTATGACAGTGAACATCTGGTTTCCTTTTAGACTTGTACAAGATCTGTTCAAAAAACTAACAGATATATTTTTTTTTTTCATGGAAATTTATAGCATTCTAATAACATCCTGCTAACAGCATTGTTTGACACAAAATATATGTCCTGCTACAGTCATGCAGATGAAGAGACAGAAAAATGTATGGGGAGGTAAAAGGATTTATTCAGTATGTTGAGGGAAACAAAAATTTGATTGTGATGAGTAGGGACCGTAAAATGTATCATCTATTTTTGGCAAAATTCACATCTACTTTTTGTGAAATTTGCATCTTTTTCTGTTGAAATTGGCATATTTATTTATTTTTTGTTTGTAAATGATTAGTCACACAAATTTAAAAGTGAAGACAAACAAAGCTTTGGTTCTTCGTTTTTCTTCTGAAATGGCTTATATTTTCTGCATGTGGCTGTATCTGAGCTTTCAAAAATTACTGTTTTGTTGAAAAGCAGCAGCATTTTGCTGCCGGTGAACTGAATATGTCTCTGATTCAAGATGTTTCTGGGCATTATTTGTCTTTGCCCGCACAAATTTGATGATTACAAAATCTGCAGACTATTAATTTCGACCTTTCATAGGCATTCATAGCATATGACTTGCATTTGACAACACTACAGATAGGAATGACAAGGCAGTTAGTATAAAAGTAGAACCAAACCTATGGTAACATTATTTTAACATTAGGGGAAGAATTCTGGCACAGTTGAAAAATGTTACAGATTTTGTTTTCCTATCACTATAGCAGAGTGCTGACACTATAGCTATTGTGGCAGATGGCCGTGAGTGTAAACAAACTAGAATTTTAACCAACAGGGGAGAGAGGAGTGGACCGGGGAAATGAGTCCTGCCTCCCTTTTGCAGGCCAGCAGCCTATAGCAGAACTGACACATTGTCACAGGAAAATTGATTAAATTTTCTATATTTATATGTTGAAAATAAATCTATTTCAAACTATCTCTGATAAAAGAGTTCATCTGTATACAATTCTCAATGAAATGGCATTTATTATGCAATTTCAAGTTTCCACATTTTGAGGCAGAATATCAAAAAATGGTTCAAATGGCTCTGGGCACTATGGGACTCAACATCTGAGGTCATCAGTCCCCTAGAACTTAGAACTACTTAAACCTAACTAAACTAAGGACATCACACACATCCATGCCCGAGGCAGGATTCGAACCTGCGACCGTGGCGGTCACGCGGTCCCAAACTGAAGCGCCTAGAACCTCATGGCCACACCGGCCGGCACAGAATCGCATCTATATTCACATTTACTACAGTTGTTTTTCTTTGTCCCCTTTGTCCCTGACAGTAGTGAAGACAGCAGTGGCAAAAACACACAAGTTATTGGGTAATACACACAATAATGAAATTATAACAGAACACACTGCTGCTTGCCACATAGGCATGGCGATAAGCATCAGACAGGCATGTTTAAGTATATTTAAAAGTAGACTAAGCTTTCGGACAAAGTCCTTCTGCAGAATCAGAAAAACACACTTACTCATAGACGTGCAACTCACAGACACACAGTTACTGTCATCTCCGGGCACTGAGATCCAACTGTATTAGCACCCAGGGTGACACACTGGCCACATGGGCACGCGTGCATATTGTGTGTGCATGAATGTGTGTGTGTGTGTTTTTTCTCCTTCCCCCCCCCCCCCCCCCCCACTCCTGCTTCTGAAGAATGATTTAGTTCGACAGCTTAGTCTGCTTTTAAAAATACTTAACATAGTTGAATAGATAAAAGAATCTATTCAACAAACAGCGACAGGAGCACACACGTATAAAAGGTACTACAGTTTGCTAGCTTTCAGAGCTATTGGCTCAGTCTTCTGGCAGAAGGGTTGAAGGGGAAGGAAGAAAAGGAAAAGGACTAGTGAGGGTTAGGAAAAGGGACAAAGTTCAGAAAAGATGCCCAGAGGAAAGAGGAATCTTTCCTTCTCACTCTATCCGGTAAGTCTCCCCTGAACCAGGGTACAGGGTGACTTTTCCAAACTCTACCCTTTTTCCTAAACCTCACCTGTCCTTTTTCTTCACCCCTCTTTCTTCCCCTTCAACCCTTCTGCCAGAAGAAGGAGCCACTGTCTCCGAAAGCTAGCAAACTTTATATGTGTGTTCTCCTACCATCACTTGATGAATAGATTTTTTTTTATCTATCGCATTACTTAAATGTACCTGCCTGCCACTCAGTGCCTTCTCTGTGTGGTGAGTAGCTATGTATCATATTTCATTTTGTTGTTACTACATCCTGGATAATCCACTGTTTGACAGCATCCAAAAATGTGATCCACAGAATTAAAGAAACTTCTGGAGAAAAGAGAAGCAGCTGTATAAATATTAAGAAGCTCTAATGGAAGAAGCTAGTAGTAAGTAAAGAGGAAAGACTGACAGGTGGAAGGAATATATAGGCCTATACAGAGGAAATAAACTTGAAGACAGTATTACAGGGAGAGAATAGAAAGTAGATGAAAACGAGGTGAAATGTACGATACTGCAAGAAGCATCTGACAGATAACTGAAAGACTTAAGTCATGGGGGGGAGAAGAAGGAAGCAGTTGAAGTAGACAGCGTTTTCTCAGAATTATTAAGATCTTTGGAACAATCACCCATGACAAAACTATTCAATCTGGTATGCACGATACATGTGACATTTAAAATATTCTCCAGCTTCTGGAAGAATGTAAAGGCAGTGAATTTGCTCAACCATCATTTGAATATGTCATTGTTAAAACACCCAAAGAATTACTTACAAAAGACTGGAAAGACTGTAAGAAGCTGACATATTGAAAAGTTTGGATCCCAGAGAAATGTAAGAACACATGAGCATTAGTGACATGATGATTTATCTTAGATGACAGACTGAAGAAAGGCAAAGCCACATTTACGTTAACTGTAGATTTAGAGAAAGCATTTGACAATGTTGACTTGAATACTCTCTTTGAAACTATGATGGTAGCAAGGATAATGTACTGGGAAAGAAAGGTTGTCAACAACTTGTACAGAAACCAGATTTAAGTTATAACAGTCAAAAGACATGAAAGGGAAGCAGTAACTGAGAACAAAGTAAGATAGGATTATAACGTATCCCCCATTAGTGCATACAGCAAGCTGTAACAGAAATGGAGGAAGAATTTGAAAAGGAAATTAAAGTTCAGGGAGAAGAAACAAATATGTTAAGACCTCCTGCCAAATTAAAACTATGTGTCTGATTGGGACTGGAACTTTGAATGTCTGCTTGTCACAGTTAAATGGTCTACAATTCAGGCATGACTCATGATCCGCCCTCACATATTCATCAGTACCTCCTACTTTCCAAACATCACAGAAATTCTCCTGCATGCCTTATGGAACTGGCAACCCTCGAAGAAAAGTTATTCCAGAGAACTGGCTTGGTGACAGCCTAAGGGATTGTTTCCAGAATAAAATACTGGAAAAGCTTTATCAGCGAGAGTGTGATTTCATCAGAGATGGCACAAGGCTTGGAAGATCAGTTGGTCAGAAGGGATAATGTGCTCTAAGAGATTATAAGATGAACATCATCAAAAACAAAAACAAGTGTACTGGAATAGAATCAAATTAAACCAGATGGTGCTGAGGGAATTAGATTAGGAAATGAGACACTGAAAGCAGTAGATGAATTTTATTATTTTGGGAACAAAATAACTGACATTGGCATAAATAGAGAGAATATAAAATGCAGACTTCCAGTAACAAGAAAAGCTTTTATGAAAAACAGAAGTATGTTAACACTTGACATAGATTTAAGTGTTAGTAAGTCTTTTCTGAAAGCATTTGTCTGGAATGTAGCATTAAACATGAAATGTGGGTAATAAACAGCACAAACCACAAGAGAATAGAAAGTTTGGAAATGTGGCACTACACAAGAATGCTGAAGGTTGGATGGGCAGATCATGTAAGTAATGAGGAGGTACTGAATAAAATTGGGGAAAAAGAAGGGATCACTTGATAGGACACATTATGAGGCATGAAGGAATAGTTAACTGGGTAATGGAAGAAAGTATGGGGTCAAAACTATTGAGGGAGACCAAGGACTGACTACAATCAGATGGTTTAAATGAATGTGGAGTGCAGTAGCTATTCAGAGATGCAGCCAGGAAGTCTTTGTGCTGAAGGTCACAACACATCAATATTCCCGTATATGCTGCAGCCTTCAGAGCAAACACACCTGCTTTAATTTCTGAACTACTGTTTGTTGAGTAAAATGAACAATATGGTCTTTGTCATGTTTTTTTGCAACATCTGATTTACAAGAGCAACAATGCAATGTGATATTGGGTGAATTTTTAACCTAACACTGCTGAGATGGTACTCTAGAGTGAAAGCAGTGTGTGAATAGTTTTCCCAGTTGATCATAAAACAGTTGTTTAGCTGAGAACCGTAAGGGCCTAAAGCACACAATCATCAATTTTGAGATTATAACACTTATGCGTGCTACTGTGATCTGTCAGTCTTATGTTGAACCTGTTTTATCTACATCTGTAGACCCACACTGAATATATATGAACATTTACAAAAAGCTGTCTCGCCAATTTCTCAGGTATTCACTGCCATATGGGACCAAAATGCAAAGCATGTTTTTTTGTTCTGCATTGCTCATCTGTCATCTACGGTTGGGAGCATAATTTGGTATCTACATCATGTGTTGTTGTGGTCTTCAGTCCAGTGACTGGTTTGATGCAGCTCTCCATGCTACTCTATCCTGTGCAAGCCTCTTCATCTCCAAATAACTACTGCAGTCTACATCCTTCTGAATCTGCTTAGAGTATTCATCTCTTGGTCTCCCTATATGATTTTTACCCTCCACCCTTCCCTCCAATACTAAATTGGTGTCCTACCAACCAATCCCTTCTTCTAGTCAAGTTGTGACACAAATTCCTCTTCTCCCCAATTCTATTCAATACCTCCTCATTAGTTATATGATCAACCCATCTAATCTTCAACATTCTTCTGTAGCACCACATTTTGAAAGCTTCTATTCTCTTCTTGTCTAAACTATTTATCGTCTATGTTTCACTTCCATACATGTCTACACACCATACAAATACTTTCAGAAACGACTTCTTGACACTTAAATCTATACTCGATGTTAACAAATTTCTCTTCTTCAGAAACGCTTTCCTTGCCATTGCCAGTCTACATTTTATATCCTCTCTACCTCGACCATCATCAGATATTTTGCTCCCCAAATAGCAAAACTCATTTACTACTTTAAGTGTTTCACTTTCTAATCTAATTCCCTCAGCATCACCCGATTTAATTCAACTACCTTCCATTATCCTCGTTTTGCTTTTGTTGAATTTCATCTTATAGCCTCCTTTCAAGACACTGTCCATTCAGTTCATCTGCTCTTCCAGGTCCTTTGCTGTCTCTCACAGAATTACAATGTCGTCGGCAAACCTCATGTCTTTATTTTTTCTCCATGGAGTTTAATTACTATTCCAAATTTTTCTTTTGTTTCCTGTACTGCTTGCTCAGTATACAGATTGAATAACATCAGGGAGAGGCTACAACCCTGTCTCACTCCCTTCCCAACCACTGCTTCCCTTTCATGCCCCTCGACTCATATCGGTTTCTGTACAAATTGGAAATAGCCTTTCGCTCCCTGTATTTTACACCTGTCACCTACATCATATACGTAGCAGTAATCAATACACATTATAAAAGTAAGTGTACACTGTGCATGCTGCTAAAAGTCAGAAGCGAGTCCCGTACAATTAAGGGAGTTATTATGATGTGATAGCCCTCTATCCCCCATCTATGAAGAAGGTTCCTTTTTTTCCCTGAAGGATGTGCTTTTGAAAATATAAGAGCTGGGAAGTTTCGTACACGAGAAAATTCTCGAACATTCGAGAGTACTCGAGAGCATTCCACAACATTCCAGAATGTTCCATAATGATCCAGGGAGTTCTGGAATGTTTGGGAATAGTCTGGAATATTTGGGAAGATTCCAGAATGTTTGGGAAAACCCGGAACATCCCGTATCATTGTGGAGCATTCCAGAATACTCTCAAATGTCGTGGAATGTTCTGGAACATCATGGACCATTCAAAGCCTTTTTGGTATGTTAAGGAATTCACCATTGGTAAAGATCAGTCGTGGATTCGAATATCAGTTCCTTATAAGTAAAAAAGGGAGGAACCAAAAAAGTAGCGCAGTGAGTGAATAAAAACGTGTCAGCAGCCAAAGTAATACAGTGACTGGAAATAAATCGAAAGTAAAGTGTGTAAAGTGTACTTAATGTATGTGTTAATAAAAATTTGATTTGATTTATCCTCAGATAATGCCTATAAGTAAAATAGGAGGTCTTGCCAATTCTGATGCAGAACGTCAAAAACATAAAGAACAGCGAAAAACAGACAGAGAGCATGAAGCACATTTAAGTTCCTAACAAACAACAATGAGCACCTTGAGAAGCGGAGGAACCGTAGAACAATGGAATAAACAGATTGAAGAATCAAGAATTGCAACACAATCTTATAAGACAGCAAACTCAAGCCAGCCAAGAAAATATCACCCTATGTGAAGTGCGGACAAGGACAATTAAACAGTGCAACCTAATAATTGAAGCATTCCACCATGACTTGATGAAAGAATATAACAAACACAAACACATCCTAATCAGAAGAATAGATAAAATCCGCCAATTATGCAACACAAAAAAATTCATTGAGAAACATCAGGATTCCATTTTCCCAACACAGCTTAAGACTTTAAACTAAGACTTTCACTAAACTAGACCCTTTAAGAACCAGAAAGGAATTTGTGTATCAGTACATAGCCACACAGAACACATAGATTGTACACTGACAAACATTCTGAATGCTATAGTTTTAGCTAACTCAGGGTGTATACGTCGACAAGGAAAAATAATTCCTAGATTTTTTCCCAGGTAAAAATACACTTTCTCCAAGGTGAAAATACACTTTTTCCGTTTTAAGTGATGTATACTTTCCATCAGAACTGTAAAACTTAGCAATCCTTTGAATGGTTATGGTTTCATAGACCGGTGTAGAATTTCCCGTCACTTTAGAAAACAAAACTCAAGGGAAAAAAACGTTTTGGAAAGATCTTTGATGTGCAGTAACAGTACACTGCATATTTTCGTATTACGATAGTTTAAATTCAAATTCCACTAAACACCGCATGTTATTTTCCCCATCTCCACTAAACACTGCATGTTATTTTCCCCAGCATCGAAAACGAGATTGCGATGTGCTTTTGTAAGCCAGTCATAGCTCATGTCACGCGGTCTCGCCAGCCGATGACAGCAGATATTCAGAGGACAGGACATGTGATGTAGTCAGCCAATAGTAACATCACTGTTAAGTAGCATGAACACACAAACAGGAAAAGTTAATGGTTTAAATTAATATGCATAGTGTTGCTACAAGAAAAGCAAAGCTTTCACATATAAATATTGGTCTCTAAGGTTAATAAGCTGCAAGAGAAGCTAAGCTTTCACATATAATGTGAATTGCTTGTGTTACTCTTTATGATACATCACACAAATGTGCCAGTAAAATTTTTAATAACAACATAAATGTCTGATCTTTTGAGTTTGAAATTCTTCTAAATGTCTCATCATCAAAGAGTTGATTTTTAAATGAGCGTAAAATGCTCTGTGGTTTAAGAAATTCATTGTACATTCTCATACATAGTTCATCTTGCGCAAAAGGAAATTTACTTCGAAAGTAACACTTTTCAAACCACCATTCACAATATTTTCCTGTGATCTGTTAGAAACAGGTTTGTTTCAGCAGTTGCTAGAGAGCGCCAGATATCAGGTGTCACTGTGCTTGCACATCTACGATGATATAGGAAGCCTGTATGTTCGTACGTGTAAAACATTGAAAGATCTTACATTATGTCATAAAGGAAAGTAGACATCAGAGGATAATCCAAAAGCATTGGAATTTCGTGAACAATACTAAAATGCATAATTCAGCTTAAAGTGCAAATCTGTATGTCCAGATTCCCAATGAAGTAGGCCTTGACCTGATATTAAGCTTTTCAGTGAGGTTATCTGGATGTAAATTTTCTTGGAGTACCAGTACTGTATTATCTCATGTTTGTTCTTGATTGTGGCATAATGCCATACATGCTACAGGATGAAAACATGCACTTGAAACAACAAACAGTTGAAACTAGCTAAATAGTATGGAATCACTTTGTTTCAAATAAATTGACCACCTCAGTGGAAAAGATTAATAAACGCTAAATTTCTGTAGCAAACTCACCAAAAGAACTTCAGTATTCTGCAAGGTGATTAGTGCAAATAACACATTTTAGCCTTCCATAATTATGTGAATATATTTTAATTCAACTGCTAGCTCCCGGCCACAGAAATCCGTTCTGCTTTTATTTGATATGAGAGCAGTAAACGAAGAGGAAACAGCAAAATCACTAAACATGGGTCACATGGAGACTACCCACCTCCCCACTACAACTCAGATTGCTCTGCACATCAGCCCCAGATTGACAGCATTTCCGAACTGGGGCAAAGAAAAGAAATGCTTGCAATAAGAATCAAAGCTTGAAGAAAACAGAATCTACAACATTGCCAAAAATATACCAGCATGAGAGTCGCATTAATCTAAGGCCACAAAATGTTTTGGTTATTTTTTCCTGAACTCTCTCCTTTTCCCTCATATGTAGATGTAGATAAACATGAATAAATTTTTTGCAACTTTACCTACTACTTCTATGTGCAAGATAAATGAAAGGCAAGCACTCGCCTATTGCTGACTGATGTGTGACACATATAAACACGCAACAGAAAATTATTATTTATACTAGCTTTTGAACTTTTTCTCTTTCTATAGTGGAAGTACACACATTTACATGCACAATGACACAAATACCCAAATGTACACACCTGTGGCCACAGTGAGACTGTTGATTACCTGATAGGGGCAGATGGAGGTGGGAAGGTGGTAGGGAAGGTCATGTGATGCAAAGAGGGGTAGTGGGATAGTGTAAGGCAGATCTTTCCACAGATGACTCAGCACCTGCATGAAAAGGCAAAAGGAGATCAGAAGGTACGGTATATAAGAGAAGGAGAGAGGTAAAAGAGAGGGAAGGAAAGAAAAGGAAGGTAGATATGAGGAGGGAGGGAAGAGAGAGAGATAGAGGGACAGAAAAGGGGACAGAGTGGGGAAGGAGAGAGGGAAGGAGACAGAGGGTCAAGATGGGGGGCGGGAAGGAGGTAGGGAGGTAGAGAGAGAGGGGGAGGGAGGGGGTGTAAGGGAGGGAGGGAGGGGAAGAGGGGAGAGAGAGAAAGAGAGAGAGAGAGAGAGAGAGAGAGAGAGAGGGAGAGAGAGAATGCCCACATGGGAAGAGGGTAAAAAGAGTGATGGTGAAGTCACTGTTTAAGCCATTTGTGTTATGATGTGCTGCATTTTTGGCAACTGGATGGTGGAGTTTTAGGTTTGCATTTTCCCTTCTGTCTTCTGTCAATACCATTCCTTCCCCCTCCAGATCATGTACTGCCTCCTCCCGACACACTTCCTATTCTCTCCACAAGTGGGCATTCTCTCTCCCTCACTCCCCCCCTTTTCCATATCTCTCCCTTTCTCTCTTCTCTCCCTGCCTCTTTCCTCATCTCTATCTTCCTCTCCTTCCCTCCCATCCCTTTTTTGTCTCCTCCCTGTCCCTACTTCTTTGATCTTGTTGTGCAGCCACTGAGTTGTCTGTGGATAGACACTATCCCACTACCCTCTCCTCGCCTTATGTATCCTTCTGCACCCCCTCCCAACCTCCATCTGTCCAGGCAGCTGCTATCAATAATCAGTTCTAATTGAATTTACAATTACTTTTCCAACTAAACAATCATTATTCACATGTCAGATCTCAAAACTAAAAATATAAATTCATTTATGTCAGATCACCCAAGCTAGATGAACGATTACTTACGCATCACATCCTTGTACATACGTTTCAATAAAGACTGTTTCTTGTTCTTCAATTGATTCTTTTCAAATGAAAGTTTCACAAAATCTGCCTCAAGTTGTCTAATTTCTTCTCTGGCCTAGTAAAACAGAAATAGTAAAATTAATGTAAAGTCATTCTTTTCAAATGAAAGTTTCACAAAATCTGCCTCAAGTTGTCTAATTTCTTCTCTGGCCCAGTAAAACAGAAATAGTAAAATTAATGTAAAGTCTTCTACTTGTATATTTTTCCTTCCTTTAAATTACTGGGATACTTCTGTCATATCTATTATTAAAGTTATATAATATATATTTATATAGTGCAGGCCCAAAACAATTTCATGACTGAAATAAGTTTTGAACTTTCTTCTTTGGAGATATGTATAACTTGTTCTAAAATGCAACAAATATGACAACACTTCATTAAACTACTACTCTGTGTCAGAAAAAGTTATTATCAACAATTAAGTACAAAATTAGATATAACAAAGTTACATATTTTCTTTTCACAATTCTTGTTACTTTGACAAAAGTTTTTCAGCTTTTATTTCTGTGTAGCATGTAAATTCAGTCTCAGGAATAACTGTAAACTGCCACAATAATTTATTGATGCACAAATATGATGCAGCTTCATAGCTCTAAGTGAACTACTTTTGAAGATATCACTTAAAGTCACATTATGGATGAAGACAAGACAAAATGTAATCTTACTAGTAACATGAAGAAGGTAACTTTATTTACGACAACATGTTAACAAAAGATAAATGGAATTCTTTAAGCCTTCAGGACACATGCCACATCATGAAAAATGAAGTTACACAAAAGTGAAAAATTCATTCTGTATTATTATTACCACGAAGGACAATGCAACAATGCTCAGACAGCATTCTTTTTTCTCTCTCTCTTTTTTTTTTAAGAGAAAAATAAATAAATGGAAGGACTTACTTTCCTGAGAAGCTGCAACTTTGACATATGGCCAGAATCACTTTGATCAAGAAGCACACGGCCAATAACATTGAAACCTTCCATAACATCTCGCCGACGAAGCTTCTCTTTCAGTTTGTGCAGAAGTGAATTCTTCAGCCCATATGCTGCAGCATTATTGTACTTCATTTCATACAAATCAAAGACGCCTACGACTGTCATCACCTGCAATAAATAAAATTCAAAGTTATATGAAAAAAAAGAAGAAGAAGAAGAAGAATGTAATTACAATGAACATATATAATGCTGCCCTCAGCAACAATTCAGGTGTTCCAATGTTCTACTTACTACTAGGCATGTCTGGAAAGGGAGTATCATGTTAGAAGAAACTTATAAAAACATTTTTTTAAACCAAAATTTATTTTTATAAGAAAGAGCATTTCTTAAACCATGTTTCTAGAAAGATGCCTACAGTGTTCAGACATCTGTCATAGTGGGAAACCAACTTTTCTATGCCTTCTTTATAAAAAGATGCCACACGTGGATAAAGCCAGTAATGAACTGCATTTTTTGCGTCGCCCAGATGCCAGAGTACCTTCCTCCAAAATCATGCTTCAAGTTCAGAAACAATTGGTAGTCAGAAGGTGCAACATTGGGGCTGTACAACAAGAGATTGCACTGCTCCCAACCAAATTGTTGAATAAGGTTTCGAGTGACAACAGCAGAATGGGAACGTACATTGTCATGAGCCAACACAATGTCTTGACTGAGCTTTCCATGCCTTTTGTTTTGAATAAGCACGCCATATGTCAAAGTTTTCTCGACATTTCATAGTATCGTACTGCACTGACTGTTTCACCTCTGGGAAGCATCTCAACAAGCAGAATGCCCTGTCTATCCCAGAACCCAGTGGACACGATTTTTTCGTGTTGACAATGTTGTTTTGATTCTGGAGTGACATAACAAACTCAAACTGTATTTATATAATAGAGGGAAACATTCCACGTGGGAAAAATATATCTAAAAACAAAGATGATGTGACTTACCGAACGAAAGCGCTGGCAGGTCGATAGACACACAAACAAACACAAACACACACACAAAATTCAAGATTTCGCAACAAACTGTGCCTCATCAGGAAAGAGGGAAGGAGACATATGTCTGCTTGGTCTGTATATGTGTGGATGGATATGTGTGTGTGTGCGAGTGTATACCTGTCCTTTTTCCCCCCTAAGGTAAGTCTTTCCGCTCCCTCCCGATTGGAATGACTCCTTACCCTCTCCCTTAAAGCCCACATCCTTTCGTCTTTCCCTCTCCTTCCCTCTTTCCTGATGAGGCAACAGTTTGTTGCGAAAGCTTGAATTTTGTGTGTGTGTTTGTGTTTGTTTGTGTGTCTATCGACCTGCCAGCGCTTTCGTTCAGTAAGTCACATCATCTTTGTTTTCAAACTGTATTTAAGAATTTATCTGCCTTATCATTGTATAGAGTAAGAGGTGTCAAAGCACTGCCAAGTTGCTTCATTTTGCAGACATCTGTAAGCATTTTCGGAACCCACCAGGAATAGTATTTGGAAAAATTTAAGTGATTTGTTATGGTCTCAAGCAAAATAATTTTTGAAATTTGTGGAAACTCATCACAAAGCATTCTTATTGTTAGCCATCTGTTTTCTCGAATTTCTTCATTCACTTTCTCAACCAAACCACCACTGACAACCGAAGACTGCCCACTGTGTGCTTGGTCACGAACATTGGTTCATCCATCATTAAACTGTCTCGTCCACTTTCTCACTATGCCATCAGTCATTATATTTTCACCATAAATCCCTACAAGTTGACAATGAATTTCAGCTGGCTTAACATTCTTTGCATTTAAATACCATATAACAGTGCGCACTTCACAGTTGACAGGCTCAGATAAACAGTGCGCACTTCACAGTCGATAGGTTCAGATAATGTCTTACACATTTTGAACAATCACTAAAAAATGTGAACACAATCCAGCTGTAATGGCATCAGTGAAAAAACAAAGGACCAGAGAGACATGTGTGAATGTGCAGCTTTGCGACACTAGTGCTGTGGTGGTGATAGAACAAAATGGTACTTACTTTCCAGGTTAATGCTAACGTCTTCCTATCTGAGAGTCTCAGGCTATCTCAAGCTAGGTGTCTTTGAATTTTGCTTGTTCTTTGGTGTGGATTCTGCCTTTTGCAATAGTGATGTAGAGTGTCTCCAAAGGATTGAACTACTTTGGGCATATAGCTTTGCGATAAGGGTTGTCTCTATAATTTTTTGGCAACCTCTGCTGGAAATGTGTTATGACTAGCCAAAGGCTTCGTAACAAGGGCATTGTTGTAGATAAATCTACACATATACAAGTCTAAGCCAATATCTATTGCCTTTGTCTGTATAGTAGCCATGACCTTTACTACAGTTTTTCTTGAAGTGATAGTAAAAGCAATTGAGAAAACAGTAGCCTGCAATTCTTTATATTCTTTACTTTCTTGGAATATGAAAGTTTCTTGGTCACTTCAATTTTCTCTCTTTTGGAAAATACCTGCTCCAAGCAGTGTGACTCCATAAGCAATTTTCACAACAGTCTTTCACTGAACACAATGGCCCTGCTTCTTGGACATCTTTAGCATTTATAACATACGGTCTTTTTCGCTCTGTAAGGATAGACAAACTGAATGTTAGGATGAATGTGGCAGACTTCTAAAGCTAACCACTCACTCTCTTCTTCATATTTCTAACTTCTATTTCATCTTCCATTTCCCATACTTTTTGCAGTTCAGCACTGTCCATATCAATGATGACTTGGCAACATATGATACCCTTACTGAATTTGACAGTGCTGTACTTCACTACTTGATATGGCATATTAACTAAAATTCTTTGATGCACAATTGTCGCTTGGCAAGACAGCAGTTTCGACCAATAGTGTTCTGCTGCAAAGTCATTCAACAGATTTTACAGTTCCATCAATGATGAAGAAAGGGGGGTTCTTTCTCAATTGACCCCTGTTTTCTCTTTGCCACACAAATGTTCTGACACTGATGTGCCCTTTTCGAATTATCAAAGTTTGATTTTGGTAATGCAGTTCTGGGGAGGGTACAGAAGCTGATGCACTTTATTTGCATGAGGAAGGAGTGGGGTTCTAATCCGTGTCCAGATTTAGATTTAAAGATGTTTTCCTAAATCAATTACGGCAAATGATGGGATGGTTCTTTCCCCATCTTTGCTCTTTCTGAGATAATTCTCCGTCTCTAATGATCTCATTGTCTACTAGACGTTAAGCCCTAACAAACTCAACTTTTATTTCTTTTATTCCTTATCTTATTCTTGTGGTCCCTACAAGGTATTTTTGATTGAAGTAATACTCTCTTCCTCTTTTTCTAAATTAATCCCTAAGTGATATATATGACTGAAGTTAATACTGTCTTCCTTTGAAAAGATTTTCTAAATTAATCCAAACACATTTTCAAGGGAACAATGTCACCTTTCTTCCAGTTTCCATTATAAATTCCCTGAGAATTTTTGTTATAATTTATCATGGACTATAACAACCTGTTACAACTCTAGTGGCTGTATCTCAATTCCTTGTATGTCTGTTGTCATGTCCACTATAAACGGACTTTAAAAATTGGATGGTGCTATGGAATAGGTCACACTACAATTTTGCACATTTTTCTTACAATCCACCAGATAAAGTTAAGTACGCCATTCACATTTCCTGATGTCAATTTCAAGTGTTCTTTCCATTTCCATTTAGTGTTATCTTCAGTTACTTGGACAATGTGACTAGCTTTAGAAGTTTACCACTATTCTTATAATGATGTGCTACATGTGCTACCCTTTTCTTTGCTATGAGAATTACCTTGCATTTATACACATTTAATGAGAACCACTATTCAGTAGACCTAGAGGAAATAACATCTACATAACTCCGTATTTTATCATAAACATACAGGCACAACACTGTTCTTTAAAGAACAGCATTGTCAGTAATGGTGACTCAATCACATAAATTATTTATGTGAACAATCCTTCTCTTACACTTCCTTTGGGTGCATCTGATAATAATTGTTTTTCTGTCAAAGGTTTGCAGTATAGTATACCTTGTTCTACCATGCAAAATTATTTGAAGCAACTGTATAACTGTGAACTGCTTTTGTATGACAGTATGTTGGTCATCAGTTGACAATATGGTGCAGTGTTAGACATGTTTAAGAAATCGAAGAATATTATGTATTCTTAGATAATATAATACAGATGTTCACCTACATCTACTATTTGAAGAAGAGAAAAAAGTGAAAAAGCTAACTGTCTTCAATTTATTTTCCTGATTCTTTGAGAAAGCTTATTTTCCACCATGGATGTTATATAAAACTGGAATTATTTTTAAAAGCTAAATATTTTCAAATTGTTTTCAAAACAACCTTATTCCCTTCAAAGAACTCTCCATAACAACTAATACATTTGTCCCATTGGTGCTTCCACTATTCGAATCATTTTTTGTATGCTTCCACTGTTCTAATCATTTTTTGTAGTCGTCCTTAGAAATGGCTAACAGTTCCTCCCTCATTTTTATTGACTTCTTAAATGTTGTCAAATCAGTGTCCTCTAATGCCCCTTTTCATGTGTGAAAATAAGAAAAGTCACACAGAGCCAGGACAGGCGAATAAGGTCCATGGGGCAGTGGAACCATGCCATTTTTAGCCAAAAACTGTCTACCAGAAAGAAACAGAACATCAGAGGATATTCGAAAAGCATCAGAATTTCGTAAACCATACTAAAATGCATAATTTGACTTGAAGTGCACATTGGTTTTTTCAAGATTCACAATGAAGTAGGTCCCATCTGATATTAAGCTTTTCACTGTGGTTTTTGGGATGTAAATTTTCTTGGAGTACCAGTACTGTACTACTTCATATTTGGTTCTCTATTATGGCATAATGCCATGCATGGCAGAAAATGAAAATGTGCACTTGAAATTCAGCGAACAGTTGGAAACAGCCAATACTGTGGAACGAAACACTTCGTTTCGAATAAATTGATTGCCTCAGTGGAAAGTTTAATGAAGCCAAATTTCTTTAGCAAACTGACAAAAAAAAAACTTCATTGTTCTGCAAGGCGATTAATGCTTGACTGCTAATAATTTGGAAATAAAATAAAATCAGAAAACTGAAACTAATAATGCCCTCCATAATTATGTGAATGTATTATATAAGTCCCTTGATAGCTCCCGGCTGCAGAAACCGTGGGACATGGGAGCTGTAAACAAAGAGGAAATAGCGAAATCACTTAACGCAAACAGGAGTCAGCTGGAGACTAACCCCCTCCCCACAACAACTCAGAGAACTCTGCTATTGCGCGAATCTGGCAGCTAGGGCACACGAGAAAAATTTTTCTCATTAGCATCTGGCTGCTTGCTGCCGATACAACTAACAGCCACACTTCAAGTAGCGGGAAGCGGGACAAGATACTGCTCATAGTGAGTCAACTGCGCATGCGCATGTGTCCGCTGGCAACTGGTCAAACATGCCTAATGTAAACAGTTGTGACGTCATGCTCATAGAAAACAGTTTATTTTTACGAAGTATTACATAGTCTTCGCCCTAAGGCCTTCGACATATTTTTGCTGTTTGCAGACGCTTGTGTGTGCACAGTGTTTTGTTGTTGTAAATGGTGCATTTCCTTTGCCACTAAAGTTTTATTTTTTTCCCTCACGTTTATATTTTATTGCTGCAGTATCATTAACATTCTTTCCTAGAGAATCAATTCTTACCAGTCAAAATTACAAAAATTTAACTGAAAGCTAAAACAATGAAAAATTTCCGGAATTCCTAAAAATTCCCGGGTTTTTCCCGGTTTTCTCCCAGATGAAAAAATTCCCGGGTTTTTCCCGAATTTCCCTGGTCATATACCCCCTGCATGTGGAAGATCCTGGTGCCAGACCTGCTCAATCCACTCACCCAGCACATCCTATTCCGCCCACGTCACAGGTTTATCATACTTCATCAGGGGCTGGGCAACTGGTGAAAGCAGCCATGTCAAATACCAGCTCTGCTGCAATCACTGCACAGGTTTTTATATAATTGGTACGAATACCAACCAGCCGTGCGCCCAGATGAATGGCTACCGCCAAACTGTGGCCAAGAGCAAAATAGACCACCCCGAGGCACAACATACAGCTGAACATAATGTGCTTGATTTCAATGGCTGCTTCACTACCTGAGCCATCTGGATCCTTCAATCCACCACTAACTTTTCTGAACTGTGCAGGTGGGCACATTCTCCACTCTCATAATTATCCTGGCCGCAACCTATGGTAACATACTGTCCACACACCCTCCAGCCAACTGTTTCTACCTCTTTGTCCTATCACCTCCTCCCCATTCTCATCTTCCATCCTCTTTGTTTGCTGCTTCCTGCCAATGTACCCTCCCATCTTTCCCTACTCCTCTCCTTTCTCACTACCTTTTACCCACCTCCCTGCCCCACAACCTCCTGATGCTGCATCTGTTGGCAACCTAGTTCCTCCGTCAGACAGCACTCCTCTGTCCACTGCTATCCCTTCCCCTTCCCTGCCCCCTCCTGATTGCTGCTTCCATTCCACATGATAGTTGTAGTCTGGTCCAAGCTGGGGGGGGGGGGGGGGGGGGGGAAATCTGTCGTGTGCGTGCGGTGTGCTTGCTTGTGTGAATGAATGTTGTGTTTCTGTTTCTCTTTCTTTTTCTGACGAAGACTGTGGCCAAAAGCTTAAGGGCAATTGTCTTTTAACTGTGCCTGTCTGCAACTATGTATCATCCTTGTGATAAGTAGCAATCTATCTTTTCATTGTTGACATCCCAATCTGGAGTTTTCATTGTTTGAAAATCTATGTTGCCATATGCACAGACCTCTAGCAGGTCCTGTATTCTCCTACTCTTAAGCATTCTGCAATATTCTGTCAACATCAGCTGCCAATTTACAATAAAACAACACACTACATTTGTGACAATGAGTATGGGTGTAAGTATGGCCAGAAATGAGGCCAGATGGGGATCAGCGGAAATTACCTCTCGCCTCCTGAATGTTCAGTACTAAAACTCAGTGAAGAAAGAATTTTAGTGGTGTGATCAGATCGGTGCATAGGACAGAACGATAACTGGAAAACGTTTTGTATCAATATCGCTAAACTTGAAGTACTTCACATCTGTGTATCAAACATTTCTAAGCACAAGGCACAGCTTTCTGCTTTGTGATCGAGATTTTGCATTAATCAAGAGAAACGAGAAGAACCACCTAGTGTATGAGTCATTTCAATGGGTGAAAATAATAGCAACTGCTAGACCAAATAACTCATTTTTGGTATGTTTCATTCAACAAGACTATTTCATTTAATTAAACACTATTGAAAAGCAAATCCACAAAGATCTAAAATGGAAAACAATGGATTACGTTTGGATGAAGATATCCTCAGACTCCCCAACAGTATGTTGGTACCACAAGAGTCATAACTACTTGCAACCTTGGTAATCTGCAAACTTAGCAAAACTGTTCAGAGGTAAATACCGCATTACAGTTCTACCTGTGATAATTAGCTTGAGTAGCCTACTCAGACAGCATAGAGAGCCCCTGACTGTATCTACAGAAAAGAAAGCTAGTCTGATAGACATATGGAGATATGTTCCTGAACAACATCGACCCTTTTATGAGAATCTAAAGAAAAAGTGAAGTGGTGTGATGCTTAAGCATTGCAGAACATTCATTTGCAACAGTATTTCTAGTGTTCAGTGAATTCTGTTAAACAGAATGCAGATTGCAAGTATGGTTTCTCAATCATTATCTTTATACAGAATCAAACCAAGACATACTATTAAATACTTTCAATAGCGTGTAAGTGTCGTAACCAGCAAAAATGTGCTACTTTCTTTATAGAGTTACATTTTTTCACATATGTTACACAACCATATTTTGATTATTATGTCAAACACTGTCACAATTATTGTCCATTAATAGCTAGCAAACTCATTTATACTGATTACCAATTGCAGAATAATCATTCACAAACATTTTGCTTGTTTATTTGTTTTTCTTCTCTCCTACAAAATATCTGCATTTTGAGTGTTTAAATGTTTTTGCAGGCAGGTATTCAATTAGGCTCGTTGGATTTTCTACGACTTATCTGAAACACTCCAGTGGTAATATAATCTAAGATTAAAGTGTTACTGCCTTCCACTTCCATTACAAGTTCAGTTTTAAACATTCTGAAATCTTCTTTACTCTGCTTTAGAACTAGCTAAGCAATAAACTTAAATTTTATATTCTTTAACACTGCTCCGCTAGTGGGGAAGTACCCCTGAAATATCATTTGTCTGCTTCCTTCCCCAGTGTTGCTCAATACGAAACTGCTTATGTTAATTGGTAAGTGTGTATTTTATAAAAGTATGGATTACTTTACCGGTGTTACTTTTGTCCTGGAATAAACATCATTTCACTTGAATCAGAAGTATTTGCATTTTAAAGTTTCACAGTGTGTCAGAAAATTTTGTTACTTGTGATAGGTCTGTGAAATTTTTCATCTCCTCACCCTTAATTTGATTTTATGTGCTCTTTTCCAATTTACCTTAACCATTAATTGTGTCAATACAAATAGTACAGGTTGGACAATGTGTAATTAAGTATAAGTTAACAGCACTTGCGAATTTGTAGTAAGCACTAAGATCAGAATGGTGACTCATTAAGCACCTGTCTAAAGTGCGTGTATAACACTAAAAAGCCTACCTAATTCTTCCCATATTTTAAAAACCGAAGTAACATAAATACGTACATGATTGCCATTGAGGATTTTTGTGTCAAAAACTTTCTTGGCAGCTGGATCAAAACATTCAAGAGGAACACATTTCCATTTTACTCTTAATTGCTTAGGTACATACAAAATCCTAGACTGCAGGAACCTATGAGAAAAGGACAAAACATATTAAATAATTGAAACAAAAGATGCTTTCATACACAGGAAAAAATTCAGTGCTTCACTAAACAAGAGAACACAAGTATTTCAAATGAACATAAAACCAGATGATTAAATTCATAATAAAATAATGATGTGAATAATGTTTGTCACAGATTGTGCCAAAGAACTGCATTTCAGAAGTTATACGTACAATGATAAATGTAAATAATTCAGAATGAATTTTTCCCTCTGTAGTGCAACGCACACGGATATGAAACTTCTTAGCACATTAAAATCGTGTGCTGGTCTGAGACTAAACTTGGGACCTCTTCCTTTCACAGGCTAATGCTCTACCAACTGAGCTACCCAAGCATAAATCATGACCCGCTCCTCACAGCTTTACTTCTGCTAGTAACCTCATCTCCTTCCTTCCAAACTTCACAGAATTTCTTCTGCGAAATTTGTGCAACTAGCTCTCCTGGAAGAAAGGATATTGCAGAGACACAGCTCATCTGCTGCAAAGTGAAGAATTCATTGTGGAAACATCACCATGGCCGTCGCTAAGTTGTGCCTCTGCAATGTACTTTCGTCCGTGAGACCTAGTCCCTTTAAGTTTCACAGGAGAACTTCTGTGAAGTCTGGAATGTCAGAAGTAAAGTTATGAGGACAGGTCATGAGTCATGCTTTGGGTAGCTCATTTGGTATAGCACCTGCCCATGGAAGGCAAAGGTATAGAGATCAAGTCTTGATCTGGCACACAGTTTTGATCTGCCACGAAGTTTCAGTATAAATCACCATAGCATACAATTTACCTGAAATACTTGAGAAGTAATTTAAGTTACATGAATAAGCAAATGCAGCAGCAGTGAGCAACTTGAATGGCACACAAAAATAAATTTGTGACCATAAAGGGACAGGCAGGATGGGTAGGGTGGTGATACGAGTGGGGAGAGGCAGAAAGAAAAAAAAAAATATTGAGCGTGTACAAAATAATACAAAATAGCTCATTTTTGAAGACTGCTTTTTAATTTACTTGTTACATACTTTTCCCCTCTAATATAACACATTAGGAAGAATTCTGGGACACTGATATGGATGTAATCACTGTTATTATGTCAGACCTCACAGTCTCCCAACAAGGAAAAAAACTGCTTAGTTGGAGCAGTCTAGTAGGGTTATCTACAGTATTGCATCTTTTATGTTGCAAGCACATACTTTACATGAGAACTGCATATGCAATGCCTGTTACTAACGAAGATAAGACACTAGACATGACTTTTACCTCTCATAAAACGATCATTGTCCAAAAGAAGCTGTTGAACTTAATATTTGTCTACAGCACAGTGTTTAGCTAAAGAGTATGGTAGGAATAGCATAAATAATATGAAACTTCCTGGCAGATTAAGAAACTTCCTGGCAGATTAAAACTATGTGCCGGACCGAGACTCGAACTTGGGACCTTTGCCTTTCACGGGCAAATGCTCTACCAACTGAGCTACCCAAGCACGACTCACGCCCTGTCCTCACAGCTTTACTTCTGCCAGTAATAATATGTTCATGATATGGTAGCAATTGATAAAACCTCTCATCAGCTGGATTTCGGTTGTGAAAAGATCACAAAATCTATGTTACTGACCAATGAATACATGCACTGTGGTGCACCAAGTCTATTCCCAATTGTTGTCTGTAGCAATATACACTGTTGTCAAATTAATGTGGCCACCTGTCAAAAGCCCGAATAACTACCTTTTGCAGTGTGGAATTGAGTCAGTGAGGTTCTGGAAGGTACTGACAGGGATGTGGAGCTATGCCAACTCCACTGCAGTGGCCAGCTGTGGTAGGTTTTTTAGTGAAATCCATGGCACGATGAGCCAGATTGAGGTGGTCCCACAGATTCTCGATTGGACTGAAATCTGAACAGTTTGGTGGCCAGGGAGTAAGGTAAATTCATTATGGTGCTCTGTGAGCTGCGTGACACTTAGCATTGTCCTGCTGGCAGATACCATTCTGAAAAGGAGAAAAAAAAAATGCATGTAGGGATGGACACGGTCTCCAAGGGCAGATGCATATCTGTGACGATCCATTGTGCCTTCCAGTATGATGAGATACTCAGGGAATGCCACGAAAACTTTCCCCAGACCATAACATTCTCTCTTCCAGCTTGGAACCTTGCAATGATTGTTGCAGAGTGTTTGCTTTCAGACATTTCAAGCTGATGGAACATAAAACACGATTCATCAGAAAGTGTCATCTGTTCCACTCAGTGGATGTCCAGTTGCAGTACTAGTGTGCAAATTCCAGCTTTCGTTGCTGATGAACAGCAGTCAGCATGGGTGCATGAAGCAGGCACCTGCTGCAGAGGCCTTTACGCAACAACATTTGCTGAACTGTCACAGAGGAGACACTGTTGGTAGCCTCTTGGTTCATCTGGGCAGCTAGCTGCTCAACAATTGCATGTTTGTTCACCAGAATATATCCCCACAACTGTTGTTTACCCCTGTCATCTTCAGCCAGTGATGCACCACAGTTGCCTTGGCGCCAATTTTAGATAGCACATTTCCTCATGCACGGTGTACTTTAACCACGGTGGCACTCAAACAGTTTACGAACATACCTGTTTTGAAAATGCTTCCGCCCTTGGCCTGAAAGCCGATGATCGTGCCATTCTGGATGTCAGGTAAATTGCTGATTTCCACATTGTGACAAAGAGTGCACTGTTTTCTACATCCCCTGGATGCACTTTACACACCTTCCACTGCTAGTGCTGCCACCTACCATGTGTGAGTGGTTATTGCACACTGATGTGAAACACATGCAGTAGTCACATTGCTGTGACTGGACCGTGTATATCATCAGCCTGAATTTCACGTTTCCTTTAGTTTTGTGTGTATATTAACACATCCTGCAATAGATAACAATACAGAAGTAGACTTGCTGCACCATGTTGCATATGTCCATTCGTTTGCAGTCCATGCTCTGTGCCCTTCCCCACTGAATCCCAGTTTGTGAGAGGTACATATCAATGTTTTGACTGTTTTCCATAGAACTACTTCTCTATAGAATGTGTTCCATATTTTTGTGGCATTTGTGGCCACACGTTGTTCATCACTGTAGAATTTATCATTTGGAAATATGTGATGAATCTAGGAATATACTACAACCCCCTACATACCAATCTGATAGGGATCACAAAGATAAGATCAGGCTAATTACAGCACAAACAGAGGTGTTTAAGCAAACACTTTTCCTGCGCTCGATACATTAATGGAATGGGAAAAAGCCTTAATAATCGATACAATTGAATATATGATCTGCCATGCACTTCACAGTGGTTTGCAGACTATAGATGTAGATGTAAGAGGAGCTGAACTGTCTTAGTCAAACAAACAATAGTTGGAAATTTGGACTGGCACATTACTGTCTTTTGGAGTTCTGTTTCCATGTAACTTCATAAAAGAGACAGAATTCTTTTAATAGAACTTAGGCCATCACTTTTGTAGTCTATGGAAATATTCGAAGTGTGCAAAGTCGAAGTACAGTTGCAAAGTGAACTGACAATGCAACACGTTCATTTCATTCTTAAGAACTATAAATTATATCCTGAAGACATAATTTTATCTTTACTGCACCAAAATCTCAATCTCAAGAAAAAAGTGTCATACTTTGTCAAATCTCTTTGATGAAATAAAAGCCAACCAAAATTCCACCAAAGTATTAGTTCTGTGCACAGACATTTAAAAACATATGAAGTTTCCTGTCACTTTCTGGAACATTTGTTTTTGTACTAGGTGTTTTTTCCTAAAAGTCGTCTTGCCGTATTTTCTATGGTGTTTTGACAGATATTTGCAATTTCATTTTTGCAATGTGTATCGGGAATCAGTTCAAACAAACACTGGTCATAACCTCTTTATGTGATGCTGCTGGAAATCAGAATGGTCATCTTCACCCCAGGTACACTTCTCGTCAGTCAAAAACACAACTATCAAATGCCTAGACTTCAACTTCTCTTGTGTCACCTGGCAAAAACTGAATCAAGATATATGTGGGATACGAGAACAGCTACCACTCTCTGCAGTTGGAGATGGCAAGACTCTCCAAACTGTGACTGTGGCACAGCCAATGGCCACATAGTGTTCAAAGACTGTCCCTTCCATTCTTTTGCCAGATTCCTGGAAGAACTACACCAACCAGCTTCTAAAGCAAAAGAGTAGTTGTAAAATCATTAATTTTTTTCTTTCAGTTTATGTAACTAGTTATCATAAAATGCTAGGTAAATAAATAATTGGATATTTCAAAGCATTTACAGAGGCACCCATATTGACATGTGGAGCTTCTGATACAAAGGACAGTTACCATGAAGCTTAGGCTTTTTTATTGTAAAGTGTTTATATGACTCTTCTCTTCATATCCTTCTCTCCCTTTTTTTTTTAGACAAATCAATAGATACTCTTGAAGGTAAAGCATTGCTAGTACTAACTGGAGACATTATGTCAATACAACATTAATGTATGACAACAATGTGTACAAATACTTGGTACTAAACATTGCAAATAGTACTCTCAAAACAATAAAACATTGAACCATCCTTGGTAACCATGACATTCAAGTCACAGTTCCTGTACCTCTAACCAGAGGGCAGATATTTGCCTTTTTCTCATAAAGGATATGAGTCAGTGACTTGTGTATCAAAATAAATGTAATACTTTGTGATAAAAGGGGCAGACTCTGCATAGATTGAATTTCTGTATTTTCATACAATAGCGTCTATTTACTTATGTATGTCACATTAAACAATGTAACTCCATTTTGCTAATTTAGTGTCTTATCCCCTTTCAAAATAATCAATTTACCTACTCATAGAATTGAAACATTATTTAAAACAGCTGAAGATCACTAGTGTGTTTAATAAAGGATATGGATCCTTTCCAATTGTTATGTTCGTCTTCTCCCAAAATTATTATTGTTATCATTGTTATTATTTTCAAATCTTGTGACATTTTTAAGACTGCCATTTACAAGACACGCACAATACCTAAAATCTTAGAATAATGACTCAGGTCTTATTCAACTTAACTTTATTGTCTATTTCCTTCTTTTAGTTATTAAGAATCCATTAGTATGATTACTTTGCCGAAAACTGTGCTAATACAGAGAATCAGTAATTTCAGGTATTGTTCATATGTAAACACACACACAAATACTAACTTACTGATAAAATAGATGAAAAAGCTACATAAATAACGAAAGCATTCATACAATCAGTGACGAAAATATGTTACATCAGTGATGTAAATATGTTACCAACACTTGCATTCATTTAGTTTCAGTTTTAATTATTGTAAACTTATAAAAGAGATATGTTGGAAGTCATTTTAAATCGGTCTGTGAAAGGCTACTAAATGTATGAGATCTATGTCCACCAATGCATGGAAATATACTGCAGATGAGTTAGTACACATTACAAGTCATAAAATGTCTCGAGTTTCTAAAATTATTTTTCATATCCAGATCGTTCTATAATTTACCACCTGCTCTGAATGACTGATTGGACAGTGAATGTGTAATTATTATGGACAATATCCAACTCAAACTGCAACATTAGCACCGGTCTGTGAACTCTGTTATTTCCAAATGATAATTACTGTGCACATCATGTTCAAACCTATTTGAATATTGGATCTGAAAAACAGTGTTTTAAGTGTATAATTCTGTGACTTTGTTAAATATTTGTTTACTGCACATGATATTTTGTGAATACTTATGTTAGTGGTAGGTTACTGCATTTGAACAATCATATTATAGCATGTCAACCGAATGTAGTATGTGGCTATTCATTTATCCATGCATCATTTCAATAGCTAAGACTTGATATGGTCATAAACAGTAATTCATTCAACATCAAAGTGCAATTAGTGTTTGAATTGTAATCTTGGTGTAGACTAAAGCATTGACAATAGCCTAGTTTCGAAAACTACTTTTTCAGCCAGCACAGCAACCATGGGCACACCTGCACTAATAACGGATAAGCTGCATCTGCTGCACCAAAAAAGATCGATATTTTTTAAATAAATAAGAATGGTCACTGTGTCATTTTAATTTTCAAAGTATAGTGCTTGGTAAAAGACTAAACAATAAGTGGGGCCTACGTGCTTCATTGCTGGATCATATGAAACATTAATTCAGTTGAACAGGATCAAAACATAAAGGACAAAACAGCATATGATCCCAAGTATCATCTGCCAGATGGGCTATAGTATGATACATGACACTGATCACACTTACTTTGAATATTAGTGTTTCACATAGAAAATATTTTAAACTGGTCATTGTTGTAAAACTTTGTTTGAAATCATTAACTTAGTTGTGTCATAATGTGTTTGTTTATCATTGCATTCACTGCTCATTGTCTAGTTTCATTGTGTAAAAGAATTGTAAACTGTGAAATAATACATGTAGATGCAAAAGCACATGTTTCATTGTTTTTCTCTTTCTTTACTGTTCTATAATACATGCAACTTTAGATCTAAACCAGCCAGCTGTTCTTTACTATGTTGATAAATACCCTTGTTTCATCACAAGGAAAACTACTACTTACTTATCGAGCCATGTGTCGACAGCATCCATGTTGGGAAACATGAGTTCTTGATCCTTGATGAAAAAGTGACGGAAAGTGATCTCACCAGTGTGTAGACGCACAGCAGGAATGTAACCTAGACTAGGCATCATTGGATACAACACACAGGGCACTTTACGAGTTCGATGTATGACATTTGTGCGAGATGACTTCTGCAACGAAGAAAGAATGGTGCCTCCCACACTTTGCGCTGGTCCTGGATTAGGAGGCATGACAAGTCGGTGCAGCGATATCCGATGTTGCTCAGTTGCTGTGAATGGGCCAAACAACAATTTCTGCGGGGCTTCAAACGTGGCATAAACTCCAAATTTTGGACACGAAAGATCATTAACCAGGACGTATCCTTCACGTCGTTCTAGCAGAGGCTTACAAAGTGCCACTTTATCCCGCATGGACTTGTAAACCATGTCTAGCATTTCTTCATATTCGACACCACACCTTTTGGATGCCACATACACCATATCGTACTTCTTCACAAGAGGTACAGAAAACCAGTGAAATTTGTCAGCTCCTCGAGGCAAAGTGTACAAACCCTGAGTGACACAATATGTTTCTTCATTCACATTTACGTCTGCCAGTTCAAATCGCATTTCTGCATCAGTCGATTCTCCTGCCGCCAGCAATTCTAACATCTTTGCTTTGAAGCGAGCTGGCGATATCTTAGAACGAAGTTCAGCAAACGGCCCCCCATCGGGAATTCTGTCATTGGGCACAGAAACTCCAGAACCTGCCCATGCCTCAGGAGACAAATGCTCAGTCTCAGATGGCTGCAAATCTTCTTCAAGTTCTGGGTCTGCCTGAATCCCGGCTTGTTCTCCCTGTGTACCTTTAACACGGTTTGTTATCGTACCGGCAATTTGCCAGCATGAACCATCACACCTCAAGATTGCATATTTGGAATTCTCAATACGACCTGGGATAACAAGATTTTGCACAACAGATGGGAAACCTTGCAGCTTACGCATTTTTTTAAGATTGATAAACTGAGGTGATGGTTGTCTATTAGTTGGTGTGATGATAAGTTTCATTCCAGTATCAAGGACACGCAACCACACAAAAACGTTGTTCATTTCGAAAAGTTGCTTGAGGAAGTTCCAGTTTACCACTTGTATATGACCTTTAGGGAATGTATTCAAGTCTGGAAAACTATTACCCTCACTGATAATTGATGCCCTAGAGTCATTGCTGCTGCCTTGGAGAAGACTTATTAGCTTCGAACCTAGCTGCTGTTTCTTCCTAGACTCACTTTTAGAAGGAGACTGTTGTGATGGAGATTGTCGTGGTGGAGACAATTGCGATGGAGATTGTTGCAATGGAGACTGCTGTGCTGGAGACAGTGGAGTTGGAGACTGTTGAGTTAGAGACTG